>NC_086317.1:454442933-455922308 GCF_036172605.1 Pelobates fuscus
CGTCCGGCATGTAATTATTTTCTGTGTATATCATTGCCTTGGCGACCACTTTGCCTCCGTCCGACGTCCCGATCACGTGACGTCCTAGACGGCTTCCAATCACTTCCGGGTTCTAACGGGCAGACTCACTCCTCCTCACTTCACCATTGGGTAAGTGCACTTTTCTTAGATTTGTATTTTATATATAAACATTGCACTGTCATGTACTCTATGATCTTGAAAAAGACCCGGCAGGGTCGAAACGTCGATTGATTTTTTGTACACTTTTGATGACCAAATAAAGCACCAATTTGTCCAATAACACGAAGACCTGTGAGTGCATTTTGATTTTTCCATTTATTAGTTTATATATTTGACGCCAGCAATTTGCACCCAGGCATATGAGATATTCATTATTTTGGAGGAGAGTGCCAAGCTTCCATTTGTTTATATATATATATATATATATATATAATAAATACACAAGATCCAGCGCACTCTCCTATCTACTAAACAGCAACTTCAATGTTGACAGATTTTATTAGTTTGTAAAAGTTTTTTTTAAAAACACCTAATCTAGGCAAAAAAATGGGGATTTAGTTACATTATATGATCATACATTGCATAAGCCTGCCACAACGTCAATGTACCCCATCTTTGGCAGGTCCTACTCTCACAGTCTAATGTCTGCTCTTATGAGATTAACCACTTACTTGGGAAAAAATTCCATCTGAGGCT
Source organism: Pelobates fuscus (assembly GCF_036172605.1). NCBI lineage: Eukaryota > Metazoa > Chordata > Amphibia > Anura > Pelobatidae > Pelobates > Pelobates fuscus. Next base: position 454,443,651 of record NC_086317.1, read on the forward strand.
CTCTGCAGTACAAGGCTAAATAGGGACCTGAGATGAGGCACCTGTAACAGGGAGGGGTGCAGAACCAAGGAGTTGGCTAGACTCCCAAATATATATAGGAAACATGGGGGGATGGTTGCACTCACCTAAACATGCTTAAATGGGGTGCTGCTGGGGGCCATATTATACAATAAATACACAAGATCCAGCGCACTCTCCTATCTACTAAACAGCAACTTCAATGTTGACAGATTTTATTAGTTTGTAAAAGTTTTTTTTAAAAACACCTAATCTAGGCAAAAAAATGGGGATTTAGTTACATTATATGATCATACATTGCATAAGCCCGCCACAACGTCAATGTACCCCATCTTTGGCAGGTCCTACTCTCACAGTCTAATGTCTGCTCTTATGAGATTAACCACTTACTTGGGAAAAAATTCCATCTGAGGCTCTCTGCAGTACAAGGCTAAATAGGGACCTGAGATGAGGCACCTGTAACAGGGAGGGGTGCAGAACCAAGGAGTTGGCTAGACTCCCAAATATATATAGGAAACATGGGGGGATGGTTGCACTCACCTAAACATGCTTAAATGGGGTGCTGCTGGGGGCCATATTATACAATAAATACACAAGATCCAGCGCACTCTCCTATCTACTAAACAGCAACTTCAATGTTGACAGATTTTATTAGTTTGTAAAAGTTTTTTTTATATATATATATGTAACGGACCGTTTCAGCAGACAAGGGGTTAAAATCCGTTTAGGCGATTTTCCCCTTTCAGATATAAAGGCAGCTACTGTAGAACACCAAACTCCTGAATTGAATACAAGTGAATGCACCAAACTCCCGAACTGCATACAAGGGAATAAGGTAGCACTCCAAACTCCCGAACCGAACCCTCACGAATAGCTGCTAGCAGACGAACAGGAAAAGCTCCCAAGCGGCTTACACTCCTGGCAATCAGTCTCTAACAGCATACAGTGAATCCCCCCAAGAACGAGACAAGGCTCCATGTTGAGGGTCAAGCAGTGGTCTGTTTATTCAGGGCTACCCGCCCAGTATTTATGCAGGTATCCCACCTGGTGGACACTCCCCTAGGGGACCAGATGGAAGACTGTAACACAGACAGACATGTATCACATTTCAGACACACAGAAGTACAACATCCCCACAATGCATCCTAATTTCCCTCCCTCTATCCTGGAGATAATTGAGAAGTAATTAAATTGTCTCCCAGGACAGAGGGAAATCGCCATTATACAGTGGGGACACAAAGACGGTAAAATACTTTAAAATATACAAAGTTACATTTAATACATAAAACACAGACATGTCACATATCCCCAGATAGCTGGGATCTGAGCACACAAAACTACCGAATAGCGCTCAGATCCTATTCACACAGTTCAATTGCCATGGAGTCAGAGTCTTTAATTACACGAATTGGCTCCATGGCTGTGCTATCTGGGTTAACACATTCATAATACAAACTACCGAATTAACCGGTGTTTGGCTAAATCGCACGAATAGGAACCAGGGGGCTGGAGGCTCAGCGGTGCCTGCACGTAAAAGTGTCTGATTTTAGTGCACTGATTCCGGGCTGAGCACCGCTGGCTGTCCGGGGAGCTCCATAACACCGCCACCTAGCGGCCACTAAGTGTAATCGCGGCCTCCCAGTAACAGTCAATTAAGCTGCGGTTAACCGCAGCTACTGGGTGGTCAATTGACTGCACACGCTCGTTAAGCCGCGGTTAACCGCGGCTTCAGGGAGGTAGATTGAAGGCACACGCTAGCTTCTGGGTGGCCAATTAACAGCGCCTGCCGGCTCCCCACGGCTCTGGGGAGGCTAACAGAAGGCGGTTCGTGCGGTAGACAGAATCTACCGAACGACTGTGCAGAAAGGCATGAATAAACCTTTCTGCACAGGTAAATTAACCGTTTAACTGCCGGTCCATAATCCAAAGGCAGCAGGCGGGCAACCAGGCTTCTCCAATGCAATGTGGCGAGATTGCTCTCGTCACAATATATATATATATATAATATATATATATATATATATATATAGAGAGAGAGAGAGAGAGAGAGTCCTATCTGTCTTCTTTGTCATAATCTCCAGTTTAACAACCTAGTATTGCCTAATCACACATGGCACATATAAATATTCAACATACAATAATATGTGTAGGCATTTTTAGGCTCTGAATATTAAAGGGACACTATAGTCACCAGAACAACTACAGCTTAATGTAGTTGTTCTGGTGTGTATAGAAGGTCCTTGCAGGCATTTTAATGTAAACACTGCCTTTTCAGAGAAAAGGAACACCTCTAATGTTGTCACTCAGATGGCCACTAACTTCCGCATCTTTGCGAACGTTCCTCATAGATTCAGTGCATCTCTATGAAGAGATGCTGATTGGCACTGCATGGCATTTTTTCACGCGCATGCGTTATAGCCGCTCAATCCTCTCCTCCGGGAAAGCATTGGATTTGCTGACGTCATCAGGATTAATGATCTCATTCAAGGGGGAGGAGCGTAGGTGGGGCGAGCCGCTACACACGTTTGCGGTGCTGGAAGAAAGCTGAATAATCTCACCTTTCACTTAGTTGATAGGGGCAGGAGCCTAAACAATGCCTTCACGCTATAGTGACATAAATACATGTTTGTATTCCTGTCACTATAGTGTACCTTTAAGTGGGGTTTCATTTTTTTGGGACAAATCATGAATTGTTTTCAGGATCCCTCAGTAAACAGTTAACAAACTTCTGACCTTTCCACTAGCCTCATCCAATATTAAATAGAGAGCAGGGGCATTGCACAAACCCAGTTTCCAAACTCTTGTACTGTGCTAATCCCAGGATTAGGAATTCATTATAAGGGCATAACTTTGAAAGAAATTACATTATGTTAATCCAGTTCCTTGAACCCTAATTTAATTGAGGTCACACTGACTTAGAATTGGTGCAGATATCATTGTCCAATTGCAGTCCATTAGGAGTCCATAATGTGCATTCATTATTCTATCAAAATATATGAGACAAAACTGGAGTAAAGAATCACAAGACATAGGAACATGAAGAGAGCATATTCCCGAGTTGGTGTTACAGCAAGAAATGACACAAATAGTATTAAAGAAATCCATTAGACTGGAAGACTAGTAACATAGAAATAAAAGATTTGGAAAATGCACAAGACTACCAGGTAGTAACTTTACACTTTAATGGAACACAAACAGAGTACCGTATTTATCGGCGTATAACACGCACTTTTTCTCCCTGAAAATAGGGGGGAAATGATGGGTGCGTGTTATACGCCGATATACCATATTTACTTACCTGTCTTGAAGCGTGGGCCGGTGTTCAGCGCGCACCGCGGTACTGGAACTTCAATTTCAGGTTCCGGTTTCCGGCGGGACTGAAAGGAAGTGTGCACACTTCCTTTCAGTCCCGCTGGAAACCGGAACCTGAAATTTAAGTTCCAGTACCGCGGTGCGCGCTGAACACCGGCCCACGCTTCAAGACAGGTAAGTAATTATGGGACAAGGGGAGGGAAAGGGGGGGACACTATGGGAGGGGGGGAACACTACGGGAGGGGGTGGAGAATACTATGGGAGGGGGGGAGAATACTATGGAAAGGGGGAACACTATGGGATGAGGGGGGAACACTATGGGAGGGAGGGGAGAATACTATGGAAAGGGGGGGAACACTATGGGATGAGGGGGGGGAACACTATGGGAGGGGGTGGAGAATACTATGGGAGGGGGTGGAAAATACTATGAAAGGGGGGACACTATGGGATGAGGGGGGGAACACTATGGGAGGGAGGGGAGAATACTATGGAAAGGGGGGGACACTATGGGATGAAGGGGGAACACTATGGGAGGGGTGGAGAATACTATGGGAGGGGGTGGAGAATACTATGAAAGGGGGGGGGACACTATGGGATGAGGGGGGGAATACTATGGTAGGGGGGGACATTTCCTGGAATTTCCTTCTTAAAATGAGGTGCGTGTTATACGCCGATAAATACGGTATATATACAGTTTAAAATGTGTATTCACCCTCCAAGGGTTGATTAACAACATATAGGATAATTCCCCCCGGAATGTCACTGCAGAATCTTCATAATCTGCAGATCATGGGGAGTTGCAGCACAAAATGGATATTAAAGATTGTATTTGTTTTCTTTTTTTAATTTTCTTAATGGTTTTGCAGTTACGTCTCACTTTAGTGAGCATGTATATAAAATGCAATACATTTGCCCTTTGCATAAAGATCATTTTCGGAATTACAAACACAATTATTAGAAGTGGTAGGAGAATTCTGCAAGAATAATTGTGCTCTTTTCATCTTTTAAATACATTACATTATTTAAATGTGTATATAATGACAGTAAGAAAGGGAAAATTAATATTTAATAGCGCCATGCAGAAAGCAAAAATCAATAAATCAATTATTTAGCAGACTAGGAATATACAGTAACACATTGATTTAGCCACTAGAAATGTATTGGAATTAAACATAGTAATTATACTTAAACAAGGAAAATGTAAAGAATTATATAAAGAATTATATATGCCATTTAAAATAGCTGTCATATGAATAATCCTAAGGGCAAATCCCATGCTGAAATGCCTCAAACATTCTACCATTCCACCCCAAACGTAACTAAACTATCTTTAACAGATCCAGGAGGTCCTCACTTTATGACCCACCTGTTTTACAACTGCTCAGACTTACGAACAGTTCTCGAGCATGGGGATCCAAGGGATTTTCCCCGCTAGTGAGCTCATCTATGTTCGGGGAATTTTCCAGGAACATAGATTTGAGGGATTCCCTTCACTAGTGAACTGGTCTATGTTCCCCTGAAATTCCCCTGAACGTAGACCTGCTCTCTAGCGAATCCTCATTTACTGAACAAATTGAAGTCTTCTGCTATTACATACACCAGCTCTTATTGGCAAACGCGGCTGGCCACCACTAATTCAGGTTATGAGTGAAAGTAAAAAAACATCTGTTTTTTGTGTGTTTTTGTTTATCTCTTTTGTGTATTGATGATTTAACTTCTGAATATGCCTACAGGCAGTCCTCACTTACTGACTGGGTTCTGTTCTTACGACTAGTCCTAAAATGATGCCACGGCACACTGGGGGAGGCTGGTGCGTGGCGCTCACTTATACTCTACATAAAATGAATATATTAATTAATAAAACAGGTAGTCACTATAGTACACCCTCAAATATTGCATCATATAAATGGTTTGAATCAGTCCTGGATTAAGATCATTTTGCATCTGGTTCTAAAAATTATGATAGGGCTAATTACAGAATTTTAGACAGACTATAACAGCCTTAACAAACGAGGGTCTTGTATCTGATGGATGTAGTGCTAGTGGGACAGCAGAAAGCACTTCTAACTTAAACATTTAATATATATATATATATATTCCATTATTCTCACTTTCGATCCAGTCTATCTGTCTTTCTACTGAGGTCTACGTTTCTAAAGTGTTATAAAAATCGAGGTTATGTACACCAATGGTATATTTCTTAGACCCTCTGAAATTATGCTTTCGTGTGTGTTGAAAATATGGAAGTCATACATTTATATTGTTTTAACTTTGTAGTAGTAGATTGCCAATTTTAAAAACTGTGCCCACACTAGGTATAGTCATACCTAGCATAAAACTATTTTACTATTTCACTTCAATTAAAGGGAATCCATTTTTTTATTCTTTACAGAGAATATATTTTAATTATTTTAATAATATAAACTCAAACGATACATATTTAGTGTTAAGGATACATTCAATTTATGTTTAGTAACTGATTTATATTCATATCGGAGAAAAGTAACTCAAATAGTCAAGATTTCATGCATACACTGACTCCATGTTGGAGCAGTAACTAACTATGGAAATCGAAATAATATCACGAAAATGCATCTGGAAGAATTTTGAGAACTGACATTATCTGTCGGTGGGCTATCTAATTTAGAATGACAGAAGGAGAGGAAAGCTGTAGATTTATGCGAATGTTTAATGAGATGTGATTCAGCTCTAAATATACCCAACGTGGAACATTTTGAGAGCATCACATTATAACAGTCACACTTCACACCAACACCAGATGCTAATTAGTCCACTTAGTTGGTTAGGCCACTGCGGAGTTATGTATCAACTGTAAATACATTTTCCCATTATACTTAAAACCATTTTTAGTATGTTCTGATGCTTGAATTAATACCAATATCTGTAAGCAAAATATGTTAATCGCATATGGTAATTTTAAAGTAATTTTTATTACATTTTGTTTTTCACTACAGACTGAACAGGGTACCAGTACACTTGAAAATCTTTCTTCAAGTTTATTAGATGCTTGCTTAAAAACTAAACTCACAGCATTTGTAAAAGAAAAGCATTAGAATGATTTGCAAAAAACAATTCTGTTTATATCTCTGGCCAATTTTCCAAGACAAAGAGTGGAAAATTGCATTGTTGAGGGAAACAGAGAGTAATAAAGGACTCAAAACAAAATTGGGAAGCATACTCAACTAGACCATAAGCAGGATCATCAGTGCTAATTAACCCCTTAGTGACCAGATCACTTTTTAATTTTCTTACCGTTTGGGACCAGGGCTGTTTTTACATTTCTGCGGCGTTTGTGTTTAGCTGTAATTTTCCTCTTACTCACTTACTGTACCCACACAAATTATATACCATAATTCTCTTAATTAAATGGTCTTTCTAAAGATACCATTATTTATATCATATCATATAATTTACTATAAAAAAAATATAAAATATGATGAAAAAAAGTAAACAAACACTTTTTAAAACTTTGACCCCTAAAATCTGTTACGCATCTACAACCGCCAAAAACACCCGTGCTAAATAGTTTCAAAATTTTGTCCTGAGTTTAAAAATACCCAATGTTAACATGTGCTTAGCTTTTTTTTTTGGAAAGTTACAGGGCAATAAGTACAAGTAGCACAATTTTACTATTTCCAAACCATGTTTTTTCAAAATTAAAGCAAGTTACATTGTAACACTAATATCTGTCAGGAATCCCTGAATAACCCTTCACATGTATATATTTTTTAGAAGAAGACAACCTGAGGTATTAAACTTGGGGTATTTTGACTTTTTTCATGCAACCATTTTACCACCAATCTATGCCAAATTTAAAAAATAAATTTTTTTTTTTATTTTTTTGACACACAGAGTAATTTAAGAATGCATGTACGGAGAACATTAAGGATTACTGCCACAGAACACCCCAATATGTGTTCAGCAACATCTCCTGACTACAGTGATACAGTGATACCATCCATGTACAGGTGTGTTGGATTCTCTGGGGGCTAAAATACCTTATTTGGAGGGTGCGTCTTCCAGTTTTCCAGCTTGGAATTTTCACAGCTGGTCATCATGCACCCATGTCTTGTTTGGGACATTTTTGAAGCCGGTCAGTTCAGGCAGTCCCCCTGCTGGCAGCACTGTGGACATGTATTGTGGCCATGTGAATGATCTTTTAGAGCGGTCACATGGCCCCTGGGGTCTTAGATTGCAGAGGGCGGAATGTCTGGGCTGAGACCAGACAGTCCTTGTCAGAAGAAGACCAATCGCCGGTGGGGTAACGGAGAGGAAGGGAGGGTAGTGGTTAATTATTTTTTTTATAAAAAAACTTTTTTTATATATTTTATTTTATTATTTATTTTAATTGAATGCCTTGACCGCTCAAGGCACTCAGTACAGGCAGGGCATTGGAAGCGTGCCTGAAGGCTTCTGATGCTCTGCACTACAATGCCGGGCGCCTTGTACGGCAACCTGGAAGTGATCGCTCTGGGGAGAGCGATAACTCGGGTGGCTGGCAGTGAGGAGGGTATTCCACAATGCCTCGATATCAAAGCATCGTTTAATACCCTTAGAGCATCTCGAAGTGATCACGATCTCTTCCAGCGCTCATTTTGGCCGCGGACATACAGAGTACATCAGCGGTTGTTAACGACCGTTTTTTGGCTGACATACCCTGTACGTCCGCGGTCACTAAGGGGTTAAAGGTCAGTTGATATGAAGTCGTAGCGGTGAGTAGAGATGTGCAATTCATTTCGGTCTGAATTTAAATTTGGACGATTTTAGGCAATTCGAAAGTGCCGAAGTGCTGAATTTCGGAACTGCCTGAACCGAACCCAATTGCCCATGTCCAGAATTGCCGAATTCCGAAGTCCTAGACTTCAGAAGTTCCGAACCAAACCGAATTGTCGAAGTGCCGAATTTCGGAAGTGCCGAAGTGCTTCGGATTTCTGAAAAGTGGTAAAACAGTAGAGGGAGGTAAAATTAAGGGAATGATGACAGGTATCTAACCCTACTCCTAACCCTAGCCCTTACCCTACTGCTAACCCTACCACTAACCAACACTACCCCTAACCTGAACCCTACCCCTAACCCAAACCCTTACCCTAACCCTACACATAACCCTATCCCTAACCCTAGTAGGGTTAGAGGTAGAGGTAGGGTTATGGTTAGGGGTAGGGTAAGGGTTAGGGGTATGGTTAGGGGTAGAAGTAGGGTTAGGGTTAAGGATAGGGGTAGGGTTAGGGGTAGGGTTAGGGGTAGGGTTTGGGGTAGACATAGGGTTAGGATTAGGAGTAGAGGTACTGTTAGGGATAGAGGTAGGGTTAGCATTAGGATTAGGGGTAAGGTTAGGGTAAGGGTTAGGGGTAGGGGTAGGGTAAGGGTCAGGGGTAGGGTTAGGGGTAGAGTTAGGACTAGGGATAGAGGTAAGGGTAGGGTTATGGGTAGAGTTAGGGTTAGAGTTAGGGGAAGGGTTAGGCATAGAGGTAGGGTTAGGGGTAGGTTGAGGGTTAGGGATTGAGATAGGTTTAGTGTTATGGGGTAGGGTTATGGGGTAGGGTGATGTATAGGGTTAGGGTTAAGGGTAGGGGTAAGGGTAGGGTTAGGGAATTGCCGAAGTCTCGAATTCCCGAAGTCCCGAATTTTGGAAGTGCTGAATTCCCGAAGTCCCAAATTTCAGAATTGCCGCACCAAAGCGAAGTGCCAAAGTGCCAAAGTGCCGAATTTCGGAAATCCCGAATTGCCGAAGTCCCAAATTTCGGAAGTGCCGAACTGAACCAAATTTTTTTCCCTTGCACATCCTTAGCTGTGAGTCCTGTTTTAAGAATTAACCCATGGACACAGCTATGGAGTAAATTTAGTTCCTCATTTGGAGAGAATTTAGAAGTCTTTCATGTAAAAGCATAGAAACCATAGCAATAATGGCAATATATGAATAATGGCTGCTTAACTATTTTTTTGGATAGTATTATTATTACTCACATGGGAGAGATGTTTTTTATTTTGGCACTCTAATTTTTATCCATTTTGTTTATTTGTTTGTTTTCTTTTGGAAATGCTATTTATTTCTAATTGTTTTCCTTTAGTGATTGTTAAATATCAAGTAACACTATATATAGTAAAAGTACAGAAAAGCATAAGTGCATTCAGTACGCAAGTCTTTAGACTGAAAGAGATATACGTACATATAATGCAGATGAGTGATATTGACACGCCGACGTGATGAGCCAGTAAACAAACTTACATTCAGTTTGGCACTGAGAAGAATATTGGTATGTTTTCTAAAGACTGTAGGATCCCTTGTGAATGTGCATTATTTGTGCCTGTCAAATTGCTAGCTAGTTAGACTGGGAAGATGTAAACAGAATGCAGATTAGGACCTGATGACCCAGGAGAGTGTTGTTCCCGAATGAATACTAAATTAGATAAAAGCCTCACTAATGGAAAGGTCACATTTGGGATATTGAGAAAATGGATAATTAAGATATACATCTTAACAGCACCCCATAGATTGCAAGCAAATTGCCATTAGTGAGTTTAAATGTTATGACTGCAGTGTTTTAGCTATTGGATTGGTTGATACTTTATGTCATCATTAAGAAACTTGCCGTGAAATGAAGGATCAGAGCTCTAATGTTTTCCAAATTCAAAGTATTGTAATTGTTTGTTTACATTTTGACCTTTTAAAATCTTTAAATTAAATGGACAAAGCACTGACCATAGATAAAATAATGAGGCTTCCACAGTAATTAGAGCTCTCGTAGTTAATTCAGACACATAATATTGAATATACCCATGAATAATTGCATTGCATTAAATGTTAACCGAAGTAAAAAAGTCAGTTGTGTTGTTTGTTTACTAATTCGGTTATGATGTTTTTTTTTTTTTTGTCCTGCCGTAAAGTGCAAGCAGAAAAGAAAGGGTATTTTTGTAGTATATAATAATATATTTTATTTGTTAGGATAAATTGAGATGCCCTTGGTATTATTGTTTAATTTAGCAAATGATGCCCATTTTTAGTGATGTCCCGAACAGCTCGCCGGGAACCATTCGCTGGCGAACATAGCGTGTTCACAGTCACGAACATGCACGATGTTCGTTCCGCCCCCTATTCGTCATGGAGGTGGGAGGGTCTGGGAGGGAGGGTCTGCTGCTGATTGGCTGGAATGTGTCTGCTGACTGTGAGGTACAGGGTCCAAGTTTACTCAATGATGACGAATAGGGGGTGGACCGAACATCGCGCTTGTTCGCGACTGCGAACACGCTATGTTCGCCAGCGAACGGTTCCCGGCGAACTGTTCGGGACATCACTATTTTATTGACCTCATAAAGGTTATTGCCTGTCATCACCATCAAGTGAATGAACTTGTAATATTAGCGAATTTCCAGTAGAAGGCAATTCTACTCTATATATATATTGCCTTCTACTTATATATATAATATTTCTGGCCATTGAGCAGAAACCTTGCCAGCCATAAATAGTAAATTTCGAAAAAAGTAAATTTCGAATTTTTAAGTAGTCAAACTGTTATAACATAAGTTATCAACCCCCAAATTAAATGTTAATCTGCAAATATTAAGTATAGATTCCATTTAGTAATTAAAACACAACTTATAAACCCTAGTAGACACTAGATAATGATGGCTGGTGAAGTTTTAAGATGGTGGGCCACCAGACTCCTCCCCCACAATCTGACTATTCTTTAATTCTGTAACCACCATCTCCAGTCTCCTTAACATGATGTACTGTAATGTAATGTATATTGTGTATACAATACACAACGCTGCATACAAAATAAAGTTACCTATACAATACCCAGAGCTCGCTATAATATACAGATATCCATACATAGCTCAAAGTTAGGTACAATACAGAGATAACTATACAATAAACAGAACTGAGTACATTACAGAGATATCAATACTATAGACAGTGCTGCATTTAATATATAGTTAGTTACCCATACTATACTTATAGCTAGTTATACTATACAAATATCCACACAATACATAACGCACACACTGGATATGAGGTGCAATGGTGAAGCCAGGATCAAAGATAGCATCAAGACAGCAAGCTTACAAGGACGGGCTAATGAAGGTAACATCAACTTGCAGTGAAAGCAAAAGATGAGGATCAATATTATGAAGAGGAAAAATAAGAAGTTCTGTTTTAGAGAGGTTGCGTTTCAGAAAGCAGGAGGACATCCAGTCAGAGATTGAAGAAAAGCAAGCAGTGACATGTTGTAGGACAGCGGGGACAGAGATCAAGGGACAAGATATATATCTGGGTGTCGTCAGCATACAGATGGTGAGGAATCCAAATGAAATAAGAAGTTTGCCAAAAGAGGCAATATAAGAGAGAAGAGAAAGGGACCAAGAACAGTGCCTTGGAGGACTCCAACCGAGATAGGATGAAGGGAGGAGGTGTCATTGGAAAAGGAGACACTGAATGAACGTTGGGAGAGATAGGAGAAGAACCATGAGAGGACAGTGTCACAGAGACCAAGGGATTGAAGCATTTGGAGAAGGAGGATATAATCAACCGTGTCAAAGGTGGCAGAGAGGTCAAGAAGAATTGGTATGGAGTAGCGGCCTTCATATTTAGCCATGATTAGGTCATTTGTAACTTTAGTTAAAGCAGTCTCAATAGAGTGGGGGGGGGGGCTTTAAAAAAATAAAAGTAATAATTGTTGCTATTCTTCTTCTTCTTCTTATTATTATTATTATCCCACACAGCCAGGGTCACTGTAATGGATTACACAAGCTACAATACAGAGATACCCACACAGTACATGTCTCTGTATAATGATCCAGCTCTCTTGTCTAATTTCTCTACCCCTCGTTGATTCTCTAGCTCTCTCTTTTCTGAATGTATCTTCAGTAGTGCTCCAACTATAAAAAGTTTAGCCTTCTAGTAAATGTTGCTGATATAAAACATGTTGGCTGTTATAACTGACTATTAGTTCTCAGCATTCATTGTGCACAGGGTTAAAGCAGCAGGATACTGGTTTGCTCCTTATTACCTTTGAGATGGCACTATGATCAATCTAAACAATTAGAATCAGCTCCATCCTCAGAGTCACAGCCCTAGTCAGGCAGTGTAGAGCTTCACAACCATTCAACTAGCCACAGCACAAGTGTCTCAGATCTCAGCTACACAGGAATGATGCTGTCGTAGTGACCAAGTAGTGGTGGGCTTGACACAATATGGTCATAAGGTGGAACTGAAGCCCCATATTTGTTTGCTGAGATAGGTGATTTTTAGTATCCTTATATATGTAAAAGTGTATTTTTATATGTGTTCCTTGATCTGTATTATTTATACATTTTGGTCACTACAGCAGCACCATTCCTGTGAAATGCAAGGGGGGTGCATTTTGGGTGTTCCCCCAATTCCATCTTTGTCAGTACTTTCATGTCTGTCTAGATCTGAAAGTCAGACAGGATCTAAGCTCTGCCATTCTCAGACACTTAGACTATTGGAAGAGAGAAAAAATATTTTATTATAACTTATTTTGACAGGGGCCAGGAGCTGCCGTGCTCTCTCTGCTACTTCCAAGATGGCTTTTTGTTTCTCTCTTTTATGGCACTGTAGTCTCATCCCTGGTGTTCTGAGCCAATAATATTGTAAAGCACTACGTAATCTGTTGGCGCTATATAAATGGCAATAATAATAATAATAATAATGACAGCCCCTTAATAGAGAGGCCAATAGCATGCTTCCACTCAGGGGCAGCTAGCTCTGCTGCCCAAATAGCAACTCAATGGGGAGCCCTTGAAATTCCTTCTTAAGGAAGACCAGGCATGTGCTAAACCTGCTGAAACAGGACAGAGTTTAAATCTGTCAGTTGCTCTCAAGAAAGTTTCAGGCATCTGTCAGGGTAGAGGGGCTCCACAGTCCTGAAACCAATTACAGAATTAAAGAGATACAAATATTTATGCATTTATTCATATTAAAACACACCTAGGCCTTGGCTGGAGTATGTCAATCTACTGTTTCCCCCACGTTTGTAACTTGAACCCCTCCCCCCCCCCCCCCCTAAAAAAAACAATCTTACTACACTTACTACATTGACTAGTTTTTATATAAAAACTGATGGGATAATGCCCCAAATACCCTTACGAATGAGCATCCACTGATAGCAGAGTAGTTGTATAACATGGGCTACTAAGTCCTGAGAGCAGGTCAGTCAAGAGAAGGGATAGAAGGTTGTAACAAACTCTGTTTAAGAAACAAATATTTTATAACTACAATATTCTTTTATAGTCTTGTTGGACTGGATGTTTCGACTTATTGATGACCTACCTGTAGGAATTACTGCTGACGTATACAATATGCAGGCTACTGAGATTTTCCCATTTATTTGTGCTTAATTATAATGTTTGGTTTGGATGATAATTAGTTGTAGAATCACACACAGAGAATTTGCTGCCTTATTGAGTAAATTATACATAGAAGGGAGTGAAAATTAATAATTAGTCCAGGGAAATCTATATTATACATTTCAACTGGGGATTTGCAGATGTGAATGAATTTGATGTTTTTTATTTTTTTATTTTGCTTTATTAATGAAATCAGCAATAGCCATCGGTTGATATATATCTTTTGATGTTACTGCGTTTTCATCTGCTGAATATTCTACACACGTTTATATTTATACATGTGTTTTTTTTTTCTTCCCTATTTCTCACTAATTAACTGCACATTTCTACATTGAATTAAATTTATTTATCTTTAGTAAAGACGTTTTGGTTTTGTATTCATATTTAGTCCTTTGATGCTGCTTTTTATATTGAGCTACTTAGTTCCTTCATTCTAGCAATATGTTACACACTGTATTCAGTATATTGCTCTCTATATTTGAACTGACATTTTTCATTGATGTGCTTTTCAATCTATATATCTTTTGAAGTAACTCTTTCTATAATAGACATGCATCCATGCTTATTAAAGGAATAATGCCCCCCCCGTATATACCCTCCATGTTTCAGAAGACAACTTATATTACAGATATTTAACCACTTGCAACAATTTATTTTATTTATTTGTTACCCACTGATAATTTCACAGTGGAGATGAATGTGCACTGTACTCATAAATCACAGTTGCTATTCTCAACGCAGTGTGTCCTTTCTATGTCAGCATGCCCGCAATATTTTAATATATTTATTTATCAACCATTACATATTTAATTGGATGACAATTGTGAGTCAGGTTCAGCTAACCTTGTATTCAGTATATTATTTTTTATTTATTTATATATTTATAGCATATTTAAAATAGTAAGAGGGATATATACTCAAAGTATTAAAAATGAACAATATCCGCATTGTGTTTATATCAAACTTGTTACAAAATAGCCAGAGATATTCATTTAATTAGAATTTGGTAAGAGTTTTTCAGGGCGTTGTAAACTTAAGGCCAAAGTACCCAAATCGTAAAAAAAAAAAATGTCTAAGTAATCTATGTTTACATGTTAGATATTTTGGCTTAACGTGCAATTTCTAGGTGAATTTTCACCAATTAACAGTCTAGTGAACAGCCAAATTTAACACAATGGATAGGGAAGAGAAAATAGCAAATAGCAGCCCGACAGACACCTCACTCATTTTGCATTAAATCAAGTTATAAATGTATTAAAGTATGTAGTGACAATAATCTACTATATGAAAGTAAGAATTGATAGTATAAGATAGAATGTATATAAACCTGTATATAAACTCTGTCCAAACAAATATTTATACATTTTCCAGATTAAGCATTTTACTCTTTTGTAGAGCTTTTACAATGCTTTGTTATATTTTGCAAACTGTATAACCTACATTAGATTTATATTCTAATTGTTTTTGCCAGCAATTTTGCCTCTATAGCTTGTATCTGAGATTTTTTTAGTGTATGGAATCTCTGTATTGTAACTGAAGATCCTTTGGTATCCAGTGGAGTGCTAACTGCGGAATTATAATTTAAAAAGGTGTGGAAGAGACTTGTGACTCATTGTGCAAGTGAACATGAGATAAAGATGTACACTTTCACATATTTTAAAGGATCCTTGAAGTAACAGAAAGAAATGTAAATGTAAAATATCCAGCCTTCAAAGTAACGATACACTTGACCAGCCTTATGTTCATCAAAGAGATTCTGACAATCCACCATCATGTCTTTACTAGCTAGAGTACAGAGGTGTTATCAATTACTCAATTTGGAAGCTAAGTGGCAGCCAGTAAAAGTAGAAACTGGGTCAGAACCAGTCATTAAATTATTCCCAGTGAATAATCAGAGCTGTTTGAATGCATCGGGTATGTTTGTAGTGTTGTTGTTCTGACAGTAAAATAAACAAAGATTTTCATCACTTTAGGGGGAAAGAATATAAATGTCCAGTATAAACCTTTAAGTCCACCGATCCTTTGGGTTTGAGAAAGGCCGTCTGTGGCCGAAACATCACCATTTTTTCTTTGACATCTTAATAAAGGATCTGGCACTGGTTTGTGCTGGATATTCCTCTTCTTTCTGTAGTGTTATTGTTTGCATACAGTGTTGGTGTGTGAACGCAGGGATGTAATTGCATGTAATGCTCGTGTTTGTATGCAGTGGTGTTTTTGTGTAAAGTGTTACTGTGTGTAGTATTGATGTGTGAATGCAGTGGTGTGTTTGTATATAGTGTTGGCATTTGAATGCAGTGGTGTGTTTTTGTGTAATGTTGGTGTTTGTATGCAAGTGCATATTCACACATTGACATTTTCACCCACCCACACACAGACTGTTGCCACGTGAGGAGACACACAAATACTGCAACACATAGATGCACACAGACACATACACACAGATCCACTCCAAGAGATAGACAAACAGTCACACAAAGATTTACACACATGTACAGATCCACATGCTGACACACATGCAGATACACACACAAAGATCCTCAAACACTAACACACATGCACAGATCAAAAGACTAACGCACATGCACAGATTCACACACACAGACTGACACACATACAAAGATTTATACACTGAGAGAGATGCACAGATCAGTGGCGTACACACAAACCATGGGGCCCCGGTGCGAAAATGATCCGTTGCCCCCCCTCCCTATTCCCCCCCGACAGACACACACACACACACACATAGAGACACACACACACACACACACACACACACACACACATAGACACATACACACAGACACATAAATACAAACAGACAGGCACACATATATACATACAGACAGACACACACAGACACATACATACAGAACGACACACAGACAGGTACACGGACACATACATACAAACAGACAGGCACAAATACATACAAACAGACAGGCACACATACAGACACACACACACCCAACCATACACAGCCTTACGGATAATTCAAGCGCACTCAGCGCGGGCAAGCGACAAAACCCAAAACAAGCACTGGAATGCGCACCGAGTTCCTTGACCAACACACACACACAGGCAAAACCACACACAACACGCTAATAACGTCAGTCGTTAATGATGCACATGATATGACCGAACCGCCTCTGCGCAGGCATCTAAATGTTACGTCCGATGCAATGAGAAACACGCCTCAGGGCAGTCAACTAAATGTTATGTTTGATGCAATGTGAAACACGCCTCTGCGCAGGCAACTACATGTTATGTTTGATGCAATGAGAAATACGCCTACGCGCAGACAACTAAACATTACGTTTGATGCAATGAGAAACACGCCTCTGCACAGGCAACCAACTGTTTTGTTCGAAGCAAAGAGAAACACGCCTCTGCGCAGGCAACTGAATGATATGTTTAATTAATACCGTGAACCACGCCTTTGGCAAGAAACCAATAAAGATATTTAATAACACTTACAGACACACACACACACATACAGACAGGCACACATACAGACACACACATATAGACAGACAGACACGCACACAAGAAACATACATACAAAGACACATACATAAAAAACAGACAGGCACCCATACACACAGGCAGACACACACACAAGACGCACATACATACATACATACGAACAGACAAGCACACACATACAGGCAGACACACACACAGACAGACACACATACAGACAGACACACACACACGAGATGCACATATATACAAACAGACAAGCACACACACATACAGATACACACAGACAGACACACATACATATATGCAGACACACACACAAGACGCACATACATACATACATACGAACAGACAAGCACACACACAGGCAGACACACACACAGACAGACAGACACACACACACACACCCAATATGCACATATATACAACAGACAAGCACACACACATACAGTCAGATACACACAGACAGACACACATACATACATACAGACACACACCCATACATACAAACACACACACACACATACATACAGACAGACACACATACATAAAAACACACACACATAATATTTGACTTTCCCAGGGGTCCAGTAGTGGCTCAGGTGGCTCCCACTCTGACTCCCTCTGCTTCCTCCCACGTGGTCTGTGTGTTAGCTGGGAGGAGTGACGTGCGACCAGCGCTGACCGGGCCCCCTGACAATCCACATCCATCGGGTGGCCCTGACAGCATGGGCCAACCGATGGACCCCTTGAATGGCAGCCCCGGCGGTTTACCGCATGGGCCGGGGCCGCAGAAGATGATGGCGGCGGATACCCGGTCACCTGGGTCCGCAGTGCAGCCGGGCCCCCTGGAGTGCTGGGCCCAGTCGCAGATGCGACCCCTGCGACCATGGTATGTACGCCGCTGGCACAGATATAGATGCAGATCCTCACACATACATATACAAATCCTCAAACACTGACACACATGCACAGAAACACTCACCCTCTCTCTGAGTCCAGCTCTCCTTCCTATAGCATGCAGTCTGTCTCCAAATAAGCAACCAGCCCTGTCTCCCTATATTTCGCAGTGGGAACTACCAGCTGTGCCAGCACAGCCATGAAGGAACCCAACGCGCCTGCAACTCTGCCTGGAATTGTCAGGTCTTCTGACCTGGAGCACCGCCCATAATTCCTCACTGGCATCTTATAGATTGTAATTATGCAGCAAGAATATTGCATTTATCATTTATAAGTAATGAGATAGTGTGAGAGAGAATGTACAGGATGGTCCACAGAGTCAGAGAGCAAGCAAACAGCAAGAAAAATTACATACCAAATATAGCATCTTTAGTTTCTAGAGAATTTTCAGATTTAAAATGAAACTGTGCAGCTACTGGACTATTATTCCTTAGACAGATACAAAGGAATTAAATTATAATTATAAGGTATATTATAAGGGACACTCCACTGCCCAACATGGTAATTATTGGTAACTTTATGTAGATTACTACTGATGCCTCACAACCACATGTATCTGATTGGGGTGCCTGTATTTACGGGCCTTGTCCCTTGGCTTCTTTCCTGTAGATCTGTAAGGGTTCTAGCATGATTGTCTGACACATGAGTAGTCCTCGGTTGTAGTTGTTTAGTTTATAGATTAATTTACATTTAGTGCATGTGTAATGTTGACTCTGTAGGTATTGATTTAATAAAGGCTCATTGGAGTCCACCTCAAGGGTTCCTTGATCTACATTTCCACTAAAGATGACTACTAGGTGACTACCAGTGTGTGTCTTGATAGACTTCATAATTGATTCACAGTTGGTAGTAGTTACATAGGAAGTATTTTTTTTTTTAGTTATTGAAACATTATTTTGTTGCAAAATCGTTTTAGGGGATTATATTTTACTACAAAGTAGGACTAAACCATTAAAGGGACACTGTAGGCAGCCAGACCACTTTAGTTCATTGAAGTGGTCTGGGTGCAGTGTCCCAGATCCCTTAACCCTTCAATGGTAATTATTGCATTTTCTGATATACTGCAATAATTACCTGCCAGGGTTAACTCAACGTCTAGTGACTGTCTACCAGTCAGCCACTAGAGGGACTTCCGGTTGGTTAGGTGACTTTTGGTCGCCTAACTGACCCTAGACGTCCTCATACTCTGCATGAGGTTTCTAGATCCTATTGGGCCCTGGTAACTGATATTGTTATGCCTTGTGTTGTAAAGTTCATATCAGTATCATATCTTACTAAATAAGTAGACAGAATTTACTTTTTGATGTTCAGAACAAAGTCAAACATTTTGAATAAAGATGATGATAGGTGTTCAGAGCAATGGCCATTTGAATACAATTTTCATATTTTTAAATCTCAATGATGATGCTACCTGTGCAGACTAGCATTTATTTCTTGTACATATTAATGTTTTGATCCACTCTCCTGATTTATTTTGATCATAAAGCTATGTCATTTAAGCTGTCACATTAACAGGCAGATTGCTAGTGTTTCTTGCGGTGCTAGAACAGAAAACACACATTTAATATTTCTCAGTCTGCAATTTGAACAAGTAGAGCCCTGCTGTTTATCTATGTATTAACATTGTGTAATCTTTCTCTTGAATTGTAACAGTCCTTAAGAACAAGTTGCATTCTAACCTACAAGCTTTAGATGCCATAATTTACAGAAGAGCATCAATCATGTTTGTTATGTGTTATTGTACATTTGTTATATAAATCAGCAATACAATAAACAAGTAGGTATACTTAAAACCTGGAATAATAATTCCATGCAGTCAAATCTCCATAACCGCTAAATGCACTATTATGCATCGAGCACAGTGGGGCGTCACTGAGGGACACACAGCTTTGCCTTCTACGTTCATCTATTACAAATGCAGAAGTTCCAATTTCATATTAACAATGCAATGTAATTCATATTTTTGAAGGCACTGATAGTCTGAGAGTATTGACTGGCAAACTCTTTATTTGCATCAAAAAAACAATAGCACCATAATCAATATAACAGCATATAGTGGTTAAACTTCTAAGAATGCCCGTTTGAAGATAAATTATACATAAAACTATTTTGTCATGTTATATACATATATGCAATGCATACATAAATAACTATATGTTCTGGTTCCATCTCTCTCCTTTCCATATTTAGTAACCTTTTCATCTTTTACACCTTTATTACAACGCGGATATAGAGCTGGTGGTGTGTGTTTCGGGCTTATCATGTCAAGAGTATATATCATAAATATAGTTGCTGTACAATTCGAGAAGCAATCTTAAATGTGGTTTAGTTGATTACTTGCAAATAGATTCTGCTGTGAGAGAACATGTCCACAGTTATAATTTGGAAGCACAAATGATGTTGGTCCATCGTTCCTTTCAGTCTCTACAACATGCAATGCAATCGAATGTTGACCAACATTTCCCAAAAAGTATAACCTTTGTTGAATTAATGATATAAAAGCACATGGTTACTAAGCTGACAGAGAGATGAGTCCATCCAGTTCACCTTTTCTCACATCTGTTTTTGTTGTTGATCCAAAAGACGGCAAATAAAAACAGTTTGAACTTGAGCTTTCCAATTTTGCAACAAATTCGGAAAATAATCCTTCTTGACCACATATTGGCAGTCAGATCTCTCTTTGCATCAAGAAGCTATTACCCCACTAAATAACAAGTATATCCCTGAATACTATGTTTTTGCAAATATTCATCAAGTTTCTGTTTAAGGTCTGATAAAACCACCTCTTCAGGCAGAGATTTCCTTATCCTGGGAGCTTATATTAGCAACAGAGATATTAACCTCGACCGCATGGAACTCTTTTCGGCCAAGGTTATTGTAGCGATTGGGCAAAACTTTGGAGTTTGGGCAATTCTGCATGGATTCGAGCACTATTTTCCCAGAATGGGCTCTCGGATCTGACATATGACTTGTGGGGATATCTTAATGATGAAGGGATGTTTTGGGGTATTTGTATGTTGTACTTTCTGTGTCTGGGTGTTGCGGTCACCGGCCCGCCGAGCCTCACGGTCGTGCCCGACCGGCACGACCGCTCCGACTACACGAGCTTACCTGCTCGTCGGCGAGCCGGGAACCGCGCACGTAGTTCTTCCGGGCATCGCGCCCAGATCCAAGATGGCGCCGACCGCGTGGTCGCGTCTATTGCTAGCCCCGCCCCCGAGAATTATACCAACGTGTGCGTGACGTCACAACGTCAACGCACACGCACGTTTTGGGGTCAGAGGTCGCCCTCTGACCAATCATAGCCTAGAGAGGGGTATTTAAACCCCTAGCTTTCCCCATTACTTTGCCATGTCGTGGTTTCAGTTTCCTGGTTTCCTGAAAGTGCTGATTCTGTGTTTCTGATTTCCTGGTATCCTGATCCTTGGCGTTTCCCTGGTTATTCTGATCTCTGGTTTCCCTGACTTGGCTTGTTTTATCGGTATTGAGTATTTTCTGGCTTCCTTGACCTCGGCTTTCCCTTTGACCATTCTCTGTCTCTAGCGTATTAGTCCGGCCATTCTAAGGTCCGGTTTACGCTCTATCCTATTATTTTCCTTTTCTTACTTATGTATATGTTTACATAGTTTCTGCGTGCTGGACCACATTACTAGTCGTGACATTACGACATGGCCATGGATCCTGCAGAACTATGCAAGCATATGATCGCATGTGAGAGTAGGGTGGAGGATATGGACCACAGGTTAGACCAATTTGCCCAGGCATTTCAGACCTTGCTCCAGAGGACTGCCTATTTAGAGGTTCCTCCGGTACCACCTGTGGTTCCGCCACCTGTAGTGGTTCCCGTACCACATAAACCACCGTCCATAACCTTGTCACCGCCCCCTCGCTATGGAGGTGATTCCAAGGAATTCAGAGGTTTTTTAAACCAAATTGAATACCACTTTGAGGCCTCCCCAGGTTCATTCCCAACAGATAGATCGAAAATTGGCTATCTAATGAACCAATTAACAGGAAAGGCCTTAACCTGGGCTAACCCCTTATGGGAAAGTGGTGACGCAGTAGCCCGTGATTACAATACTTTTCTTACGGCCTTTAAGGCTACGTTTGAACCTAAAGGCAGGGAGAAGAACGCTGCCAAAGCCCTTATGAGAATCATGCAAGGCAGTCGTTCTGTAGCCGATTATGCAATAGAGTTCAGGACATTAGCATCTGAGGTGGATTGGACCAATAGTGGTCTGGTGGCTGCTTTCTCTGAGGGTCTAGCTGAGAGTATACAAGATGAGACTGCAGCTAGAGACCTTCCGGTTAATATTAACGAGTTTATTGCATACATGATAGACATTGATAACCGGCTCAGAGAGAGAGAGAAAAACAAACAACGTAACAGACGTTCTAATTTGTCCATAGCCCCTCGTTTCTCTAACCCAGTGGTGAGTAGCCAAACTCCTCTTCCGGAACCTGAACCCATGCAATTGGGTAGCGCTAAACTCACTGAGGCAGAGAGACAACACAGACGTAACGAGGGGTTATGTATGTATTGTGGCAAGAAGGGACATCTAAGATCGTCATGCCCGGTTCGACCGGAAAACTTGCACACCTAAGGCATGTACGGGGACCGACCTTAGGTGTGATGTATATGTCCCCTAAATTGACTAAGAACCATTTCCTTGTCAAAGTAACCTTATCTTTCAAGAACACTACTGTTCAGTGTGAGGCTATGATTGACTCTGGGGCAGCGGAGAATTTCCTAGACAAAGAATTCTCTGCAAAACATCTCATGCCCTTAAGACATAAAGAGAAACCTATAGCAGTCGAGGCCATTGATGGAAGGCCTCTTACCCAGCCTTTCATCACACACAAAACTCTGCCAATCACTATTTCAGTGGGTATTCTCCATTCTGAAGAAATGACCTTTCAAATTATATCTTCACCTACAGTGCCGATAATACTCGGTTTTCCTTGGCTCCTGAAACACAATCCACGTTTGGATTGGATTGAAGGAGAGATTGTGAGTTGGGGTGAGAGATGCAAAGGTGTTTGCTTTAAGCAAATCCCACAACCTATTTGCACCATCAATGTTCCTGTTACACCTCCCTTGACCACACAAATTCCACAGCAGTATATGGATTTGAAAGAGGTATTTAACAAGGTCCAGTCAGAAGGGTTACCTCCTCATAGACCTTATGACTGTACTATAAACTTATTACCAGGGACTATGCCTCCCAAGGGAGGAATCTATGCCTTGTCCCCCCAGGAAAATCTTTGTTTGGAGGAATATATTAAAGATGCTCTCAGAAAGGGTCATATCCGTAGGTCCTCCTCACCAGCCGGGGCTGGATTCTTCTTTGTCTCTAAAAAAGAAGGAGACCTACGCCCTTGTATTGATTATAGGGGTTTGAATAGGATTACCATTAAAAACGCCTACCCTATTCCCCTTATATCAGAGCTATTTGACAGATTGAAGGGAGCTCGAGTCTTTACCAAGCTCGATCTCCGAAGTGCATACAATCTAGTCAGGATTAAGGACGGTCACGAATGGAAGACCGCATTTAACACCAGAATGGGACATTACGAATACCTGGTTATGCCGTTTGGATTATGTAACGCTCCAGCGGTATTCCAGGATTTTATTAACGATGTCCTAAGAGAGTACCTTCACATGTTCGTTCTAGTGTATTTGGACGACATTCTCATCTATTCTCCAGATCTAGAGACACATCACGATCATGTGAGAATTGTACTGAAAACCCTGTTACAAAACGGCCTTTACTGTAAACTGGAAAAATGCCAGTTTGACCAAACGGAGATACAATTCCTTGGATACGTTATATCTCCGTCTGGTTTCCAGATGGATCCTCGCAAACTGGAGGCAGTCTTACAGTGGCCATTACCCAAGGGCCTTAAAGCTACTCAACGCTTTATAGGTTTTGCAAATTACTACCGCAAATTCATAAGGGGATTTTCCTCCGTGATTTCCCCTATAACCAATTTAACAAAAAAAGGAGCAAATTGTATATCTTGGCCCAAAGAAGCAAGAGAGGCATTTGAACAATTAAAATTTTTATTTTCCTCAGCACCTGTCCTGACCCATCCTGATCCATCCAAACCATTTATCCTCGAGGTGGATGCATCAGAGACAGGAGTTGGAGCCATTCTGTCTCAAAGAGAAAGTCCTGATACGCCTTTACATCCCTGTGGATTTTACTCTCGCAAACTCACACCTGCAGAGAGGAATTACGACATAGGGAATAGGGAACTTTTGGCCATTGTACTTGCCCTTAAGGAATGGAGGCATCTCTTGGAAGGTTCCAAAGAGCCACTTTTGATCTTTACTGATCATAAGAATTTGGCTTATATTGGGGACGCTAAGAGACTGTCCTCTCGTCAGGCTAGGTGGTCATTGTTCCTCTCCCGATTCAATTTCGTAATTACGTACAGGCCTGGTACTAAAAACACCAAGGCAGATGCACTTTCTCGGCAGTTTGAGACAGATGAAGTACCAGAACAGGTGATATATCCTATTGTACCTCCTGAATGCCTCATTGCCACTACTGTTTCCGAAGTGTCTTCTCCACTCTTCTGTGCCATAATAGCAGATCAAACTCAGGCACCTGTGGGAAAACCTCCGGACAAACTGTATGTGTCACCTCAGTTTCGAAAGAAGGTACTAGATTTGTTCCATGACAACCTCACAGCGGGCCATCCTGGAGTCCATAAAACTCTCTCAGCCGTCTCCAGGAGATTTTGGTGGCCTGCTCTTAGAAACGATATCAAAGATTATGTTGGGGCATGTCAAATATGTGCCGTTTCTAAAGTTCCTCCTAGGTCACCTCCTGGACTGTTACAACCACTGCCCATACCTAGTGCTCCATGGACCCACTTGGCCATGGATTTCATTGTGGATCTACCCAGTTCTAACGGGTTTAATACAGTTCTTATGGTTATTGATAGATTCACGAAGATGGCACATTTCGTCCCACTTAAAAAATTACCATCTGCCCAAGATCTAGTTCAAATATTCTTGAGAGAGATCTTTCGGTTGCACGGTGTACCCAAAAACATAGTATCTGACAGAGGTACCCAGTTTGTTTCTAGGTTTTGGCGTTCCTTTTGCAAACAATTGGGCGTCGAACTCTCCTTTTCGTCAGCATATCACCCTCAAACAAATGGAGCAGCAGAGAGGGCGAATCAGTCTTTAGAAGCTTATTTACGTTGCTTTATAAATGCCAATCAATCTAACTGGTATGAGCTCTTACCCATGGCTGAGTTCGCCAGAAACAATGCCACTCATGAATCTTCTAATCACAGTCCATTCTTTGTTAATCAGGGTTATCACCACACTGTTTTACCTTCTGCATTCTCAGACACAGATATCCCCGCTTTGAACACCCGTTTAGAATCGATTCATGATACCTGGGATTCCGTCCATTCAGCTCTGCAAAAAGCCTCATTCCGAGCTAAGGTCCAAGCTGACAAGAAACGGGGCGCTAATCCTGTCTATCTTCCAGGTGACAGGGTGTGGCTCTCCACAAGACATATCAAGCTTAAGGTCCCATCCATGAAATTTGCCCCTCGGTACATTGGTCCCTTTCGAGTTACCCAACGTATTAATCCAGTGACCTATTCTTTGGCACTACCGGCTCATATGAGAATAGCGAATACTTTCCATGTGTCTCTGCTCAAGCCCCTTACTTGCAATCGCTACACCAGGGTATCCACTCCTCCTCCGCCCTTGGTAGTGGGTGATCAAGAAGAATACGAAGTCCATTCTATCATGGACTCCAAATTATCCAGAGGTGTCTTGTCCTATCTCGTTGACTGGAAGGGTTATGGTCCCGAGGAACATTGTTGGGTTCCTGCTGACCGGGTCCATGCGCCCCGTCTTATCCGGTCATTTCACAACCGCTTTCCTCTTAAGCCGGGTCCTTCCCGCCCGGTGCGCGGTCTTCGAGTGGGGGGTACTGTTGCGGTCACCGGCCCGCCGAGCCTCACGGTCGTGCCCGACCGGCACGACCGCTCCGACTACACGAGCTTACCTGCTCGTCGGCGAGCCGGGAACCGCGCACGTAGTTCTTCCGGGCATCGCGCCCAGATCCAAGATGGCGCCGACCGTGTGGTCGCGTCTATTGCTAGCCCCGCCCCCGAGAATTATACCAACGTGTGCGTGACGTCACGACGTCAACGCACACGCACGTTTTGGGGTCAGAGGTTGCCCTCTGACCAATCATAGCCTAGAGAGGGGTATTTAAACCCCTAGCTTTCCCCATTACTTTGCCATGTCGTGGTTTCAGTTTCCTGGTTTCCTGAAAGTGCTGATTCTGTGTTTCTGATTTCCTGGTATCCTGATCCTTGGCGTTTCCCTGGTTATTCTGATCTCTGGTTTCCCTGACTTGGCTTGTTTTATCGGTATTGAGTATTTTCTGGCTTCCTTGACCTCGGCTTTCCCTTTGACCATTCTCTGTCTCTAGCGTATTAGTCCGGCCATTCTAAGGTCCGGTTTACGCTCTATCCTATTATTTTCCTTTTCTTACTTATGTATATGTTTACATAGTTTCTGCGTGCTGGACCACATTACTAGTCGTGACACTGGGAGATAATTAGTTTATGGTTATAAACTCAATTATCTCCCAGATACAGAGACGCCTGGGCAGGCTTAAGTGTTCATTAATAGAGACCCTATATTGGGTCTTTTATATTCATTTAAAAAAAAAAAAGCCAGACCCCCAGCATGGGGTCTCTATTCATGAACACTTAAGCCCCATAGGACTCGGTGGTAAGAGCTTAGAGCATAGTCTTTTAGGAGTGAGTTCATCACATATTCTAAATTGGCTAAATGGTTTAAAAATTAAATGAATAATATTTATTATTTTTTTATTTAAAAATATGTTTCAGCAAATAGCAAAAAATGGTAAGTGGTCATTTTGAAGGAATATGGATTAGTATGATCCCTTTTTTTTAGAAATATGATTTTCTTTTTTATAATTTATACAATAATTTTGCTTGAATTTTTTTGTAAAAAAAAGGAAAATAATTGTACACATCATATATATTTTTTATTTTTGCATGATAACGTGAGGTTAGAACTCTCAGTATTTCTGTTTTATTTACTCCTTTTAGCACCTAACGTTCTATAAAATGTCTCACCTTATCAAATTGACTACAACATTTTCAAAGATAAGTAGGAAAGCAAGGTTTTCTACACTATTAATGCCTACAGGGGAATATCTGTCATAAGGCATATGTGTTGCATAGTCTTTTTAGACTAGAACAGCACAGCTGGAACACATTAACAATACCACTGACATGCAAAATTGAATCAATCAAAGTACAATAGAAAATGGATCACAAAGCTTTAGAAAATGAATCACAATGGTTTATTTCATAGATGTACAAGTTCATATTTTAAATGATAGAATTACAATGAAAATTTATTTAACATAGAAACATAGAATGTGACGGCAGATAAAAGCCGTTTGGCCCATCTAGTCTGCACAATTTTCTAAATACTTTCATTAGTCCCTGGCCTTATATTAAGTCTAGGATATCCTTATGTCTATTGCACGCATGCTTAAACTCCTTCGCTGTGTTAACCTCTACCACTTCAGCTGGAGGGTTATTCCATGTACCCACTACCCTCTCAGTAAAGTAATACTTACTGCTATTATTTTTAAACCTTTTACCCTCTAATTTAAGACTATGTCCTCTTGTTGTGGTAGTTTTTCTTCTTTTAAATATAGTCACCTCCTTTACTGTGTTCATTCTCTTTATGTATTTAAATGTTTCTATAATATCCCCCCTGTCTCGTCGTTCCTCCAAGCTATACATGTTAAGATCCTTTAACCTTTCCTGGTAAGTTTTATCCTACAATCCATGAACCAGTTTAGTAGCCCTTCTCTGAACTCTCTCTAAGGTATCAATATCCTTCTGAAGATATGGTCTCCAGTGTTCTGTACAATGTCATTAAGCACTTCCCTCTTTCTACTGCTAACACCTCTCCCTATTCAACCAAGCATTCTGCTAGCATTTCCTGCTGCTCTATTAAACTGTCTGCCTACCTTTAAGTGATCTGAAATAATCACCCCTAAATCCCTTTCCTCAGATGTTGAGGTTAGGACTTAATTAAATACTCTTTACTCTGCTTTACCCTTGGATTTTTACCGTCCCATCAAGACCTTCTGCAATAGCACTAATAAAAATATTAAAGAGAATCGGTCCAAGTACAGATCCCTGAATTACCCCACTGGTAACAAGTAGTGATGTCCCGAACTGTTCGCCGGCGAATAGTTCCTGGCGAACATCACTTGTTCGCGTTCGCCACGGATGGCGAACATATGCGCTGTTCGGTCCACTCCCTATTCGTCATCATTGAGGAAACTTTGACCCTGCCTGTACCTCACAGTCAGCAGACACATTCCAGCCAATCAGCAGCAGACCCTCCCTCCCAGACCCTCCCACCTCCTGGACAGCATCCATTTTACATTCATTGTGAAGCTGCATTCTTAGTGGGAGGAGGGACAGTGTAGCTGCTGCTGATTTGATAGGGAAATTGATAGCTAGGCTAGTGTATTCAGTGTCCACTACAGTCCTGAAGGACTCATCTGATCTCTGCTGTAAGGACAGCACCCCAAAAAGCCCTTTTTAGGGCTAGAACATCAGTCTGCTTTTTTTTTTCTGTGTAATGTAATTGCAGTTGCCTGCCTGCCAGCCTGTGTGTCAGGCTCAAAGCATATACTGTGCCCACTTGCCCAGTGCGACCACTCACTCACTGGTGTCACAATAGTGTGCATTTAAAAAAAAAAAAAAACTTTTTTTGACTGTAATATAATAGCAGTCAGTTTCATTCACTAGTGTGCGTTTCAGGGCCTGCCCAGTGCCACCACTCACTCACTGGTGTCACAATAGCTTGCATTTAACCAAAAAAAATTTTTTGGACTGTAATATAATAGCAGTCAGTTTCCTTCACGAGAGTGCGTTTCAGGGCCTGCCAGGGCATAGTGTCACACCAGTGCAACTCATATCTGGTATAACAGTAGTGTACATTTTTGTCTGTCAAGGACATGTTTGAGCGTAATAAGCCAATGTTACAAAGTCACCCCCTTGCCCGGCGTCTGACAGCTGGCTTGACTGAACTCTTAGCCCGCCAACTTTTACCATTCAAGCTGGTGGAGTCTGAGGCGTTCCAAAAATTTGTAGCTATTGGGACACCGCAGTGGAAGGTACCCGGACGAAATTTTTTTTCACAAAAGGCAATCCCCAACCTGTACTCGATTATGCAATAGGAAGTAATGGCATGTCTGGCACACAGTGTTGGGGCAAGGGTCCATCTGACCACTGATACCTGGTCTGCAAAGCATGGTCAGGGCAGGTATATCACCTACACTGCGCATTGGGTAAACCTGCTGACGGCTGCCAAGCATGGAATGCGTGGCTCTGCAGAGGAGTTGGTGACACTTTCAGGCAGGCCTGCTGCCACCTCCTCTACTCCTCCTACTCCATCCTCTTCCATAACCTCCTCGGCTGAGTCCTCTTCTGCTGCTGCGTCCACATCAACGGCACCCCCACAGCACCCCACGTACTGTTCCACATCCCAGATACGGCAGTGTCACGCCGTCTTGGGGTTGACTTGCCTGAAAGCAGAGAGTGGCTGACTCCGCACCAACTGGAGATCGGCAAAGTGGTTTGTGACAACGGAAGAAATTTGTTGGCGGCATTGCATTTGGGCAAGTTGACACATGTGCCGTGCATGGCACATGTGTGTAATCTGATCGTACAACGCTTTGAGCATAAGTACCGAGGCTTACAGGACGTCCTGAAGCAGGCCAGGAAGGTGTGTGGCCATTTCAGGCATTCCTACACGGCCATGGCGCACTTTTCCGATATCCAGCGGTGAAGCAACATGCCAGTGAGGCGCTTGATTTACAACAGCCCGACACGTTGGAATTCAACACTCCTAATGTTCAACCGCCTGCTCCAACAAGAAAAAGCCGTTAACGAGTATTTGTATGACCGGGGTGCTAGGACAGCCTCTGCGGAGCTGGGATTTTTTTGCCACGTTACTGGACGCTCATGCGCAATGCCTGTAGGCTCATGCGTCCTTTTAAGGAGGTGACAAACCTAGTCAGTCGCACTGAAGGCACCATCAGCGACATCATACCGTTTTCTTCCTGGAGCGTGCCCTGCGAAGAGTGGTGGATCAGGCCGTAGATGAGCGTGAAGAGGAAGAGTTGTGGTCACCATCACCACCAGAAACAGCCTTATCAGCATCGCTTGCTGGACCTGCAGCAACGCTGGAAGAGGATTGTGAGGAAGAGGAGTCAGAAGAGGAATGTGGGTTTGAGGAGGAGGAGGAAGACCAACCACAACAGGCATCCCAGGGTGCTCGTTGCCACCTATCTGGTACCCGTGGTGTTGTACGTGGCTGGGGGGATGAACCTTCAGAGAGATCACTGAGGACGAGGAACAGGACATGAGTAGCTCGGCATCCAACCTTGTGCAAATGGGGTCTTTCATGCTGTCGTGCCTGTTGAGGGACCCTTGTATAAAATGGCTGAAGGAGAACGACCTGTACTGGGTGTCCACGCTACTAGACCCCTGGTATAAGCAGAAAGTGCCTGAAATTTTACCGAATTACGGCAAGTCGGAAAGGATGCAGCAGTTCCAAAATCAATTAAAAAGTATGCTTTACACAGCATATAAGGGTGATGTCACAGCACAACGGAAATCTAACAGGGGAAGAGGTGAAAGTTATCCTCCTCCTCCCACGACAACGCCGGCAAGGACAGGACGCTTTACAGACGTGTTGTTGATGGAGGACATGCGGAGCTTTTTAAGTCCTACGCATCGCCACAGCCCTTCGGGTCCACCCTCAGAGAACGACTAGACCGACAGGTAGCATACTACCTCGCCTTAACTGCAGATATTGACACTCTGAGGAGCGATGAACCCCTTGACTACTGGGTGTGCAGGCTTGACCTGTGGCCTGAGCTATCCCAATTTGCGATAGAACTTCTGGCCTGCCCCGCTTCAAGTGTCCTGTCAGAAAGGACCTTCAGTGCAGCAGGAGGTATTGTCACTGAGAAGAGAAGTCGTCTAGGTCAAAAAAGTCTAGATTACCTCACCTTTATTAAGATGAATGAGGAATGGATCCCGAAGGGACTGACAGTGGGCGATACATTTGACTAAAAAAGGCCTGATGAGGGGGACTACTTAACACACCACTCCTATCTGGTGGCACATTAGATTGCACGCGCAGTGCCCCAAATTTGAAGTAGGAGGACCGACCAAGCATCTTTTTCCATCTCCCGCTTCCTAAAATCGATGCCTAATATAAACATCCCCTGATAGGGGACGTAACAGGGATTAAACTGATAGGAATAGTACTACTTAACACACCACTCCTATCTGGTGGCACATTAGATTGCACGCGCAGTGCCCCAAATTTGAAGTAGGAGGACCGACCAAACATCTTTTTCCATCTCCCGCTTCCTAAAATCGATGCCTAATATAAACATCCCCTGATAGGGGACGTAACAGGGATTAAACTGATAGGAATAGTACTACTTAACACACCACTCCTATCTGGTGGCACATTAGATTGCACGCGCAGTGCCTCAAATTTGCAGTAGGAGGACCGACCAAGCATCTTTTTCCATCTCCCGCTTCCTAAAATCGATGCCTTATATACATGTCCCCTGATAGGGACGTAACAGGGATTAAACTGATAAGAATACAACTACTTAACACACCACTCCTATCTGGTGGCACATTAGATTGCACGCGCAGTGCCCCAAATTTGAAGTAAGAGGACCAACCAAGCATCTTTTTCCATCTCCCGCTTCCTAAAATCGATGCCTTATATACACGTCCCCTGATAGGGGACGTAACAGGGATTAAACTGATAGGAATAGTACTACTTAACACACCACTCCTATCTGGTGGCACATTAGATTGCACGTGCAGTACCCCAAATTTGAAGTAGGAGGACCGACCAAGCATCTTTTTCCATCTCCCGCTTCCTGGGTGGAGGAAGAGAGACCTTCAATGACATCAGTGAGGACAAGGAACGGGACATGGCTAGCTTGGTATCCAACCTTGTGCAAATGGGGAGTTTGCGGTTGTGCAAATGGACTGTTTGCGGTTGTTTGCGGTGCGTTAAACGGGGAGTTTGGTCTGTCACTGTGAAGCGGGCGTAACCCTTACACTACCTGATCGATACAACATCATACCTGATGTTTTAAAGCACGTTATTCCAAACAATTTAGGAATGTTAGGTGATTTATGCCCTTTATGGATTAAAACCAGACTCTGCATCAACTATGTAATTTTCCATGTTAATGTACTGCTAGTTAGGGGTTAACAGTAAAAAAAAAAAGCTTAAAAAAATGTTAAATCTGTAAAAAAAAAAGTTTTAAGAAAGTTTAGGAAAGTTTAAAAAATTAATAAGCAAAACAAAAGTTTAAAAAATTGTTTTAAAAAGTAAAAAAAGTTAAAAAAGTTAAAAAATACATTTAAAAACGCTCATTACCACTACACCTAGAACAAACTAGAGAAAAAATGATCCCACGCTAAGGTTCAAAATATGCATTTTTAATTACCCCAGGGTGTATTCTTTAATAAATAGTATGTGTTTGTGGGGAAGTTTCAATAACCAACCATCAAAACTACTCCAAATTGGAACATGGACACAGTGTAAAACTTCAAAGTTAGAAAAAAACTGAATGGCTGCGTCTCAAATGTGCCCCTTCAACATCCACATATACCTGGCAAAGGTACATACAGGGGTATTTCTGTACTCAGACCACATAGCTGAGCAACATATAAGGTATTATACAGTCGTAGCACACATAAGGTTTGCAAAATATACTGTGCAAACTCGCTTTGTGTGTCAAAAAGGCAGAAAAAACGCTTATTACCACTACACCTGGTACAAGCTAGCGGAAAAATGATCCCACGCTAAGGTTCAAAATATGCCTTTTGAAATACCCTGGGATGTCTTCTTTAAGAAATGGTATGGCTTTATGGGGTATTTGGATCATATAGCCTGGTAAAATACTCTAAAATGGGACATGGGCACAGCATAAAAATTTAAAGTTTGAAAAAAAACTGGAATGGCTGTGTCCCAAATGTGCCCCTCCGATGTCCACATATACCTGGCAAAGGTACATACGGGGGTATTTTGTACTCAGCCGACATAGCTGAGCAACATATAAAGTATTATAGAGTGGTGGTACACATAAGGTTTGCAAAATATACTGTGCAAACTCACTTTGTGTGTCAAAAAGGCAGAGCAAACGCTTATTACCACTACACCTGGTACAAGCTAGCGGAAAAATGATCCCACGCTAAGGTTCAAAATATGCCTTTTGAAATACCCTGTGGTGTCTACTTTAAGAAATGGTAGGCCTTTGTGGGGTAGTTTGAATTTAAAACCTGCGAAGATGCTTGGAAATTGCACATAGGCCCAGTGTCAAAATTCAAAGTTCTGTAAAAACTGATATGGCTTGGTCTCCTATATGGCACTGTAGCTTCACAAAATAGTGCCAAAGACATTCATTGGGGATGTCTTTTTACTCAGAAGACTTAGCTGAGCATAATTTGGGGGTTTTGAACTTAGTGGCACATATGAAATATACTAAATGCCCAGCAAAAATGCAATCCGTATGTAAAAAATGCACAAAATTATTTTTGACCACATACTTTGGCATGTAATGGTAAAAAAATGGGGGCATGTTAAGGCACAATATGCACCTTATGAGACACCCTGGAGTGTCTACTTTTACAAATGGTAGGCCTTTGTGAGTTTTTTTTGAACAGTCAAACTGTTATAATACCCCAAATGGAAGCATAGGCTAATTAAATCCGTCTCTCAAAATTCTACTGTGAATACTGAAAAGGACAGGTTTCCTATATGGCACTGTACCTTCACAAAATAGTGCCAAAGACATACAACGGGGGTGTAATTTTACTCAGCAGATGTAACTGAACACAAAATAAAACTTTGTACAGGAATAGCACACACCAACTTTACAAAATACACATGAGAAGTTCTTTGTTATAAGTTTGTGTGCCAAAACCCCCAAAAAACACAATTTTACTCCAATATTTAGCAGAGATTGGCGGTGAAATGGCTACGTAGAAAGTGTCAAAAAAACCTTAGGTAAATAGCCTGTGGTGTCTACTTTATATAAATATATACTTTTGTGTGGCAATTTTGTTTTCTTTTATGGCTATTAAGCTTACAAGAGAAACATACCAAATTCTAAATTCGCTCCACATTAAAAGTTTTTTTTACTCCTTGTGCTTTGTGACCTGTAACTACCAAAAAAAACTCAAAATACCAGACACATTATATATTCTGTAAATCAGAACAACTAAATGAATTTCTTTTTAATTACTTTCCTTAACCTGCACTAATTGTGCACACATTATTATTGCAAAAACTGTAAAAAAACACATTTTTATTTTTTTTGTATTTTTCTGTAATTTTTTTATAATAAATAAGCATTTATGTATATATATGTGACATCAAAACATAAAAAACTGTATATAATATGCATTGGTGCAATAAATTAGTTAAATGCAAATTGCAGTTGAACGCAAACAGCAAAAAATGCAAAAAATTCCGTTGTCATTAAGTGAAAGACAAGCTTCCGAAGCTCTGTCCTTAAGGGGTTAAGTCCATGGAAATCTTTGTAGGTAAATTACTGATATTGCTTATATTCCATATTACTTAGTACTTAGTACAACAGAAAAGGCTCCTATAAATATATACATATTATGTACATATTTGGTAGTACTCTGCCTATTTTTACACCCTCTTGGTTCATACGATTCAGTTCCAGAATAATATTTTTTTGTTACTGAAATTCTGCTAAGCCAAACTGACAGTTGTACAAAATTCAGACATCCCCCCAAATTTTCCATTTTCAAGAAAAATAGTTTGTTCGAGACTAATTTTCTCACCATTCAAAAATATAAAATTAAGGCATTTAATAGTCATAATTAATTTTATATTGGCATTCATAACCTCATGCAGAATCAAATTTTCTGTAGCATTATCTCTCTTTCTATTTACATTACATGACGTTTATGTATATCCCAGAATTTACTGTGCAATAACATATACTTGGTGAAATTCATTAATAATAAAGTCCTTAAAATCGGAGAACTGTTGCATAATTTTGTATGATTTCTTTATAAAATAGTTTTTCTGGCAAAATTAAAAAAGAAAAAAATCATAAAATACTCATTTATTGTTACCCATTTTTTTTTTCAAACTTGAAAAAAAATTAGTTTTTTGGTATAAAATCCTTTTATACATAGATCAGAGTGCAATATGGTGGTGTTCGTAATGCAGATTTTATGCCAAGTGCATTATGTCTTTATATATCCAATATCCTAAACTGTGCAATTTTGTATCATGTATCAAATATGTACCTGATAATTCAAACATTAAAGATAACCATCAGAAGTGTATTTGATCTAAATGCAAAATATATCAATACATCTGTATCAACAGATAAGATTCATAATTTGAAATGTAATTGTGTTATTGATTTTTGTGTCTTACCGTAGGTCATATGTTAACATCAAATTAGGAATCAGGCCATCTCATGCTATTCAGTCAATGCATTATTTGCAGTTCAACTATTAACACTGCAACATTATCTTAGGAACTAAATACATGTGAGAACTTTTCAATTGAAAAATTCCACAATCAAATATAGCAATTCATCCCATTTATCTTCGCGCAGTTTCACATCCTAATGCATCATTATAAATTAGCATCTCTAATATGATTCATTAACCTGATTGTAATGAACTCAATAACAAACCCATTTGTTTCGTATTGCATAAAAGGTTCTTTAAAAAAAGCAAAAGGACGGGGGTTGTGGCTGAATGTCAGCAAAATCTCAAACTCCAAGCAGAAAAAAAAAAGGTTTCCCTAATGAGACAGGTGAACTTGCACTTTAATGGCTACTGGAGTGGTACTAAAACTACTGTTATTTAAATGTGCATAGGGATTGGAGATACTGTGCAGGTAACATTTTTTTTAATTGCTTTTGATCTATGTATTTGGACTAGTGGATACTGTAGTCATTGCTGCCGCCTAGGCACAGCGAGAGCTTGAGGGCAGGGCTGAAATGTGAGTGTTTGTATTTGCTTTTGTATCACACATCCATGTTACAATGCTGCTGCCCATCCCATGTGTTCCCTATGAAGAGTTAATACGTGTATAGGGGTTTAGAAAAATATCCTTTCTCTGTCTCATAAGAGATTTTGCTTTTCGCTGAAAGCAGCAAGGTGAATGGTTAGTGTAGGACTCACTTAAAAGGTTTGCCTTGATGGGGAGGTGAGCATGCACTTTAATGGCCATTTAAGTGGTACGATAAGACCTCTGTTATTTCAAAGTGCATGGGGATATGGGATAGTGTGCAGGTAACTTTTTTTCATTTTGTTCTATGTATTTTGACTGATACATACTGTAGTCATTAGTGCCACCCAGGAGCATTAAGAGTATGAGCACAGGGCTTAATTTTGTATCCTAAAAAAAATACCTTCACTATTAAAATTGTGTATACACAGAATACAATATGCTCCCATATCACAGAATTGTGTATACACAATTCTGCCAATTGCATTGTTTTTCATTTAATTTCTGTTGATGCCCTAGGGGTGATGGTTTTAAGAGGCAAAACCTCTAAGAGGAAGTGACCTCTTACAGAAATCAGCACTTTTATAAAATAACCAGGGAACTCCCCCCTGGCTTTCAATCAAACAGCCAGAGAGGATTCCTTCTTACTTCTGTTAGCTGCCCTGAGCTAACAGAAGTGGCAGGCACGCTCTACTTGAGTGTGCCTGCCTCCCCCTCCTTCCCACACAGACCTCAGACCAGCTCGACAGCTTCATCCCTGCACATGCAACCGGGTGTGCGCACGTGCACTCTACAATATTCCCGCACTCAACATTGTGCACGAGAGGGTGCGCACGTGGGTGGGGACCAAGTCAGACTGAACGTCTCTCCTGGGAAAAAAGGGGAGGGGCTTACAAAGGCTGCAGTCATAAGAACTGCAGATTTTGAAAGCTATTTTAAACTATATTCCCAATAAATACATACATGAAAATATGCATGTATGTATTCATTGGGAGTATATCTACTAAACTGTGTTTTTTTTTGGTTGGGGGGTTCGGAAGTGTGGATTGGTCCTTTAAAGGAAAACTCCAGTGCCAGGAAAACAATCCATTTTCCTGGCATTGCAGGTACCCTCTCCCTCCCACCTCCCATCCCAGGTAGCTGAAGGGGTGAAAACCCCTTCAGGTCACTTACCTGAAACCCCGCCGATGTCACTCGGTGGTGGTTTCGGGTCGGCGTCGCTCCACCCAGTAATTACGTCAGCCGGTGGGCGAGACTGATCCCGCCCGCCGGCTGAGGAAACCTAATGCGCATGCGCGGCAATGCCGCGCACGCTCATTAGGTCTCCCCATAGGAAAGTATTGAAAAAGATTTTCAAGTCTTTCCTATGGGGAATTGAGCGACGCTGGAGGTCCTCACACAGCGTGAGGACGTCCAGCGACGCTCTAGCAAAGAAAATCTTTGCTATGAATCAGGAAGTGACCTCTAGTGGCTGTCTAGTAGACAGCCACTAGAGGTGGAGTTAACCCTGCAATGTAATTATTGCAGTTTATAAAAAAAACTCCAATAATTACAGTTGCAGGATTAAGACTAGTGGGAGTTGGCACCCAGACCACTCCAATGGCAGAAGTGGTCTGGGTGCCTGGAGTGTCCCTTTAATGAGGTAATTGCATTAAATTTGTATTGGGGCACATAGTGTCCCAGAGTGCATAGGTGCCAGTGTGCAGGCATTGAAGTTAGCATGTAAGCGTCATCATGGGGGATTGCCATTCTTAGGGGAGTGACACCAAGCAGGCCCCATCACTCCACACTCACGCACAGCCAAACCCCATATACAAACACACTCAGCCAACCACACATATACACAATCACACATTACCAATACTACACATACATATCACACTCAGCCAACTCACGCATGCCACTCAGGTGTATTGCTTTAGGGGAGCAAGGAAGAGGAATAAGGGGGGGCGTTCTTAGATTCTTGCATCAGGGCCTTGTGATTCCGAATTATGCATTTGATATTTGTATTTAATATCTTTCCCCAGCAGAGATTGAGAAGCCTCTGTGATGGAGTCAGGAGCGAGCTGTAGAACAGTTCATTGAGAAGCTCTGTCACCCTAATGGAAATGGAAGAAAACATATGTGGCTGTCTGAGCAACAGCCAGCTAGTTATTTCGACACCGGTTATGAAAGTATCAAACTCTATTGAAACCGGCACTTTTAAACTGTCATAAAATTACATACACATAAAGCACTTCAGTAAGGTGAAAGAGTTCCTTTAAAAATATATATTAGTGGAACAATTCCATTGGGCTTTGATGCTTGAGTAATGCTCTGAGTGCTCTGAGTAATTGCTGTCTCCTGAGTTTAGCTCCACTGAGCTAATGATACCAGGAAGTAAAACAAACTCTTGTTTGCATGGAAGCCAAGGGGGTGTTACCAGCTTTATTTATAATTGTCAGTTTCTATTAAAAAAAAGGGGACACACAAAGTTATTTAGGTGTTATTTAGGTGTCTGGGGTGACCCTGTAAAGGTTTCTAGCATAACCAAGTATATTTGCTATTTAATTTTATTCCACTGTATAGTGTGTCCCCTGCTGTATACAATGCAGGTAACATAAATCTGTTGGTGGTAGATCTCTAAATTATATAACATTGTAGTCTTGACAGTTTTTATGTTGGGTAATGTAACAATTCTTTCAACTTTTAGTCATCCGTTTTGTCAAAGTGTATAATATTTTTTGAATAGGGAGGGTAAGTATTCATAACAAGGTGAATATACAGGGTAGGCTCATAAAGGAAACCTATAGTGTCAGGTACACAAACATATATTCCTGACACTATAGTTGTAAATGCACTGTTTAGGTGCCCCCCCAGTTAAAAAGGTGATTTTAATCACCTTATATCCAGCGCTGCACCGGTCGCCCTGCCCAGCTCTGCCACCTTGGCATAGATCATCACATTTGGAAACCTCAGCCAATCCAATGCTTTCCTGTAGAAAAGCATTGAAAAGTTATTGCGCATACGCGGCATAACCCCGCGCTGAGCCAATCAGCAACTGCTCATAGAGATGCATTGAATTAATGCAACACTATGGGGGGCGTTGAGCATCTGAGTGAGTGCCCGTAGAGATGTCCCTAGGCAGTAATGTAATCACTGCATTTTCGCTGAAAATACAGTGTTTACATTAAAAAGACTGCAGGTACAGGCTGCAGACATCAGAACAACTATAGTGTCCCTTTAACTACCATATCAAATATAAACCAAAATATTAAACTCATACCTTCTGGGGTATATAGGTTAGGAGGTCTGAAAAATCAGATGGGAATCTTATGGAATTAAACCAGTATTATAATTAATTAATTAATTATTCTTGTAAAGGATACCCGTATGGATGCATTTTGTGCCATTCTTTTTTGGTTTTGGCTTCAAAACCGATGTAAAGAGAGAGCCAATAGAGTAATTTTAAGTGAAATCTTGTGTGTTCTACCAGAAAGCATAAAACACTTTGGTTTGTAACATAAATAAGGGTCAAAAAGCATGTGTGAAATGTTTCCCCAGTTGAAAAATTCACATCACGTTTCTCGCAGACTAATATTTTATTTAATCTCCTAAAAGTAGATCTATATTAAAAAAAAAAAACTGTTTACCCATCAACAGATTTGTAAGAAATGATTTGATGGCATCTTTTGCTATCTGTAACATCTAAATTCTATTGATTTCGCAGGATTTAATTTATTATTCAGAGAATAAAATTCTTTAGAAATGAACCTGTGCAGCTTATATAGAAGCTTGACACACCAGCTGACAGAAAATCATTTAACTGGGAAGCAGAATGTTTAATATTGCCTAAGGGTCTTGCTGAGGTACTTACTTTAATACATGTTTTAAATGCCAGGGGTGATTGATAAAAGAAGATATAAAAGGTATTGAAACACAAATGAGTCTGCACTTAGCAGAGATAAAAAAAAAAGTTTATGTAGAAGGCCTTAGCGCACATTTCTATAAAGTTTTAGGAAT
Source organism: Pelobates fuscus (assembly GCF_036172605.1). NCBI lineage: Eukaryota > Metazoa > Chordata > Amphibia > Anura > Pelobatidae > Pelobates > Pelobates fuscus. Next base: position 454,483,969 of record NC_086317.1, read on the forward strand.
AGCATGTAAAAGATAATTGTAAAGAAGTAATTGTGACGGAGATCCCTGTACCCTCTGGCTGGGTACCTCCGCCAAGGACCGCTTCCTAGCTGGAACAGGGGACAAACCACAGCACTTCTGCCCACAGTCGTCGTGGCTTGACTGGGGCCCTGGAACCGCTCTCTCCTGGAGCCTAATGGGGAATTTGCTCTAGACACCCCCAGGCACTGGACACTCAAGCCTGGGATCTGTAGTCCTTACAAGGACTTTCCCAGTTGAAATTTCCACACTGGAACAGTGATTAAAGAATAGCCCTTTCCCTTCCCAGTTACCAGACGACACATAGTTCTGGGAGTACACGCTGGAATAATTTTATTGGCAGCCACAAATGGCCTAATATGCAGGTCCCCATGCAAGGGGCACTCCCCCCTGGACGTTAGAGTAAACCACAGTAGAAACAAATATACAATTACATTGGCTCTCAGATCCAGGACACTCCCATACATAATAAAATAATCCCTCCCCTGTGCCTGGGAGATAGGTGAGTCAAGTACTGTATTAAACTCAATTATCTCCAGGTACAAAAAACACACATTTCCCAAACACCCCAAAAGTACCTTAAAAATACATAAAACCCCGGCGGAGAAATGGGCACAGCAGATCAATGCTCGCCCAATAGCAGGGAACATCAACCCTCACCTCACGACACGCCACTCTTTGTTATCTATGCCAAACAGCTCGAGGAATGCTGTTGGGGTACCTGGAGCCAGATTGTAATAATTATATGCCCTGCAAAAAAAAAAAATACATAAAACCCCCAACCTCTAGTTCGGTAGTTAAAAAAAACGACCAAACTACCGAACTTAGTCAATGTTCTTACCCTGAAGCTTGTTCCCCTTGTTCGTGGGAACGTTTCCACCGAACAGCACTTTTTTAAGTGTTGTAGAACCGAACCCAGACGATCATGGAAGTCCAGCAGTGTTCGGGAGTTTCAGTGTCCGAAAATAGTTCCATAAACTCGACGACCAAACACCACTGCCTGGTTTCATGCGAACAAGATGGCCGCCACCTTGTGGTCGTCCATAGGAATTGCGGCCACCCAGACGAACACTTAGAACACTGCGGTGGAAAGTGCTACAAAGTATCAATTAGGCTTAAAAAGCTCCAGGGTGGTCTCCGGTTCGTGCGGCTGTTCGGTTCCTGAACAATATAGTCCAAATACACGACCAGAGACTTTTACATCACATTTTACAAGGTCCATAGTCTGTGGGCAGGAGGCTGGCAAGCAGGCTCCTCCAGGAACGAGTGGCAAACTCACTTGGTCAGGGGAGTTTGTCACAGTAATGAATACTTAACTTAACCCATTACGCATGGATTACTGAAACTTGAATATGTTTTCAACAACTTGCAAAAAGCGTGGTATAGTAAAAAAAAAAAAAAAATCTCCAAGTTGGCTATTTACTAAAGTTTAGTGGGTTGAAATCTCATCTGCTGTTAGTTGATCTAAGCACAAAACTACAAGCAAATAAATGTTACAAAAATGACTTGTTGTAGCCCGACTAAATAGGGAGACTGCTAGTAAAATAAAGGAAGCAGCCAAGATGCGTTTCAACGTATCACAACAATGATGTTGTCAGTGAAAGTGCGGGTTTTTTTCCACACACAAACTGCCCTTTTACAGATGATATCATCATTGTGATACGGTTTACTGTTTTGAAACACTAATATTTGTGTTCAGCGACGTTTCCCGAGTATAGCAGTACCGCCCATGTACAGGTTTTATGGTGTCTTGGAAAGTTGCAGGGTTAAATTTGGGACTTGAGAACTTTGCTTGTGCTGTCAGGCAGGTTCCTCAAATTGTAATTAACAAAATGACTAAATTACGTAAAAATATTATAAATATATGTAGAATTTGAAGCCAAGGTATTTTATTATCATGTTTACGTATCTCTATGTGGCAAACCTAGCCACTTCTGGACTATATTCATTGCAGGTTGTCCGTAGGCTGAATGTATAACGTGTTCCGTTGACTGTATGTGTATTGTATTGTGACCGTTCGCATGCTGGCAGCCGTATGCCGCCAGCATACAAAGCATTCGTACGACGAAACACGGCTATCCTGGCCGTTCGCCGTACGAATGTGGACTCCCCAGGTAGACCACACATTCACAGGTCGTGTGGCACCAATTAACCGGTTGCAACATTGTTGCAATCGGTAATTAAGGGCTCTCCTAGGTGGCCGTCGATCCACTACCGACCATGCGGCGGTCGGCCATCTTGGATCCTTTGTCTCTGCAGCGGTGTTCGGTCGTCGAGAGCCTGGAACTGGAAACGGCTACTCAGTGATCCGAACACCGCTGGACTTCCAGAGCGTTCGGGAGTACCGCGTTCGGTACATTATGTGTCCCGTACTTATTCGGTACTTCTAAACTCACCTTGATGTTTAAATGTATTATGTGCGGCGTTCGGTCAATTCAGCTGGGATCGGAGCGGTATTCTCACAAAGTGTGCGCCCCGACCCCAGCTATCTACCGAACGGTCGGTTATTCTAAAGTGCCGAATATTACGGGAATTATGTATTTTAATGTCAATTGTCGGTTTTGCTGCACGAGGGGATAATCCACTTAATCGTCCATTTTAGTGGGAGTATCCTTCTCGTGCAGCGATGCCTGTTGGGAAAGTCACAATGCATGTTGGGAGAAATCCCCTGGAATATCTGTATGGAAACCCCTTGCATGGGGAACTGCATAAATACGCTGCCTGTGAATAAACAGAGTTAGTTGACTCCCAAACTGTGTTTCGTCCGGTTATTGGGAGGATTGGGGATATTGCCTTGCTTTCTACTCTGACTGTGGATTTCCTAGATGTACCAACGGATATCGTATGCTGATACATTGCATTCCGTTACAATTGGTGGCAAGCGACGGGATCCGAACCTTACAGCCGAAAAGCAGCGTTCGTGTAAACTGGAACTACCGAACAAGGAAAGCAAGGGCAATTCGTATGGAGATTGACTATACCATACTGAAACGACAGACTTTAAAAGAACTATTGGAAGCCAGGGGTAAGATAGCCAGCAACAAATCTAAGGCTGTGCTGATCGCAGAACTGATGGAGGGAGACCAAGCCCGCAGCGCTACACCCCCACCAGCCATGGAAGAGACCCCATTCCAAAAAGAGCTACGAACCAGGTTGGCGTTCCTACCACAACCATTACCGCTGGAAATAATGACCGTGATGATATCGGATGTACAAGATTATCTGATGGCAACCAGCACACCAGCAACACCGCCTAGGGCAGAGTCTGTTACTGCCTCCACCTACGGACAGGTAAAGCCCAAAGTCCCACATCACGCATTTAAAGCGTTTTGTGAAGAAAAGGACGAAATTGATGGGTATTTGCAGGACTTTGAGCGGCTGTGCGATTTGCACGATTTGGAACCCGCCACATGGGTGCCGCTGCTGGCAGGCAAATTATCCGGTAGGGCAGCTGAAGCCTACCGTGCTGTACCCCGAGAGGACAGCAAAGATTACCCTAAGGTAAAGAGGGCGATCTTAGAGAGGTATGCTATTACCCCAGAGGCGTACCGGCGGAAATTCCGGGGCTTGCGCAAGCCTGAGAAAGATTCACATGCAGAATGGGCGCACAAGCTGGACCAAGCATCACTAGGCTGGATACAGGCCAGCAACGCTACAAACATGGAGGAGTTGAGGCAGTTAATGCTGCTGGAACAGTTTTTTAATGGTTTGTCCCCGGAAGCACAAGAATGGGTGAGGGACCGTAAACCACTCACCCTACCCGAAGCCGCTAAATTGGCGGATCAGCATTTTGATGCCAGGAGGCATCACGGTGCCCAAAATAAGACTCTCACTCGGATTCCAGGGACACCCAATACTTTTATCCCTACCAGCCCCACCGTACCCCTGCACCGGCCAGCACTGAATACTCCACCACCCCCCTCCCGATACAACGGTCGGGCGAACATTCAGTGTCACACATGCAAACAGTGGGGGCACATTTCTCGAGAGTGCACCCAAAACAGGAGCAGGCAAGCTTGGAATCAAGTGCGACAAAATTTGGCACCCAGGGCTGCTGCGCACCATTACCAGGTAGCCCCCGCCACCCAAGAATTGCTGAGTGCTCAAATTGAGGAGCCTCTTGGGGTGCTGCATGAGGTAATGTCGGTCAGGGCCACCGACAACCGACAACATCACCGGCAGCTGGTAACCCTGGAGGGGAAGGAGGTACAAGGGCTCCGGGATTCAGGAGCCACTCTAACTTTGGTTGCGCCACATTTGGTACCAGGCACAACCCACACTGGCGGCTCAGTGGCAGTACGGGTGGCAGGGGGAGCAGTATACCGGCTACCTACTGCCAAGGTTCATTTGGATTGGGGTGTGGGAGAGGGAACTGTGGAAGTGGGGCTGATGCAGAATTTACCTGCAGATGTTGTGCTGGGGAATGACTTGGGCCAAATGACTTCTGCTTTTATTCCCCAGACTCCGTACCAGGAGGCACACCCCGTAACCACCCGACAACAGGCTCGCACCACGGCTACACCGTTACACTCTGAGGCTCAGGTAAGAGACCCTGTTTCCCAACTGACCCCCATGTCCTGGGACACCCCGACGACTTTTGCGACCGCAGTCCAGACCGATCCCACCCTCCAAGTATATAGGGACAGGGCCCAAACAGACCAAGCAGGGCTAGAGGGGGAGCGGTTCATCTGGGAGAAAGAGTTGCTATACCGGGTCACGGCAAAGGATGTGGGGGGGTCTGTCACCTTAACTAATAAACAGCTAGTGGTACCCCAGAAATATAGACAGGAGTTGCTGAGAATTGCGCATGACATTCCCTTGTCAGGACACCTAGGGATGACCCGTACCCGATACCGTTTGACCCATGCCTTCTTCTGGCCCGGGATCTCTCAGGATGTGCGCCAGTATTGCACCTCCTGCGACGTCTGCCAGCGTGTAGGTAAAAGAGGGGATCGCCACAAGGCCAGGCTATGTCCCCTACCCATCATTGCGGAACCCTTCAGCCGAGTAGCGGTGGATATCGTAGGGCCCTTGCCAAAACCCAGTCCCTCTGGCAAAAGATATATTCTGACTATAGTGGATTACGCCACCAGGTACCCCGAAGCTGTAGCTCTCTCTAATATCCACGCTGAGACCGTAGCGGAAGCCTTAATGAAGGTATTTTCCCGGGTAGGGTTTCCCCAAGAGATCATCTCAGACCGAGGTACCCAATTTACGGCCGAAGTTACCCAACATCTGTGGAAGGTGTGTGGCATTAAGCCAATAGTTAATTCCGCCTACCACCCCCAGTCCAATGGGCTATGTGAGCGGTTCAACGGGACGCTGAAGCAGATGCTTCGGACGTTCGGGGAGACCCACAAAGACTGGGAGAGGTTCCTGCCTCACCTACTTTTTGCTTATAGAGAGGTTCCACAGGAGTCAACAGGATTCTCCCCGTTTGAGCTACTATTTGGGAGGAGGGTGCGAGGACCCTTGAATTTGATTAGGGAACACTGGGAGGGAGAGAGTCCCACTAACGAAACCCCTATCATATCATACGTCCTGGAGTTCAGGGACCGTCTGGAGGCGCTAACCCAGGCCGTACACACCAACCTCCAGGCGGCCCAGCAACGCCAGCGGCGCTGGTACGATAGAGGAGCCAGGGACCGCAGCTTTCAGGTGGGACAGAAGGTCTTGATCTTAAAGCCCGTCCGCACCGATAAGCTGCAGGCCATCTGGCAAGGCCCATACCAGGTAGTGGAGCAGCGATGCGACACTACCTATGTGATCGGCCCCTGCTCAGGGGTAGGGAAGAGACGCATGCTCCACGTGAACATGCTCAAACCCTACCATGAGAGGATCGAGGATGTGACGGCAATCTGTGCCTCCTCCTTGGAGGATCAGGAGAACCTACCCTTACCTGACCTACTAGAACCCGAGGAACAGATAGAGCCTTCCCGGGGAGTCCAGCTGGGGGAACGGCTAAGCCCCCAGGAGCGTGCCCAGGTACAGGCGCTGATTGTAGCCAAAGGGACTACCTTCTCCAATTTACCTGGGTACACTCCTTTAGCCACTCACCGAGTAGAGACCCCGGGACAGCTACCTATGCGCCAAGCTCCATATAGGGTTCCGGAATCAGTCCGTACCCATATGAAAGCCGAACTAGACGAAATGCTGCAGCTAGGGGTTATCGAACCCTCCGATAGCCCCTGGGCATCGCCGGTAGTCCTGGTACCTAAAAAGGATGGCACCACCCGATTCTGTGTCGACTACCGGAGGCTAAATGACAAAACGGTGTCTGATGCCTACCCGATGCCCCGGATAGACGAGCTGTTAGATAAGATGGCACGGGGCCAGTACCTCACTACCATTGATCTGTGTAAGGGGTACTGGCAGATTCCTCTAGCCGATGACGCCATCCCCAAGTCGGCGTTTGTCACCCCGTTTGGCCTGTACCAATTCAAGGTCATGCCTTTCGGGATGAAAAACGCTCCGGCTACCTTTCAGCGGATGGTAGATCGGCTACTGGACGGTTTTCAGGAGTATGCCTGTGCTTATCTAGATGATATAGCCATCTTCAGCCAGACCTGGGAAGACCACCTACACCACATAGGGGCGATCCTAGATCGCATTGGGGAGGCTGGGTTAACCCTAAAACCTAGCAAGTGCCACATAGGTATGGCCGAGGTACAGTATCTGGGCCACCGTGTAGGATGTGGGCAGCAGAGGCCTGAGCCAGCCAAGATTGAGGCCGTAGCAAAGTGGCCTACCCCCAGGACTAAGACCCAGGTGCTGGCGTTCTTAGGGACGGCAGGCTATTACAGGAAGTTCGTCCCCGACTATAGCACCCTGGCCAAACCCCTAACGGACCTGACCAAAAAGAACCTTCCCCGACTGGTTGTCTGGGCCCCAGAGTGTGAGCAGGCATTCCAACAACTCAAAACAGCTCTCACCAATGCTCCTGTGTTAACTGCTCCTGATCCAACTAAAAGATTTCTTGTTCACACAGACGCTTCCATGTTTGGATTGGGGGCAGTACTGAGCCAAGTGGGAGCCGATGGCGGAGAACACCCCGTAGCCTATCTAAGCCGCAAGCTACTACCCCGGGAAGTGAGCTACGCCGCCATCGAGAAGGAATGCCTGGCCGTGGTGTGGGCCCTTAAAAAGTTGCAGCCATATCTGTACGGACAACCTTTTTCCTTACTCACAGATCACAACCCGTTAGTGTGGCTAAACCGTGTGTCCGGAGACAATGCCCGGCTGCTGCGCTGGAGTTTGGCGCTGCAGCCCTTTGACTTTACCATCCATTACCGGCCAGGAAAACAAAACGGTAACGCTGACGGGTTATCCAGACAGACTGAACTCGAGAAGTGATCTGTGAGTACTCTCCCGGACATCCCCAAGCCGATCCGTTGGGATCAGACTGTGTATGCCGGCTTGGTTCTGGGGGAGCATTGTGGCAAACCTAGCCACTTCTGGACTATATTCATTGCAGGTTGTCCGTAGGCTGAATGTATAACGTGTTCCGTTGACTGTATGTGTATTGTATTGTGACCGTTCGCATGCTGGCAGCCGTATGCCGCCAGCATACAAAGCATTCGTACGACGAAACACGGCTATCCTGGCCGTTCGCCGTACGAATGTGGACTCCCCAGGTAGACCACACATTCACAGGTCGTGTGGCACCAATTAACCGGTTGCAACATTGTTGCAATCGGTAATTAAGGGCTCTCCTAGGTGGCCGTCGATCCACTACCGACCATGCGGCGGTCGGCCATCTTGGATCCTTTGTCTCTGCAGCGGTGTTCGGTCGTCGAGAGCCTGGAACTGGAAACGGCTACTCAGTGATCCGAACACCGCTGGACTTCCAGAGCGTTCGGGAGTACCGCGTTCGGTACATTATGTGTCCCGTACTTATTCGGTACTTCTAAACTCACCTTGATGTTTAAATGTATTATGTGCGGCGTTCGGTCAATTCAGCTGGGATCGGAGCGGTATTCTCACAAAGTGTGCGCCCCGACCCCAGCTATCTACCGAACGGTCGGTTATTCTAAAGTGCCGAATATTACGGGAATTATGTATTTTAATGTCAATTGTCGGTTTTGCTGCACGAGGGGATAATCCACTTAATCGTCCATTTTAGTGGGAGTATCCTTCTCGTGCAGCGATGCCTGTTGGGAAAGTCACAATGCATGTTGGGAGAAATCCCCTGGAATATCTGTATGGAAACCCCTTGCATGGGGAACTGCATAAATACGCTGCCTGTGAATAAACAGAGTTAGTTGACTCCCAAACTGTGTTTCGTCCGGTTATTGGGAGGATTGGGGATATTGCCTTGCTTTCTACTCTGACTGTGGATTTCCTAGATGTACCAACGGATATCGTATGCTGATACATTGCATTCCGTTACACTCTATATTTAGCAATTTAAGTATTTATGCGCAAAATAAAATAAAATGTAGAAAACCACACCACTTGACAATAAAACTGGAAGCCTCCATCTTGTAAATCTTGTATCACTGTTAGACGCTCTGCCCTTTGTACCTGGCAATCAGCATAGAGAAGCACACAGAGAAGTAGAGAAATTAAACATTATTTCAATGTGTCCACATTTGCAATATTTTCTTGGTTGTGATTTAATTTCCTAAATCATTAATATAAATTTAAAAGAAATGAGAGCATCATTATACATTAGTGATCTTCAATGTTTAATTCAATGGTCTAAATCAGGCTTCCCCAAACTCTGTCCCTCCAGATGTTACTGAACTACAACTCCCATGATTCTCAGCCTATCTATTTCATTCATAGAATCATGGAAGTTGCAGTTCAGCAACATCAGGAGGGCCGGAGTTTGGGGAAGCCTGGTCTAAATTAAAAAATTCAGTTTTAAAGGGTTTTTGTGGTTTCATGAATTTGATGTATATTTTGCTAAAAAGGTTTTTTTACTGTTGCAAGAAGCCTGGAATGTTAACCTATGGAGCATTAGAGGCGGAGACAATTCAAAATCATGTATCCTGACCGGGGATTCAGTGTTTTCAACCACTTAGAACACAACGTGATCTCAAGTAATGGCTTTTTACAAGGAAACACATGGACGCCAATAAATTAGCATTGCCTCCTGTGAGCTATAAAAAGCTTACTCCCTCAAGCAATAAAAGTAAAATTAAACTAATCCCATATTATTTGCTAGTGCTGATAGAAATGCCTCATTGGTGTTTGGGGCAAAGTAGTAATTACTTCATTTAAATAAAGCATTTCACTACCAGGTTTGTTCCAACGAAAATTAAAAATTCAGCATTTTCATGAGAAATTGCATACAAAGCTCGGACGTACTGCCAGGACATAGTGGCATTTTCTGTGATTAAACTGCTGTTGCTAGATACCAAAATATAAAATAACGTAACTTAAGGAAACCTTAACAAAAAAAAATGATGTTTCAGTCCCGTTTTAATTTGCTCCCGACAACCTTTTAATTAAAAATTTAAAAAATTAAAAAGAAAACGCTGTTAAACTCACCTGTATTTCAGTGCTTGGATAATTTCTCCTCTTCTGAGGCCATTGCTGGTGATCTCAACCAATTATACGGTGCATGCGTAACAGTTATTGTGTTCTACCAGATGCTTCTCATAGAGAAACATTGAATCCAATGCTTTTCTTTAACAAAGGTTTACAGTGCTTTTAATCATCATGCTGCACCCAATGACGTGTCATGTAAACCTTCCATTTTTCAATGACTTCATTAAATGGCACCTTTTATTAGCTGTCAGCCTGAAAGCCACTAAAAACAAGCAATATGATGAGAGCAAAGTGAATAAACCAATTATGGAAAATACAAAAAACATGCAGTTTTACCATAAGTCTGTAGACATCCTAAAAATATAAAATACAGAACATAGTATAGCCTGCATATAGTGTTGTCGCGAACCCGGAATTTTCGGTTCGCGAACGGCGAACGCGAACTTCCGCAAATGTTCGCGAACCGGCGAACCGCGCGAACCGCCATTGACTTCAATGGGCAGGCGAATTTTAAAAACAACAGGGACTCTTTCTGGCCACAATAGTGATGGAAAAGTTGTTTCAAGGGGACTAACACCTGGACTGTGGCATGCCAGAGGGGGATCCATGGCAAAACTCCCATGGAAAATTGCACAGTTGATGCAGAGTCTGCTTTTAATCCATAAAGGGAAGAAATCACCTAACATTGACACCTGTCCTCAAAGCCCAGCCCTGATACACACTGACACAGAGCAGAATAGAGACTGTTCCCTGTCCACAGAGACCATGATACACACTGACACAGAGCAGAATAGGGACTGTTACCCCTACATAGGGTCACTTGGCAGATATGGATTGACACCTGTCCTCAAAACCCCTGATACACACTGACACAGAGCAGAATAGGGACTGTTCCTCCTACATAGGGTCACTTGGCAGATATGGATTGACACCTGTCCTCAAAACCCCTGATACACACTGACACAGAGCAGAATAGGGACTGTTCCCCCTACATAGGGTCACTTGGCAGATATGGATTGACACCTGTCCTCAAAACCCCTGATACACACTGACACAGAGCAGAATAGGGACTGTTCCCCCTACATAGGGTCACTTGGCAGATATGGATTGACACCTGTCCTCAAAACCCCTGATACACACTGACACAGAGCAGAATAGGGACTGTTCCTCCTACATAGGGTCACTTGGCAGATATGGATTGACACATGTCCTCAAAACCCCTGATACACACTGACACAGAGCAGAATAGAGACTGTTCCCCCTACATAGGGTCACTTGGCAGATATGGATTGACACCTGTCCTCAAAACCCCTGATACACACTGACACAGAGCAGAATAGAGACTGTTCCCCCTACATAGGGTCACTTTAGCAGATATGGATTGACACCTGTCCTCAAAACCCCTGATACACACTGACACAGAGCAGAATAGAGACTGTTCCCCCTACATAGGGTCACTTGGCAGATATGGATTGACACCTGTCATCAAAACCCCTGATACACACTGACACAGAGCAGAATAGAGACTGTTCCCCCTACATAGGGTCACTTGGCAGATATGGATTGACACATGTCCTCAAAACCCCTGATACACACTGACACAGAGCAGAATAGGGACTGTTCCCCCTACATAGGGTCACTTGGCAGATATGGATTGACACCTATCCTAATGATCCCTGATACACACTGACACAGAGCAGAATAGAGACTGTTCACCGTCCACAGAGACCATGATACACACTGACACAGAGCAGAATAGAGACTGTTCCCTGTCCACAGACACCATGATACACACTGACACAGAGTGTCCGCGTGAAATAGGGCCGTGAGTAATGACGTCACGGGTAGCCTGCCCATAGTATCGCATAGGGTGGAAGAGCTGATAGGACATCTGAAACGTATTGGGATGGAGATGCTTAATTGTTCTCCAAAATGCTTGACACCACCCCATAGTGAATCTCTGCAAACTTTAATACCATCAGAGGAGGAAGAATGTGGCAGCCCACTGGGATTATTCGAAAAATTTAAAATTGATGATTTTCCAGACCCTGGGGTTGACATTAGTCCAGATTTACATCTTGTGACCCATGAGGATGTTCCAGGCACTACTTGTGAAATAAAGACAGATAATAAAGTGAATGATCCTTCTCCTTGGGACTTGCACCCTGTCGTTGAAGGTGGAGTAGGCAATGGCAAGAGCATGCTGTGGGTAGTCAGTGCAAACACTCTCTTCCTGGTGAATAATGAGGAGACTAACTATGATGACGTTATTTGCGTTGAAAGTAATGATGCCAGAGATCTTTTGAAACCATATGGAAGGAACGAATTGGTTAAAAGAAAGGCAAGAGACCACCTGCATATAGACAAGAATACGCATAAGAGAAAGAAGAGAACAGGTGAAAAAGAGAAGCTGCAGACTGCCTATCTGCAAATAGTTGAGTTATGTCCTGAAGATGTCCGTGTTACCACAGTGCAGACTCTGTTTGATACACTACTGAGGAGAGTCAGAGAAACCCCAGATCTTCACGTATTGGATGAGTCGGTGCGTGGAGTTGCAGAGAACGTAGAACAAGAAATATTTAAACTTTTCCTGTGTACTGACAGCAGATATACATAGGGTCACTTGGCAGATATGGATTGACACCTGTCCTCAAAACCCCTGATACACACTGACACAGAGCAGAATAGAGACTGTTCCCCCTACATAGGGTCACTTTAGCAGATATGGATTGACACCTGTCCTCAAAACCCCTGATACACACTGACACAGAGCAGAATAGAGACTGTTCCCCCTACATAGGGTCACTTGGCAGATATGGATTGACACCTGTCCTCAAAACCCCTGATACACACTGACACAGAGCAGAATAGAGACTGTTCCCCCTACATAGGGTCACTTGGCAGATATGGATTGACACATGTCCTCAAAACCCCTGATACACACTGACACAGAGCAGAATAGGGACTGTTCCCCCTACATAGGGTCACTTGGCAGATATGGATTGACACCTATCCTAATGATCCCTGATACACACTGACACAGAGCAGAATAGAGACTGTTCACCGTCCACAGAGACCATGATACACACTGACACAGAGCAGAATAGAGACTGTTCCCTGTCCACAGACACCATGATACACACTGACACAGAGTGTCCGCGTGAAATAGGGCCGTGAGTAATGACGTCACGGGTAGCCTGCCCATAGTATCGCATAGGGTGGAAGAGCTGATAGGACATCTGAAACGTATTGGGATGGAGATGCTTAATTGTTCTCCAAAATGCTTGACACCACCCCATAGTGAATCTCTGCAAACTTTAATACCATCAGAGGAGGAAGAATGTGGCAGCCCACTGGGATTATTCGAAAAATTTAAAATTGATGATTTTCCAGACCCTGGGGTTGACATTAGTCCAGATTTACATCTTGTGACCCATGAGGATGTTCCAGGCACTACTTGTGAAATAAAGACAGATAATAAAGTGAATGATCCTTCTCCTTGGGACTTGCACCCTGTCGTTGAAGGTGGAGTAGGCAATGGCAAGAGCATGCTGTGGGTAGTCAGTGCAAACACTCTCTTCCTGGTGAATAATGAGGAGACTAACTATGATGACGTTATTTGCGTTGAAAGTAATGATGCCAGAGATCTTTTGAAACCATATGGAAGGAACGAATTGGTTAAAAGAAAGGCAAGAGACCACCTGCATATAGACAAGAATACGCATAAGAGAAAGAAGAGAACAGGTGAAAAAGAGAAGCTGCAGACTGCCTATCTGCAAATAGTTGAGTTATGTCCTGAAGATGTCCGTGTTACCACAGTGCAGACTCTGTTTGATACACTACTGAGGAGAGTCAGAGAAACCCCAGATCTTCACGTATTGGATGAGTCGGTGCGTGGAGTTGCAGAGAACGTAGAACAAGAAATATTTAAACTTTTCCTGTGTACTGACAGCAGATATACATAGGGTCACTTGGCAGATATGGATTGACACCTGTCCTCAAAACCCCTGATACACACTGACACAGAGCAGAATAGAGACTGTTCCCTGTCCACAGAGACCATGATACACACTGACACAGAGCAGAATAGGGACTGTTACCCCTACATAGGGTCACTTGGCAGATATGGATTGACAAATCCCTGACAAACAGCTACCACATGCAAGGAAGGCAGCAGGGGCGCAAATGACCCACTCCCGACGCAGGAAGGTAGTGACGACAAATAACAATACAGGACTCTTTAGAGGCCCTGTAATTGTAATCAGTCCACTTGAAATCCTTTAACTTTGATCAATTGGAGGGAAGTCTGGTGCAGAGCCACTGACCCATGCGCAGGGCCAGCCTTAGGCCTTTGGGCGCCCTGTGCAAGAAATCTTCACCCTGTCACAGCCATGTGCAAGAAATCTTCACCCTGTCACACACACACACACACACACAGGCAGACAGCCATACACACGCACACACACAACTGCGACTGACTAGGTTTGTCACCTCCTCAAAAGGACGCATGAGCCTACAGGCATTGCGCATGAGCGTCCAGTAACATGGCAAAAAAATTCCCAGCTCCCCAGAGGCTGTCCTAGCACCCCGGTCATACAAATATTCATTAACAGCTTTTTCTTGTTGGAGCAGGCGGTCGAACATTAGGAGTGTTGAATTCCAACGTGTAGGGCTGTCGCAAATCAAGCGCCTCACTGGCATGTTGTTTCGCCGCTGGATATCGGCAAAGTGAGCCATGGCCGTGTAGGAACGCCTGAAATGGCCACACACCTTCCTGGCCTGCTTCAGGATGTCCTGTAAGCCTGTGTACTTATGCACAAAGCGTTGTACGATCAGATTACACACATGTGCCATGCACAGCACATGTGTCAACTTGCCCAACTTCAATGCCGCTATCAAATTTTTTCCGTTGTCACACACCACTTTGCCGATATCCAGTTGCTGCGGAGTCAGCCACTTTTCCACCTGTGCGTTCAGGGCGGACAGGAGTGCTTGCCCGGTGTGACTCTCTGCTTTCAAGCAAGTCAAACCCAAGACGGCGTGACACTGCCGTATCCGGGATGTGGAATAGTACCTGGGGAGCTGGGGGGGTGCCGTTGATGTGGAGCAAGAAGCAGCGGCAAAAGAGGACTCAGCTGAGGAGGTTATGGAAGAGGATGGAGTAAGAGGAGTAGAGGAGGTGGCAGCAGGACTGCCTGCAATTCGTGGCGGTGTCACCAACTCCTCTGCAATGCCACGCATTCCTTGCTTGTCAGCTGTCAGCAGGTTTACCCAATGCGCAGTGTAGGTGATATACCTGCCCTGACCATGCTTTGCAGACCAGGTATCAGTGGTCAGATGGACCCTTGCCCCAACACTGTGTGCCAGACATGCCATGACTTCCTTTTGCACAATCGAGTACAAGTTGGGGATTGCCTTTTGTGAAAAGAAATTCCGGCCGGGTACCTTCCACTGCGGTGTCCCAATAGCTACAAATTTTTTGAACGCCTCAGACTCAACCAGATTGTATGGTAAAAGCTGGCGGGCTAATAGTTCGGACAAGCCAGCTGTCAGACGCTGGGCAAGGGGGTGACTTGGTGACATTGGCTTCTTACGCTCAAACATGTCCTTGACAGAAACACATGACTGTGGGCAGATGAGCGGGAACTGCTCAAGGCGGGAGACGGAGTGGCGGATGGTTGAGAAGGGGCAAGAAGGACAGCAGTGGTTGACGTGGCTGAAGATGCTGGACCAGGAGGAGGATGGCGGCTTAGAGTAGGCGTGCTGCTTGTACTCATGTGTTGATCCCATAGGCGTTTGTGATGTGAGATCATGTGCCTACGCAAAGCAGTTGTACCTAGGTGGGTGTTGGACCTCCCACGACTCAGTTTCCTTTGGCACAGGTTGCAAATGGCATCGCTGTTGTCAGAGGCAGACACACAAAAATAATGCCACACTGCTGAGCTCTGCAATGACGGCATTCTGGTGGTGGACACAGCATGCGTTGATTGGCGTGCTGTCGGGCTGACCCCGGGTGCCGATGCATGCTGTCTGACTGTGCCACTAGCTCCATGCGACGACCTCCCCTGCTCCCAACTCGTCTCCTCCTCCTCCTGTCTGTCTCCCCATCTGAACTTTCGTCCTGTTCTTCTTGCCGAGCGGGCACCCACGTGACATCCATGGACGCATCATCATCATCAACCGCTTCGCTTGTATCTGACAACTCAGAAAAGGAAGCAGCAGCGGGTACAACATCATCATCATCACACCGTACCTCCATGTGTTTAATGCTGCCTGCCTGAGACATATCCCTGTTATCTACATCCTCTAGCAATAATGGTTGCGCATCACTAATTTCTTCAAACGGGTGTGTGAATAACTTCTCTGACATACCAAGTAAAGCGGCTGTGGTGCTAGTTTTGGTGGTGGCGGCAGGCGGGTGAGTGCTATCTTGAGAGGTGCCTGAAGCTAAGCTGGAGGAGGATGGTGCGTCAAGGTTCCGAGCGGAGGCTGTACAAGATTGGGTGTCCTGTGTTAGCCAGTCAACTAAGTCCTCAGAACTTTTCAAGTTCAGGGTACGTGGCTTCTGAAAACTGGGCATTATTCTAGGGCAAAAGGGAATCACAGCACCACGACCACGACGGCCCCTGCGGGGTGGCCTGCCTCTGCCTGTCATTTTTTGGGGGATTAGTGGTACTATGCGTGCAAGCTACTGTGAGACCAGATATGATTGGCAATGTGCACTGGAACAGTTCTGCAGAGCACACACTGTAGGCCTGAGACACCCGCTTGAAGACAAGTAACTGCTATTCAATCTATAACAGTGAAAAACTAATTTTGGTTTTAAAAGCACGCTATAGAGACACCAGATATGATTGGCAATGTGCACTGGAACAGTTCTGCAGAGCACACACTGTAGGCCTGAGACACCCGCTTGAAGACAAGTAACTGCTATTCAATCTATAACAGTGAAAAACAAATTTTGGTTTTAAAAGCACGCTATAGAGACACCAAATATGATTGGCAACTGTCAAAGCACGCTGGAACAGGTCTACAGAGCACACGCTGAAGTAGGCTTGACACCCAGACGCTTGCAGACAACTAACTGATCTTCTATTACAGTGAAAAAAAATGATTTCTTTAAAATCTAAAGCTTAAGCTATTGTTAAAACAGATATGAGTGGTGGCACTGACTGTGCAAATGGGCAAGGCATCCAACCTGACACTGAAGCTGGCAGGCAGGCAACTGCTCTTCTATTACAGTGAAAACAAATTATTTATTTTAAATGTAAAGCTTAACCAATTGTTAAAACAGATATGAGTGGTGGCACTGGGCAAGTAGGCACAGTATCCAATGTGAACCTCACACAGAAGCTGGCAGGCAGGCAACTGCTCTTCTATTACAGTGGAAACAAAATTTTGGTTGTAAAAGCACGCTATAGAGACACAAGATATGAGTGGCAACTGTCAAAGCACGCTGGCAGGGTTGTGCAGGGCACACGCTGAAGGAAGGCCTGACAGAGCCGCTTGAAGGACACTGACTGTCTGCTATTAGCTTACACTGGAAACCTTTTTTCTTTGTAAAAACACGCTAAAGAGACACCAGATATGATTGGCAACTGTCAAAGCACGCTGGCACAGGTCTGCAGAGCACACGCTGAAGTAGGCCTGACACCCAGACGCTTGCAGACAACTAACTGCTCTTCTATTACAGTGAAAAAAAATGATTTCTTTAAAATCTAAAGCTTAACCAATTGTTAAAACAGATATGAGTGGTGGCACTGGGCAAGTAGGCACAGTATCCAATGTGAACCTCACACAGAAGCTGGCAGGCAGGCAACTGCTCTTCTATTACAGTGGAAACTAAATTTTGGTTGTAAAAGCACGCTATAGAGACACCAGATATGATTGGCAACTGTCAAAGCACGCTGGCACAGGTCTGCAGAGCACACGCTGAAGTAGGCCTGACACCCAGATGCTTGCAGACAACTAACTGATCTTCTATTACAGTGAAAAAAAAAAGATTTCTTTAAAATCTAAAGCTTAAGCTATTGTTAAAACAGATATGAGTGGTGGCACTGACTGTGCAAATGGGCAAGGCATCCAACCTGACACAGAAGCTGGCAGGCAGGCAACTGCTCTTCTATTACAGTGAAAAAAATTATTTATTTTAAATCTAAAGCTTAACCAATTGTTAAAACAGATATGAGTGGTGGCACTGGGCTAGTGGGCACAGTATCCAATGTGAACCTCACACAGAAGCTGGCAGGCAGGCAACTGCTCTTCTATTACAGTGGAAACTAAATTTTGGTTGTAAAAGCACGCTATAGAGACACAAGATATGAGTGGCAACTGTCAAAGCACGCTGGCAGGGTTGTGCAGGGCACACGCTGAAGGAAGGCCTGACAGAGCCGCTTGAAGGACACTGACTGTCTGCTATTAGCTTACACTGGAAACCTTTTTTCTTTGTAAAAGCACGCTAAAGAGACACCAGATATGATTGGCAACTGTCAAAGCACGCTGGCACAGGTCTGCAGAGCACACGCTGAAGTAGGCCTGACACCCAGACGCTTGCAGACAACTAACTGATCTTCTATTACAGTGAAAAAAAATGATTTCTTTAAAATCTAAAGCTTAAGCTATTGTTAAAACAGATATGAGTGGTGGCACTGACTGTGCAAATGGGCAAGGCATCCAACCTGACACAGAAGCTGGCAGGCAGGCAACTGCTCTTCTATTACAGTGAAAATGTTTTATTTATTTTAACGCGAACACGCTAATTTCGCCAGGAACTGTTCGCCGGCGGACAGTTCGGTACATCACTACCTGCATATAATAAATGAAAAAGCAGATAATCTCCCACTCATGTGGTGCTGAGCCGTAAAGAAGTGGCTCAGACTATAAGCGCCTTTTCCATACAAATTGGAGACCGTAAAGAAGTGGCTCAGACTATAAGCGCCTTTTCCAAACAAATTGGAGACCGTAATGCTGGAGCCAAGATAAAGATGCTCACTGTAGAGTTGCTACTTCCCATTGTATAGCTTAGGTAAACGCCAGGTAGAAGATAGATACAGGAACAAAAATCTTTATTGGTAACATAAAATACAGCTAAAACGCAATCTCCTATACAAAGCTGCACTGACGCGTTTTGACCACTATGGTCTTTATCAAAGTGCTGAATATCATAACAAACATTTACGTTTAAATATCCTCGAAAAAGGCACGCTGTTTCTCCTCGTTGTCTCACATCCGGTTTCCGATTGTTACTCCCGGTCATCTGACTTCCGGTTTCCGGTTACGTTAAGTATTCCAGAGGCACTTCCGGGTCAACGGTCATGTCTCTGTTGAATTAGCGAACTTCCGGTTTCGGGTAGAAATAATAACTTCATACAAATGTTCTTAATGTGAATGTGCGCTAAAAAACGTGAATAATACAGTCCATACATAACAGAAGAAGCTATCTTCTTTATACTATGCCATAATAAAAACTATATAGAAACATATGACATAATATGCTCAAGGAAAAAGAAAAAAAACATAAGGAATGCAAATAATATATATCTGAATCATATAAAATATATCATCCAATACATATAAAAGGAAGAAAAAAAAAAAAAAAAAAGGAGGAGGAAATACATATGATTAGATGAATAAAACATGAATGGCATAAAAATTGGACTTATATTATATATTTACTATTTACTTTAAATTGTTTTTTGAGATATACAACTATTCAAAACGCGTCAGTGCAGCTTTGTATAGGAGATTGCGTTTTAGCTGTATTTTATGTTACCAATAAAGATTTTTGTTCCTGTATCTATCTTCTACCTGGCGTTTACCTAAGCTATACAAGGGGAAGTAGCATCTTTATCTTGGTTCCAGCATTACGGTCTCCAATTTGTTTGGAAAAGGCGCTTATAGTCTGAGCCACTTCTTTACGGCTCAGCACCACGTGAGTGGGAGATTTTTTATCTACTTTTATCATTTATTATATGCATGCTATACTATGTTCTGTATTTTATATTTTTAGGATGTCTACAGACATGGTAAAACTGCATGTTTTTGTGTGATTTGGAGTGATTCACACTTGGTGATTTTGAGCATATTTTCAATATTTTCCCTTTTTTCACTATTTTCTATATAAACTGAAAGCCACTAGAAGCCCGGTTTTGGACAAATGTAAATATTGCAATTTTTTATGAACAGCAATGTCTGAAAAAAGAAACAGGGTTTATGTACCAAAACCACTTTATGAAGATTAGGTGGTGGTGAAGACATGGTTCTTATCAAATCCTGTTTTGGCTTATTTGCATATGACTAGAGTCTCTCTAAGTCAGGGCTGCCCAAAAGGTAGATCTCCATGACTACAACTCCCATGATGCTTTGCATCCCTTGAATGCCTTTAGAATGACAAGCATCAGTTTTGAAAAATCTGGGATCTACCTTTTGAGCACCCTTGCTCTACATCTAAAGGTTGAGTAAATTGAGGACTCACCTCTTGCTAAATGAGCTTAGAGGGGCATCTGCTGCACCTCACTGATGAGGTCTGATAAAGGCCAACATGTAACCCATGTACTAGTGTAGCTAAGGGGAGTGAGCCTTGACATTGCTAGGAGACATGCATATAGGACTGCAATGTTCGGGCCAGAGACCTATTCGCACAGTAGGAATGATGCAGGACGAGAGGCTCCCAACACCGTTGCCCCCACTTTTGCTAGCCCAAAGGTTTCCTCTGAGGTGGGCCCCAGTACTGGTTTGGTTGGCAGCAGAAGGGTGGCAGATGGTAGGCATACGGCCAGAAAAACGGCAGCTGTGTCCCATCTTTCCTCCATAATTTCCCCTGACAGGTTACAGGAGGGGGGATAACATTAGGGCGACATGGGGTGAGTCGGGAGGCAAGCAACAGGGAGTAAGTACGCATATAAGGATGATGCCGAGTGACAGCTCGGGGGGCTTTCCTTATGGGTGGGTGTCCCACGCTGCACCCAGGAGGGTGAAGTCAGGTTCCATAGGGACACTGATAGCTATCGCTCTAGGAGCAGTCATCATAAGAGGATGGACAGCGACTTCAGGGGGTCCCCTTCAGGATATGCACGGGGGATGATTGTGGATTCCCCTGTTAGGATTGAGTACTGGAGGTGTAGTGGGTTTAGATCTACTAGCGGGAGTTCTCCAGAGAGGGGCAGTGCACGCTCACGGCCTTAGGTTAGGACGCCAGTGGGGGATTACGTCATGGTTACCACTCAGCAGTAAGGCAGGTCAGGGATACTACGGCCAGCCTACCCAGGATGTCTTCTCCTTACAGGTCGCCAAGACGGTCGCCCGTGGATCGGGTGAGACTGAATTCTTGCCCTGAGGTAGGATGAGACCTGCGGATGGGGAAGTATGGCTCGAAGCACCAGGGGAAGTACGGCTCGAAGCACCAGAGAGCTTGGGTCAGGACAGCGGATCTTGGTTGACGCCCCCATGGCCTTTAGCAGCAAGGGGTTCAAAGGATGAGTCACTTTCAGTACCTCATTCAGGGGATCTGTTAGACGGTTTAAAACATTTCTTAGATTCTTGGAGTGCGGGTAGGGGACAGGATGTGAATTTTAGTCAGGTTTGGGTGTCAAGGGGGGAAGGTTTAGGGTCAAGCACAGTTGGGGTCCCTGTTGCAGGAGGGAGCGCAGAGGGGGAGACAGTGGCAACAAGTGAGCTGGCGAATTTGCTCAAGGGTGTTCCGGAAGGAACGTATTTGGAAAGTAGAGTTTGTGGAGATCTATTCCCTTCTGCCTCTGGAGGAGTATATAGATCTTTAAGAGGAGGATAAAAAGAATACTAAAAAAGAGGAGGAGGAAAAGCATAGTTACCGTAAGATTCCTAAGACGTTTGGCAATTGGTTGAGGGCTTTTTGTATTCTAGCTAGCGTGACGGGAAGAAGTCAGATTATTGTTCCCAGTTATTTTGCGACCTTGACGGTATTTGGAAGGCATACCGCACGTGCACGGGTCTCGCGTGGTGGCGTTATGACGAACAGTTTCGTCAGCGCTTGTCTGCCAATCCAGGGATGTGGTGGAATCAAATGGACCTACCACTCTGGATGAAGCTAATGATGGCACAGAAGGCCTCCCCCTTTCAGTCGGAGGCCGGCATGGGATCTCCCTCCACCTAGTCAGCCAGCCACAGAAAAGGTTTCTGCAGGCTCTTCAATGAAGGGCTTTGCAAGTGGGGGGGCCACATGTCAGTTTAAGCATGAGTGCTCGGGGTGTGGAGGAACCCACGGACTTCATTGGTGCTTCAAGAGAGGTAAGTCTGTGGCCGCAGGGGGTTCATCAGGAGGTGCGGTCCCATCTGCTGCCAGTGGTGTTAATACCGGTGAGGGTCGGCGCGATGTTACCGTGGCTAAACAGCTACGGTAACTTGGAAGATGCGTGATTACTGAAGGATGGTTTTACTAGTGGTTTTGTTATCCCGTTCTGGGATAGGGTATAGGTTCCTCGTCTTCATAATTTAAAATTGGTTGGGGAATTACCGGGAGTGGTGCAGGAAAAATAGCTTAAAGAGGTCAAATTGGGCAGGATGGCTGGGCCTTTTGCGGAGCACCCACTTCCTCATCTTAGGGTTTCACCTCTGGGTGTGGTACCGAAGAAGGAACCTGGTAAGTACCAGTTGATACACCATCTTTCTTATCCAAAGGGATCGTTGATTATATTATTAAGTGTGCAGTGTGCAGTGTCGTATGCGTTGTTTGATCAGGCGATTGATTTGGTTCGGGAGACGGGCCGTGGAGCATTGTTGGCCAAGGCAGATGTGGCATCGGCGATTCGTCTCCTTCAAATCCCCCCCAAATGTCATCATTTGTTGGGCTGTGTAACGGAGCTCCCTGTACCCCTGGCAGGGTACCTCTGCCAAGGACTGCTTCCTAGCTGGCTTGACTGGGGCCCTAGAACTGCTCCTTCCTGGAGCCGAATGGGGAATTCGCTCTAGAAACCCCCAGGCACTGGACGAAACTCAGTCCTGGGAGCTATAGTCCTTACAAGGACTTTCCCGTTGAATCCCCTACAAGCTGGAACAGCACAGGGATTAAATCTTCCTTCCCTTCAATAACAGGACGACACACAGTTTTGGAGTGCAAGCTGGAATGCTTTAATGGCAGCCACAACTGGCCTTATATGCATGTCCCCATGCAAGGGAACAAAGTCACCGACCAATGACAAAGGTGTTTAAATTCATGACACTCCCATATACAAGCATACAATCCCTCCCCTCTGCCTGGGAGATAATTGGATCAGTAACTGTACTAAATCTAATCCAATTATCTCCAAGCACAAAATAAACATACTTTTCAAAACACCCCTAAAGTACCCTAAAAATACATAAAACCCCACAAATGTTACATCCCCTGATAGCCCTGATCTGGGTGACCAACATATCCAAACATCACCCAGATCAGTTCAGGGATTCAGGTATTTCATGGAAGTCATAATTTTTACCGACTGCAGGCATGGTCCCATAGCCGAAAATAGTTCTATAGATTTGTGGCTAAGTGCTGCTGGAGGACCGACCAGGAACCGCAAAGTTTTCATGCCTGAAATAGTTCCAGGGCATTCGCGGCTAATTCCCCCTGAAGTCTATTCATGGTTTTCGTCCATGCATTGTGGCCACCCAGATGAACATTTAGACCACTGCAGTGGAAATTGCAACAATATATCAATTAAGCTTAACAAGCTCCAGGGTGGTCTCCAGTTTGTGCGGCTGTTCGGTAAACGAACCATGTAGTCCCAATTGCACGAATAGAGCCTGTTATAAGTCCAAGAGGCACAATTAGAGTCTTTAACCCAAAGTTCCTTACAGGGGCCATAGTCACAGGGCAAGAGGCTGGCAAGTATGGCCCTCCAAGAACCCGTAACGAGGTCCAGTTCGTCACAGGCTGTTATTTTGAGGGCTAGTATTTTGTAGATCTCTGTATGTCCATGGGGTGTTCTGTCTCCTGCGCCTACTTTGAAAAATGTAGCACCCTTTTGGAGTGGGTGGTCAGGGTCGAGGCAGGAACTAAATTTGTGGTACAATATCTGGATGATTTCCTGTGCGTCGGGCCTTCTGGTTCAGAGGCTTTCCGAATAGGATTGAGAACGTTGGAATGGGTGGTGCATGTTTTTGGTGTACCTTTGGCGGGTGACAAGACGGTTGGTCCCACAATGTGTTTGAGTTTTTTGGGCTTGGAGATAGATTCTGTCAGAAGAGAATGTCATTTGCCAGAAGACAAATTGCTTGCTCTTCGTGGGGCAGTGTCAGAAGTCAGGGAAGCCAAAAATCGTATGTTACGAATTTATAATCATTAATTTGAACTTTGCATTTCGGGTGATCCCTATCAGTAGGGTATTTAACATGTTCTTGGCAAAGGCCACTGGGGGGGGGGGGGGGTGGTGTCCCCTCATCATTTCATTCGGGTCACAGCATCCATGAAAGCTGTTTTGGATGTCTGGGTGGTTTTTCTCCGCGAGTTTAATGGGCGGGTCTTTTTTTGTAATTCACCATATTCTTCTCCAGAATTGGAGATATTTACGGATGCGTCCAGAAGTGTGTGTTTTGGGGATTACTTTTCGGGGCAATGGTGAGCGGGAGCATGGTCGCAGGAATGAAAGGCTAGCCCGCTTATCCGCAATTTAGCTTTTCTAGAGCTATTTCCCTAGTGGTAACATTAGCTTTGTGGGATCGCCAGTTGCGGGATAAAAAGTGATATTTTTTACGCATAATATGTCGGTAGTGGCCGCAGTAAATGGGCTTTCTGCTTCCTCTATTCCTGTGGTTCGGCTTCTTTGACGCTTTGTCTTGTATGTATGAAATGTAATATTGTCTTTTGGGCACGTCATGTGCTGTTTTTTTTAAATGTTATCACTGATTCACTGTTTTGATTGCAGTGGGCTAGTTTCATCAGGTGGCTCAAGGCGTGCAAGTGAAGCATTGGTCCTGTCCAGGAGAAGTGTGGCAGCTCGGGACCTCATGCTTGGCGGACTGATAAGGGAGTCTTTGGCGTACAGTAAGGTGTGGCAGGAATGGAATGAAATATTGAACTATGCAGGGCAGATGCACTGTTGGACACGTTATTATTATTTTTATGCTATGTGTTTGCTTCGGGTGCATCTCCTGTGGTGGTTGGGCGCAAATTGTCAGCTTTAGCTTAATGGGTGGGAGGATGTTATGAAGCATTTTATTGTTCATCAAGCTCTCAAAGGCTTTAGGAAGGGGAGGGTGCCAGTCGAATCTAGGAGGCCAGTGTCGTTCGACATTCTTTGACAGGTGTGCTTCTACCCGAAGTGTGCTTCTCTTGGTACGAAGTCTTATTGTTCTCTGTGGTTTTTAGTTGGACCTTTTTTGGGGCTTTTCAGGTTAGCGAGTTGGTCAGTGCTAATCGCTTTGGGGGTGGGGGTCTACAGTCTTTAGATGTAGAATTGTGGCATAACAGGGTGGTTATTAATTTGTGTAATTCCAAGACAGATTTTGGGGGAAAGTCTGTTTGGTGACGTTATATTCAATCGGGGTGTCTCCTGCATGCAGATGGTTCTGCCCCATCGAAGTATCAGTTCCTCAGAGTCTTCCAGTTGGCCTTGGTACGTTTAGGCTTGGATCCAGTTCAATTTGGGACTCATTCCTTTAGGATTGGCGCTGCGACAGAGGCTGCTCAATTGGGTCTTGGGGATGAGTTGGTTAAGAAAATTGGTAGGTGGGAATCTGTGAGGTTCAGATCCTATTTTAAGACCAATAAACTGGTTTAGATTGGGTTGGGGAGGTGGTCGTGGTGTTACCTGTTCCTATGGGTTTTTTCTTTTCAAGGTTTGACTGCCTGGTTGGTCGGACATTCCTACATTTACTGGATGCATTGGAGGGCTGAAGTTCGCCATCATGGTTCACAGCTCGCTCCCTGGTTCAACTCTGGTGCTTTGGTTATCAGGGTTGGGGCTGCAGTGCAATTTGTTTGGAAATTTAGATTAGGTAAGATTAGCTTGGGGCAGGTGCCAGATATATTGTATTGCTTCAAGTGGGGGGAAATGAGGTGGGGCTGGTGCCCCAGAGGGATTTGATTCTAGGTATGAAGAGGGACATTGACAGATTGAGAGAAGTTAGTGCCCGGGGTTGTGGTCATTTGGTCGGAAATGGTTCCTCTTTGTCACTGGCACCAAGCGCGGAATCCTTCTGCGGTAGTTAAGATTAGGTGTAAAGTCAACAAGGTGATGGCTGCATCTGTCAGGTGGTTGGGGGGCTGGTGATTAGGCACATGGATTTGGAAGTCTTCATCTCTGAAGTTGACTTAGATTTTGTATTGTTCGGTTTTCGGGAGGGCCTGCAGCGAGCACTTTTTTTGCTGGGTGGGAGGGCGCTCAGGTGGCATGAGGAGTCAATCTCTGAGCAGTGGCGGGGGCTGGAGAGAAAAGTTGGGGGGTAGTCGGTTTAGTTCAGGGAAAATAGTTAGGCCTTTGGACTGGTTTGGTAGGTTGGGGCTCGTTGGTAGCTCAGAAACTGGGTGTGTAGGGGTTTCTCGGTATACCCCTACAATTGTGGAACTATGGAAATGGGTGCCCTTGGTGGCAATGGTTATGTGTTCAACGTTAATTATATGGTGTTACAATGTTGTTGGGATTTATTGTTTATGTAAGAGTGGGTCATTGTCGGGGGGTTTCATTGTATCAAGGTAGAATGCTAAATTTACATGTCAATGTTGGCATGGTGTTGACAATAACCTTAATTTTTACTTGTTAAAACTTATTATCAATAAAAGGTGTGAAAAAAGTTTACCAAAAAATATGGTGTCAGTGTTTTTTGGGGGATTAGTGTTGGGTTTTAGGCATATGCCGCAGAGGCGACTATGCATGTCATGATTATCTGTGGTTGCTATTTAACTTTTACAGAGGGGACTCGCAAGCATTTTCAATCCGCATGATGAGTTGGTGAGGTCTGCAACCCTAACCTCCCTCTATCTATAGCACCAAAATGTACAAAAAAAAACCCCAAAACACCAGTAAATTCTACTCTGCACTTTGATGATGCTGAAAAAACTGTAAAAATAAACATCACTTATATGGCTGCTGCAAAACTCCTTTCTGGATAAATAACCTTTTACACATCAAAAACAAAATCTTGAACCAATCAGTAAAATATAAAAATTACTTACATCTCTATATTTGTATTCAAGCCATAGACGTGACCATTTCTAATGTTTACTGCTTGTGTAGCATATTATTTTTATAAATGTAACTGTTTAGCCTTAATGCATGAGTTGTGTATCACAGGACACACTTAAAAATAAGAGAAATCATATTGTATATTCCTGCTGATTTCAGCAGTTTTACATTGTATTGGCCTGCTTTTCACTCTAACAAACAGTAAGGTTTTATACCTGAAAAAATATATAATTTTAAACTATTTTTATATATGTCTTGTGACTAGATTGCAAAATGTTATGTTTATTTTAATGTGTTGTTTATGATTTTCGTTCAAAGGAAACCTTTAAAACAATTTGCAAATCACTCACGGGAAAACACAATTGTAAAATAAAAACTGGTTTGAGAGGAGATGATGTTTTGTTTATCTTGATTTTTATTTACAATCTTCAAACATCAAATCCCTTTTGATTCAGTTTATTATGATGTAGAAACCATATATATTGTTTCCAACTCTGATTTTCACTCTCATAGCTACTGGTCATCATAGCAGGATGCACACAAACAATGTAGAAAATATACAAATGTCTGCTAGATCTACATATGTATGTATGATGCTTCCATCAAGATTGCAACATTTAACTTTCAGCAACAACATATTGCATATTGGTGAAGGCATTTAAACAAAGACAACATAGGCAGGGCCGTCTTTAATGCGAGGGGAAATGGGGCAGCTGTGGGGCCCAAGGCAGCTATCCCGTGGGCCCTGCTGCCCTCAACTACTTCCCCCCCTTCTCTTGGGCCCCTGGCACACTAAGGAGGCCCACTGGGTGGCCCATTAACTAAGGGCCACCCAGTGGGCATTTTTAAGCAGGGACCTGGTCGGGCACTCTGGCCCTATAACAGCGCAACCGGGTCCCTTGCTTTGCGGCAGCCGGCAGGGCAGCACGCGGTTCTATGTTCTCTGTGAGAAGAAGTGAGAGAAGACAGAGAGTCACACAGGAGAAGATACCAATGAGGCAGATAGGAGCAGGGCTGAGCCAGGCAAGGTAGGAAACATGAAGTGCACATTGTGTGTGTGTGTGTGTGTGTGTGTGTGTCTGTCTGTCAGTGTCTCTGTGTGTCAGTATATCTGTCAGTGTATGTGTTTGTGTGTATCAGTCTGTCTGTGTGTGTGTGTGTCAGTATGTCTCCCAATGTATGTGTCTGTGTGTCAGTATGTCTCTCAGTGTATCAGTCTATCTGTGTGTGTGTGTGTGTGTGTGTGTGTGTGTGTGTCAGTATGTCTGTCAATGTATCAGTCTGTCTCTGTGTGTGTGTGTGTGTGTGTGTGTGTGTGTCAGTATGTCTGTTAGTGTATGCGTCTGTGTGTGTGTGTCAGTATGTATGTCAGTGTATGTCTGTGTGTTTGTCAGTATTTCTGTCTGGGTGTATCAGTATGTCTGTCAGTATATGTGTCTGGGTGTATCAGTAGGTCTGTCAGTGTGTGTGTGTGTGTGTGTGTGTGTGTATCAGTAGGTCTGTCAGTGTATGTCTGTGTCAGTATATCTGTCAGTGTGTCAGTATATCTGTCAATGTATGAGTGTGTGTGTATCAGTATGTCTGTCAGTGTATGTCTGTGTGTGTCAGTATGTCTGTATGTGTGTCAATATGTCTGTCAGTATATATTTTTGTGTCAGTATGTCTGTGTGTGTCAGTATGTATCTGTTAATATATGAGTATGTCTGTCAGTGAATATTTGTGTGTTAGAATGTCTGACTGTGTGTGTATGTGTCAGTATGTCTGTCAGTGTATTTGTCTGTTCAAGTATGTCTTGCATCTCTCCTTTTAGCTCCACCACTGTGTTGGGGTGAAAGGCCAGATTGAAAAGGGGTGGGGGTGCAGGATCCAGGGGGCCCAAGAAACTGCTTTTCCCAGGGTCCTATTAATATTATAGACGGCCCTGACCATAGGCATGCCTATAGACCTTATAATGTGTCTGAAAAATGTGTGGTTAATTCTTCAGATGTTAAGTAAGGTTTATTCATTACACAATGAGTTAGGAGCTTGAAAACTGGATATTTAGAGCAATGTGACACTTAACACTCTGATTTAACTGTTTATAAATAGGGGCTAACCTGACCCTAGTATCTCAGGGCTAAAGAGACTTCCAGGCCGCCGAGCCGCATGGCAGCAGATTAACAGGGCTCCCGGCCCAAACAAACTAATCTGGTTCTGGAACGACCATAGAAGGCACGAAGACCAGATTGCCCGCTGAAATGCTGAGGAGGATGGCATCAGCTTTACCAAGATACCGATCAGACCCGAAAAGCAAACTGTGAGCACCGTACAGGACTTTCAAGGCCTACCCAAGACCGCAAAACCAGACCTAGGTGACCATGAGCCGGCCAGAATACATGCGATCCTTGAAAAGCACCTTACTCTGGCAACGGAAGCTGCTGACTCGGGGCACGGCCCCGCTCCCCCCCCGGCCGGTGGGGTTATCCGGCCTCATGGAGGTGTCACACGCCGAGACGGGAGCACCCCGCGCTGGGCCCAGATTGCCCTCCTAAACTGGCAAAGGCTGCCGAAAAGGAGCCCGCCAGTACAAGAGCTATGAGGACCAGTTTCAACACAGGCTCACTACAACGAAAGAACGGCACGAAGGGGACTATCAAAGGCTCCGGAAGGGCTGGCGAGTGTGGCACATGTGGCCACGGATGACGACGGCGACTAAATGTAATTCCCGATAACCTGCCCGCCGAAGGAGTGACGGCCCGGACTTACCGAGTCTGTGGGGGTCCTCGGGGAGTCCAGTCCCTGGAGCTGCGAGTCCTGTGGATCAGGGGGATGCGGGCCTTCCGGTGGACCGGTGACCGTGAGGGACACGCATCGCCCCCAAGTGTGTGGCCGGCGCCGGGAGAGACGGGGGCTTACACTCCAAAGAAGCCTGAGAGGTGCCGGGGAGGTGCAGGGGATGGGGGGCGCTCAGAACCTAGGTGTGGGGGTTCTGTGGTCGGTCTCTGGCCCTGAGTGCCCACGGGGCCACGGAGAGCCCAATCGGCGGACAGTGTCTGTCTGGGGAGGACAGACGGAAACCTGGTGCACTGGAACCATATTGTCTCTGTATCACGAACGGCCCGGATCGGACCAATATAGGGTCCCCGACTACAGCCACTAAGCCTGTACCTTACAGACTCATATACCCTATATAACTCTGCCTGATACTAGGACGATGTTTGTTTTTGCTGCTTTGTTTTCCTCTTTTTATTGTTTATTTTATCTTTTTTATTTTTTATTTATTTATTTATTTTTTATTTTATTTTATTATTTCCACGCTTGTATTCACAATTTAAGCATCAATTCGATTCGATTCGCATCAATGTGCAGGTCCTTCACGAATCCAGGGGCCGTTAATAAGCCCAGTAAAGCATGTACGCTGCTTTTGTAGCTCCACTAATTACTGCACACAGTGCGAGGCATGCCCATATTGTCCTTAACTAGCGGCAGCAATGATGTATACAGGATATATTGATGCCTCAAGATGCCAGACTAATATAAGTTAATGCACGTGTCCTATACCAGACAACAGCATTTTATATATGGAGTCCGCTTATCTATCCCCTACCAGTACTGCACTGATGGCAACAGTCTATGACGGTGATAACAATATTGCGGATTCTGCGCACCAGCCTTTAATTAAATTAACTTGACACATAGCCGTTAGCCAACCAATACTCATATGGAAGATGGAGATATTGCTCTTGCCTCAGATAGGTATCTCGATAACCGCATCTCTAATTTGCCTTATTATTTCATGTCTTATTTAAATAGGCGTTTTAAAAGGTCCACTTTTAGGCCTACTTCACAAAGGCCCCATAACCGGAATGCCACATTACATAAAAGATACCAGCCTGTCAGCGCCCTAGCTGATATGAATGTATATTCTCAGATTTATACTGCCTCTACGAAGGCAACAGTGCATAGGATCTATAGCCATTACCATTCTCTTAATTTACCCCAGGGTGTATTATTATGCCCGGCCGCTCATGCACGGCACAAGACCCCTTTTTGGCCTCTGATACATATTATCCCTGGTGCTTAATTGGGGACTTCACGTAGGCCCTTTCTCCCCCCCTTCTTATGTCCCTCCGTCGCAGGCGGGAATAATTTTTTTTGTTTTATAACATGATGAGACCGCTACTACGCTTTGCACTGACCTACGTTACTACTGTTTAGCTAATTATGCTTAACTAGGCATTAAACCAATATACAAATTTGATTAAACTGTGCGCTGTAAGCTTACGTTATTCTCTGTTCTGCAGTTAAATAATACGCTATACCATGAAACTGTAAAGCTCCATATCACCCTTGATGCACATTTTTGCCTTCACTAATGTATGTAAAAACTACGCAAACAGTGCACTGTTCCTCATTGCACATACTTGCTACAATTTCATTCGATTATAAGCTTATGTTTCTTTTCTTTACTTTACTATACTCACGTTAAACTTGTTAATAATACTATGAAACATGTAATTAACTAAAATATGTGCAAGTTATTTTCCTGCCACAAATATGTTTAACACTTTATGACCACTGCGCTTGTTAGAGCTGTTGTGGCTATTCAAGCAATGATGTAATCTTTTATGCATTATAAAATAAAGAAACTCTGAATGAAAAAAAAAAAAAGAGACTTCCGCATAATTAACTCCTTGAAGAAAAAATGCTTTGTTGTATGATAACATTGCCTGAAAAGAGACACGCGTCCATCAAGTTCAGCTTTTCTCACATCTGTTTTGCTGTTGATCCAAAAGAAGGCAAAAAAAAACCAGTTTGAAGCGTTTTCCAATTTTGCAACAAACTAGGAAAATGTTAATTTTTAGCCCCAGAATGTCAGTCAGATGTCTTCTTAGAACAACAAGCTGTTACCCCACATATTGAATTTTTAAAACCTGTTAAAATTTGTTTTATTGCATATACTGAGTTACATTGTCTGAAAAGAGACATGTGTCCATCAAGTTCAACTTTTCTCACATCTGTTTTGCTGTTGATCCAAAAGAAGGCAAAAAAAACCAACTGTTTGAAGCGTTTTTCAATTTTGCAACAAACTAGGAAAATTTTCATTTTTAAACCCAAAATGTCAGTCAGATGTCTTCTTAGAACAAGAAGCTGTTACCCCACATATTGAATTTTTAAAACATGTTAAAATTTTAGTTTTATCATGTGTACTGATGACACACACTAACTAGGGGAGAGCTGGTTTATACACCCGTAAGCCTACTCCTTACACAAGTGAATTGTTAATAGAAGTCTGAAGACTGGGGCAATCAGGACCAGTCTCTGTCTCAGGAGTGTGTATCCCTGTATCTGTGTAGTGTTAATAATGCCCAGAGAGTTCTCCTGAAGCTCTGTTACTGCTTACATCACGGTGATTTAAGATGATGGTGATAAAAAATTGATCTGTGGGACTCAAATTTCTGGTCAGTGAAACAGCTCTCTTGACAAAACTGCCCCCCTTTCTGGAAATATTACTAAATATAATGTCAGATTGTATCCAACGGCCTGCGCAGTGTACTTACTGCTTACAGTTCCTTCCACTGGAGGAACTAATGAAGAGAGGCCACGCACAATGTTTTGCCAGCTGGGGATCGATCATTTACCTATCCTTGCTGAGGTGTATTTGTGGGCAGTGACCTGTGTGTGAAGTTAGGTGTGTTTTTTTAATGTGATATTTTTTTTATGGAGTATATTTGTGTATAATGTTGATATTTGAATGTGGTAGTGTGTTTTTGTGTAATGTTGGTGATTGCATGCAGGCATGTATTAAAAAATACACATACACTCTGCCACACACAAATACAGGTGTACATTGCCATACACAAAAACATATATACACCTGCTGTGTCTGGCTCTAGAGCATGCCTGTGGCCCTCCTTCCCTTTTCAGCATGGTTCCAGTGTGACCAGAGCCCTATATCTCTCAACCGGCAGTGGTGGGTCCCCTGACATACAACAAGGCAGCCCAGCAATACTCCATCTCAGGTTGTTCCACTCAAGCAGTTACTGTAACAGACTGTCAAAGTGATTGCTTCCATAAGACCATGTGGCACTGCTAGTGGGACAGCGTTAGAAATAGGGGTTGTGCTATAGAACTAGGATTAGGGCTGTAGAATTAAGATTATCTTTCTAGACAGAATGTGGGTTAGATTTAGAACCAGTATTAGGGTTTGACATTAGGATGAGATTTGTGATAAGATTTAGATTTTAATTTATTTTATTAGTTTGTGGTATTATTTATGGGAAAAATTGACAAGTAGGTTTAGATTTTGGCATTAAATCAAATAAATAGTAGGTTTTGTAGGAACTTAATACAGCAAGTTTGAAAGTTTGTATTTTGTTAAGCAGTATTTTTCTACCCCTATGACTTGCCATAACCTGGGTTTGTTGTAAATAGAGGGTACTGTTATAATACCCTATAAGATATAGAGACGGTAACTAATGGGAAATCAAATTTGTAACAAAAACATATTCAATTATGTAATACAGTGTACAGAGGCAGAATGTGATACAGAATTTGTGAAATAACTTTTTTGGCTATTGAATTCACATACATTTTATTTCAAAAATCTAAATTCCACTTTCAAAATCATGCTACTGCATTGGGGTCATCGTCACTGCTAAAATTAAGTACTTTCTAGATGTATGTTGTTTTAAACCTGCATTTACATTTTAAAGAGAATTAAGTTTGCAATGCTCAAAATGTCGGAGCAGATTGATAATGAGTTTTGTTTTTAATACACGTTACTCAGGATTTCCCGTATTGCTGTTCTCCTGCTTACCAACGAGAAAAGCATTGAACAGAACGATTGAACCAGCATGATGCTATTCAGAGACTTAATTTACGGCCAGTCGTCGCACGGATATCAGGATAACCTAATTTTACTGCAAGTTGTGAAATTTTTATTCATATCCCTAATATACTAATGTTATGGATCTTAAAGTGTTTTTAAAGCACCTAGCACTTTGATAGCCAGCTACAACACCAACAATAACATTTTTATAGTAATGTCTTGATGTAGCTCGATACTGAAGTTGCATACAGTGCAAAAAAAAAAATTCCCATCTCTACAGCGATATTATTAAACACAGCATGCTTCATATGTAAAAGAGTCACACAACAAAAATGTTACCATTTCTAGATTAACAGAATTAATTTTAAATAGGTGAAAAAATTTTTTTTTTCCTACAAAGCAATTTCAGAATACATACAATTATCCTAATTAAAACAATTAACCATTCAGCAAATGTTAACTAATAATAGGTATTCATTTATCTGCAAGGACAATTATAAGCCGGATAATGGCAGCTTCGGTGTTCTGGGTCTATTAAATCGTTTATTTTACATTTACTCATTGTAACTATTCAGCATTTTTCGCTTTTTATTTTTAAATACAACCAATGAAGAACTGTTTTTCAAATCTTTCGTGAACTTACCAAATCCCTCAGTTTTGTCCATTACTAGGCGATTCTTACTTTCACTGCATTCATTCGGAGATTTCCATATGCTATATATGATTTCCATTATTCTAATTTCTACTGTCCTTTCAACTGATTGATTTATGGTTATTGTCCCAAAATGCAACCAATTTGATCTAGTAGGCTTAGCTCAAACGGTTAATTTTGTCACTATTGTCACTATTGACAACGACAATAGACAAAAACGTGAGACAAGTTTAAGAAGGTTATTGAACAGACACAATGACTGATTTATTCAAGATAGCAATAAGATATATATGAAACTATATTTCGAGTGGAGACAAATCTGAATTGACTGAGGCTTTTAAAGTAAAAAAAAAAACAATATGTAGGAAAAAGAAAATGTTGCAAGTTTGAAATTGCTGGATGGATCTCCTCGAAACTAAGTTATTAGAAGGAGTTCAAACTTACTGCAGTAATTGTAAATGACAGAGTATTCGTTGAAACCAAATGTCTTTATATTCAGCAGATTTATTACTATGATAAAGCTATGATGGAAAACGTAGAGACGGAGACGTAACAATTGGGTCTCGAGGTACTATTTCCCATCTTCCTCTTCTACGTGAAGCTGAATCTAGAGTGTGGTTCTTTGGTCTGCATGCCTCGGGAGCTCAATAAAAGGAGCTTTGGTTCAATCTAAGATGCTTAGAAAAAAGGACAATTTCTTTATACTGCTTACTGGAACTCTTATTAAAGCTTCGATAACCTGATTCAATTAGATAAGCAGTTTTGTGTTCTGATCAACCTGGCAAAACCTGTGGTTTTCTCCAATAATGCTCATGTGGAAGTGTATGGTCTGCATTATCCAAGGTGCTGCAAAGTAACCACAATTTTGGAACCAAGTAAAGCTACCCATAGAATTCTGGTACCATAAACCCTACAATGAGCTATAATGATTATATAGAATGGTTTAGAAAGAACCAGCATGTAAACATTATGTGGTAT
Source organism: Pelobates fuscus (assembly GCF_036172605.1). Taxonomy (NCBI): domain Eukaryota; kingdom Metazoa; phylum Chordata; class Amphibia; order Anura; family Pelobatidae; genus Pelobates; species Pelobates fuscus. Next base: position 454,519,061 of record NC_086317.1, read on the forward strand.
ATAATGAATGTATACTGCGCTTATAATCCCACTAAGTGACATTTTTTGTCTTTCTGTACCTCGGTTTTCAAGTCCATATTTCTTGGCATAGATTCGTAAATCCCTTGGAATCGTGTTTCCTTTAATTGGGTCCATCTGGCCACAAACAAAACAATGCTAAAGTGATAGATTAGGGATAAGTGGAGAGTTGTGGAGAATTACATCTACTTTCTACGTTACATTATTATATGACGCATTCTTATAGAACGAGTAAGTTTAATGTTTCTAATAATTAGCCAACTATGAATAACAACATTTCTGCGCTGTGCAGTACCCTTGAAAGCACAACACATCAGACCATGAAATGGATTGCCTACTTCCGTAAAGGACTACACCATTTTTAATTACTACAAGATCAAAACAGGGACCTCGGAGTAGAATAGGTACAGATGCACCAAAATAGGACAACAGAGAGCTATAAAAAATATTGCCTGATCTGAGGAATCTCAATTTCTGCTGCAATATACAAGGTATTGTCAGAATTTAGTATAAACAACATGGATCCATAACCTTACACCACCATTCCAGCTGGTGATGGTGGTGTAAGTATGTGAGCAATATGTTCTTGGTGCACATTAAGTCCTTTATTAGACTTGTGCAGTCAGTTTCTCCCAAATCGTGATTAGTCCAAATTTTGGGCGATTGTCGACTTGTCCAAAACTCTAAACTCCAAAAAGGGCATATAGACGAATCAAGAAGCAAAGGAAATAAAAAATGCATGAACCATTTAATTTGTTTCCTGATTAGGATATCCATTTGTGGGGCCAAAAAAAATAAATAAGAATATGATTGATATTTAGGAAATAGCCATTAAATGTTGATTTTAATCAAAGATCAAGTGAGGAGAAAGAAGAAACATTCAAAAAAAAATTGTAGATATTTATATATGATACATGTATTAAATACTGTATATAATATATGAATATATATTTCTTGTTTCTGCTCCTCCTCTTTTTCCCCTCTCTTGGTTACCTCTTATCACATGAATTGTTAATAAAATGGTGTAAAGATCAGTTTACCGCAAAATGTATATAAAAATGTAATATTTTCATTGGCCCATTTTTTTGCACCATTTGTGATCATCTTAATCATTTTCCTGAGTCGAAACGCCATCTGAACAAATATTGTATCACCCGATCTAAAACAATTTTGGGAATAAATCGATTTGGACTAAACAATTTTTGTTTTCCTGGGTACAAGTCTACTTTTTTTTGTTGTTGTTTAAAGCCTACTTGAGTATTGTTGATGTATGTGCACACTTTTATGACCACAAGGTACCCATCATCTAATGAATATTTCCCATGAACCATACATCACCTGAAGCTGGTTCCACGAACATGACTATGAGCTCAGTTAACAATAGCTTCCACAGTCACCAGATCTTAAACAAATAGAGCATCTATGAGGTGTGGTGAAGCTCACAGCCGTGTGTGCAGTTGACAAAACTGCAACAATTCACTGTCGCTATCACATCAACATAGGTAAGAATCTTCAAGGAATGTATCCAGCAGCTTGTTGCATTCATGCAGTGATGATTTCAGGTTATTTATAGGCAATATTAGAAAACGTTACCAAATAAAGTGTCCACTGACTGTATGCTGTAAGTTTTCAAAAAGCTGGAGAAACTTGAAATGTTTTGGGCACAAACTTTTAAACTTGCTTTTTTAACTCCCCTTATGTTACCTACAAGATCTGATATGTCCCAATGTAACCAGAAAAGGGACAATAGAGAACATTTCTCATGAAAAATACGCTCATGAAAAGCTTGTCTATTTCAAAGCTTTTCTGTCTTTGTGAGAAATGTCAGTTCTGCCTAATAATTCTTTGCAAAGATAGAACATTTTTTAGGACGCTTGAAATTTGGTTGATTGGCTCAGCCAAATGCTAATTTAGGAACCAAACCTAAAGTACAAACCAAAAGGCACAAAACTTAGCAAACCAGTGTGCTTTGCAATATTTACATAATATGTGCATAATTTAAAGGAACATTTTAGGGTCAGGAACACAAACAGGTATTCCTGACCCTCTAGTGTTAAACCCACCATTTAGGTGGCTTGCCCCCTTTAGCCCCCTTAAACTCATCTTATTTCCAGCACCGCGCAGGTCCGCTGGCGCTAGTCCTATCCCCAATCCGCCTCCTTGGTGACATCATCAGAATTGATGATTTTTAGCCAATCCAATGCTTTCCCATAGATTAAAATGGACAAGGAGGCCAGATGGGGGCGTGGCCAAATGCCGTTTTGGCAAACCAGCACCTCTTCACAGAGATGAATTGAATAAACGCATCTTTATGAGAAATATTCAGCGATCCCATGCAAAGCGTGGGGATGCTGAACGGCAGTGCTGCCTACTGTGCAGCACTGCCCTTGGAAACACCTTTAGTGGCCATCTGAGGAGTGGCCACTTGGAGGTGTCCCTAGGTGGGATGTAAACACTGCCTTTTCTTTGAAAAGACAGTGTTTGCATGGAAATCCCTGCGCATAATGATTATACTCACCAGAACAACTACATTAAGCTGTAGTTGTTCTGGTGACTTTTGTGGTCCTTTAATAATATGTAAGTATTTTAAAGGACACTAATAAGAGTATATTTGTTCTACTTGGATCTCAGCCACACATCTTTTTTTGGTATCACAGGCTTATTTAATTATATTGAACTCCACAGTACAGGTTTGAAGGTCCTTGTTTTGGTTAGTCCATTATTTGGGCTTATTTCAGCTCAGAAATTGTGAATGCTGCCGAACAACATATTGGACCAAATTGGGCCAAATTGGAGTTCAGTTCAAAATGCATCTCCAGGTTTTTTATACAAATGCATTTTGATAACATTCTGTGCATAGGCAGCTAAGTTTGCCTGTCGATCTGGTATTTATGCATTTTAGAATTAAATACATGCTTTCTGAACACTATGCGACTAGTGATCAAATTAAATTAGTTAATGCCCCATCCTGGCCCTGCCCCCACCCATCCTGAATTATGCACCACTACTCAATGTGTACCAAAAAAAAAACCTGATTTATTTTGCTCCCTTACTACTTAATTTATATGAAGTATAATAATGTATTATATTGCTAATGCTAAAATACAATTAGAAAAAAAAGTCTGTGTTGCAAATTTAGCAGTTAGTAAAATCTAGTTTATGAAGATACACACATTGTCCTGGCTCCTATAAATTTATGTTACATCCCCAGCTCTCAAACGCAATAAACATTTATTTAGTTTAATTGGTTTGATTCATTTTTTTATCATCCAGAAGAGGCCTTTCGGGAATTAATCTTTACATAAAATAGATGAGTCAGGTAACAAACTATTCAATGAGCCACAGAAGAAAAGATACAGTATTAGAATTTAATTTTGGAACAATAGTGAATATTTATGATCTATAACAATTAGTTACAGCAAAACTTGATGGTGTGCACAATAGAGTTTAGCAATTTCTTGCAGATATTTTAAAATTATATTAAGTAGAGCACAAAATACAAATCTTAGATTTGCAAAGTGTATAAATTAGATAATCCCGATCTACAAAATTAGTATGCTGAAAGGTAAATTATTTAGGACAGTGGTTCCCAGCCCAGTCCTCAAGTACACCCTAACAGTCCAGGATTTAGGGATTACCCAGCTGTGTCAAAGGTGTTTTTAGAAAGAAAGGGAAAAAAACACTTTAGACACAACAGGGTAATCCCTAAATCCTGGATTGGTAGGGGGTATTTAAGGACTGGGTTGGGAACCCCTGATTAAGGAGGATTGGTCATGTACAAAAAAAATATAAAGACTCTACATTCAATATACATGTAGCACATACATTCTATATGCATAGCTCCCTTATTTTGTAATTATGGTAATTATTTCCTTTTACAAAATGTGCAGAATTCAGGAGAAATTAGCACTTTTGTGAATTAACCATGTTGCAACCCCTTGGCTGTCAAGGAGACAGCAGGTCCTATTACTTGCTAGTTGTTTAGCTCTGGGAATTTGGCCAATTGCCCAGAGCACCTGCATTTTCAAAGACTTCTCATTGAGCTGCATTGGGAAGTCTGTGATTGGACAGCCACAGGAAGTCTGGGAAGGGTTAGAAGGGGAGGGCTTGCAAAGGCTGCAAACAAGAGCAAGCTATTTGTGCAAGCTGCTTTTAGTTTTGCCCACCATTAAATAATGCATAATTAAGTGCATGCATGTTTTCATTGTGGTGTATGTACTAAACAGTATACACCTACTGGTTTCCAGTATTAGCTTGTTATGTACTAAACAGTGCCTTTTATTTATATTGCTATTTGGGCAGTGAAGTGTCCCTTTAATGTTGTAGCCATTCAAGCTGCCCAATATTTGATTGTTCCAAATAAGCATAACTTGGTGCTACACCTTAGTACAATGAATCATGTTCATTGAGTATTTCGAATCTGACCCCAAGGCAAAAGCTGTACAGAGAATTGAAAAAGTATCATTTGGTGTATGATTTTCCATTTTCTCATAGGAAATACACATTAAACCTTCCACTTTCTAATATTGGAAATCCATATTTTATACTCACCTGTCTAATATTTGGGTATAACAGTATTATTCACTAAAGCTTGTTATTATTCACTAAGGCTTGTCAGAAATAAAAAGTGAATTTAAAATGGGATGCCACATCAGCAAAAACTGGGGGGATATGGCTTAAAACTATTGTATATATTGTATTATATTTACAAATTTCTGTGTGGATAGAAAATATTACTTTTTTTTTTTTAATTTGACAATTTTTATTGAGTCATAAATGTAGCAGGGGTACAGAAAACAAAAGGGGGTCATGTCAAAGACATTGAGGTAACCACAAAAAAAAACCTTATTATTGTACAATTCGTTCAGTAAGTAGTTATACATGTAAATAGATATATTGAGATATTTCCTATTATCATAGCGTCATGCTAGGTACATTCCTTTCTTCAAATTATTTTATAAAGCTAACATTCATAGTAACATGTTACAAGATGTTGTACACCAAATTCAAATCAACCATTGCATTTTCCTGATAACTTTTTTTTTTCTGTTGTGTCCCTTTGGAGTAGAGACTTTGAATTTTCAGTCTCCCCAGGTGGAGTTGTTAAAGGGAAAATATTACATATTTAATGTAGCGCAGATCAGAATAAGTAAACAAATTGTGGTTACGCTTATAAATAGGTAAGATCAAGCAATTTAGCACTCTTAAACTGTGTGTGGGTACGCATATCAGACAGTGTGGTAGCATAATATAATATATAAGCCAGAGCAGACGTATATGTTAGATACGTAGCATGTTGGATAAGCTGCATAGGCCAGGTCATTGAGAGCACACAAGCATGTTATATCTAAATTTGCAGCAAAGCCTTATGTATGCAAGGGTGATGGAAAAAAAAAATGGTGCAATCTTTAAGGAAGAGAAGTCATGAAAATGTAAAGGTCTATGTGAAGACCCCTTCCATGCACCAGTTGTCCGGTCTCCCAAGGGGCCCTGTACTACACACCAATAAGAAAATGAGTTTTAAAAAATAACAAATTAAAACAATTGTTTATTCTTACCCTCAAGGTATTTTCCAGTCCAGGAGTCATAGCAGGTTAGTAACATTAGACAGCATGGGACAAACACATAGACGTATCAGCAGGTGTATTAAGCCCTCCAGGGCACCAATCATCCACCTGACCCCCTCAAGCCAGACCTAGCCCAACATCAGAGTATTCGGGGCACAGTAAGCACTCAGAGGCAGCTTAGTCCACTGGACCCCCACCAAGAGTCCACAGACCCCCCACCTCTTGCACCTCCCATGCATCTCCAGAGTCTCTGTGAAGCATATGTCCCCACATGCCTCACCAAGCACAAGCCAAACTCTTGGCACAAGCCTATGACACTCGCAGCCACCAGTATACCAAAAGTCTTCACAGTCCGGCACCACAGGGCTCAGGGTGTCAGGGACAATTCTCTCCAGGCCTCCCCTCATACCCAGCGGTCAAGGACATCACTCTTCCAGCAGCAGGTCCACCAGGGTATAGGAGCATCATGTTGCAGCCCTTCTTTTCATTTCAAGTAAGTATACCCCTTTGTCCTGCAGCCACTAAGAGAACTTGGGAGTACACAAAATCTCTTTCGCTGAGACTGGGCAGGATACATCCAGGGAAAGGGATCCACCATATTCAGTTAATGGTGTGAACAAGGCCTCAAACCATGTCCTGGATAACCCCCATGTGTCATGAACAATGTAGGCTCATGATCTATCAGTTCAGTTCAGCAGCCCTCTGGCCCTCTATCATCCGGTTGCCTGTCTGTACTGGTGAGTCACATGGCGTCAGCGTTAAAGGGACACTCCAGGCACCCAGACCACTTCTGCCCATTGGAGTGGTCTGGGTGCCAACTCCCACTACTCTTAACCCTGCAAGTGTAATTATTGCAGTTTTTTATAAACTGCAATAATTACCTTGCAGGGTTAACTCCACCTCTAGTGGCTGTCTATTAGAGGGAACAGCCACTAGAGGGAACTTCCTGCTCTATAGCACAGATTATGTGCTAGAGCGTCGCTGGATGTCCTCACGCTGTGTGAGGACCTCCAGCGTCTCTCAAATCCCCATAGGAAAGCATTGAAATTCGTTTTCAATGCTTTACTATGGGGAGACCTAATGCGCTGCATTAGGTCTCCTCGGCCTGTGGGCGGGATCAGTCTCGCCAACCGGCCGACGGAGTAAGAAGGAGGAGCGGTGCGGAGGAGGAGACAGCGACGAGGGACATCGTCGCTGCCTCAGGTAAGTGACTGAAGGGGTTTTCACCCCTTCAGTAACCGGGGATTGGGGGGTGGGAGGGAGAGGGAACCTCCAGTGCCAGGAAAACTGATTGTTTTCCTGGCACTGGAGATTCCCTTTAAGTGCGTGATCAGGTCCAGGGTGCTGGCGGGCATGATTGCTTATTGCGAAAGACTGTAAACTGGGATCAACGGGAAACCAGCAAAGTTCCCCATGTAGAAGGAGTGGTATATTGGGCTCCACGAGCTCAGGCAGCCCAGAATTAGCCATTTTTGGATGCCCAAGGCTGGAGCTGGAGAAAAAGGCTGCTGTTCAGCTCAGTGGCCCAGACCCACCCCCAATTTTTTTTAGAATATAGATATAGAATAGATAAAGGGATTATCAAACAGAGGAATAATGTAACTAATTTGTGAGAAATAGAGAAACAACTACAAAAGGCAGTGATTAAGGGATACTAACTAATAAAAACATTGCATCTTGATGATGTAGTTTTGGTGCACAGGTGCTGCCCCTTGTCTCTGGCCCTGTCAAACATGTCATACATCTAGCAACCTACAGACAGACTGACACTAGAGCACTTCCTTCTTAAGAACCTCAATTTTTGTAGATATTCATGGTCAGCGTCATCATGCACAGAACAAGGCCCTAAGTACAGTTAATTCTTCTCATAAAGACATTTTAAAATATTTCTCTATTGGAAACCTTGTGTCAATGCTTCTGATGTGACAGCAGTCATCAGAAAAATCTAATTGGACAGAAGTCATTTGAACTGAACTGACAGAGTTGCTGAGAGGAGAAAACTGCCCTAGCACTGGGAAAAAAAATATGAGTTTAATAGCTTTTAGCATTTTTTTATTCCATTTAAAACTTAATTAAAATATTTGCACAGATATCTTTTTCACAATATTCTAATTTACTGAGATTGTGGATTTGGTAATCACGGCTTGAGCTATCTTGCTTTGCATGTAATGCGTCTATCTCATATATTAGTTTCCCCTTTTACGTTGCATTACTGAAATAAATGCACAATATTCTAATTTTTCGAGTATCACCTGTAGTTTCCACTGACAGTACACTTTTGCATGCAAGTTAATTAGATTCACTAGTTATTACAAAATACATTTGTGAGCGCTGGTTGTTTCGTTTTCTAAAACATGCTTTTTGCCAATCAACAAGAATAACAATAGTTTGTCATTAAACTATATTAGCAAATTTGCATATATAAAACAGGATATTGAATGTGTTGTTATATGAAGCAAAGCCAGAAGTAACTCCCCAATAAATAGAAATTGGGGGCACGCACAGAAGGCACTTTTTTTTTTTATTGTGATGGTGATGGTGCTGTAAAGACAAAAACAGCGTACACAAAAATACAGTTTTGTATCTTATAAGGCTACTTAAAATCACATATATTAGCAAAGAAATTTGGAGAAATATTGTGTATAATACATGATCTCTTATATACGTTCATAAGACTTAAAACTCCCAAGACAATGTTCTTGTAACGTATATAAATACAAATATAGTCTAGCATACAAGCTGGTGATAATGTCTTCGAAATGATATAATTGCTATTGTAATTTAATAGATCTATGTTTGTAGGAAATATGTGTCAAGTGTATAGAATCAAGAATACGAGGTGACACATCGCTGATAATACTAAAGATATAAGAGGAAAAGTGTGAAATGTCAGCCTGATCTATTGAATGGTAAATGGAAATTATTACAGTATGTCATTAGACCAATTAAATCCTTCTCAAGAAAGTAATAAATGTAGCACAGGTGAAGGCAATGCAGAGCAATCAGCTGTGGCAATGTCTGTTTTCTCCTTATCGTGAAATAAAGTGTCACTTGTGATGCTAAAAGATAAATGCCACATTGACACTACAGAAACAACATAAAATAGTGTGCCAGGGGAGATAGAGGGAGATATAGATTGATAGAAAGATAGAGAGGGAGGGAGGGAGGGAGGGAGAGAGAGATAGATAGAGAGAGAGAGAGAGATAGATAGATAGATCGATAGAGAGAGAGAGAGAGATAGATAGAGAGATAGATAGAACGATAGATAGAGAGAGAGAGAGATAGAGATAGATAGAGAGAGAGAGAGAGAGAGAGAGAGAGAGATAGAGAGAGATAGACAGACAGACAGACAGACATACAGACAGTTACATAGCTGAAAAGAGACTTGCGGCCATCAAGTTCAGCCTTCCTCACATTTGTTTTTGCTGTTGATACAAAAGAAGGTAAAGAACCTAGTCCGAAACACTTCCAATTTTGAAACAAACTAGAAAAAATTCCTTCTTGACCCCAAAATGCACTCCTTGGATCAAGCAGCTATTACCCCACTAATAAGAAATTATATTCCTGTATATAATGTTATTGCAAGTATTTATCCAATTGCTGTTTAAACATATGTATGGACACTGATAAAACCACCTCTTCAGGCAGAGAATTCCATATCCTTATTGCTCTTACTGTAAAAAAAAAAACCTTTTCTTTGGAAGAAAGGACTAAATCTCATTTTTTTCCAGCATAAAGGCATGACCTTGTGTCCTATGTATAGCCCTGTTTATGAATAGATTTCCAGATAATGGTTTGTACTGGCCATGAATATATTTGTATAATGTTATCATATCCTCTCTGAGGCGCTGTTTTTCGAAACTAAAGAGATTTACATGTTTTAACCTTTCTTCGTAACTGAAATGCTTCATTCCTTTTATCAATTTTGTAGCTCGTCTCTGCACTTTTTCTAGTGCCATGATATCCTTCTTTAGAACAGGTTCCCAAAACTGCACAGCATATTCAATATGTGGTCTTACCAATGATTTATAAAGAGGCAAAATGATATTCTCTGCCCGAGAATTAATGCCCCTATTTATACATGACAAAACCTTACTGGCCTTAGCAAGTGCAGATTAACATTGCATATTGCTGCCTAATTTGTTGTAATAACAATTCCTAAATCCTTCTCATGTGTGGTTATCCTTAATTCACTGCCATTTAGGGTGTAAGCTGCTTGTTCATTCTTTACCTCAAAGTGCATAACTTTGCATTTCTCTACATTAAATTTCATCTGCCATTTCAGTGCCCAGTCCCCCAATCTACCCAAATCCCTCTGCAGCAAAGCAATACCCTGCTCATATTTTATTATTTTACAGAGTTTTGTGTCATCTGCAAACACTAAAACATGGCTTTCAATGCCTCCTTCTTAACTTGCATTGCTTTCAAGTTTACAACTCAGATTATTCAAACATAATTTAGATATATTGCGACTCAAACCTTAAAACCATATTTTCCTAGGGACGATGCAAGCAGTGAATGAATAAAGTAGGTCTAAAAAGTTTTTTTTTCATTTTAAATGAACACTCCAGGCACCATAACAACTTGTTCAAAATAAAGTTGTTATGGTTCCAAGAGGTACCTGGTGCTTGCTGACTGGTGCTTGCATGGTTTAATGCCAAAGTCCTTGCTCCAGAGCCGAATCTCTATGCTTCTCTGTCCTTCCAGTTTCTCAAAATCTTTAAACCGGACGGCTCTTGCAGAATCAGGCAGCTGTGCTCTCAGCCAATTAGTGACTCCTCATTCATAAAACTGTCTTGAAAAAAAAGATAACTTTCTCAATCCAGTTTTATGAATGGACTGTCACTCATTGGCTGAGAGCGTCAAGTAACCACAGAGCGCGGAGATGGTGAATGGTAGTGGAGATGGTAATGGAGATGCTGACATTTTCTCATAGAGATGCATTGATTCAGTGCATCTCTACGAGGAGATGCTGATTGGCCAAAACGGTGTTTGGCCTCGCTAAATCTCGCCTCCTTGCTGTTAAAGCCAATCCAATGTTTTCCTTATGGATTGGCTAAAAATCATAAATTCTTATGATGTCACTAAGGAAGCAGACCCATGCGGTGCTGGAAGTAAGGTAAGTTTAACCCCTTCTAAGAAAGCTGGGGGTGGGGGGGAAGAGGGGCAAGCCGCCTAAAGGGTGGTTTAATCACTATGGGGTCAGGAATACATGTTTGTGTTCCTGACCCTATAGTGTTCCTTTAATTGAATCTGTCAGGCCACAGGCCTTTTAACTCTTTTAGGAACTAATCATGAATTATTCATTTGACTTCTGTTCTCAAAACTACTGATAAACAAAAAGAATTTAAAAATAAAAATTGTGGTTATATAATAGTAAAATATAATACAATGTAAGGCAATAGCATGCAGCCGTTATGTCTCTTTTCATTCTCAGTCTCTGAATAAATATATGTGTTGGTCACTCTGTCTTTGCTGCTTGCCATTTGCAAATAAGTCATGAACATCAGGGCTGCGCATTTCTCTGTCTGTTTTTCTGTCTGTCTTTCCATCAGTGTGTCATCCCATCCACCCATCCATCGAGATAAATAGTCAAATTATTTTTGTTTGGTTACAATAAAATAAAGGAAGAACTAAATTGTGAATTTATTGCATTTTTAGTTAGTTAGAAAAACAGCCTCTTAAATTAAATTAAGATAAGTTATCACATTAATGAAGAATATAACCTTTGCAAAACTTGAACATTGTGTTTGTATTTACAGATTTGCATTAATAAGTATGTAAATCATTCAAATATTTATTTTGTTATTGGTTCAAATCTATCCATTATTTTTTTTTTATTATTATTATTATTATTATTATTATTATCTCTACTGAAACCTTACTTTTCTCTTAAATTATTGTATTTACTTCAGGTGTTAATCTACTAGCAAACAGAAGCATTTTAGAAGAAAAAACTAAAAATGAAAAAAAAAAAAAATATATATATATATACATAAAACGCATGGCCCTATAAACAGGCGAGATGCCAAACACTTTATTAAACATTCCCATCGTAATACAAGCCACTTATACAGTATTCTAAATTCAACATGTCAAAGTGAATAAGTCATATGGAGACTTTGACAAATGAGTTATTTGTCCTGATGCATATTGAATTTTGGAATAATTAACTATGAAACCATTAGAACTTAGTATTGACTTTTCAATTAGATGTTGTCTCTGGACATCAATCTGCATGTTTTGTTTTTTTCTTTCCTATCATCTGCATTGCTTTTCATGTATAGATTATAGAACACTGGTCATCGGATAATTATTGCCTTTCAAAGTCCATATATCAATGATGACTGAAACTGGAAGGAGTGCAGCATTTACAGCATGTGTCTCAAATAGATTATGGCAAGGATGTACAAGGCGACCTTCAGAATGTCATCCACCATTTTATTTCCCTATATTGCGTATTTTTCTAAATACCTTTATATATCAGTAAAATATATGTGGTTATATTGTTACAATGGCAGTTGTCAAGGGATGGTATTAATTAGGCAGTAATTGAACAGTCAGTTCTTGAATTTCATGTATTGGAATTAGTAAAAATAGGTAAGTGAAAAGATCTGAGTGACCTTGACAAGGGCCCAATAGTGATGGCTAGATGCCTGGTCAGAACATCTCCAAACGGCACATCTTATGGGGTGTTCCTCGTATGTTATGGTTAGTACCTACCAAAAGTGGTACAAGAAAGGGTAATTGGTCTACCAACATCTGGTTCATGGATACCCAAGGCTCATTGATGCACATGGAGAGCGAGGACTAGACCATCTGATCCAATCACAAAATAGAGCAACTGTAGCTCAAATAGCTGAAAACCTTAATGCTGGCCATGATAGAAAGGTGTCAGAACAGTGCATCACAGTTTACTACGTGTCAGGCTGCATAGCCGCAGACTGGTCAGAGCGACAATGATGAGAAAAGAACCTTCAGTGGGATGTGAGCATCAGATCTTGACTGTGGAGCCATAGAAGAAGGTTACCTGGTCTGTTGAATCATGTTTTCTTTTAGATCAGGTGGATGGTCATGTGCGCCTGCATTGTTTACCTGAGATGGCAGCAGGATGCACTATGGGAAGAAGGCAGGCTAGCCGATGCAGTGTTATGCTCTGGGTAATGTTCTGCTGGAAAACCTTGGGTCCTGGCATTCATGTGGATGTTACTTTAACAAATACCAGCTTTAGAGATTGTTTCAGACCATGTACTAGGTATGTGCCTTGGTAAAAAAAATTGGAATTGGTTCGGAAATTGAGATAAGAAAAAAACAATTTCAGCTTTGTCAATTCGTCTCAGTTCGGCACTTCGAAAATTCAGGACTTCGGCAATTCGGCACTTCGGAACTTTGGACCCTAACCCTAACACCTAACCCTAAACCCTAACCCAATTAGGAACTTTGACAATTCTGAACTTTGGCAATTTGAACTTCGGCAATTCGGTTCGGCGCTTTGGAAATTCATCACTTCGGCAATTCGGAAATTCGGCAATTTGAACTTCGGACATTCATAAGCATCTGAATGTCCGAATTGCATGAAATTCGTCCGAATGTACATTAGGAACGAAACAAATTGCACATGTCTACCATATACACCTCTTCATGTCAATGGTATTTCCTGATGGCTATGGCCTATTTCAGCAGGATAATGCCCCTCTGCAAATATTGTTTAGGAATGGTTCAAGAAGCATAACAAAGTGTATAAGGTGTTGCCTTGGCTTCCAGTCTACAGATCTCATTTCAATGGAGCATCTGTGGGATGTGCGAGAACAGCAAATTATATTAGGCAGGTGGGTCTAATTTTGTGATTGATCAGTGTACACATATACATAGATGCACTATGGAAACTTGATGCATTCTTGCACAGATACAACTTGTAAAATGTTTGTCTAAGAATAGTAGGGTAATTCTGGGATTTTAAATTGTTCCCATTCTACTGTAAAACAGCTTAGTATACAGGTGTGGGTTAAAGAAACTATAAACAGAGCAGAAATGCTGACTGACATTGTTACAAACTAACATACGTTATATCTGAATGTGCAAAAGGTTATTCACATTTATTACAATATTGGATGCATTTTTCCTGCTGTTAATCATATGCATAAAATAATGTCATTCATCGGTATACATATTTAGTATTAAGTTTGGACTATTGCAGTGCACCCCAGTTGCCTCTGAACTCTGTTTGTGATTAGGAATAGGCAAAGCCTTTGGTTTGAGGTGTAAAATGTTATGAGAGATCCTGCCCTTTTAGCTTTCTGCAGGCAATGTAGCAACACCAATAGCTTCCAATGTAAATTTCTGGCTAATTACACTGTGACATTTCCCACATGCTTACTTGTATTCATATTTTCCAGGACCTCTCCATGAAAATGTAGCCTTTTTTTTGCTAGTTCCCAAGTGAAGAAAATGTGACTTTTTGGATCTCCAATTAGCTCATTTATCTTCACTTACTACTTGGGAATATTAATAGTATTCCCAATGCCACCTTGAACGAGACATGATGATGGAAGTTACTTAGAGCTATTAAATGAACACTCCAAACATCTAAAACACTTTAGCTTGCTTTATATGTGAAGAATGCGTCTTCTTTTTTTAAATTTTATAAAAATGTCAATAGAAAATTACACTTTTAGACATTAACCTAGTTACAACCCCTTGGCTTTCCATCGGACAACACGTCCTGTTACTTCCTGATTATTTAGCTCAGTGGAGCTAAACTCAAGAGGCAGCAATTTCCCAGCGCACCTGCCTTGCAAAGACTGCTCATTGAGCTGCATTGGGAAGTCTGTGATTGGACAGCCACAGAAAGTCTATGATGGTTTACAAGGCACATGCTTTTTTTATATAATCCCAATAAAAAAATGCACAATTAAATGAGGGGGGTGTCTTAATTTGAGGCATATGTACTAAATAGTGATTTATTTATTTATTTATTTTTATTTAGGAAGTGGAAAAAATTATAATTTTTAAATTTATTTGGGCTTTAATGAGACTATTACAATGAAAATTATATTAAATACATATTTTTATAGTGTGAATCTAGAGAAGTGATTCATTTTAAGAGCTTTGCCCTCTTATATATATATATATATATATATATATATATATATATATATATATATATATATATATATATATATATATATATATATATTGGTGACAAAAAAGATGTCTTACCCCCAACATTATTATCAAATATGCAGTCTTGGACTGGAAATTGTTGTCTCAGATGATATAAACACACACTATACTTTGCAAAAAAAAAAAAAGTATGAATGACAAAGTGTAAAAGACTTAGCCATGGTTGAATAAAACATTGCCTACTGGTGATCTGACCCAAATATTTAAAACGGAGCAGTTAATGGAACAATGGATTCAATGCCCTAGTGCACTTTATCCAAGATCAAACCTGCCTGCAGAGAGAGCTGATTGGTTAAGAAAGCCGACTGTGCCCTGTCTGGGTCTCAAGCACAATTCCGAGGAGAGTCAACTCGTTTTATTGTGAAATAGCATCTAAACCCCAATATGTACTTAGAAATTTCCAAAAAAAAATCCAAATGTACCATTGATTACAATTACAAGGGGCGAGCTAGTGTCTCACTCTCTGCATTTAGATAAACAATTTCTGAATGGCCAAATTGTATGGATGGATTTTTGTCAAGCAACTCATTCTTTAGCTGTCTCATTAGACTTGCAATTCAGCCATTTGGCTTGTTGGGGGGCAGGTATCAAACTTTATGGGAAGGAAATATGTGCCAATAGAGACGATACAAACTCTAATCAGTGGTCTTACCCAACCCTTTTATTGCATACAGGTCAGCAATCTGGGCAGTGTAGCTGCTCCCAGAAGGAGTACTCTGATGTTTCTACTCTCTTGGTTTACTCCAGGTGGCTTGTGTGATTTATTGTGCCATACATAATGATTTTACTTATTATTTTAGATGACTTCAACATCTTGGGTGCCCAGACCCTACATTATTGGTCCCCAACTATTTTACTCTTTGATACTTACAAACATACAAATGATTAATCTTCCATAGAACTCTGTGATACTTGGTAAACATGTGCATAGAGAGAAGATTTAATTATGCTGCACCATTTTTATTTTTTTCTGGATAGACGAATTTCAGTCTTATGTTGGTTTGGCTCATTCCTTAGGCCGGATAAAATTATAAGCAGAAAATGAATATAAGAATCTGAACCAAACTGTGAAACGGACAATACTCTGTTCAGACAAACGTTTTGGCAGTGCCCAAGTCCAACATGATATATTTCTTTATATTTTAACATTTTTAAAAACAATCTTTTAAAAAGTTTTACACAAACAAATTACTAAATGAATGCCTAAATATGCTAAATATATTCACAAATATTCTAATAGAACTATATTCCTATCTTGGCTATATTAGAAGAGTACCTGATCTACTGAATAAAGTAAGAACTTTAAATTAAATAACAAATTAAAGAGTAAATGAAAAGTGATATACACAATATACCAGGATCTTAAAAAGGCACTTTTTTTTAACATAAATCTGAAGAGTGTACTTCTATTCATGTCAAAATATTCAATCAAAGAAAGACTAGGTCCAAATGGTAAAAAACAGAGAATTATTCCAGAAATAGAGCTTAATAATAATTAGGTACCTTTATAAACTTCAATGTAAAGATCTATGCAGACATATAAACAACATGTTTACAAACAGTAAATAAATAAGTATTAAGAGAAGATCCAGTAGACATTGCCTTCATAAGGTCAAGAAGAGACAATATTTCTAAATTATTAAATATGATCAATATCTCTTATGAAGAAAAGGCCTCTCTTTTTTGGCCCTTTCTTTGGACTCCAAGAAAGCATTTGATAGGGTCAGCCAGGGGTTCCTAAACGAATCTTTGAATGTTTTGATCTATTGGAGAGACATGCAATGTTATTACAGTTTTATATGTCAACAAAAATGGCAAATAAATGTGAAATGGCCAAAGAATAAAACCTTTCACAAATAAAATGTGGTCAATTGTGAAAGTTAAAAGTATGAGACTATTAATCTTTGTTAGGTTTATTACATTTAATCATGAGCAATCACTCACATATTTCTTTCATTATAAAAACAGTTTTTTACAACCAAAAAGATAACAAGAAAAATCATAGTGCTCTCTCTACAAAGAGAATGTTAGCTGATACGGGGTAATTGGTCTTACTCAATTGGAAAAGAGTTTACATTTCTGTGTTGTGGTCGCTAAAGCTTGTTAAATTGCTTGAAATATATGCTTCTACATGGAAAGAAAGGAAAACTATCAATAGTGTAGAGTACAGTAATGTATTAGGAATGGTAGAATATTATATTAAATATTTAATATGTATGTGTTAATAAATGTACATTGGTATGCAGTAGTATTAGGAGTTACTTTGTAACTGCTAGAAAATGTTTCACAAACCAGTCATATGGTAAAATACATTTTTATAGACCACTGGAATTATTTTACATTTATTTACAGGTATCTGTTAGAGAGTCAAGAAAATATGTTGTAAGGGACGACACATTTTGGCAACACTCTCAGTGATTCTCTAAGGTCATAGGGTTAACAGGAGAAACCAGAAACAGAACAATGTCCTTGAAGATAGGTAGTAATTTAGACGATATGAGACCACAAGGTGCATAATTTGTATTTGTAGTCGGGGACAAAAGCCGTATACATGATAAGTTAGATACATGAGCAAGTCGGTTGTGGTGTGCCGAAACCGACGTATCGGGTAGGCCTGTAATAAAAGAGGGCCCACCTGTAATAGTAATATGTATAAGGGGAGAGGTGGGAGGGATGAACCAGGCAGCATCAGCCCTGTGGTGTAGGGGGCCTGAGTTTAAATAGCCGGGTAACCCCTCCCACAACTTCAGGCTACGCCTTCCAATATATCGTACAGTAGTATGCCGCAAGTCAGTATGTAAGAAGCATCTTGAAACATGGGAGAGCACATACAATTTAATATCTCGTAATTACGTTGCAAACTCTCTTTATACAAAGTCCAAAACTCCATTAGGGTGATCAGTTCACACTGGCGTGATTCTTAAGATGAGCTTTACATGGGATGGTTGGTCCTTGCTGTGTCCATTTAGTTTATTACAAGGAGGGAGCTGGAGCAGTGGTTTGCGGCTCCCTCCTTTCAATATTTAAAAAATATTTCCTAAATCCCCCCCATGCCTCCATCCTCACCCTATTGGGGTCAATATGATGCCCATATTAGCATAAGGGAGGTTAAATTCTCCCTCCTGCCCCTACTCGCTGTGCCACAAGTTCTGGCATGTATACTATACAGTGAGCAGTCAGTGACTGCTCACTGATGTAAAAAAGACCCCTCCAATCAAATAAAGGGGTACTTGTCACAGGCCTTCCATGCCATCATGATGGGCACCTATTAAAATAATTAATAAGGGGGACACGGTGTGCCTCTCCAGCCCCCACTAATTCCCCACAAGTGGGGGCTATTAAACTGAACAGACAGAGTAGGAAAAAGGAAGCGATAGGGAAAAGATATGTTTGGCGTCACAGTTCCAGTGTCACTTTAATAAACTGAATATTGCACTCACAGAGTCACAAACATGACACGAGAAAGACCCTTGTATATTTCAGGTAAAATGGAATTCCACCCCTTGTCTCTTCAAGGAGGAAGCAGCTTATGATATATATACTTATGTTTGATTGATAGACGGACAGACAGACAGACAGACAGAAAAACAAAAATAAGCTTGCACTCTATCACATACAATTGCTTGCCTGGTGCTTGTCAAGCCAAAATAACATATCAGGGCAGCACTCTCAGGACTTGTACAAAAAAAAGTAATTTTTATTACCTTAAATTAAAAGATTGACGTTTCAGTTTAATATACTAAAACTTTCAGGACAGTATTAAGGAATAGATGGATCAGCGAAGGAATAGATGAGTGTTATTATGAAACTATAGAAATATTTTCCCCCCCTTATGACTGTGTGTGTGTATATATATATATATATTTATATATATATATATATATATATATATATATACATATATATACATATATATAAATTTAAAAATTGGACTAACAGAATTTTTAAAAGGTAAGCTTTCAAGAGAACCTCCCTTTCTCAAGTCTGAAGCATTTCTGAGCAAGACGACACATAGAATTCAAAGTTGGGGTTAAAGAGACATGAGTGCAGATGAGACAGGTTTGATAGAAAATAGACAACATTCTTGCAAAGGGTCATAAATATCTTTATTCTGAAGATCAGAGTGAGGGGGGAGAGGGAGAAAAAAGCAAAACCAAGCAGACAGTGCAGAAGATTGTACACTTTATACATACATACACACACACACACACACACATACATACATACATACATACATATGCAAATGCATAAACACATGAACACATATACATACACGTAAACACATATACATACATGCACATACACTCATATACTCAAATATAAATGTGGTATTGCTAACATTTCGGATTATAAACTATCTGACTCACAAGCATCAGTTCTCCCCAAAGGGTTATTATTTTCTCCTAGCTAGTGATGTCCCGAACTGTTCGCTGGCAAATAGTTCCTGGCGAACATCGCTTGTTCGCGTTCGCCACGGACGCCGAACATATGCGCTGTTCGGTCCGCCCCCTATTCGTCATCATTGAGTAAACTTTGACCCTGTACCTCACAGTCAGCAGACACATTCCAGTCAATCAGCAGCAGACCCTCCATCCCAGACCCTCCCACCTCCTGGACAGCATCCATTCATTCATTGTGAAGCTGCATTCTTAGTGAGAGGAGGGACAGTGTAGCTGCTGCTGATTTGATAGGGAAATTGATAGCTAGGCTAGTGTATTCAGTGTCCACTACAGTCCTGAATGACTCATTTGATCTCTGCTGTAAGGACAGCACCACAAAAAGCCCTTTTTAGGGCTAGAACATCAGTCTGCTTTTTTTTTTCTGTGTAATGTAATTGCAGTTGCCTGCCTGCCAGCCTGTGTGTCAGGCTCACATCATATACTGTGCCCACTTGCCCAGTGCCACCACTCACTCACTGGTGTCACAATAGCTTGCATTTAAAAAAACAAAAAACTTTTTTGACTGTAATATAATAGCAGTCAGTTTCCTTCACGCGTGTGCGTTTCAGGGCCTGCCAGGGCACAGTGTCACACCAGTGCAACTCATATCTGGTGTAACAGTAGTGTACATTTAAAAAAAAAAAATGTTTTACTGTAATAGATTGAAAAGCAGTTAGTTGTCTGCCAGCGTGTGTGTCAGGCTCACAGCGTATACTGTGCCCACTTGCCCAGTGCCACCACTCATATCTGGTGTCACAATAGCTTGCATTTAACAAAAAAACACTTTTTGGACTGTAATATAATAGCAGTCAGTTTCCTTCACTAGTGTGCATTTCAGGGCCTGCCCAGTGCCACCACTCACTCACTGGTGTCCCAATAGCTTGCATTTAAAAAAAAACGAAACTTTTTGGACTGTAATATAATAGCAGTCAGTTTCCTTCACGAGTGTGCGTTTCAGGGCATGCCAGGGCACAGTGTCACACCAGTGCAACTCATATCTGGTGTAACAGTAGTGTACATTTAAAAAAAAAAAATACAATTTGACTGTAATAGATTGAATAGAAGTTAGTTGTCTGCCAGCGTGTGTGTCAGGCTCACAGCGTATACTGTGCCCACTTGCCCAGTGCCACCACTCATATCTGGTGTCACAATAGCTTGCATTTAAAAAAAAAAACCTACACTTTTTGGACTGTAATATAATAGCAGTCAGTTTCCTTCACGAGTGTGTGTTTCAGGGCCTGCCCAGTGCCACCACTCACTCATATCTGGTGTCCCAATAGCTTGCATTTTAAAAAAAATAAACTTTTTGGATTGTAATATAATAGCAGTCAGTTTCCTTCACGAGTGTGTGTTTCAGGGCCTGCCCAGTGCCGCCACTCACTCACTGGTGTCCCAATAGCTTGCATTTAAAAAAAACAAAAAACTTTTTTGACTGTAATATAATAGCAGTCAGTTTCCTTCACACGTGTGCGTTTCAGGGCCAGGGCACAGTGTCACACCAGTGCAACTCATATCTGGTGTAACAGTAGTGTACATTTTTAAGAAACAATACAATTTTGACTGTAATAGATTAAATAGCAGTTAGTTGTCTGCAAGCGTGTGTGTCAGGCCTACAGCGTCTACTCTGCCAACTTCTGCCAGTGCACAGTGCCACTCATATCTGTTGTCACAGTAGCTTGCACACATAGTACCACTAATCGAAAAATGACAGGCAGAGGCAGGCCACCCCGCAGGGGCCGTCGTGGTCATGGTGCTGTCATTCCCTTTGGCCCTAGAATAATGCCCAGTGTTCAGAGGCAACATACCCTGAACTTGAAAAGTTCTGAGGACATAGTTGACTGGCTAACACAGGACACCCAATCTTCTACAGCTTCCGCTCGGAACCTTGACGCACCATCCTCCTCCAGCTTAGCTTTGGGAACCTCTCAAGTTACCACTCGCACGCCTGCCGCCACCACCAACACTAGCACCACAGCCGCTTCACTTGATCTGTCAGAGGAGTTATTTACACATCAGTTGGAAGAAATGAGTGATACGCAACCATTATTGCCAGAGGATGTAGATAACAGGGATATGTCTCAGTCAGGCAGCATTACACACATGGACGTACGGTGTGATGATGATGATGTTGTACCCGCTGCTGCTTCCTTTGCTGAGTTGTCAGATACAAGTGAAGCGGTTGACAACAGCGATGCCATTTGCAACCTGTGCCAAAAGAAACTGAGTTGTGGGAAGTCCAACACCCACCTAGGTACAACAGCTTTGCGAAGGCACATGATCGCACATCACAAACGCCTATGGGATCAACACATGAGTACAAGCAGCAAACAAGCTCAAGGCCGCCATCCTCCTCCTGGCCCAGCATCTTCAGCCACGTTAACCACTGCTGTCCTCCTTGCCCCCTCTCAACCATCCGCCCCTCCGTCTCTCGCCTTGAGCAGTTTCTGCTCATCTGCCCACAGTCAGGTGTCTGTCAAGGACATGTTTGAACGTAAGAAGCCAATGTCACAAAGTCACCCCCTTGCCCGGCGTCTGACAGCTGGCTTGACTGAACTCTTAGCCCACCAGCTATTACCATACAAGCTGGTGGAGTCTGAGGCGTTCAAAAAATTTGTAGATATTGGGACACCGCAGTGGAAGGTACCCGGCCAAAATTTCTTTGCACAAAAGGCAATCCCCAACCTGTACTCGATTGTGCAAAAGGAAGTAATGGCATGTCTGTCACACAGTGTTGGGCCAAGGGTCTATCTGACCACTGATACCTAGTCTGCAAAGCATGGTCAGGGCAGGTATATCACCTACACTGCGCATTGGGTAAACCTGCTGACGGCTGCCAAGCATGGAATGCGTGGCTCTGCAGAGGAGTTGGTGACACCGCCACGACTTGCAGGCAGGCCTGCTGCCACCTCCTCTACTCCTCCTACTCCATCCTCTTCCATAACCTCCTCGTCTGAGTCCTCTTCTGCTGCTGCGTCTTGCTCCACATCAACGGCACCCCCCCAGCTCACCAGGTACTGTTCCACATCCCGGATACGGCAGTGTCACGCCGTCTTGAGGTTGACTTGCCTGAAAGCAGAGAGTCACACCGGACCAGCACTCCTGTCTGCCCTGAATGCACAGGTGGATCAGTGGCTGACTCTGCACCAACTGGAGAACGGCAAAGTGGTTTGTGACAACGGAAGAAATTTCTTGGCGGCATTGCATTTGGGCAAGTTGACACATGTGCAGTGCATGGCACATGTGTGTAATCTGATCGTACAACGCTTTGTGCATAAGTACCCAGGCTTACAGGACATCCTTAAGCAGGCCAGGAAGGTGTGTGGCCATTTCAGGCGTTCCTACATGGCCATGGTGCACTTTTCCGATATCCAGTGGCGAAACAACATGCCAGTGAGGTGCTTGATTTGCGACAACCCGACACGTTGGAATTCAACACTCCTAATGCTCGACCGCCTGCTCCAACAAGATAAAGCCATTAACGAGTATTTGTATGACCGGAGTGCTAGGACAGCCTCTGCAGAGCTGAGAATTTTTTGCCTTGTTACTGGACGCTCATGGGCAATGCCTGTAGGCTCATGCCTCCCTTTTAGGAGGTGACAAACTTAGTCAGTCGCACCGAAGGCACCATCAGCGACATCATACCATTTGTTTTCTTATTGGAGCGTGCCCTGCGAAGAGTGCTGGTTCAGGCCGTAGATGAGCGTGAAGAGGAAGAGTTGTGGTCACCATCACCACCAGAAACAGCCTTATCAGCATCGCTTGCTGGACCTGCGGCAACGCTGGAAGAGGATTGTGAGGAAGATGAGTCAGAGGAGGAATGTGACTTTGAGGAGGAGGAGGAAGACCAACCACAACAGGTATCCCAGGGTGCTCGTTGTCACCTATCTGGTACCCGTGGTGTTGTACATGGCTGGGGGGAAGAACATATAAATAGTAATCTAACAAGAAAGAGAATGCACACCAAAAAAAGCCACAATAGTCACTTAACCTGGTTTAATAAGCCAATATCAGATATAGGCAAAAACAAACAATTATAATTAAAGTGACAAAATTAGGCACAAAAAATAAATCAAAAAAATCAATGATAATTACCAAAAGTTTTCACAAGCCTAACAGGGCAGAAACAGGACACAAAAAGTAACCCCCCAACGTTTGCCGAAACGTTGGGGGGTTACTGATAAAGGCAACCAGGAGGTGCCAAAACGTTGGGGGGTTACTTTTTGTGTCCTGTTTCTGCCCTGTTAGGCTTGTGAAAACTTTTGGTAATTATCATTGATTTTTTTAATTTATTTTTTGTGCCTAATTTTGTCACTTTAATTATAATTGTTTGTTTTTGCCTGTATCTGATATTGGCTTATTAAACCAGGTTAAGTGACTATTGTGGCTTTTTTTGGTGTGCATTCGCTTTCTTGTTAGATTACTATTTATATGGGTATTTGAGGGAATACCAGTGAGGATTAGCACCCAGATGGTTATGCTTTTTGTTAATTAGTCTCTCCATACTTTGTTTATTGTATGGGGGGAAGAACATACCTTCAGAGAGATCACTGAGGACGAGGAACAGGACATGAGTAGCTCGGCATCCAACCTTGTGCAAATGGGGTCTTTCATGCTGTCGTGCCTGTTGAGGGACCCTCGTATAAAAAGGCTGAAGGAGAATGACCTGTACTGGGTGTCCACACTACTAGACCCCCGGTATAAGCAGAAAGTGCCTGAATTGTTACCGAATTATGGCAAGTCGGAAAGGATGCAGCAGTTCCAAAATCAATTAAAAAGTATGCTTTACACAGCGTATAAGGTGATGTCACAGCACAACGGGAATCTAACAGGGGAAGAGGTGAAAGTAATCCTCCTCCTCCCACGACCACACCGGCAAGAACAGGACGCTTTACAGACGTGTTGTTGATGGAGGACATGCGGAGCTTTTTAAGTCCTATGCATCACCACAGCCCTTCCGGGGTCCACCCTCAGAGAACGACTCGACAGACAAGTAGCAGACTACGTCGCCTTAACTTCAGATATCGACACTCTGAGGAGCGATGAACCCCTTGACTACTGGGTGTGCAGGCTTGACCTGTGGCCTGAGCTATCCCAATTTGCGATAGAACTTCTGGCCTGCCCCGCTTCAAGTGTCCTGTCAGAAAGGACCTTTAGTGCAGCAGGAGGTAATGTCACTGAGAAGAGAAGTCGCCTAGGTCAAAAAAGTCTAGATTACCTCACCTTTATTAAGATGAATGAGGGATGGATCCCGAAGGGACTGACAGTGGGCGATACATTCGACTAAAAAAGACCTAATGAGGGGGACGTAACAGGGTGTCGCGGCTGCCGGCCCGCCGCGTGATATTTAAATCCCTAGCTTACCCCAGTACCTTGCCCTGTCGTGGTTTCCTGTTCCTGGTTTCCTGTGAGTGCTTTATCATTGTGAATCTGATTTCCTGGTATCCTGATCTAGGCTTTTCCCTGGTTATTCTGAATTCTGGTTTCCCTGACTTGGCTTGTGTAAATGGTATTTTCTGGCTTCCTTGACCTCGGCTTTCCCTTTGACCATTCTCTGTCTCTAGCGTATTAGTCCGGCCATTCTAAGGTCCGGTTTACGCTCTGTCATTTTATTTTCCTTTTCTTGCCTATGTATATGTTTACATAGTTTCTGCGTGCTGGACCACACTAGTAGTCGTGACATTGGGATTAAACTGATAAGAATAGTACTACTTAACACACCACTCCTATCTGGTGGCACATTAGATTACACGTGCAGTGCCCCAAATTTTAAGTAGGAAGACCGACCAAGCATCTTTTTCCATCTCCCGGTTCCTAAAATCGATGCCTTATATACACGTCCCCTGATAGGGGACGTAACAGGGATTAAACTGATAAGAATAGTACTACTTAAAACACCGCTCCTATCTGGTGGCACATTAGATTGCATGCGCAGTGCCCCAAATTTGAAGTAGGAGGATCGACCAAGCATCTTTTTCCATCTCCCGGTTCCTAAAATCGATGCCTTATATACACGTCCCCTGATAGGGGACGTAACAGGGATTAAACTGATAAGAATAGTACTACTTAAAACACCGCTCCTATCTGGTGGCACATTAGATTGCATGCGCAGTGCCCCAAATTTGAAGTAGGAGGACCGACCAAGCATCTTTTTCCATCTCCCGGTTCCTAAAATCGATGCCTTATATACACGTCCCCTGATAGGGGACGTAACAGGGATTAAACTGATAAGAATAGTACTACTTAACACACCACTTCTATCTGGTGGCACATTAGATTGCACGCGCAGTGCCACAAATTTGAAGTAGGAGGACCGACCAAGCATCTTTTTCCATCTCCCGGTTCCTAAAATTGATGCCATATACACGTCCGCTGATAGGGGAAGTAACAGGGATTAAACTGATAAGAATAGTACTACTTAACACACCTTATAATAATGCAGAGAGAGGCAACGCAGAGAGACGAGTCTGAAGAAGAGGAGTCAGATGAGGAAGGTGGCTTTGAGGAGGTGAAAGACCAAACACAGCAGGCCTCCCAGGAGGCTTGTTGTCACCTTTCGGGGACCCTTGGTGTTGTACGTGGCTGGGTGGAGGAAGAGAGACCTTCAATGACATCAGTAAGGACAAGGAACGGGACATGGCTAGCTTGGTATCCAACCTTGTGCAAATGGGGAGTTTGCGGTTGCGCAAATGGACTGTTTGCGGTGCGTTAAACGGGGAGTTTGGTCTGTCACTGTGAAGCGGGCGTAACCCTTACACTACCTGATCGATACAACATCATACCTGATGTTTTAAAGCATGTTATTCCAAACAATTTAGGAATGTTAGGTGATTTATGCCCTTTAAAACCAGACTCTGCATCAACTATGTAATTTTCCATGGGAGTTTTGCCATGGATCCCCCTCCGGCATGCCACAGTCCAGGTGTTAGTCCCCTTGAAACAACTTTTCCATCACTATTGTGGCCAGAAAGAGTCCCTGTGGGTTTTAAAATTCGCCTGCCTATTGAAGTCTATGGCGGTTCGCCCGGTTCGCCCGTTCGCGAACATTTGCGGAAGTTCGCGTTCGCCGTTCGCGAACCGAAAATTTTATGTTCGCGACATCACTAGTCCTAGCACAAAAAAATACAGCCTCCGAATTATCCCAGAACTGTCACTATTCATCCTCACACATAATTATTTCAGTTTTAACATTAAGGTTTACCTACAAACCATGGGCACTGATATGGGCACTAAGATGGCACCCCAATATGCTAATCTGTATATGGCAGATCTTGAACAGCGATTCCTAGAAATACAGCACACCAAACTATACAAATATTATTGCTATATCGATGATATGTTCATAATTTGGATTGAAAGCGAAGAAAAACTGATTCAGTTCCATGACTCTTTTAACACATTCCATCCATCAATCAAACTAAAAATGGAATACTCCACTAGATATGTGAATTTTCTGGACTACACTGTGACATGTAACAATGACACAATCCACACCTCGGTTTACAGAAAACCGACAGACGGGTGTGGTTACCTTCACAGCTCTAGCTTCCAACCCTCCCATATTAAACAGGGCATCATCTACAGCCAAGCCACTAGGTACCATCACATATGCTCTGATCCTAATGACCATAATTCCCTTCTAAATGTACTCTCCCAAGCTATGAGACATAAAGGCTACAAACCAAAGACTATTACCAAACAAATCAACTCTGCTGTAAAAACTCCACGCACGCCCCTGCTACAGTACAGAGAGAAAAAAATATCTACACGAGTACACTTGTGGTCACCTACAACACAGCTCTTGAGGAAATACGGAAAATCATCAAAGACCTACAACCAATGTTAACAGAAGATGAGACTCTGAAAAGCAATTTCTCTGAAATACCCATTTTGGCCTACAGACAACCACCAAACCTCCAACAAAAATTAAGCAACAGGAAGATGCCCACTGATGGGAAAAATAAAGAAAACGGGACTAGTCAATGCAAAAAAACCTTGCTGCAAACTGTGTCAGCACATATGCACAGACAACACAGCCACACACAACAATACAACCTATAGCATTAAAGGATCATACTCCTGCACATCCAGCAATGTGGTATAATTCAATGCACCAAATGCCACCTAGGATGCTACATTGGGAAAACCACCCAGCAATTAAATGGCAGAATGAATATGCAAAGACTCTCCATTAAACATCACAAAGAAGGATACTGCACTACTATGGGACACAACTTTACCCAGCTGTAGCAGTACTTACCTTATCCGGGGGCCGAGCGAGGTCCTCTATTCCCGTCCTCTATTCGCGCGCGGCTCAAAGTTTAGACGAAGGCGGGCACTGACCGCGAGATGCGGTCACGTGTCCCGCCTAGCTCTAAGAGCGCGTCGCACGTCTCGGGCGCGCTCTTAAAGGGACAGTGGGAGCCGAAATGTAAAACGGTCTCCCATTGGCCCCTGTCATTCCACATTCCCCATACACTCAGGTTTCGGGGCGTGGATATGTCAGGGGCCAATCAAATTAAATACTAGGGTATTTACACTTACCTCTCCCTTAACTCCCTGCCCTATCGTGGTTTCTGATTCAGTCTTGTATCGTTCAGTTGTGATTTTTCGTGCTTGACCTTGGCTTTGTATTTGACTCCGTTTTTCTCTTTATCCCTGCTTTGTCTTGTTTGCCAGCTTACTGATTCCTGTGTACCAGACCTTGGCTAGTTCTTGTTTCCGCTGTCTCTCTGTTCTCTTGACCTCGGCTCGTTCCTGACTCTGTCACTTCTCTGTTCTATGTCGAGTCCGGCCATTCTAAGGTCCGGTAAGACGTATCTGCTTTATCTTGTCAATTGTTGGACTAAATCTTGCGTGTTGGGGTACACTACCGTGACACCAGCCTGGCCACTCAATGAAGGACCTAAAAATCAAAGTACTGAAAGGGGGTTTTAAAAATACACATGAAAGAAAAACTTTTGAAACCAGAATTATCAAATTGTTTAACAGCAAGAAGAGAGGACTAAATATTGATTTGGGTTTCCTGTACCACTACCAACACTTTACATGAACACTCCCCCACATTATCTTACTGCTCTGTCATATGTATCGACACTTTAAAACGCATTCCAATATGTTTCTTTTATCAATATACAAAGTACTGTGTGCAAACCTATGCTTTTCCATAGTCCTATGCATATATGCTTATATATGTGACTGTGCATTTATATTTGAGTATATGAGTTCATGTGCATGTATGTATATGTGTTTATGTGTATGTCTATGTGTTCATTTGTTATATATATTTTGTGTGTGTTGATATGTGTATGTATAATGTGTACCATCTTGTGCATTGTCTGCTTGTTTGTTTTTTTCTCCCTCTCCCCCCTCACTCTGATCTTCAGAAGATATTTATGACCCTCTGCAAAAATGTCTATTTTCTATTAAACCTGTGTCTTATCTGCACTCATGTCACTTTAACCCCTGTATCACAACTCAACTTTGAATTTTATGTGTCGTCTTACTCAGAAATGCTTCAGACTTGAGAATGGGAGGTTCTCCCAAAAGCTTGTCATTAAAAAATGTGTTAGTCCAAAAAAGGTATTACAAGATACACATTTTATCATTTTTTTACATATATATATACACATACATAATGTGTGTGTGTGTGTGCGCGCGCGTGTGTGTGATATGTATGTACTGGTTCTCGCTGAGATTAGAGTATCAAACACAAGGAGGTAACCACACTCCTACTCTGGTCCTGGTGCTACCAGACCTGGGGCTGGCTAACTCCCCCCACCCCCCTCCAATAGTAAAACAGAAATATGGTCCAGGCACAAGTGTATATATAGATAGATATATCTATCTATTTTTTTTTTTACTTATTTTAATTTATTTATTCATTTTTAATCTTTGACATTAAATTAAAAACAAATCCTTAGTTAACTTATATTAATGTTTTGGAGTGAACCTCTTTGCTCTGTTTTGCCCTAATCTATAGAAACGTCCTCTCCACTGAGTTTTTCGAACACACCTGCTATTCCCAGGAAATTTAAACAAAATGAATCTATGTTATGTACAATGTCAAAATAAGCTGAAACATTGCTTTTCTATACTGTCTATATAGTTTAGCTAGATGTTTGTTTTTAAACAGTTCTTGACATTTTCCCCAAGCCGAAAACCACAGGGAGATGTAAGCATATCAATACCAGTTTTAGAATGGCATGCTATTCATTTCTTTATACTATGTTTTCTGCCAATACTTTCAGAGCTAAAGTTCTTAGCTTTCCTAGTTATTTTTTTTTTTTATTTGACATTCCTGGGTCATATTTCAAGTAGCCATTTTTTTCTGTTCAAAAATGGTGGTTACTCTGTCTTAAAAGAAAATGAAAAAAATAACTGCTTAGAATTTTAAGGGACACTTTGGGCACAATACAATTGTAATGCATTTGAAAAGTTTTGACGTCACTAAAATGCTGTATTTTTTGCATGCTAAAATCTTTATAGTTTTTGCAATAAAAAAAAAAATATTTTACAGAATGTGACAACATAAGTTTGCCTTTTTAGCCACGCCCCCTTCACTCCAGAAAAATACTTTCTTATCAAATGTATGCACACTGCTCAGTCACTGAATGATCTGAACTACAAAACAACCTGTATTGGAAGGAGATGACACCCTGGGAGACACATAAAAAGGATATCACTACCTGTTTGTAGTTTGTATGACTGTCTGCAGCCAGGTTGGGAATTTAAAGTGGCTGACTCAGTGCTGTTGGAGCTGAGACTGTGTACATACATTTGATAAGGAAGTCTTCTTCTAGAGTGAAGGGGCGTGGCAAAAGAGGCAGGCTCATGGCTCAGTATTCTGCAAACATAGATTTTTATTTTCCATTTGAATTTTTTTTTAAAAACATAATATAGAAGGGGGGAGGTGGGTACAGAAGGAAAGAGGGTGGGGGGGATCAGCTGTCTCTCATACATATATCTTGAAGTTCAGTAGTAGCAATATGAACAATATACAATAAACATATTAAGACACATGCAGGTGTCTCAGAAGTGGGCTTGCTACCGTCCGGGGATCTGGAAATTTACGATCTACGCGCAGGGCGCGTGTATAGGCGACTTTACTTCTTAACATAGCATTACATAACAGAACATAACATAACCTAATGGTGGTCCTGATGGAGCTCTGAGTTATCGCTATTCTGGGGTTACTTAGTAAATGGTGCATTGTTATGTCCACTGTTGACTGCTTCATCATCTTAGGTTACAATAGGTTATTTGGTTACAGTAGATTGTTTGAACACAATCTCCATGAGCTCCACACATCCCAAGACTGCAGGAACATCTTAGAATGGGGGAATATATAAGTAAAGCCCCTTTCACAATTGTATTGAGTCTCCATGTCTGTGAGTATATCTAGAACTTTAGGGGGAGAAGATGATTTCCACGCTCTTGCTATCAACCTCTGTGCAGTTAAGATCACATGAAGTGACAATTTTTGTTTGTATCTGGGCATTGTGGTGGGCAAGTCCAGTAGCAAATATCTACTAACTTCCAGTTTAAAGGTGGTGTGCGTAGGTTCTGTGAGTAAGTCATGAACTTCACGCCAAAAGTGAGCCAATCGCCCACAATCCCACCATATGTGGAGCATGGTACCTTCCTCTAGGCCGCTTCTCCAACAAGTGGAGGGGGTATTAGGAAAAATGTTTGCATTTTGATGGGCACCTAGATACCACCTGTACAGTACTTTATGTTGCTGCTCAATTTGCATTGAGGAATTAAAGGACCCCTATAGGCACTCAGACCACTTCAGCTCAATGAAGTGATCTGGGTGCCAGGTCCCCCTAGTTTTAACTCTGCAGCTGAAAACATAGCAGTTTCAGAGAAACTGCTATGTTTACACTGCAGGGTTAATCCAGCCTCTAGAGGCTGTCTCCCTGACAGCCACTAGAGGCCGCTTCCACGATTTACACAGAGTAAATTGCACTTATGTGACGCTGGACGTCCTCACGGAGTCCAGCGTCAAAAAAGATCCCCATAGGAAAGCATTGAGCATTTGTCGTGCATGCGCATTCGGCTTCACTCGGGAGCTAACGTCGAAAGAGGATGAGAGGTCACCAGTGCCGAGGGAGCCTGGCACTGGATTAAGTTAAGCAAATAAATGATTAACCATTTATTCACAACAAAACGGGGCCCTAGTCACCTAAACGGTGACAAGGGCTCTATAGCGTTAGGAATACATATTTGTATTCCTAACACTATAGTGTTCCTTTAATTAGGCCTTTCGGGGCATTAATCATCTTGTCCCATTCTTTGGGAGTGATGGGGCAGCAGAGGTCTGTCTCCCACTGCATAGCCAGTTTCGTTTTGGAAAAGGGTTTACAGTCCGATATCATTTGATAACACATGTAGATCAGTTTACAGTTATGTGGTAGCTTTGCATTGATACACATTTGTTCCAATGCTGTAACTTAGGTAGAAGATTTCAACTGTAAGTCTATGTGAGGTGGGGCTTTCCTTAGAAAGGATCTGAGTTGTAAGTAGGAGTAATGGGAGGACTGAGTCAGGGAATACTGAAGGGTTAGTGATGCAAAATCCATTTATGTCTTTCCAATTTCCAATCCAATTGTCTTTCCAATCCAATTATGTCTTGTAAGCGATAAAGGTCGTACATATGTGTAATCCCTTTATCTAGCCAAGGCTTTGCATAAAACATGGGTATTCAGAATGTTAGAGCTTTAATCGGGGTTGCTAGGGAGGTGCCACACAGTTTGCATCTATATTTATCCCAAATTTTTATGAATAGTTGGACGTGATTGTTTTGGTTGCCACATCAGACTGTTAAGGTCGTATGGGCCCATCATCGTATAGGCATACCCATTACAGTTTAGGGTTGTGTAATAGATGAGGTATGTTGGCGGTTAATACCGCAGCATGAGCATATTGCTAAACAGTTGGAACTGCTAGCCCTCCTTTTGAAGGGCACCTGCATCTGTTTTTGAGTAGTCTTGGTCTCTTTCCTGCCCATATAAACTTGTTCAGGTGTGTCTGTATGGTCCTAAACTAAGAGAGAGGAAGGGGTAACGGCACTGTACGAAACAGATATTGTAATCTGGGGAGGATAGACATTTTGAATGCCATTGTATGTTCAGACCATGTTAGGAAGAGGGGCAACCATGTCTGGAGTAGTCGGCGGCATGTGTTCCATATTTTGGGAAGAGGTCAGTAGGGTGTTTGGTGATAGTCAAACCTAAATATTTGGTGCTATCGGTTATCCAATCAAATGTGTACTTTGATTTTAGTGAGGTCACCTCAGCAGATGGAATCCCTATGGACATTGCTTGAGTTTTACTGAAGTTGAGGGAGTAGTACGATACTCGTCCATAGCTAGTGATAATTTGGGTTAATGCTGGAAGGAATTCTTGGCGGTCGATGAGATACAGGAGGATGTATATTTTGTAAAATTCAAATAAGTAAATTAAAATAAATTAAAAAAATATATGAAATTTTATTCTAACTGTATTTTGATATTAACATATGTATATTTATATCAAAATACACTTAGAATGAAATTATATATACATTTATGTATATATAAATAAATCAAAATAATATGAAATATATATCCATATACAAAATTACATAAATAATTTCATAAATATACACATAGACTTCAAATATATAAATATGTATATATATATATATATATATTTAAATTATACATGCATATTTATGTAATATTTTTACGTAATTAAGTAATTTTATTGATTGCAATTTGAGGGACCTGCCTGATAACCCAGGCAGAAAGTCCAGAGACTTTAATTTGCTGGCACTGTATTTAACCCTGTAACTTTCTATGATGTCACTATTGATCCATTTAAAAAATATATATTTTGAAACAGCAATTTCCTATTTGTACTTATAGCCCTATAACTTGCAAAAAAGCATGTAAACACTGGGTGTTTTTAAACTCAGGACAAATCTTTGAATCTATTTAGCAGTTTTTTCATTAGCTTTTGTAGATAAGTAAAAGTCAAAAAACATGTTTGTTTTTTCAATTTTTCACCATATCTTATTATTTTTTTTTTAAGTAAATTATATGACATGATACAAATAATGGTGTGTAAAGAACGCCATTTTTGTCCTGAAAAAAAAAACCAATATATAATTTGTATGGGAACAGTAAATGAGAGAGGGGGAAATTACAGCTAAACACAAACACCACAAAAGTGTTAAAACAGTTCTGATCCTTAAAGGACCACTCTAGTGCCAGGAAAACATACTCGTTTTCCTGGCACTAGAGTGCCCTGAGGGTGCCCCCACCCTCAGGGACCCCCTCCCGCCCGGCTCTGGAAAGGGGAAAGGGGTAAAAACTTACCTTTTTCCAGCGCTGGGCGGGAAGCTCTCCTCCTCCTCTCCGCCTCAGTTCCTCCCCGTCGGCTGAATGCGCACGCGCGGCAAGAGCTGCGCGCGCATTCAGCCGGTCACATAGGAAAGCATTCATAATGCTTTCCTATGGACGCTTGCGTGCTCTCACTGTGATTTTCACAGTGAGAATCACGCAAGCGCCTCTAGCGGCTGTCAGTGAGACAGCCACTAGAGGAAATAGGGGAAGGCTTAACTAATTGATAAACATAGCAGTTTCTCTGAAACTGCTATGTTTATAAAAAAATTAGTTAACCCTAGAAGGACCTGGCACCCAGACCACTTCATTAAGCTGAAGTGGTCTGGGTGCCTAGAGTGGTCCTTTAACGTACAACATGGCCAAAGCAGTCCGGTCCTGAAGGTGTTAAATTGTGGTTTGTATCTACTGTGCTGCCTTTTGAATTATATGGCACTGTTTCATATGTGACCAACCTTTGATAAAGCTTCTATATTAGAATGAACTTTTTAATTAAAAAAAAAATCAGAGCAGTGACATTGTCACGAATGTAGGTATAGACACAAGTATCCCAGACATCTAATGATTTTCACACGCAAGATCCATCACACGTATATCTTTAAAATAGCGATTTCTAAGAACTAGAGGGCTAATTGTTACCGTCTGCCTGCCTCACTAGCATTGTTTCAGCGTTGTCTTCATCTTTCCTGCTTTCATCACATCATTAGGTCCCAGCTTCCAAGGTGCTGAAACAAAATCTCCAAGGAGATCCGGATTTTTTTCAGCAGTAGCAAAGACCTAATGTACATTGCATCAAAGTTACAAAGCATGTAAGCGTTCGCTTGCCTGTTAGCATCTTAGCATCTTAAGATTCTTAGTAATTGTGTGAGAAACACATTTGCTAAATCTAATGTAGATAACCATCCCACGTACATGTCAGGGTCTAATTTTCATAACCTATAATTACAGAATAATTTATTTAACATGAGTTCGGAAAGTTTGTTTGTTTTTTCCCTCTAACTTTATGTTGACTTCTGTTTACATACATGTGCATTCAAGCAACTATAAATCTCAAACCACAGGGTTTCCAGCAATTACAAATCTCGCTTCATGGTGTTTATTTGCAGTGTACTAAAAATAAAATTGCAAAAGTTGGACAACAATAGTTGATTTGGGGGGGGGGAGGGGGGAGAGAAAGGTTGACTATAGTTGCCAGAATTTAGCAAAATTCCCAGATTTTACTAATAACATGACGTAAAGTCATGATTTTATTAATGACACGGAGGCGAGTATTATGCTATCTCTTTCTTACTTTATTCCTCAGCAGCAAAGAAAAAATATAACTGAAAGAGAAAAATATGTAGAATATGAAATATATAACAGATACAACCATATCTGCCTAGTAACAGGGCAGCCAATCAGTCTCTAGGAACAGTCCATAAATCTCCATCCTTGCATTTCCACTTCCTCTTCTTTGCCTTCTGAACCGAAGACCCAAACCGAAACATCCATATTAGTAACGATTAACTTTCAAACTGGTAACTTCCACATAACGAAATCAAGCTGTAAAACAAAGAAATATGTGGTAAACTCCAAACTTAGGACCTGAGTGTAACATATCGTATACATAATACCTGTACATAACGAGTATCCTAGTTAGATTAATAAGGATATATGTCACACCCGACAAGAATATGCATTCAAAACAAGTAAACCAAGTGCACTTACCATGAGTGAGAAGATCACCCCGATTGAATCATAAACATAAACTTACCCCAGATCCATGGGCGGGTGGGTGGGAATAATACTCGCCTCCGTGTCATTAATAAAATCATGACTTTACGTCATGTTATTAGTAAAATCTGGGAATTTTATTAATGACACGGAGGCTCCTATTATGCTAGTTTAAAGCTGAGCCACCACCAACGAAGAAATATGTTCAATCGGGCGGAAATAGAAATCACGGAACGTAGATTCCTTAGACCAGTCCGCCGCTCTCAAGATATCGTCCAGACGATATCCCATCGTAGAAGCCTTCGATGCCATGGCACCCCTAACCGAATGTGCCGAAAAAATTGAAGTATCAATTCCTGCAGCGGAAAGTAAACCCATAACCCATCGGGCTAACGTAGTCGAGGAGACAGGTAGAAACGGTGCCTTAAAGGAAATAAATAGTGGAGGCAAGTCCGTTGACCTCAACTGTCGAGTATGAGCCAAATAGACCTGGAGACAAGCCACAGGACATAAAGCCGGTCTGACGGAGCATCTAGGGTAGTCCACCGACTTGGAAGCCGACTTAGTCCTCCTTGAGATATTAAACGACACACCTTCGGGGGTGAATGAAATCGCGTTCCAATCCAGAGCCCTGACGTCCGATACTCTTTTGCACGAAAGTAAGCACAGAAGCATGACCAGTTTCCATGACAACTGTTTGAGAGTCAGGTCCTCATTACAGGGCCAGGAGTCCAAGAAACCAAGGACAACGTTAACGTCCCAAAATGATGAGTATCTAGAGCTTGGAGGCCTAGCGAAACGGATACCCTTCAACAGTTGGCACACAACAGGATGTTGTCCAATCGGAGATCCATCTAGCCCTCTGTGTCCGGCCGAAAAAGCCGATCTATAAACATTAAGGGTACGATAGGCCAAACCCGAATCGAAACGTTCAGTCAGGAAACTGAGCAGAGCAGTTAGAGGAGCAGAAAGTGGATCCAGCAATCTTCCCAAGCACCAGCTAGACCACACGCGCCATGCGGACTTGTAGGCCTGTCTGGTACCTGGCGCCCAGGCATTCTCCAAGAGTCGAGCAGTCGCCTGCGAAACGTCCGCGACACACCAGGGTCCTCTGAGATCAGCCAAGTCGTGAGTTGGAGCAAGTTCTGATCCACCAATTCGTGCGAGTTCCCATCCGGGTCTAGAAGCACATCCGGCCTCATTTCGATCATCCGTGGGAAGTCTATGGCCATTTCCAGGAGACAGGGAAACCACGGTTGAGATTGCCACAGGGGAACCACCATTACCAGCGTGCAATCCTGTCTGGTCGCGTACGTCAGCGTCCGGGATATCAGA
Source organism: Pelobates fuscus (assembly GCF_036172605.1). NCBI lineage: Eukaryota > Metazoa > Chordata > Amphibia > Anura > Pelobatidae > Pelobates > Pelobates fuscus. Next base: position 454,555,699 of record NC_086317.1, read on the forward strand.
TTGAACGGTGGGAACGCAAAGGGGCGGCCTTGCGGCCACGTCTGTAAGAACGCGTCCACCGCAGCGGCTGTCGGGTCCGGTCTCCAACTGAAGTACTGGGGCAGTTGGGAGTTCAGTCTGGACGCGAACAAGTCCAGGTGTAGAGGACCCCATAGCCGGTCCATCCTTTGGAAAGTTGAGGATAGCAAATGCCAGTCTCCTGAATCTTTCAGGTAACGCGAATTCCAATCCGCCCATTCGTTGTCCAGTCCCGGAATATGTTCGGCCGTAACCGATATAGCGTTGTGGAGGCAAAACTGCCAGAAGTCCCTTGCCAGGTTCGCCAGCTGTTTCGATTTCGTGCCACCCAGGTGGTTTATGTACCTGACAGCGGACACATTGTCCATGCGCAGGAGTACGCAGCAATTCCCTTGAGTCGGAGACAGGCTCCGAATGGCGAACTAACCTGCCAGAAGCTCCAAGCAATTTATGTGTAAGGTCGACTCGACCTCGGACCATCTTCCACCGGTGGAGATACTGCCACAGCGAGCGCCCCAACCGTGTAGGCTCGCGTCCGACTCTATAACCATGTCCGGCGCGGAGCCGAAGATGGCCCGGCCGTTCCATGCCTCCATGTGGTCCAACCACCATCGTAGCTCGTCTCTGGAGTCGTCGTCCAGGATCAATACGCTCTCGTACGAGCCCCCGGCCCGAAGATGGGAACCTTTCAAACGTTGTAGGGCCCGGTAGTGTAATGGGCCTGGGAAAATCGCTTGAATTGAGGAGGCCAAGAGGCCGATCACTCTCGCCAGTTGCCGGACGGAGAGAGAGGAGGCCCGTAGTGCACGCCGTATCTCCTTCTTCATCGACCGAAGTTTGTTCTCCGGTAGGAACAGAAACTGGGTGACCGAATTGACCTCGAAGCCCAGGAATTCTATCCTCTGTACCGGTTCCACAATGGATTTTTCCCAATTCACGAGGAAGCCCAGACCTTCCAGGAGGTTTATCGTCCATCCCAGGTGTCTGAGAAGTTGGTCGGGGGACGAGGACATAATCAATATGTCGTCCAGGTAAATAATCATGCGGACCCCTCGGGCCCTGAGGAAAGCCACCACGGGCTTCATCACCTTCATGAAACACCATGGAGCCGAAGATAGACCGAACGGCAGACAGGTAAACCGCCATCGACGACCTTGCCACGTAAAGTGCAATAAGTCCCAGTGCTCTTTTGCCATGGGTATAGTCAAGTAGGCATCTTTGAGGTCCAATTTGACCATCCAATCCCCTTGACGGAGCAGGTCCCGGAGACAGTGGGCACCCTCCATCTTGAAGTGATGGTAACGGAGGAAAAAATTTAGGTGTTTGAGGTTTATCACCGGGCGGACACCTCCGCCTTTCTTGGCGACAAGAAACAAATTGCTCAGAAATCCTGGGTGGTCGTAAGGGATTTCTTGAATGGCCTGTTTGGCAGACAATTCCGCGATCTCCGCGGTAATTAGCTCGGACTGACCGTCCGGCAGTCTCAGTTCCTGTGGGATAAAAGTCTGGACAGGGGGAGACAACAGATCCAGGCGGAAACCCCTGACCGTCTCCAGAACCCATACATCTGTGGTGATCATACCCCACATATCTAGGAATAGCGCTAATCTGCCCCCCACACTTGTTCTGCAAGACATACGTATTGGGGTACTCACCGTAAGGGCGTCTGTATGAGGGTTGTCCACGACCTCCTCGACTTTGCCAAGGTCTCCCACGTGAGGGGAAGAAGGGTGCTGGCTTATACTCCTGGTAGGTTCGGGGGGCGGAGAAGGAACCTCTGTGGGTCCGCGAGGGACCTCGAGCTCCACGGCCGGGCGGACGGCTCCTATACCTCCCGGCCCCATGGAAAACCTTAGGGCCAAAAACCCGCTTCAGGTTAGACTGCGCTTTATCAAGAGCGGTGAAGGTACGCACAAAGGAGCCCAAATCCTTGACAAAACACTCCCCAAAGAGCATGCCTTTGGCCGAGGCCCCCGGCTCCTTCACAGCAAGGTTTACTAACTTTGGCTCAATCTTGAGCAAAATCGCCTTGCGGCGTTCAGCCGACATGGCTGTATTTGCGTTGCCAAGGAGGCAAATTAACCTCTGGACCCACCCAATCGCCTCATCGAGGTCGATTGGTTTTGTCCCAGCTTTAGCTGCCTCCAAAAGCTCATAGAGCTTGGCAGCGGGGCCCAGGGTGTCCAGGATCTTGTCCTGGCAATTATGCAATGAAAACTCCAGCCCCTTCCTGGGCTTCCAACCTGTTTTAGCCAGGAATTGGGAGATCTGAGGGTCAACCTCCGGCGTCTTGCACGCCGCATCAGGCACGGAAGGCCTCGGGCACTCGGCCCTCAATTTACTGCGCCCCTCTTTGGAGAGAGGGGTACGCATACGAAGAGCCAGATAACTGGCAATGTGCGCGGGCGGGTCCCATTCCGCCGAGCGAGGATGGCGAAGATCATCGGGATCGAACAGGGGGTAACCCTGAGGATCACAGATGTCCTGTCCCTCACCCGGAGGGAGTGCCGAAGCGTCAAACTCCGCCTCATCGCCGGAGCCCCCTTCCTCATAGGAGGCGTAATCAGGGGGGTTTGAATCCGACTCTCCAGTCTGATCGGTATCCGATTCATCATCACGGGCACGCGCCCGTTTCCATTTTCTGGCCGATTTTGCCCGGCCAGCGGCTCTCTTGCGCGGAAACGCGCCATCTTGGACGGCCATGGGCACGTCAGTCAGGGCAGGTAACACCTGCGTCACATCTGGAGAGACATGTTTAACCTTTGTTTGAGCCTTGCGACCCGAGTCTGAACTGCAGGCATGGGAGCAGGCAACATGACAGGGGTCAAAGGCAGTGTTAACGCCTGTTGGATAGTGTGGGAGAGGGACCAGGACACGGTCCCCATGGCCGAAGCCAGAGCCCTCTGCATAGTAGAATCAATAAGGGCCTGGAACTCATGGGAGGGAGTATGGCCTAAGTCCCCTGCATTAGGAGTCTGAGAGGGGTCCATAATGGGGTAACTGGGGCTACCAGAACCCTCACATCCAGCCTGCATAATGCTCAGAGCAGAAAATAAATTTATGTACTGCACCTTTAAATAATAAAAATCAGGCACCGAGCAACCGGTGCAATACTGAATCAGGGCAGTATTAGGGGGAACACACAGAGTTAACAATAGGGGTTGATTAACCCACAAGCAAAAATACCTGCACAGAACAGTTATAGGGGAGAGGTAAGGGAGCCGACCCGTTGAAAAAGCCGCCCAGCCCTCGTGCGATGAGGCAGAAGATGGCCGCCGTGTGCAGAGCGCGCCACGCTGCCACTAAGCTCCTCCCCCGCCAATGGCCGGGGAGCGCGTGAATCACACGCGGCCGGGAACTCCCTCGCACCAGCGGGTGCGAGGAGATAGCTATCGGGTCGGCAAACAAACGCGGCCGCACACGCAGCCGCGAGGGGAGAGGGAAGGGAACCAAGGAGTACAAAACTCCGATGCAAGTCTCCCCTGCTAGCCGCGAACCCTGTCTGGGTGAGTGAAAAAGGCAACACAGACAGGGGAAGCGGCGGGGAAAAAAAAAACGCAGGGGAGGCAAACAGTAACAAAAAACCTCAATAAAATAGACTAAATAAACGAAAATATACAGAAAAACAGTAAACAATGTAATCAACAATATATTAGGGTAGTAAACACAGGGTACAAAACCCTAATAAATACAATCAAGCACACAATTTAGGAGAGAAAAAATAATACTTAGCTGGTCTGAGGACAGCAGCAAAGAAAGAGGAAGTGGAAATGCAAGGATGGAGATTTATGGACTGTTCCTAGAGACTGATTGGCTGCCCTGTTACTAGGCAGATATGGTTGTATCTGTTATATATTTCATATTCTACATATTTTTCTCTTTCAGTTATATTTTTTCTTTGCTGCTGAGGAATAAAGTAAGAAAGAGATAGCATAATAGGAGCCTCCGTGTCATTAATAAAATCAGTTTTAAATTGACTATCATTTTTTGTTTAATGAGTAAACTCCAAAATTCTACGTACATGTTTTTGGAAATTTAGATGGTAACTTCAATATTCACATATTGTAAGTGAGACAGAAAATATAACATGATGCTGCTTACATTATTACAAACGGTGCGCTCAGTGAATGTAAAGTGGGACAATAAAAAGGTGTTATGGAAGTGGAAGAATATTGTAAATAAGTAAGCAGCTACAACACTTGTACACCACACAAAACAATAAATTGTACAATAAGTAGTGAATATAAACCCCAAAACATGAAATGTATTTTTGTGTGTGTAATCGATAGATTTGTGCACAGCAAGAAGTTTCGGTTCTGCCAAATTATTTTTTTCTGGAGACACAATATTTCTCAGGATACCCGAAGTTCAAACAGATGTCGGTCAGCTTTGCCGAATGTCAAAATAGAATCAGAAGAGTAATCCAAAAAGGAGCAAAAATGGGCCAATCAGTTTGCTGCAAGATATATCCATAATTTAATATAATAGGTATTTGTTCTGGCAGTACACAGGTAGGAATATTTTCCAGACGTTTGTTGGAGGTAATGTGACTTCATACAGGATAATTTATTCAGACAATGGGACAGCATATGGAGGTATCAAAATTTAGGAACAGGTAGTAATAGGCGATAAATACTCCAAACTTTTTTCAGGCATATATCACAGTATAAATCAATGACGTCATTGGAGGTTGCAATTATCCTCGAGATGGAGATCCAGAAGTGGGGACAGTGATTGTGGTGTCCTACTACCGTATGGTGATTAGTGTGTAGGGCCATGTGACATCTATGGGGTACTGGTGAGAACTATAACGTGTTGAATAAATATTTGGGTGGGATTATAAATATGTTTTACATTTTACCAAGATTTTTTAAATAAATTAAAATATACATTATCTTTGACAAAGTAGTTTCTCTTATGTTTATCTTAAAACTGTGAAAATCAACCAAAACATGTTGTACAGATATGAATTATTAAGATTGGAATTAAAAATATTTTGCAGGCTGAACCATAAAGACCGTAAGCATTAACAGGTCACCACGTAAGTGTTGCAACAAAAATTATTATCATAAAAAAAATCAAATCATCACAAGAATAAATCTTTATGCCTTTTGGCTTCTACATGTGCTTGATGCCATTTCCATAACCTTTAACTTGATAAAGTTCACCGTGTAAGGTGTAATTATGATGTCCTTCACTAATTTAAAATGCAATATATTTGCCCTGCAGTTTAAAACTGTCAATTTAGAATTCACCGAGCTACAGCCCGACTAATTTGTATTCTGTCTAGAATAAATAGCATATTGTATTGTGCATGAAATTACCTTTCTCATTTTCTCGTAAACCAAGACGTATAATGTTTGTCTTTCGTGGGATCAAAAACTCGTCTAAGAGATTCCTTGCTGGTTTGTGTAAGTGTATTTGTTCTTTACTTCTGCAAATAGATGTGCACATTATGATTACAACCCAACAGCAAACATTTTTAAATAGCCATTGCTTGCATTTGATCAAATATGCAATATATGTCTGTGATCTTTTCAGATTTTTTTTCTGTGATTTAAAACTGTTCTGTGCTTTCAAATGGCTGAGTTTACAATTTATCAGTAATTAATTATTAAAGTACTAATATTGAGTGCTGCAACATCTGTTATACCTCGATTATCTCTTTTGTTTATTATTAATAATATTATTTAGTTATATTGTTTATTTATTATTATCAATAATATTTATCAGTATCGTTAGTCATTATACCTATACCTATTGATCTGTGTTATTTATCTGTATTATTAGAAATGTTAATATAAGCAGTAGAATTATTATTATCAATAATAATAATAATGTGGCTCTACACATATGATCTGTACAGAGCCAAAGATCATAATGAAAAACCACAAGAAACAGCAGGATCTCCATAGATCAGGCTATAGCATGCAAGATTTAAGAAACAGATAAATTAAATAACAATGGACTCTGTGGAGCTAAAAGTAATCGTAGTAGCCTACAAAACTAATAAGGGGAATGGAAGATTTTAGTTATGACGTTATGAGTTATGAAGGCTAACAAATGTAAATCTATTTAGTTAAACATAATGATGCCTCAGAGAGGGTATGATAACATTATACAAATATATTCATGGCCAACGCAAACCACTGTCCGTAAATCTATTAATAAATAGGACTATACTTAGGGCACAAGGTAACTCATTTAGACTGAAGAAATTAGATTTCGGGTTCTTTACAGTATGAACAATAAAGATGTAGACATTTCTGCTTTAAGAGGTGGATGTATTAGAGATTGTACAGATATTTAAACAGTGACTGGATGAATTCTTGCAAAATTATTATATTCAGGGATATAATATTTAATATGTTGGTTAACAGCTTCTTGATCCAAGGAGAGATCTGACGGCTATTCAGAGGATGGGAAGGAATGTTTTCCTATTTTGTTGCAAAATTGGTAAGAGCTTTAAACTGTTTTTATGAAATATGAAATATGAATGTATTAATGTAAGAAATATATGCCTAATAAGGACTATTGGGATTATTTTTTTAATTTTAACCTATTTCTTTCTGCTCACAATAGTAGTATGGATATGCCCCCAATATGTAGGGCAATGTTGCCCATACTCTACATGGACGATCCAATATTCCCTGTATTAACAGGAAATGAACGCAACACGTGCACGATGACGCACGTACGCAACCAGAAACTGACGCTAAGAATCACGTGACCCAGAAATAAACGGAGTGTTGCCGAGACCCGGAAGTGGTGAAAAGTTTGACCGCGAAAATTCAATTTCACAAGCATATAAAAGAGAATGGGATGCTAGCCTGGATTTATCCTGCACTGAGGAAGACTAGTTTTAGTCGAAACGCGTTTGCTATTTGGATTTTCAAAAGGACTGAATATACTACTTGCAGTAGTGTATCACATTATATTTGTGCACACTGCTTATATATGTCCTTTTTTATTTTTATTTTATTTTATTATTCATGTTTTAATATAAAAAAAATACTTTTTTTTATTACTACTACTGAGATCCTGCCTTTGGAATACTTTCGAAGCCAGTTATTGGCATCTTGACGCTGATCATATAGATCCTGGTACGGCTTTACACTTGTGAGTTGACATCTTATATTTCTTTTCACAATATCATCATACAGATTTCACTATTTGTCTCTTATAGATTTTCAAAGAAAGAAATTTGCTGTTATCATTTAGATGCTACCATTGGGAAGTATACCCATTTAAGTGTCACATTGGGTGTGGTATTGATGTGGTAATTGTACTATCACGGTTATTTGTTATGAAGCCTTTAATACTAAATCTGTACTGAAATCAAAAAGAACAAGAGTGTAACAGTACTGATAAGTACATTTTCAAGACATGAGAAGATGGCTTCTTGCTCGTGCCCGTCATCTGAAATAGCCCTTTCATTACGGCCCAAATGACAGTTTATGGGCGACCAGGGACTTACTCATCGTTTCACTGTTGTTCAAGCAAATGTTTCCACATTTGATAGCAACAGAGGAGAGGAAGCTGGATCAGTACTTGAGGGACTCCACTGCAGTTTTAAACCATTGGAAACAGTAAGAAAGTATTGGGGGACTTCGAGCACCATTATCACTCCATAGATATGAAGTGGTTTTGGTGCCTGGAACGTTCCTCTTAAGTTAATCAAGAATCAAATTGCTTTCCTAGTGCTTTCCTAGTGTTCAGAAATCATATATATGAAAAATAGGTACTAATAGCTACTTGTTTCTAACTTTTTGTTGTATCCTATGCATGTTCCTACGTTGCCTAATTAAAAAACGAACCATGCAGCAAAATCTCAAAATGGTTTTTTTACAATTATGCAATTCTAGCATTACATTTTTGCTAAGATCATCACTAAAAATCTATTATTATCACTTATACTTTTCTTGATTCATAAATTCCTAATCATAAAACTCTAGAATGTAATAAAAAAACAAAGGCACTGAGGACATTCCAAATATTTGAAGTCATGTATTTTGAAGAAGGTTAGGGAACAAATATTTGAAAGTTATGTAACACTTTGGATGGAATATACTTATTAAGTGCATAGTGATGGCGAAAAACGTACTTATCGAAAATAAATATTTATTGTTTTTACACACGTGAATGTTATACATAAACTTTTTATGTATAACTAGTCATTAACTAGTCATTCTAAATATTATTCGCAAACCTTGATTCCAAATACAAGAAAAAAAATAATTAACCTTTTCTAAACTATATACGAAGTGGTACAAGTGAAAACCTATAGTGGAGCACTAAATAAGAACAAATAGAGTTGCTAATCCTTAACAAACTTGATTTTTACAGGGATATACGCCAAGTACATAAAAAATAGAGAAAACATAATATAGTACTGTGACGGATCGCCTGGCACCCTGACCGGGTGCCTCCTCCAATCGATGCTCCTAGTGCTCACCGAGGACTCCAAGCACTCCACTAGACACCATCAGCACTGCAGACCCCATAAACCACCACAGCTTGGTTGAGGTCTTGCTGTCCTCCACCCACCCTGGACCCAAGACCATGATCCAGCTTCCATTGGGTGAACCTTTCCTACTATAGAGAATAGCAGGAACAGCTCTTATAAGAGCTAGTGGTTATAGCTGGTATAGCAGGTCCCTACAAACACGAGGTGAGGCTCTATGTTGAGGGTAAAGCTGGACTGATTTTAATGGTGCCACAATTGGCCTTATATGACAATTCCCATGCAAGGGGTATGCCCACATGGACCTTGTGGGGAACTGAATTACAATATTCCCAAACTAATAATAACAGTATTCCAATGCACAACACTCTCATACATAGCATACACCTCCCTCTGCCTGGGAGATAATTGAGTCAGATACTGTATTAACTCAATTATCTCCAGGCAGAAAAAAACACATATTTTATAAACCCCAAAAGTACCCCAAAACACAAAGTATCCCCACAAATGTCACATCCCCTGATAGCCCTGATCTGGGTGACCAACATATCAAAAAATCACCCAGATCAGTTCAGGAGTTCAGGAATTCTATGGAAGTAATTTATGTGACCGACCGCAGGCATGGTCCCATGCCCAAAACAGTTCCAGAGAATCAGGGCTTGCGGTCGGTCTAGCTCGGTAGTTTGAAAATGAACAAACTACCAAACAGAGTCAATAGTCATACCCTGGAGCTTGTTCCCTTTATCCAGACGAATGATCCCACCGAACAGTGCTCTTTTAACTTGTATAGAACCGAACACAGGCGATGATGGAAGTCCAGCGGTGTTTGGGAGTTTCTGTATCCGATTTTAGTTTCATGAGATTCATGCCTACGTTCATGTGAACAAGATGGCCACCACCTCATGGTTGTCCATAGGTATTGCGGCCTCCCAGATGAATAATTAGAACACTGCGGTGAGAAATGTTTCAAGTTGTTCAAATGTATTAACAAGCTCCAGGGTGGTCTCTGGTTCGTGCGGTTTTTCGGGAATTCGAATGCCGCTTTGAACCGCTTTGTGAGTTCGAAGTGTAGCCATACATAGTAAAATAAAGGCACAAACAGTGTTTTCAACCAGGGTTTAACACAGTGGCCATAGTCACAGGGTAGGAGACTGGCAAACAGGCCCCTCAAAAAAACAGTGGCGAGGTTACTTTCGCCACAATTGCAGATGGTAATTGTGCACTTAGTGGGTATATATATAAAGGTCAGACTACTCACATGTAGCAAATCTAAATTTAATGGTTCAGTAAATAACACTATTTGCTTTTAGGGTAGCATCACATCACTCCTTCAGTATAGTTAACACTCCAAGCAAAGAGAAAGAAAAAAGCAACCAATGAGTGTGTTTTAACTACATGTGTATATAGTTTACGTTTTGTACGGCCATGTATTTTAGACCATAAAGTCATTCCAATAGGTAGATTACACTCACTGAATGACACGTAATTACAGGTGATACTCGAAAAATTAGAATATCGTGCAAAAGTTCATTTATTTCAGTAATGCAACGTAAAAGGGGAAACTAATATACTAGATAGACGCATAACATGCAAAGAAAGATAGCTCAAGTGCGATGATTATGGCTTACAGCTCATGAAAACCCCAAATCCACAATCTCAGTAAATTGGAATATTATATGCAATCAATAAAACAAGGAGTGTATACAGAACAATATTGGACCTCTGAAAAGTATAAGCATGCATATGGACTCAGTACTTGGTTTGGGCCCCTTTTGCAGCAATTACTGCCTCAATGCGGCGTGGCATGGAAGCTATCACCCTGTGGCACTGCTGAGGTATTATGGAAGACCAGGATGCTTCAATAGTGGCCTTCAGCTCTTCTGCATTGTTCGGTCTCATGTCTCTCATCTTTCTCTTGGCAATGCCCCATAGATTCTCTGTGGGGTTCAGGTCAGGCGAGTTTGCTGGCCAATCAAGCACAGTAATCCTACGGTCATTGAACCAGGCTTTGGTGCTTTTGGCAGTGTGGGCAGCTGCCAATTCCTGCTGGAAAATAAATCAGCATCCCCATAAAGCTTGTCTGCGGAAGGAAGCATGAAGTGCTCCAAAATCTCCTGGTTGACGGCTGCGTTGACCCTGGACTTAATGAAGCACAGTGGACCAACACCAGCAGATGACATGGCTCCCCAAATCAACACAGACTGTGGAAACTTCACACTGGACTTCAAGCATTTTGCAGTGTGTGCCTCTCCATTCTTCCTCCAGACTCTAAGTTCTTGGTTTCCAAATGAGATGCAAAAGTTGCACTCATCAGAAAAGAGGACTTTGGACCACTGAGCAACAGACCAGGTCTGTTTTTCTTTAGCCCACGTAAGACGCTGCTGAAGTTGTTTGTTGTTCAGGAGCGGCTTGACAAGAGGAATACAACATCTGAAGCCCATGTCCAGGACTTCCTTTGCAATTACCTTTTGAGGCTTTCCCTCCTTATGGAGGGTGTCCATGATGGTTTTCTGCACAACTGTCAGGTCAGCAGTCTTTCCCATGATTGTGATTCCGACTGAACCAGACTGAGAGACCATTTAAAGGCTCAGAAACCCTTTGCAGGTGTTATGGCTTACTCAGCTGATTAGAGTGGGACACTGTGAGCCTAGAATATTGCACCTTTTCACAATATTCTAATTTACTGAGATTGTGGATTTGAGGTTTTCATGAGCTGTAAGCCATAATCATCGCACTTATGACAAATCACGGCTTGAACTATCTTTGCATGTAATGCGTCTATTTCATAAATTAGTTTCCCCTTTTACGTTGCATTATTGAAATAAATTACCTTTTGCGGGGGCGTGGTTTGGCCGCGAGCGAAGATGGCCGCTTAGAGGAAGAGCTCCAAACCACACAGCAGCTAAAGCGGGCTTACACCTCAGCACGGCACGGACATGGGGCGCACTAAACGCCCAGACGGCTCCCAAACCCCCAGGAATCCAGCGACTACCTCGCAAACGGGTCCCATGGACGGGTACCTGGCCCCAGCGACTACCGAACACCACGAGGCCGCGGGCGCAAACATGGCCGACTCCCCGGCCCGCTCACCAACATCAGAGCCGGCTGCACCCACGCTGGCAGAAATAAGTGCGGACATAAAAGCAATAAAAGCACTAGCAGCGACAATGGTCACCAAAGCAGACATGCGGACCCTCTCTGACACTCTGCACGCGGCGATCCGCACAGAGGTAACCTCACTCAGGGCCGAAATCTCCACACAGGCAACTAGGATACAGGCAGCTGAAACAACGGTGCAGGCTATTGGGGAGAGAGTTGAGGCTTCAAATCTGGCAATACACAGGCAAGGCAATATTCTTTTACACCTAAGACGCCAAACGGAAGATCTTGATAACAGGGGCCGCAGATCAAACATACGGGTCCGCGGCCTACCTGAACCAGAAGGGGCGGAAGCTGTGGAAGCTACATTACAAACGCTGTTCCGCGACATACTGGGACCAGAAGCACCAGACTCCATAGCGTTTGACAGGGCGCATATGGCTAATAGAGCACGCACGTCTGATAACGTGCCAAGAGATATTATATGCTGCCTGCACTCCTACGAACTGAAAGAGAAAATAATGAACAAAGCCCGCGCAAGACCCACCTGGCGATTCAACGGCGTAAAAGTGGCTCTCTACCAAGACCTGTCTCCCCTTACGCTTGAAGCCCGCAGGGCCCTGAGACCCATCACAGCGCTACTCAGAGACAGAGGGATCCCATACAAATGGGGTTTCCCCTTTATGCTTTTGGCCAGACACCATGACGAATGGTTCCCGTTACGTTGGCCGGAGGAAGTACCCAGGTTCCTACAGCGCCTCAACCTCCCACCTACAGAGGTCACCGACTGGATCCTGGTGCTGACGGACCAGAGGCAGGGAACCCAAACCCCGGGCCAACAGCAAAGAAGACGAGACAACACGCCTAGGCGCCCACAGGCCCGCAGGCAACTGATGCCCACAGATCCGGAGGAATGAGGTTGGGCACCCCTCCTACACCCACCAGGCAAGAAGGACCAACCGCGACAAGAGCACCCTACCACGGCTTGCAGATAACCACAGACACCAACTGTAGCGGATTGGTACCGGGCTGTCCCACGACATGTATGAGAATAAGTGTATTTGGTCATATGGCTGGTTTAATGTGTATGTACATGTATAGAAAGCATGGTATCCGGGTATAATGACAGTTAAATGTATGTAAAGAATTGTATTCCTCTAGTTGTTCGGTAGAATCATTCAAATAAAACAAGGGAATGAAACTACCGAACAACCAGACCACCCAGGAATGAGTGTGCCTCCAATTACCGTTTGCAACAATGTTGCAAACAGGTAATTGGCAATCAGTGCAGTGTGGTCTTTGTCCTCTGGGTGGCCGCCATTCGGGAAACAAACACGTGGCGGCGGCCATCTTAAACTACCGAACAGCGGTGTTTTGCCGTCGAGTGTCTGGAACTAAAATCGGACACTTGACTAGGCAAACACCGCTGAGACCTCCATACTTCCAGAAATTCGTATGGAAACTACCGAATGACCCGCCGTTCGGTAGAAAGAGCCCCATAAACAAGGGAATTCATTCAAACCCTCTCCAGGCTCTATAACACAGGCAATTCGCCTGTTTTCATTTCCTTGTTTGTGACCGACCGCAGGGCCAAAATGCATGGAACTGTTTTCGGATACTTTACCCATGCGGTCGGTCAAATCTTTGGAACCCCATATCTCACGAACCATTCATCCGAATGGGCTAATTTTTAAGTATGTTGGTCCCCCAGAATAGAGCTATCTGGGGATGTTGGATTTGTGGATGTACCCCAAGTATTTAGGGTACATCCAAAACTCGGGGAAAACTGTGTACACAATAAGGGGATTATGATGCTAGAGGAGGGGAGGAGATCTGTGGGAGGTTACTACTTAGAGATTGGATAATGTCTTAAGTGATAGAACCTCCTCCCTTGCATGGGAGAGGGCTTTATAAGGAACTGTGGAATAAAGCTTGTCAGTCTACTCCTGAAACTGTGTGTCGTCCAGTTATTGGGATTGCGATGGGGATACTGCTGTATTACTTTACCTGCTGGAAACCTTGCCTATGGACTTAACATCACCTTGTTCCTGAGCCTCACTGGAATCTCTAGTGGAGAATAGCTGTGCAAGATCGGCTCTCCGCTACATTGGTTGGCAGCGCTGGGATCCAAACTCACAGAGGAACAAGCGTAAATGGAGTACGGATGGAGATTGATTTTTCTGCGCTAAAACGCTCCACGCTAAAGGACCTCCTAGAGGCAAGGGGTATACAAGCCAGCAATAAGAAGAAAGCAGTACTTGTTACAGAACTCATGGCAGAGTACAGAATGGAGGGCGATTCAGTTCCGGCACAGAGGGAGCCGGGAGGAACACCACAAGGATCGGAATTCCAGAGGCAGGTTCAGTTCAGGCTATCCTTTTATGGGGAAAACCCCCCAACAGAAATTGTTACCAGGACAATGGCCGAGGTACAAGAATTCATCCTAAGGACACAGGCACCAGAACAAAGCTCTGCAATTAATGTACCACAGGAAGGTAAGCCTAAAATACCATACCAGGCTTTTAAAACATATGTGGAGGCAGAGGAAGATATAGACGCTTTCCTGCAAGACTTTGAAAGACTGTGTGCACTGCATAAAATTAACGCAGAGGACTGGGTACCTATTTTGGCCGGAAGGTTAACCGGGAGGGCAGCAGAGGCATATCGGACTGTACCTAATGACGAAATAAGGAATTACAGTAAAGTGAAAGAAATTATACTCGCCAGGTATGCTATAACACCCGAGGCATACCGGCGGAGGTTCCGGGATCTAAAGAAAACAGAGAAGGACTCGCACGCAGAGTGGGCATGCCGATTACAGGGGGCAGCGCTCGGGTGGGTGCAAGCTAGCAAGGCACGTTCTATGGAGGATGTAATACAAATGTTGCTGATGGAGCAGTTCTATGAGGGAGTAACCAATGAGGTCCAGGAATGGGTAAGGGACAGAAACCCTACTTCCCTTACCGAGGCGGCTAGGAAAGCGGATGACTACCTGGATGCACGCAGGTCACAAAAACCTGCAGCTCCAAAAGCAACCTTTAAAACATTCGGGGGAAACAACTACACCCCAGCTCCACCGAGACCGCTACCACCACCTCCACCACCCGCTGCACAGCCCCGGTTCCGACAACCCACCGCTGGCCCCTGTCATAACTGCCAGAAGTGGGGACATTATAAAAGGGAATGCCCACAGCTACGGGACCGTTCCACCTGGATTCGTCCAGGCCCACCTCCACCCAGGGCGGCCGCAGCCCACCACTACCAGGACCTAGTCACCACCCCATATGGTTCCGCAGTCCCCATTACTACTGTGGAACAATGGGAGGTACTGCACGAGGCAGATCCGGTCCAGGCCAATGTGGATAATCTACGGCACCATCGACAGACGGTATATCTGAATGGTACAGCAGTCCGGGGATTACGAGATTCGGGAGCCACCATCACTTTGGTACAGAGCCACCTGATTTCAGATCAGGCAAAACTGAACAAAACTGTTGCCGTCCGGGTAGCTGGGGGAGCAGTGTACCGGCTACCTACAGCAAGGGTACATTTACATTGGGGAGCGGGGGCAGGGGAAGTGGAGGTGGGGTTGATGCCACATTTACCGGCGGAGGTTTTATTGGGGAACGATCTGGGGAGGCTCACTTCTGCTTTTGAGCCCCAGTCACCCACCACAGGAGAGGTCAACCCTGTAGTCACCCGACAACAGGCCCGCACCCAGGACCACAACACACTGCCGGAGGTCCAGGTAAGCAACCCTACCCCCCCTCTAGAATGTGTCCCCTGGGCTCCACCTAATGAATTTGTAGCTGAAGTCGCAACAGACCCCACGCTTCAGGTGTATAGGGACAAGGTTGGCACGAGTTCCCCCGGGGCGGAGGGAGAGAAGTTTATCTGGGATAAACAACTTTTATACAGGGAAACAACCAAACAGATTACGGGGTTAGACCCGATAGCGAGGAGACAATTAGTGGTACCACAGCGGTACCGGGCTGAATTACTCCGGATAGCGCATGATATTCCGCTATCCGGACATCTAGGGGTTAGTCGCACCAGGTACAGACTAACCCAGAGTTTCTTCTGGCCAGGGATTAGCCAGGAAGTACGCAGATATTGCACGACTTGCGATACCTGCCAGAGAGTGGGAAAAAGGGGGGATCGCAGGAAGGCTAAACTTCACCCCTTACCCATAATAGAGGAACCTTTTAGCCGAATAGCGGTGGATCTGATAGGCCCCCTCAATAAAGTTAGCCCGTCAGGAAAACGGTATATTTTAACGGTCGTAGATTATGCCACCAGGTATCCAGAAGCAGTGGCTCTGACCAACATCCACGCTGAGACGGTCGCGGATGCCCTCATGCGGATATTCTCCCGGATGGGATTACCCAGGGAGATTATCTCGGATCAGGGTACCCAGTTTACCGCAGAATTCACCCAACACCTCTGGAGGATCTGTGGCATTAAGCCTATTATCAGCGCCCCTTACCACCCCCAGACGAACGGGCTCTGCGAACGATTCAATGGTACCTTGAAGCAGATGCTCCGAACCTTCGCAGAGACCCACAAGGACTGGGAACGATTCCTGCCGCACCTCCTATTTGCATACCGGGAGGTGCCGCAGGAATCCACAGGGTTCTCCCCGTTTGAATTATTGTTTGGAAGGAGGGTCCGAGGCCCATTGGATCTTATTAGAGAGCATTGGGAGGGAGACCGGAGCACAGATGGCACTCCCATCCTACCATATGTGTTGGCCTTTCGGGACCGCCTAGAAGCGTTGACCAAGACGTTACGGGAAAACCTTCAGGAGGCCCAGACCCGCCAGCGTACATGGTATGATCGGGGAGCCAGGGACCGTAGCTTTCAGGTCGGGCAGAAGGTACTAATTTTAAAACCTGTCCGACATGATAAGTTACAGGCCGCCTGGCAGGGCCCATATAAGGTGGTGGAGCAAAGATGCGATACCACCTATATTATCGGCCCCTGCACAGGGACTGGGGGGCGACGCATGCTCCATGTGAACATGCTGAAGCCCTACCACGAGCGTACTGAGGAGGTAACCGCCATCTGTGCCCCTAACACGGAAGAGTTTGACAGCTTACCCCTCCCCGATTTGCTGGGGGATGGGCAGCTGTCCGGAGATTTAGGGGAGGTTACGCTGGGAGATCGGCTGAGCCCACAGGAGCGGATCGAGGTACAGCAACTATTGGAAGAGAAACGCGACACGTTCTCTAATGTACCTGGATACACGCCTCTGGCAACTCACCGGGTCGAGACCCCAGGGCAACTACCCATGCGCCAGACGCCATACCGCATTCCAGAAGCGGTACGGGCAAACATGCGTAAGGAGATCGACGAAATGCTCCAACTGGGGGTGATTGAACCCTCAGACAGTCCTTGGGCATCTCCTGTAGTCCTCGTACCAAAGCGAGATGGTACGACCCGCTTCTGCGTGGACTATAGGAGATTGAACGAGAAGACTGTATCTGACGCCTATCCGATGCCCCGGATAGACAAGTTACTGGACAGAATGGCCAGGGGCCAATACCTCACCACTATTGACTTGTGTAAAGGGTATTGGCAAATCCCCCTGGCCCCAGACGCCATCCCGAAGTCGGCCTTTGTCACCCCATTTGGCTTGTACCAGTTTAAGGTCATGCCATTTGGGATGAAAAACGCCCCAGCCACCTTCCAAAGGATGGTGGATCGACTCCTAGATGGATTCCAGGACTATACATGTGCCTACCTGGACGATATTGCTATTTTTAGCAATACGTGGCAGGAACACTTAGCTCACATCGGAGCTGTACTAGATAGGATAAGGGAAGCAGGTCTGACCTTGAAGCCGGCCAAGTGTAGTATCGGCATGGCTGAGGTACAATACCTGGGACATAGAGTAGGGTGCGGTAAACAAAAACCCGAACCCGCCAAAGTAGAGGCTGTAGCCCAGTGGCCCACCCCTAGGACTAAGACCCAGGTTTTAGCGTTTCTAGGGACAGCAGGGTATTACCGGAAGTTTGTTCCCAATTATAGCGCCCTGGCCAAACCCCTCACTGACCTGACCCGTAAGAACCTTCCCCGCCAAGTAAACTGGACCCCGGAGTGTGAGCAGGCATTCCAACAATTGAAAAATGCACTGATAAATGCCCCTGTCCTGGCAGCTCCCAATCCAACTAAACGTTTTCTTGTTCACACAGACGCTTCTATGTTTGGATTGGGGGCAGTACTGAGTCAAGTCGGGGCCGATGGCGGGGAACATCCAGTGGCTTACATCAGTCGCAAACTGTTACCTCGAGAAGTAAGCTACGCCGCCATCGAAAAGGAATGCCTGGCTGTGGTGTGGGCCCTAAAGAAGCTACAACCCTATTTATATGAACAGCCCTTTTCCTTGCTCACGGATCACAACCCGTTAGTCTGGCTGAACCGGGTGGCTGGAGACAACGCCAGGCTGCTGCGCTGGAGTTTGGCGCTACAGCCTTTTGACTTTAATATCCAGTACCGGCCGGGTAAGCAGAATGGAAATGCTGACGGGTTGTCAAGACAAACTGACTTAGAGAAATGATCCGTGAGCCCCCGGACATCCCCAAGCCGATCCGTGTTGGATCAGACTGTGTATGCCGGCTTGTGGGCAAGGGGGAGCAGTGTAGCGGATTGGTACCGGGCTGTCCCACGACATGTATGAGAATAAGTGTATTTGGTCATATGGCTGGTTTAATGTGTATGTACATGTATAGAAAGCATGGTATCCGGGTATAATGACAGTTAAATGTATGTAAAGAATTGTATTCCTCTAGTTGTTCGGTAGAATCATTCAAATAAAACAAGGGAATGAAACTACCGAACAACCAGACCACCCAGGAATGAGTGTGCCTCCAATTACCGTTTGCAACAATGTTGCAAACAGGTAATTGGCAATCAGTGCAGTGTGGTCTTTGTCCTCTGGGTGGCCGCCATTCGGGAAACAAACACGTGGCGGCGGCCATCTTAAACTACCGAACAGCGGTGTTTTGCCGTCGAGTGTCTGGAACTAAAATCGGACACTTGACTAGGCAAACACCGCTGAGACCTCCATACTTCCAGAAATTCGTATGGAAACTACCGAATGACCCGCCGTTCGGTAGAAAGAGCCCCATAAACAAGGGAATTCATTCAAACCCTCTCCAGGCTCTATAACACAGGCAATTCGCCTGTTTTCATTCCCTTGTTTGTGACCGACCGCAGGGCCAAAATGCATGGAACTGTTTTCGGATACTTTACCCATGCGGTCGGTCAAATCTTTGGAACCCCATATCTCACGAACCATTCATCCGAATGGGCTAATTTTTAAGTATGTTGGTCCCCCAGAATAGAGCTATCTGGGGATGTTGGATTTGTGGATGTACCCCAAGTATTTAGGGTACATCCAAAACTCGGGGAAAACTGTGTACACAATAAGGGGATTATGATGCTAGAGGAGGGGAGGAGATCTGTGGGAGGTTACTACTTAGAGATTGGATAATGTCTTAAGTGATAGAACCTCCTCCCTTGCATGGGAGAGGGCTTTATAAGGAACTGTGGAATAAAGCTTGTCAGTCTACTCCTGAAACTGTGTGTCGTCCAGTTATTGGGATTGCGATGGGGATACTGCTGTATTACTTTACCTGCTGGAAACCTTGCCTATGGACTTAACATCACCTTGTTCCTGAGCCTCACTGGAATCTCTAGTGGAGAATAGCTGTGCAAGATCGGCTCTCCGCTACACCAACGCTATCCCGTGTACAGCAGGAGACAGATAAGTACTGTATGCACATACACATACACAGGGACTTCCACAGGGCCAAGCACGATCAAGTATTACAACACAATCATAGCATACCCCTGGGGACGGGAGGCTACCCCAAGTTGATTGGGGAGGGGGGCCTGATGGGGGTGGGGTGCACCGCATGGCTTACTCGTGGGTTGGGGCCCTTGCAAGGACAATTCCACATGTGTACATAGAACACGAACTGTGTCGCTATATAAGACTGCTGGTTAATTACGGGACACTTGGACTCCTGATATAATGTGGTATCACTGATGCTACGAATGCGATTTGGACATGCCACAACACTAATATAAAAGCTACCTGAAGCACTATTTGAGGGATGGATGGAGGGAGGTGGGAGGTGCCTAGGGGGACCTATACATAGATCTTGTTTCGCTGTTAATGTTTTATCGGGCTGTGGCGGGTGGGATAGTTCTATGGGTGGGAGTATGGCTGTGATATTAATGTACCCTCGGGCTATGGAGGAGGTGGGGGAAAAGAGGAGAGTTAAACTGGGGCTCCAACTATACCTCCATGGGTAGCACACGGTCTCAAGGGTTAGGGGGATGCGGATGGGTCTGGCTG
The DNA here is from genome assembly GCF_036172605.1 of Pelobates fuscus. Lineage (NCBI taxonomy): Eukaryota > Metazoa > Chordata > Amphibia > Anura > Pelobatidae > Pelobates > Pelobates fuscus. The sequence continues at coordinate 454,575,645 of NC_086317.1, forward strand.
GGCGGGGGGTGGAGGGTCCTTGGGAGGCACTGATGAGTGGCGCTATCTATTGGCTGTAACGCATTAGGTAGGGAAATGCGAGTCCCTTACACAGCGCGATAAACACATACTGAGACCTACGCGCCCACTGCTGCCAGACATTCACATACCCACGAAGCCTTTTACCTCCCCCCACCCGCGGACAGACGGCCCCGCTTCTGACTCTCGACCCAGGGGACCCATGCCAGGGACCGTTATGGGGGGCAGGAGAACCTCCTACAACTGACCCCACCCACCGCGACCCACGACCTGTGCTAGCCCAAAACAATACTAGGCTAATCACACTGACACAGGGAATGACCAACAGCCACTCAAGCCGCACTAACCTACCGGATGATAACCCATACCCCTATATGACGTGACCGTACAGATCGATATTTTCATTGACCTAGCTATTGACTTAAGATTAGGAACAAGTGGGACACGGACATCCCTCTGAGAGACCCACACACTACTACACTACTAGACACTGAGCCCCTGCTACCTACCGGGCAGTGACACTGGGCTCAATTGTTCTCACCACCACCCCGACCCACACCTGTGTAGACCACATTACTGGGGGACCCAACACCGCAGCTGCCCTAGCTTGCTAGGGGACGGTATGGTCTTGTTATCCACCCAGCTACACAGGTTCCCCTCGTATTGAGGGGATAATTCTATTTCTTTACTGACAACACACTTTTGCGCTCTTGCACCGGGGGCCTCTTGGGACGGACTGAATTGGGCGTGGACCGAGCCGCTCCCAACTCTTGGGTGTCTTAACTTACGGGGGTTATACCCTCCCTCTTACTTATCTGTAACCGTATACTTTCTTCCCCCCCCTTTTTTCCCCCTCCCACCCCCTTAACTACCTCTCTTCTACCTTACATCCCCCTCCCCCCCATCTCCTACCGGCAGTTGAAGTGCGCATGGGCATCTGGACTTAGGACACCGGAACACGACCACAGAGACACCCACGCCCTCGCCCACAATCACCCCATGGCATACACGGCAGCACCTCTTCAAGTCCTAACGCAGAACTGCCGAGGCCTTAACACGCCTGAGAAGCGCACACACCTCCTACGAGAACTTCACCGCAAACGGATCTCAGTAGCGATGCTACAAGAAACGCACCTCAAAGCTTTAGATACCCACAGAATGAAGGATAGAGGATACCCAATCAAATACCACAGCACTCACCCTGAAGCTCGAAAAGTAGGAGTAGCGATACTGGTGGCCGCTAATCTTGCATTCACCCTGCTGGACCAAGTGGCCGACCCTAGCGGTAGGTTCATTTTTATCAAAGGCACGATTGCGGGGAGGAAATACACCTTCGCCTCTATCTATGCGCCAAACGCAAAACAGGCAATGTTCCTGAGCAAAACGATCCGCCAATTGGCAACGTTTACAGAAGGTTCGCTCATCATAGGGGGGGACTTCAACGCTCCGCTTGATCCGTTAGTTGATTCATCGACAGGACACAGTAGTATACCACAAACCGCGATTAGGGCTATAAAGAAGGCCATGCGAGACCTGAGTTTGGTAGATGCGTGGCGGACCCTACACCCGACTACCCGGGATTATACACACTACTCTGCCATACACAGGAGATATTGACGCATTGATTATGTTCTTATACAACAGGAAGGCCTACAATATCTACAGTCGGCTACAATCACACCGACACCATGGTCGGACCACAGCGCAGTGTCCATGAAGCTGGAATCCCCGCTGTTCAGGCCCACTAAGACGGCATGGAGGCTAAATGAGTCGCTCCTATCGGACCCGGAAGTGAAGGCACTTCTGACAGAACATCTCACCAACTACTTCAGTGAAAACTACACAGAGGACGTGTCGAAAGTGACGCTATGGGAAGCACACAAGAGCGTGCTTCGAGGTCATCTCATACGGATTGCTTCACGTAAAAAGAGGGAATCGCAGCAACATATGCTGGAACTCACCGACCGGATCTCACAACTGGAAACACAACACAAGCGATCGCAACTCGAGGAGCACTATCGCTCACTTCTAGATGCCCGCCGACAATTGGCGGAACTGGTAGCCCGCAAACATCACAGGGCGACGCAACGATCCAAGGCCTTCTTCTACATCCACGCTAACAAGAGTGGGAGACTTCTAGCCCGCATGATCCGACCCCAACAAGCCAGGGCGCAAGTGCACGAAATACGGAAGACTGATGGCACACTCACACAATTCCCAGAGGCAATAGCCACTGAATTCCGTAAATATTACCAACAACTGTATAACTCCACGCAGTCGCCCACTGATGCCCACGGAGCAGAACTGCAGGACGCAACAACGCGCTACTTACAAAAATTCCAACCTGACACAATAACACTAGAAGAAGCGGAACTACTGGAGGTCCCGATCACCACGGAAGAGGTACAAGCAGCGATTAAGGCGGCGAAGAAAGGGAAGGCTCCGGGACCAGACGGACTCTCAGCGGGATACTACAAGCTATTCAGAGATATTCTGACCCCTCACCTAATGGCAGCCCTCAACCGACTCCAACAGGGGGACAAATTCCACCAGGAAACATTAGCAGCTACCATCACGGTACTCCCTAAGCCTGGCAAAAAACCCGAAAACTGCAGTAGCTACCGGCCGATCTCGCTTCTTAACGCGGATGTGAAGCTCTTCACCATGATCATTGCCACCAGATTACAAAAATATGTACCGTGCTTAATACACCCAGACCAAACAGGATTCGTACCAGGAAGAGAAGCCAGAGACTGCACACTTCGAGCGTTTTCCATACAAGCACTAGCTCTCAAGGAGAAATCGGGCCTACTACTGCTCTCAACGGACGCCGAAAAGGCTTTTGATCGGGTGAATTGGAGTTTCATGATGGCGACATTACGTAAAGTGGGCCTAGGAAGAGGGATGGTAACATGGATAGAAGCACTCTTTACCGACCCCAGCGCCAGAGTAAGGGTGAACGGCGCACTTACGGACGCCTTCACCATTCACAACGGCACTCGGCAGGACTACACTCCCCTTTTGCGCACAATACTACACGACCTTAAAAGTTGGAACTACGACCACATCTCCTGGCAGGGACGTATATCGGTGATTAAGATGAACATTCTCCCACGGCTGCTCTACTACTTTCACACCATCCCCTGGCACGTTCCACCAGAATTTTTTGCAACTCTTAAGTCAGCGGTGATAAAATATGTCTGGAAGGGAGAGAGGGCACGACTCAGCTTTGACAAGCTATGCCTACCTAAAAATTGGGGCGGCCTAGCTTTACCAGATATCCGCAAATACTTCCATGCCGCGGTACTGCAGCGGATCAGAGACTGGCATACAGCGTCTGATAACAAGTTATGGGTTGCACTGGATAGAGAAGGCACGAACAAAGCCCTTTACAGGCTCACATGGCAAGGCTCGGCGGACACTACATCAAAACTGGGCACTGAATCACCCATCACACAAACGCTAAAGACGTGGTCTTTCATAAGACGAAACCAACATATCTCCCCGCAGCCGAGCCCCCTGATACCGATAACTCATAATTCTGAGATAGGTGGAGGGCTGCATTGTTCTTCCTGGCCAATAGAGGGAGACAGAGACTATGTCCCGATATTCGAAGTCCTGAACAACTCTGGAATACGGCACATTCGGGAATGGAGTGAAACACCACAACCGACGTTTATGCACAGATTTCATTACGCACAACTGCGCCATTTCTATTACAACCTCCCTAACAGGGTAGCATTACACAGAGAACAGACGTGGTTCGAACGCCTCTGCATGACCGGCTCCGACACAGACGGCAGAGTCTCAGTCATCTACCAACAGCTAATAACAGGAGATCACACACGGAACACAGCGTTCAAGAGAAGATGGGAAGAGTTGACGGATAGGACGTTCACTGAAGCACAATGGGAACAGATATTAATATTACAGCACAAGAGCTCCATAAGTACCAACTATCAGGAGGTCAACTTTAAGCTACTCTCCCACTGGTACAGGACCCCATCTTTACTGCACAGAATATTCCCGGGAACTACAGACACCTGCTGGAGATGCGAAACCCACACGGGTACAATAAGGCACATCTGGTGGGATTGCACAAAGATTAAGCCATTTTGGGAGGACATACAACGGGAAATGACGACTATCCTGGGAGACCTACCAGACTTCAACATGGAAATGGCCCTACTACATCACACGGAAGGCTCAATAGCCCAATACAAGCGATCGATACTACGACACCTGCTTAATGCGGCAAAAGCATCCATACCAGCTAGATGGAAACAGACCCAACCACCGACTGTGGCAGAATGGCTTCAGAGGGTGGAGGACATACACACGGCCGAGACACGGTACGCAGATCTGCTCGGACGGAGCACCAAACACGTCGCCACCTGGACCCCGTGGTACGTATACCTCTCACGACCGGAAACGGGAGGAACATAACGCACACCATTGCACATAGGGTTCGAGGATGCCCAGGTGCACCTTGACACATGGTGCCCCCTATAAACCCTCCCCCCCCATCCATTCCCCCCCTCTTTCTATTATCATACACTGTATCTACTCAAGCCCACGCGACCTAATTGTGGGACATCGTTGCGGCGGCTCGAGCTGCGCCCGAGGAGGTCGGGAACGGGGGTACCCGACTGTGAGGATGCGCGAGTTATAGGCATAGAGCGTAGTACATGCCAAGGATGCGAGCCAATGTCATCACTAACTGCCGACTGAAGGAACAACTAAGGAACTGAACATACAGAGCAGTAACCCCCAAACTATGACACACTTAACTGACGGGGGGATGGGACTACAACACCCGCCTCACGACACTCCAAGGCACCACATCAGGCACCTGACTGATGGGCTACTCCAATAGACAGACATATCCAAGCCACTTCTGTTGCACAGGCGACCCCTGGAGCTCCCTTCTTTAGGAGATCTCTAGTTAAGGCTCGGATTTGGGGGTTTGCTTTCTTAGCCGTGAAGTGTGTGTACTTGGAACTTACAATCTTAACTGCATCACAATACACTTAGTTCAGCAAATGCCCACATATCATAGGCTCTACAGCCTGTAAGTCAGGTGCACCCAACCGGGGAAGTGCAGGCTTTTTCTGCTCCATGTGTCAAATATAAACATGTTTGAGATTGAAGCTATTACCTCGTTTTTAGCTATAAGGTCTATACGCCTGGTTCCTTAGAAGGACCATGGAATGGGGCTCCAAGGTATCCCCTTGTTTAAATTCACTTGATCGGTTATTGATGTTACTGAAACTGCTTTAGCTCTTAAATATGCATCTACCTATAATTGTTTAAATTGCTTAAACTACCTTTATTCTATTGATTGATCGACAGCTTTCATGAAGCTTGCTGCATGTCAGATGATCAGAAGACAACAACGCTTACTTTCAGTGTTATTCTCCGACCTGACTATACGTATTTACACTGTTGTGGTGTATGTATATATGTGATTCTGTACTCACCTGATCGTCATAATAAAGAATTTACAAAAAAAAAAAAAACTTTTGCACAATATTCTAAGTTTTCGAGTATAACCTGTAGATCTTTGATGATAAAACACTCATCCTGTTTTGAATTACTAAATTTTTTTTGTATGTCTTTTTCTGTTTCCTGTACTCCTACATACCAGACATGTAAAATACGTCACCTATGTACACGCGTGGAAGAACTCATAAGGATTAAAAAGAAGGATTTGAGGGACATAGTGTGTCATAGTATATTATAATAAAACAAAAAAAAATAACCCCAAAGGTTTTCAATTTACAGACATTCAGAAAGTTTTAGGAAATTAGCAAGGGGTCGATTTAACGAAAATTGTCGGACAAAACAATATGAAGTGAATGTTCAAGTGGATTGGTTCCAAGTCATCTGTGAGATTTCAGTCTGAAAAATAAATAAAAATAAAAGTCAAATAATGCCTGGCAATGAAATTACAGTCACCGTTCTATTCAGTGGTGCCTATTAAAAGCACTAACATACAGTAAAAATACCCAAAGTTAATATTATTAACTGCTAATAGAACTGCATTTGTTTATTAACAACTGGAAGGTCTGTGCGAAGCAGGGCTACATCTGCTTGTATAGTTTTTTGCAGATTACCCAGCATGTCTTGTAACATCTCTGGTGTTACTGGCCTGGAATCTCTATTCTTTGGGGCAGTTTGTGGTTGCAGGGAATGCAGCATCTCACCTCTATCTCTTTCTAGGATTGAGACATAGAAATATAGAATGTGACAGCAGATAAGAACTATTCGGCCCATCTAGTCTGCCCAAATTTTGAAGGCAGTCTTCAAAGGAATCCACAAAATCTTCATGGCCGGCGGCCATTTTGGGCCCTTATGCGCCGTGTGCCTGGCGGAGGAGAGCACTGATATCCATGTCCATCCTGGGCTTATCAGGCTTTAGTTTTTTTTTGCTCATAGCTCTTGGTAGCCTGAGATCTAGGTTTGATACAATATTTTAATTGCAAGTGCTAATGGTGTCTTTGATGTGGTAAAGATCAATGTGTTACTATCTATCATGATTGTTTCTTTGCTCATTTACGTGTGGTGTGCAATTTTCAAGTGCTTAGGTAGACTAGGCCTGTCCGGAAAGTATCCAGAAAGTATCCAATATTTCATGTAATATGAAAAATAGAGACATTTATTGAAGAAGATACAAACTACAAGAAACAATGTACGTAGGACAATGACGACTTCGTCCTCTTTAAAGTAGGCACCTGGGGACTTCACACAGTTCTCTTAGCGTCTCTTCCACTGTTCAAAACACACTCTGCAAAATCCATTGTTAGAATCGCCATCAGCTGACTTGTCATATTTACCTGAATATTATTGACTGTAATCTCGTCCCTTGCAAGGTTGGATTTTGGGAAGAAACAGAATTCGAAGGGTGCAAAATCTTTCAACACATTCTCGACCATCTTTGTAGCATTTCTGCCACACTTTTATTTGCCCTGCACTCGTCCCCAAAAGCCTTCTGAATCATCCGAAGCATTTCAGCAGAGGAATGTACAAGCTTAACGCAAAATGGGATGCAGATTCGGCGCTTTAATCACTCAGTGATTTTCAATGCGACGGCCACAAAAGCTCATTCAACAGTATATAGCGCCCCCACTGACTAGTACAGTGAAGTCGTCACTGTTTACGCATGCGCATTCCAGTCCACTCTCCTTGGCTGCCAACTTACATCGATGCTGCACAAACTACTCTCGGTTCTCTGGACAGACCTCATATTCTCAATAGAGGGATTTCATATGTTTATATTACCTAATAAAATGTATGTTTCCTGCTGATTATATATTTTGACTTGATCCCAGTTTAGTCAGTCACCCATCGTATCAGCAGGTTTCTTATATAAAGCAGCTGCCTTTTAATAAATGTCCTAGGTGAACCAATTACCCCTTAAGGAAAGAGACAATTGTCCAAGTTCAGACAAAATCAAAAGCTTGACTTTGAGCTATATGTCTGTTCAACTATAATTTCATATAAAGTGCATTCACACTTATTATATATAATTTTGTTCAGGAAAAATAGGGCTTTCATTTCACATGAATATTTATATTTTAATATATCTTAATATGAAAAAAAACCACATATATTGGTATGCTGTGATGTCCCTTGAGTAAAAGTAAAATGGTGCCCCCTATCCCCCATTTACAGGTTGCATTTGAGACCATAAAACTGCCAGGAATGAGAATTACCCCCACCATTACATACGTAGACAACCCAAGTATTCAAAATGCCATATGTCCACTCTTTTTTATCGTAGCTACTTAGTTACAAAAGACAGCCATGTGTAATTTTTGCTCAGAAATGCTTTAGACTTGAGAAAGGGAGATTCTCCCGAACGCTTGTCATTCTAAAATTCTGTTAAATAAATTCTGGTTAAATTCTGTTAAATTCTGTCAAATAAAAAAGGTATTACAAGATACTAATTTCAACTGTTATTTTACAAAACGAATGAGTATATACATAAAAGAAAAAAAAATTACATCCTTTAATTATCTATTAAAAGGAATGATATATATGACCCATCCTTAAAGGTCTCAAGGAAAAACCTTGCCTTTGATATATTAAAAATAATTTTGGATGACAAGCCCGTTAGTGCTCTTTATCTGTGGAAATATTGTTTTGGCCGAAGATTGCACTTGTTTTGTGGTTATCTGCAGTGCATAGTCATTTTGCTTTATATATAGATATATATATATAGATACATTTATATAGACATATCTATATATAGAGAAATGTATATATATGTTAGATTTTTTTTCTTCTCGAGCGTGCCTATTAGGAGACCGTATAAAAAAAAAAGACCCCACTGCACGAGGACCCCATTGTTTGCAATTACTTTATGTATATTAAATCATGTCAAACGCACATCATTGCATAAAACTAACAGTAAAACCAAAAAAATATAAACAGTCCAAAGCCAGAGCTTATCACATAATCCTCTGCATTCATCTATAACATATTTTTTACTGAAATGTGACATATCCTATCAACATGCTGAAATATTTTTTTTAAGATCTGCAACATCTCACTATCACCCATCTGTCAATGTCGTACATCTGACAAATTTAATATAGATTCTCTAATCTCCTATATCTTTTTTTCTTTTTCTTTCCCAAATCTTTTTATCTTTTTTATTTTTATCCCTGTCATAGCTTTTATCATAGGGTCTTGCACCTCTCTTTTCCCCCGAGATAGCTCAGCAAAGATCTAAGAACACATTACTTGTTACCCTTTTCGAGGTCCACACATCAGTGCTAATACATATTGATTGGTTTGCAGCTTTTTATACTTTTCGTTATCAAGAATGTCTTATTCCTGCTTCACTACACCTGACTTTTTACTTATTTGCTATTCTGTCCTCTTCACGAAATTTCACAGCTGATGATTTTCTGCTATTATTTCTTTTCTGTCCACTAGCCTTTATTTTATAATTCCATTTTAATCTATGTTTTCAAAAATTTTATGACAAATTGCTTGCAGTATCAACAAAGAAGAGATATGACATATTTTAATAGTTATTTTCATCCTCTTTTATCCATTTACAAACCCATTATCATTTTATCATGCATGAGAAAGAAATCATATAATGTGATTTCTGAATTGTGTCTTCCAAAATACTTTTCCTGTAATCACAGGTACACGCATTATTTTCTTTCTATCAAATGGATCATAAATTATACATGTTGAGGGAAAAGTCTAAAGTTCTTTAATGCAGATATGCCAAACAAATACTAAATAGCATCAATTTTCAAAAAGCCTTCTCAGTTGAATCATGTTTATAAAATCATTCAGTTGATGCAACATTTATATAAATATATATATATATATATATATATATATATATATATGTGTGTGTGTGTATAAAATATCTTTATATATATCTATATATATCTATCTATGAGATAATTGCAATTTCGAGAACTGCATGTGGAAAACTTACCATTAGTTCCAAATCATAGCTCTAGTGTAGGGGTAGGCAACCTTCGGCACTCCAGATGTTGTGAACTACATCTCCCCTATTGCTTTGCCAGCATTATGACTGTAAGACCATATTGGGAGATATAGTCCACATATGGTCCGATTCTTGTTATTTGGTTAACAAGTTTCAGATCACAGCTGCACAGTTTTTAAAAAAAATTAATTTAATGAGGGGTGGCGTGGCTTGGCTGTACAGTCACATAGACGAGGAACTCCTCATCCCCAATCGCAAATCCTATTAAGATGCTGCATTACAGACAAGACTACGGGGCAGAATATGAAGCACACAGCACCTTATTCTCCCCCAGTGGTTCAACAGAGCTGCCAATTTGGCCCTATGGATGATTTTCTTTCTACCTTGGGCAATCCGCATGGACAGGAGATAAGATGTGTGCCGCCTCCTCCAGTTTGGATAGTAAAGCTTCCTTCCTGCAGAGCACCTTGCACATGGTGACCCTGTCCCAGATACATATGGAATTACTTAGTATATCTAAGCACATGTTTCTCAAGCAAGACAAGAGCATGATAGTAAACGAACAGAAGTCTGCCGTACCGTTAGAACTGATAGAGAATGGTCTCTTGGCCCTGGAGACACTTGTTGAAGTTATGGAAATGGAAACACACATCTATGAGGTCCAACACAGGTCAGCTGAAAGAGTAAGAACCCATCAGGGAGCTATGCTACTCGAACATAGGAGGCAAGTAGGGGATTTGGACAACATAGGGACACGTCATAACATCAGAGTACTCAGCCTACCAGAAAGTGAATTGGAGGAGCCGCTAGCTGCCACACTGGTCAGCTTGTTCCAACAGGTTCTTGGCCCAGAACCACTGGATGGCATCCAGCTTGACCTGGAACATAGAGCCAAGCACCCCTTGAGGCAAGATGAATAGCCTTGAAATGCAATTTGTTGTGTCCACGCATTTACATTGAAAGAACACATCATGACTGTGGCCCGAGCATTAACCCAAATACTATTTCGAGGAGTGTCAGTGACTGTGTACCAAGATCTCTCAGTCCTCACTTTGGACATCAGAAGGGAATTACACCTAATCACAGCTACCTTAAGAGAGAAAGGGATCTCCTTTAGGTCTGAGTAGGCAACTTCTGGTACAATGCTCCTGTGCCCTGAGGATGTAATCTGTTTTCTAAAAGAGATAATCTACTGAAGATTGGATCATGGAGACTCCAAACTCCAGAAGTATGCTGAATGGGACGGAAGCCCTTGCTGGTGTTCAGGGTCCAGCTACCTTCTCACCCATCGGGCATGTGCTCACTTTTGGTCCTGTTCCATGGGCTTGCCCCCTACACTCCCCGCCTCCAATGGGGTACATACTGACCAGGTAGTTGGAGTGTTCCTTTTCCTTTATTTTTAGTGCCTCCTTTCCCTCCATGCAAGCTTGCCCCTTCTTGATCCCCTCTTTTTTCCTGCACAGGTGGGTGGTTTGTATATTTTTCCCTGCTAAATATGTTAAGATGAAACAATATAAAGCCCAACCTATTAGAGTGACCAGCACACACAACTGGTGGCTGGGAATTAGGGTAAAATGGAGGATTATAAACATAGAAATTGTTATTGTTGTACTTGTTACATAAGGAAATTTCGTTTGTGTTCCTAGTAACATCTAATCCTGGGTCTTCTGCTCACCCACGTGGCAGATACACACTGGGTGGATTATCTGGGAGGAGACGTGTGTAGTTCCAGTTCAGGCTCTAGTTCTTCCGCATATTGTATCTAAGTCACCTTTTTGTAGTATTATTATTATTATTGTTATTGCCATTTATATAGCGCCAACAGATTCCGTAGCGCTTTACAATATTTTGAGAGGGGGGGGATGTAACAATAAATAAGACAATTACAAGAAAACTTACAGGAATAATAGGTTGAAGAGGACCCTGCTCAAATGAGCTTACAGTCTGTAGGAGGTGGGGTATTAGAAACATTAGGATAGGAAATATCAAGTAGGAGTGAGCAGAGCTGGAGGAGAGAGCAAAGCACTATCCCATAGGAGAGCAAGAGACAGGTATGTAAGGGAGAGATTACTCTGGGAGGCCATACGCTTTCCTGAAGAGATGGGATTTAAGGCCCTTCTTAAATGATTGAAGACTAGGGGAGAGTCTGATGGCAGTAGGCAAGTTATTCCATAGGAGAGGAGCCGCCCGTGAGAAGTCCTGCAAGCGTGAGTTGGTCGTACGGGTGCGAGCAGCGGTCAGGAGGTGGTCGCGGGCAGAGCGGAGGGTACGAGGAGGGGCATACCTCTGGATCAGTGAAGAGATATAAGAGGGGCTGGAATTGTTCAGTGCTTTAAATGTATGGGTTAGCACTTTGAATTGACTCCTATAGGATACAGGGAGCCAATGTAAGGACTGGCAGAGGGGCGAGGTGTGAGAGGACCGACTGGATAGGAAAATCAGTCTAGCTGCAGCATTCATTACAGACTGTAGCGGGGCAGTACGGCTTTTGGGGAGACCAATCAGGAGAGGGTTACAGTAATCCATGCGGGAAATTACTAGAGCATGGACAAGCTCCTTGGTAGCATCTTGCGTAAGAAAGGGGCGGATGCGGGCTATGTTTTTGAGTTGGAACCTACAGGACTTGGCAACAAACTGGATGTGAGACTCAAAGGTGAGACCAGAGTCAAGTATGACGCCAAGACAGCGCGCTTGTAGGGATGGACTTATGTGGATATCACTGACTTGAAGGGAGAGTGAGAGAGGAGGATCAGTATTAGGAGGAGGAAAGACAAGGAGTTCAGTTTTAGAGAGGTTAAGTTTGAGAAAGCGTGACGACATCCAGTCAGAGATGGAAGAGAGGCAAGCAGTGACACGTTGCAGGACGGCCGGGGAGAGGTCCGGTGAGGAGAGGTATATCTGAGTGTCATCAGCGTACAGGTGGTAGTTGAATCCAAAAGAGGCAATAAGTTTTCCAAGAGAGGCAGTATAAAGAGAAAATAGAAGGGGACCAAGGACAGAGCCTTGGGGAACTCCAACCGAGACAGGGCGAGGGGAGGAGGTATCCTTGGAAAAGGAGACACTAAATGAGCGTTGGGAGAGATAGGAGGAAAACCAAGAGAGGACAGAGTCACAGAGACCGAGTGATTGAAGAGTTTGAAGGAGGAGAGAATGATCAACTGTGTCAAAGGCAGCAGAGAGGTCAAGTAGAATTAATATGGAGTAGTGACCTTTGGATTTAGCGGAGATTAGGTCATTAGTCACTTTGATAAGAGCGGTCTCAGTAAAGTGGAGAGGGCGGAAGCCAGACTGAAGAGGGTCAAGGAGAGAGTTGGAATTAAGGAAGTGAGACACACACGGGTAAAGACAAGTCTTTCCAAAAGCTTTGATGAGTAATAGTTAGACTTCCCTTTATTCTCTAGTTTCAGTACAGATGAGGCCTTGCATAAATCACGTGAGAGACAATGGAAGCTAAACAAAAATTTGCTGGTTAATCCAGCAGACAATGCACAAGCACAGGCTTCTCCTTGATAACATGGGATGGCCATTACATTAAAGAGTGCACACATCATAAAAAAGGAGAAACCAGAAAAACTTTGGAGCTGGTCAATTGCATAGCGGAACTTTGACAGTCCATAAACTTTCACAATAAGATGGAACATATAGGGATGTATTAGAAACAAGCTGAGCATTGCACCCCTTGAGCCCCAAAAAACTTGCATATACTTTGAAAATCTCAACTGTAATTTAACAAATACTCTAAAACATGTGGAACGATTCTTGCTAGCATGCTTCAGAAAAAGAGGCAACTTTGCCATGTTCTTAAATTAAAATAGCCAATGAAAGGCAAATCAGGTGACCAAACACTATTTTGCAGGGGTTTCACTCATACTGCTCAAACCATTATAATTTGAAGACCCCACATGCATCTGTGGAAGGCCTGCTACTAAATTACATAATCTCTAACTACCTATGCAAATATAATTCCTAGAACTATAACTCACGAGATCGCTGAGGCGTTAGACACCACACTAATGCTACTTTAACTGCAGGAAGCCATGAATCTTTCTAAAACAAACGGAGCACCTGGCCCAAATGGCTTGCATTTGAAATATTTTAAAACCTTTGAGGAATTGCTATTACCAAATGGTTGGAGGGATTAAACCCTATTAACAGAGGGAAAATGCCCACAAGACACCTTAGCAGCAAATATTGTGATTATCCTGAAGTAAGAGAAGGACCCAGCCAAATGTTCCAGTGACCAGTCAATATCGCTGCTTAATGCAGACTTAAAACTGTTAACAAAGGCACTGGCCCTCATTGTTAGCAGCAAACATTATGATTATCCCAAAGGAAATAAAGGACCCAGCCAAATGTACTAGCTACCAGCCAATATCACTGCTTAATACAAACTTAAAACTGTTAACAAAGGCCCTAGCCCTCCTTGTTAGCAAAGTTATTCTCCAGTTCGTCCACACTAATCAGGCCAGATTTGTCCCTGGTATGGAGTTGAAAGACAATGCCATGCATACATTTAATATAATGCATCCAACACAAGATGGCCATTGGGAGCTCCTTGTACTTTCTACCAGGGCTACCAATGCTAAGAAGTTTTGATCAGGTGGACTGGGGGTTTATGGCATTGACACTGCAGCATAAGGAATTTGGACCCAACGTCCATCAACTGGTGGCCTATATTTATAGCCATCCAAGTGCAAGGGTTTGAGTGAATGGAGCACTAGTTCAACCAGTGTCTATTCAAAATGGCACAAGGCATGGTTGTCCCCTGTCCCAACTTATCTTTGCCCTCACTCTCAAACCATTTCTTAAATTGGTCAGGCAGGATGGGGTTAGACCTCCATTTCACAGGAACACAAAGTTGTGGCATACTTAGGGTGATCAACTGGCATGTTGATTACTCAACTAAGCTCTGGTTGGAATAAGTTCAGTGAAAATGAATATGGTCCATTGATACCTGTACTTATAACAGACCATCCATATTAAACTCCCCGCAGCCTACTTTAAGTGCCTCACTACTTAACTTTGTCTGGAAGGGACAGTCTTTGTCAAGACTGCACATCTCACACTACCTAAAGGTGGGCTGCGATTTTCCTCCCTCTTGAAATATTATCAAGCAACCCATTTAGTTAGGGTGATCAACTGGGATGTTGATTACTCACCTAAGCTCTGGTTGGAACTGGATCATAATGTTGCATAGGGCTTACTAACAGTGCAATTATGGCTAGACAGGGTTGACATGCTAGCAAAGTTATCACAACATCCATTAATTGGTGCCACACTGACAGTTTACAGCTAACCACATCCACAGGACCACTTACCCCAGTAATACACAACCCCAAACTGGGAGCTGGATTACACCCAATACAAATAAAGTTTTTTTTTTCCAGTGGAAATTGGGTGTACCTTCAGAAGCTATGTTCTGGAGGTGAACTTAAACTCTTTGACATGATTCTACAGACTGATGCCCAAATGAGCCTAGATAGTTTTCAGTACTTTCAATTACAGCAATATTACGCAGTCCTACCTAGTTAACACAACATAGAGATTTGACACCATTTGATTATATGTGTACTGACAAAACCCATTTATTTAGGGGTATATCTATAGTTCGCTCACTACTTTTGGGGCATAAACAGTTCCCACCAAAGTTCATATTAAGTATGGAGGAGGAAATTGGGGTAACCCAACAGAGCAACAATGGGAGAAAGCATATATCCTGAATCACCAAGGGACAATAGCTTCCAAATTCCAGGAACTAAACTATAAACTGCTCACGTATTGGCATTGAACTCCAGGAGTATTACATAGGATCTCTGACTGGGCTTCAGGTTTTGGAGATGTGAGGGAGGAGTCGGGACCAGCATGCATATCTGGTAGTCATGTCCAGCCACCGTAACTTATTGGAAAGTTGTACATGCTGCTACACTACTGTGCCTTTAAGACTCTATAAGAAATCTCTCACAAAATACCTATTAACAGCAGTGAAATCTCTAATTCCCGGTATCTGGAAACAAATACTCTCCAGCAGTGGATAGGTAAGGTTGAGTAAATTTATTGGATGTAATTTGACAGCAGCCTTGAAAGGCACATCTGACATGTATGTACGTAGTGGGGAATCGCGATGCAGCCTAGAACAAAATCTAACCCCATTAAACCCCCCAATAACGACAGACCACTTAGTATGGATGAAACAGGCCACAGCATTTATTATCACAACTAAATTACTGCATAACACATCCATAACTTTATTTATTAAATCTCTTCTTTTCTGTAACCAAAACATTAGACATAAATAAGCATAAATTAACATATATACATATATAACTCCACCCATAGTGTTATACAGTGACCCAACCGTCCTTGCCAATAAAAACATGGAGTGGTTCCTAATCACCACTCCCTCTCACCTCCCCCCTCGTCATAAAAATCCTTCCAATGCCTGCCATCAGCCGACCTTATCCACGCTCGATGGGCACGAGACCTCAGGCAACCTAAAGTTAAACCTTTAGAGCAGGGGAGGTTTGAGACCTTAAAAAACTTGTTCATCTCATTCCATCTACTTAAACGTAACCTCAAACTCAATTGGCAAGGACATACCCCCGCCACAACCCCGCTGTTTTACGCCTAAATCAGCGGGGGACCCCACCACAACCAGCCATGGCCTGTTCCACCACTTCACGCAGCGCTAGAGTAACAGAGGTCAAGTCCGACCTCCAGCAAGCGCACCCCTCCCTTCGAGATACCCAGGCCACCTTTGGCCAAACCCAAAGGCGAACTGGAAGTGTTCATGTTTTAGTTATTCATTTTGTCCGTCATACGTTTAGTCATTTTTGTTATGGCCATGACAAACCTAGAAACCCGTCTATTCTGATGACCGACGGCAGCGCACCAGGGCACTCACATTGCGGAGTGCACTGCCAACAGGAAAGGGCGATAGGCGCAGCCTAGCCCCTGGGAACCTCAGGGAAGAAACAGAATGCGTAACATGTCCCGATCGAAGAGCACCCAAGTCCTAAACCACCACCGACCCACGTCATTCCACCCAGGGATGACAAAACCCCTGGTACCCCATGAGGCGGGGCAGCTGACCCCGTATGAGGAGGAGCCACACCCCCTTCACGTAGCCAGAGCCAGACCACCGAACCTCCGCCATTCGAGCCCTCTGAACCATCGGCGCAGGCACGCCCAGCCTGGCGGTGTCTGTAGCCGCCCCCAACCAAAATAAATGCCCTTTGAATTCCCCACCATCCTTATCCAGGAAGTCGAGCCCCCAAGAGGAACACCCCAACTAGATGGGCGCGGGGGTGAAAAACCCATCTCCGAGAAACAAACCGGGGAGGAGGCCGAACAATCCCAGGGACGGAACAGTACTCCCAACGAAAACAGGTAAATGACGGAGCCCTGCACCGCCCCCGATCGGAACGGTATATTACAGACCATCCTGGAAACCCATTACAGCTTGCTAGGACAAAATACAAACAGTATATCTACATATGATACCTCCAAATTAGTGACAACGGCATCTAGATATACCCACACTTATCTGGTGTAGTTACAACAGCCTCTCAAGGTCGTGGCCCAGTTCCTGACCTTTTACAACATATACATAGACACAGAGGGGAATGAGATACGGCTGTACATAATCTAAAACAGGAACAGAAAAAAAAAAAAAAAAAAAAAAAAAAAAAAATTACATAGTGTAATACCGCAAAAGAAAAGATATTGCGCTGATACAAGATTGCACTCACAAGATCAAAGTGAATAAATCACCAGAACAAGTGCCTGCCCGGATAAGCTTGGGCGGCTGGACGTCTCCACTCTCCACTGGAACTCCAAGCGGACCAAAAATGGAATGAGACTTCAATAGAGGTAGGTAGAGACTTCCACAGCTTGGTAGGAGCCCAACCATAACCCTGTGCATCCCACCTACCCCAGGAGGATGCAGAAAGTCATCCCTGCAACATCCAAGAATTGCACAGATTCTATCGATGAAACAGCCAACCTCAACCAACTTACCCTTCCCAATGACAACAGCCATCGAGCTGCGAAACCTGAAGGAAGTCCATTCCAACGCTTACTCAACGGAACCAAACATGTATATGAGCAGTCAAATCCCGGAACCCAAAAAGAAACGTACCCATCCGTCCCGAACCCTCCAACCTTACTGGAGCGGGCCCCACGCCGCCCCAGAGATTGCCTACAGACCAGCTTCAGCAGACCGCTGGACCAAGTGACCACACCTCCACTGCCATACAAATCGACCCCGTGACACCTCCACCCGAGTACGCTCTATAATGAACAAGACAGAGCATCGGCCATCATATCGGTAACCACCGGACAAACCCTGACCAGCCGCCCCTAGACTCAAACAGCACCGAGCCAGAGTACCAGAGTACCTCCGGGGTATAGGGTACTGTAACATGTGAAAGACAGCCAGCATCACCCCACGATGGTCCCCAAGGAAAACCCACCCCCTTGTTCGTGAGCTGGGTACCACATGCCTACCATGCCACCAGAAAGGGGGACCTCCAAGAACACCAGCGTCCGCCAGAGCCAGCGTATTGGCAAGAGGCAGCACACCCCCGAGAGCCCAAATGGCCCAAAACCTGCTGCGGCGGCGAAACAGTTGGAAGCCAGCAGAAAAGGACACAGGGGGCCAGATTGCACAAGCCAGCATTAGAGGAGGCCCAGCAGGAACCCCATACAGTCCCAAGGGCAACCCCAACAGGCAAAGCCCAGCGTACCCCGGAGAGCCCACGGGTAGCGCAGCCGAAACCCACAACGCCCCTCCAAGCCCCCGACGCCTCCTGCCTGATGCCCAAACCGCAGCCAGGGGCACCGGCGTTTCCCTCACAGGAATTGATCCCACTATCCAGGAGACAAGAGCACACATCCCGACCCACGAATAAGGCCTTGGCCACGGAACTCAGAAACTCCAAAACACTATCCCAAGAAAACCACTGCAACAGCAGAGTGCGTACATGCGACACTGACGGCCCCACATAAGCGACATCGGGAGCAACTTACGTGGAGGCACCTAGCCACCCAATTCTGACTATCAGAACACAGTCCAGAAACAACAACTCGACTGGCGTACCGGCAGCAGCCGGAAGACCAATTCCACCGCCCCAGGCCCCGTAGCCCCACCCACGCATACCGCTGCGCCGAGCCACCAACTCAAACCCAGCCCCCGGAAGGAAACAGGCACCTATAACGATTGGGAAGTAAGCTAATCGAGCGGTTTTGGGAAACTGGACCCACACCACCCGAAGGAGCTCTCACATGGACTGAGGGTCCAGCACCGAGAGCACCCACGTCCCCAACCCGACAGATCGCAGAGAGGACGAAAAATGCACCGTTCAGAGGCACCAGGCGAGTCCTAAGTAAAACCAGAGGCCGAAGCCCATCCGGCCCCAGGCCAAGAAGGGTTGCACCGCCAACTAAAGTGCAAAACGTACCTCCACCAACCCAGCTCCTCCCAGGGACGATACGCGTCCCGAAGGCGTCCTGACCGCAGAACCACGCAGCGCATCCCCGGGGAGCCGCCTCCCCGACCATGCTATCCAGAACACAGGGTACATTCGAATATGTGCCAGGGGGCGTAACCGACCACAGTATGCTCCCCACGACCCTCCCGGAGCCCCTAATGTCCCTCTTAGTCAAGGGACCCCCCGTGGCAGGAGGGAACATCCCTGCAATAAAAGCCCCTCCCCCCCATCTGCTCCCTAGCATTGCGCGCAAGCTAAGCGGGCCATATAAGCTCAGCAACACCCAGATTCACGCGAACCCGGGACGCTGCAGGAAAGCGCACTTAAACATATGATGCATACTGAAAATTAAAGGGGAAGGGGGAAGCGGCGTCCATGCACCCAAGTACTTTTATTCTATGTCAGTTGTTTTCTTCCGTTTTTGTTCTTTTTTTTGTTTTGTTTTTTTGTCGTTTTGCATTTCCTTTATCTTTTTTTTTTTTTTTTTTATAGTTGTTTTTTATTTATTTATTTATTTTTTTAAATGTTAACGTTTAATCTTCTTGTATATGTCATAGTATGCACTTTTCTTTATTATTATTATTTTTTTTTTTTGTAATTATGCCATTTTGCAATATACAGTGTATTTTTGAATAAAGGAAGGAACAACGTATGCACGCAAAGCGCGGAAAGGAGGGGGGAAGTGAACTCACCGGTCGCAGCCTGGCGATCCAAGCCCGGCACTGCGCTCACAGAAGGCGAAGGCGAAGAAACAGCAGTCCCAGCATCCACAGAAGACATCAGCTGGGTTCCAGGCGCCACCTGCTGGACGGTCCTATAACTGCAGCAGTGTCCTGAGAAGAAGCAGCAGAGAAGATGAGAGCCCACGCCCCAGAGGAGATGGCCGAGGTAAGTGACCTACAGGGGGAGGGGGGGGGGGGAGGGGAGCCAGGCTAGGAATAGGGGGTGGGGAGAACAGAGGGGAGGAAGACAGGGAGGGACAGAGAGGGGGGGGGGGGATTATAGCAGAAAAAGGGGAAACAGGAGGGGAGAGGGAGGAAAATTAGAGCAGATGGGGGGGGGACCAGAGAGGGGGAGGGGGGGGAGAGGAAACCAGGCAAGAGGAGGGGGGGGACCAGCCAAGGGTAAGCTGGGCCCCCCAGCGGAACGGACAGCACCAACAGGGGAAAGAGGGGGGGGGGCAGGTGAGACAGCCCTGGGAGCCTTCCTCACTGGCAGAGGAGGCTCCCGACAGGCAAGGGGACCCCCCCCTGGACTCCCAACGGCGGTATCAAGGTACCCCGCGCGGCCCGCGAGGGCCTACTCACCACCACACACCCCCGCGGGCCGCGGGGGGACCCGGACCGTTGCCGGGCGGCCGCCTGCCGCCCGGAGGTCTGTAACCGCCGCCCACCGCCCCCGGACCGCAATCCAGCACAGGCGGCCGGGGCGGATGGTGAGGAGGGAGACCAACGTGAAGGCCGCGCGGCAGCCGCACCAGGAGGCCGCGCGGCGGTAGCAGGCCGCATCCCCGGCCTTGTAGCAATAGGCTGCGTGGCTGTGGAAACAGCAGGCCGCGCGGCGGTACTAGGCCGCATCCCCGGCCTGGGAGTACCAGGCCGTGCGGCAATGGAGGCGGCTGGCCGCGCGGCAGTGGCAGGCCTCGTGGCAAAAGGCCGTGCCACGCGCGCGGCCGCAGAAGGCCGCAAATCACAGCCACTGGAGGTAGGCCGCGTGTCTGGAGCCCCAGACACGCGGTCCAGTTGATGCCTCGGGCCCGGGCTCCACCTCATCAACCGGGCCCGAGGAGCGGGATCAGGGGAGAGCCTGGCAGGCGGGTGGGAACGCCTGCCAGTGCTGTTGCGGCCCCCAGGGGCAGGGACCGCGTGGGAGACCGCAGGGGAGACCACAGGGGGTGCTCCAGGAGGAGGCAGCAGGGGAGACCGCAGGGGGTGCTCCAGGGGAAGGTAGGCCGCGGGGGGGGCCCACACCGGTAGCCATACCTTCAGTAATGCTTGCCAATTGTTTCCACAGGAGCCGGCCACCATCCACGCTGCAGCAGCCCTGAGGGAAGCCAGAAAGCCTCAACCATCAAGCTGTGTAAATCTGCAGGCCCAGGCAAACAGGAGCAGGAGGACAGGAAGCTGTTTGCTGGCCCGAATCCCAAGTGGCACTGAGGTAAGACCTCCCCCACACTGTCTTACACAGAACATAATCACACCCACAGATTCTTCCCAACCAATCCCATGCATCTATCCCCACACTCCTACATGTGCCCTTGTCCGCTTAGCTGCGCTATCTCCCCAGGGCCTAATGTACAGCAATCTGAAACCCATGGTTTAAACCCATTTCTTGCGGTACAGCCCTAGTTCAAGGAACGAATGATAGACCTGTTTAGCTAGATGGTGATAGGGAAGATGATGGTGGGAACCATTGTATGTATCTATGCCCCCCCCTTTTTTTCACGCTCTCCCTTGCCCATACCACCTCCCCCACTTGATCCTACATCCCCTCAAAATTACAATGAAAACTATGGTTGAACATCACCTATGAATTTGAAAATTTTAAAGCTGTGCCTTTGTTGCAATAATACCATAAAGGGACACTATAGTCACCAGAACAACTACAGCTTAATGTAGTTTTTCTGGTGAGTATAATAGCTCCCTTCAGGCATTTTCATGGAAACACTGCCTTTTCAGAGAAAAAAAAGAGATTTAAAATAAATTCTAAATTAAACAGACTGTGCAATAAAGCAAGTGTAAACATTAGATGACTATTTACAGGAAGTGTTTAGGAAGGCTGTGTAAGTCACATGCAAGAGAGTGTGCCTAGGGTGCATAAACAAAGTGATTTAACTCCTAAATTGTAGTGAATTGAGCAGTGAAACTTGTTTTGGTCACTATAGGGTCCCTTTAAGAGTGGTTCATCTTGAATGAACCATTAATTCTCTAACTTCTATCCCACCTGACCTCATGTAGAATTTTCAGCTGGAGTCAGATTGTGAAACATATACATCAATCAATCACAGACAATGCATCCTATTCTAATATGTTTTTTTTGTCTGAATTAAGACATTCAGTCCCATTTTTTAATACTGGGAAAATAATGTTTTTTTTTATGTTTAAATGTTATATACACTTTTCCCTAACAAAAGTAATGCATTTGTGAGATTCAGTAAGCTATTAATTTCCTCTATCGAGATTTATGATCATCATCTACAGTATGATACGAGATATTTTTTTGTTCCTCTGGGTGCACCATTTTACAGCTTGTTGAGCTTTCCACTCAACAATTCATCTTGTTCAGGTAGATAAAATGAGTGCCAAAGAAAACTCTAGGAAAGTAATTATATTCAAATGTTCTAACAGCTTTATTACCAAATTACCTGTAAAAAGAGTCTCACATGGGGCGTGGTGACCCGGTATGGCAGCTTGACAAATGGCTTCTGACTGTGACTCCTTCAAGCATATTAATTACTAAATCTAATGTAAACACTAAGACAGAAACCTGAAGTTTAACTTTCCAGACTTAGAATATAATATACTTGGAAGCACTAGTTCATACACACTTCTTAAACAGAACATATCCTTATTATTAAGTGTTGTTGTACAACAGCAATGTTAAATCTGGTTACAAACTGGATATGCGATTGTGCTAAATTCAGACCTCCATTATCTTTGACATGCAGACCATGCCCCCTATTTAGAAAATGTATACATCTTGATTATTTATAAATCTTTATGTTACCATACATCTCTTAAAGTCAATTCATGAATAGTTTAAAGGAAATCTATAGTGTTATAAAGTTGCGTTCCTAACACTATTGTGCCCTCTGATCCCCACTTACTCGATTCCGGCACTGGGTCACTGTCGGCCACATATGAGGCGCATGAGGTTTTCCCTGATGCTTGATGTTCTCATGCATATCATGAGGATGTCCAGCATAATTTGACACAGTCAAACTCCGTGAAACTACAGGAAGTGCCACTAGTGGCTGTGACAGGATTGGGCAAGGTTGAGTGTGACAGTGCGAGAGAACTAATAGGGTGAATATGGCAGAGCGATGGGTGGTGAGTATGGTATGGGTGAGTGACAGGATTGGGGTAAGTATGACAGTGCGAGAGAAGTAATAGGGTGAATATGGCAGAGTGATGGGTGGTGCGTATGGCATGGGTGGCATGACAGTGCGAGAGAAGGTGAGGGTAATTGGGTGAATGTGGCAGAGCCATGGGAGGTGAGTATGGCATAAGTGAGTGACAGGATTTGTTATTGCGAGTGTGGCAGGGTGAAGGGGGGTGACAGTGTGTGTGGTGGGGTGACAGTTACACAGACACACCCGTGCCTACTATGACACACATGTAGATATACATACAATATAACACATATAGATACATACACAGACACACATGCTGATACACAGACACACATACACACACTGGCACACATTCAAATGCAGACACACAAACTAACACAAAGATACATATATACATGCAGACACACACATACAGAGACATACACACATGCATACAAAGACACACACACACATACATACAGAGACACACATACATGCAGAGACACACATACATACAGAGACATACACACATACACATACAGAGAGACACACACACATACAGAGACACACACACACACACACACACACACACACACACATACATTAGTTACCCCCCTCTGTTTCCTACCTTTTAGATGCACTTCCCTGGGGTTCAGTGGTGGCTCTGACTTCCTCCTCTCCTTTTAGTGGCTGTGACCTGGCCATCAATCATCTTTTTTCCCTAGGAGATGCCCAGTCTCTTTAAGAATGTCTACAGGGTCCATGAAAAGCCAAATCAAAATAGGCAACTCCTGGTCTCTGTCCTGTGCTCCACAGATAGCTATAAATCCCCAAGACCCTAGCCATTCCCCTAAAAATATAGACCTATGTACCCCCTCATGCTTAAAATTGTGAGGGGTATGCGAATAAAAGTTAATTAAATGTACAAAACCTGAACAAAATTATTTTCCTACTTGCCATTTGAAGTCTCAAACACAGCAAAAATAAAAAGAATGATATACTGATAATATTAATTTTTTTGATTTTTTTTACAAAAAAGATGAATACAAGAATAAAAAAAAAAAAATAATTGTATAAATTTACATTTATTATTTCAGGTATACTTGAATAGCAACATATAAATTAATTGACTGTTTAGTCCTTTGATCTTTCCAACATTTCCAACTGCATGTCACGATTCCAGGGAACCCAACACGCTAACACACACACAGACATACACACAGAAAGTGTGCAGTACCGGTCCTTAGAGTGGCCGGGCTAAGCACACACAGAATAGTCAGGAGACAAGCCGAGTAAGGGGAACCAGAAAACAGAATAACGAGAAACAAGCCGAGGTCAAAGGGTAGGAGAAAGTCACAAAGTCAGTATAACAAGCCAGAGAGTACGTAACCAGAAAGCACACATTCAGAATCAATACTATAAAGCAAAGACCACAACAGGGCACTGAGAGACAGGAAAGGTAAGTATTTATAACCTTATCTTAATTCTGATTGGATAACTTCCAATCAGAATTAACAAACACACGTGGGGGATATCTATACCCCCCCACTGTGATTGTTGCACTGTCGCTTTAACGTGAGTGACCCCGGCGTTCTGATAACAGTGCCGGCTCCCAGCGTGCAGCGTTAGACATGCTGCCGCTGGGAGGAGGAGAGGAGGAGGCGAGCTGACCGGTAAGGGGGGAGGGGACCGCGGGTGGCGACGGACCGAGGGTGAGTGCTGCGAGAGGATTGCAGCCTCCCCTCACCGCTGCCCGCGGAGCCCTGACACTGCATATTTAATGTTTGGGATTTTTCATTAAAAAAAATGTGCGAGTGAAGAGGTTAATAAAGAACAATAAATATAATAATGTGCTTGAGCACCAAATAGGTATTATCCATGTGAAAAAAGAAAGAACTGTACACTCAAGAGGAAACAGGTCTCCACCATGTATTCTGTACTGCAAAATACTCAAACAAAACAGGTCCCAATATATACTACTAGCTGGGAAAGGGAACTTGATATATCCTTGACGGCTGCTAGGTAGAGAAAGATATTTGAACTCACTCATAAATCCTCAATAAACATTGCCACACAGGAGAGTAATTATAAGAGACTGGTCAGATGGCATTACACCCCAGACGAATTTAAAAAGTTGTTCCCGCACACATCAAGCCAATGCTGGAGATGCCAGAGACCCTCGGGCAATACAGCCCATATATGGTGTACATGTCCCGTAATACAGAACTATTGGTCATACAAACTATCATGGGAGTATCAGTCCCTTTAAAACCAGACATCTTATTTTTTCCCCTACTCCCGCAAACAATGCTCAAAGCCCAAGCAGCCCTGCTCAGATATCTTTTAACAGCAGCAAACCAGCTTATTCCAATTTTCCGGAAAAAGGCAAACCCTCCATCAGTTAGGGATTGGATTCAGAAAGTGGAGAGTTTTCGGATAATGGAGGAAATCTGTCACTCCTTATCTAAACACTATCACCACTACACTCTTACCAAAAAAGAAATGTTACCGGGTTCCCCAGTCAAATCTAAGGCTCCCTTACGTTTTCAGGTACAGAGAAGCATCCTTTGGATATCCCCTCTCCAAACGTTGTTGGCCTGGACAGCACAGTTCACCGTTACCACTCCCCCTCCCCTCAACCCCCCCTTCCTCATTGGTTAATAGAAAGACAGAGCAGATTCCAATGACCGAATCCCCCATACCAAAGGCAGAGATAAGAGCCCACGCTAACCTCTCTGTCGCACCTCAAGGATTTAGTCCACATTCGTACATTTTTTTTAAAAATCCCCTTCCAGAGGTATAGACTACTACCTTGGTACATAAAGATCATCACACAAATGTTCAATTGTAACCATAAAACACAACATTTTACGTTCAAAATCAATGTCAATGTCTTCTCTGGCGTACTGTACTGTTTTCTAATAGCTGTACCTCTGTTCAAAATCTTAATAAAACGTTTAAAAAAAAAAAAAAGAAAGAACTGTTGAACAATACAGTTAAAAAATAGTGAGGCAGAGACCTTAAGATAGACGAGGTGTTATTTTATTTTATTGGAGTAAAGCTATGTTTAAATGACATTTATCCACTCTGTTAACCATCTGTATCAACAGTTCCGTATGTGAAAAGAAGTGTCTGCCAGGTAATTACTACATACCTAATCTGACAGTATTGTGAACGCTTTTGCCAATGAAAATCATGATAATGCCACAAGCAATTTCTCCTGTCACGATTTTCCTGGAAGAGGTGTTTTTCAGATTATCTGTATTAGTGGTATGGGTAAAAAGACAACCAGCTGTGTTGCTTTCCTTTTATGAACGTAGTCTTTTTCAGTTTAAATTTCCTAAAAAATGGCCAACATATTAATGTTTATGGCTTGTGTGTGTGTACGGTTGATGATACGAATGAAGCTTCATAGATTTTGGATTCAATCTTACTAATCACGCTACACGATCAATGTTATAGTAATGCAGAACAAATTCAGATTAAGATGGTGCTACAAAGTTAAAGGTGACATGTTTGCATGCTTCGGTTTCAGGACACAAAGGGATTGCATGGTTACAATTGCTATTATTTATATAGCTCCTACATATTCCACGGCGTTGTACAATAGGTTACAAAAAAAAACAAAAAACATTTAATTTTAACAAAACATGTTTGACATACAAGAACAGTAGGTAAGGAGGGCTCTGTCCAAACATGCTTACTTTATCCTCTGTGACTATTTGTTTCCCGTTTTTAATCACTTCCAATACACTTAATGAGCTATTAAAACCGCATTTATCATAGAGATTAATTATATTTGCAATATGATATATTTCATTTTAACTGTGCTTTAAAGGAAATATTTACCTTCTCTATAGCACCCCGATGATCATCCTCTGTTCGAATTATGTTTACAGTTAATATTAAGTATTCTCTGCGATGGTTACGGTGACAAGATCTTAATTTTAAAAGATACACTGATATAAGCGTAAAATAGAGGAGAGTGTTTGAGTGGATCACACTTGTAAAATTTCTCGACAATATTATGACCTTGTCTATGTTTTTAGTCTTGCATTTTCTAACATAAATAGACTTATCAACAGATAGTGTGAATGATTAAAGATAACATAATCCTCAGAATTTAATTATTATTATTTTTTTATTACTATAAGCTGTTTAGTGCCATAGGGTAGGCATCAACACAATTCTCTGTAACTTTGTTTCTTTATCTTAGAAAATCAAAAGGTAAATAACTCTGAAATCCACAGCTTTAGCTAACCAATTATTAACCCCTCTGAGAACCCATTGCTTCGTAACAAAAGTCTTTTTGTCACTTTTGCTATTTGTTTATCCCTCTTTCCAGTTAAGTCTGACAGACACTAGAAAATATGTAGTGCTTTTGGTGCTTAATGTTTTCAGTTAATTTGCTGCATGATGAGCTGTAGAAGGAATAAAAGGGTGTCCTGACTAGCACACATCTCTCATGCTTCCCCAAAAATAGATACCTGGGCATACATAACAGTACCCCTCTCTAAATCTCATTCAGTAATACTGTCAAAGTTGAAGAGTAGATTGTAAACAAATGAGTATAATACAGGTAATATATGTGTGTGAGAGTGTGTGATTGAGCACTAGTTTATGTTTGCAGTTGAGTGTAGTTGTTTGGATATGTGCATTTACGGGGTGTTGTTGCAGTGTTGGTGTGTGTGGCTTGTTCTGTATATGTAGATGTGCATCTGGCTAATGATAACAAAGTAACCTCAGTTAAAAAAAAAAAAAAATCCAATTCATCAAGTTCAACCTTTAAAACATCTTTTATTGCTATTGATCCAAAATAAGCTGGACATGTCAACATGAAGCAATGGACAATTATGGCAAAAAAAAAAAAGGGGGGGGGGGGGAATCTTTCTTGACACCAGAATGGCAATCAGATTTCTGCTTGTATCAAAAAGCTTTTCCCACACATATTAATTATATCCTAAAATATTCAGGTCTTTTCGAAAAACATATTATTAGCATTTATATTTATATATATATATATATATATATATATATATATATATATATATATATATATATATATATACAATATTCAAAGTCTGGCACTCTACCTTAAAAAAGATTCAAATGCAGAAAAAGCCTCGGTGCTGCAGAGCGTGGATATATATGTAGGAAGTAGATAGAGCACTCCAGAGGTCTTATACAAAATTATTTATTCGGTGAAGAAAATCAACGTTTCGACCCTAAGGTCTTTATCAAGATATTAAAACAAGTGCAACAGTGACATTATATAACCTAACCAATAAGAAAGTAATCACTAACCTGAGAAAGCTGTGTATCCCCAAGCCATGTGTGGACGCTAATGTGTAATAGCAGACGGTGCCGTGGTGATCCTGTCGAGGA
The DNA here is from genome assembly GCF_036172605.1 of Pelobates fuscus. NCBI lineage: Eukaryota > Metazoa > Chordata > Amphibia > Anura > Pelobatidae > Pelobates > Pelobates fuscus. Next base: position 454,604,065 of record NC_086317.1, read on the forward strand.
ATGGTAACGTCACAGAAGTGCGACCGGAAGAGGTCATGAAAGTGCGTCTGAGTAACCTAGGAGACGGTCCGTGAACACCCATACGTGCTGATAGTGAAGAGACAGTATTAAGAGGAATATGAACAGAAAACTAAACTGCTAATAAAACTGGATGTTACTGTAAAAATGTGTAGTATATAAGCACTGACTAGCCATATAATTATTGATGGTTGCAGGAGGCAAAATGATGTATATCTAAAGGGAAAGAATGAAAAAAGTCCGAGATATGTGAAGCATGAGAATGAGAGGTGTATAGACCATCATAAGGAGAGTGATAGAAAAGATAAAATAAATAAGAAGTGAAGTATATAATGTGTATATAAAGACAAAACGTGATGAAAGCAAAAAAAAAAATCTAAATGAGTGAACAAGCCCGTGAAGAGTGATTCTGAGGGATCTTATATGCATATATAGATAGCAGTGAGAGTGTGACTAAATGGTGAAACTAATAAAGACCAGAAAAGTGGGTGAGAGAATGTGTGAAAGAGAAGACGCTAAGCTAAGACTACTATTAGGAGTGTGGAGCATGTGAGTGTGTGGAAGAACATAGAAAAGTAGTGAGGAAAAAAGAATCTAGAAAAGTAGTGAGGAAAAAAGAATCTAATGAGTGAAATACATAATAGCCACAGTATCTGCAAGTGGCTATATCTAGCTATGCAATATAACATCCAGTGGTATATGCATGGTATGTACCCATGCCATCAGAACAAATAATAATATAAAGCCTTAAGCAACTGACAGAATGGAGAGATCACAGAAACTCAAAGAAGATGGACAGTGCCCGATTTTCGTGCTGAACCGATAATAGACGTCTGGCATAATAAATATGTCCAGGTATGGATAGATATAGATTCAGACCAGTGGATATATTCAGAAGGGACAGAAAAGTATTCGAATAGTATATAGCAAATAGAGAAGACATAATTACAAATCACTTGGAAAAATATTCCAAATCTATATGAAGAATAAAAATTCGAAAAATATATTCAAAACTTATTCAACGAGTGTCCAAAAAAGCATTGAAAGAGACATATTCATTAAGGCCCCTGGGATGTACAGTGTCCAGTGTCTTGATCCAGTATGTCTCCCGTTGGAGCAGGATCCTAGAACGATCACCCCCCCTAGAGAGGGGGGGGATGTGATCGATGGCCATAAATTTGAGAGTGGGTAGCCGGTGGTTCATCTCCAAGAAGTGCTTGGCCACCGGTTTGTCTGTCTTGCTGTCCCTGAACGCAGTCATGATGCCTGAGCGATGTCCTCGCATTCTGTCCCGTACTGTAAGATCAGTTTTCCCCACGTAGTATAGTCCGCAGGGACAAGATATTAAATAAACTACGTGGGTAGTGAGGCAAGTGATGTAGTGTTTGATGGGATAACGCTTCCCTGAGTGTGGGTGGGCGAATGAGGAGCCTGTGAGCATATGGCCACAAGTAACACAGTTGGTGCATTTAAAGCAACCTGTTTTGTTGTGAATTTTCGGCGTCTCATACTGTTCAGGGCGATCACTTTTAACCAAAATATCTCTAAGGTTCCGATTCCGTTTGAAAGCAATACGGGGAGGGTGAGAAAAGGCAGATTGTAGTGTGGGGTCGGAAGACAGCAAGTCCCATCTCCTGCGGATGGACCTAGCCATTTGTTCACTGGCCGTGTGGTATAACAGAGGTAGTGTGACAATCCTGGGTTTATTAGAGGGTGTCATGGGTCGTACATCTGACTTATTGTGGATTGCCAACGCTCTGTCCAGGGAGCGTTTCAGTGTTGGATATGAATATCCCCTTTTCAAAAATGCTTGTTGCATCGAAGAGATCTGGCTATACCTTATTTAAGAAAAGCTCGGACCGCAACACGTTCCTTCATGCCACCAGTTTCCATCCTGGAGCACTTAAAAGATCATTGCCGATCTCACAGTTCCTCAGAGTCTTAAGGAACAATTCAGACCCAAATAATACCAGAGCACAGATCTCTTCGATGCAACAAGCATACAGTAACATCCAGTTTTATTAGCAGTTTAGTTTTCTGTTCATATTCCTCTTAATACTGTCTCTTCACTATCAGCACGTATGGGTGTTCACGGACCGTCTCCTAGGTTACTCAGACGCACTTTCACGACCTCTTCCGGTCGCACTTCTGTGACGTTACCATTCCTCGACAGGATCACCACGGCACCGTCTGCTATTACACATTAGCGTCCACACATGGCTTGGGGATACACAGCTTTCTCAGGTTAGTGATTACTTTCTTATTGGTTAGGTTATATAATGTCACTGTTGCACTTGTTTTAATATCTTGATAAAGACCTTAAGGTCGAAACGTTGATTTTCTTCACCGAATAAATAATTTTGTATAAGACTTGCAGATACTGTGGCTATTATGTATTTCACTCATTAGATTCTTTTTTCCTCACTACTTTTCTAGATTCTTTTTTCCTCACTACTTTTCTATGTTCTTCCACACACTCACATGCTCCACACTCCTAATAGTAGTCTTAGCTTAGCGTCTTCTCTTTCACACATTCTCTCACCCACTTTTCTGGTCTTTATTAGTTTCACCATTTAGTCACACTCTCACTGCTATCTATATATGCATATAAGATCCCTCAGAATCACTCTTCACGGGCTTGTTCACTCATTTAGATTTTTTTTTTTGCTTTCATCACGTTTTGTCTTTATATACACATTATATACTTCACTTCTTATTTATTTTATCTTTTCTATCACTCTCCTTATGATGGTCTATACACCTCTCATTCTCATGCTTCACATATCTCGGACTTTTTTCATTCTTTCCCTTTAGATATACATCATTTTGCCTCCTGCAACCATCAATAATTATATGGCTAGTCAGTGCTTATATACTACACATTTTTACAGTAACATCCAGTTTTATTAGCAGTTTAGTTTTCTGTTCATATTCCTCTTAATACTGTCTCTTCACTATCAGCACGTATGGGTGTTCACGGACCGTCTCCTAGGTTACTCAGACGCACTTTCATGACCTCTTCCGGTCGCACTTCTGTGACGTTACCATTCCTCGACAGGATCACCACGGCACCGTCTGCTATTACACATTAGCGTCCACACATGGCTTGGGGATACACAGCTTTCTCAGGTTAGTGATTACTTTCTTATTGGTTAGGTTATATAATGTCACTGTTGCACTTGTTTTAATATCTTGATAAAGACCTTAAGGTCGAAACGTTGATTTTCTTCACCGAATAAATAATTTTGTATAAGACCTCTGGAGTGCTCTATCTACTTCCTACATATATATATATATATATATATATATATGTATATATGTATATATATGTATAACAGAGTTGGCAGCGCTTTACAGTTATGGAATGGGGGTATTTTACAAACCAGTAGATGACATACAAAAAATACAGAGAATATAAGTGAACACACTGCTCAAATTAGTTTACAATATATAGAACCTGGCAAAAACTTTCGCGGCAGAGCATTTATGATGGTGCTCCTGTACTTCGACCGAGAACCTTTGCCCAGCCCGCTTCCTACCCACCTTTCTGTCCAGTCCCCGAATGTAGCCAAATTTTCCTGAAAAGTAATAATCTGTTTAGACTTTATAGATTAAAGGGCAGTGGACTCATAATAGAACCCTTAACACATTCATCTAGCTTGGATGTTTTTTTTTATTTTTATAACTACTCTCTGTACTCTATCTTTCATTTAATGTTCTATCCAAGAACACGAATTTTATTCAAAACCAACTTTCAGTTTATACACCAGTCGTTTATGTGCAATTTTATACTAATGCATAATCCAAGTAAGATCACATCTGCTATAACACTATGATATATATTCCTTCCTATAAAGTGATTAGTTCGACATGTCTTTTATAAAATAATGGTATTCACAACTAATGAATAGTTAAAAATGAATTCCTGAATGCTATCCCTCAACAGCCTTTCAACAGAGAGTAATGGGTCAAATATACAGCTAATACAAATATAGCTATGCCAACCTAGAGGTAGGAAGTATTTTTTATTCATTATCTGATTTGTCTCATTCATGGGTTCAAGCCCACTCCATTAGGACTGTAGATTTATTGACTACTGTCCGTTAATTTTAATTTTCATTAATCTTACATAGAAAGAACCATTCGGCCCATCTAGTCTGCCCAATTTTCTAAATACTTTCATTAGTCCCTGGCCTTATCTTATAGCTAGGATAGCCTAATGCCTATCCCACGCATGCTCAAACTGCCTCACTGTGTTAACCTCTACCACTTCAGCTGGAAGGCTATTCCATGCATCCACTACCCTCTCTGTAAATTAATACTTCCTGATATTATTTTTAAACCTTTGCCCCTCTAATTTAAGAATATGTCCATTTGTTGTGATAGTTTTTTTTGTTTTAAATATAGTCTCCTCCTTTACTGTGTTGATTCCCTTTATTTAAAAGTTTCTATTATATCCCCCCCTCTCGTCTTTCCTCCAAGCTACACATATTAAGTTCCTTTAACCTTACCAAACAGGATTGATAATTATCAGCTGATGAGATTTAAACTTTTTCATAGCGCATAAAAAGTGTTTTCAATTGCTAATTGTGCATCCTTTGCATTTATACCAGCTGTGGTTGCCTCTCCAAAACTAATACTAACCTCAAATATATATGTATTTACATTAAAAGCCTAATTCAAATTCTAAGCATATCAACCATCAATAAAAAGAAAGCAGAAAGCCAAAGACATGAGTTCAATAAATAGATAACTTTAGATAAAGTACGTAAATGTGTCACTCAAATAAGCAAGTCACATGACAGATATTAACCTCAAAAGAAAATAACCTGGACCCACATGGCCATCACACAGATAGGTATGCATTAGACATGAGGATTCGGTTTCGGATTGATTGATGTCTAGCGGAGAGCTAGGCATTAATCAATAAATCTTGATTTCATTCACAGAAAAAATATCTATGTTTATATGTCATATATTTAATAAATCTAGATATATAGAAATACTACACTGGAGTGACGGTTAGTGAAGTTTAATAATGGCGGGGTATTTGACCCTCTCGCTTGTTAGGCTCTACCCATTTAATGCCATAAGATGTCATACCCTGTTCAAAATCAGGTGCATCTCCAGTCAACAATAAAGGGGAGAATGTAAACTGTAGATATAAGCACAACAGATACATGTACAGTAGTCTTTACAATGCCATTACATCAGATTGATTTTTTTTTTTTTTTTGCAATAAAACTGGGGGGGAGGCTAAGGCACTTGCCCCTATATACAGCCTCCACTGCTGGACAGTTTAAACCTGTTGTACAACTTAGTACATCATGTTACCATCTAATATTTAATGGACAACTTCACTCCCTCCTGCAATCATGCACATTATCCTCTGCTTTGTGCGGGGCCTACCAAGGGCGTTGACTGCACATTGCATCTCCTCCCACAGATCATGCACAGGCTGGCTCTCAGATTTGGCTTCTCCACCTTGTCCAAATATGCCTAACCCACTTCTCCTGACCAGTGTAACACTCCTCTCTTTGTCTGTCACTCCTGCCAGATTGCCTAGCAACCTCTTGGTCAACACCCTGTGTTCTGGGGCCAGGCTTCCTCTCTAGTCTGACCCTTCTACCCCACCCCTACCCTGGTAAAGCACAGGCTGCCCCACTCACCCTGGTCTTCTGTGACCACCTGTTGGAGTCTTCTGTGACCACCTGTTGGAACTTTTCTTCCTGCATAATGTTACACTGCTGGGCAAAGCGTTCCATGCACCTCACTTTTGGAATGTTGCAGAGAGCCTTTTAGTGATACACAGAAAACGTGTTTCAAATTGAGCTACAAACCAGTTTATTATGGGTCAGGCAAACATATTTATAGACAGAAGTTACAGCAAAAGCCACGTGACAATATTACATAAGCTACATACTACATTGCTTATTCAGCAACCAACGACATGTATTTCTGGTAACTAAGTTAAAAGGTTATCTCTCTGAGGGTCTACAACTGGTTCAATTTAAGCTGACATTTAAGAATTGCTATTTCTAAATTAGTCTGTCCATCTTCGGTAGTCAAATACTAAAATTTCAACCCTTTCACTACCTGTTCTTCCATCACATAAATTAATATATCCCTTCGTCTGCCCATCTACTGCCTTCTCCTCACTCCTCTTCACACTAGATGTCATCTCTATTCCTACCCACCTAACACTCCCTATACGCCTCATACCTTCACAATCCACTGTATCATGGATAGAAAGCACTCCTCCACACCAAAATTAGGTCAGAATACAAGAAAAGGGAGGATAAGGGCAGCACATATTTCCTTGGATCAGTTGGCCCTAACGTGGCCTTAATAATACTAGTAACATATTAGTTCAACAACATGTTTTTTTGAACCCACTTAGGAAACAAGCGTTCCATGCACCTCACTTTTGGAACGTGGAGGAGAGCCTTTCAGTGATACACAGACAACGTGTTTCAAATTGGGCTACTACTAGTTTATTACAGGTCAGGCAAACATATTTATAGACAGACGTTAATGCAAAAGTGACATGATTACATCAGCTACACACTACATTGCTTATTTAGCAACCAACAACATGTATTTCTGGTAGCTAGGTTAAAAGGTTATCTCTCTGAGGGTCTACAACTGGTTTACTTTAAGCGGACATTTAAGAATTGCTATTTCTAAAATAGTCTGTCCACCTTCGGTAGTCAAATACTAAAATTTCAACCCTTTCACTACCTGTTCTTCCTCCACGTAAATTAATATATCCCTTCTTCTGCCCATCTGCTGTCATTCTCCTGACTTCTCGTCACTCTTCGTCACACTAGATGCCATCTCTATTCCTACCCACCTAACACTCCCTATACTCCTTATACCTTCCCAATACACTGTATCATGGATAGAAAGCACTCCTCCACACCAATAATAGGTCAGAATACAAGAAAAGGGAGGATAAGGGCAGCACATATTTCCTTGGATTAGTTGGCCCTAACTTGGACCTAATAATACTAGTAACATATTAGTGAAACAACCTGTTATTCTGAACCCACTTAGGAAACAAGCACTAAGTATTTTATAGCTTACTTTATTTATTGTCAATACAAATGTATCATTAGATTTGAAAACAGAGCAGCAGGTTCAAATCCTCACGCATTTCACATTTGTCTTAGTTTTCTATGTATTGTAATAAATACGTGTTTTTTTGTGGGGGGGGGGGGAAGGGGAGGGGGGCTGTGGATATTAGCATGTCTCTGAAACACTTTGTGACTGTTCATTTTAATAAAGCTAATTAAGCAGAAATGTGAAATTTCCATAGATTGTATCATCAATGTACAATGAAGCAGCTGTGACCAATTGATCTCCTGGGGCTTTAGACATTTCTCACAGTAGCAATATATGTCTATCGTAAATGCATTTCAATATATTTACATTCATTAAAATGTGAAAAATTAGGTCAGCACGAACAAACACAACCAAAACAAAACAGATAGTGATATTATTCAAAAACTGGCTAAAGGCTACTTTGAAGTTAACTAATTCCTGTGTCAATCAAGATCTTTAATCACTTATTATATAATTGTTTCAATAAGTCTTATCCTAAGATCAGACATTGTCTGGATTCAGGAAAACGAATGTCATTCTGAAATTGCCTTTTATTATTTCTGCAGTAAAATTTGTATTTATTTTATTCTGATGTAGAAAATACTAGAATAAAATAATAGAAGCTTGTCTGATAGCATGTGGAACTTGTCATTTATAAAACTGTATTGTGTTTTTTTGTTTCTATAAAACTCTTATGTGACAACAGTAACATACCAACTAAGGCTGTTAATAATGTGGACCTGTCACTTAACTGAAAATATGCAAAATAAGGAACAGTGCACACATACAAAAAAATACAGTTTTACATTTTACAAGGATATTTAAAATCACCTACCTTGGGAAACAAATATGGGGTTTGGATACACTATATGGCCAAACAGTGTTAATCCCACCACTACCTCACAGGTGGGTCGTGACTCATGCACTAATTTTAATATTGGAGATAAACATGTTGTATGTAATTTTTAAAACAAATGGAGGTTTTTAGTTACCTCCAATGGCCATGAGACGGTGTGCCCACCTGCCACGTCAAGGCAGACCTCTTAGGAGGGTCCTAACTCTAACCATTTGCCTTGCTTCCTTGAGCTTCTGGCAAAAATATCTCTAATGAGACAGAAAGGGGTATTTTTTATATACATCCCTACATGCTTATTAACCCTTAATAGGGAACACATGGGATGGGCAGCAGCATTGCAACCTAGCTGTGTGATACAAAAGAGAATACAAATACAAAGAAACTTGTCCTGCGCTCAAACTCCCATTACTCCTGGGCGGCAGCAATGACCATAGTACACATCAGCCAAAATACATATAGTAATAACCAAAGAAAAAAGTTACCTGCGCTCTTTCCACATCCCTATGTATTTCTAAACAAATTGAGGTTTTTAGTTACCTCCAATGGCCATAAGAGGGTATGCCTACCTGCCACGTCAAGGCAGACCTCTTAGGTGGGTCCTACTCTAACCATTTGCCTAGGATGTTTTTGAGATGGAAGCGGCAGGATTTGGTAATCGACTGGACAAGATGGGTGAAGGAGAGGTTGGAGTCAAAGAGAACACCTAGGCAGAGAGCATGCAAAGTAGAGCTGGTGGTAGTGCCACTGACTTGGAGACAGACAGACACGGGAGTAGCAGCACTTGAGGGGGAAAAGACAAAAGGTTCTGTTTTGGACAGGTTGAGTTTACGTAAATGAGCAGCCATCCAGTTAGAAATTACAGAAAGGCAGTCAGGGACACAAGTCAAGAGGGGCGGGGAGAGATCAGGAGAGGACAGAGATTTGCATATAAATGATGGGAGATTACAGAGGATGAGAGTAAGTTGTTAATGATAAACAAGCAGGACATTCTATCTATTATTTGCTAAAGTGAAAATTGGTAAGAATTGAAAGTAAAATTAAAATGAATTTGAAATTTAACATCAAAGTAGCTAAACTGGAACAAAATTCACCCAGTCAGCTGTGCTTTCAATTTGACTACTTTTTCCCAACAATTCTCCTGCACGGGGAACAAAGATAGAGCCCTCCTAATTCATTGTGAGGTAAGTTGTAATTACTTTTTTCTGCATTGTTGCTGCACACAGATCAAGTAATGATAAGAAACGGCACAAAATGAAGCAATGATAAGAAAAGGCAGACAATGTGTTCATATCTCCATGCGGACAATTCCTTTTCTTTGCCAGGAGCTCAGTTAGAAGACTAAAGTGGCTGAATGAGCCCTTCAATGACAACATAGTCTAATGACCTGTAAACATCTGTTTATAAGTGTGTGTTTTCTATAAGTTTTATATGTATGTGTGAAAGCAGCAACACTTTGTTAAACCCTCTGTTTTCTCTAATGGTTTTGAGTGCGGGCGTGTACCCTGTGTTCTATGTCATGAGACAAAAACTCTGATATTTACTTTAACTGAGCTGGATATCAATGCCAAGGCTTCCTATCAATTTGATGAAGAAGACCCTGAGAATCTTGCACAGAGGGAGCTAAGATCTATTCTTGTATCAGAATAAATCTCCATCACTACTCCTGTTTGGCATGGTACCCTGTACAGACCTAGACAGCACACTCGGCTGGTCAGGTACCTGCCAGTATAAACATAGATCTTGGATCATTCATTGGATTACAGTAATGATGTTCTATTTCTGCCAGAACGTTAATAACATAAGAGAGGGGTTATCATAGTCAGTGAACAATGGTACATCTTGTTCTACCTCCAACCATTTATTGCATAAACATGAGTTATTTCCATCTCTGATGCATGGGTTAAAGCAGCGGTTCCCAAACTGTGTGCCGTGGAATGTTTTTTTTTTAAATTCTTTATTTTCTGTTGTGCATGGTATAACGATAGGCTTACTTAGCCATGATAGCAGTCGTAAGCGGTAACAGACATAACAATCAAAACATGGCATATGGATATACGGCACAATTTTTTAAATTTTGTTGAGAGAAAACGTAGACAGTGGATAGACATAGCAATTAACATGCAAGCTCTCCTGTCTAACATGCACGTTTTTAAGGAGTTAATATAACAATAGTTAACCATTGCTAGGGTTAAGTAGGTACTAGCTAGCTAGGCTATACATAGTATGCTTTGATATAGCAATATCTAGTAGTACGGCGTGCAGTAGCTTAAAGAACATTATGTATGCTGGTTAGTAAGACTAATAGTAAGTTTACAGAGTAGGAAGACTTAGTGAGTTGTCGTTAAAGCTTTGAGAGTAAACATGCAAAAAAAAAGAAATAAGATAGTATAGCAGAATCTTAGTGGGTGTGTAAATGCTAATGACAGCGTAGACCAACATTTCATTAACTTAGTTATAAGGTAGCTTGTTAGCAATATTATGTGAAAACATCTACTAGTAAAGATTATTCCGTGAGCTTTTCCACCCCACCGCCGCCCCCATGCCTGAAGGATGACAGTCAGCGTCCGCGTATCGTGAGACCCTTCTCAGTGGGGAATCGAGGAGGGATGACAGCCTGAAAGTCTCTTTAGTGATTTTATGTCAGGTGAGTGTCTATGTGGTAATCCACCCATAATGTACTTGTGTCTTCTCCAGTGAACCATCGCGTGCAGGGTACGGAGCAGACGTGGCAGTCCTCAGTTTTGTTCTCCGCCTCTGCTGGCAGTCGGCTCCGGTGTTTCGCCTGTATCACGTCGGTTTGGGAGGTGCGGCAGGTGAGGCTATAGCGTTGGATCAGTGTCACTCGCCGGGAGTCGTAGGTTGGAGCGTGCTTGGGCAGAATGTTTTAAAGGCACAGGGGTGCTGCAGAATGTTTCCCCGATGCCATGATAGTAGCACCGGGGAAACATTACTGCTGAACGGTCAAGTGCCGCGGTCCTTTAAGAGAGCGGCCCTGTAATCTCGGCTGGCTGGGAGAAAGTGACAGCCTGTCACTTGGGCTTGGGAGGTAGAGGAGGCAGCCGCAGCGTGAGGGGAGAGGAACACGAAGAGCTCCAGACCCCTTCACTCCTCCCCAGCAAGACCAGAACTCCAAGCCACCCTCCTGGACACACAAGGTAAGCTAACAGGAGGGTGACTGGAGATATACAAAAAATCACTTGTGTGTGAGTGTTTGTATGCGTTTGAGTGTGTGTAAGTGTGTGTATTAGTGTAAGCCTGTATATTAGTGTGAGTATGATTGTGTGTATGTGTATGAGTGTCTGTATGTCTGTGAGTGTGTGTGTATGTGTGTGAGTATATGTATGTGTATGAGTGTATGAGATTTATTGTGTGAGTGTATCTATGAGTGTGTGTATCTGTATGAGTGTATGTGTGTGGGTGAGTATGAGTGTGTGTGTGTGTGTGTCAGGGTGTTTGTGTGTGTGTGTGTGTGTGTGTGTGTGTATATGTCAGTGTGCTTCTGTGTCTATGTGTGTGCACACATCTTTGTATGTGCCTCTGTGTGTCAGGGTGTGTGTTTTGTGTCAGTGTTTGTATCTGTGTCATGGTGTGGGCATGTATCAATGTTTGTGTGTGTCAGAGTGTATGTCAATGTGTATCTTTATGTGTGTATGTGTCGGTGTCTATATGAATTTGTGTTTATGTGTCGGTGTATTTATATGCATCTGTGTGTTAATGTGCATGAATATCTGTGTAAGTATGTATGTATGTAGGTGGTAGTGTATGTGCATACATCCAATCAGTCAAACGTCAGCACAACATACAAGTACACTTGTTCATTCTAACGCAAATATTACATACAAACACACCCCTGCATTCAAACTAAAATATATATATATAAACACATCCCTTCACTCAAACACAAATGTACATTTAAAAGTGAACATTACATTCAGACACACCCCTGCAATCATATGCAAACACATCCCTGTATTAAAACACAATAAATGTATACAAGCATTACTTCAAACACCAACACTGTACATTACACTATAACACCAGTAAATGCAGCAGCGCTGTACAGATATACAACCTAGAAATTTTGACTTGGGGTGCCTTGGAAAAATACTGAAATATTAAGGGCTCCCTAAACCTGAAAAGTTTGGGAACTACTGGGTTAAAGGACCACTTAAGGCTTCCAGACCACTTCAACCCTGCAATGTCTGTCTTCCTGAGTAAATCTGGGTTCTCACAGTTGGCTTCCAATAGGAGCAAAGTGCTGCCGTACATGCAAATTAGTCCCTGTTGGGGATAAAATCAGCTATATCTGAAACTCTCTTAGTTAGATGGATATTTTGCTGGAGCCACACCCTCTTGGATAGACAGAGAGGATCCCGGGAATCAGCCAAGAAGACAAGAGATGTGTTCTATAACCAATTCAAAGTTTATTTAAACGTCAATAGCATATATACCCCATTTCCATGTCGGTGGGGGTCATGAGCATTAGTGACATAATTTGTTTTTCACAAGTTATAAACAGCTGTTTCTAGTTATAGTCTTTCGTCATATAACGCAATACATATTTGATTAAAACCAGATATTTACAAATACCGATATCTTGGACAATTAAAAAGAACATTTCGAAATCAGTATTTTTCCCATAAATAGGATTTTATATAAATCCTATTTCCGAGAAATAAAGATTAAATGCCAAATTCATTCTTTGTTCAAATTAACCCTTATATGGACAGCTAGGATAGATATCAAAATGGATATTTGTATCTACAGTCCCCAATGCTGTTAGATGTGTCTATGTGACATCGCTGTCTGCAGGACAAATAGTAACAATAATACCCTTTTTTTTTGACAATTTTTATTGAGACATGCAAATACATCATGAATGCGAGTGTACCTTCAGTGCATTCTTTATGACTGAACAAAGGAAGCTGTGTCCTGGTTACATTTACATTGGACATTTCAGTATTACTTGTTGTCGTTAGGTACATAAATAATGCAAAGTACATTCCCCAAACATTTTGTGGGAAAATTAGAGTTGAAGGGGGGTACAGAAAGGAGATGGAAAGAGAGGGTAATGGGGAGGTTATATGGGGTGGGGTGGGGAAGGGGTGACCCTAGGTTGTCCTGCTGGTTCGGCGGGCTGCCCTGCGTATGTAGGGGAGGATGGCTACCGAGTATCTTCAGTCGCCGAGTGATTGTTCGTTCTCTTGATAGGACCAGATCTCTTCAGCGCCACACCACAGATGCTGTTCTTTCCTTCCATCAGCTGTTACGTGTAGTGTTATCTGTGTGGTTGATGTATGTGTCCCATATATGTCTTGCCTTTGCAATTGTAGGTCTTAGGCCAAATTGGTGTTGGTGCATAGCTTCATATGTCCAATTGAGTGCAATTTGGTTTACTAGATGTGTATGCGACGGTATTTCCCTAGATTTCCAATGTCTTGCTATTAGGATATGTACTGAAGTGAGCGTATGGTATTGTCAGGATCGGGACAGGGATCCAACACGCAGAGTACAAACAGTAGCCAGATACGTATACCGGACCTTAGAATGGCCGGACTAACGTAAGTAGTACAGTATAGAATGGTCAAAGACAAGCCGAGGTCGAGGGTAACAGAAGACAGGTAAGCGAGAGACAAGCCAAATCAAGGGTAACAGAGATAAGCAGAGTAAGGTAAACAAGCCAGGTCAAAACCAAAAGGGATAATAGAATACACAAGCACTGAGTGACTAGAACAAGCTAGAACCACGACAGGGCAATGAGCTAATGAAAGAAGCTCTGTTAAATACCCTGTTCAGAGCAGTAACCACGCCTCCAAGGCGTCCTGATTGGTCCTGCAGCCATTGACTGACAGGTTGTTCCGGGGGAGTGTCCTGATGACTACTTCCTGCCTAGATGCTGTAAAAGGCAGTCACTCCTTCGCGGCCGGCCTAGCATGACCGGATAGACCGCGGGGAAGGGAGCCATCAGACCGTCTGGATGGAGGAACAGCTAAGTCTCTACCTCTTTCGGAGGTAGAGACCACAGGTACCCTGACAGTACCCCCCCTCTCAGATACGCCCACCGGGCGGAATGAACCGGGACGAGATGGGAAGCGAGAGTGATACGCCCTGCGGAGACGGGGAGCATGAACATCCTCCTGAGGTACCCAACTCCTCTCCTCAGGACCATATCCCTTCCAATCAACCAGATATTGTACTCTCCCCCGGGAGATTCGAGAATCAATAATAGAGTTAACCTCATACTCCTCCTGACCCTCCACCTGAACGGGGCGAGGAGGGGCTATTGTGGAGGAAAATCTGTTACATATGAGTGGTTTCAGCAATGAAACGTGAAACGAGTTCGGGATGCGTAAGGTATTAGGAAGAGCTAAACGATACGCAACTGGATTGATACGGGTCAGCACCCTGTAGGGTCCAATATAACGAGGAGCGAACTTCATGGAGGGCACTTTTAAACGGATGTTCCTCGTGCTCAGCCATACCCTATCACCTGGAACAAAGACCGGAGCCGCCCTTCTACGTTTATCAGCGTGTTTCTTGACCAACATAGAGTTGTGCACAAGGATTTGTCGAGTTTGATCCCACAACTTCCTCAAATTGGCAACATGAACATCAACCGACGGCACCCCCTGGGAAGGGGAATCCGAAGGAAGAATAGATGGATGAAAACCATAATTCATGAAGAAGGGGCTTGAATGAGTAGAATCGCAAACGAGATTGTTGTGTGCAAACTCCGCCCAAGGAATCAAACCGACCCAATCATCCTGGTGTTCAGAAACAAAGCATCGTAAATATTGTTCAATTTTCTGGTTGGTACGTTCAGCAGCTCCGTTAGACTGAGGATGATAGGCAGAAGAAAAGTTTAATTTAATACCAAGTTGAGAGCAGAAGGACCTCCAAAAGCGGGAAACAAATTGGGAGCCTCTGTCCGATACAATTTGAGAGGGTATCCCATGTAGGCGAAAAATCTCCTTAGCGAATATCTCTGCCAATTCGGGAGAAGGCGGGAGTTTAGGCAGGGGAATGAAGTGTGCCATCTTAGTAAACCTGTCAACCACGGTGAGGATAACAGTCTGTCTTTTAGAGATGGGTAGATCGACAATAAAGTCCATGGCCAAACAGGACCATGGTTTTTCTGGAACCTCCAAGGGTTGCAGGAATCCACATGGAAGCGTATGGGGTTGTTTGGTTTTAGTACAAACTTCACATGCAGCGATGAACTCCTCAGTATCCCTCCGTAAAGCAGGCCACCAGAAGTCCTTAGAGATCAACGCGTAAGTTTTGCGAATACCAGGATGTCCCGCCATCTTGCTATTATGTAAACACTGTAAAAGTTCCAGTTGAAGAGCAGGAGGAACGAAATGACGGCCCGCAGGAGTCCGTTTAGGTGCTAGATGTTGCAACTTAATGATCTCGGCCAGTAATGGAGAATGAATCCTGAGATTCGTATTAGCAATGATATTGCATTTCGGAACTATAGAAGAAAGAACTGGTTCAGGTACAGTAGAAGGTTCATATTGGCGAGATAATGCATCGGCTTTAGAGTTTTTAGAACCAGGTCTGTAAGTCAGTACATAATTGAAGTGAGTCAGGAATAAGGACCAACGAGCTTGTCTAGAGGATAAGCGCTTAGCCTCCCCAATATAGGACAAGTTTTTGTGGTCCGTCAAAATCGTAATAGGGTGTAGGGTCCCCTCCAACAAATGTCTCCACTCCTTTAAGGCTTTAATGACTGCTAACAGTTCCCTTTCCCCGATGTCATATCTGCTCTCAGGCCCAGAAAATTTCTTAGAGAAGAAACCACAAGGGTGTAACGGTTTATCCACCCCTAACCTTTGAGACAGAACAGCCCCAACTGCTGTCTCAGAGGCATCGACCTCGAGCAAGAAAGGCAGAGTCGTATCAGGATGAACTAGAATGGGAGCCGAGGCAAAAAGTTCCTTGAGAGTCTTGAAAGCACCCAGAGCTTCCTTAGACCAGAACTTAGTATCAGCCCCTTGTTTGGTCATATTGGTAATAGGCGCAATGATAGAGGAGTATCCTTTAATGAAGCGCCTATAGTAGTTGGAAAAACCAATAAACCTTTGGATAGCCTTGAGTCCTTTGGGCAAGGGCCAGTCTAAAATAGATTGAAGTTTTACAGGATCCATTTTAAAACCCTCCCCAGAAATCACGTATCCAAGAAAGTCTACCTGAGACTGATCAAAACTGCACTTCTCCAATTTGCAATATAGACCATGTTGCAGCAGCTTGTGTAATACCTTTCTGACCTGTCTATGGTGAGTCTCAATCTCCTTAGAGTGTATTAGTATGTCGTCCAGGTAAACAATAACACAATCATGCTGAAACTCCCTAAGTACCTCATTAATCAAATCTTGAAATACTGCAGGAGCATTGCATAGTCCAAATGGCATAACAGTGTATTCGTAATGGCCATACCGGGTATTGAATGCCGTCATCCACTCGTGACCTTGCTGGATTCTCACCAAATTGTAAGCCCCTCTGAGATCTAACTTGGTGAAGATTTTGGAGCCCTTAAGACGATCAAATAACTCGGTAATCAGTGGGATAGGATAGGCATTTCTGACAGTTATTTTATTCAAGCCTCGGTAATCGATACAAGGTCTCAGCGTGCCATCCTTCTTCTTAATGAAAAAGAACCCAGCCCCGGCCGGAGAAGAAGACCTCCTGATGAATCCCTTTTCTAAATTCTCCCGAATATACTCCTCTAGAACCGAGTTTTCCTGAACAGACAAAGGATATACATGGCCCCTCGGAGGCATAGTGCCGGGTAGAAGCTTAATCTTACAGTCAAATGACCTGTGTGGAGGCAAAGAATCGGCATTCTTCTTGTCAAACACTGCCCTTAAGTCTAGGTAAAGGTCTGGTATTTGTCTTTCTGTGGACTGAGTAGGATTCTCCGGTATGTTAATATTAGCTAATGGAGAAACCTTGCACAAACACCGATCCTGGCAGCCCTGGCCCCACGAGAGTATCTCTCCTAACTCCCAATCGATAATAGGGTTATGTTTTTTCAACCATGGGTACCCCAGAACTATGGGAACGGAAGGAGACGAAATGAGCAGAAGAGATAAATTCTCCACGTGTAGGATACCCACATTTAGATTAATGGGTATGGTCTCACGAAAGATAACAGGGTCTAGTAGTGGTCTACCATCTATGGCCTCAACGGCCAAAGGTGTCTCCCTTAGCTGGGATGGGAAATTGTTCTTACTAGCAAAGGCTTGGTCGATAATATTCTCAGCAGCACCGGAATCTATCAATGCCATAGCCCTTACTACTTCCTTCCCCCAAGTTAAGGAAACTGGTAGCAGAAGCCTGTGATCTTTATAATCAGGAGTAGAGGACAAAATAGAAACACCCAAGGCCTGTCCTCTAGAGAGACTTAGGTGCGAGCGTTTCCCGGGCGGTTAGAACAGTTCGAGAGTAAATGACCCTTGGCTCCACAATACATACACAAACCCTCTCTTCTCCTGTGCTGTCTTTCCTCCTCAGAGAGGCGGGTATACCCTATCTGCATAGGTTCAGTAAGCAAAGATATCGTGGAGTCAGGACTTGGAACAGCGGGAGCAAACCTAAAAGAAGGTCTCTGGTTCCTCTCTCGAGTGTTCTGTCTCTCTCTTAGACGTTCATCTATACGAGAGATGAACGAAATTAAATCCTCTAAATTCTCAGGGAGTTCTCTGGTAGCAACCTCATCAAGGATTACATCAGATAGGCCATTCAAAAATACATCCATATACGCCTGCTCATTCCACTTGATTTCTGCCGCCAGAGACCTGAACTCTAGTGCATAATCCACCAGTGTTTGGTTCTCCTGTCTCAGGCGCAACAGTAATCTGGCTGCATTAACCTTTCTACCTGGAGGGTCAAATGTTCTTCTAAAAGCAGCTACAAATGCGTTATAGTTATAAACTAATGGATTATCGTTCTCCCATAGTGGGTTGGCCCATCTCAGTGCTTTCTCAATGAGTAGGGTGATAATAAATCCTACTTTTGCCCTATCTGTAGGATAAGAGCGAGGTTGCAATTCAAAGTGGATACTAATTTGGTTTAAAAAACCACGACACTTCTCAGGAGCCCCACCATAGCGTACTGGGGGGGTAATGTGAGAAGAAGCACCCACTGTGGCTACCTCTAGACCTGAACCGACAGGAGAAACAGGGGTATTCCGTATCTCCTCTGGTGGGTTATTGGCACAAGCTAATAGAGCCTGTAGCGCAAGCGCCATCTGATCCATTCTGTGATCCATGGCTTCAAACCTAGGATCAGGAGCAGCCAGCTGACTGTTTGTACTTGCAGGATCCATTGGCCCTGTCGTAATGTCAGGATCGGGACAGGGATCCAACACGCAGAGTACAAACAGTAGCCAGATACGTATACCGGACCTTAGAATGGCAGGACTAACGTAAGTAGTACAGTATAGAATGGTCAAAGACAAGCCGAGGTCGAGGGTAACAGAAGACAGGTAAGCGAGAGACAAGCCAAATCAAGGGTAACAGAGATAAGCAGAGTAAGGTAAACAAGCCAGGTCAAAACCAAAAGGGATAATAGAATACACAAGCACTGAGTGACTAGAACAAGCTAGAACCACGACAGGGCAATGAGCTAATGAAAGAAGCTCTGTTAAATACCCTGTTCAGAGCAGTAACCACGCCTCCAAGGCGTCCTGATTGGTCCTGCAGCCATTGACTGACAGGTTGTTCCGGGGGAGTGTCCTGATGACTACTTCCTGCCTAGATGCTGTAAAAGGCAGTCACTCCTTCGCGGCCGGCCTAGCATGACCGGATAGACCGCGGGGAAGGGAGCCATCAGACCGTCTGGATGGAGGAACAGCTAAGTCTCTACCTCTTTCGGAGGTAGAGACCACAGGTACCCTGACAGGTATATCAACGGCCAGTGAGTTTTGGACATTCTCTCAGGAAGCATGTACAGCAGGCACAGTGCAGGATTTTTTGCTACCTGGTGGCCAAGCAGGTCCGGCATGATTCCGAGGGCTTGTGTCCAGAGAGGAGCCAATGTGGGACATGTCCACCATATGTGGATCATCGTGCCCACCTCTCTCTCACAACGCCAACACACATTCGTGGAGGCGGGCCAAGTTTTGTGTATTTTTCCTGGTACTAAGTACCAACGGTATAATATTTTCCGTTGTATTTCTAAGTGTTGGGCGCACGATGTGATTCCTTTATGTGCTGTGTAAGCTCTTTTCCACTGCTCTGTGCTTAACTCGGTGCCTAAATCTATGTGCCAAGTTTTTTTGTAGTGCTCAAGTGTTATTGGCTGGCTGTGAAGGAGTAGGTGGTAGCATGTGGGGAGAGGTTTTATGATGGGCTTATTAGATAGGCATATATTTTCAAACCTTGAGGTTGGTGCGCTTAACACTGTTTCGGGATTAGTGGGTGGGTTGTTTGTTAGTAGAGATTAGACTTGGAGGTAAGGGAATAGGAATTTTGTGGGTAGATCAAATTGTTCCTGTAGGCATGGGAAGGTTTTGAGGTATTCCCCTTGGTATAAGTGGAGAATATGGGTGATGCCTTTTTCAGTCCACAACTTATAGTTAAAAGTGGGGATTATCAAGCTTATAGAAACATAGAATGTGACGGCAGATAAGAACCATTCAGCCCATCTAGTCTGCCCAATTTTCTAAATACTTTCATTAGTCTCTGGCCTTATCTTATAGTTAGGATAGCCTTATGCCTATCCCACGCATGCTTAAACTCCTTTACTGTGTTAACCTCTACCACTTCAGCTGGAAGGCTATTCCATGCATCCACTACCCTCTCAGTAAATTAATACTTTCTGGTATTATTTTTAAACCTTTGTCCCTCTAATTTAAGACTATGTCCTCTTGTTGTGGTAGTTTTTCTTCTTTTAAATATAGTCTCCTCCTTTACTGTGTTGATTCCCTTTATGTATTTAAATGTTTCTATCATATCCCCCATGTCTCGTCTTTTCTCCACGCTATACATGTTAAGATCCTTTAACCTTTCCTGGTAAGTTTTATCCTGCAATCCATGGACCAGTTTAATAGCCCTTCTCCGAACTCTCTCTAAGGTATCAATATCCTTCTGAAGATACGGTCTCCAGTACTGCGTACAATAATCCAAGTGAGGTGTCACCAGTGTTCTGTACAATGGCATGAGCACTTCTACTGCTAGCATTTCCTGCTGCTCTATTACATTGTCTGCCTACCTTTAAGTCATCAGAAATAATCACCCCTAAATCCCTTTCCTCAGATGTTGAGGTTAGGACTCTATGAAATATTCTGTACTCTGCCCTTGGGTTTTTACGTCCAAGATGCAGTATCTTGCACTTTTCCACATTAAATGCCAGTTGCCACAAGCATTTTCTAGTTTACCTAAATCATTAGCCATTTGGATTATCCCTCCTGGAACATCAACCCTGTTACATTTCTTAGTATCATCAGCAAAAAGACATACCTTACCAAGACCTTCTGCAATATCACTAATACAAATATTAAAGAGAATTGGTTCAAGTACAGATCCCTGAGGCACCCCACGGGTGCCATGCTGCAACTATACTCCATTGACTACATATCCCTAAGGGTCAGCTTTTAAGGATAAGAAGAAACTGTACTGAAGTATATGAGTTTTCTAAATAAGCACAAATTTTAAAAGACAAATTTATTGAAAAGGGATATGGGAAAGAGAACTTGGATAAACTTGAGAAGGAAATTGGAGAGAAGAAGAGACAAACGCTTTTGAAGTATAAGATTCACTAATCACAGTGTGTCCAACCATTTTTTACAGTTTCATAATGGGGACCCAAAAGGTATTGATTTTATGGGCATTGACCAAATAAAAATCCACTGGAGAGGGGGGAATAAGGATTATATTTTAGGATTAGCAGAGATGAAGTGGATGTTTTAGCTTGACACTATGGTACCACGTGGACTCAATGTTGATTTCGAGATTAATAAATATGTATGAACTTTATATTTTTTAATCATTCTCCCTTTTTTTGCTTCTCCAAACAGAATCTTTATATAATGTAATTCTTTTATATGGATACTGATTTTATTTTTATTATTAAATGTGTCTATATGTGTAATTAATATTTAGTATTTATACATCACTTTTAATGTTTCCCCCTATATTGTATATTTTATATATTTGTTATCTCTAGTTATGGATTTAGTTTTCTTCTCTCTTACTCCTTAGTTTTCTATGCAATAATTTGTGACACTCCTTTTGTGTTATGTATATTTTTAAGTAATTTATGTGTCCACTTTAACCCCTCTGTACATACACAGTTTTATATATTTTTTTCTAATTTTTGCACTATTTAAAAGTTAAATCCGCCTGACAAGGGTTATGTGTAATGCCAGGAGCATTACAGTATATGGACGTTCCGTTTTTTAAGACGTTTTCAGCACGTCCTAACAAGCAGCCAAACCGGAAATGACGACAGACGCCGGGACGTGATGACGCAGGACGCGTCCCAACGCCAAACCCGGAAGTAAAGAGCCGCGAATGCGGCGAAAATGGCGCGAAGGATGGGTTTAAAACACAGCATGCCATGGATCAAGAATATCACCTCCGACGAAGGCAGACCGCCGAAACGCGTCAGGTGCACTTTGGACTTTTATACAAGGGACTTTTTCTTTTAAGTTTCTATATTTTAATCATTTTGAAGTGTTGTGAAGAATAAAGTGTATTGTTACCCTCTTTGATTAGCCTCTTTCTGCCTAATCTTATAGATCATTCTGTCTTCCTCACTCTGGTTTTTTTTATAATTACTAAATGCTAACTTTTTGTTTTTTACTATTTTGGCCACATCTGCGGAGTACCACAGTGGTTTCTTGAATTTTTTGCTTTTACTGACAAGCCTAATGCAATTTTCTGTTGCCTTCAGTAGTGCAACTTTTAAATAATCCCATTTCTCTTGGACGCCATTTAAATTGCTCAAGTCTGATAATGACTCCCTACAGATATTCTAATTTTAGAAAAGTCTGTTTTTCTAAAGTCTAAAACTTTTGTTTTTGTGTGGTGTGACTCAGTCACTGTTCTTATATTAAACCACACTGATTGATGATCACTGGATCCTAAACTTTCACCTACTGTAATATCGGATACCAAATCTCCATTTGTTAACACTAAATCTAGTATGGCGTCTTTACGAGTTGGCTCCTCAACTACTTGTTTTAGAGACAATCCCAGTAGGGAGTTTAGAATATGTGTGCTCCTGGCACAAGCAGCTATTTTTGTTTTCCAATTTACATCAGGAAGATTAAAGTCACCCATGATGATGCAGGGGAGCTGCCATTGGTATTTTTGGATGGTTAACCAGCATTTCCCTCACCCCGTCCCAGGTGTCTACAAGCAACCGAGTAGTTGGGAGGCCTGGAAATGGTTTTCGGGCCGATGTGGTTCATTTTGAGCCAGAAGGCCTCTATTCCTGTCCATTGTGGGATATAATGGGAGTCGTGTGCTGCCAGCATAGTGCCCAATAGTGCCGCTTTATGGTATGTATACAGGTTGGGGACACCCAGACCACCCTCCGCAACCGGCCTGTGTAAGATTTTGGCGGCTATACGGCTTTTCTTGTGCTGCCACGTGAATTTCATAAATAATGAGGTGACCGACTTGAGGTAGGTGTTTGGTAGGGGTATTTGTAGTGTTCTAAAGAGGTATAGCAGTTTTGGTAGCAATGACAGTTTGATTGCTGCTATGCGCCCCTACCATGAGAGGAATTTTCCCTCCCATGATTTCAGGGTGGTGTCGAAGTCCTTCAGGAGTCCTACATAGTTTGCATGGAAGAGTCCTGCAGGTTTTTTTGTGAGTTTGATTCCCAGGTATGTTAAGCGGTCTGACCTCCAATTTAGAAGAAATGCCTCTTTTAGCCTGCTTCTTGCTTCCTTTGCCACTCCTATCGTTAGC
Organism: Pelobates fuscus; assembly: GCF_036172605.1. Lineage (NCBI taxonomy): Eukaryota > Metazoa > Chordata > Amphibia > Anura > Pelobatidae > Pelobates > Pelobates fuscus. The sequence goes on from NC_086317.1 coordinate 454,626,967, forward strand.
ACCTGTGTTTTGGAAACATTCAATTTATAGTAAGAGTGGTGGCCAAACAGATCTATTGTTCGCATTAAATTGGGCATGGTTATGAACGGTTGAGTCAAAGTGAGAAGGATGTCATCTGTAAATATGTTTAGTTTGAATTGTTTAGCGTCCAAGGGAATACCATGGATGTTCGGGTCTGATATAATTTTGGATGCCAGTGGCTCCAAGGCCAACACATAGAGCAGAGGGGAGAGAGGGCATCCCTCCTGGAGCCATTGGTAATGTTTATTTTCCGGGAGGGGAATCCTGCATAAAGGACCTGTGCAGAGGGCATGCTGTATAAGGCATCCACTGCTGCAATGAATTGCATAGAGAAACTGAATTTGTGGAGTACTCTATTTAAAAATGTCCAGTTTAGTCTATCGAAGGTCTTCTCCGCGTCAAGGGACACAAAGAGGCCCTCCATGCCTAGTTTTCTAGAGCTATGCATGAGGTCCAGTACTTTGCGGGTATTATCCGAGCCCTGTCTACCCGTCACGAACCCTACTTGGTCATCATGTATTAGGTCTGGTAGGATAGTTTTAAGTCTGATAGCTTGCAGTTTTGCAAATAGCTTGGCATCTGTATTGAGAAGGAAGATCGGACTGAAGTTCGGGCATGTGGTTGGGGGTTTCCCTGGTTTGGGGATGGTGGTTATATGTGCCTGTAAGAGCTCTGTGGGTAATGAGTGTTTATCTATGGCATGATTGAATAAAGTAGTCAGTGCAGGGGATAAGATGTCAGTGAAGAGGTGGTAATATGTGTTCGCGAATCCGTTAGGACCTGGGGCTTTGCCTGCCGGAGGGTTTTTATTGTGTCCTTTACTTCTTGTCGGGTGATAGGGGCCGAGAGGGTTTCTCTATGCTGTTGTGAAAGGGTTGGCAGGTTGGCATCCTGTAAGTATTCATCAATAGATGCGGGGGATGTCGAGGGTGTTAGTGGGTCGTTTTTAAGGTTGTATAAAGTTTCATAGTATGTGGCAAATTCGTCGCTTACAGCTTTCGGAGCCATTAGTCTTTCTCCATTTGGTGTCTGTATATGCGCTATTTTGGACGTGGTCTGTCTGTCTCGAAGTCTTTGGGCCAGTACTTTGCTCGCTCTATTTCCCTGAGAGTAGTGTGTGGCTTTCAATTTCCTCAGTGAGTAGCCAACTTTGGTAAGTGCCAAAGTTTGTATTTTATCCTGTGTTTCTGAGATTAGTTTTTTCAACTTCGGGGACGGGTTTGTTTGGTTAAGCTTATTAAGGTCATGTAGTTGTTTGTACCAGGTGACCTGTTGGGTATGGGACGTCTGTTTGAGGTAGTGGGCTCGTTTTATCAGTTCCTCGCGTATGACAGGATTGTGAGCTAGCAAGGTGGTTTCCGCCGAGATCCCTGGTGTGGTATTTTCCGTAAAATAGTTTTTGAGCATGTTTTCTATGTGTTTTGTGAACGTTTTGTCGTGTAACAGTGTTTCGTCCAAACACCAAGGGCTTCTATTGTGGCTTTCAAATTTGTCTTTGAGTTCCATGGTGATAGGCGCATGGTCCGACAATGCAATTGTCGCTATGGAACATTTGAGTACCTGCGTTAAATGTTTCCCCTCAGTGAGGAATCTGTCGATTCGGGTGTAGGAGTTGTGGACCGATGAGAAGAATGTAAAGTCTTTCTCTGCGGGGTGAAGGACCCTCCATGCGTCATAGAGGTTATGTTCGTCTAGTAGTTTCTGGTATGTTTTGCATTGTCTTCTGGCTGGGGTGTTCCCCTTTGTTCTTGATCCTGCGGATGAGTCTAAGTCAGGGTCTAAGGTGTGGTTAAAATCTCCACATATTATCAACATTCCCTTCTGGATAGGCGCTATTTTAGCTAGTATTCTGTGAAGGAAGTTGCGTTGTTCTGAGTTGGGTGCGTATACATTTACTTTTGTGTAGGTAATATCATTGATGGTGCAAATTAGTATTATATAGCAGCCTTCCTCATCTATGACTAGGTCATGTTCTGTGAATGCTACTCGGTTGCTTATTAGCACAGAGACCCCTTTCATTTTGGATTTTGCTGTAGCGTGATGGAGAAACACTACGTCAGGTTGGGATTTTTGAAGGTCTTGGAACAGGAGGTGGCGTTTAACAGGGGTGTTCAGCCCCCTGACATTGTGGCTATATATTTTCATAAAGGGAAAGCCTATATGAGACGCTAGTTATGTTGCTAGAAGTGTAATTTTCGTGTATTTCCCGGGTGTCCTTGTATGGCCTGGAGGTTGAGTCTATTGTGATGTATATAGATAATGGTGTGGTGGAGCGTATACTTGCGGTTAAGATGTGTGATGGCTGAGGGATTTTCACGTGGCATTCATCTGTGGTGGGTCGAGTCCTTCCTTGAGACTTCTGTTCCGGCACTGGAGCCTGGAGTTTACGTGGGAGCATCCCCTCATAGGGTCTGAGTTGTTCTAGATAGGGGAGGGAAGGTAGGAAATTAACAAAGGAGAAAAGGAGAAACAGTGCGGTCAGGACCGCGGAGCCCATAGTAGGCTGAGTACCCTAGGCGGGTACTACGGAGGTTGGCAATGTTAAAAACATAGACATAACATCTTGGACGATTAGCCCTTAAACATTTCTAAACAATTCTGCAATATCATATATTTTTTCTTTAGAATATAAAAATTAAAAAAAATCACAGACTTGGAGAGGTGTCGGGTCTATAGGTCAGGTCAGATGGTGAGACACCCCAACCTGTGGTTAACTTTTGCCAGTAAGAGAATGATAGTCCTGTTGTGACAGGGTTTTTGGCAAAGTGTGTCTGGTGTCGAAAGGAGTGTTCGGGGAGTATCTTGCGTGTATGCAACTATTTAGTTGCTTTGCCCGTCTGTGTCTTCCCTTAGTAGTAAGTCGAAGGGTAAGAAAGAATTTTTTATTTATTTATTTATTTATTTTTTTTTTTTTGCTTTTTTTTTGGGGGGGTTAATATAGTTAATTTACTGGTGTGTATTGTATCTGTGCACGCTTTTTTTATTCTAATTAATATACAGGAGTGTATTGTATCTGCTTTTTTCTTTTTTTTTGTGATTGAAGGTATGAGTGTGAAGTGTGTGTGGGATGCGCTATAGGGGGATTATATACTGATACCAGTTAGATATGTCCACAATCAGGAAGCCTCGGTCCTCAGTCCTGAATCTGTAACACCCACGTCGGGGTATGAGGTATTGAAGGGTGGGTTATTTTTTTGCCTTCTTCCACTCTTGTTCAATTCGCTGCGGCGAGGTTTGACGCTCAGGTTGCTTGCGGACAGGTAATCCCCATTGCTTCAGGGACTTCAATCCTTCTTCTGGTGTCATCGCGTGGGTGAAGGCGCCATTACGCTGGATGATCAGGCGCACCGGGTGCCCCCATCTATAGGGAATTTTGTGTTCCCGCAGGGTGGCAGTAATCTCTTTGAAGTCTCTGCGCCGTTGTAGGGTGGCCGCTGAGAGGTCTGCATATATCTGGAGCTGGTCATATTGTGGCGGAAGGTGTGTGCGGTTCCTAGCGGCTTTCAGTATGGCCTCTTTGACATGATAATAGTGTAGGTGAGTCTGCGTGTCCCTTGCTGCATCTGTGGGTAGGAAATTCGGTTTGGTCACACGGTGAGCTCGATCTAAAAGGATCATATCCGTCGGCATGTCCGGTATAAGGCTCTTGAAAAATCCTGTCAGGAATTCAGGTAAGTTGGCTTGTATTACCGATTCCGGTATTCCCCTTACTCTCAGGTTTTGCCGCCGTGACCTATCTTCAATATCAGAGAGCTTAAGCTGGGCAGAGGTGAGTTGCTTACCAAGGGCATGAACGTGGTCTGCCAGATCATTGTGGGCTTCTGCATATTCGCCCATGCGGTGCTCCACGTAGGCTGTTCTTTCGCCCAGCTCCTGTATGTCTTTGCTGAGTGCAGTAACCGATGCTTGAATGTTATGCAGCAGTTTATCATTTAAACTGACATTTCGTCCAGGCATGCTCTCAGAATGTCTTGTGTGACAGGGAGATTCCCTGGGTCGGGTGAGCTTTGCAGGGGGAGAGTATCGTCTCCGCCGCCATCTTGGTCAGCCTCATGTTGACCCTGGGCTTTGTTTGGCGCTGATCGCGCTGTGAAGAAGCCTGCTTTGTCCCCCCGTTCAGGGATTTTCTTACCCTTTTGCTGTGCCATGCTCATGGGGCAAGTGGGGGTAGTTTGTGCCTTCTTAGTTGCTGGGTTTAGTCGCTTTTCGGGCTAATCTCGGAGCAGAGCGCTAGTGCTGTGCGACCATCCGCTTCAGCGTTCAGGCCACGCCTCAAAGTAATACCCTATTTTTATTTCGATGGGGGCTGATTCTGAAGAAAGAGGAGAACACTATAGCATTAGGAAAACAGGTTTGTATTCTTAATGCTATAGTGTTCCTTTAATTGCTACAAAAACAATGGATTCCACAAAAACAGAAGAAGTCAAATTGTTAAACTTTGTCTAAGGAAGCACTCAAGCCTTTTACATTTTCAGTTGGTTAAATCTGTGTCACCTAACCAATTATAGATTTTCTTGACCCCAAAAAAAACCTGTCTACATGGTTTCCTGACCCATTTAAATATTGATGGTAGTAATGAGATAATGATGGGCGATGATACATTGTATTCTCTCCCAGGCGCGAATCTCACACCACCGAGTATCTTTATGTCATTGTGTTTGTAATTATTGCTCTGCATCTTCACGGCTATGTGGAACATATGCACTTTGTAAATAAATATTTTATATGGAATATAAAAATCATGCTGTGCCTTCAAAGTTCTACAAGTCAGAACAGTTTGAATAATAAGGGCTGATTCTGTGAGATGCAGCAAGCCATATGATAGTTTCCCCATAAAATAACGGCACCAACAGGGAGAAGGTTGCCTACAGAAAATATATGGACACATTATCCATGACAGCTTGTTCCTTATCACAATCACATGCATTCATATATGAATTTTACAAACCCATATCTATTTTGGACATTAACAATGGCATAAATCAGCTATTGCATTTTAATGCATCTTGCTTTCTTGTGGGAGTATATAAATCATGCCAAACAACATAAACTGGTTTATTTTGCTACTTTACTGATATGTTATTATTTTTATTATATCAAATATGAATTTAATACTATAAAAGTTATAAAAGTTATTTATAATGTTGGTAGGCACCTACATACCGCTCATATTTAGTTTTAGAGGTAGAAATTGCAAAGTGACTGTGACCAATTGTTTACATTGTAAGTGACCCTCTTAATAGATATATATTTATTGGCGGGGGTAGGAGGGGGGTTTAGAACAAAGTCAAGCTGCTTCAATATTATTGTCAAAAAAATTTCAGGTTTTGTCAAAACATATTTTTTTATTTTTTTACACAGAGCTATCTGTGTCATCTTCCCATCTACTTAATCAAAGGATACTAATCCTAATTGGTAGGTGTCTATTTTGTCTTTTGGTTACAATCATGGTGAGGGAGGATGATAACTTTTTTTATCTAAACATTATCCCTCAATTTAATTAGCAGTTAGTGAATGTGTAACCTTATGGGTATCCTCTTAGGCAATGCACACTAAAGCCTGGATGAGTCTCTCATAAATGGTTACTTTATACTGTTAATCTGAAGCTGTCCTTCCCTACTGGACTTAATATATCATTTCCATCCAAGCAGTTCACTTTCTAAATACCAGGACTTGAGACCCCCCCCCTCCCCCCTCTAGGCATCTCGGAGGATATTTTATTTGTACAAACTGGTCTTGTATTGTGTGTTGGGCTGCTCAGCTGGCTGAGTCAGTCACTGTCTGTTACTGTCAACCCAGACTTGGGCATCAAACTCTGACAGTGACAACCTGGCAGAATAGCTGCACCTCTACCAGGAGGCTCAAACCCATCTCTACCACCACATTGTTTTAAAGGATGATATGCAAATTTACAGCCCGATCCAATGATAGAAGAGGTAGTAATGGTCCCATCTTTCCAATTATCCAATCTGGCCATGTATAAAGAGCAGCAGATAAAAAAAGCAAGTGCCTATTACTTCTCCTTGTTGTGTGCCTGTCTTTGAGAGTGTGTCAGCATGTCTATAAGGTTGTGTCTATACAGATTAGGATTTACAGATATAGGAGAGGCATCCAACCACACCACCTTAAAATGTTACCATCACCAAATATACTATATACACTAACCTCTGTAAATCTGAATTCTGGAAATTGGTCATGAATTTTTGGAGGAGGAAAACTCTAAGATTTAACTTTATACTGTAACATTACCAGCATGCACTCTATTCTTTCAGACTCCTAATTAAGAACACCAGTAGATCAGAAAAAAAAACTTGAAGAGACACTAACTGGGCAAAATACTAGGTCTAACACCTGAATAATCAGTTTACCCCACTAGAAATAAAGTCTTACCTCATTACATCGAAACTCCAAAAAATGCAGACCCCATTTACTAAAATGTTGTGACCTGTCTAGCTAGCAGTAACTTAAATAGCATGTTTCCTATCCCTGTGCTTGGTATAGAGAATGAGTAGACAACCTTCCGCACTCTAGATGTTTTGGGCTAAATCTCTCATGATGCTTTACCAGTATTATGGCTGTAACAGCATTATGGGAGATGTTGTCCACAACATCTGGAGCACCAATGGTTGCCTTCCCCTGGTATAGACCGTAATAGCTCTATAGGGAGGTTCCTCGAAATCTCCAAGCCTCCTTGCCCACATATCAGAACTATGAATGTTGGCTAGAGAAACTCTTTACCACTTATATTGTGAATTTATACGTTTGATCATTCTCAGGTCTAAAATGTATGACCACAGTTGCTTATGTCCTGCTCCATTGAATGAAATGCTATGGTATGGGCATTGCAATTTCCCAAAGGGTTAAGCAATCTTGGTTCTTTAAAGTCATTCTCTGTATTAATAATACTCTTCCACTTACTGAAATTCCGTCTATGAGTCAGTTTAAACACTGCAGCAAAATGAAGTCCAACCATGGGGCTAGCGAACAAGATCATACCTGGAGTCCTCCATCCACGCAACTTGGACCTTCAATATAAGGAAGTGAGGTTGATCTGAATCTCTATAGCAGACCTGATCTATGCTCTACTCTGACATTCTGTAGCAGCACTTCCTGAAACTGAATATAACCTTTGTGACTATCTTAGACAGGAATTGTTAGACAGTCTAACCTTATAATATGTCATGAATTGTAGAATGTAGATCGTTAAAAGAGGACACATTTAAGTGCAGGATAATATATGTGAGTTTAATTCAGAAATCCCTGAAGGGCTCACATTCTATTACTACATCTACCTTTAAAAAGAATATGCTTGGGCTATAAATAAATACAATTTTAGGAATACATATTTTAATACTGCAATGTTTCAGGGTTAGGAAAATCTCATGATTGCATGACAATCCTGGCAAATCATTTGTCATGAACGTGTTAATGTTAACATGATTTAAAAGCAATTTTTATATACATATATTATATATCACTAATATAGTTATGATAAATGATGATAATCTCGCTTTAAAATGAAACTGCAGAAAACCATTTAGCATAAACTAAAAATAAAAAAAATGAAAAATCTGAAGAAAAAGCTGTGTATGTATTGTTGCCAGCCTTGCATGAATTATAGCGGAGATATATTCTGCTAGCGAGACACTGGTTTGCAGTAAGGTGCCAAATACCAAGTAACTGGTTTCTATTTTGATTTTAAAGTGTATAGACTGTTAGGATATTATCAATACTTTCAACCATATTAATAAATTACATATTGGATCAATGTTTTTTAATTGTCTGAATAATAAAATCTATTGTTAGAATTATGTCCTTTGACTATGTACAGCGCCTGCAAGAATATTGCATATGCCCGGCTTTGGTAAAGTTCCTGTTTATAAATCCTTCAGGAATTAATCCATTTTAATGGAGGCAGAGTAGTTTTATATTGTAAGAGGTAAGCTGGAGAGAATCTAATATCCCAAGAAGCTTTCTTCATGTTTTTTTTTTTTTTTTTATAACCAGCATCTCTCTTTCTGTAGAGAGTAAAATAAATAAAAGACATGTAGAAACATATCCTTATTTTTAAAATGTATACAAACATAGCAAACGACTAACTCACTGTCTGCCAAATATTCATACTATATATATATTATACATATATTATACATATTTAAAACCACTAAAATATATTTTGTTGTTATTGAAAAAAGTAAGTCATGTTTTTAGTTTAAAGGAATTTCTTTTACCAGGCTTGACAAACCATTTGTAACCATTGTTCCTCACACCAATAATCCTAAACACTGTTACCATTCCCTTTCCGAAAACATAGGATTACCCTTCTTCCATTCTTTCTTCCATGCTTTCATCCAATCTGCATTGCTTTCTGATACCACACACTATTTAATTCCACAATGTCTTCTATCTACAATTGTCTACTCTTCCCATTGATTAACTTGTCCTTCAGTTTTCTTTTTGCTCAACATACCAACCGTATTATCTCAGCCGAATGTGACTTCGACCTCCCCATTCACTCTAAGTACCATCTGTTACTCTCTTTATCACCTTCAGAGATGCCAAAAAAACAACAACATTTGAGGTTAATTGAATTTCTTCCTCTCTCCAAGTTATCATCATGTTTCTTCAATGAACCACTTACTGCAACCTCCCTCAAATCCTCAAGATTCTACTTGCATCCCATCTTTTCAAATGTTGTAGCATCCTTCTGTCCTTCTGTGTTATTCCATCCAACATTACATGATAGTGGGGTGTCTGTCATGTAATGGATTCCAGGAACATTCCAAACTATAAAACTGATGGTTTTAACATCAGAGTGTTCCTTTAGTTTAAAAAAAAAAAACTGCTAACAATACAAAGTATCCATGTAAGCAAACAAACATCCCACAGGACAGTGACGTATTAAGTGGGGAGCAGGGGGGTAGTCCACCCCAGGTGCCACTGACCTGGGGGGTGCCAAATGCCGGTGCACTGGTCCGGCGGGTGCACAGCGGAATCGCAGTATGACCAGCAGAAGGGGAAACGCTCCCAGAATGTATCATGGTCGAGCAGACAGACAGATAGTGGTAGAGGAGATTCTGTTCTTCTACCCGGTCTGACAGGATGTGCTCTCAAAACCCATGGTGCCCTGGGTGCCAAATGCTCTAGGTAAAGGACACACATTAATCCCTAAAAGGGACACTTCAGCAACACAATTGTTTTTTTACCTAGGATGATTTACTTATCATAGTAAAGAAGATATTGTTTGTTATGTACTTGTACTATGTATCCCTGCTCTGCTTGATCTGACAATTTTTAAGTTTATCCTCTTCTCTATCATTCAATTCTTCATTTTCCATGGACCATCTTTTTTAAATAAAACAGATAAGAAAATAAACAAAAAATAATAAACATTATGAAATGTGTAATGCTTCCTGAGTTGTGTCATAGCAATTTTCTTATATACAAAACTAGAACTGTCAAAATAGGGTGACTTGCATTCCTCGCAGATTGTACCTGATGCAGCGTGAATGTTGTGACTAGTTAGAAATAAAAATATATTATATTTAGTAGTAACATTACTTTTACAGTATAGGAAAACAGATTTTATTCTTTTGGGCAGTATTAATGTTAGAATAAGTGTGTAAGTAAGCAAACGGAATGAAGGCAATTATATAAAACAGGTATGCATATAGTTTGCAAAAATACATATATAAAATGTAAGGAAGCGTCAGTACAAGAGCCTAACGTTGCTGTGGCTGCAATATTATGGGAGGTTATGTAATTATGTTGTGTTGGTTACTGAGAACTTGCTATGTCCTTTGCGTGCTAAGTGGCTCTGAGGAATGTATTTGAATAGAGTGCCGAGAACGGGTGTAATATATTAGTGCCTCAAATCTAAATGGCTCGTTGCGCCCATGTAGGCAATGTAGAGTTTGTGTTTTAGCCTTGGAATCGTAAAACTAGGGTGTGCCGTAATAAGTATTGTTCAGGTAAAGCCAGTGAGAGCAGTAAACCAGACCTCACATCTTAACAAGATGAAAGGCAATGTACAACGTGGCTGGGTGGTGTCTGAGTTACAAGGTTAGCAAATTGGTATGTGCATAGATAAACTCCTTTTGAATATCTTTAGAAGGACAGTAAAATATTTTGAAATGCGTAGTTAAATGATACGTTAAATACGATATATTGTTCTCGTACTAAATTACATCTAGTTGCATTAATTGTTATAATGTACAATAAAAAAAAAACAGTGAGAGCACACAATACATAAACAAATGCCAACAAACCTTAACTGAAGCAACATTGTAAAGAAGATTCAGACAAAATTCACCCCTAACAATATGAGAGACTGATACATTCATACAGAAAATGATTATTTAGTAATTTAATTATTGTTGCTAAAGGTGGTTCTACAAGCTATTGAATCATATGGTGTTCTTATGGTTTCTTAATTTTGTTATTATTTTAATTCAATAAATCATGACATGGGGTAATATATCATGTGTTCTTGTTCGTCCGAGGATGTATTTACCTAGTTTTAAGAACTGCAAAGTAACAGATTATTATTATGTCCTAATATGTAAAACCACAGATTTCAAAGATTGCATACTTTCTTTTTCCTGTGACTGTATAATACACTCACCCTTTTATTTAATTCCTTAAGGAAGGCCTCTCCAAATAATTTACCCTGTGCTAAGGGTCTTAATTCCTTGTCCCCCAGTTCGACCAGTTTTTCATCGATACAAGTAAAGTGCTGCTCGGCGCCTCTCCGAAGAGAGTGCTACGTTGGTGTTCCCTAGGAAACAGAAACACATTTGTGCCCATTCCCGGGTATCTCGTGCCCATTCACGCACCGTATCTGGGGTAAAAGTATCAGCACTCTCGTAGGCTTCATACGCCATATCCATGATTCTGGCTAGTGGCCCAATGGCATCTAGCAGTTTGTCTTGCGCTCCTTTGAAACCGCGCTCTATGCCCTTGCGCGGATCCCGACCCCCTCGGGACATGAATGTTGTCATGAGCGGGTCAAACTCGGGGGTGTGCGTTACTTTGTCTGGGAGACTAGGCCGAGGGCATTCGGATCTCATCCGGTTTCTTACTTCCTTGTCCAGCGATTTTTTGAGCCAGAAGTGCATAAACCTTGCCAGATGCTCAGGTGGTGACCATTCTTCCGAACGGGGGTGCCGGATGTTTTGTGGGTCAAACATTTGGAGTCCCGAATTATCGAGGAAAATCTCCATGCCCTCCTGTGGGTTATCCATGGATGTTGCCACAGAGTCCTGGGGCTCACCCAGACCCTGTTCCCTTATGCAGTAAGGGTCAGAGTTGGCCGTGGAATCCCTGTCTGAGTCCCCTTGGTCAGAGGCTGCCGCCTGCCATTCATCCAGCACAGCTAGTGCCTGAGTGGGTTCTACATCTTCCTCACCTGAGGAAAGTTGTGTGAGCTTGTGGGTTGCACAAACCGTGGCTTTCCTGCGATCAGCAGGGGCTTTCCCTTTAGCCTTGCGTGGGGTTACATTGCCCTTCCAATGGCACTTTCGCCGTTGTGAACGTTCCCTGGAGGAGTCGGAGTCTGCTTTATAATGAACCTGTTTAGAGATGGGCTTGGGGACTTCAGAGTCTGTCTGGAGCGACTTGGAAGCGGCTTGTTTCATAGCTGCAGCCACGGCTGCTGTTATCATGGCCTGGAGGTCTGAGGTTTGTGATTCCTCCATTATAAGGAATGAGAATTCAGGGCTCACCCGATAAATTGCGTGAGGGCACTTAGGCACAATAAGTGGAGAGGCCTGGGGACCGGGGTGGTATAGTATCAGGACTAAATAACCTGAGGTTAGACACCGGTAGGTCGTAAAGAGGAGAGGGCTGTTTACTGGGGCTCACCCAGGTAATCGGAATCCTGCATAAACAGGTCCGTTTAGCAGCATAAAATGGGGGCTCACCCCGGCCAGAATAAGGTGCAGACCAACTGGCTAAACCAACCCCTAAAGTAAGGCACTAACCTGGTCCCACTGAATGAAAAAGGTCAAGGATTTTCAATTGCTTGCAGGATCCCTTTAAGATGGCTGCCGGACTGACAGCCTTAGTGTGGGGAGGATAGTACCTCCCCTAGTTTGGGCGGCAAAAACTGTAAGTTTGCCGTTCATATAGTTAAACTGCCGAACGTGCGAAATGTAAAATGGATGTGAACGCCTTAAAAGGCGAACGCGTCAAACTACCGAACGAAGCGTTCGGTAGAAAGAAACGAAAGTCAATGAGTGATCGCATAGAAGAACCGCGGCATTCGCATAAAACAGGCGAATGCGCAAAAACTACCGAATAACACGTTCGGTAGAAAACTACCGAAAATTTTGTGCGCGAGCGCACAGAAAAGTCGTTGGCAGAAACAGAGACATGGAGGGAAAGTATAGACGGCGGTGAAGCCGTGAAAGAGACCTAGGGAGCCAGTCAAGGTCCCTTGGTATACAGATAGGGTAAGAAATAATAGTGTAAATATTAAAAGGTACAGAAATAGAACAAAAGCATGAATAAAATATGTTAATTATAGAGAACACAAAATATAGTACTTAGCTTGTGATGGAGCAGCAAAGAAAGAGGAAATGATGTCATTGGTCACACCTCTTATACCCTATTCTACATTGTGATTGGTTAAAAGTTATGTCAATCTTTTCTTTGCTGCTATGGAAATAGTAAAGAAAGATTATGCAAAATACGAAGCCTCCTGTCATGTGATAACATTTTCATACACCTGTTGTGTTGGTGTTTGTTTCATACTCTTACTGCAAGAAAATTGTGCATTATCCAATTAAGAGCTATAGCAACTCCAGCACAACACAGACCGGATTATTTACTAAAGTGAGAATTCAAAGTGTATTGAAAGTGAGTTTGGGCTAGAATAGCCAAACCGAAAGCATAGCTGACTTACATAATTTTTCCAGTTTTGCTTCTATGGCATTAAATTTTAAATTCACTCTCAATTAACTTTGGATTCTCACTAGTAACTAGCCTATATAATGTGTGCTCATTGCATTTGTACTTCACCTGTGTTCATAGAAACATAGACGGCAGATAAGAAGCATTCGGCCCATCTAGTCTGCCCAATTATCTAAATACTCTCATTAGTCCCTGGCCTTATCTATAGCTAGGATAACCTTATGCCTATCCCATGCATTCTTAAACTCCTTCACTGTGTTAACCATTACCACTTCAGCTGGAAGGCTATTCCATGTATCCACTGCCCTCTCACTAAAGTAATACTTCCTGAAATTATTTTAAAATCTTTGCCCCTCTAATTTCAAGGGATTCTCTAGTGCCAGGAAAACAAACACGTTTTCCTAGCATTGCAGAATCCTGCAGTGCCACCCTCCCTCTGGCCCCCCAATCCCACGTCACTGAAAGTTTTAAAACACCTTTAGGCACTTACCTGAATCCAGCGCTGATGTCCTTCGGTGCTGGGTCAGGCTCCATCCATGCTCCTCCCCTGACGACGTCCACTGGCGGAGGAGACCTTAAAGGGTCTGGTAGACAGCCACTAGAGGAGGACTTAACCCTGCAATGTAATTATTGCTGTTTAAAACAACTGAAATAATTATACTGCAGGGTTACGGGTGATGGAAGTTGGCACCTAGACCACTTCAATGAGCTAAAGTGGTCTGGGTGCCTACAGTGTCCCTTTAAGACTATGTTCTCTTGTTGTGGTAGTTTTTCTTCTTTTAAATATAGTCTCCTCCTTTACTGTGTTGATTCCCTTTATGTATTTAAATGTTTCTATCATATCCCCCCTGTCTCGTCTTTCCTCCAAGCTATACATGTTAAGTTCCTGTAACCTTTCCTGGTAAGTTTTTTCCTGCAATCCATGAACCAGCTTAGTAGCCCTTCTCTGAACTCTCTCCAAAGTATCAATATCCTTCTGGAGATACGGCCTCCAGTACTGCGTACAATACTCCAATCAGGCAATGTAATATTGTGAATGGTGTAACAAAGTAAAATGTGCTTGTGGGGGCAGCAGGGAAATATGGCAGATGTCTGCTGATTTCACCAACCAGGTGAAACAAAAACTCAGAAAGTTCTAAAAGTTACCTTCGGAAAGTTGCAATTCTTTGAATCAAGTAAACTAATTGAAGCATGTCTTCAAATTGGCCACCAGAAGGCCTATATAGAATATCCAAACCTCAAATTTGATCGAATTGGTCACATTCAAGGAATGTCTCTGAATGCTGAAATTTGGGGCAATGCCAATGGCCATGTGGCATGTCTTTCCACCCTACAGTCTATCTTCTACATTACAATAGATCCAAGAGAGAATAATGGAATGTAATCAAGATAATTAACCATTAATAATAGTGTTATAACCACATACAAAACCTTGCCAAAATGTTTACTTGCATTATATTATACTTTCCTATAAGATTTTAATTTCCTTTTTTTCTATACATTTGTGGTTTATATTTATCAACCATGTTAAAGGAAGATATATTTTAATACTTGTCCTATAAGTAGACGTTAGACATTATTAGCCCATTGAATAACACCTTCTAAAAATTAACAAGTCGAGCTTGTTTATTTCCCATTTCTACCTTTTTGTCCTTATAGAATCGTAACTATTACACCTTGGAAGACGTTAATCAAGATGTCAGCAGCTGATGATTTACAGCTGAGAAGCAAACAGATAAGGGAATATGTAATGGGAAACATCAGCAAACCATATTATTTAGCACGCCTGGGAGGAAATGTAAAAGGTTAAGATCTTCCATTTGTTGCTCTTTCAATGCTGACCAAATCAACAAAATATCAGGTAATGTGTAGCTGGTGTCAGCAAAAAGTAATTAGAAGTAGAAAGAGCAATCACCATGACAATGTTTCTTCTTCATTAAAAAGGTATCTGCAGAGATGTGCTGTTCCTCTCTAAACAAAATTAGTTGCAATGTTTTTTTTAGAAAATCATTTTTATTTATTTTCTTTTATAAAAGAAAAATCACATAAGCTAACCCTAATACAAAATATACAAAATGGTGAAGTGTACAGGTGAAAACAATGTCACCCCTGGGTTCTAGAGAGCTAGAACCACAAAACCAGATCAAGGTCGAGTGTTTTATTAAGGTCTTCGGAACCTTGATATAGCAGTGTCGGTATTATTATTAATGTTGTATCATTATGTATTTTATATATTACATTTTGTTTTTTTATGTTCGGATTAGTTTCAGTGTTAGTGTGTTATTGTTGGTGTTATGTGTTATGGTTGGGACTTGGGTTCTTGAAATCAAAATTCATATCAATCACAACATTCATCTGAAACTAAATGCACTACTCGACTTATTATTCATCAGCTTTATCCAGCCATGCTGTTTATTAATGAGGTGGATGATACAATTTTCATAGAGGACATTGGAAGGCAAGATAATGGTTACGACAGAAACATCCCAAAAGTGTGTTTATACATTCAAGATCGTGGGGAATTAATGTTCTTAGTTTATATATGTTATACTGACAACCCAATAACTAATTTGACTAATTAGACATTTGTTGATTTTTTTTGGGTAACATAAAAACCAATGACTTCACGATTTCAAGGTATGGAAGTTTCAAACTTGCGGTTGCTAATACAGCACTTCTTTTCACACTGACAGTACGCCAAGAAAAGTCAATTAGGTCCAGTTCTTCATTAATGATCCCCACAAATCACATTTATAGTGAGAATCATATTGAGAGCTCTACACGATGGTCCCATTTCTAAAAGCTGTTTTGACGTGTATATATTATGGCATGGAATATAAAACCGGGATAATTAACTTTTATTTTTACTGTGGTGAATCCATGCAAGACTCGAAGACATTTGGCCAATTACAAGCTCTTTGAAGCTAGTTTAAGCTTATGTACATTTTTAAAGGTAAGAGGGAATGTTGATGAGATTGCTGCACAGCAGAAACTGCTGGACTGTTGAAAAAAAGGATAAAAATAAATTAGCACACAGTGTTAGATTTATTGTAGGCGTCTGGCTCATTCTGATTTCTATTAATTTCCCAAGGTAAACCCCCCCGGTGTTTTTGGCAATATAATATGGGAATCTTCAATTCATTAGTTAAAATTGAAAAACAGTCTGTCCTTTGCAAGATACACTATATCCTTTCTTTTTCTTTTTTTATGGGGAAACCTATTTATGGTCATTCCAAAGATACAATATCAGCAACATAAAATTAGATTTTTTATTTTATTTATTATTATTAGAATTATCTTTATGATGTTTCCCACTGTGTTGCTCTATAGTCGTATTGGCCATAGTCCTAATTGTTATTACAATTAACCCTCAAAAGTTAAGAAGTAAAAAAGCAAATCTAGCTATTCGAATTTATAATGTTAAACAGAGTATGAAATACTCACTATTATTATTATTATTGCTATTTATATAGCGAAAAAAATATTGTGATTTCTTTAATGCAGTTTTTTTTCCACTTATTCATTTGTCCTGTGTAGCAACATTAAGTGGTATAAAGTATTAAAAAGAACACGTTATCCTTTATTTTTTCTGACATGGTCAAAAAAGCATATGAAAGCAAACAAAAAGAAAAGGTGCGTATGAATCATGTAATGACAGTTTTCCCAAAATGTTCAGAAGGATGCTAGACACCAGGGCTTTTAATAGAATATTACGCCATTTCCCCACACATTTGACACCCCGTATAGCTCTCCTCCAGAGGGGTATCCCATTCAAAAAGCACTTGGATCGAATGTGTCTAGCTCAAGTTATTCAGAGTGACAGTGTTAGCTGGAGTGTGATTACCCTCCGATCTGGCTTAGATTTCAAGGCAGCTAAGTGGAAAGTCCCGATCACAAAAGATGGCTTCTGATGACTCCGATGCCTGGAGCTCCCTAATGTCTTTAGTATCATTGTGTTTCTTGCCACCTCCCCTATCTCCCTTCCAATTTGGTGGTTCTGGGATTAAGTTCCCCGTATCATTATTCATCAACAATAATATGTAGTAACATTTGGTAAAGTGATATGGCACTAGAAATTCTATGGCTTGGGTTTTTGGTAACCACCCAGAGAAACCAGGCACCTGTTTAGTTTTTTTAGTTTGTTTCATTGTATTATTATTATTTTTTTTTTTTTTAAAGTAATTTGTTTAAAAGTAATTTTTTAAAATATTTACAGGGTTATTTACTAAAATAAATTAAAAGTTAATTTAAAATTTCATGTCCAAAGTAGCCAAAATGAAAGCATAGCTAACTTAGAGATTTATTCTAGTTCAGTTATTTTGGCATACTATATTTATTAGTACTAATTAAAGGCAAACTCCAGTGCCAGGAAAACAATCTGTTTTCCTGGCACTGGAGGGTCCCTCTCCCTCCCACCCACCAATCCCCAGTTACTGAAGGGGTGAAAACCCCTTCAGTCACTTACCTGAGGCAGCGGCGATGTCCCTCGTCGCTGTCTCCTCCTCCGCGCCGCTCCTCCCTCTGATTCCGTCGGCCGGTGGGCGAGACTGATCCCGCCCACCGGCCGAGGAGACCTAATGCGCATGCGCGGCAATGCCTGCTAAACATTTCTGTAAAAAAAAAAGGTAATTTTGACAACTTGACAACCCTTATATATTTGTGGCACTCAAGGCTAATCTTACCTATTTTTAGATTGATTAGGAATTGCATATTTTTGTTGTGACTACATTCCTTTTTAATTGGAATTTTTTTTAAAGGAAATCACTACTTTGGAACCACTTCAGTCACATTTTGTTCTCATGTTAAGTTTCTGTAGAATGTATCCGTCAAGTACATGAGGGTTAGTTTCTCCCTCAATGATGAACTATCCGTTAATACATTATTCTGTACAGTACTGAAGCACCCTCTGGAAGTACAGAGATTAGCTATCGCTAACAAGATTTCAGCAAAAGACCATGCAATCACGGAGAATACTAAGTGTTCTATTTGACTCCACAGAACAGAAATAAAAAGGGTTATGGAATTGATTGCCAGATCAAGAACTGAAAAAAAAAACCAATATCTACAGTGCATTTAAAAGTCTAGACATATTACAGAACGATAATAGGATTTATATTTCTGGGCGTATAATCGGACAGTGAAGCACAAAACTTTAATACACAAGCTAATCATGAGATCCAACGCAGGTTTGTTTTTTCACAAAATTATTCTTAGTCACTTTGCTTGTTTTAGTACCGACTGCCGTTCTGAAAAAAAAAACTCTGTGTTTAATCTACATAAAACAGGTGAAAATTACATTTCGTGGGCCAATTTGAAATCTAATTGCAAAGTATAAAATTGTGTAGTCTTATTGGGGAAAAAAAAAAAAGATACTTTTATGTGTCACTAGCAATTATCTTTATAATTAACCCGACATCTAAAAAATAAATGGTTACATTTAGCAATTTATTTCTCAGCATCAGAATTTGGCACAAAATTGGAAAATTCACATAAATAGCAAAAATATTATAAAAAGAAAAAAAAAGGACAGTTATTCGCTAAATTGTAATTGTCAGGAATTCTTACATAGTTATTCATTAGAATTGCACATTTTGTTAACTCAATGTGAATTTCAAAGCTGATAAATGTTTGTGTTTTGGAGTAAAATTTTAAAATCTACCTAATTAATTTGTAATTTAGATTGTACTGAATAACCATGGACTGTGAATTTGCCTTTTTTTTTTTTTATTCTTTATTTTTATTGTGCATGAAGAAAAAACGCTTGTCAGCAATGCCACAACAGCAGAATCCAGCATTTTGTACATACAGATTTGTTAAACGTTATGTGGCATTTGGATGGAACATACACATTGTTATATTAGTAAAACAGGCTAGTCATACGTAGATTCTTCGCATTAATTATGTTGAGTTACATCTTCGCTTCTTAAAAGTAGATTATGGTGAACATTTCTATTGCATATCCTCGCTTATAGGAAGAAATAATGAAAGACATGAAAAGATAAGGCCCATCAGTTGAGACAAGTACAGACATATGCCGCCTATGTTCTAATATACCGATATAGGTCTGGGCATGTTATAACAATTAATAGGAAGATTAAAGAAAAAGTAAACGCGTAGCTAAGGGAAACTCAAACTTAAGCTTATCATATAAGGTATATGGGCATATAAGCCAGTAAGTTTCCACTTGTCTGCATGACCATCACGCTTGTGAAACATAAAAACAGCACATGTAAAGTGAGTAATACAGGCTACTTCTAGCTGTTGTCTCTTACATTAAGTTACGCTTGCTTAGTTCAAGATGTTAAACCTTGCTAGTGTGTCTTAAGGACTCATGTAAAGATCCGCTGGGCAATGTGGACATGTAAACATTGCTATGACATTTTAAGTTAAATAAAGAGTAACAGCAGTGTCCCAATAGCTAGTAAACATCACTAGTGCCCTAAGCAACTCAATTCCTAGTGTAGCGCTGTAAGACGTAGCCAGGGCATGAGCTATTTTGTGTGATGGCGTCTCTTATCTGGGATTGCTCCTATGTTGCTTACCCGGGAGGGCAGGGCACCTGCTACAGTGGGTATATACACAGTTTTCACATTGGATTGGAGATTTCCCTTTGTTAGCTAGGCAGGAGTGAAAGTGGGTTGGTAAACCCTGCATTTTTAGTGTGCCCTTTATGCTAGCTTAGTTATGGGTTGCATTGGGAGAGATATACGCTGTGGTCCGTGGCTCAGTGTACAAACTTAAGTGTGTTCAGGCCAGACATCGAACAACATGTATAGCATACTGTCACCTAGATAGATCAATAGTTTGTAAGTCTGTAAATGTTTCAGGTACCGCCGTCTTGGTGGGTCCTACGCTGCGTGGATGTTAGAGGACAGATGGTCGGTCAATGCCTGCTCCAGCTTGCTCCAGCTTGTCAGCTTGAGTTGGTGCAAACGCCCTTTTAGGCTTAGGTGCTAGCAATGTCTCTCCAGATGTGGCTCTTAAGTTAGTCTCTGTTGGGGACCGAGGTAAGGGTGTTCTCCAGGAGCAGTGTTGAGTCCATCGCCTCCTTATGCAACAAATAATTTGAATTGTTATGTGAATGTGTTATAAAATTGAGATCTGTGAGATATCCCACATGGAATCTAGCGAAAATAAACTATCCCAGGTTAAATACTTTGAATATATTATATAAGCATTAATAATATTTATGGTAGTGTTATTAAATATTAACAGTTGTATTATAAACTAACTTCCATTAAATTGTCTAAGCACATTTGAGCAGACTCTTCGTCACCCTGTTGTTCCTATCAAAATCTGTGATAGCTTGTCTCATTTGTTGTTGAAGTCCAGTTAATAATCTAAATGTAAAACGCTGTGGAAATTTTTGGCGCTATAGAAATATTAATAATAATAAAGTGAGACAAGCATAGTGACTGGTTAACGGGTTTTAGTTTGAGTCCTTTTCAAGTATCAATACTTTGCTAGAGATGCAAATTCTCAGTGTACAAATAAACTACACGGTTCTTTTCTGGCAGTCCTTACCTTTGCTCACTCTTGTACTCTTTATGGTGGGTTAAGAGTACATAGGTCTTTCCTCAATCAGGGAAGACCTGTTATAATGACAACCCAATTCTCTCATCACAGGTGTAGCAAAGGTCAATATAAATACACGGTTTGAGAGATGTAAGCGTGGTATACCTTCACTATCTAAAAAACACACCGTATCGACAGAAACCAACATGAAATTGGAGGACAGACTTTGAGGACATCTCAGTAGATACCATATTGGTTTTAGGGCAGAGAGTGGATGTGTACGACAATAGCCCTACAGGCATAGGCATAGTCTGCAATATTCTTATATCTACAACAGTTTCCAGAGCTAGACTGTATAACTATTGAAAGATTTGACCAGACAGTCACAGAGGGTTTCCTTTGGTTGTTACCAAGGTGAATTGTACTACCGACTGTGAATTGCAGTACAACTATATTGATTTTTTTTTCTCTTTAAGCTGAGATGTTTTTATAATGGGGTTGGATATTGATGTACCTTTTTTCCAAGGTTGAACTATTATATTAATTTCAATTAAGTGCACATTGAGGTTTTGTGTATATTGTACTTGTTAGTAGTTTGCTCTTGTTGTCACATATTTTACTCATCATCTTTTTATGTGATGGTTTACATATTGTTATGGCACCCTTAAATGTTTGTAAAATTACAAATGTTACATTACAGCACTTAAATTACTTTCTTTTGTCAAAATAGCTAACTAATTAGTTAACAGAGGAATTCAATAACACTGTAATCTGTAAAGTAATATGTCATGTGATGGTGGGAGTCACTCGTGATGTAATTTCCTGTTTGTACACTATTTATATGTTTTCACGTCATGCCACCCAATAGTCCCACATTCTGCGGGTTAGACCCAATTTCGGGGTCCTGTCTTGCCATACTGATTGTACTCACTGGTGACTCTTATCCAGGGAACTATCCTCAGGCAGCTCAACAAAAGTGCACAATTTAATGCTGTAACAGTCATGAAAAGGCAAATATGGATGCTATTACCTACCACAGGTCGGGTATTACTCAATGTGAGAATACAGAGTAGGTTCAGACACATCTCAAGACCCAATTTTGTAGAGACCGTTAAAGGAACAGTCCATAAAGGATAACGCTTGGAGTGTTATATTCCAGTTTAGATTTCAAGCTCACAGTTTCCCCCTTAAATAAAAGTTTCTTGACCTAAAATCAAGTAGCCAAAATCAAGTAGCTGCATTGCAGCTTTATTAGTATGAATAACATCATCATGAGGGACTGCATCACACGGGAAGCAAACAAATTTCAGATCAAGAAGACCTTACTTATAGGTTGCTATGAGTAAAGCCCTCTGGGTCTGAAACACATTAGGCTTTAGTTTCCCCTGTGTTGCAGTCCCTCATACCAATGTTGTTCAGACTAATAAAGTGGCAATCATTTGTGTACTCTGCTGAAGCATGGACCTCTCTCTTCTACCTGGCAAGCAGCAGCAGCAGCAATCTGGTGAGTATCTGCCATTTTTCTTGTTATTTGAATGCTTCTTATTTATTTTTTATTTTCCTCACTGCAGCTCTGAAGAAAAGTTACAGGAGGGGGGGGGGCAATTAAAGTTACAGGAGGGAGGACAAGAAGAGTTACAGGAGGGGGGGGCAATTAAAGTTACAGGAGGGAGGACAAGAAGAGTTACAGGGGGGGACTAGAAGAGTTACAGGAGGGGGGACAATAAAATTTACAGGAGGGAGGGGACAAGAAGAGTTACAGGAGGGGGGACAATACAATTTACAGGAGGGAGGGGACAAGAAGAGTTACAGGAGGGGGGACAAGAAGAGTTACAGGAGGGGGGACAATAACATTTACATGAGGGAGGGGACAAGAAGAGTTACAGGAGGAAATGGAGGGGCAATAAGAGTTACAGGAGGGGATGTACAATAAGAGTTACAGGAGGGAGGGAGCAATAAAAGGTACAGGAGGGGAGGGGCATAATAAACGGTTTAGGGGGAGGCAATAAAAGGAGGGGGACATTGAAAGGCACAGGAGGGGAGGTGGGAAAATGAAAGGTATAGGGGGAGGGGAACATTGAAAGGCACAGGAATGCTGGGGGGCATAAAGAGAAACTCATAGAGGCTGAATGCACACGGGGGGCAAAGAGACACACAGAGGGGCTGAGGGAGGACACATAGACAGACTGAAGGGTTGTGGGGAGAAAGAGCCATATCAATGGACTTTGGGGGAGAAAGAGCCACACAAAGGAGCTGGGGAGAAGAAAGAGACAGACAAGGGGGCTGGAGTAAGTAAAAAAATACACAAATGGGTTGTAAGAGAAACACGAGGAGATAAAACACAGCAAAGCGGGTGTAAGACACACAAAGGAGAAAAGGGGAGTAAGATATTAGAATGATAGGATATAAAACACTGAAGGGGGTAAGAAATTCAAAAGGGGGGGTTACATGACACACAGGTGAAGATGCATTTTTTGGCGGGGAGGAGGGGCGGCAAAACGAATCTTCGCCTGTGTATTCAGAAATCCTTGCACGGGGCCTGCTACTACCACTGAAATGGTTAAGTAAAAAGAAAAAAAATATATGTCTCTCTTTGTTTCAAAGGTAAACTATTACCCACTGAGTGAGCTTGCATGAACAGTGAATAGACATTTAGCAACAACTGGCATTCCTCCATGATATGTGTTAGCGACCTGACATTTAAAAGATTATTTTCAATTATTATTACTTGGACAATTATGCATATTCAAAGCATTTAATGTCTTTTTGTCAGTCAGTGATGAACATAAAACACTTAAAAGTGTATAGTAAGCATTTTCGTTCTCACACAAATATGAGAAGAATGTCACAGGGCTCATAATTACACCTCATTAAACTCCGAAATCATAATTTACAAATATATTCCATAGATTTGGCTTATGTTTGTGTTCAATAAAAACTTCATATATGGCATTGTTCCCAGTAACTGTGTGACGATAAAGATGCTGACCGTTTCGCAGTGAAGTGCAGGTACAATTTAACTATTCAGAAATTAGAAACAAGGGTTTTGAACATCACTCATAGTCAACTCTATAAAGCGAGAACTACAACTCCCATGATGCACAGGTATAAATTGTGTCCCAATCCTTTCTTGTAAAATTGAAATCCTATCCAACACCAATCCAATACCAGTCCTATCTAAATGATCATTCTCCATTGTGTTTGGTATCCCACGTTCAGCTGGACACATGGTAAATGTGATGGCCTTTGTGTACCTTGAGAACCATTCTATAAAGTAGGATTTTTTCTTATTCATATTAAACTGATTCACTACAGTTCAAATAATTCCTGTTGGTGCTATGCCATATTTTACATAGTTCCAACAATTAATGATTAGACTGCATTCAACACATTGATTTAAGTGTCTATATCAGGCTTCCCCTAACTCTGGCCCTCCAGATGTTGCTGAACTACGACTCCCATGATTCTCAGCCTATCTATTTCATTCGTAGAATCATGGGAGTTGTAGTTCAGCAACATCTGGAGCCTGTTCTATATCATCAAATATTTATGAGCACAGAGAGCATCACATTTAGAGGAACACTCCAAGACCATCATCACTATAATGAGCTCACACCCTCCCCATTAAAAACAGTCATATCCTCCGTAAAAAGAAGTCTAGAAAAACTGTTTGACTACTTGCAATGGGGAGCACCAGGGTACGTCTGGCACCATGCTTTAGATATGCTATGAAATATAATTTTATACTACTGTGCAATATTGTAATATATGTTGCAAGATATCATGTTTTTATAATGACAGATAACAGGTTAAAGACCATATAGACTTTATGGTCTCAATACTACCTGGCACCTCTCGTATCTCATCCCCGCTGGTGCTTTCTCAACCAGAGAAAGCACCAGGAGGGGTGCGAAATGCATCCAGGGCTTCATTAAAGGATCACTATAGTGTCGGGAAAACAAAGCGGTTTTCCTGACACTATAGTTCCCTGAGGGTGCCCCCACCCGCAGGGTCCCCCTCCCGTGGCGCTGAAGGGGTTAAATCCCCTTTGGCCACTTACCTTAATCCAGTGCTGGGCTCCTTCGGCGCTGGTGACCTCTCCTCCCCAACCGACGTCAGCTTCCTCTGCCGACGTCAGCTGAGCCGAATGCGCATGCGCGGCAAGTGCCGCGCGCGCATTTAACGTGTCCATAGGAAAGCCTTTCTCAATGCTTTCCTATAGACGCTCTGCGCAATAGAGGCATAATATGCCACTAGCGTCGCAGATGCGCCTCTAGTGGCTGTCCGGAAGACAGCCACTAGAGGCTGGCTTAACCCCAAATGTAAACATAGCACTTTCTCTGAAACTGCTATGTTTGCATCTGAAGGGTTAAAACCTGAGGGACCTAGCACCCAGATGTCAGGATCGGGACAGGGATCCAACACGCAGAGTACAAAGAGTAGATAGATACATATACCGGACCTTAGGATGGCCGGACTAACGTAAGAACTACGTATAGAATGGTCAGAGACAAGCCGAGGTCGAGGGAACGAGAAGACAGGTAAGCAAAAGACAAGCCGGGTCAAAGGATAACAGAGAAGCAGAGTAGTAACAACAAAGCCGGGTCAGAACCAAAAGACAATCAGGATACAAGAGCACTGTGTGACTAGACTGGCTAGAACCACGACAGGGCAATGAGCAAATGCGGAAAGCTCCATTAAATACCCTGGCTCTAGAGAGTAATCACGCCTCCGACGAGTCCTGATTCGTGTTCCGGACTTGAGTGGCAGGTCGGACTGGATTAGCGTCATGACGTCGGCTATTGAGCGCCGCGTCATAAAAGGAAGTAGCTCCCTCGCGGCCGGCGTGTAAACGACCGAGGGAACCGCGAGGAACGGGAGAAATAGACCTTCTGGAAGGAGAAACGTCTAAGTCTCTACCTCTCTCAGAGGTAGAGACTACAGGTACCCTGACACCAGACCACTTCATTGAGCTAAAGTGGTCTGGGTGACTATAGTGTCCCTTTAACCTTTTTCTGGGTCCTTTTTTTTTTTTGGGTTGTCTCTACCCTTTCTAGCAGTTGCTTGTTATTTGGTATACGTTTTTCATTTTTCTTTTTTTTTTTCTTTTTTGAGAATTGTTATTTACACTGCATTGCATAACTCATTTTTTTTTGTATGTTATGTCCGGATCACCCTAGCATATATGAGGACTGCTGTTTTAGTGTCGTGCCATGTGTGCCTATTTTTCTAAATAAAGGTGCATTTTTTTAATACTATTTTTTTCTTGTGGATTGTCTGGGGTTACCCACGTGTGTGGACCACTATTCATGAATCAATCAGCAGAATGCCAGTTATATAGTTGGTTTGA
This sequence comes from Pelobates fuscus, assembly GCF_036172605.1. Lineage (NCBI taxonomy): Eukaryota > Metazoa > Chordata > Amphibia > Anura > Pelobatidae > Pelobates > Pelobates fuscus. Next base: position 454,652,765 of record NC_086317.1, read on the forward strand.
GCCAAGTGTACAGGGATCACCCTGCGAGCTGGCCACCTCAGGGCCCCCCGAGGTCGGCCCTGGTGTCACCGGGCGGGTATGCTGGTGCGCGCACGAGGGAGCACTCTCCCCTGAGCGCTCTCTGCCTAGCTCCCTCGCGCACCGCATACTGATGCTGGAGCCGGAATATGACATCATATTCCGGCTCCGGCATCAGTACGTGGCACGCGAGGGAGCTGAACAGGGAGCACTCAGGGGAGACTGCTCCCTCGCGCGCCCGCCAGCCTACCCGCACAGTGACCGGCCACACCGCAACACCATTGGACCCCAGGGAATCCCCTCAGCACTCCGAAAGGTAGAGAGGCTGGGGGATTAAATTTTTTTAAAAAACATGTGTGTGTTAGAGTGTGCGTGTGTTAGCGTGTGTGTGTTAGTGTTAGAGTATGTGTGTGTTAGAGTTAGTTTTTGTGTGTCAGTGAGTGTGTTAGTTTGTGTGCGTCTGTTAGTGAGTCTGTTTGGTGTCTGTTAGTGAGTGTCTGTCTGTCTGTCAGTGAGTGTGTGTCTGTCAGTAAATGTGGGTGTCTGTTAGCTAGTGTGTATGCGTCTGTTCGTGAGAGTGTGTGTGTGTGTCTGTTAGCTAGTGTGTATGCGGCTGTTCGTGAGAGTGTGTGTGTGTCTTCAGCACTTACCTTTCTCCAGCGCCGGACTCCCTTGGCGTTGGGGATCCCATCCGCCTCTCAGCTCCGAAAGCGCATTCAAACCGCCAATAGGAAAGCATTACTCAATGCTTTCCTATGGACATTCAGCGTCTTCTCACTGTGATTTTCACAGTGAGAATCGTGGAAGCTCCTCTATCGGCTGTCACGAGACAGCCACTAGAGGCTGGATTAACCCTCAGTAAAACATAGCAGTTTCTCTGAAACTGGTATGTTTTCAGCTGCAGGATTAAAACTAGAGAGACCTGGCACCCAGACCACTTCATTGAGCTCATGTGATCTGGGTGTCTGTAGTGGTCCTTTAACCCCTGACATGTCATGATTCCCTTTTATTCCAGAAGTTTGGTCCTTAAGGGGTTAAGTGTATGTGTATCTGCATGCACTGGCGTACATATCGCGGTCGCAGGGGTCGCAGCAATGCGACCTCTGCGACCAGGTGCCCGTCGCCAGGTGTTGCGGCCCCGGCTCACGTCTGAGGTGCCTACGCACAGTCGAAGCTTCTTCAGGATCATCTGCTTATCTTGAGTTTGTGGTGATATTAATATTGAATTTTTAAATGATCTGAGTCTGCTAGTACTAGGGTAGCATGAGACAAGATTTATAAGTTTAAGAATAAGTAAATGTGCCCTAGCCAAGATTATTATGTCCATACACATAATACATGACAATCACCAAGGTACTTTTGACACACCACATTCATGCTTCAGGACAAAAAGGAGCACCCCTATAAAGGGCGGTTTTACCCACACATATATATTAATGCCATAGGGGTGTCAAGGGGGGTACCGAATGATTTTAGGGTAAGAAACTAAGTTTGAATCTATTCTCCCAAGCATTACAGCTAATACAATCTGAATTGGAAGGGAGGAGGTTCATACATTAAACAGGAGACCTTTTACTTACGGGACATGTAGGACTCACCTGAATGGGTAGGTGCCACGCACATGACTGTTAATCCCCTCAAACCACACATAAGGACTTTACAAGATATGGTAGTCATCCCATATTTGAGGATACTATGGCTGTAGAGACAGGTTTCTCTGACACTAACTTGTGACTTGAATGGATGAAATACAATGCTACTAAACATAACAAGTCTACTGCTATGTCTGCGGAGGAGCGAGGTCTCACCCAGGTACTGTAACCCTGAACCTTCCTCCGGATATGAGGTATGCTTTTTAAGTCTCTTCACTATATTTAAACCTAAGCGGTCAGCATGTGAGTCATGGAAAATGAATACCCAATCATTACTAAAAATATTAACCCAGACGAAGGCATTACTATATATCCAGGGAACTATACTTGTTATGGGATATATGGTGGGATAGGGTGGTTACAAGCTACCTCTCAGATGACCTTCCAGAATAGAATGGCCTTAGAGATGATTTTGGCAGTTAAAGGGAGAGTATGTAAAATACTCCCAGACACCATGACATGCTGTACCTATATCCCAGATAATACAGGCCCTAATGGTAAGGTAACGTTGGCAATAGAAAAGTTAAAGAGTTTGTCCAATGAACTGAAACGGAATTCTGGGGCCACGGATGCATGAGAAAGATGGTTTGGATGGATGTCTGGATGGCAAGGTGCTCTGGCCCAAATAGGTGTTGCCATTTTAATAACGATAATCATTCTCGCTCTTCTTGTTTGTTGTGTGTTACCCTGTCTTAAGAAATGCCTACAAAAGACAGTTGATCAGACAATCGACCAGACCTTCCTTCACCAAGAGATTGACGACATAGACCGTGATACACCACATACACCCTTACAGTCCCACCACACTAAATCAAAAGCTCCTCTTAAGGACATTCAGAGATAGCATCTGTCTCTACGGGCAGAAGTCTGTCGTGGGAGAAGTAGTGGACAAGCTGCTACGAGTCACCCGCGCAGTGAAGCGTTCAAGGCCTGTTCAGACAGATGTGCAAGATAGCTTTTTTGTTATTTTTCTATAGGGACAGTATTAGCGTTAGAGATAGTAGTTGTTAGTAAAATAGTCATTTTAAGGGGGGACTGTTATGGACAAAATACTTGAAAGGTTAAAATGTCTTTATTTACTATTATACATTCCCTAAAAGAATATCCTTGTAAGAGGGTCATAATTTCTTACACATGTGTGCTCAGTAACTATTTCCTCTGTAAATTCCTCCCATCCAGCTACCCTCCCCCTTCCCATCGAGCAAGCCGCGTGTAACAAATTCCTGTGTTAAAAGAACAGCTTCCTTTACTAACTCCTCCCCACTTCCTTTGTACAAGTTAACAGCTATGTGCCACGTGTAACAAAATGGAGAATCGCTGTGTGACAGACCCATCTGTATAGGCTAAGATTGCTGGTTCGTCTGTTTGCCCCCTTTTCGTCTATTTGCCTGTCCGTATACCCCTGTTCGTTTGTCTCATGAAATAACCGATTGAAACTACTGAATGGACGGCCACCAAGGAGAGAAGTGTGCTGCTGGTTAACTTCTTGGCCCCAATTAGAACGTTGTGGTTAACCGCAGACACCTCTCCATTCTAACCGTATTCAGGGTGGTCGTCGTTCGTATGCCGTCCACGAGGCGGCGGCCATTTTAAACCATGCAAAAGTCCAGCGGTGTTCGGCTCAGATTCTATGGAACTAAAAACGGACACTCTTTCTGCCAAACACCGCTGAAACCACCGACCGCCCTTCTCAGTCGACAAGGCATGCGACCACCGGCCGTTCGGGAGTTTGGATTACACAAATGGACTTAACCCAAATAGCCGTCCCATGGAGTCAATCACATACCGAAGGACTGTAAGAGACTTTGACTCCATGGTGATTGAACTGTGCATATGGGATCTGAGCGCTATTCGCTAAGAATATGCACTCAGATCCAGGCTATCTGGGGATACGTTGCACGAATGTAAAATGTTCGGTAGTTGTATAATTATTTATTTTTACATTTTTTTGTGTGTTTGATTTAAAATGGCGATTTGCCTCTGTCCTGTCCTGGAGATAATTGAATTACTTCTCGATTATCTCCAGGGCAGAGGGGAGGAAACCAGGATGCATTATGGGAATATTTTGTGCCTGTATGTCTGAAAGTGCCATATGTCTGTCTGTCATTACAGTCTACCATTTGGTCCCTTAGGGGAGTGTCCACCAAGTGGGAGACCTGCATAAATACGGGCAGGTAGCCCACAGTAAAGCCAGTTCTTGTTTTACCCTCAATGCGGAGCTTGGTCTCGTTATTGGAGGGGAGATTTACTACACGGTTAGCGACTGATTGCTGGAACCGTAAGCCGCTTGGAGGATATATCTGTTTGGCTGTTAGCCGCGATTCATGGATTTATTGTTCGTGAGTTTGGGATCCGTACGGGTCCCGGTCGGGCGATTGGCGCATTTCCCTTGGTTGCAGTTTTTACGGTTGGAGTATACGAATGGAGCTTGCATTATTGCAAAAAGGGAAAGTTTAACTCCTTTATGCCAGAGGGGTCTTAACACGCTGTTAAAGTAACTGTTTCCCCTTCAGCCCCTCTCTGTTCAGTAACTACTCACTCCCCCTCCCATCCTGTAACCAAGGCGGAGCTGGAATGTGGGTGGGAGAACTCTGTAATGATGACATTACATCCTGTAGGGTGGGTTTAGACAAGACCCCTTAACCAATTGTTGAATGTATACTGTATGTTAACTGTGACTCTGTACATGACGTATTTCTGCTTTAAAAGGGAATTGCACCCCCTGCAATAAAGGGCACTCTGGAGTTCTTCATGAACCTGCAATGTGTCTGGTGTGATTTACTTCTAGAAGACATGCACACAATCAATTTAGAAAGGAGTAGATAGACAAATAATCAAAGTTTGCTTTGATCTAAATCAGCAGGGGGGGGGGGGGGGGCCTTGGAACAGTTTTTGCACCGGGGCCCCATGGGTTGTGTGTACGCCACTGACAGGGATGTTAATTGTATCCTAAAGGCAAAGGACGGTAGTGAAACTACTAGTCTACCCAACTGTGGAGAGACCACACAGTGATTACCAATAATGTGCATGTGCATTAGACCACCCAGTCCAGCCTGGCTTAGTCACATGAGCTAGGAATGCAATTAATTCCCAGCACAAAAGCAGAAATGCTGCACTTTAAATCAAAAATGTACTTGCTCAGCAGTATCAATTGATTTACTGAAGCATTGCAATTGTTGTTGCAACACAATTCCTAGTATCCACAGTGAGTCCACATGTGGCTTAAACGGACACTATAGTCACCAGAACAACTACAGCTTATTGAATTTGTTCTGGCGAGTAGAATCATTACCTGCAAGCTTTTTGCTGTAAACACTGTCTTTTCAGAGAAAATGCAGTGTTTACATTACAGCGTAGTGATAACTTCACTGGCCACTCCTTAGATGGCTGCTAGAGATTCTTCCTGGGTCATGGCTGCCTAAAATGCATCCAACCATTCAGTTTCTCCTCCCTCTGCATGGATACACTGAACTTTCCTCATAGAGATTCATTGATTCAATTAATCTCTATGAGGAGATGCTGATTGGCCAGGGCTGTGTTTCAATCATGCTGGCTCTGGCCCTGATCTGTTTCCTTGTCAGTCTTATCCAATCCTATGGGGATGCACTGTGATTGGATCAGGCCACCACTTCTGATGATGTCAGCAGACAGGTTTTGACTATTGACTATTATGAGTCAAACAGCATGCAGAGCTACAGCTTCAGGCTTGAATAAAAGTAAGATTTTGCTATTTTTAGGGAGGCATGAGGGGCCCAGGGGGGTTTTATGGTGGTTTTAACACTCTAGGGTCAGGAATACATGTTTGTGTTCCTGACCCTATAGTGATCCTTTAACCCCTTAAGGACCAAACTTCTGGAATAAAAGGGAATCATGACATGTCACACATGTCATGTGTCCTTAAGGGGTTAAGTTGTTGTCAAACAACACAATTTGCACAATTACACTTTTTGACTACAACCTGACCTTGACATTCTAGTCAAGGTCACATTTCAGAGAGAAGATGCAAGTGCAGTCTCTTCATTAATATTACTATTATATATTTATTTCAGTTCCTGAATTGCCATACAGGGAGTGCAGAATTATTAGGCAAATGAGTATTTTGACCACATCATCCTCTTTATGCATGTTGTCTTACTCCAAGCTGTATAGGCTCGAAAGCCTACTACCAATTAAGCATATTAGGTGATGTGCATCTCTGTAATGAGAAGGGGTGTGGTCTAATGACATCAACACCCTATATCAGGTGTGCATAATTATTAGGCAACTTCCTTTCCTTTGACAAAATGGGTCAAAAGAAGGACTTGACAGGCTCAGAAAAGTCAAAAATAGTGAGATATCGTGCAGAGGGATGCAGCACTCTTAAAATCGCAAAGCTTCTGAAGCGTGATCATCGAACAATCAAGTGTTTCATTCAAAATAGTCAACAGGGTCGCAAGAAGCGTGTGGAAAAACCAAGGCGCAAAATAACTGCCCATGAACTGAGAAAAGTCAAGCGTGCAGCTGCCAAGATGCCACTTGCCACCAGTTTGGCCATATTTCAGAGCTGCAACATCACTGGAGTGCCCAAAAGCACAAGGTGTGCAATACTCAGAGACATGGCCAAGGTAAGAAAGGCTGAAAGACGACCACCACTGAACAAGACACACAAGCTGAAACGTCAAGACTGGGCCAAGAAATATCTCAAGACTGATTTTTTCTAAGGTTTTATGGACTGATGAAATGAGAGTGAGTCTTGATGGGCCAGATGGATGGGCCCGTGGCTGGATTGGTAAAGGGCAGAGAGCTCCAGTCCGACTCAGACGCCAGCAAGGTGGAGGTGGAGTACTGGTTTGGGCTGGTATCATCAAAGATGAGCTTGTGGGGCCTTTTTGGGTTGAGGATGGAGTCAAGCTCAACTCCCAGTTCTACTGCCAGTTTCTGGAAGACACCTTCTTCAAGCAGTGGTACAGGAAGAAGTCTGCATCCTTCAAGAAAAACATGATTTTCATGCAGGACAATGCTCCATCACACACGTCCAAGTACTCCACAGCGTGGCTGGCAAGAAAGGGTATAAAAGAAGAAAATCTAATGACATGGCCTCCTTGTTCACCTGATCTGAACCCCATTGAGAACCTGTGGTCCATCATCAAATGTGAGATTTACAAGGAGGGAAAACAGTACACCTCTCTGAACAGTGTCTGGGAGGCTGTGGTTGCTGCTGCACGCAATGTTGATGGTGAACAGATCAAAACACTGACAGAATCCATGGATGGCATGCTTTTGAGTGTCCTTGCAAAGAAAGGTGGCTATATTGGTCACTGATTTGTTTTTGTTTTGTTTTTGAATGTCAGAAATGTATATTTGTGAATGTTGAGATGTTATATTGGTTTCACTGGTAAAAATAAATCATTGAAATGGGTATATATTTGTTTTTTGTTAAGTTGCCTAATAATTATGCACAGTAATAGTCACCTGCACACACAGATATCCCCCTAAAATAGCTATAACTAAAAACAAACTAAAAACTACTTCCAAAAATATTCAGCTTTGATATTAATGAGTTTTTTGGGTTCATTGAGAACATGGTTGTTGTTCAATAATAAAATTAATCCTCAAAAATACAACTTGCCTAATAATTCTGCACTCCCTGTATGGTTTGCTATGTTTATAAGGTTTCATGGGCTTGAAAAACTATTGTAACTTTTATAATGTTTAGTATATATGTTCTGCAGTTTCCAGCTAATTATAATCTGTAATTTCCTTAACAAACGCAGGATACTAGAATCGGTTGGTTGTAATGGCACTGTTTGCAATTAACCATTTTTTTTTTTTCATAAAGTTAAACAGCATGGAAGCAAGTCCCATAAAAATGCAAATATTAGAGTCATAATGGAACTGAGGAATTTGCTGCAGTTTGTTGCAGTTTTATGTAGATTTGACAACCATGGTCTCGGGAGGATTTGCCAGTTGCTGTCAGTGCAGAATGCAAAGGCACCTCCAGAGTCCTGTAACATGTTTGCTGGCCATTAATGGTGCAGAAAATAAATATTTTAGCATGATATTAAAATACCTCATTTCAACTGCTGCAGACAAGGTAAACAAACAAGGAGTTGCAATTTATCAGTACATGGCTACAGGAATAATGATTGGCTATTAAAACTCAATTTAAAGGGACATTCCAAATCCCCGCAAGCTAGGTGCAGTGCAGAGGTCAGAGTGATTTACGTGGGGTAGTTTTTTTTTTTTTCATTAATCTTTATTCATCATATTTTTTTTATTAATAATTAGTTCTGCTCCACAAGCCCAGACAAAGTAATTTCATGGTGTAACAGTCGTAAAAAGGCATATGTGGATGCTATTACCTACCACACATCTGGCATTACTCAATGTGAAAATACAGAATAGGTGCAGAAACATCTCAAGACTCCATTTTGTTAGGACAGTTAAAGGAACAGTCCATAAATACATTTATGGATAACGCTGGATTGTTGGACTCCCAGTTTATATTTCAGGCTCCTCATTTCCCCCTTAAATAAAGGGTTATTTAATTTTTTGCTGCTTTATTGGTACCAATAACATCGGTATGAGGAACTGCACAACACGGGAAGCCAACGCGTTTCAGACCCAGAGGACCTAACATATAGGCTTTTGCTCCAACTTGTGGTGCAGTTCCTCATGCTGGATTAATCGAAACTAATAAAGCGACAATGGTTTGTGTACTCTTATTAGAGCATGGTGCTTTTGTGGAAATCAGATTAGTGTTTTCTTCATCTACAGATCTCTCCTCTCAGTTGCCAGCAGCAGCATTTTGGTGAGGACCTGCCATTTATTTTTGTGTTAAGATAGTGCTTCTTATTTATTACTTTTTATTTCCCTCACTGCAGCTCTGCTCAACCCAGCTAGTAGAATGCTAAGCAACGAGGGCTTCAACATGGATTCAGGGCTTCAACATGGATTCAGGGCTTCAACATGGATTCAGGGCTTCAACATGGATGCAGGGCTTCAACATGGATATTGCTGCACTGTGCTTTCAGTGCTACAAACAAAGAAACATTGAAATCAATGCTTTGTTTTTCACTTTGTGTTGGGCCGCATAGTGATCAGATTGACAGCCATACGAGTACAACTTCGTTATTTTTTAAAATGGCAATTTCTCTTGAAATTTGTCATTTTAAAAAGTGACAATATGTGGCCACTCTGTTAACCTCTAAAGCACCTTTGCAGGCCTAAGAGCGCTAGCGGTGTGAAGGGCTCATTGAAGAATTATCTAAGACTCTCAATATAAAAAATCCTATGCCTATTCTATAAACAGATTTTTTTTATTTATTTTTTTTATGAAAGGTTCCTACTACATATAATTATCATGAAACAACAACCTATGTATATATCCAAGATTCAGACTCTGAACATGGTTTAACACTAAATGGAGGCACAGTGCCTCGGGACTCCAGGTATTATTATAATAATAATAATAATTATTATTATTTTATTATTTATATGGCACCATCAGATTCCATAGCGCTGTACAATGGGTGGACTAACAGACATGTAATTGTAACCAGACCACTGGATGTACAGGAACAGAGGGGGTGGAGGACCCTGCTCAAAGAGCTTATTATAACCAATTCAAAGAGATAAAATGGTTACAGTGCCTACAGTGTCCCTTTAATGATGGTTATTAATCGTGAAAATAGTGAAATGTCTTTCTCGATGAAGGTAGGTATATTCAATATATTTTTGTTAGCTTTCACTTATTATTTTTATTTATTTATAAAATATTTTACCAGGAAAGATATATTGAGATTTCTCTCGTTTTCAAGTATGTCCTGGGTCCACAAAACATTGCAATGATACATTATGGTACAATAAAATACAAAAACAATATTAAATACACAACATATACAAAATTTAACATAGAACAGGTAGGAAATATATAATCAACCATGACACGTGCATTCTGTTTTGAGGTATGTAGAGAGGGATCTCTTAAAGGACTTTAGGCTTAGGGAAGATTTTAATTTGTGCGGGAGGTCGTTCCACAATTGCGGCGCTCTGTAGGAGAAGGAGGATTGGGCCGCTTTCTTTTTGTATTATGGTAGACTACATCGAATATATGAACTGAGTGATGAACGACTGAGAGTTGAGATTTATGAGTGCCTTTTCAATAAATACAATAAAAAAAACAAAGGAAAGACTTACCTGTGCACTACCTTAAATCCCTATGCATATTTAAACAAATGGAGGTTTTTCTTTGTTTTTGTTTTTCACTCCAATGACCATTAGGTGTAAGACCATCTGCCAGGTCAAGGCTACCAAAGGTAACTTTTTTATTTGGTTTGTATTGTATGTATTGGGACTGTATGTGTAGTATGGTCATTGCTGCCGCCCAGAAGTAGTCGGGGTCTGAGCGCCGGACTTGTTTCTGTGTGTTCCTTTTTAATAAATGTCAACATAGTAACTACCAAACCCTTTTCAATATATTTCTTCCAAATCATTATACTTTAATTAGATATATCGATGAATAATTTACTTTAGCCCTCTGAATAGTGCATTTTAAGACTGATAGTAGCAGCTGAATATATTAATTCAGTAGCAATTAATTATCTGTTAAACAAGGTTAAACTCGATAGTCCTACAGACTCATACATTAAATGTTCCATATGGCCTTTAGCCTACTGATAATACACTATGCTACAGCATCCGTTTTTGTCAGCTTACTGTAATTAGATATGCAGTAAAACAAAAAAAAAAGACAAAGGGTAATGACTGTAAATTATTTTGTTAAAGTAATTTCCTTAGTGGATTTCAAAGACTTTGTATGAATCTGCTTAATGAATTACAATGGGATGTCTGCTTAATGTCACAATGAGGTTAATTTGCTGTAACTTTTGTACTGCAAGTTTGCTGACCATACCTATTCAATTATTCAATGCTCACAAAGAAACATAGTGTAAGATGTACGATGTGTACTCCGTATCACAGTGTCACCATACTAATTCTCATTAATATAATTTTAATTATCAGAATTACGAGGAAAAAATGTTGCATTTCAAACTGGTCCAAGGTTTTTGATACCCTTCTTGCTATCAAGACGTTTGCTTGAAGCTCTACTGAAAATATCTAAACCATTTTTGAATAATGAGACCTGTCAAAGTTGAAGATCAACTTTACCCTAGAAGAACAACAGATCCTATAACATTAACTTTAGAGCTGTCATAAATCGAAGATGAATGTAAACCATTTGTGCCTACTGTACCTCCCTTGGCATGAAGCTGTGGGGTATCATGGCAAAATCAGGTGATTTATTGCAGCTGTTTAGTTGTTTCCCCTTGTTTAATGTCACATAAAGTTCTGTATTCAACTTTTTTGTTGTTTTTTTTTAGTTTAGTTTTTTATATTGAAGAGGTGCAGAGGTTTACGAAATGATAGTCCACGGAACTAAACTACCAGGAAGTAACAGAACCAACTGTCTGATTGAAAACTAGGGTTGGTGTAACAAGGCTCATTTATAAAAGTGGCTATTTCTATTAAGATTGGTACTTTTATATTTGAAAAAAAAGAAGACCCACTCTTCACTAATAATGTTCTTTAGCATGTCTCACTGACCAAACGTCAAGGAAAGCGTGGGGGTGGTGGCCTTGCCAGACCCTTAACCAACCTATTTTTAATTTCCACCAAAGTGCGTACAGAGATTAGAAATGGATAAGGACTGTTCAATGTCCTTATCCAATGTCTCTCCAACCATTGTACAATGGTGGGGAGAAGATGAAGGTCATTCACTCGTGACTTCAAGGACATCTGAAATTTTTTGACTCTCCTGTGTTAAACACTGGGGTCAATTGGACCCATTCATGTGACCAAACATTGAGATGAGTTAGTTACAGGATGTATGGGACTTTTTGTTGTAGTGTCAACATCTCAGAAAACAGCTGATTTTCCCTCACTACAGTAGTATGAATATTAAAAGGGAACTCTTAGCTTTTACACTCTCTGTAAAAAAAAATACTGTACTTTCAGAACAAGAACCAGTTACAGAAAATGCAAGTAAATCTAGCTTTTACAGTGAAAAAAACTAAATAAAATACAATTGTGTAACTTTCATCTGTCTTGTCTGTCTTTATCTGTCAGTAATACTAACATTTTCAAAAATATCTATAATTTGTGCTGTAAAGGAATTCTATCGATTTAGACTTCCAACTTCTTTTATCTTTAAATTAACTAATTGTCCAGTCCTACTAATGTCTAACTTTGCTTTGACAAATTAGAGGAACTGACAATGGAAGATTGCTTTTTTTAAAGCAAAGGGAAAAAACAGAACCGGAAACTATATATATATATATATATTTTAGAACCCTCAGCACTGTCAGAGAAAATATATACATATAATAATAATATTGTATCGCTCTCCACCCAGTAAAGTTAAAAGCTTTCTTGTATGTAATTGTACTTTGTCAGGCTAGTTGTGTCTTTACTGTCTTTCATTGTCTCCCTCCTTTTTCCTTTAAATTAGCTAATTGTCCAGTCCTACTAATGTCTAATTTTACTTTGACAAATTAGAGGAACTTACAATGGAAGATTGCTTTTAAAAAAAAAAAAAAAAAAAAGGAAAGGAAAGGAGAGGAAAGGAAAAAAGGAACCATAAACGATTTATATATATTTATACACATGTGGATTTTTAATAACCCTCAGCACTGTCAGAGAAAATATATACATATGATAATAATATTGTATCGCTCTCCACCCAGTAAAGTTAAAAGCTTTCCTGTATGTAATTGTACTTTGTCAGGCTAGTTGTGTCGTTACTGTCTTTCATTGTCTCCCTCCTCTTCCCTTCAAGCTCCAGTAGAGCGATGCCGACTGACTCCCCCATCTTTTCCAACTGACACGCTAATAAGTAAAAATGAGTAATGGCTTAAAATATGATTTTTTTGTTTCAGCCCACACACCAACAAGGGCACAGCAACATTTTGCATTTATACTTTGTATTTACACTTTAGTATTTACTGTGCTAACAATGAACAAGTGGAATGACACCCCCTGTTCTTCTCTGCCCAAAGTGCCCTTTTAGTAAGAATTGATGACTGGTAAGCCAATCCATTAAAATGTGATTTAAAAATATTACTTATAAATAACAGGGAGGGGAGTTTTACTTAAGCAACTAAAGCCACATTATTTATAAATGAAAATGACTCACGCATTCATAAATGTAGAGCCGGATTGGTCAAAAAGTAGATCTTAGGTTGTTGCAGGAATACAACTCCCATTAGACTTTGCCAACTATATTGCCACGGTTGTATGCTTTACAGTTAACACAGAAATTTAGTCCAGCTCTAGAACAGTAGCAATGGCTGTAGTGATAAACCACAATATATAAACAAAATAAAATTTAAAAAAAAAATATTACAAACATCAATGTACACTTAAGAATCTGAAGTTTTTTGGTACATGAATGCATGATCATTAAAGGAACATTTCAGGCACCATAACAACATAATTTAAAAATATCCTTTGGCCCCTCCCCAGGTCACATCCGGCTTCTGAAATTTCAGTTTCACCCCTGAACGGTGGCACTTCACGCTTCCTGAAACTGAAATACAGAAGCCGGTTGCCTCCTGGGGGGACCTGAGCATCAGCGATTCAAGGCACTCTTACCTGTTCTTTAACCCCTTGAGGTAAGAGTGCGTCTGGGAGCCCTCTGGCACCATAACAACTTTTATTATAATGAAGATGTAATAGTGCCTAAACTGTTCCTTTAAAGTGTACGCTCCGTTGCTACACCAGGACAAATCACTTAGGTTGGTCGTATACTAGTAATTTACCTACCTTGATGCTTTCTCTCTGAGACAGAAGAGGGTATTTTTATAAAACCTACAAACAAATCAAGCTTAAACAGGGAACATTAGGCGTAGCAAGGCTGTGTAATACAAATAAAAACACAAAAATAGCCCTGACATCAAACTCCCACCAGTAACAAAAGCATATTCAGTTATTACTGTTGGACCTAAAAGTCCTAAGTTTGCCTTGATGTTGGCAGGTGAGCTTACAATATAATGAGCATTTAAGTGGAACTCAGAAACCTCTGCTATTTAGTATGCATTGGGATATAGTATAGCAAACAGCGAGCTGTTTTGGTTTTGTATCCTATTCTGAGTCATTTCAATCATATAAATATAAGACCTCAGATCCTTATTTTGTGATGCAAATATACAGTTTATTTAATCCAGTCATCCATGTTATATGTATAAGCTATGGCTCTGAAAGTATACACACAGTAAGGGTATGGCAAATGTCTCTCCCAAATTATACCATGCCTACATTATCACACAATCAGCATCAGGCCAAAGGGACATTGCAAATACTGTTTTGGCTGTGACTGGATAAATTGGGTAGGTAGGAAGTACATGGAGCCTGCAAGTATATTTGAGCACGGTCTTACTTAGCCTTTTTTTTTTTCTCTGTTAACAGTTGTAATAGTTTGTTCATTTGTAGTTGTTTTCCAGCTTTGTAAAGGCGAAATGCGTAGGTACAAAACAAATGAAAATGAGAAGAATAAGGATGAGAGTTATGGACTGTAGGCAGCATCTGAAAAGTAAATGTCGGAATGGAAGGAGGGTAATGAAAGAGACATTCCTGTTTACTAAGAGGGGCAGTAGATTCTGTTTAAAAAAAAGAAATCAAAAGAAACATATTGAACTCTCTCTCTTTGTGAATGTTCGGGTTTGGCGCGTAATGATTTTTCTATACCATAAATTATGTATGTGTTGCTTTAGAAGCTGTCATCTTTAAACAAGAACCTTTCTTGAGAAGTTTGCTTTAAATGATAGGACGAGCTTCTTGGGTATAGTTCAACTTTTTAATATTTATCAAGGTATGATGAATACAAATAAAGCGTAGTATAGAAAAAAATCACAGTTCAAAATGTAAGGGAAGTATAAAAATAAATTCATACTTTCCTAGTAGTGTTCAAAATGTAAAGCTTGCAATTATGTAAGCATGGTTCCAATGGAATTTTTGCGTACACTGATATAATCTCACCGGACATTCTGACGACCTTGATGAAAAGTCTCATACTTATAAAAATGACTGTCTGTTTAATTGCTGTCCTTACAATGAGTTCATAATTTGGAGCCCAATGTCGAAGCCTGTTTGCTATATGATAGGACGTTAGCTGCAATTTTTTAATAGTACTTTTTAACTATTAAAATAACACATCGCTGGGTGAGAAGAATGTTACATTAAAAAGTTAGATTATCTTTTTACCATAATGCTCAAAACTCTGTGGCACATAAATCGCTTGGAATTATCATTGCCTGTCAAAATTATATAAATTTGTGACTGCATTATGCACAATACGGCAACATTTTTCCTGTATATGAATGATATTTCTTTATTTAAACAGTGCCTCGGTTTTACACCACTCATAAAACAGTTTCAGTGACTGTTTTGCATAATACTCTAATAAGTTTGTATGTTTCTGTACAGATGACTGCACGAGAACAATCGCTTGATAAACCAATGCACCAGTCGCAAAATGAGTTGTATTGTACTCCCGAGTTATTCTTAACACAAATGGAGCAGAACTTGAGAAAGCCTTATTTTGTTTTTTCCGAATCTTAAGTATTTTGAAACCTTGTATGGAGATAATAAATAATAGCATGAATAATTCAGCAGTAGTGTAATGGGCACCCTATTAATGAAAGTATTGTTGAAAATTGTTCTTTAACTTGAAATTAATTTGGAAATACAAATAAGTGATTGGCTAACCTTGGTGTCCAGATTTTATTGAAAAAGTTTTGTTATGATGTTCAGCCATCCATAAAGGAACACTGCAAACACCATTACCACTAGTGTGATACCAGGAGTTCCCTGGTGTCCCCCCCTTGTAACTTCTTACCTGGGCTCCACTCGATGCTGCTCCATGACTCCACTACTTATGATGAAGCATGAGCTTTCATTAGCTCTCCTGAACTAAGCCCTGTAATTAGGACCCAGTGGCCACCAGGAAAGCATGGGGAGGAACCAGAATGCCAGTTGGTACCCAATGAAGATACCTGCATGTGTTAGTGTATAGTAAGAGTCAGTAATGCTCACAAATATGTGATCTATGCCAATAACCACTCAGGCAATGCTGCAGACAGCCCATGCTGCCTGTGAGGACACCACTAAGACTTGGTTGGTACTGTGAAAGGATGCCTAGGCAGAGCCTCTGACATGGGGGGATGACAGCTACTTTCATTGCCTGTCCAATTACTCGCTTGATCAGGACCGAGATTAAAATGCAACTGTTACTTTAGGCCTATAGTTATTTACGCTGAGGAAGTGAGAACAGTGTTTCCAGGCACACAGTCAGGAACAAGAGCTCTGTGAGGTCTATTTCTCCTCAGCTGGGATTAACCCATAGAAATTGTATAACTTTATGGCTTCTTCTTTTACTTGAAGAGACACTGTAGGCACCCAGACCACTTCAGGTCATTGAAGTGGCCTGGGTCCCATGTCCCTTAACCCTACAGTGGTAATTTTTGCAGTTTATGAGAAACTGCAACATTAAGCTCTGAGGGTTATCTCCACCTCTAGTGGCTGTCTACCGCTGAATTGAAACGGACCTTTGGTCCGGTATATGACGCTGGACATCCTCACGCTCTGCATTAGGACTTCCATGTCAGATTCTTTCCCATAGGAAAGCATTGAACAATCCTATGCAAACGTGGCCATTGCTGTGCATGCGCATTTGGCCTTCCCCGCCGGCTGTCGTTTTAACCCCTTCAGCCCCCCCAGGAGGGGGGGGGTGCGAGGGAGGAGGGCACTATAGGATTCTATAGTGTGAGGAAAATGGCTTTATTTTTCTGGCACTATAGAAACCCTTTAATGAACTTGTTTTTGTTTGAGATTGTCAATGAACTTGCGAGTATGTGAGTGAGCTTGTTTCGTCACGCATTTGCATACGCTTACTATATAATTATATTTTTCCTCTCAGAGGACCAAGATTTTAAAATACAAAAGAGGCATACATACAGGACTTAAAGTTTCATGTCCTACTCTACTAGCCAGGCCTTACAAAATACTAGCCAGTACAAGCCTCGAGGGTTCAAGACACACTTCACAAAGCTAAATTTATGCTTGCCACGCTGTCATTTTCATTAACCAGTGACTACGGGTCACTGTTGAACATTTTCAATATATATGAAACACCACATTGCAATTAACTATTCTTCCAGAGCCCATCACAAGATTAGCTTCTGGATCCACCCATGACCCATAGTGTTTTATAGCTACAGTGTTCTTTTAACTACTAATTGGCAGAGAATTGAGCAGTAAGACTGCAGGGGCATAATATATACACCAAAACTGCTTCATTAAGATCAGTTGCTATGATGATTAGCATGTCCCTTTAACTCCAAAACGTTCTACGCCGTCCACAATTCCCTCCACCCCCGGCAAATTAGGGCCCCCCCGCGGGCTATGTCATGTGATCACTCTCACAAGTGATATCACATAGACACAATAGCTGGCCATAGATCTGCCTGCAGAGGGACAGTCCATGTGATGCTGTAACAATAAATAAATATATATATTTATATATATATTATATATATATACACACAATACATATGTAATGG
Organism: Pelobates fuscus; assembly: GCF_036172605.1. NCBI lineage: Eukaryota > Metazoa > Chordata > Amphibia > Anura > Pelobatidae > Pelobates > Pelobates fuscus. The sequence continues at coordinate 454,670,031 of NC_086317.1, forward strand.
CACTCACCCTTGCTGATAGTGTAGGTTATTAAAATGCCTTGGTGCAATCCCGCTGATATGTAGTATATAAAATAACGATGCACTCTTAGGTCTTTTTAGAAAAAAGTAGTAGTATTTAATCCATCCAAGAATTTTTAAAAAAAAATTTATAAGTTGCTGATCGACGTTTCGACCCGTTTGGGTCTTCCTCAGGATCCTAAAAAGACCTAAGCGTGCATCTTTATTTTATTTTATATACTATATATATGTGTGTGTGTGTGTATACAATGCATTTCGCCCTTTGCCCTTGCCTTTTGCCCTTGATAATGCCTTGATAATATATCAAAAATGTGCTTTATTCAGCTTTCAGTAGCTACATATGTCGACGTTTCAGACCACCCAGACTTTTATCAAGACAAATTGTAAGAGCTATACAACCGTTTAAATATCATGCAACAAAGTGCTAATTGGAGAGTGAAACAAGTGAAAACGAGATGTCAGTGATGACGTGTGCATGTTCTAAAAAAACAAAACATCATGAGATCAAGTTAACCCCTTCTGTCAAGGGACTAGTGAGATCGATTTAACTATTTACAAGATAGAGAGGATGAAAAACTAGGTGTTTGCATCCGAGGTATCAATAATAAAGAGATTGCCACCAGTGTTGGGTAACTTACAACAAAAATTCCGTACACCCATCATGGATAGACTTCCGCACCAAATGCATAGGCACAAATATAGTATTCAAAAGAATATCAATTTTACAAAGTAGCAGATTGTTATTTAACAATTAATTCAGCAAGTAAAATAGTTGTCACGTACACGTCCTACATCACTTAAATTATATAGAATTCATATGTAGCAATTGGTATTGACTGTGACATAGTAAACTAAGAAGCATGACTGTGGCAGGGTGAGTGAAGGGGTGACTAAGTATGGGGGCTGAGTGTGTGTGGGGGTGACATTGTGCAGGGAAGCTGTGTTTCTGTGTCCAGCCTCCCCACACTGTAATACTTTTTCTTATTGTATATTTGCCCCCTCCTGCTTGCTCCTGGAGAGGTGAGGGGGGTCAATTATCAATTCCTTGGTGCTCCAATGCATTCCCACTCTCACCTCGGCTCTAAGTTCTAATCCCTTCCCACAATATACTCTACTACCTCATCCCAGCCAGAAAACAGGTACCCACTTCCAAAATCGATATATATTTTAGTAGATCGCTCCCTTACCTCTCTCTAGTAGCATGGCTGACCAACATGGAAATGAGAGATCATCCTTTCGCAGGATGCTTCACTGGGGAACCGAATGCTTTAATGATATCCCCACCCCTTCAGTACATCGGCCGGTGCCTCAGTGAGGCATGATGAGTGAGTGTGATCTCTCTCAAGACTGCCATTCCAATGCCGCTCAACTGTGCTACTAAGTAGAAGTAATGGAGATAAATACTAAGATTTTTATAAAAGTTCAGGCAGTAGACACCCAGAACCTGTATAAAATGTATGGCAAGGTAGGTGACCCTGAGACCTCCAGTGTGTGCAAGGCCTTAGGCAGCAGCTTAACTTGCTCGTTTAGACAGCTTCCTATGATTCTGAATATATATTTTGCGGCCCTGGGTGTATGAATACACGGTCTATTTTACATTATTCTCCTTTTTTCTGAATATAATGCCCAGGTAGTTGGCTATTTTGAAATCGGACCTTATTTCCAACAGGTGACTTTGCAGATGATTTCATTTAAAATCAGTAAATAGCCAATCTGTAGATTTTTATCCAACGTTAGCGCCTTCACCCAAGAGTTCTGAAAAAGATAACAGAGTTTAAGCCGCAGTAGCCAGATCGCAAGAGTTTTAGAAGATGTTTTAGAAGATGTGTTACGTAATATGTAAACCGCGAAAAGTAAGCTAAAAGCTCTATGATTTATCACTTGAACATAATGTATCTCTCACAATCTCAGGGTTTATTTAAAGAGCCTGCTGTTATCATTTGAAATTTGATGTGTCAACGAGTCACTAAGAGCTTTAAGAATACTGACTATGGATATATATAAAAAAAAAACATAATTGGGCAAAATCACAGTAAGGGTTTCAAAAGGCCAGAGAACAACTTTTTTTTAATGGCATAACAAATTTATCATCCATATTTTCTATGGATGCATGTTCAGTATTGTGACCTTTGCTGTTCATTTATTTGTCAATTAATTAAAAGACTTTAGGTAAACCTTGGGGACAAATAATTATAATGTAATGTAAAACAAATGTGTTGCAGCAAGCTCTAATGGACTTGTGGCATGTGTTTATGTTAATTAAATCCTTGGTGTGTATTTTGTTGCTTAGCAAATTAATTTAATTGTTTTGTATGACCTACAATTAGTGATAACCTTATCCCAAGCACCGAACAAGTGTATGCATCGGTAATAAAATAAACTTGTTGGCTGCTGACCTGCGGTATACTGTACTCATTACATTTCATTAAAGTAGAACACAATGGCTTTGGTTGATTAAAGGTAGCTTTGTCCTCCTTGCTCTGTACAAGCAAATCAGATAAAGGTAAGTAGTAGGGGGAAAAAAGAGTACCGCTCACTCCATTGGTATTCAAAGGGTCTACAATTATCTCCCCTAATCTATTTGTGGAAAATAGTGAATATTTATGAAAATCTCAAACACAGTAGCACAACTAAAAAAAATGTGTCAGTTTTATAAAAACATAGAAACATAGAATGTGACGGCAGATAACAACCATTCGGCCCATCTAGTCTGCCATTCGGCCCATCTTGAAACCCTTACTGTGATTATACTGAAGAAGGCACAGATTGCCAAAACTGAGGGGTCACAAATATTAAAGCTATGACTCTGGACTCAGTACTAACCTAAAGGAAATGAACGAGATATCACAAGTTACTGAAAGGGAAAGTGAGGTTATTTATATATTATTAATAGCAATTATTACAACATTATTTTAAATATTGTAAACATTATTAACAAATTATGTTTTCACAAGGCAGATAAATACCTTTCTCTACTAGGGCAAAAACAGCGTCTATGTAGAGCAGTGATAAGTCTCTAATCACAGTGACTACGCATATGGGATTTTTGCTGACTACAGCATCTGCCTATGAATTGTCCAGATGCTTGGTATTAATCTTCTTAATGTAGGTGACCATTCTACCTACAAACGGGCATTAATTTAGATTCTGGTTGTGTTTTTAGAAATGTTTAGCAATGCCCCCAATACCTCTTTAACCCCTTAAGGACACATGACATGAAGTTTGGTCTTTAAGGGGTTAAAACAGTCACATGTTGGATATTTGACCATTTTCTATTTAAATGTTTGTTGTCGCCCACACTGTATGTAACAAAAAGGACATTTTTCTTCACTACTTTTATTTTAGACTATGTCTAAAATATTGTATGATTAGGGATTATCATAGAGTCTCAAAAATATTCCCTCAATGTTTTTGTAAAGGGTGAGCTAATAGATTTTTAAGAGTTTTGCAGAGATGCTCGGTCCCTGGAAGCCTGGCCAGTGGCCCCCAATAAGGATGTTTCTGAGATGGAGCCTTACTGCACCATACCATTTCAAGCCAGGGATTGGGCTAATAATTGGCTGAGAACACTCGGCTGACACGCTGACTTGAACCAGACAACAAAGCGCTTCTATAGTTGTCTTTTTATTTGATCCATGCATAGCAGTGAATGAGGATTCATGAGTTACATGCAGAGCAGTGCAAATACAACTACCATAACTATGACTTCCTGTTATACCTTTTAAACAATATCACACAATCAATACAACATAAGTATCACAAAATTGGCATGATCACATTTCGGACAAGCACCTAAGTATGACTTCAGTGTCATAAATTTCACTTATTTTGGCCAAGATTGGACCTTGGATGCGGAGGTCAAAATATGATTCTGGTTCATTAGTAACTGAACTTATACCTTGTTAATCTATCCAGTACATTGTTTGGAAATTACTGATGATGGAAAATACTTTATGAAGCTGCCCACTGCATTGTTGGAAATCACTGGCTACGAAATACTTGCACTGAATATTTTGAAACATCTTAGAACATCTGTTCCCCTGCCAAGCCTCACGTTAACTCATAAAGAACCATAGCAAGACATCGAAAGCTGAACCAAATACATACTTGTTATATAAAATGGAAGCAAGTAAGACAAAATGGCTTCTAATAAGCTATATCATTCTTGACCTATTACTGCCTCCGGGTATGGCATGAAGCAGAGCATACCTTCATCTCCGCCGTTTCATCAGTAAGTAAACTACAGCGTCCCTTTAAGTCTCACCCTGTTGTGAATATTCTTCCCTTACCAGTGTACGTACATCACAATCATTGACAGCATTCTTTGAGCTCAACTGCAGGAAGCCAAGCATCTAGCATCAGAAGAACAGGACACCCAGACAGACACATAATAAGTATGTCTGTTGATATTCTGTCCATTTTACACGTCTCTCTGCCTGTCTTATATCTATCACTTTGTCTTTATACTCCTCACTCCCCTGCTCTACTTATATATAAATGCTTGGGACAATAAAATGATCGATAAAAAAAAAGAAAAAAAGAATGATAAAACATAAAAATAGAGAGTTAGCTGCAGCCGCAAGTACCTCGTTTAAATTAGAAAAATGTTTTATTTCCTTTGGATAGATCAGCATTTCCCAATTGATGTTCTGCGGAACTCACAAAATTGGGGTTCCACCATTAATTGCCCCATCCAAGATGGCCGCCGCTCCCTGCTGTTCCCGGAAGGTTGGAAACAGCAGAGATCGCGAGATTGCTACACACTTATGCATGCCTGCCCTGTGTCAGCTTGCCCAGCATCATTTAAGGTAAGAATTCCTCCCAGCCCAGTATTCCTTCATTCCTCTCTCCGCCTAGCATTCATTAACTCTTCTCTCCTCCCAGGATTCCTTTACTCCTCTTTCCTCCCTGTATTCTTTTACTCCTCTCTCCTTCAGCATTCTCCCATTCCTCTCTCCCCTAGTGTTAAGCTGCCTTACACTGACTTGGCATATTGATGCAAGTGCAATATCTAATTTATTTTGATAAATGCTCCATGTAGTTCCCTATTGTTCTCACAAGAGCAGGGGTTTGACTTTTGGTTGAAGTGAGGCTTGCTTGCATAGTGACATATAGTGTTCATGGGAGTAGCTGCAATTTCTCCTAACTACCAAATAATTGCAAGAGAGTATGAAATGAGAGTATCCACATGTTTTTGGCATGATGTTAAAATATTTTTTACTTATTTTTACTTATTTACATATAAATTTATTTAAATATAGTTTTATATATATATATATATATATATATATATATATATATATATATATATATATATATATATATATAGTTAATACAATGTTAAACAAAAATTTGCACACCAGTCAAGCCATAAGACTTGCTTTTCCCACAGAAATCCCAAAACTGCAGCGATGTTGCAACCGCAAAGGATTCTGGGCGGGCATATGCAAATTAGTTCAAGGATTCTGGTGTGCAAATTTTTGTTTAACATTGTATTAACTATCCACAGACTTCAGGTGGAAGGGGTTTTCAATCAAAATTTTTCCCCACCATAACCTATTTGGATTTTGCTATATATATTTGTGTATTTTTATTTTATTTTTTCTGTGTACTATCTGTAGAAATCTGTGATATACCAAAACATTTTCATTCTAAGAGTTGTTAACAAAACAGCGTCCTTTGGTGAAATCTGTAGTAAAGTGTTCTCTTTATTCCAAGATTGAGCAAAAATCCTGCTTATGTTCATTTCTTTCTAAGAGCTTTATAAAAAAAAAAAAAAAAAGCATCCTTTGCAGTCAGGTAGTGAGGCCTGTTTAAAAGTGTTCTAATCTTTTTGCTCCAAGACTGATTCAAAATCCTTCTTACATGAAGTTCTTTCTAAGAGCATTATAAAAAATAAAAACAGCATCCATTGCAGTCACATAGTGAGATCTGTATTTTTTCAGGTTTGTTTTTTTGTTTTTTTTTTACCAACCAACAACCATGAATTTGGACATCTGGTTAAAACAAGGAACTATCAAGAGAAAAATATTACTACTTCTAATTCTTCAACAATTTTAGAAACTGAGAAAGACGATACAACAAAAAAAATCAAGAAATCAAGTCCAAAATAGTTGAATCTACTGTTGAATCTAATAGCAGAGACAAGTGACAAGTCAAAGAAAAAAAGAAAAGCACACAATGCAACCCAATCTTCTTCTCAAACAAAGAAAAGAAAAGATAATGACAGCTACTTAAAATTTGGATTCCCAAGTGCCAGAAATAAAAATATACCTCGAACACAATGCTTAGTTTGCAAGAAAATATTGCCAAACAGTTCGTTAGCACCTGGTAAATTACGTCGTCATTTTGAGCAAAACCACGCAGAGTACAAAGATATTGTCTTTTTTAAGCAAAAGCTTCAGGAGTTTCATAAGACTAAACAGTTTGTGAGCGAAATATTTGAAAATGATTAAAAAGCCACTTATTAAAAGGTTTGTGCTACGGCGCTATTTTTTTTTAGGGGGTTCGATGATGTTGGTATACTATGTCAAAGGGTTCCACGGGAAAAAGTTAATTGGGAACCCCTGGTCTAGATGGTAAATTCACTGTAATAGAACCCACAATCCCATTTTCTCTAATAAAAGTTAGACTGTGGGAGAGACACGATCAGTTTATTTCTTACAAATAACGAACAGCTAAAGCCCAAATGATGACGCTTTGTCATCAGTGACAGCTATACCAGAATAGATGAACTGAGGCGAGGTAACAGGATATGTGCTGCCCTTTTTCTTATCGAGAGACCAAGCAATGTGCTGTATGAGACACAAACTTAAAATATCTCAAGGAAACAGACAGCACAAATAGCCGTGATTGAGAGATTTCAACAAACAGTAAACCCAATTCTTCCTAATTAGTCTTTAAAAATTTAGTTTTTCGCAAAATCCAAAAATCATTCCATGGAAAAATACAGATAGAAATGGGATAGAAAGTATACATTGAAGAGAGTGCATTAGCAGTAAGGTAGTTTTATATCGAGACTGTTATTTTATTTCAGGCACTTATTTTCACAATAGAACACCATAACGATTTTGTTTAAACCTCTACAGCAATCTTCCCTCATCCCCGCACGCCAGCAGCACAATTTCTAACTCCTGATTAATAATGCAGGCCGTAAAGGTTATCTCGACAGAACCGGATGATGTGAATTGATGCTTCTTGGTAGCATTCTCTCTTGTTACAGTATATATGTCAAAACAAGTGCACATTTACATGAATCCAGAAATTGATTAATAGCATCAAACAACGTTATTGCTCACAGTTCTACAAGTCGACTTCTTTATGCCAAGGTAAGTTTGTGCTGCTTTATTTATTATTTTATATGTATGTACATGTATACTTTGATACATGTATTATTGATGTCTTGAGTCATAATGGCTTTTTGATGCACATATGATGAATAATTCCATGGACTCAATTGATGAACTGGGCTTCCGTATTTTTTTAAATGGAACGCACGAAAACCAGGAAGTGCGAGCTTTGGAACGCATATAGTGATGAGCTGGAACGCACGTGACCCAGGAAGTGAAGATCGGCGAAACACACGAACACGGAAATACGGAATGAGGACGATTCTGCCCGGATTATAATTTAGTTAATTATTAGAATGTAAGGATTGGCTGGTTGGTTAAGAGGGCGGGCTCTAAGTACCCGCTTTTCAGCGCCAAAAGCCTTTTAAATGTGTGGATGATTTATGTTGATATTATTGCACCTGAGGAAGACGAGATCAATCGTTGAAACGCGTTGTGCTGCTATTTCAAGACCTTACTGTAAGGTTTCTTATTATTTTGTAATAAATTGTACTACTTTTTATTCACCAAATTGGTTGTATATACATTTTTCCGTTACTCTTTACACCTTGAGGACTCCAACTACTCTCAATCTGAGTCATCTCTAAGGAAAACTGAGAAAAGCCCTAAAGACCCTAGTTCCTGAGCGATCTTACCTGAGCCAGTCATTGTAACAGGCTCTGGTACATGTGAGTTGGACCACATTGTCTTTATTTATTTATTTGTATTACAGTATTATACTATGGCATTTTCTTTCTTTTCTACATTTTAGGCTTGTGGTCCTCAAAGATTAAAAGTATATCGGGTATTTATACCTTTTTCCCACTAGTTCACCTTTTGGGTTTATATTTTGGTACTAGTGGTGTTCTTTCATATATGCGCTGCACACTATCTTGTTTTTGTTTAAGTTTGTGCTCTGTCTGTGGATATTTTCTTTTATGCAGTAACAACATTGATATTCATAGCGATTTAAATTTATTTTTATTTTGAAATATACAAGCAAATTTGTCACACCGATATGATTGCTTTTTTTTTTTTTTGCGTTTTTGTGAAGCCTTTTCTTCTTTTGAATATGAATTCTCGAGATCGGTTCATTAATTAACCTAACACCGTTTGTACAGACTGACATTCAACTGTCAAGCCACATATTTGATTACATCACAGAGAGTTATTTAAAAAAGATATCATAATTTAAAGCTGACATGACTCCTTGGAGAACCCTGGTGTCCTCACTTGAAATTCTAAAGTACAGAATTTTATTATTTTTTAACATAGTGATATATATTGAAATCACACTATCTTCTAGCACAGTGGTTCCCAAGCCAGTCCTCTTGACCCAGCAATAGACCAGGTTTTGTCAGTAGTTCCATTAGAATCAAAAAGGGAAATTCTGGATTGTTGCTGGGAATGGGCATTGGTTTGGCAGCCACAATTCTAGCACTTTCCCCTCCACTAGAACTAGAAATATGCCTATAAGCTGTTTAATAGCTGCACAGAAGTAACCAGAAAACGTATTGAACAGTGAAATATTATTAGCATTTAAATAAAGCAAACATATTCTGCAGCACTTTACAATTACATTATGGTAATATTTGAAGGTCCTGTCCAATCAAGTTTAAAATCTATGAGGATTTGAGGTAGGTAGATATATACTGGTAGGTGTCTTGTCTTGCACAATGTCCTTTACTGTTGAGGTGATCTGACTGGGATTTAATCCTGGGTTTCCCAGTTCAAATATATACACACTCCTAATGGGACTACTACTGCCTTAAATCTACAAACCATTTCTAGCTCCTCTTTCATTTCTTGGAATGTTGGTATGTGCCCACCTTCTCAAGTTCCGTTCCTTGTTTGGTTGGCCACAACTTGGTATGGATATTAGCCCGTAATTCTTAACTACCCTTTGTGGTATACATATATATATCCCTTGTACATCTCTGCAGAATTTGTAGGCGCTTATATATATATATATATATATATATATACACACACACACCACTTTGTAGAAACTGCAGATCAACCACTGAAAAACAAACATTCGGCTCGTATAGCAGGGGTGGCTATATTAGTTGCAGCAAACCTACATTTTACAGAGGTGGAGAGGGAACTGGATTCAGAGGGCAAGAATCTATTTGCTAAAAGAGATGTGATGGGACACCGATACACCCTGGCGACTCTATATAAACACTGTTTATACGCAAAACCCTCTCCACACTATCCGCCTTTACTGAAAGCATTTTGATCCTCAACCCGTGATAGAGTTCTCGACTGGCTACAGTAGCATTCCCCAGAGCGCCATTCGGAGCATTCATAAACCACTCCAAGCTCTCCAACTCATAGACTGCTGGAGAACGAAATACCCAGCGGATAGGGACTATACCCACTTTTCGTTGACCCACTCAAGATACCCTCGAATAGACCTGCTCTTTGTGTAGTAAGAGAACATCTCCTGCCTAAACTCAGCCCACATAGGCGTTTCCTCCTGGTCAGATTACAGCCCGGTACAGATGGTGATGGATTCCCCGAACTAGGTCCTGGCGTCTGAATGATTCTCTACTCTTGGATCATGAAGCCCGGACACATATCTCACAAACATTGACTTCCTACTTCGATAAAAACCCACCTGGGGAACAATCGGATGTCACCATCTGGGAAGCACATAAAAGCGTCATTAGGTTTTTTTTAATCCAAATCGTATCCTGGAAGAGGACAGAATCCAGGTGACACACCAAAGACCCGGTATATGCAATCTTTACTCTTGAAGCTCAATACAAACATACTCAGGTTGCTTTGGTCTACAAAGAACTCCTAGAGGCCAGTGGGCAGCTACTGGCACTACTATCAAGCCAATACTACCACCACGCTAACAAGGGGGGACGGCTGCTGGCGTGGCAGAGAGGGACGGCGCTGATGGTAATCGGGAGCTGGAGCAGAGCAACTTCCTGGTGACTTATGTCGCCTCCACCCTACAGGCACATGATGCTGCGATGCTCGAACTCCCAGTCCTGGAAAAAGAACTCCTGAAGTCCATCAAAACCTCGAAGACAGGCCGAGCTCAGGTCCGGAAGGACTAACTTTGGACTATTACAAGAAATATAGCGCAACCTTGATTCCAAAACTTACCAAAGCCCTCAACGCATTGATCCTGTCAGGATCGGGACAGGGATCCAACACGCAGAGTACAAACAGTAGCCAGATACGTATACCGGACCTTAGAATGGCCGGACTAACGTAAGTAGTACAGTATAGAATGGTCAAAGACAAGCCGAGGTCGAGGGTAACAGAAGACAGGTAAGCGAGAGACAAGCCGAATCAAGGGTAACAGAGATAAGCAGAGTAAGGTAAACAAGCCGAATCAAGGGTAACAGAGATAAGCAGAGTAAGGTAAACAAGCCGGGTCATCAAAACCTCGAAGACAGGCCGAGCTCAGGTCCGGAAGGACTAACTTTGGACTATTACAAGAAATATAGCGCAACCTTGATTCCAAAACTTACCAAAGCCCTCAACGCATTGATCCTGTCAGGATCGGGACAGGGATCCAACACGCAGAGTACAAACAGTAGCCAGATACGTATACCGGACCTTAGAATGGCCGGACTAACGTAAGTAGTACAGTATAGAATGGTCAAAGACAAGCCGAGGTCGAGGGTAACAGAAGACAGGTAAGCGAGAGACAAGCCGAATCAAGGGTAACAGAGATAAGCAGAGTAAGGTAAACAAGCCGGGTCAAAACCAAAAGGGTTGCCAGACAGGACCAAGGCTTTTCAGGAACCTTCCAAAGGGTGTAGAAATCCGCATGGAAGCGAATGGGGTAGCTTGGTCTTGGTACAAACTTCACATGCCCCGATGAATTCTTTAATATCCTTGCGTAAGTCAGGCCACCAAAAATCTTTAGAGACCAGCGCATAAGTCTTGCGGATACCAGGATGCCCAGCCATCTTGCTGTTATGGAGACAGCGTAGCACCTCCAGTTGGAGAGCGGCAGGAACGAAGTGTCGATCCCCAGGAGTCTGTTTGGGTGCCAAATGCTGAAACTTCATGATCTCAGAAAGCAATGGAGAGTGAATCCTGAGATTCGTGTTCGCGATGATATTCCCCTTAGGAATGGAGGACAGAAGTGGTTCAGTTATAGTGGATGGTTCATATTGACGAGACAAAGCATCGGCTTTAGAGTTCTTAGAACCAGGTCTATACGTAAGTACATAATTAAAGTGAGTGAGGAACAAAGCCCAGCGAGCCTGCCTGGCGGACAAGCGCTTAGCCTCCCCAATATAAGACAAGTTCTTATGATCCGTTAGGATAGTAACTGGGTGTAGTGTCCCTTCCAGTAAATGTCTCCACTCCTTTAAAGCCTTAATGACCGCTAACAGTTCCCTCTCCCCGATGTCATATCTGCTCTCAGGCCCAGAAATTTTTTTAGAGAAGAAACCACAAGGGTGTAACGGTTTATCCACCCCTAACCTTTGAGACAGAACAGCCCCAACTCCTGTCTCAGAAGCATCGACCTCGAGCAGGAAAGGCAGAGTCGTATCAGGATGAACTAGAATGGAAGCTGAGGCAAAAAGTTCCTTGAGAGTCTTAAAAGCACCAAGAGCTTCCTCAGACCAGAACTTAGTATCAGCCCCTTGTTTCGTCATATTGGTAATAGGCGCAATGATAGAGGAGTAACCCTTAATGAAGCGCCTATAGTAGTTGGAAAAACCAATAAACCTTTGGATAGCATTGAGTCCTTTGGGCAAAGGCCAGTCTAAAATAGATTGGAGTTTACCAGGATCCATTTTAAAACCTTCCCCAGAAATCACGTACCCAAGAAAGTCTACCTGAGACTGATCAAAACTGCACTTCTCCAATTTGCAGTATAGGCCATGTTGCAGAAGTTTGTGTAACACCTTTCTGACCTGTCTATGGTGAGTCTCAATCTCCTTAGAGTGTATTAGTATGTCGTCCAGGTAAACAATAACACAATCATGCTGAAACTCCCTAAGTACCTCATTAATCAACTCTTGAAATACTGCAGGAGCATTGCATAGTCCAAATGGCATAACAGTGTACTCGTAATGGCCATACCAGGTATTGAATGCCGTCATCCACTCGTGACCTTGCTGGATTCTCACCAAATTGTAAGCCCCTCTGAGATCTAACTTTTGGAGCCCTTAAGACGATCAAATAACTCGGTAATCAGTGGGATGGGATAGGCATTTCTGACAGTTATTTTATCTAAGCCTCGGTAATCGATACAAGGTCTCAGCGTGCCATCTTTCTTTTTAATGAAAAAGAACCCCGCCCCGGCCGGAGAAGAAGACCTCCTGATGAATCCCTTTTCTAAATTCTCCTGAATATACTCCTCTAGAACCGAGTTTTCCTGAACAGACAAAGGATATACATGGCCCCTCGGAGGCATAGTCCCGGGTAGAAGCTTAATTTTACAGTCAAATGACCTGTGTGGCGGCAAAGAATCGGCATTCTTCTTGTCAAACACTGCCCTTAAGTCTAGGTAAAGGTCTGGTATTTGTCTTTCTGTGGACTGAGTAGGATTCTCCTGTATGTTAATATTAGCTAATGGAGAAACCTTGCACAAACACCGATCCTGGCAGCCCTGGCCCCACTAGAGTATCTCCCCTAACTCCCAATCAATAATAGGGTTATGTTCTTTCAACCATGGGTACCCCAGAACTATGGGAACGGAAGGAGACGAAATGAGCAGAAGAGATAAATTCTCCACGTGTAGGATACCAACATTTAACTCAATGGGTATGGTTTCACGAAAGATAACAGGGTCTAGTAGTGGTCTACCATCTATGGCCTCAACGGCCAAGGGTGTCTCCCTTAGCTGGGATGGGAAATTGTTTTTACTAGCAAAGGCTTGGTCGATAAAATTCTCAGCAGCACCGGAATCTATCAAAGCCATAGCCCTTACTACTTCCCTCCCGCAAGTTAAGGAAACTGGTAGCAGAAGCCTGTGATCTTTATAATTAGGAGTAGAGGACAAAATAGAAACACCCAAGGCCTGTCCTCTAGAGAGACTTAGGTGCGAGCGTTTCCCGGGCGGTTAGAACAGTTTGAGAGTAAATGACCCTTAGTTCCACAATACATACACAAACCCTCTCTTCTCCTGTACTGTCTTTCCTCCTCAGAGAGGCGGGTATACCCTATCTGCATAGGTTCAGGAAGCAAAGATACCGTGGAGTCAGGACTTGGAAAAGCGGGGGCTAACCTAAAAGAAGGTCTCCGGTTCTTCTCTCGAGTGTTCTGTCTCTCTCTTAAACGTTCATCTATACGAGAGATGAACAAAATTAAATCCTCTAAATTCTCAGGGAGTTCTCTGGTAGCAACCTCATCAAGGATTACTTCAGATAAGCCATTCAAAAATACATCCATATACGCCTGCTCATTCCACTTGACCTCTGACGCCAGAGACCTGAACTCTAGTGCATAATCCACCAGTGTTCGGTTCTCCTGTTTCAGACGCAACAGTAATCTGGCTGCATTAACCTTTCTACCTGGAGGGTCAAATGTTCTTCTAAAAGCAACTACAAAGGCGTTATAGTTATAAACTAATGGGTTATCGTTCTCCCATAATGGGTTGGCCCATCTCAGAGCTTTCTCAATAAGTAGGGTGATAATAAATCCTACCTTTGCCCTATCTGTTGCAATTCAAAATGGATACTAATTTGGTTTAAGAAACCACGACACTTCTCAGGAGCCCCACCATAGCGTACTGGGGGGGTAATGCGAGAAGAAGCACCCACTGTGGCTACCTCTAGACCTGAACCGACAGGAGAAACAGGGGTATTATGTATCTCCTCTGGTGGGTTATTGGCACGAGATAATAGAGCCTGTAGCGCAAGCGCCATCTGATCCATTCTGTGATCCATGGCTTCAAACCTAGGATCAGGAGAGGCAAGCTGACTGTTTGTACTCGCAGGATCCATTGGCCCTGTCGTAATGTCAGGATCGGGACAGGGATCCAACACGCAGAGTACAAACAGTAGCCAGATACGTATACCGGACCTTAGAATGGCCGGACTAACGTAAGTAGTACAGTATAGAATGGTCAAAGACAAGCCGAGGTCGAGGGTAACAGAAGACAGGTAAGCGAGAGACAAGCCGAATCAAGGGTAACAGAGATAAGCAGAGTAAGGTAAACAAGCCGGGTCAAAACCAAAAGGGATAATAGAATACACAAGCACTGAGTGACTAGAACAAGCTAGAACCACGACAGGGCAATGAGCTAATGAAAGAAGCTCTGTTAAATACCCTGTTCAGAGCAGTAACCACGCCTCCGAGGCGTCCTGATTGGTCCTGCAGTAATTGAGTGACAGGTCGTTCCGGAGGAGTGTCCTGATGACAACTTCCTGCCTAGATGCTGTAAAAGGCAGTCACTCCCTCGCGGCCGGCCTTGCATGACCGGATAGACCGTGGGAAAGGGAGCCATCAGGCCGTCTGGATGGAGGAACAGCTAAGTCTCTACCTCTTTCGGAGGTAGAGGCCGCAGGTACCCTGACATTTCCATCAGGAATCGCTATCGGCTACGATCCCCATCTTACCCAAACCAGGGAAGGACCTGGAGGCCTGCGGCAGCTATAGACCAGTCTCGTTGCTCAATGTCAATGTAAAACGTCACGCAAAGGTTCTAGCGTTTCGACTTGGGGCGAAGCTCCCAGGCCTGGTCCACCTGGATCAAACTGGGTTAATTCTGGGTAGAGAGGCATAGGATAGCACGATACGGTACTCTCTATCCAACCTCTAGCATGCAGGGATGGAACTCCCTTGCTTCTCTTCTCCACCACCGCGGAGAAGGCTTTTGACTGGGTGGACTGGTCCTTCCTCCTGGCTGCACTCCGCAGCTACGGCTTTGGGACTAAGTGGGTGAACTGGATAGGAGCTCTGTACAACTCGCTGAATGCGAGAGTACGGGTGAACGGAGCCCTGATGGATAGCTTTCCGATACGTAACGGAACACACCAGGGATGCCTGTTTGTGCTGTCTCTAAAGCCCCTGCTAGAGGCGGTGTGGTGAGGTGGAGATATAGAGGGTTTTCACTGGAATGGCAAGACCCACGAGGTGGAGGCTTATGCAGATGACCTGATGTTTTTCGTTACTTACCCACTTTCCACAGTGCAGCAACTACTCGAATTTATTGGACACTTACGGGGCAATGGCTGGGTTTAAACTTAACCTGTCTAAATGCGAAGTGCTGGGTGTCTCCATTCCTGCCACAGAGGCAGAGAGAACCTATGCTCTTGGCTGCCCTTTCACTGGTGCTGCTCTCACATGAAATATCTAGGGATTTGGAAAAGGGCTGACCCATTGGACCTTTATCAGAGGAATTTCATACCCTTACTACACAAAATACAGCAGGACCTCAGGAGGTGGCACTATTCTTACATCTCTTGACTTTGGCGCATAGTGGTCGTCAATATGAATATCCTGCCAAGACTACTATACATCTACCAGACAATGACGCTGGCCTTACCCATTTCATTCTTCGCCTCCCTCCATACCACAACACTGCGGTATGTATGGAGGATGGGAAACCTCGAATCAGACACAAACTACTATGTCTTCCAAGGCAAAGGGGTGTCCTGGCCCTCCCGGATTTCCGCAGATACCATCAAGCCGCAGCTCTTCAAAGAATACTGGAATGGCACTCGCACCCCAAACAAAAACTATGGATAGCGCTAGATAAAGACAGCATCGGGCACTCCATACAAGCATCCATGTGGAACACTAAAAAACTGTTCCTGGACAGAGCACATCAAATGTATCAGAAAATCTGGGATGCGGTACGTAGGACCCCATACGTCTCTCCAAAACCTAGCCGATGATCCCCTTGACAAACAACCCTCTGTTTTGGGACGGTAAACCGCCACGGGCATGGGACTTCTGGGGGGGGGGAGAGGACTTCACCCCCATTCACAAACCCCTCCAGACCGATGGTATTGCGGCCACTTACAGAACTCCTCGACAGTCATGTATTGAGACATCTACCATACCAGATATTTGCAGCTACGACATTTCTACCATACGATACCAAACAAAGCTGCCATACACCGGGAACTCACCTGGTTTGAAAGTCTATGCAATGACAAGACTACACTACACCCTGTTCCAAATTATTATGCAAATTCTATTTAAGTGTCACAAAGATTAAATATTTTATTTTTCAGTTTAACTCATGGATGGCATTGTGTCTCAGGGCTCTTTTTATCACTGAAAAGAATCAGACACCTGTGACAATTAGACTGCCAGGTGAGCCCAATTTAAGGAAAAACTACTAAAGGAGGGTGTTTCACATTATTAAGCAGAGCACCATTTTCATGCAATATGGGGAAGAAAAAGGATCTGCTGCCGAAAAGAGTGAAATAGTTCAATACCTTGGACAAGGTATGAAAACATTAGATATTTCACGAAAACTTAAGCGTGATCATCACACTATTAAGAGATTTGTGGCTGATTCAGAGCACAGACGGGGTAGTGCAGATAAAGGCACATTGAGGAAGATTTCTGCCAGATGCATCAGATCAAGAGAGCAGCTGCTAAAATACCATTACATAGCAGCAAACAGATATTTGAAGCTGCTGGTGCCTCTGGAGTCCCACGGACATCAAGGTGTAGAGTCCTCCAGAGTCTTGCAACTGTGCATAAACCTTCTATTCGGCCACCACTAACCAATGCTCACAAGCAGAAACGGCTGCATTGGGCAGAAAAATACATGAAGACTAATTTTCAAACAGGCCTGCTCACTGATGAGTGCCGTGCAACCCTGGTGGTCCAGATGGATGGAGTAGTGGATGGTTGGTGGAAGGCCACCCTGTTTCAACAAGACTGCGACGTCAGCAAGGCGGTGGTGGAGTCATGTTTTGGGCCAGAATCATGGGAAGACACCTGGTCGGCACCTTTAGGGTCCCCAAAGGTGTAAAGATGACCTCTGCAAAGTATGTGGAGTTTCTGACTGACCACTTTCTTCCCTAGTACAGAAGGAAGAACTATGCTTTCCGTAATAAAATCATCTTCATGCATGACAATGCACCATCTCATGCTGCAAAGAATACCTCTGCATCAATGGCTGCTATGGGGATAAGAGGAGAGAAAGTCATGGTGTGGCCTCCATCCTCTCCTGACCTCAATCCTATTGAGAACCTTTGTAGCATCCTCAAGCAAAAGATCTATGAGGGTGGGAGGCAGTTTACATCCAAACATCAGCTCTGGGAGGCTGTTCTGACATCTTGCAAACAAATTCAAGCAGAAACTGTCCACAAACTCACAAGTTCAATGGATGCAAGACTTGTGAAGCTGCTATCAAATAAGGGGTCCTATGTTAAAATGTAATGTGACCCGTTAAAATGTTAAAATGTTGTTATAAGTTTGATTGAAATAGCTTTTGATTTCAGCAAACACAACAAATGACAATTTTATGTTCTTTACAACCTATAAAGTGTTTTGAAACTTACTGTGCGTAATAATTTGGAACAGTGCATTGTAAGTTTTTTATGTTTAAAAAAAATACTGTTATCATTAGGAGGTTTGTTCAATAAAATTTGAATTGTACTCTTAATAGTTGATAACATGAGAATTATGCTGACTGTTATTTACATCAATTATTTAGGTAAATGAGAAAAATATAATTTGCATAATAATTTGGAACAGGGTGTAGATGGGGCAGTTTCTTTACTCTACCAACACCTCCTCGTTGGATACCTGGAGAGCAACCATACCTTCAAACGAACCTGGGAAACCATCCTGGGGAAGACTATCTCTGACACATCGTGGGAGAAAATCCTGATACTAGCACACAAAAGTTCAGTAAGCACTAGGTACCAGGAAACCAACTACAAACTCCTTTCTTCCTGGTATTGAACGCCAGAATACATCCACAAAGTGTTCCCCACTATACCAAACACCTGCTGGAGATGTGGGGAGGCCGAGGGAACGGTCGGAAACATCTGGTGGGACTGTCCCCGAATAATACCGTTTTGAGAGTCGGTCGGCACCAAGATCACGGAGATAATGGGAGAGACCCCACCCTTCAAGATAGAACACGTACTCATCTATGTCACCCCATCCCCACTAGCCACCTACAAAAAGTCTTTCTACTGTCACTTCATGAATGCAGCCTAATCCATGATACCTGCCCTCCAGAAACAGGACAAAAGCCCCACAGTAGAGCAGTGGTTAGATAAGGTTGTGGAAATCCAATCAGCAGAAGCAATGCAAGTGTTCTTGATGAGAAATTACACGAAACACACAGAGAACTGGCAGCCCTGGTTTGAGTATGTGGCACAGGCAGGCGCCGCGCGTGTCAGTGATGTTGGGGCTGACCCGCAGGGTCATGAATGAAAACTATACCCTGTCTCTCGTCATCTATCTCCCTTCCTTATCCACTATCCACTCCGTAGCAATATAGGAGATTAGGGAATTGGGGGAGACACACACACGAGCACTTAAACCACCTCTGTCCACAGCCTGTCTCACGCCATGAATTTTCCACACTCTCCCAAAGCCCTAGCATTGGTAACCCATGCTACCACACTCATGACCTGTTCACAACTCAATAAAGCGAAACCAAAATTAACATGTGGCACAAAACTTGGACAAAATGAATATATGTAATGTGGAACTCTCATAAATAGCTTCCTGATTTACAAGTATAGGTGCAGGCTTATAATTGCAATGATCCCACTGAGATTGTCTCAAAGAGTTGAAATCTTTGACCAAATAGCCAAACTCAAAAAATTATATAACTCACATAGATATCCAGTTTAGATATCTTTGCCAAAAAAAACACATTTCCCAAGCTCATCCCTGGCTTAGTAAGGGGCCCCAATTGTTTTATTAGAAAAAAATGTATGAAGCCATTTCTCTTTGCCGTACTAAAACTCCCTGAGAATGGTAACAGTAGAAAGAATATGTTTTATATTTTCATTATTAAAACTACTTATACATCTAATTAGAAAAAAAATAAACTAATCAAGGTACCATAAACCAGTCTAATAAAATATACTCTGTATTAGCTTAACTTTATGTCTTAATCTCAATATTCAAACACTGTAATATTATCTACATGACCAAATGGATTGTAATTGAACACATCAGCATTTATCACATTTCACCAAGTAATTAACTTTTATCCAGATGAGGCAGATGAAATATTAGACAATTCTGTTAAATAATGTATGCCACTGATGGCACATTCACGCTTTACAAGATTAGCTTACTTTTTGGGATTTTCTGCAGTTCTGCAGATAGCTGTTACACATCATTATGAGGGATGAAATTAAACCTACTCTTTTGGGGACAAGGGATTCATGAGATCTTTAATGATGACATTTAGGACTTAATTAGAAATTAAACCGAGATTTATTTTACGAAAGTTGATATGGGGGGACACTGATTTGTAATGTAACTTGAAACTGTGAGTTAGCAGCCAAAACAAACAATATAGAAGAGGTTATACGTAAGTTGATACATTGGAATTATTTATGGAGAAGAGTACTGGGTGCTTTATCTTGGGCAAAGTGAAAGTTTCAAGGCATTATTTTGGTTTCCACGGTGATTGCTCCATATTTAGCACACTGCCCTCAAATTGCATTTGTTGGTGCGTTGACATTTGGATTTTCTTAAAACATGCATACAAGGTATCGGTGTGCTTGGATTCCCATCTAGTGACATGCAAGCTTTAAACATGAGTTCTGAATCTCTGTCTTACTTGTCAAGAAAGTGCCTGCTTCTCTGATTCTCCGGATTTTGATAGGTAAAATGGACATTGAATATTTCTGATCGTATTTGAGTAAATTGAATTAATGGAGAGTCGGTGTAACTGTAAGGGTTATATCAGCCATGGGATGAACAGTGATCTTTTCATATTAGTTGAAGAGTGAGATACAAACCTACTTGGTTCCCACGAGGGACATTTGATTTGCAAGCCAAGCTGGCAGAGAGTCGCTTTGGGCATGTTACATACTGATTAAAAGAAAGGATACCAGAGAGAAGTTGTAGACAGACGGCTAAGCAATTTCACAGGTGTGCAACTTACTTACCCCTGGGGCGTTACAAAAGTTACTACTAAATCAGGAACCGCAAAGCTTCAGCCCCTCTACACATAGGCTACCTTTTGTGTTTAGTTTTAATTATGTTAGCTCCTTCCCAATTCCTCTGAGAGTATGCCTCATAAAACTCAAATAATAAGGAGCTTAACCCCTGAAGTCGTTGTGCAGTAAGCAGTGCATTTTAAATTAATGCACTGTTTGCCCCTCCGGCACGCAAATGCTTCGGATTTACTGTGTCTCTTTTATGGGTTTCTTTTTTCTGCACATCATCTCAGTTTAAGTTGTTTTAGCTATTTCTAGAATCAATTAAATGGTCCAAATGCATACTTAATGCCTATGCCTGCTGGTAATTCACATTTTTCTAAATAGGGAAAAATAAACTGTAGTTTTGTTGCAAACATATGTAACTCCGCAATGTAGCTTGTACATGAGATGTTTGTGTCTCCCTTTGGGCCTAGAGACAGGTTCAGCCATATTTAAATATTCGCACCACTGTTCCTGTTTTGCCTTCACAATTATGGCTAACATCCTCTTCGCTAGTGAAGCTGAAATTTTAAATGGTTCGCTATCCAGGGCTACAAGATAGGAAATGGAGCCCAGTCAAACATTGGAAATTGTGTTAGATAAAAATTACCAGATGGGGTTTTTGGGGGTTTTCTTCTGAAAATGTTCTCTAATCTCTAGATCTATCTGAAAAGGCAGTTTTTAATTTTTATGGGACTATCATATCACCCATTAGTACCCCGGCTTGTATAAATAATATACAGTCCATACAACGTGTGTTACAGGACTGACATTTCAGGTGGTGTCATTCTGATGTGCCTACAGTATTGTTTCTCTCTGTAATGCCCTAAGCGAGATAAAACATGTGTGAGACCTCAGTGGGGACTAACTAAAGGTCAAGCTACTCATGTATTGCATATACTAATGTCATTGTTAAGAGGCTAATTCAAACAAGAATACTTTGATCACTTTGATACTTTGATGGTGAGTTGTAGGTCTCGTGCAGTGGGAACTTGCCTGCATTTGAAATCTCAATTAACTGAAGTGTAAACTAACTGAGGTTTTTTTGCCCATTCTCAGTGTTCACATACCTTCTGTTTGGGTTTGTATGTATTTTCTTAGAATCTCTCTAGGTCAAAAGGGAAAACCCCTTGAGACTAGAGTGTATGTAAACAAGGCTGACCTGCCAGTAATTCAGGTGGATCAGCTCCCATCCCATACTGGGCTACCCCTCTGGGCTTCCTGTTTCTCCGTTCACAGAACATCAATGTTGGGACATATAGTTTGAGACATGACCTGGGATTAAATGATGACGAAAAGAATCAAGTTTTTGTCCACTCATATCTAGTTTTCTCTTTAAATCAAAAAGGTAGTACAGACCAGGGTCAGCACTACCATAAGGCAGAACAGATGGCTGCCTTAAGGCGCACAGGTGAAGGTCCAATTGTCTGGGTGACCTGCAGAAGGAGAGTGCACAGTACTCCTCTCCAACTGGTCACTCCTCGTAGTGTGGCGAGAGCCAGCAGCTCCCCCAGATCAACCTTCTGTTCTCGGCATGCCGCGGTCTGTGTGGAGGGGCATGGATCTGAACACACAGTAGCACACAGCGAGGCTGGCGCCCAGCAGGAACTACCACCATTTGGGTGTGGTCCACTCCTTATGGGCATGACTAGAGGAGCATGGGAGAGAGGACGGGGGGCTGGGATAGGAGAGCCAGCCCCTAACTCCCAACTAAATCAGCCAGACCCTCACAGAATATTGTTCTTGGGTAGAACATTGGCTTAAGGATAGAGTACAACGAGTTGTCATAAATGGTAAATTTTCTAGCTGGACAAAAGTGGTAAGTGGTGTCCCTCAGGGTTCTGTTTTGGGACCGTTTCTATTTAACATATTTATAAATGATCTTGAAATGGGCATTGAAAGCCATGTATCAGTGTTTGCAGATGACACAAAACTTTGTAAAGTAATAAAATGTGAGCAGGATATTGCCTTGCTGCAGAGGGATTTGGATAGATTGGGGGACTGGGCACTAAAATGGCAGATGAAATTTAACGTAGAAAAATGCAAAGTTATGCACTTCAGGGTTATGAATGCACAAGCAATTTACACCCTAAATGGTAGTGAACTAGGGATAACCACACACAAGAAGGATTTGGGAATTGTTATAGACAATAAATTAGGTAGCAATATGCAATGTCAATCTGCCGTTGCTAAGGCCAGTAAGGTTTTGTCATGTATAAATAGGGGCATAAATTCTCGAGATGAAAATATAATTTTGCCTCTCGATAAATCGCTGGTAAGTCCACACCTTGAATATGCTGTGCAATTTTGGGCACCTGTTCTAAAGAAAGATATCATGGCACTAGAAAAAGTGCAGAGACGAGCTACAAAATTGATAAAAGGAATGGAGCATTTTAGTTATGAAGAAAGGTTAAAAAAATTAAATCTCTTTAGTTTGGAAAAACGGCGCCTGAGAGGGGATATGATAACATTATACAAATATATTCGGGGCCAGTACAAACCATTATCTGGAAATCTATTCATAAACAGGGCTATACATAGGACACAAGGTCACACATTTAGGCTTGAAGAAAGGAGATTTCATCTAAGGCAAAGAAAAGGTTTTTTTACAGTAAGAGCTTGAAGAAAGGAGATTTAATCTAAGGCAAAGAAAAGGTTTTTATAGTAAGAGCAATAAGGATATGGAATTCTTTGCCTGAAGAGGTGGTTTTGTCAGAATCTATACAGATGTTTAAACTGCAATTGGATAAATACTTGCAAAAACATAACATACAGGGATATAATTTCTAATTAGTGGGGTAATAGCTGCTTGATCTAAGGAGACATCAGACTGTTATTTTGGGGTTAAGAAGGAATATTTTCCTAGTTTGTTGCAAAATTGGAAGCGCTTCAGACTGGGTTTTTTGCCTTCTTTTGGATCAACAGCAAAAGCATATGTGAGGAAGGCTGAACTTGATGGACGCAAGTCTCTTTTCAGCTATGTAACTATGTAACTGTATGTAACTATGTAATCACAGGGAAGCCACCCTCCTGCACCTAAAGGTAGGAAACAGGATGGTGGCTATAAATGTGTATATATTGATCAGCATGTGTGTGTATGTATGTATTTGTGTGTGTATCTGTATGTCTGTCAGTGTGTATCTCTATGTCGGTCAGTGTATGTGTCTGTATGTCTGTCAGTGTGTATGTGTTTGTTTGTGTGTGTGTCTGTGTGTCTGTGTGTATGTGTATTACAGTGTGTGTGTATATATGCATACATCTCAGCAGTCAAAAGCCAACACAACAAGCAAATGCACCCCTGCATTCAAACATCAACATTACATACAAACACACCCCTGCATTCAAACATCAACACTACTTACAAACACACCCCTGCATTCAAACATGTCTCTGTATGCTTATCTGTATGTCTCTGTATGCCTGTGTCTGTATGTCTCTGTATGACAGTCTGTCTGTGCTCATATGACAGTTACCTGTGTGTGTAGATTGTATGACTATGTGCCTGTATGTCTGTATTTGTTTGTTTGATTGCATGTATATGTATATCCTTGTGACTCTGTGCCTGAATAACTATGTCTGTGTGCCTGTATGATTGTGTGTCTGTATGTTTGTAATTTTGTCCATATATGTATAGTTGCCTGTATATCTATATCTACATGGGTTAAAAGACACAGAAACCGTCTGGGAGAAAGAAAGAGACAGAAAAGGGTTAGGGGAAGAAAGAGAGGCAGAAAGGCGATAGTGGGAAACTAAGAAATACACAAGTGGGGTTGTAAGAGACACACTAAAGGGGGGTTGTAAGACACAAATGGGCAAAAGGGGTACAATATTCAAGAGAGGGGATATAATTCACTAAAGGGGGTAGGAAATGCAAAACTGAGGCTACGAGATACAGAGGGTGAAGATGCATTTTTTTTTTCTCCAGCTACAGAAACAATGGAAGGTTAACACAACTTCTATGTAATAAAAGAAAATGTTTTCATAAGACAGTGTCTCAAGCACAACAGACTGACAGGCATGGGATGGATGCAATGTGACTCATTACTCATAATACAAATGGGTTTTTTTATGCTGCGGTACTGTACACTACACACAGTGGAAACATATTTTTCAAAGTATCTCGGGATATCAAGGTTATAAAGTTGGCATTATTTTTAGGATTGTGCTTGATATCATCTGTGATGAAGAGAGAGTGAATAATTAATTACCCATTAATTTCTAATTTGCCAGTTCATTTGCATATGCCATGGTAAAAAAAATGATACTCACACAAGTCCAAAATTAATGTTTTACATGCAACAATCATCATTTCATGTTTCTAATTATAAAACCTTGACATTCACCACATTAAACAATAAACGATTTTCTAAACACAATCCGCGTGTTAAATTAAAGGGATTAATTTCTTAAACAAGACATTTGGGGGAAATGCATTTTTTTATTGCCAATGATTAGGTTAAAACTTGCAATTTCCCCATAATCGCCAGTTTAGTGAATAAACATCAATCAATTAAAGAGTTACTCTATGCACTATAACTACTTTGGCATTAAAGGAGCACTATAGGGTCAGGAACACAAACATGTATTCCTGACCCTATAGTGTTAAAACCACTATCTAGCCCCCCTGGGCCCCGTTTGCCTCCATAAAGATAGTAAATTCCTACTTGTATTAAAGTCTGAAGCTGCTGCCTCTGCCTGTGACCTTCCTCTGACCTCTGACATCATCAGAAGTGGTAGCCTGATCCAATCACCATGCTTAACCATAGGATTGGCTGAGACTGACAATGAGGCAAATCAGGGGCAGAGCCAGCACAATTCAAACATAGTCCTGGCCAATCAGCATCTCCTCATAGAAATGAATTGAATCAATGAATCTCTATGAGGAACGTTCAGTGTCTGCATGCAGAGGGAGGAGATACTGAATGTTTGGATGCATTTTAGGCAGCCATGACCCAGGAAGGATCTCTAACAGCCATCTGAGGAGTGGCCAGTGAAGTTATCACTAGGCTGTAATGTAAACACTGCAGTTTCTCTGAAAAGACAGTGTTTACAGCAAAAAGCGTGAAGGGAATGATTCTACTCACCAGAACAAATTCAATAAGCTGTAGTTGTTCTGGTGACTATAGGGTCCCTTTAACCCCTTAAGGACCAAACTTCTGAAATAAAAGGGAATTATGACATGTCACACATGTCATGTGTCCTTAAGGGGTTAAACATTAAACTAGGCAATGGATAAGCTTATACTAGCCATGGCTGCTGTCATTGGACAGATAAGTTATTGCTCTCCAGGAAATGCTTGCTCTTGGGGACAAACTACTTATCCCATAATTTTCTGCTGAGAAGAAGTTATGGGATAACTAGCAGTCAGAAAGAGAAATAATATTAAATAGATGGTTTAGTAAAATAGACACACATTGAGTAAAAGTTAAAGTGGCTCTGTCAATAAAAATAAACTTTATTTAAACTGTTTCTATAGCACTCGCTTAGTCTGAATGCTATAGTTTTCATAAAATACATAAGGAAACGTAGGTACTACTTTTCCTTATGTATAGCAGGCAAGATGATAATACTTGACAATGAGCTGAGCTTAATCGAGGTTCTGTTTCAGTTGCCAATCAGATTCACCCACAGACACACAGTGAAACCAATCTCACAGAAAGGCAAAGAGCAGACAACAACATCATAGGCAGGAAAAAACAAAATGGCTGCTCCTAGATATTGGGATTTGACACAAGTAAAGATAATAAATATAAATTAAAGCAAGGGAGTGATTATAATCATTAAGATACAGACGGCAGAAGAAAATAAAAAAACAAAACATTTCTGTCTCCTCTTTGTTGTTTCTGTGCTCATATATCTCCCCCTCTTCAACAGACTTTTTCATCCTAATACAATGTGCGGCGTGGCAGGAGGTGGATGTGTGTAATAGGAGTTGCGGGTATCAATATGCAGTGGACTCCATGTGAGTGCAAAAGTTGGGTGTGTGGAGGTTGTTGCAGGTAGGACTTGCTACTTCCATACGTATTGCTTATTTTTGGATAGACAGGGAGTGAGCTGAGAAGAACATTCTCCACCTCTTGCAGGTGCGGGCTGCTTATGTTTGTATGCCTGAATTATACAAAACACAGACCAAATAACCCTATGGCAGCAGTCTAATTCACTGGTAAGGCCCAATTCACAAGGGAGAGTATTCATTGTAATATACGCCTATTCAGCATAGACCAAAGGCTGGCTTACAACACCAACAAGTGCTGAGACGATATCCAACGGTGCTACATGAAGCTCTACCTTTTTTGGGGGAGAGTGCTGCTCCAAGCCAATACCAAATTCGTACTAAAGCAGCACAGGCTCCAAGAGAGTAGGGGCATGATAGATTGAATGAAGTTCAAATGGGTCAAGTTTTAGAAGATGAGTAAGAATAAACGATGAGGTAACATCAGAGTTTGCATTCTCTGTGACAGAAATAAGCTGAGCAGCGCTGGTTGTGATTATGCACTGAGTAGCAATGTCACTTTTGCATGGAAAGTCGTGTTTCATGGTTGCCTCAGTTTTAGTCTTAAGGTGGTGGGCCAATCTTCTACTTCTTTTGGTGAGTCAAAATGCTGATGGATGCCGAAGTCCTTTTTGATTATGAGATAGAGGCCATAGAAGACATGAAAAGTAACTTTGTTTAGAGAGAGATAAAGAGCAGATGTGTAAGGGCAAAAGTATGTACCTTTAGTTTAGTAACTATAACTTACAGTTGATTTCCTCCAAAGATGTCGTAAGGTGCTTGTATTTGTAGAGATCCATAGCAGTGGTTGAAAATGCAAGGGGGGGGCTTGTAAATTGTTGGGGAAAGGCTTCGTCTGGTGTTGGTTTTAGAATGCAGCTGAATTGTGTCAAACTTAAATTGGGATAGTCAAGTGTTGCGATGTTTGAGAGGAGAGATCGTAGTACATACTAAGAATTCAATTTGTGTTGGTAAAGAGAGAGGAATCCAGAAGGCAAAATTGTACAAAAACTATAATGTGCCAGGTGCACTATAGATGACAGCAACATGTAAACAGAATAGAGAGAAGACACAGAGTGCACTACAGGATAAAAACTAGACACAGGGTATGAAAAAAAATTCATTCAGATAAATGAACGATAGCAATGTATGTTCCAGAGCTAACTCCAGCCAGATCCATACTTTGTTATCATGAGAAATAAAATAAATAAATATATATATATATATATATACGTATCCATGGTTGTCTGATCCACAGAAATCTTTCTAACATATTTATCTTTCATGTTTAGCCTGCATTCGTACAGGATCAGTGTCATTTAAAGCTTTGTGGTCTGTGTCCTGCTGAGAAAACACATCATTCCGACAGATGTGACACAGTTGGATGTATAACTTCCCCACTTCGAACTCTTTTGGTTCTGGATATTGTGTAGTTTCTTAATTTATATTGTGATGGAGTCCAGGAGTAGTTATAATCTCAAGAGAAAAAAAAAAAATATATTTTGAAGGTCCAGCATTGCAATAGCAATATATAAATACTATCCAATGCCACCGTTTTCATTTTCTGGCTTACAAGTTAGCTAGTAACTCTATATCATATTCAAACATATATTTTTTATTTTTTTTTAAATCTCTCTAACTTTTTTCTTAAAATGTTTCAGGATGCATTATGCCAGTAACTCTTAAACACAATATATTTTAATGTGTATATTACATTTAATATTTTTTACATTTAAAGGAGCACTCTGGCGCCATAACAACTTAAGCTGTATTTATATTGTTATGGGGCAAAAGTGTCCTTGCCGTCATGGGATAAATTATTCAACCCCGAAGACTTCTGTTCCTCTCTGCACTGTACTATTAAGGTGTGTGAGCCAAGAGACACACACACACAGCACACTCAGAGGCCTTCCTCAAACTGCACTGCAAAGAGAAACGGAAGCTTTGAAACTCTATTTAAAGGGTTACTTTAGCCAAAAACAGTGTTTTTATAAAACAATATTTTAGTTACAGCAATTCTTGCTGGCATCGTCCCCCTTTAAAAGTAAGAAAAAAAAAAAAAGGACAAATGTATCTGCGATCACACAGTAAGGCGAGTTCTCCCTACACCTTTATTGTTCTCACTGCAGGTGGAGGATATCCTGGAGACAGAGCTGAGGGGAGATCTTGGGCTACATGGAGAGGGTGGGGCCATGACACAAGTGGTCGTCTGTCACAGCACGCTATGCATGCTAATGTCAGACTACCAACATGCACAGATTTAACATTACTTTTTAATTCATCATTTTTAAAATTTAATTTTTTTATTTAATCATTTTTAATTCATTATTTTCATTAATATATAGTCATTATCTTCTGCAAGCAACCTCAAATATCTCTGCATGTGCAGCATTTCACACCACATTAAGCACCATGACCACTACAAAACACTGACACTCCACAAAAATACATCCCCTTCACAAAAGCACATTGAGACAGGGGTAATGCAGGTGATGAGGTCTACGGGGTGCTGAGGGGCTTTTGCTGTGATGTGATTGATGGACTTGGGGCTGATGGGAATGTAGCGGTTATGTGGCTGAGGGCTTTCCTGTCCTATTGTGTTTTATACCCCACCTCCTATAGACTGCAAGATCGTTTGAGCAGGGTCCTCTTCAACCAATCGTTCCTGTAAGTTTTCTTGTAATTGTCCTATTTATATTTAAATCCCCCCTCTTATAATATTGTAAAGCACTACGGAATATGTTGGCGCTATATAAATGGCAATAATAATAATAATAATAAAACTGCCTGAACTATGATAAAAAATTTGAAATAAGTCTCAAATCTTAGGAACCCTTGCTAAGAAGTCAGTGCAATTCAGGTACACAGTTAATATTTATTTCTCAGTATAACAAATTGTAATATTAAGAATAAAATGGTACCTTCAGTTGTTGATTTTCAGAAATACAGTGAGGCAGGACTGCCATCAGGAATTTTAGGGCCTCTTACCGAGAACAAGGCGTTAATCCCCAGGATCAGCCCTTAAGTCCACCCACAGAGCCCACCCCAAGTCCACCTGTAAAGGATGCAGTGTGTAAAGTAAATACAGTGTGTGTGTGTGTAGTGAATGCAGTCTGACTGTAGTGGACACAGTGCATATGTGTAGTGAATGCAGTGTGTGCATAGTGGATGCAGTGTGCGTTTTTGTTTAGTGGGTGCACTGTATGTGTGTAGTGGATGCAGTGTGTATGTAGTAGATGCAGTGTGTGTAGTGGATGTAGCATGAGTAGTGAATGCAGTGCATGTGTGTGTGTGTGTGTGTGTGTGTGTAGTGAATGCAGTGTGTGTGTGTAGTGAATGCAGTGTGTGTGTGTGTAGTGAATGCAGTGTGTGTGTGTGTGTGTGTGTGTGTATAGTGGATGCAGTCTGTAACGGAGCTCCCCGTACTCCGACCGAGTACTCTCCGTTGATGGACGCTTGAGTATGCAGAGAATAGCAATCCCCAGTGTGAGAATAGCTGTCCCCTCCAATCACGAGACATGTTGAGGGTCAAGAAGAACTGTCTAAAACTTTATTTTACAAGCTCCACAAGCACTAGACAAGCTCCATAGCCAAATCCACCTAGTTGGTAGCAAACCTCAGCAGTACAGGAGAGCAGGCAATACATCCCAGGGGCCATAGCAGGAGGCTGGCAATCAGTCTTCAATGCCCAGTGGCGAGGCTGGTTCCGCCACACAGTCTATGTGTGTAGTGGATGCAGTGTTTATGTAATAGATGCAGTAGGTGTAGAGTGGATGCAGTGTGTGTGTATAGTGGATATAGTATGTGTAGTGAATGCAGTAAATGTGTGTGTATGTAGTGAATGCAGTTGGTGTGTGTATAGCAGATGCAGTCAGTGTGTGTAGTGGATGCAGTGTTTATGTAATAGATGCAGTGCATGTAGAGTGGATGCAGTGTGTGTGTATAGTGGATATAGTATGTGTAGTGAATGCAGTAAATGTGTGTGTATGTAGTGAATGCAGTTGGTGTGTGTATAGCAGATGCAGTCAGTGTGTGTAGTGGATGCAGTGTTTATGTAATAGATGCAGTGCATGTAGAGTGGATGCAGTGTGTGTGTATGGTGGATGTAGCATGTGTAGTGAATGCAGTATGTGTGTGTGTGTAGTGAATGCAGTCAGTGTGTGTATAATGGATGCAGTCTATGTGTTTAGTGGATGCAGTGTTTATGTAATAGATGCAGTAGGTTTAGAGTGGATGCAGTGTGTGTGTATAGTGGATGTAGTATGTGTAGTGAATGCAGTATATGTGTGTGTATGTAGTGAATGCAGTCAGTGTGTATATAATAGATGCAGTCAGTGTGTGTAGTGGATGCAGTGTTTATGTAATAGATGCAGTGCATGTAGAGTGGATGCAGTCAGTGTGTGTATAATGGGTGCAGTCTATGTGTGTAGTGGAAGTGCATGTAGAGTGGATGCAGTCAGTGTGTGTATAGTGCATGTAGTATGTGTAGTGAATGCAGTATATGTGTGTGTATGTAGTGAATGCAGTCAGTGTGTATATAATAGATGCAGTCAGTGTGTGTAGTGGATGCAGTGTTTATGTAATAGATGCAGTGCATGTAGAGTGGATGCAGTCAGTGTGTGTATAATGGATGCAGTCTATGTGTGTAGTGGAAGTGCATGTAGAGTATGTGTATAGTGCATGTAGTATGTGTAGTGTATAGTGCATGTAGTATGTGTAGTGAATGCAGTATATGTGTGTGTGTATAGTAGATGCAGTCTATGTGTGTAGTGGATGCAGTGTGTGTGTATAGTGGATGCAGTGTGCGTGTATAGTGGATGTAGTATGTGTAGTGAATGCAGTATGTGTGTGTGTAGTGAACGCAGTCAGTGTGTGTGTAGCGGATGCAGTGTGTGTGTGTAGTGGATGCAGTGTGTATGTAGTAGATGCAGTGCATGTAGAGTGGATGCAGTCAGTGTGTGTATAGTGCATGTAGTATGTGTAGTGAATGCAGTATATGTGTGTGTATAGTGGATGCAGTCTATGTGTGTAGTGGATGCAGTGTGTGTGTATAGTGGATGTGCGTGAGTCTTTATCTAGCTTTCTGTAATGCTTTCTCAGTGTGTGTATAATGGATGCAGTCTATGTGTTTAGTGGATGCAGTGTTTATGTAATAGATGCAGTAGGTTTAGAGTGGATGCAGTGTGTGTGTATAGTGGATGTAGTATGTGTAGTGAATGCAGTATATGTGTGTGTATGTAGTGAATGCAGTCAGTGTGTATATAATAGATGCAGTCAGTGTGTGTAGTGGATGCAGTGTTTATGTAATAGATGCAGTGCATGTAGAGTGGATGCAGTCAGTGTGTGTATAATGGGTGCAGTCTATGTGTGTAGTGGAAGTGCATGTAGAGTGGATGCAGTCAGTGTGTGTATAGTGCATGTAGTATGTGTAGTGAATGCAGTATATGTGTGTGTATGTAGTGAATGCAGTCAGTGTGTATATAATAGATGCAGTCAGTGTGTGTAGTGGATGCAGTGTTTATGTAATAGATGCAGTGCATGTAGAGTGGATGCAGTCAGTGTGTGTATAATGGATGCAGTCTATGTGTGTAGTGGAAGTGCATGTAGAGTATGTGTATAGTGCATGTAGTATGTGTAGTGTATAGTGCATGTAGTATGTGTAGTGAATGCAGTATATGTGTGTGTGTATAGTAGATGCAGTCTATGTGTGTAGTGGATGCAGTGTGTGTGTATAGTGGATGCAGTGTGCGTGTATAGTGGATGTAGTATGTGTAGTGAATGCAGTATGTGTGTGTGTAGTGAACGCAGTCAGTGTGTGTGTAGCGGATGCAGTGTGTGTGTGTAGTGGATGCAGTGTGTATGTAGTAGATGCAGTGCATGTAGAGTGGATGCAGTCAGTGTGTGTATAGTGCATGTAGTATGTGTAGTGAATGCAGTATATGTGTGTGTATAGTGGATGCAGTCTATGTGTGTAGTGGATGCAGTGTGTGTGTATAGTGGATGTGCGTGAGTCTTTATCTAGCTTTCTGTAATGCTTTCTCATTGCTAAGAAAAGACATGACTGACAAAGCAGGCCTGAGATCGAACATACACCCAAGCCCTTGACCCCCAACCAATAAATAAAACCCACATTACTTACCTTAACCCCTTAAGGACACATGACATGTGTGACATGTCATGATTCCCTTTTATTCCAGAAGTTTGGTCCTTAAGGGGTTAAGGGGAAGGGGCTTGGACACAGCTTTATTTAACCATCGTACACTATTAATATAAACTTTTAACAAAACTGCCGTCTGAAGGACTACCATTTCCACCGTGGCTACCATCCCTTCAGGCGCTGGCCAAGTTAAACTCTGCAGCTGTGACAACAACTAAAAAACAGAAAACAAAAGAACGGAGAGGGAAAAAGAACGGAGAAAAAAAGGAAAGAAAAATAAAGAGGAGAGAGGAACAGCTAAAGAAGAGAAAATGTGAAAGAGCTTACTTCCCAGCTATGGTGTCCTGCGATTCTGCTCGCTGGTAGGAGGAAGGTGCCCACGTAGGCACAGGTGATACCTTCTGCTAACTGGACGGTCTGTTAATATAGGAAGCAGAACTCTCTGTTAACCATTTAAGTGCCCATGTAGGCACAGGAGATATCTTCTGTTAACTGATTTGTCTGTCAATATAGGTAGCAAAATTTTGTTAACCATTTAGGTGCCCACTAAGGCACAGGTGATATCTTCCGTTAACTATATGGTTTGTTAATCGGCACGGCAAGAGCTAGGCGCCTACTAAGGCACAGCCTAGAATAGCCCTTTACAGCAAGCATTATTTTTGCCAACCATTTAGGTGCCCACGTAGGCACAGGATATCCTTTGTTAATTCACTAACTATGTAAGTGCTTATCATTGGTAAAGCCTAGAACAGCCGATTCCAGGCAGCACAGCTCTGCTAACCCTGCTACATCTACTCCGACCGAGATTCAGGTGCTTATGTGAGCCCAGTACATCGAGTACTACCATAGCCTTACCAGAAGCTTTGTGCCCTTTGAGGCAAAGTTCAGGATATTGGTATAGACGATACTGTAACCACTAGCACCCTAATTGAATACCTATATACAGACACTGTTACATGTATTTTACTAGTTGTATACTAGGATATACCTCTATACAGACACTGTTACATACAGTTTACCAGTTGCATACTAGGATGCTGACCTACCACTATACCCTCCACTAATATAGGGACGCCAGAGTTGACTACAAGCGTTACTTTCCCTAAGAGGATATAAGTTTTAAACCTTTATATGTTGCACAGCGCACCCACCCACGACTAAGTTCCCACCTAATACCCGGAATTGACTAAAGATTTCCCCTATTCTTTCGGAGATGGGGGTATTTCTGGCATATTGTAGCCATACTGTTATTTTCGTTTGAGACTCTAGTTACTCTGCATTCATACTTTACGATCTTGCCAGTCAATCGTAACAGGGCAATCATATCGTATGCACTGTACTACTCCTGCCGTGGGGACCTACTTACTAGTGTAGTGTGGTTCTTGCCCTGTCTTTGTCCATTTATGTTCTGTTTATTGTCTTCCCGTTTGTACCCATCTTCACGTAGTTTGTCTAGCTGCAGCCACCGTGTCTGCCTCAGGTATCCATTACTGAGACAGGAGTGACTAGCAACTTCGTCGGTCATTGTGTGTGTCTCGAGTATCTTATTAAACCACATATATTTCTTCTAATGATTTTTTAACGATTTCCATATACACGATTTAGAGACAGCCTCTTCTCTCTCCTTTCGTACTTCCCAGCTATGGTGTCCTGCGATTCTGCTCGCTGGTAGGAGGAAGGTAAAGAGGGCAGGCCAGTGACCCGATCATTTGGGTGTATGTGAACAGGTGTTTGATTCATTCATTGCAGCTGAAAGGGATTTGTGCTCAAGTCTAATCGATATCTGACTATGGTGAAAAAGACGAGACCTTAATGACTGCAAATTCTCAATACACGCTAAATTAAAAATTCAAAGTACATTTAAGCATTAAAACTTTAAATTAGTTAAATGTGCCGTTTGGTTATAGTAAATCCGGGTTGTAAAACGGAAAATGTTAAATGGTGGTCGGTATCTTTGGAGGCAGAAGTAAGTGCAAGGGTGGACCAAGGAAATGTAACAGTATTTTTTATCTGCAAACATTAGTCTTAATCATGTGTACAGGCTTCTTTTTATTGACAAGTATAGACATACTATAATATGCTACACAACACAAGTGTTCCTTATATTACCAAAGGTCAGTGACATTAATAATCAGGGGCATTTGATCCAATACAGATGTACAAAACACAACAGCAGTGATAGTTGTATCATTGCAGGCTTATTAAAAAAAGTAAATTTCAAATCAAGGTAAAAATATTCGAATTTGAAACATTCTCTAAGCCAGCTATGCTTTCCGTTTGGCTATTTTAATTTAATTTGAAATCCACTTTAAATTCTTACTTTAGTATACAAACCTGTTAGTAGCAAGCAGCATTAAAAAAAAAGATATAATTATAACAGAGAGAGAAATTGGAGAAAAGATAATAAATAGTTTTATTGTACCTAGCTGCCTCATAATTTTGTTTATCCGTCTTCCACTTTATTAGAAAGGGGAATAAACTAAATTATTTACTGCATTGCCGATTGTCAGCTCACTGTTCTTTGTGTTTATTTCCTCATCAATTACAAAAGTGAACAAACCTTGTTCCTATTATTATGTTAGAATGTTTGGTGATCTGACTGGCCTCTGAACAATAGTGAATTCCTTATCGTATTATTGTTCTATGTAGTTTAATGTAGAACCTAAAAAAGTTTGGCTTTTTTAAAAAAAATCAAGATTATTTTCAGGATGTGTGCTGGGCTTAAAGCGCTTTGATTTTCCCTGATACCATAACGGTGTTGCTCTGCCTTGTTATGAGCTACTGTTTTGTTCCAATAAAATTGGGGTAAAGTTAATAACCAGAGAATGGAAAGAAAAGAATCTCAAAAAATTATTATTTTTCAACTATATTTGCTTGCCTACTAAACCCCACTTTACATGTGTATATGTCAATGCAATTACCAAATTAGATCACAAGATATAAAATTAGCTGTAATAACTAGGTTTGTAATTTTGTGTAGAGTACCCATGGGGGAGATTCATGTTTTTTGTTGTTTTTTCTCTTTGTATCCCAACTATTTGATTTTTTGAGTGCCTCATCTAATGCCAGAAGTCAGCTCTTCATGCACATTTATTATATTTTTCATTTTTTTTAAAAGCTTAGCAAAATAATAGGATTTTTTTTCCATATATACCAATTCTGCGAAAGCCACTAACTCAACCTCCATCACAGTACCTATACAGTTTCTCCATTTATAGACAATTTGTCTTACCCTGGACTGATGAACAGCAAGGCTTTTGGAGATACTTTTATAAACCTTTCCAGCTTTATGCAAGTCAACAATTCTTAATCGTAGGTCTTCTGAGAGCTCTTTTGTGCGAGGCATCATTCACATCAGGCAATGCTTCTTGTGAAAAGCAAACCCAGAACTGGTGTGTGTTTTTTATAGGGCAGGGCAGCTGTAACCAACACCTCCAATCTCATCTCATTGATTGGACTCCAGTTGGCTGACATCTCACTCCAATTAGCTCTTGGAGATGTCATTAGTCTAGGGGTTCACATACTTTTTCCACCTGCACTGTGAATGTTTACATGGTGTGTTCAATAAAGAACATGGCAACATTTCATTCTTTGTGTGTTGTTAGTTTAAGCAGACTGTGATTGTCTATTGTTGTGACTTAGATGATGATCGGATCACATTTTATGACCAATTTGTGCAGAAATCCATATAATTCCAAAGGGACTGTATATATATATATACAACTAGTGACTATTCGCCCAAATGGGGACTTACTGACACTAATGAGAGAGGTTGTAGTATAGTGGCCTGGCTCTGTATAGTACTATATGTTCGTTCCACAGCTTACCTGCCCCTTTAATAAGACGGATCCTTTGCATTAGAGAACTTACAACGATTATCCATGTTGTGTATATATTACATTTATGATTTTTACATATGTAGCCAATCAAGGGGATGGATCCCCAAACTAAAGCCTCTGCGCAGACGCATGACCAACACTGCGCGCGCACATAACATATCACCATGGCGATATCTAAACACACACGAGACATGTGACATCCGGATTAAATGTTCTGAATGAGATGGACTCGATCGGGTTGTAGCCCCGCCCCTAGCCACTCCTCAGCCGCGCTGATTGGAGCGCATCAATATATGGGCGGGTCCTCACCCGGTATATACTTACCTCCATACAGCTGTACCAGGAGCTCTTGATAAAGGTGTGTGATCGCGCCGAAACGCGCGTCGAGCGTTTGCCGTTTTTTTTATTTTAGCACTGGGGGATGCAGACGGCTATTTTAGATTGGGGGACATAACATCATAGGAGACTATCGAATGTAATGTTCAGGCATGTGTTATACCAGACTGCCCGTATGATAAGTGATGTAGCAGCAGCACTCAAGGGTATTAGGAGACAGACCGAGCCACTCTTTTCAGCCAGTATGATAGTATGTGTGTACCCTTTCAGTGCTGGACGTTCCTAAAGCAGCTACTCTCCTTAGTCAGTTAGACAGTCTGTTCATTCTGGTCAGTGTGAGGCTGCCTTGAAGCAGCAGTGTGTAGGGAATTTACCCATGAGCTAGACCTTATTTTTACTCTAATATCAACCTTATTGGTTGTATATCTACTGAAGTGGTCTGTGCATCTGGGAGAGCTTTGTGTGGTTGGCAAGTACCAGTTTGTGTATAGGACGTATATTCCTAACCATTTATTTTGGGATACTCACAAACTTACTCTTAAGTACTATATATTCACACCTCTATTGATATATTGAGATATTTTCCTTCACTGCTGTTTCTATTTAGTGAATTACTATCTATCCACTACCAAACTTATATCCAGGCTATATTAAACGACTACAAGGAGACTCTTGGATATCAGATAGTATTCACTGGATAATATTGTGTATACGTACGTATATATACATAGGTGCTGTCATTACGTTTTTCATTGACTAAACAGCTTCTTATGTACTATTACTCAATTTAAGATAGTACCGCTATACACTTTCCTCCAGCCTTACGGTGTAGTCCCACCTCTATAGCCGAGCTACCTATACAGTCCTACAGACTGGGGATACTTAGTTCTAGAGGAATGTGGCGTATGTGATATCCGATGTAGTTTATACTGTACTACATACTGTACTTTGTACCTTAACTTTATTTCGGATATCACTGCCATCTCGATCACCTCTGGACAATATCCATACTACATCTACCCAGTTTTTAATTCACTTGTATTTTTCACGAGTGTATCACTATTACTTCACTTATTTTTTGTTTTGTCCGTAAGCGGCTTAATAAAGGTTATACCGTATATTTATTCTAATTTTTTAGAGATATCTTTTGGTGAAATGGGGGTCCAATTTTTCCATCTTTAATGGAACAACCATTTTCACTTTAGTCTTTTTCTTTTAATGCCATACGGGGTCCATGCCCTCTTGATATCTCTGTAACCCTTTAGGAATTTCGAGGTAGACTTTGTCCACCTCTAATATTTCCTCTCTTTTCTCTGCACTTAGATGATGATCAGATCACATTTTATGACCAATTTGTGCAGAAATCCATATCATTCCAAAGGGTTCACATACCTTTTCTTGCAACTGTAGATCCATACTCCGATGTGTCACTATTATGGAGGGACAGTCCCTATTTTTGCCCAAATCCCTCTGTCCCTCTATTCTATCCTAACATCCCATTTTGTAGAAGCTCCCCACTGTTGGTGTGTCTGAGTTTATAACTGAGCTCCACAACAATTATACTCCGAGTAATGTGCCTTAAACCTACAATGAATGTCTTTAGAAATCAGTCGAGGTAAATAAGATACATTGTGCTTATTCTAAATTAAGTTTTAGTTGGAAAAATGATTAGTAAGTCACCTAAAAGTTCTCATGACAGCCCCGCCCCTGGACACACCTCATTTGACTTCTAAAATTAACTCTATACAGTTGAAATGTGTGAAGGATCTATCAGGTTATTTTTTTCATTTTAGAGCAGGGGGGATTAAACTCTACATGTCAACAAACATAATTGGCTAACTCAGTAGAAATACTTGCACTCCCTCTAGACAATGATACCCGTATGCTGTGAACTTTCATAAAATCCCATGGGAGAAAGAAAATAACATCCTATTGAATGCCAGCTGCTAGTCTCATTCCCATTTAAAAGGGCCAAGTTAGTGCCAGCAATGAGTCCACCTAATCTCAGTTTGATTTAAGATTAGTGATGTACCGAACTGTCCGCCGGCGAACAGTTCCCGGCGAACTTAGTGTGTTCGCGTTCGCCGCGGCGGGCGGACACATGCGCAGTTCGATCCGCCCCCTATTCGTCATCATTGGGCAAACTTTGACCCTGTGCCTCTCGGTCAGCAGACACATTCCAGCCAATCAGCAGCACTCCCTCCCTTCCACACCCTCCAACCTCCCTCCCAGCATCCATTTTCGATTCATTCTGAAGCTGCATGCTTAGTGAGAGGAGGGAAAGTTTAGCTGCTGCTGATTAGATAGGGAAATTGATAGCTAGGCTAGGGTATTCAGTGTCCACTACAATCCTGAAGGACTCATCTGATCTCTGCTGTAAGGACAGCACCCCAAAAAGCCCTTTTTAGGGCTATAACATCAGGCTGCTTTTTTTTTTTTTTTTCCTGTGTAATGTAATTGCAGGTGCCTGCCTGCCAGCTTCTGTGTGAGGTTCACATTGGATACTGTGCCTACTTGCCCAGTGCCACCACTCATATCTGTTTTAACAATTGGTTAAGCTTTAGATTTAAAATAAATCATTTGTTTTCACTGTAATAGAAGAGCAGTTGCCTGCCTGCCAGCTTCTGTGTCAGGTTGGATGCCTTGCCCATTTGCACAGTCAGTGCCACCACTCATATCTGTTTTAACAATTGGTTAAGCTTTAGATTTTAAATAAATAATTTGTTTTCATTGTAATAGAAGAGCAGTTTCCTGCCTGCCAGCTTCTGTGTCAGGTTGGATGCCTTGCCCATTTGCACAGTCAGTGCCACCACTCATATCTGTTTTAACAATAGCTTAAGCTTTAGATTTTAAAGAAATAATTTTTTTTCACTGTAATAGAAGAGCAGTTGCCTGCCTGCCAGCTTCTGTGTCAGGCTGGATGCCTTGCCCATTTGCACAGTCAGTGCCACCACTCATATCTGTTTTAACAATAGCTTAAGCTTTAGATTTTAAAGAAATCATTTTTTTTCACTGTAATAGAAGAGCAGTTGCCTGCCTGCCAGCTTCTGTGTCAGGTTGGATGCCTTGCCCATTTGCACAGTCAGTGCCACCACTCATATCTGTTTTAACAATAGCTTAAGCTTTAGATTTAAAAGAAATATTTTTTTTTCACTGTAATAGAAGAGCAGTTGCCTGCCTGCCAGCTTCTGTGTCAGGTTGGATGCCTTGCCCATTTGCACAGTCAGTGCCACCACTCATATCTGTTTTAACAATAGCTTAGGCTTTAGATTTTAAAGAAATCATTTTTTTTCACTGTAATAGAAGATCAGTTAGTTGTCTGCAAGCGTCTGGGTGTCAGGCCTACTTCAGAGTGTGCTCTGCAGACCTGTGCCAGCGTGCTTTGACAGTTGCCAATCATATCTGGTGTCTCTTTAGCGTGATTTTACAAAGAAAAAAGGTTTCCAGTGTAAGCTAATAGCAGCCAGTCAGTGTCCTTCAAGCGGCTCTGTCAGGCCTTCCTTCAGCGTGTGCCCTGCACAACCCTGCCAGCGTACTTTGACAGTTGCCACTCATATCTGGTGTCTCTATAGCGTGCTTTTACAACCAAAATTTTGTTTCCACTGTAATAGAAGAGCAGTTGCCTGCCTGCCAGCTTCTGTGTGAGGTTCACAGTGGATACTGTGCCCTCTTGCCCAGTGCCACCACTCATATCTGTTTTTACAATAGCTTAAGCTTTAGATTTAAAATAAATAATTTTTTTTCACTGTAATAGAAGAGCAGTTAGTTGTCTGCAAGCTAATAGCAGCCAGTCAGTGTCCTTCAAGCGGCTCTGTCAGTCCTTCCTTCAGCGTGTGCTCTCCAGAACTGTTCCAGTGCACATTGCCAATCATATCTGGTGTGTCTATAGCGTGCTTTTAAAACCAAAATTTGTTTTTCACTGTTATAGATTGAATAGCAGTTACTTGTCTTCAAGCGGGTGTCTCAGGCCTACAGTGTGTGCTCTGCAGAACTGTTCCAGTGCACATTGCCAATCATATCTGGTGTCTCTATAGCGTGCTTTTAAAACTAAAAATTTTTTTCACTGTTATAGATTGAATAGCAGTTACTTGTCTTCAAGCGGGTGTCTCAGGCCTACAGTGTGTGCTCTGCAGAACTGTTCCAGTGCACATTGCCAATCATATCTGGTGTCTCTATAGCGTGCTTTTAAAACCAAAATTTGTTTTTCACTGTTATAGATTGAATAGCAGTTACTTGTCTTCAAGCGGGTGTCTCAGGCCTACAGTGTGTGCTCTGCAGAACTGTTCCAGTGCACATTGCCAATCATATCTGGTGTCTCTATAGCGTGCTTTTAAAACCAAAATTTATTTTTCACTGTTATAGATTGAATAGCAGTTACTTGTCTTCAAGCGGCTCTGTCAGTCCTTCCTTCAGCGTGTGCTCTGCAGAACTGTTCCAGTGCACATTGCCAATCATAACTGATTTCTCTATAGCGTGCTTTTAAAACCAAAATTTATTTTTCACTGTTATAGATTGAATAGCAGTTACTTGTCTTCAAGCGGGTGTGTCAGGCCTACAGTGTGTGCTCTGCAGAACTGTTACAGTTCACATTGCCAATCATATCTGGTCTCACAGTAGCTTGCACGCATAGTACCACTAATCCCCAAAAAAATGACAGGCAGAGGCAGGCCACCCCGCAGGGGCCGTCGTGGTCGTGGTGCTGTGATTCCCTTTTGCCCTAGAATAATGCCCAGTTTTCAGAATCCACGTACCCTGAACTTGAAAAGTTGACTGGCTAACACAGGACACCCAATCTTGTACAGCCTCCGCTCGGAACCTTGACGCACCATCCTCCTCCAGCTTAGCTTCAGGCACCTCTCAAGATACCATTCACCCGCCTGCTGCCACCACCAAAACTAGCACCACAGCCGCTTTACTTGGTATGTCAGAGGAGTTATTCACACACCCGTTTGAAGAAATGAGTGATGCGCAACCATTATTGCTAGAGGATGTAGATAACAGGGATATGTCTCAGGCAGGCAGCATTAAACACATGGAGGTACGGTGTGATGATGATGATGTTGTACCCGCTGCTGCTTCCTTTTCTGAGTTGTCAGATTCAAGCGAAGCGGTTGATGATGACGATGCGTCCATGGATGTCACGTGGGTGCCCGCTCGGCAAGAAGAAGAACAGGGCGAAAGTTCAGATGGGGAGACAGAGAGGAGGAGGAGACGAGTTGGAAGCAGGGGGGGGTCATCGTAAGGAGCTAGTGGCACAGTCAGACAGCATGCATCGGCACCCGGGGTCAGCCCGACAACACGCCAATCAACGCATGCTGTGTCCACTACCAGAATGCCGTCATTGCAGAGCTCAGCAGTGTGGCATTTTTTTTGTGTGTCTGCCTCTGACAACAGCGATGCCATTTGCAACCTGTGCCAAAGGAAACTGAGTCGTGGGAGGTCCAACACCCACCTTGGTACAACTGCTTTGTGTAGGCACATGATCTCACATCACAAACGCCTATGGGATCAACACATGAATACAAGCAGCACGCCTACTCAAAGCCGCCATCCTCCTCCTGGTCCAGTATCTTCAGCCGCGTCAACCACTGCTGTCCTTCTTGCCCCCTCTCAACCATCCGCCACTCCGTCTCCCGCCTTGAGCAGTTCCCGCTCATCTGCCCACAGTCATGTGTCTGTCAAGGACATGTTTGAGCGTAAGAAGCCAATGTCACCAAGTCACCCCATTGCCCAGCGTTTGACAGCTGGCTTGTCCGAACTATTAGCCCGCCAGCTTTTACCATACAATCTGGTTGAGTCTGAGGCGTTCAAAAAATTTGTAGCTATTGGGACATCGCAGTGGAAGGTACCCGGACGGAATTTCTTTTCACAAAAGGCAATCCCCAACTTGTACTCGATTGTGCAAAAGGAAGTCATGGCATGTCTGGCACACAGTGTTGGGGCAAGGGTCCATCTGACCACTGATACCTGGTCTGCAAAGCATGGTCAGGGCAGGTATATCACCTACACTGCGCATTGGGTAAACCTGCTGACGGCTGACAAGCAAGGAATGCGTGGCATTGCAGAGGAGTTGGTGACACCGCCACGAATTGCAGGCAGTCCTGCTGCCACCTCCTCTACTCCTCCTACTCCATCCTCTTCCATAACCTCCTCGGCTGAGTCCTCTTGTGCCGCTGCTTCTTGCTCCACATCAACGGCACCCCCCCAGCTCCCCAGGTACTATTCCACATCCCGGATACGGCAGTGTCACGCCGTCTTGGGTTTGACTTGCTTGAAAGCAGAGAGTCACACCGGACAAGCACTCCTGTCCGCCCTGAACGCACAGGTGGAAAAGTGGCTGACTCCGCAGCAACTGGATATCGGCAAAGTGGTGTGTGACAACGGAAAAAATTTGATAGCGGCATTGAAGTTGGGCAAGTTGACACATGTGCCGTGCATGGCACATGTGTGTAATCTGATCGTACAACGCTTTGTGCATAAGTACACAGGCTTACAGGACGTCCTGAAGCAGGCCAGGAAGGTGTGTGGCCATTTCAGGCGTTCCTACACGGCCATGGCTCACTTTGCCGATATCCAGCGGCGAAACAACATGCCAGTGAGGCACTTGATTTGCGACAGCCCTACACGTTGGAATTCAACACTCCTAATGTTCGACCGCCTGCTCCAACAAGAAAAAGCTGTTAATGAATATTTGTATGACCGGGGTGCTAGGACAGCCTCTGGGGAGCTGGGAATTTTTTTGCCACGTTACTGGACGCTCATGCGCAATGCCTGTAGGCTCATGCGTCCTTTTGAGGAGGTGACAAACCTAGTCAGTCGCAACGAAGGCACCATCAGCGACATCATACCATTTGTTTTCTTC
Source organism: Pelobates fuscus (assembly GCF_036172605.1). Lineage (NCBI taxonomy): Eukaryota > Metazoa > Chordata > Amphibia > Anura > Pelobatidae > Pelobates > Pelobates fuscus. The sequence continues at coordinate 454,713,636 of NC_086317.1, forward strand.
CTGGAGCGTGCCCTGCGAAGAGTGCTGGATCAGGCTGTAGATGAGCGTGAAGAGGAAGAGGAAGAGTTGTGGTCACCATCACCACCAGAAACAGCCTTATCAGCATCGCTTGCTGGACCTGCGGCAACGCTGGAAGAGGATTGTGAGTAAGAGGAGTCAGAGGAGGATTGTAGCTTTGAGGAGGAGGAGGAGGAGCAAGACCAAACACAACAGGCATCCCAGGGTGCTCGTTGTCACCTATCTGGTACCCGTGGTGTTGTACGTGGCTGGGGGAAAGAACATACCTTCAATGACATCAGTGAGGAGGAGTAACGGGAAATGAGTAGCTCGGCATCCAACCTTGTGCAAATGGGGTCTTTCATGCTGTCCTGCCTGTTGAGAGACCCTCGTATAAAAAGGCTGAAGGAGAACGACCTGTACTGGGTGTCCACGCTACTAGACCCCCGGTATAAGCAGAAAGTGGCGGAAATGTTACCGAATTACAACAAGTCGGAAAGGATGAAGCATTTGCAAAATAAATTAAAAAGTATGCTTTACACAGCGTATAAGGGTAATGTCACAGCACAACGGGAATCTAACAGGGGGAGAGGTGGAAGTCATCCTCCTCCTCCTCCTCCCACGACCACGCCGGCAAGGACAGGACGCTTTAAAGACGTGTTGTTGATGGAGGACATGCGGACCTTTTTAAGTCCTATGCATCGCTACAGCCCTTCGGGATCCACCCTCAGAGAGCGACTCGACCGACAGGTAGAAGACTACCTCGCCTTAACTGCAGATATCGACACTCTGAGGAGCGATGAACCCCTTGACTACTGGGTGTGCAGGCTTGACCTGTGGCCTGAGCTATCCCAATTTGCGATAGAACTTCTGGCCTGCCCCGCTTCAAGTGTCCTGTCAGAAAGGACCTTCAGTGCAGCAGGAGGTATTGTCACTGAGAAGAGAAGTCGCCTAGGTCAAAAAAGTCTAGATTACCTCACCTTTATTAAGATGAATGAGGGATGGATCCCGAAGGGACTGACACTGGGCGATACATTCGCTTAAAAAAGACCTGATGAGATGAGCTGCCTTGGGCTAAAAATGGTCCACACGCTGCTGTATTTTAGCTCTGAATGACGTTTGACTTGCGTGACTTATCCGCCACCAACTAGGGTTCAAGCCGCCATGTTTTAGGGCACTTTCTGCCTGTGAAACAAACATCAATTTTTCTGGCCGCTGCTACAGCAGCGGCTGCAACAATACAAATTTTTTCAGGCATGTGTACATGCCTAATTTTTAGGCCCACCGGTGCAGCACTGTGGCTTCAAAAACCAAACCAAAAAAAAATCCTCCAAGATGGCACCAATATACCAGTGGTCTAAGCATCTTCCCACCTTGGCCTAAAAAGGGGAGGTGATTCAACAATTAAAAATCTCTGCCATTTACACGCCCACTGATAGGAGACGCGGAAGGTATTAAACTGATATGAACAATACTAAACTCACCACTCCTATCTGGTGGCACATTAGCTTGCCCGCGCAGTGCCCCAAATTTCAAGTAAGAGGACCGACCAAGCATCTTCTTCCATCTCCCTGTTACATAAATCAATGCCATATCCATAGAAATTGTAGAGAATATCCAGGATAGTTTTACAGGGCCAAATCATGTCGCCTGTTGAAAGAGGTGACCTTGCTCGGGTCCCAGGTGTGCGGTTCCTAAAATGGCTGCCATATACATGTCCTCTGATAGGAGACGCGGAAGGTATTAAACTGATATGAACAATACTAAACTCACCACTCCTATCTGGTGGCACATTAGCTTGCCCGCGCAGTGCCCCAAATTTCAAGTAAGAGGACCGACCAAGCATCTTCTTCCATCTCCCTGTTACATAAATCAATGCCATATCCATAGAAATTGTAGAGAATATCCAGGATAGTTTTACAGGGCCAAATCATGTCGCCTGTTGAAAGAGGTGACCTTGCTCGGGTCCCAGGTGTGCGGTTCCTAAAATGGCTGCCATATACACGTCCACTGATAGGAGACGCGGAAGGTATTAAACTGATATGAACATTTACTAAACTCACCACTCCGAGTGCTGTTATTTATTTAATTTTTTTGTGGTGAGGCTTTACAGGACAGAGTGCTTCTCCACGGGACATGTTAACTCACGGGCAGCTGGCTCATCAAGGAACCAGAGCAGCTTGAACGAGGTGACCTTGCTCGGGTCCCAGGTGTGCGGTTCCTAAAATGGCTGCCATATACACGTCCACTGATAGGAGACGCGGAAGGTATTAAACTGATATGAACAATACTCCACTCCTATCAGTAGGTCCGTCCCATTGTGATTTATGCCCCCCACCCACCGCGCAGGGATGGGGGCCGGGGGGAGGAAAGTAGGCCCCCCCATTGTGATTTATGGCCCCCACCCACCGCGCAGGGGTGGGGGCCGAGGGGGGGAGGACAGTAGGTCCCCCCATTGTGATTTATGGCCCCCACCCACCGCGCAGGGGTTGGGGAGGACAGTAGCTCCCCCCAGTGTGTATCATGGGCTTTGAGGACAGGTGTCAATCCATACCTGCCAAGTGACCCTATGTAACAGTCCCTATTCTCAACGGGAATCTAACAGGGGAAGAGGTGAAAGTCATCCTCCCACGACCCCGCCATATCTGCCAAGTGACCCTATGTAGGGGTAACAGTCTCTATTCTGCTCTGTGTCAGTGTGTATCATGGTCTCTGTGGACCGGGAACAGTCTCTATTCTGCTCTGTGTCAGTATGTATCATGGTCTCTGTGGACAGGGAACAGTCTCTATTCTGCTCTGTGTCAGTGTGTATCAGGGGTTTTGAGGACATGTGTCAATCCATATCTGCCAAGTGACCCTATGTAGGGGTAACAGTCCCTATTCTGCTCTGTGTCAGTGTGTATCATGGTCTCTGTGGATGGTGAACAGTCTCTATTCTGCTCTGTGTCAGTGTGTATCATGATCTCTGTGGACGGTGAACAGTCTCTATTCTGCTCTGTGTCAGTGTGTATCAGGGGTTTTGAGGACATGCGTCAATCCATATCTGCCAAGTGACCCTATGTAGGGGTAACAGTCCCTATTCTGCTCTGTGTCAGTGTGTATCATGGTCTCTGTGGACGGTGAACAGTCTCTATTCTGCTCTGTGTCAGTGTGTATCATGGTCTCTGTGGACGGTGAACAGTCTCTATTCTGCTCTGTGTCAGTGTGTATCATGGTCTCTGTGGACAGGGAACAGTCTCTATTCTGCTCTGTGTCAGTGTGTATCAGGGGTTTTGAGGACAGGTGTCAATCCATATCTGCCAAGTGACCCTATGTAGGGGGAACAGCCCCTATTCTGCTCTGTGTCAGTGTGTATCAGGGGTTTTGAGGACAGGTGTCAATCCATATCTGCCAAGTGACCCTATGTAGGGGGAATAGTCCCTATTCTGCTCTGTGTCAGTGTGTATCAGGGGTTTTGAGGACAGGTGTCAATCCATATCTGCCAAGTGACCCTATGTAGGGGGAACAGTCCCTATTCTGCTCTGTGTCAGTGTGTATCAGGGGTTTTGAGGACAGGTGTCAATCCATATCTGCCAAGTGACCCTATGTAGGAGGAACAGTCCCTATTCTGCTCTGTGTCAGTGTGTATCAGGGGTTTTGAGGACAGGTGTCAATCCATATCTGCCAAGTGACCCTATGTAGGGGGAACAGTCCCTATTCTGCTATGTGTCAGTGTGTATCAGGGGTTTTGAGGACAGGTGTCAATCCATATCTGCCAAGTGACCCTATGTAGGGGGAACAGTCTCTATTCTGCTCTGTGTCAGTGTGTATCAGGGATCATTAGGATAGGTGTCAATCCATATCTGCCAAGTGACCCTATGTAGGGGGAACAGTCCCTATTCTGCTCTGTGTCAGTGTGTATCAGGGATTTGACTATCTTTATTCAGATTGAAAAATTACAATTCCAGGAAAAATGTAACAAACATTTACAAGAACATGTTATGCACATCATAGAAACAACGTAAACCTCTTTAAAGCCACAAACTTAAGACAAAAAATAAGTACACACAATGTGTAAGGGTTTGAAAGAATATTCTGAATCCTTACACGTTTACTTTATCGTTTGTTTGATTTTTGTGAACCATATATAAACTACAAGCAGCGTGAAAACTATAAAAACTCAAGTGGCCATGCTGATCAAATTAAATAGTATGCTTTACACAGCGTATAAGGGTGATGTCACAGCACAACGGGAATCTAACAGGGGAAGAGGTGAAAGTCATCCTCCCACGACCCCGCCATATCTGCCAAGTGACCCTATGTAGGGGTAACAGTCTCTATTCTGCTCTGTGTCAGTGTGTATCATGGTCTCTGAGGACGGGGAACAGTCTCTATTCTGCTCTGTGTCAGTGTGTATCAGGGGCTTTGAGGACAGGTGTCAATGTTAGGTGATTTCTTCCCTTTATGGATTAAAAGCAGACTCTGCATCAACTGTGCAATTTTCCATGGGAGTTTTGCCATGGATCCCCCTCCGGCATGCCACAGTCCAGGTGTTAGTCCCCTTGAAACAACTTTTCCATCACTTTTGTGGCCAGAAAGAGTCCCTGTTGGTTTTAAAAATCGCCTGCCCATTGAAGTCAATGGCGGTTCGCGCGGTTCGCCGGTTCGCGAACATTTGCGGAAGTTCGCGCTTGCCGTTCGCGAACCGAAAATTTCGGGTTCGCGACAACACTATTTAAGATGTATGGGGTCAGAAGATGTGTCTCTATGTAAAATATTTAGTTGTGATCCTCAGGGGACCATGGAATAGAAAACCTGATGAATGGTCCACCCTAAAAATGTGCAAATGAGTTTCCCATAAGTTGCAAATAAGTAACAGGTCTACATATACCGACTATGTCCCCTATAACTGTGTAGTTGTCAATAAAAACTGGGGTCCCAGCAATTGGTTTCTAGCCCTTCCTATACAATGTGGCTTGTTTGGTGAAGGGTAAAAATTAAGGGTCTACTAAAATGTTCCCAATAGAAGATCTATGACATCAGACAATCCCGAGCCTTACAGAATATTAACCACTTAAGGACACATGACATGTGTGACATGTCATGATTCCCTTTTATTCCAGAAGTTTGGTCCTTAAGGTGTTAAAGATAATTCTCACAGTTGTACTAAACCACCAAAGCTTTTAGTGTAAACCTTAGAGGGACATTCTAAGCACCAAAACCACTTTATCTTAATGAACTGGTTTTGCTCTAGGAACCCTGTCCCTTTTGTCTGTCAATTTTGAAGTTTTTGGAGAAACTGCTATGGTTATATTTTGCCTAAGCCATGCCTATAGTGACTGTAAGATTAACAGCCACCATTGGTGTTTCCGGATCGAAGAACTTTGATTTTTAAAACGGATTGAACCAAGAAGTTAGGAAGGCTTCCAAAAAGACACTGTCCCAGGTAAATTTTATGATTTTTTTGTAAAATTTTTCTTTTCAATTTTTAAACGTTAAAGAACACGCTAAGGCAGTGGTTCCCAAACTTTTTAGGTTCAAGGTGCCCTTAATATTTCAATGTTTTCCAAGCACCTCGAGTCAAAACATTTTTCTAGGTTGTATATATGTACAGCGCTGCGCCATGTACTGGGCCCCTGTTCAGCAGAAATGCTTGCTGTTCAGGCGCAGATCCAGAATCTGATATTGGGAGTGGCACTGGTAGATTATTTAAAGAAAAAATCCAGGCACTATAAAAACTACATCACTTTGTAGTGGTTATGGTGCCAGTAGTGCCGTTGTGCCTTCCCAAGGTAGGTAGTCAAACTGTTTAAAAACAGTTTGACAACTTACCTGGGATTTGCAGGGATAGGGGCTGTAGTGTGTGTGAGGGGTGCAATGTGTGTGTGTGAGAGGTGCAGTGTGTGTACGGGGTGCAGTGTACATGTGTGTGTGAGGGTTGCAGTGTGTGTGTGTGTGTGTGTGTGAGGGTTGCAGTGAGTGCATGTGAGAGGTGCAGTGTGTGTACGGGGTGCATTGTATTTGGGAAAGATGTAGTGTGTGTGTGTGTGTGTGTGTGTGTGTGTGAAGGATGTAGTGTGTGTGAGGGGTACAGTGTGTGTGTATGTGGGGCAGTTTGTGCGTGAGTGGGTACAGTGTGTGTGAGGGGTACAGTGTGTGTGTAAGGGACGGGTTGTGTGACGGTACAGTGTGTGTGTGGGGGTGCAGTGTGTGTGAGGAGTACAGTGTGTGTGAGGGGTACAGTTTTTGTGTATGGAGGAGTAGTGTGTGTGTATGGTGGGGCAATGAGTGTGTATGGGGGTAGTTTTTGTGTATGGTGGGCAGTGTGTGTATGGGAGAGCAGTGTGTGTATGGGGTAGTTATTGAGTTATTGTGTGGTGGGGGTCTGTGAGGATAGGAGGGCAAATTCATAGATATATCTTTTTTTTTATTATTAAAAATAATAATTTTCATATTGCAATATTGCTCTATTCTTTCACGTAGGAAAGTTCTAGTTTGTTAGTTGTTATTATGTAACAACAGTTGTTTAGAGAAACACGATAAAAGGTTAGAAATCCAGAAAATTAAACTTTGTAATTTGGTTCTAACACTGATGTCTGAAACCCCATCTCTAATGCTCAGTTAATTCAATTGTGTTAGAGTAGTATATAAATTAACAGTGAGATTTTTATTTTTTTGTCTAAAAATACCTTCAAATTGCCCAGATGTAAAATAAATGTTGATGTCAGAATGAATTTTATTAGGATATCATTTATTGCTAAAACAAACACTAGTTTGATGCACTCAAATTATATTCTAACCCGGCTCTTTGCTGTGATAATCTACAAACATAATTAAAACTGACAGTTCACGTTACCGTGCAACAAAGTAAGTAAATCAGCACGTTGTTCAGTATTGTTCCCTGTGGTGTTATTTTAGATTGTTTTTTGTACGGTTTTGTTTACTTACTGAAAAATAAGCTCATAAGAAAAGCCCCAACTTGACAGAAGAAGAAAGCCAGACATACTGATGGACAGACAGAAAAACAAAACACTGAACATCTATGTTTCCTTTAAAGGGACACTATAGTCACCCAGACCACTCCAGCTCAATGAAGTGGTCTGGGTGCCAGGTCCCTCAGGTTTTAACCCTTCAGATGCAAACATAGCAGTTTCAGAGAATCTGCTATGTTTACATTTGGGGTTAATCCAGCCTCTAGTGGCTGTCTTCCGGACAGCCAGTAGAGGCACATCTGCGACGCTGGAGGCGCATTTCGCCTCCATCGCGCAGAGCATCCATAGGAAAGCATTGAGAAATGCTTTCCTATGCACATGTGCATTCGGCTCTGCTGACGTCGGACGGGGGAGCTGGCGGGGGAGGAGAGGTCACCAGCGCGTGAGGTAGCCTGGTGCTGGAATAAGGTAAGAGGCTGAAGGGGTTTTAAGGCTTAGTAGAAGCATGAATGTAACACCAGGTATAATTTACTGTCCTTGTTCTGCTTATGATGATACGACCCTGGCATCTCTGGCACTGAGAGTGTACGCTATCGTCTGTGGATTTCTTTTACTTAACCTACACCACTAACTTCTCCACTAAATGCTAAGACTCAGCTTTGGTAGCGTATCAACTGGCAATGTAGGATATACGGCACTGATATCTGGTTACTCTAGGATATTCTATCTATTTAGTCCTCTGGAAATACTCTAGTTAGCAATTACTCTATAGAGGACAATGAATAGCAACGTACCTATGAGACCTCAAGGAAGAGACAGACAAGCTTTTTCTTGGCAACTCAAAAGAACTCAAACAGTTGTTGTTATTGTAGAAACATCCAGCTTACATGGATCACAGCGTATAGAAAAAAAAACATTGCACAAATATTTACACCAATGGGAATACAAAACCCAATGGGTTAAGCTACCCACATTTACACTACCAGACACTGGCCAAAGGGATACATTGTCCACGACATAACACTGGTTGGGAAATGACCTCAGGGCCAACTCAACTGACAACAAGACCGAGGCGACTACTATACCACAAGTCTAGCCCACGTTACCCATTTCTAGAATGCCAAGCCCTCACTCAACTGCAAACTTACACCACAAGCAGCCTATGGGGTTCTCAGTAAATCCCCAACCCAAACGCTCCCGAGATGGGGCGTCAGATCCAGACCCCCCCCCCCTGGGGGCCATATAGGTAAAAAGGATACACAGTCACGCCCAACCAGGTTGAGGCTCAGCCACCCTACAGGTTACCTGATTTGTATTACGATGTGTACTGTATGCCATTTTGTATATTATACTGTTTAACGACACATGTAAAAATGAATTTTCTGGTTCACTGTATAAATGAACTGCTAATTCTAAATAAAACTTAAAAAAAAAAAAAAAAAAGAACTGGGCTGGGCCAACAGAACACGAAGAATAGCAGTGGATTCAAAGTCATTCATTACACTAGTTCTCCCCCTCCCTGTGTATGTCCACCCTGACAACAAAGAACTATCTAGATCGGCCAGGCAAATATCTCAGCATAACAGTCTGTATCACACTCTCTTTTTGGTCCCAGCTGGAGGGGAGAGGGTTTGCCTCTTGGCATGTGACACATCAAAGTCTCCACTCCTTCAAAAAATCATTAAAATCATTAAAAACCAATAATAATAATAGCAATCTAATATTATCCCATCTTTCTTGCACTCCAGCCCCTGAGGTTCCACATGCAAACACAAAATATACCATCTATTGTATTAAAGTTTAATATAATATTTTCTATACAACTATGCAATACGATCATTATGCATCATTTTTGAGAGACAAACATTTGACAGACACATAAACTCACTAGCAACGATGAAATGTGTCTTTCTTTTTTATGTTTTTCAAGAAGAGGTCATACAGAAAGTAAAGGCATGGGACACACACAGCAAGATGGAGAATCATACAAGAGGCACACACGGCAAAGAGAGAGATCCAGGCACACACTTTGAAAAACCGTAGGCAGACAGCTCAAAGCAGTAACAGATAATTTACAGCTGTGTATCAGTATTCTATTAGAATTCTGCTGTCAGTGCAAGCTTTATTGCTGAAAATAAAAATAGTGATTTCCTTGAAAATCGTGCTTTCATCTATAATTCATTTCAGTACCCCCATCCCAACTACAATGGTTTGATTTGCCGAAATAACACAGGGGGTATATTTTGAAGAGTTCTGTATCACTGGTCCTCAAAACAGCCCTCAAATATCGTTGGTTTCATGTTCACGGTTTAGAAAATGGCCAATGCTTTTCCAAAAACAATATCAATTAAACACATAACTAGACAGGTGTCTAAGGATAGATTGTGTTTAAGGTGTTTAAGGCGGTGGAGGTATGCTTAATTTCTTTCTGTTTTGAGAATATTATGAAATGTTATGAATTTTATAGAAAAACACTTTTATAGAAAAAGACTTTTTGACCATTTTTTTTATCAATCACAAAAATCATTGCATTTACCAGTCAATCTGTCTATGGTTTCCTACGCTAAAATAACACAGATATGATATTCCCAGGAGTTCCACTACAGTGCCAGCATTTACCATACTATAATGTATTCAACCACACTAAAAAGTCGCTATTCTTACACATATGTTACCTGATTATATTCGGTCGGAATTTGGGCGGTCTCAAACTCGTAGCCAAAATGTAAAGTAACCACAATGAAGGGAGAGAGAGAGAGAGAGAGAGAGAGAGAGTGTGTGTGTGTGTGTGTGTGTGTGTCCGCATGTGTGTGTGTGTGTGTGTGTGTACATTATTATGTCCATTCTGGCATATTTTTTTGCAAATTATATAAGTTGATATTGGATAAATATAACATTACTAATATGTGATAAGTGGGTGCCATGTGTTAATGTATGCAAATATTTTTTTTCAGAACATATAGGACAGAACATAGAACAATATGTGCATTTCTAGATATATGTTATATTTATTTTAAAGCAAAGAGTTTCATGTTTTCATTTTGTAAATTCGACCACAACTTCCTTCACTTCAAACACAAAGAAATTCATAAGTTAGCAGTCAATGTTCCAACTATTTTTCTTCTGATCTTAATAATCTTTCGAACTCGAGCTGTTATTTAATTTCCCATGGTTGCAGATGTTTGGCAGAGCATTATGAGAATTGGAGGTAGAGGTAAGAAAATACCGTATTGCATGTAGGGGTGAGAAAATACCGTATTGGAGGTATTACATAGTTACATAGTTACATAGCTGAAAAGAGACTTGCGTCCATCAAGTTCATCCTTCCTCACATTTGTTTTTTGCTCTTGATCCAAAAGAAGGCAAAAAACCCAGTTTGAAGCACAATTTTGCAACAAGCTACGAAAAAAATTCCTTCTTGACCCCAGAATAGCAGTCAGATGTATCCTTGGATCAAGCAGTAATTACCCTACATTGAAAGATGATATCCTTGAATATTCTGTTTTTGCAAGTATGCATCTAGTAGCTGTTTGAACATGGTAGAGGTAAGAAAATACCGTATTGGAGGTAGATGTGAGAAAATAGCGTAGAAAATAGCGTATATTTAAAAATAATGGTTAGGGCACAAAGGTTTTTTTTCAGATATAGGTTTTGATTGTTCATGTTTGGGACTGAGGAAAGGGTTTGTTCAGGTTTTGGATAGGGTCACATTTAGGGTTAGCAAAAAGGCGTCACTCCAGAAACTATACTGCCTCTCCGCAACCATAATGAATGCTGCTGCCTGGCTTATTTTTCTCTTCTGTAGCTCCTCCGACACGTGACCCCTCTGTTAATTGTTACATTGGCTTCCTATGCCCTATTGGATTCAATTAAAATATGCCTTCTTATCTACAAAGTTCTTAACAACTCTACCCCTTGCTGCATTGCTTCACTAATTTATAGGTACGCACTTTCTCAGTCACTTTGCCCTGACAGTGACCATCTCCTGTCAACTGCTTGTACCCGTACTGCAAACTCGAGCTTGCAGACTTCTCTTCTATAGAACAGCCTGTCTACCCCCATCAGAATCTCCCTACATCTTAAACCCTTTAAGAAGTCCCTTAAAAAACACCTCTTCAGAATAACTTATGGCTTACTTGGGTAACTCACGTTCCTCAAATATCTCTCTTACTCTCTCAACTTAATTAGTGCGTCCACACTCCACTTTACTCTCACCTTCCAATTCTGCGACTTTCCCACCCTATCACCTGTGTTTTTATACCTGTCACGACACTCCTTAGTTGATTTGCCCTCGTGCAGTACTCATACTCACCACTGTTTCTGTTTGGCACTGTTCCTGATTTCTTTTCATTAAGCACTTCACCTGGTCCTTGTTTAGCACCTATTTAGTTTGGGTTCTCCCCTCACTCCTTGCCAGATCATTGCCTTTTGCTTCCTGTTTCCCTTGTTTCCTGTGTTCCTGGCTCCTGCATACTGTGACTTGGTTCTGTGTCCTGCGCCTCCTGGTTTTTGCTCCTGTGTTCTCCTGGTCTTCATCCTGTGTCTTCCTGATCCTGCGTTATTGTGTCCTCCTGGTCCTTCGTTGCTGTTTCCTCCGATCCTGTGTTCTGGTTCCGTGGTCCCGGCTTTACTACCAGTGAACCTGTCCCTGCAGACTTGTTCATTTATTCTCCTTTTGATCTTGATGTCACTATATTAGTCTTGTGACTCTGGATTTGTGCCCTACCTGATACTCGTGGTAGCTGCACAATCCTGCCCTTACCAAAGGACTTACAGTATTTGTTGCCTGCACGATTAGTGCTTATTTTGATTTACTGTATATATTTTGTGGCCTTGTGTGTGTGTATGTATGTATGTATGTATGTGTGTATATATATATTTGTTTTGCATTCTCCTTTGGTTCCCTGTAAATATATATATATATATATATATATATATATATATATATATATTGATTTATCCTATTCATTTGTGTCTTGGCATTTATTTCTCTGCTGTATGGGTTCCCACATTTAAAGTGACAGTGCTGTTCCAGGGCAGCACCCCTTCATGTCATTACAATACCCCAACTCCTCTAGATTGTAAGCCCATTTGAGCAGAGTCATCATCAACCTATTCTTCTTGTCAAAATGTGTAATAGTTTGTCTCATTTGTTGTTAAAGCCCCCTTCTGTATTCTCCGTTATTTTGCACTATTGAGTTAGGCTGAATTCACGTACCTTCCGCTTTATAGAGGAGCACATCAAATATAGAAAATAAAGCAATGCACATAGGTCCAGAAATTACCCGAGATTTATGGCACAGTGCAATATTTACAACCGTCTCCTGAGCATATACACTTAAAAGACATTGCTTCAGCTAGAGCAGAGATCCCCAACACACATACAAAGACTCTTAATGAGATATTGATTACGAACATTTACAATAACATATTGCCAACCCAATGAATTACATTTTAATTTCTCTCAACTAGTCAGATTAGCTGATTTTGATGTTTCAATAATGTAGGGTCATATAACGAGGTAAGTAAAGAAGAAAAAAATATTTTAAGAAAATGATCAATTAACACTTTATTAAATATAATATTTAGGATTAACTTCTGAAATAACTACCTCTTTCCTATACATCTGTACATTAAGAACGGACGAATCGAACAAAGGCATATTGTTCCTGAGAAATGTAATTTCATATAAGCCTGTGTTATAATAATAATAATTATAGACTGACAAAATTCTTTTTTTTTTTTTTTTACGTTCCTATATTACACTTTGTAACTGCATTTATTAATTGAATAAAATAACACTCTGAAGGCATTGAAGAAATCTAACAACACATCTATTATTGCTAAATTTTAACCCAGACCTTTGGTTTTCTTTATAATTTTTTTCTATTTAATTAGAACTGTTCAAGCTTCCTCCTGAACATGTATAACACATTATAGTAATTGTGTTTATTTTTGAATAAGTATAAAAAAATATATAAACTTAAAACATTTTGTTTGTATTGCAGTCAGTTTGGTCTGTTATTTGGTGTAAAATTCTCCTGAATACTGGGGAAAGTAGAAAGAAAATAGGGTAGGCACACAAATCATTATTTAAAGCCTACCGCCAATCCAAAAATGCCCAAACTGTTCAGATTGAATAAATAAGGAAAGACTGGGCACAGGTACAAGGTCAAGGGTGTAGTTATCGGACAGTATGCAGTAAGGTTTTGGCCTTTATCAATGTGAATCACTTTTTTTTTTGTCCAACAAACATTGACACCAGTGAAGGAACACACAAAAAGAGGGGTTTCAAATAACAATAACCCTTTTCTCTTTATGACGTAGATATATCAAAGACGCCTCTAGGTCTTCACAAAATATAGAACACACATTAATATCTACAATAAAAAGACTAAAATAGCGTAATACAGCAAGGTATCGACCTCAGGATAAATGTATATATTGCACTCACAAACACTCATTGATTGTAGGCCTTAAGATCCTCAAATACATGACTCTTCTCTTTGCTTTGTTCTCACATCCAAAACATACTTACTCATGGCCAGCTCACACCACCTCTCAATGTCTAAGTCCAAGTTGTGAGTTGTACTATGCTGACTGATTTTTTTTTACAACTCGACTATTGTACATTACATTTTGAAAATCAGTTGTTAAATCACCCTAAAATTATTGAATTATAGTATAGAATTAAAGACTAACAATAAAAGGAATGTGTCTGCAAATTTTGAATAGTGGAACAATTACTATATAAACCAATATATATAAAAAAATATATATTTACCTGTTATATCAATGTTTGGCAAATTTTCTTAGAATCGTTCATGCACTGTCATTGTTTTACACCCACAAATTGTCAGAAGTCCACAACATACACAAAATAATTTTCAGCACGTGATACAGATATGCATTAACCTGTATAGAACGAGAAATCCCATTTCATTTCTCAAACAAAAAAGCCATTTGTATCAATATATATATATACGTTTACTGCAGTAGGAGATCAATGCACTGGACCTCAAGTTGAGCCAAATTCAATCCCAAATGAATAATTGTCAGATTAAAATTAAACTCAGTGTCCACCTTTATTGAACTTGGCAGTTGATTTTGGATGAACTTCTCTGAAGCCTGGCTTCTTCAAGAACCATTTTAAGTCTTTGTTAAGCTGCAAAGCTAATCTGAACTAAGATTGCAACAAACAGGTTCAGCGTAAAACCCAAATCCCTTCTTTGTCTGTGTATTTCCAGTCTTTACAAAAAACTCTTTAAGGTTAAAACATGGTCAGCTTTTTTATGATGCTATATAAACCATGTTTGTCACGTGTGTTTGGTAATTCAAGCTTTTTTTTTAATTCAATATTTTGGTAACTTGTATTTGATTATTGCAGAAAATATTAATCTTAATCTCACTTGTGTTCTTAACCCCTTAAGGACACAGCTTCAAAAACTGGACTTTCCCTTAAGGACATAAGCAATTTGTGCATTTTTTTCTGTTTGTGTTCAAACGCAATTTGCATCTCTGTCATTTATTGCACCAACACATATTATACATCGGTTTTTAGAGGGCAAAAAGGGTGTTAATTTGATGTGGCATATACATAGATAAATTCTCATTCATTATAAAAAGAATGCAAAAAAATGGAAAAAAAAACAGTTTTGGCAATAATAGCATGTGTATAGTATGTCCAGCTTAGAAAAAATACCGTATATGCTCGAGTATAAGACGAGTTTTTAAGCACATTTTTTGTGCTGAAAACCCCCCACTCATCTTATACTCGAGTCAATTGTCTGTATTATGGCAACTTGCATTGCCATAATACAGACAAGGACCGGGGCTGGCAGAGAGCTGTAACTTACCTTTCCTGCAGCTCCTGTCAGCTCCCTTCTCTCTCCTCCTGTCTGTGCAGCTCCCAGGTCAGCTCCCTCTGCAAGTCTCGCGAGAGCCGCAGGGTCAGAGCGTTGCCAAGGGTTACCGTGGCAATGCTCCGCGCGGCCGCGAGACTTGCAGAGGGAGCTGACCTGGGAGCTGCACAGACAGGAGGAGAGAGAAGGGAGCTGACAGGAGCTGCAGGAAAGGTAAGTTACAGCTCTCTGACAGCCCCCCTCCTACACAGTGCACATCACTGGACCACCAGGGAGTGAGAGCCCCCATCCCTGGCCAGCTAGCAAGCAGGGAGGGGGGACGAAAAAAATAAAATAAAAAATATTAATAATAAAAAAATAATAATAAAATAAAAAAATAATAATATAAGAAAAATAATAATATTAAAATAATAATAATTAAATAATAATAAAAATGCACACCCCCCCACCAATGCTCTGCATCACACACACACACACACACACACACTGCACTCATGTACACACTGCACTCATATACACACTGCATTCATAGACAAACACACACTGCACTCATACACACACTGCACTCATACACACACTGCATGCACACACATACACTGCACTCATACACACACACTGCACTGCATTCATTATATCCACACACTACAATCATACACACACTGCACTCATACACACACACACTGCACTCATACACACACACTGCATTCATACACACACACACTGCATTCATACACACACTGCACTCATACACACACTGCATGCACACACATACACTGCACTCATACACACACACTGCACTGCATTCATTATATCCACACACTGCAATCATACACACACTGCACTCATACACACACACACTGCATTCATACACACACACACTGCATTCATACACACACACACTGCATTCATACACACACTGCATTCATTATATACACACACTGTAAATAAATATTCAATTAATATAATTTTTTTTAGGATCTAATTTTTTTTTAAAATTTACCAGTAGCTGCTGCATTTCCCACCCTAGTCTTATACTCAAGTCAATAAGTTTTCCCAGTTTTTTGGGGTAAAATTAGGGGCCTCGGCTTATATTCGGGTCAGCTTATACTCGAGTATATACGGTAATTCAAAAAAAATTCATTTATATGTCTTGATTTATAGAGTACATAATATTTAAAGGATTTTAGCTTATTTTGAAAGTAACCGGTCACAAAATAAAAGGACTAAAATAAAATTTCAATGTGAAACAATTTTATAAGTTGGTATGTTTGTCTTGTAGGTTTAGTAGCCATCACAGAAAACAAAATTGCCACACAAAAGTTTATATTTATATAAAGTAGACATCACAGGCTATTTGCCTAAGGTTATTTTTACACTTTTTACAAAGCCATTTCTTTGCCAATCTCTGCTAAATATTGGAGTAAAATTGTGTTTTTTTTCTCTATTTTGTCATATACACATATAGCAAGGTTTTTGTAATGTGTAATTCGTGAAGCTGGTGTGTGCTATTCCTGCACAGAACCCCATATTGTGTTCAGCTACATCTGCTGAGTATAACGATACCCCCATTGTATGCCTTTGGCACTATTCTGTGAAGCTACAATGCCATATAAGAGAAAAGGCTATTTCAGTTTCTATAGTTTAGAATTTTCATAGATGGATTTGACGAGCCTGTGTCTCATTTTGGGTTATTTATATCAGTGTGAGTATTCAAATAACCCCACAAAGGGCTTCTATTTGATAAAGCATACACCCAGGGGTATCTTATATGGTGTATATTGTGCCTTAACTTGTCACCATTTTTTCACCAATGTATGTCAATATTTGTGGTGAGGGGGAAAAATTGCATTTTTGCATACATGTTGCATTTTTGCAGAGTATTTCTTACACTTGATACGTACCACTGTCATAAAATCCCCCAAATTATGCTCAGTTACATCTTCTAAGTAAAACAATAGGCCCAATGTATAACCTAAACACTATTTTGTGAAGTTACAGTGCTGTAAAAGAGACGTGACAAGTTCAGGTTTTTAAGTGTGAATTTTCATGGAGGGTTTTGATGCATCCGTGTCCCACTTTGGAGTACTTGAGCAGGCTACATATTCCAGCTACAAAATAAAGGCATACCATTTCTTAAAGAAGACATCCCAGGGTATTTCAAAAGGCATATTTTGAACCTTTGCGTGAGATTATTTTTCCGCTAGCGAGAGTTTGCACAGTATATATTGCAAATCTTATGTGTGTTATGAATATTTAATACTTCATATGTTGCTCAGCTATGTCGTCGAGAACAGCAATACCCCCATATGTACCTTTGCCAGGTATATGTGGATATTGAAGGGATACATTTGAGACACAGCCATTCCAGTTTTTTCAAACTTTTAATTTTTACACTGTGTCCAGGTCCCATTTTGGAGTATTCTAGCAGTCTATATATTCCAACTATCCCGTTTCTTCAAGAAGGTATTCCAGGGTATTTCAAAAGGCATATTTTGAACCTTAGTGTGGGATCATTTTTCCGCTAGCTTCTACCAAGTGTAGTGGTAATAAGCATTTTTTCTGCCTTTTTGACACACAAAGAGAGTTTGCACAGTATATTTTGCAAATCTTATGTGGGCTACGAATATATAATACTTCATATGTTGCTCAGCTATGTCAACTGAGTACAGCAATACCCCTGTATGTACCTTTTCTAGGTATATGTGGATATTGAAGGGGCACATTTAAGACGCTGCCATTCCATTTTTTTCTAAATTTGAAGTTTTACGCTGTGTCCATGTTTCATTTCGGAGTAGTTAAGCTGGTTGGTTATTTAAGCCACCCCAAAAACACATACTATTTATTAAAGAACACACCCTGTGGTAAATAAAAAAACACATTTTGAACCGTAGCGTTTTTTTAAATAATTTTTTCGCTAGTATGTTTCAGGTGAGCATTTTTCAATGTATTTTTTTACTTTTTAAAAAAACTCTTTTTTTACTTTTTAAAACTTGTTTTTAAACTTTTTGTTAACTTACTAAAATGTTTGTACTTTTTTTTACTTTCTTGAAACTTTTTTACACTTTTAAAATTGTTATAAACTTTTTTTACTGTTGACCTCTAACTAGCAGTAAGCAGCACTAACAGTAAATTCCCCAATTTCCCATAACCCACCCCCCAGCTAGCAAAATATATCATTTTAAAATATTATTTTTTTTAAATTAAATTAACTGAACCCCTGTAGGTTAAAAAATAAATAAAAGTTAACCCTTAGGGGTTTTATTGGGACTGTGTAAAGAAGGGTAGGTTTTTTTACTTTTAAAAATGTTATTAAAACCTTTTTTTACTTTTTTTTTACTTTTTAAAGCTTTATTAAAACCTTTTTTAATGCTAGCCTAATACCAAATTCCCCAATTCCCCAAGAACTTCCACCCACCCCAGTTAGCTAAATATATAATTTTAAAATATTTAAATTAATTAATAAAATAAATGTAATCCTTGAGGGTTAAAAAAAAATAAAACTTGACCCTCATGGGGTTAAAAAAATATATCAGATCACAGTAAAATGTAGTCCCTGCCAATTGATCACTGTAGTCAGTGATCAATTGGCAGGGAAGGGGTTAATGTTATTGAAGCAGGGGAAAGGGGGTTGGGATTTATCTTTATTTTTTTTACAGGTTGAAGAGGATCATCACTGATCCGTCTCCCTGAACTTCACACTGAATGCGGAAGGGAGGCAGATCAGAAGTCCCTGCAGCACATGTGCTCGCTCTGACAGCCTGTCAGAGCGATCACAGCTGCAGGAACAGTAGGATTGGGTGCTCCCGGTCTGCCTTGAATACCGAGGCACACCGGAGGAGTGTTAACCCGCAATCGCTGCGATCAGGGGTTAATTTTAGCGCATGACAGACCCAGTCTGTCATGCATCGTTAAGTGCTTCCCCAGCATGACGGACAGGGTCTGTCATGCATCCTTAAGGTGTTAAACCTAATCAATCAAGTTTATGATTCAATAATATATAATATAATAAGGTATTTTCATACTTAAGTACTACACCCAGCATATCTCAAAAGTTCCCAACAAATCTTTGACTCTAATGTCATTCCCAAGTTTCTCTTAAACTGACAGAATGATAAGGATAGATAGATAAATAGATAGATAAATAGATAGTGGGTGTGTACTTAATATTTTATCATTTGGTGTTATACACTGATCAGGCACAAAAACAACAGTGAGATCACTGACAGGTGAAATGAATAACATTGATTATATCATTACAATGGCATCTATCAATCAGTGAAATATATTAGGCAGCAAGTGAACAGTCAGTTCTTCAATTTAATTTGTTTGAAGCAGGAAAAATGGGCAAGCAAAAATATCAGATATGACTTTAATACAATAATACAATAATATCAGAGTGACTGTGACAACGACTGATTAGTGATGGCTTGACTACTGGGTCAAACCATCTATAAATTGGGAAGTGAGGTGTTCCTGGTATGCAGTGGTTAGTACCTACCAAAAGTGGTGCAATCAAAGACAACCGGTGAACCGGCATCAAGGTCGTGGGCACCCAAACCTTATTGATGCATGTGGATAGCAACGGCTAACCCATCTGGTCCAATCACACAGAAGAGCTACTGGAGCTCAAACTGCTGAAAAAAGTTTTGCTGATATAAAAATGTGTCAAAACAGAATATCCATAATGACCCCAATCCACCATCAAAAGCGTCTTTGATGGGAACATGACTGTAAGAACTGGATCATGGGCCAAAAGAAGAAGGTTATCTGTCTGATAAATCACATTTTCTTTTTGATTAGGTGGATATTTGGGTATTTTTGTATAATTCACCTGGACAATACATGGCAGTAGGCACTTTGGGAAGAAATCAGGCCGGTGGAAGCAGTGTTATGATTCGGGCAATGTTCTGTTCATCTTAAGTCCTGGAATTCATGTGGATGTTACTTAGACATGTACCACCTACCTAGAGATTGTTGCAGACCACGTACACTCCTTCATGGCAGTGGTGTTCCCTAATGGCAGTTGCCTCTTCCAGCAGAATAATGCACTCTGCCACACTGCAAAAGTGTTCAGGAATGGTTTGAGGAACATGACATGGTTCTCGGTGTTGGCTTGGCCTTTAAATTATCCATATCCTAATATATATATATATATATATATATATATATATATATATATGTATATATGTATATATATGTATATATATACAGTCCCTTTGGAATAATATGGATTTCTGCACAAATTGGTCATAAAATGTGATCCGATCATCATCTAAGTCACAACAATAGACATTCACAGTCTGCTTAAACTAATAACACACAAATAATGAAATGTTGCCATGTTTTTATTGAACACACCATGTAAACATTCACAGTGCAGGTGGAAAAGTATGTGAACCTCTACACTAATGACATCTCCAAGAGCTAATTGGAGTGAGATGTCAGCCAACTGGAGTCCAATCATGAGATTGGAGGTGTTGGTTACAGCTGCCCTACCCTATAAAAAACACACACCAGTTCTGGGTTTGCTTTTCACAAGAAGCATTGCCTGATGTGAATGATGCCTCGTACAAAAGAGCTCTCAAAAGACCTACAATTAAGAATTGTTGACTTGCATAAAGCTGGAAAGGGTTATAAAAGTATCTCCAAAAGCCATGCTGTTCATCAGTCCACGGTAGGACAAATTGTCCATAAATGGAGAAAGTTCAGCACTGCTGCTACTCTCCCTAGGAGTGGCCGTCCTGTAAAGATGACTGCAAGAAAACAGTGCAGACTGTTCAATGAGGTGAAGAAGAATCCTAGAGTGTCAGCTAAAGACTTACAAAAGTCACTGGCAAATGCTAACATCCCTGTTAGAGAAACTACAATACATAAAACACTAAACAAGAATGGATTTCATGGGAGGATACCACAGAGGAAGCCACTGCTGTCCAAACAAAACATTGCTGCACGTTTACAGTTTACCCAAGAGCACCTGGATGTTCCACAGCAGTACTGGCAAAATATTCTGTGGACAGATAAAACCAAAGTTGAGTTGTTTGGAAGAAACACACAACACTATGTGTGGCGAAAAAGAGGCACAGCACACCAACATCAAAACCTCATCCCAACTGTGAAGTATGGTGGTGGGGGCATCATGGTTTGGGGCTGCTTTGCTGCATCAGGGCCTGGACGGTTTGCTATCATCGAAGGAAAAATGAATTCCCAAGTTTATCAAGACATTTTGCAGGAGAACTTAAGGCCATCTGTCTACCAGCTGAAGCTCAACAGAAGATGGGTGTTGCAACAGGACAATGACCCAAAGCATAGAAGTAAATCAACAACAGAATGGCTTAAACAGAAGAAAGTACGCCTTCTGAAGTGGCCCAGTCAGAGTCTTGACCTCAACCCAATTGAGATGCTGTGGCATGACCTCAAGAAAGTGATTCACACCAGACATCCCAAGAACATTGCTGAACTGAAACAGTTCTGTAAAGAGGAATGGTCAGGAATTACTCCTGACCGTTGTGCACGTCTGATCTGCAACTACAGGAAACGTTTGGTTGAAGTTATTTCTGCCAAAGGAGGTTCAACCAGTTATTAAATCCAAGGGTTCACATACTTTTTCCACCTGCACTGTGAATGTTTACATGGTGTGTTCAATAAAAACATGGCAACATTTCATTATTTGTGTGTTATTAGTTTAAGCAGACTGTGATTGTCTATTGTTGTGACTTAGATGATGATCAGATCACATTTTATGACCAATTTGTGCAGAAATCCATATCATTCCAAAGGGTTCACATACTTTTTCTTGCAACTGTGTATATATATATATATGTATATTTGTTAAATTAAAAATGACTATGTACAAGCAAACTAATTGTCCAAACGAATAAAGAGACACCTTGTGCATTTATATTTTATTCCTCAGTAAATGCTGTGGAAAAATATAGATGAATAATATTGTGTCATGTATTCTTTATAGTATATTTATAAAGTGATAAAATAGTAGAAGAAATAATGTTTAGAAATGTGTCATCTATTTATACGAGTCTGAGATCAACACTGATGTTTATATTTAGAGTACAAAAGGCATTATCCTTGTGATTCTGACAGATGCTCTGAAGAAATGCTCTTGACTACCTTAAAAAAAGTGCATATTTTCTTTTCTGTCCACCAGCAGCTTCTGTGGCGTAAATCAATTTCTTTTTAATCAGGATGAGCGTCCAACAAAGTTTCAATGTGCGGAAAAAAAAAATCAAAAGTTAATACAAGCAAGAAAAAAAAAATCTTCCTATAGTTTGTTTGTTTTCAAGATAATTGCAGCGCTGTCAAGAAAATAACCTTAACAAAGGCAGGTACTTCTACATGTGTGAATTACGTTAAAGGATAAGAGTTTCATAATAGTAGAAAATAACCTTCGAATCACAGAATATGTGTTATTTGAATTACTAAATGTTTTACACGAGTGTATTGTCATAGTCAATGCTCCCAATGGCTATGTAAGTAGAGACTGACAAAGAAACAAGTAATGATGATGACAGAATTGTAATGATTAAGCTTATCTATAAGAATCGTTTGTTTTATACGGATAGAGTATCCCAGAAGTCACAATTTTAAAGAGTTAGTTTTTAATAAATTGTTGTTTCGCTGTTTTCTTCGTACGTAATTGGCATGAGCTAGAATTGATATAAGATTCAGTAAAATGGATCCGAAATACATAAATGTGTTGATGGTAGCATACTCTTAGGATAGGTACAATGATTAGTGGAACGTTCAGGTATATCTCTATAGGATAACTGGCAAAGTGGTTATCAGCATTGTTGATTCTGTCTGGTGTCTTCAAAGTGCAGTCATGACGTGTGTCTGTGCTTGCTCTTGCTTGATGATGTTCTGTGTATACACTAAATTGGTTTCAATTGTTGATTTGAGCTTTTTCATATTCTAAAAACAAAAAAGCGTCCAGCCAGCCTACTGTTGAAAATGTGTGTCACGTAGACGCAAAACACGTCCAGATTTTCTTCTTTTTTTTTCTCCTCCCCTTTTATGGTGTGCTGATTATTTTCCAATTTTGTATTTTATAATCTACACTTATGTTTTTCTACATTGTTTTCTTTATTAGCTCATAACCATTCACAGAGCTTCCATATGGAATCGTAGGTGTCAGTTGAGGGCAGTCCAAATGCTTTTTCGTTTGGTTGATGGTGAATACTGTGGGACAGAGGACACACACGGCTGAACTCTTTGCTTTTCATTTTACTGAGTGAGCAATTAATATAGTATTAGAGGCATTTGTCTTTTTCTTTTTACAGCTCTACTGTTTATAGCATGTTGGAGATTCTCAAAATGGCTAAACGGATCTGGTGTTGATCGCCATTGCTGTCAATTATTATTATTATTATTATTATTATTATTATTATGATGTTTATATAGCGCCATCAAATTCCGCAGCGCTTTACAATGGGTGGACGAACAGACATGTAGTTGTAACCAGACAAGTTGGACACACAGGAACAGGGGTTGAGGGCCCTGCTCAATGACCTTACATGCTAGAGGGAGTGGGGTAAAATGACACAAAAAGGTAAGGATAGTATTAGACTAGTGACAGTTGCAGAAGAGGAATCAGTCAGGAGCTATTAACAGTTTCATTGACACGCTTTTATGAAGAAGTGGGTCAATTAGATATTGTTATCTCTTGGTTTCTCTCTTCTCCAGCAGAGTCTCTTTTAAAGGCCAATGTTGAAGTTAATTAGCCCTCCTGCATGACCAAGGTTTATAGCTACATTGCTTGTTATTGTACTAAGTTTGCTTTATTCCATTTCCATTAGGAAACCTTTCTCTTTCGAGTCTCCAGTGACTTCATATTGCAAATATCCACACAGCAAGATCCTGAAACTTTGACCTGGTGACAAGAAAGGGGGAATCCTGTAGATACCACTGTCCTTGCTCATGGCTTTGTTCTAAATCATTATCCAAAGGCATATCTTCAAATTAGGATGTTTGAAATCGGATTGGTTAGGTAGGCCTTCAAGTGGGCATCACCAGTGATGCGCAT
The DNA here is from genome assembly GCF_036172605.1 of Pelobates fuscus. Taxonomy (NCBI): domain Eukaryota; kingdom Metazoa; phylum Chordata; class Amphibia; order Anura; family Pelobatidae; genus Pelobates; species Pelobates fuscus. Next base: position 454,737,443 of record NC_086317.1, read on the forward strand.
CACTCTCAACACCCATAAATGAGTTAATATGGGTGACAAAACCTATGTATTTTATTCTCCCAGTTACTTTCCCTGCATTTGGTAGATGGATCTACCGGACACCGACCACCCCCCTGGGTCATTATCTTCAATTAAACCGAAATCTTTAAGTGCTCTCTCTGTGTGGCTGAACAACACGTGCTGGAGAAAACGGCGGCTATCTTGTCGCACGAAAGCAGGCAGCGGGACTTCGTTGTTGAGTGTCTGGAACTATAAGTCGGGCACTCGATCTCACGAACACCGGTAAAATAACACGAATGCCTGCTTCTTTCCAGTCAGGAGAGCGCTGTTCGGTAGGATTGTTCGCACGAACAAGGCGAACAATCACTACCTATGAGCCAGGGAAACCTTTCGTCTGTTTGTTCGTATGGAACTCCTGAAAGTGACCAAACGCTACCACTATTTCTCTGAAACTAATTTGGGCAGGTGCCACGTGTGCGCTCGATTAAAACTTTACCTGGTGGCGATTCGGCTGTGTTCATGTGATCTGAGCGCTCTTGGACAACTTGGGTGCTCAGATACAGGCTATCCAAGGATATAATATTTGTGGGGATTCTTCTATGTATTATGTGTATTTTTAATATCTTATGTTTTATGATTTGTAACTCGTGCCTGGGAGATAATTAGTTTAAGCAAAGTACACTAAATTATCTCCCAGCCCCTTAGACTCCTGGGCGTGTTGTGGGAGTGTCATGGGCATGTTGTGGGAGTGTTATGCTATGTCCTTGCTTGAGACCCCCTGCTGGGGATCTGTGTTGAATAAAACATTCTAGTTGTACCCTTTATCAAGTCTCGACTAGAGATGTCCCGAATAGTTCGCTGGCGAATAGTTCCTGGCGAACATAGCTTGTTCGCGTTCGCCACGGCGGGCAAACATATGCGATGTTCGGTCTGCCCCTATTCGTCATCATTGAGTAAACTTTGACCCTGTACCTCACAGTCAGCAGACACATTCCAGCCAATCAGCAGCAGACCCTCCCTCCCAGACCCTCCCACCTCCTGGACAGCATCCATTTTAGATTCATTCGGAAGCTGCATTCTTAGTGAGAGGAGGGACAGTGTAGCTGCTGCTGATTTAAGAGGGAAATCGATAGCTAGGTATTCAGTGTCCACTACAGTCCTGAAGGACTCATCTGATCTCTGCTGCAAGGACAGCACCCCAAAAAGCCCTTTTTAGGGCTAGAACATCAGTCTGCTTTTTTTTCTGTGTAATCTAATTGCAGTTGCCTGCCTGCCAGCATTTGTGTCAGGCTCAGAGCGTATACTGTGCCCACTTGCCCAGTGCCACCACTCATATCTGGTGTCACAATAGCTTGCATTTAAAAAAAAAAACACTTTTTGACTGTAATATAATAGCAGTCAGTTTCCTTCACGCGTGTGCGTTTCAGGGCCTGCCAGGGCACAGTGTCACACCAGTGCAACTCATATCTGGTGTAACAGTAGTGTACATTAAAAAAAAAAACTAGAAATCTGACTGTGAAATAATAGCAGTCAGTTTCCTTCACACGTGTGCGTTTCAGGGCCTGCCAGGGCAAAGTGTCACACCAGTGCAACTCATATCTGGTGTAACAGTAGTGTACATTAAAAAAAACGAAAAATTTGACTGTGAAATAATAGCAGTCAGTTTCCTTCACACGTGTGCGTTTCAGGGCCTTCCAGGGCACAGTGTCACACCAGTGCAACTCATATCTGGTGTAACAGTAGTTAAATACAATTTTGACTGTAATAGATTGAATAGCAGTTAGTTGTCTGCAAGCGTATGTGTCAGGCCTACATCGTCTACTCTGCCAACTTCTGCCAGTGCACAGTGCCACTCATATCTGTTGTCACAGTAGCTTGCAAGCATAGTACCACTAATCGAAAAAAAAATGACAGGCAGAGGCAGGCCACCCCGCAGGGGCCGTCGTGTTGGTGGTGCTGTGATTCCCTTTGGCCCTAGAATAATGCCTAGTGTTCAGAGGCCACGTACCCTGAACTCGAAAAGTTCTGAGGACATAGTTGACTGGCTAACACAGGACACCCAATCTTCTACAGCTTCCGCTCGGAACCTTGACGCACCATCCTCCTCCAGCTTAGCACCTCTCAAGTTACCACTCGCCCGCCTGCCGCCACCACTAACACTAGCACCACAGCCGCTTCACTTGATCTGTCAGAGGAGTTATCTACACATCGGTTGGAAGAAATGAGTGATGCACAACCATTATTGCCAGAGGATGTAGATAACAGGGATATGTCTCAGTCAGGCAGCATTACACACATGGACGTACGGTGTGATGATGATGTTGTACCCGCTGCTGCTTCCTTTGCGGAGTTGTCAGATACAAGTGAAGCGGTTGATGATGCCGATGCATCCGTGGATGTCACGTGGGTGCCCGCTAGAAGAGAAGAAGAACAGGGGGAAAGTTCAGATGGGGAGACAGAGAGGAGGAGGAGGAGACAAGTTGGAAGCAGGGGGAGGTCGTCGCAAGGAGCTAATGGCACAGTCAGACAGCATGCATCGGCACCCGGGGTCAGCCAGACAGCACGCCAATCAACGCATGCTGTTGCCACCATCAGAATGCCGTCATTGCAGAGCTCAGCAGTGTGCCATTTTTTTTGTGTGTCTGCCTCTGACAACAGCGATGCCATTTGCAACCTGTGCCAAAAGAAACTGAGTCGTGGGAAGTCCAACACCCACCTAGGTACAACTGCTTTGCGAAGGCACATGATCGCACATCACAAACACCTATGGTATCAACACATGAGTACAAGCAGCACACAAACACAAAGCCGCCATCCTCCTCCTGGTCCAGCATCTTCAGCCACGTCAACCACTGCTGTCCTCCTTGCCTCCTCTTAACCATCCACCACTCCATCTCTCGCCTTGAGCAGTTCCTGCTCATCTGCCCACAGTCAGGTGTCTGTCAAGGACATGTTTGAGCGTAAGAAGCCAATGTCACAAAGTCACCCCCTTGCCCGGCATCTGACAGCTGGTTTGTCTGAACTCTTAGCCTGCCAGCTTTTACCATACAAGCTGGTGGAGTCTGAGGCGTTCCAAAAATTTGTAGCTATTGGGACACCGCAGTGGAAGGTGCCTGGCCGAAATTTCTTTGAAAAAAAGGCAATCCCCAACCTGTACTCAATTGTGAAAAAGGAAGAAATGGCATGTCTGGCACACAGTGTTGGGTCAAGGGTCCATTTGACCACTGATACCTGGTCTGCAAAGCATGGTCAGGGCAGGTATATCACCTACACTGCGCATTGGGTAAACCTGCTGACGGCTGCCAAGAATGGAATGCGTGGCTCTGCAGAGGAGTTGGTGACACCGCCACGACTTGCAGGCAGGCCTGCTGCCACCTCCTCTACTCCTCCTACTCCATCCTCTTCCATAACCTCCTCGGCTGAGTCCTCTTCTGCTGCTGCGTCTTGCTCCACATCAACAGCAACCGCCCCCCCAGCTCCCCAGGTTCTATTTCACATCCTGGTTACGGCAGTGTCACGCCGTCTTGGGGTTGACTTGCCTGAAAGCAGAGAGTCACACCGGACCAGCACTCCTGTCCGCCCTGAACGCACAGGTGGATCAGTGGCTGACTCCGCACCAACTGGAGATCGGCAAAGTGGTTTGTGACAACGGAACAAATTTGTTGGCGGCATTGAATTTGGGCAAGTTGACACATGTGCCGTGCATGGCACATGTGTGTAATCTGATCGTACAATGCTTTGTGCATAAGTACCCAGGCTTACATGATGTCCTGAAGCAGGCCAGGAAGGTGTGTGGCCATTTCAGGTGTTCCTACACGGCCATGGCGCACTTTTCAGATATCCAGTGGCGAAACAACATGCCAGTGAGGCGCTTGATTTGCGACAGCCTGACACGTTGGAATTTAACACTCCTAATGTTCGACCGCCTGCTCCAACAAGAAAAAGCCGTTAACGACTATTTGTATGACCGGGGTGCTAGGACAGCCTCTGCGGAGCTGGGAATTGTTTTGCCACGTTACTGGATGCTCATGCGCAATGCCTGTAGGCTCATGCGTCCTTTTGAGGAGGTGACAAACCTAGTCAGTCGCACCGAAGGCACCATCAGCAACATCATACCATTTGTTTTCTTCCTGGAGCGTGCTCTGCGAAGAGTGCTGGATCAGGCCATAGATGAGCGTGAAGAGGAAGAGATTTGTGGTCACCATCACCACCAGAAACAGCCTTATCAGCATCGCTTGCTGGACCTGCGGCAACGCTGGAAGAGGATTGTGAGGAAGACGAGTCAGAGGAGTCAGAGGAGGAATGTGGCTTTGGGGAGGAGGAGGAAGACCAACCACAACAGGCATCCCAGGGTGCTCGTTGTCACCTATCTGGTACCCGTGGTGTTTTACGTGGCTGGGGGGAAGAACATACCTTCAGTGAGATCACTGAGGACGAGGAACGGGACATGAGTAGCTCGGCATCCATCCTTGTGCAAATGGGGTCTTTCATGCTGTCGTGCCTGTTGAGGGACCCTCGTATAAAAAGGCTGAAGGAGAACGACCTGTACTGGGTGTCCACGCAACTAGACCCCCGGTATAAGCAGAAAGTGCCTGAAATGTTACCAAATTACCGCAAGTCGGAAAGGATGCAGCAGTTCCAAAATAAATTAAAAAGTATGCTTTACACAGCGTATAAGGGTGATGTCACAGCACAACGGGAATCTAACAGGGGAAGAGGTGAAAGTAATCCTCCTCCTCCCATGACCATGCCGGCAAGGACAGGACACTTTACAGACGTGTTGTTGATGGAGGACATGCAGAGCTTTTTAAGTCCTACGCATCGCCACAGCCCTTCGGGGTCCACCCTCAGAGAACGACTCGACCGACAGGTAGCAGACTACCTCGCCTTAACTGCAGATATCGACACTCTGAGGAGCGATGAACCCCTTGACTAGTGGGTGCGCAGGCTTGACCTGTGGCCTGAGCTATCCCAATTTGCAATAGAACTTCTGGCCTGCCCCGCTTCAAATGTCCTGTCAGAAAGGACCTTCAGTGCACCAGGAGGTATTGTCACTGAGAAGAGAAGTCACCTAGGTCAAAAAAGTCTAGATTACCTCACCTTTATTAAGATGAATGAGGGATGGATCCCGAAGGGACTGACAGTGGGGGATACATTCGACTAAAAAAGGCCTGATGAGGGGGACGTAACAGGGATTAACCCCTTAAGGACCAAACTTCTGGAATAAAAGGGAATCATGACATGTCACACATGTCATGTGTCCTTAAGGGGTTAAACTGATAAGAATAGTAGTACTTAACACACCACTCCTATCTGGTGGCACATTAGATTGCACGCTCAGTGCCCCAAATTTGAAGTAGGAGGACCGACCAAGCATCTTTTTCCATCTCCCGGTTCCTAAAATCGATGCCTTATACACGTCCCCTGATAGGGGACGTAACAGGGATTAAACTGATAAGAATAGTACTACTTAACACACCACTCCTATCTGGTGGCACATTAGATTAAAGCGCAGTGCCCCAAATTTGAAGTAGGAGGACTGACCAAGCATCTTTTTCCATCTCCCGGTTCCTAAAATCGATGCCATATACACGTCCCCTGATAGGGGACGTAACAGGGATTAAACTGATAGGAATAGTACTACTTAACACACCTTATAATAACGCAGAGAGAGGCAATTTAAACAGAGGAGTCTGAAGAAGAGGAGTCAGAGGAGGAAGGTGGCTTTGAGGAGGTGGAAGACCAAACACAGCAGGCATGCCAGGGGGCTTGTTGTCACCTTCCGGGGACCCTTGGTGTTGAACGTGGCTGGGTGGAGGAAGAGACCTTCAATGACATCAGTGAGGACAAGGAACGGGACATGACTAGCTTGGTATCCAACCTTGTGCAAATGGGGAGTTTGCGGTTGTGCAAATGGACTGTTTGCGGTTGTTTGCGGTGCGTTAAACGGGGAGTTTGGTCTGTCACTGTGAAGCGGGCGTAACCCTTACACTACCTGATCGATACAACATCATACCTGATGTTTTAAAGCATGTTATTCCAAACAATTTAGGAATAGTGATGTCCTGAACCGTTCGCCAGCGAACATAGCGTGTTCACGGTCGCGAACATGCGCAATGTTCGGTCCGCCCCCTATTCGGCATGGAGGTGGGAGGGTCTGGGAGGGAGGGTCTGCTGCTGATTGGCTGGAATGTGTCTGCTGACTGTGAGGTACAGGGTCAAAGTTTACTCAATGATGACGAATAGGGGGCGGACCGAACATCGCAAACGGTTCCCGGCGAACTGTTCGGGACATCACTATTTAGGAATGTTAGGTGATTTATGCCCTTTATGGATTAAAACCAGATTCTACATCAACTATGTCATTTTCGATAGGAGTTTTGCCATGGATCCCCCTCCGGCATGCCACAGTCCAGGTGTTAGTCCCCTTGAAACAACTTTTCCATCACTATTGTGGCCAGAAAGAGTCCCTGTGGGTTTTAAAATTCACCTGCCTATTTAAGTCTATGGCGGTTCGCCTGTTCGCGAACATTTGCGGAAATTCACGTTCGCCATTCGCGAACGGAACATTTTATGTTCGCGACATCTCTAGTCTCGACTAATGTTTGGGTATGCGAACGACGAACCACTTGATTTATTCTCACGATCAGCTTGGATTTCGGGAAAGTACAAATCAGTGTACTATGTGAACGAGCTATAATCACTAAGTCCCTAGCATTTTGGGAGTGTGCGAACGAAAGTACTTCATGAAGTACCTAACGTTCATTACAAGTTGCCAGGAAGTGGGTATACCGGCCTACTGAAGAGACATATCAGCCTGATGTCAAGAACTTCAGGTTAACTAACACCCGCCTGCCCAACATACAATTTACATGCAGCTGCTAATCTGCTCTTTGTACGGTTCTAGAGCCTACTGCAAACTATCGATGTGTCGAATGATGGGCACACTCTGTGCTGCCCAGAGACAGTTCCCTGGTGTCCCCAGATGTGGGACACCAGATAAATAAATTAGGATGGCAGAACAGGACTATGAAATCAGTCCTGCAATTGAACCCCCATTATTTTTATACTGGCAAGAGATATATGAAATGGGAAGCTTCCCCTTTTACTACTGAAGAGGTTATCCTTCATAGCAACAAGGGATTTAGGGTTTGAGTGTCACGCGAATCAAAGTTAGAACTAGATCTAGATTAGATCTAGAAGCCAAACATAACAATTCATTCTATGGCAGGAGCTAGCATTACATATAGATTGAAACTAGTGTCAGCACAACAATCAGGTGTTTAAATCGGTCAATTTTCAGTTCATTTATTCTAAATATAAAGATTTTCTCTGAAAATGTATCCATTATCCTCTCAATTTCTGTAATACAGAGGTGCAGCCATACTTGCTTGATTTGTACAATTATAATTTCTCATTTGTTCCAATTATTTCTTATTTGTTCTACGTAATCTAAACTTAACTCAGGGTAGGTGAGAGAGCATTTATACAGCATGGTTGAATAAGCCCATATGAATTGAAGCCAGATTGATCACTCTGTCAGGTTTTTGTGTTCCACTGCGGTTTTCAAATACATATATGTGTATTGGTGCCCATCTTAAGTAATTTTATCACCTTCTCTTTTGTAATTAGGTTACTTGCCTTAGCTGGATTCTGACAGATCTAATTATAGATTTTTGGATTATTTCGTAAAAATTCTATCATTTTCGTGTGTATTCCATCTTTCTAAATATCCCATATTGGTTATTTGCTTTTGATTCTTTTGGCTCAGAGAAACTGTATAACGGTTCTACCCCGTCTTCCAAAGGACATTTTCAGGTCCCTATATATATATATATATATATATATATATATATATATATATATATATATATATATATATATATATATATATATATATATATATATATATTTGTTGGGGTTTTTTTTTGTTTTGTTTTTCATGGATTCGTTCCTACAAAGTTTTCGCTAAGGTAACATTTTACTATTTATTTTTTTTCAGAATATTATATTTTAAACATAACATAAAATTAAGCTTTATGAGATTACAAATTTGCAAAGGTGATACTTTAATTACAGTTTTTATCCCATTTACTTCTGTTTAGATTAATTTTTTGCACAGTTGAGAGCTGCAAATTATTTTCAGAGGCTCAAAAATTAGAATAAATTAAAATGAATAGTCTTAATAATCCTGTCCATTAATCACCTAGTCACCACAACCGCATAATTAGCACAGTAACACTGGGGAAAAAAAGATAATATTTGCTCTGGAGATTATTATTCACAGGTTTTCCATTTAGGTTGAACTGCAATTATAGTTTATCAATAAAATAACAAAATACCACTTAAGCTATTTCATTTGTGGTCTGATATAACAGAACGATAGCCCATTCTAGCATTGCTAATTACTGATTTTAGCCATGTACGCTTTATCACATTTTTGTATGATCACATTCCTTTTTTTTTTTCTTGTGTCTGTTTAAACGGACACTCCAAGCACCATTAGTGTTACAGCTCAATTTAGCTCAACATACCTCACAAAAGAACACTTCAAGTTTGTTTCACGAGTACCCTCATAGATTAAGTAGAGTGAGTAGTGAAGTCAATGAGCATGCCCCCCGCATGGTGACAGGAGCTTCCAACAACAGGAGAGGCGGAAGCAGACGTAAGGTAAGGTAACTTGTCAGTTGGGCCTTAAACAGTCTATTTACTTACTCTAGGAGTGTACTAGGTCACTCCTAGCACTATACCGCAGAGGGCTGCTGTCGTTTGGTTATGGTACTTGGAGTGTTCAGTTGGTCTGGAGCATGGGTCGTCAACCTGGTCCCTACCGCCCACTAGTGGGCGTTTCAGGATTCCAGGTGGGTGGTAGGGATTTACAATTTTTTTTTAGAGATTGTGTGATTGATTGATTGGGCAGGCGGGCGGGCGCGAGCCGGCGGTACCCCTGTGACTGGGTACCGCCATCACCACTTGCGGCTCCGGCGGCAAACCGCCGGGGCCGCATATGGAGGGGTCCATCGGGTGGCCCATGCTGTCAGGGCCACCCGATGGATGTGGATTGTGAGGGGGCCTGGTCAGCGCTGGGCGCTTTAACAGCGCGACCGGGCTCCCTGTGATGACATCATCTCTGCTGGGAGGAAGTGATTCCTCGGTCACTCCTCCCAGCATACTGAGAGCCGCGCGGGAGGAAGGAGGAGGAGGGAGTCAGAGTGGGAACTCTGACTCCTATCCACCTGAGCCACCACTGGACAGCAGGGAAAGTCACCCTCCTGCACTTTAAAGGTAGGAAACAGGAAGGTGACTTAAATATAATGTGTGTTTGTTTGTGTATGTGTCTTTGTATGTATGTCTTGTGTGTGTCTGTATGTATGTCTTGTGTGTGTCTGTATGTGTGTCTTATGTATGTGTCTTGTGTGTGTGTGTATGTCTGTATACATGTGTGTCTTGTCTTTGTATGTATGTCTTGTGTGTGTCTGTATGTGTGTATTATGTATGTGTCTTGTGTGTGTGTGTGTATGTATATATGTGTGTCTTGTCTTTGTCTGTATGTATGTCTTGTGTGTGTCTGTATGTGTGTCTTATGTATGTGTCTTGTGTGTGTATGTCTGTATACATGTGTGTCTTGTCTTTGTATGTATGTCTTGTGTGTGTCTGTATGTATGTCTTGTGTGTGTCTTATGTATGTGTCTTGTGTGTGTATGGCTGTATACATGTGTGTCTTGTCTTTGTATGTATGTCTTGTGTGTGTCTGTATGTGTGTCTTATGTATGTGTTGTGTGTGTGTGTATGTCTGTATATATGAGTGTCTTGTCTTTGTATGTATGTCTTGTGTGTGTCTGTATGTCTTGTGTGTGTCTGTATGTGTGTCTTGTGTGTGTCTGTATGTGTGTCTTATGTATGTATCTTGTGTGTGTATGTCTGTATACATGTGTGTCTTGTCTTTGTATGTATGTATTGTGTGTCTGTATGTGTGTCTTATGTATGTGTCTTGTGTGTGTATGTCTGTATATATGTGTGTCTTGTCTTTGTATGTATGTCTTGTGTGTGTCTGTATGTGTGTCTTATGTATGTGTCTTGTGTGTGTATGTCTGTATATATGTGTGTCTTGTCTTTGTATGTATGTTGTGTGTGTGTCTTTGTATGCATGTCTTGTGTGTGTGAGTGTGTGTCTTTGTATGTATGTCTTGTGTGTGTCTTTGTATGTATGTCTTGTGTGTGTGTGTGTGTGTCTTCATATGTATGTATTGTGTGTGTGTGTCTTTGTATGTATGTATTGTGTGTGTCTGTATGTCTTTGTATGTGTCGTGTGTGTGTCGGTATGTATGTATGTATGTATGTGTGCCAGTCTGTTATAGTGGGATACCTAGCTCAGCCTTCCTACTGGGCATTGCTATAAGGAAGGTTTAAAAAAAGGGGGAAAAAAGGTGGGGAGGGGAATTGAGGAGGGAGAAGAGGGGAGCAGACGCACAGATGAGAAATCATATTATGCGCAAACAGAGAAGTCGTCTGAATATCACCGAAAGAGGAGACCTTCGTTTGTTCCTTAAGAAAATCGAACCAGATATCAAATACTTAGTCTCGCAGCATCAACCTCAAGGATCTCATTAATCACTAGTAAAGGTAATTTCAATTTACTTTATTGTTTTCTCATTAAACTTTATAAAGTTAAAAACATTATAAACATTATACAAACATTATAAACATGCATTAATTGGAAATAGAAAATATTCTGCACTTGCGCGAAAACTGGTGGGCGGTAAGGAAATTTTTTCAACCAAAAAGATGCATTAGTGGGCAGTAGTTAGAAAAAGGTTGACTACCACTGGTCTGGAGGCTCAAAGGCTTTCAGGGTCAGCTGTTGTGGCCATGATGCTTTGATAGACCGTTTAACTGAACTCATGACTGCCTTTGCTCTCTTTTTAGAAGCTGATTAGGGTTGTGTGTAAAGGAGGGGTAATTTAATTTGAAATATGATCAATCTGTGAGAGCATTAAATGTGGCAAATGGACCGTCCAAACCTATTGAACTGTAGAGCCAAGCAGTGTTTAGGCTTTTTGTTGTCCAGCTTAATTAAGGCGCCCCAACATCTTTAATTTGCTACAGCAGAATTAAAACATATATGTAAATTATGTAAATTATGTATGTATTAATACCTGTGAATCAAGGTGACAAAAGCACCCTTTTTATTGTAACATTATATCTTTCTGACACTTCTACATTTCTGTCTAGCAGATGTACAATCCGTATGCTCAGTTACATTAATCAGCCAATCATTGATCTGTAGAATGACATATAAACTGCACAGCTGTTTAAAATATGCCTCTCTTAGTGGCAATGCATTTGTGTTTGCACAACATTGGGAAGGGACTCAGGATAAATGGGTTGGTCTTCAGGTAGTACTTCACAGGTGACACAACTTGCATCACTGATGATGCCCATAATAGGAGAGCCTGCCTAAATAGTGGGCATGCTCACCCACTGCCAGGAATGGTAACTTGGCACCAAGCACTCTAGACTGATAGATACACTCCCAGCTCAAGCCCGACACAGGACCATGCTGAGAGTGTTGCTGACGCTCCGGCATGGTCCTATGACCGGTCACAGCTGAACACAGAAAAACTGCAGCTTTTGCAAGCTTTTTTTTAGATATAAAAATGGGACAGGGCTGGTAGAGGGTGTTGTGCATATGTAAGAAGACTGTCTGTCTTTTGTGTTTGAAGAATTGTGTAGGTGTTTTCGGGCAGCAATGCATGTATAAAGGGGTCTGTTTGTAGTGTACTGTGTGTGACTGGGGACTGTAGTGTGTATTTGCGTTAAAAAGAAATCCAATCCACTTACAATTTGGAATTTTGAACAAAAAAAAACCAATGCTTTGTATCATAAATGTTTTTTTCTTTTTGGTTTATTCAAAATGAAATAGTTGTGTTTATCTCATATGTGCAGCGATGCAGCATCTGAAAGAGTCTATTAACATTAACTGCATTCGCTGTTCTGAAGATATATAATGAAAATAGTGCTGTCCATGTGTACGTATAAAATTCCGGTGTTCTATAAATTATGTTCTAATGTAGCTAATCCTGCAATCTCAATGTTAGTAATCTGCTATCTGCAGTCTGCCATTGTACCCTCTGCTTTGTAAACATAGGGACATTTTTCATGCAAGTGTGCAAGATTGCAGATATGAGCTGAACTGGAGCATAGAAAGACCCATTTTACCTCTCCGGGCTGGGCTATTTGAGCTGGCTTTTATTCACACTATATTACTGATGTAATGCGACAAGCCAGTCATTGCTCACATTTAGTTGCTGAATAGCTACACTACCCTTTTCTGTGACCAGAGAATCTCTGGAGAGCAAACAAACATAAAACAGCAGCAATCCGTTATCCCAAAATAAAACATTTTAAATCAGCAAAAAGTGTTGCAGGCAAAAGTAGTTCTGCTGTGATGTTGAATTGTTATTAACGAATCCAATAACTTCATTTAAATGTTTGATTTAATGCTGTTTTGATGAACTAGAAATACAATCTGCAAGAATGTAATGTATTTCTAAATAAAAAGTCAAACCTAGGTTTTCTTTCTCACAGATTGCAGGGATAAAATAGAAATTCCACTGTTATAATAATAAACAAAATTGTATGAAATAAAAGTACAGAAAAATTTACATATATTTGTGCTAGCAGAATTGTAAAGATTAAGCTAAAATCTTACTTTAAAAAATTACTTCTCCTGTCAATTATTTCACAGGCACGTAAAAAACATGCTTGTCATGCTTTTTCACCCAACAAAAAATATTAATTGTGGCAAAACATTTTTAAAGTTTAATAAGTGTGACCCTACAGAGTAAACAATACAACTTTGGGCTTTCAATATAAATATAAAGATGTATCCATGCCAGGCTGACCTGCTTATCCTTCAGGTGAGCCGCATCCTCTTCGGGTGGCACCAGTAACGCAAGTGCGTCAATGGCCTTCCCACTCCGACCAACATCCCGATTCACAGAATGCCAAAGTTGGGAGGTATGACACTTCAAAACATCAGTACAAATTTAAAAATACTATAAGTATTCCATGACTGTTAAAAAGCTTACATTTTCAGTATACCAATTCTTGAAAAAAAAAGTTGCAACATTGATGCACTCCTTGTACCATATGAACTGTAACTGGAAAGATAGCAGTAGAACCAATGTGGAGGAGGTATTCTCCAAATCATACCAAATTATATTTTAGGTATTTGTCTTTACATCAACCAACTTGTGCTACAGTTGTTCCGAGTAAATGCATTTAAAAAATGTTTTTCAATATTTTTATATTGTTTCATATTAAATGATGAATTAAGCATATATGTATAGTATCAAAAGACAATCCAATCAGTCCTCTAAATGACAATATTTTTTAGCAAACGGTACATATTTTTTAGGAATATCATGAGCAAAGATTGCCTGGCATCTAATGAGAAGGAATTCCAAAAGTGTGTTTGCCGTGTAAAATAACGTGGCAATATTCTATGTACTTACACATGCTGGTAAAATTCCTAGCAAATAAATGAGTATTATTTTAATCATTTCTGAATGTTGGAGGTCTTGACTGCACCCTTTAGTCATAAAGAAAATCCCAATATATTCTTCAGTATTGTGCCCAAATGAAGGCTAATTATGCTATGGTTTCTAAAATTAACATATGCCTACAAAACTTTTTGCAGCACCATCACCAACTACCAGCCACTACTTATCCCCGGATGGACAATGGATCCAGACCTATTGGCATCAATGGAATGTTACAGACTAAGTCAGAACTTCATACGAAGTCTTGCCAAGCTGGGTGGTCTTTCTATAGGGGAAAAAAACTAAAAGGTGAAACGTACATCATGTCTACTCCCAGGTTCGGTGCAGCTGGATGTATGGTACAAACTATTTTAACTAAATCATGAGGATACAAAATAGATGGAAATGAGAAGAGGAACAGTTTAGATTTTGATACATAGTGCAGCATTTTTATATTGTGGCATTTATATGGAATAGCAGAGTATTTTGTGTCCCTTCTCATGCGTTTTTTTTCCCATGTAAAGGTCCTTTGTGCAGCCACGATACGGCAATTTCAACAAGCGAGCAAATGTTTTCAAAGGATGTCTGATACTCCAGTGATAGATTTATAGTCTGTATCAAGGGAAAACTAATTACTGAATTCAAAATATTGCACCCTTGTACTTTAGAACTGCAAAGTCATTTTCCTTATGTATATTCAGTGTTATGGAATCATTTGTTTTGTTGGTATCATTTGAATAAGTATTCTCTTCTTGCACAGAGAAAAGGGAAAACAGGAGAACTGTGATTTATTTCTTTTTTTATAGTTTAACTTCTGCAGATGCACTGTGAATATCGTTTTTTGTCTCTGGAGGTTTTTCAGTGAGCTATACTCCAAGTAGCACATGTCAAGGCTGGTAATATAATAACATTACCGGATCTCCAATAAATATTGTGTTACAGTGCCCCCCTTTTGCATTGTAGGTGGTATCCATAGCTATCTGAAAAGGGAGTCAACATCTGTTCACGTACTGGTGTCTTTCATTGTTCAACCTTGTGTGTGAGCATTGACGCAAGGCATATTATTATTATTGCCATTTATATAGCGCCACCAGATTCCGTAGCACTTTAAAATATTATAAGAGGGGGGGATTCAACTATAAATAGGACAATTACAAGAATACTTACAGGAACAATAGATTTAAGAAGACCCTGCTCAAACGAGCAAAGACTCATAAACCAGAATTAATTGTGTCAGCCTCTGACTGTGCGGAACTTACCACAAGGGAGCCCTGACAGTGATCTGTATTGCACAAACACCATAACTCTCAACATGATATGAAATCAGGGTGAGCGGGTTCAAGGCATAGAGTGGGAGCATGACATTGACAAATTTAATAGGTCCACAGACCCACAGTCAGCCACAGGTGTTCTCTTGCACAAGCAAAATTGTCCAGTACTAGTTTTGAGCCAGTATTTCAGCTGTTCATAAAAGCAAGACAATATGAAAGAGAGGTTCCAAATTGGAACTTTTCTACAGGATGCAACATTGTTGGCACCTATGCAGATACAGGTCTCTGCTCTCAGATTGGTCTGTGGTACTTACCAGAGGGTCCGTCACATATGGTATGCATTAGAAAATTATAAGAATTTGAGATAATTTCTTATTCAATACATCAATTACATATCCTAGATTATATAAATGGAATAATGCAGGGTTTAATATACCAATTCCTGGAAATTTTCTAGTGTTGTTCCAAAGCCTATGGGTTTAATATACGATTGAAATGTTCTCAAGATAACGGATGAAGATTAATTAAAGTGGCACTGTCATGCCGAACTTACCTTTACCCAATAGTTTCCCTTCTCTCCCTCTGTCAGGATCTGTTCTTCATTTCTTCCTGTCTGCTCTAGTTTTCTTTAAAACATAAGACAAAGTAGGGACTATTTGTCTTATGGAGGTTTCCTACGCCTGACCATCTATGACCAGCGGAGGAGCAAAGTGAGCTCCGTTTCCTGTGGTCAGAGAAATTTTCCAACAATTCTTACCTTTCTTCCATGATCTTGCGATGCTTCCTGTCAGTACTCCTGAATGTCCTGTTATTTTAGACATAACGCTGGCAAAACTACTATTTTGACTCAGAACACTGATTGGTTGTTTTTCAAATTGAGAGTGTTATGAGTCAAATTACACAGTATGGTAAAGTTCCAAAGAACTTTCCCACCCTTTGTAAAATGACACAAGCACTCTGATTGGATTTCAGCCAGGGGGTAAAGTGGGGGAGGGGGGAGACAATAGGTTCCCCCCTATTGTCATTTAGGGCCCCCACCCGCCGCTCATGGGTGGGGGCCAAGGAGGACCCTATGTCCCTCGTTTAGTTACATAGTCATCACTCACAGGGCATGGGTGAGGGCTCGTGGGGGACACTATGTCCCCCCTGCTAGTTAATAGATGCCCCACCATGGGGTCATTTGTTAGAAGGGGGAGCTGTTCAGTAGACATGCCCCTACTCACGGCATAGCGAGCAGGGGCAGTTAGGAGATTTTAATTGCCCTTATGCTAATACATTTTGACCCCCATTGAGCGAGGGAGCACATGGGGGGCTTAGGAAGTGGCAGGGAGCACTACCCTCTGCCGCTTCTATTTTTACATATTACGAGGAGGGAGCTGCGCGCTGGTAGCTCCTTGTAATAAACCAAACAAACGAACAAACAGGTCTTCATTCATTCGTTTGAAATTTCTATTCATTTATTCGTCTTTCTGGTGAATGAATGGATGAAATACCGGTAGCAAATGCCCAAGTGTTAAACGTGTCTCACAGGGACTTCATCTACCCACACAAAGATGGCGGCGCCCAGGATCAAGGTCCAGGCACGAAATAAAGATGCAAAAATAGGTAAGATGGCTTAGGTGCATTTGAGGGTGACTAGGGGACAATTAGATGTAGTGGAGTCAGGAGGGGGTTAAAAAAAGATTGTTATTGATCTTGGTGGAAAGTAAGAGCACTGGTTTGCCAAGATAGGAAAAAGGAATACATAGGAGGAAAACATAAGCTTTAGAAAAATATCATCCATGCAAACTAGTGTAGTGCCAAATATATACATTTTATAATATATATAAATATATATAAATAATCTATCCTATATTTACAGAAGCTACTTCTGTTTGAAATTAATGAGACCAAGTTTTATACAATGCAAATTCGGTACACATTAGGTCAACATTTGGGTTTGTTAAAGAATTTGCTTACTTTTGAGCATTCGGTTGAGAATTTTAGGTGTTTGGTCTTGCTCATCCCTAATTTATGTATTTTTACCAATTTATTTTATGATTTAGTGGCTTCTCCGTAACAATCAATCATTGCTTTTTTGGGTACCATAGGCAGAACACCAAATAACGAACAACCCGACCATCCATTGTCACGTCGCTATTTAGAGTTACAACATTTGGGCGACTCACAGATCAGGCAAAATATGGACGAAAACACATGCCCAAGTCTAATGAACTATGACAAGATTATTCAATAAACTATGAATTCTAACATATTAAAGGACCACTATAGTGCCAGGAAAACATACTCGTTTCCCTGGCTCTATAGGGTCCTTGGGTCCCCCTCACCCTCTGGGTCCCCCTCCCGCCGGGCACTAGGGTGAGGAAGGGGTTAATCCCTCACCTTTTTTCCCAGCTCTCCTCCTCCATTTTCCCATAATCGGCTGAATGCGCATGCGTGGCAAGAGCCGCGCGCGCATTCACTCAGTCCATAGAAAAGCATTCTTAATGCTTTCCTATGGACGCTGGCGTCTTCTCACTGTGAAAATCACAGTGAGAAGCGCGGAAGCGCCTCTAGCGGCTGTCAATGAGACAGCCACTAGAGGCTGGATTAACCCGTAGGTAAACATAGCAGTTTCTCTGAAACTGCTATGTTTACAGCAGGCAGGGTTAAACTTAGATGGACCTGGCGCCCAGACCACTTCATTGAGCTGAAGTGGTCTGGGTGCCTATAGTGGTCCTTTAAAATCCAAATTGCTTTATTCAGGCTAAAGTAGCCAAGCTGTGATTACAGTTGAGTTGCAATTTTTTTTCAGATAATCTACTTAATTTTTTTTTACATTTTGGTTTTACAATATTTTTACATTTTTATTTACAATTTGGTTTTCAATTCACTGCAATTCTGGGCTTATAGACTAGATACCAAATTATGACAACCAAATCACATTTAAAAGAGACTACCTTTTTTCAGTAATCTCTGTAGATTTTTTAAAAAATTAACTTTTGTCGTCATTTAGCTCTGTCTCATATTTTCCACTGATTACACTGACAAATTAATACATAATTAAGTGTTATAACAGTGAAGTAACACTCCTTCATTTCAGTGCATTGTTAGTGTGATATAAAGGTTCATTTGGATTTCATATTAAATAGTGTATCTTATTAGGTTCAAAGACATTACCTGTGATAACAGGATTTTTAATAGAGTAATTTAACATGTCTGCTAACCTGTCATATTCAGTGTGGGTACATTTTGGAAGCATCAGGGTTTATTTACTAAACTGGGATTTGGCAACGACATTGGAAACGTTATACCAAATTAGCCCCATAGGAAAGAATCTCAAGTTTAGCAAATTTTCCAGCTCAGAATTTCTTGATCTACATTGTACCCTTCAATTCACAAATATTCACAGTTTAGAGAATAAACCACAATTAAAACTTCCATAGAACACATTAACCCCTTAAGGACACACGACATTTGTGACACGTCATGATTCCCTTTTATTCCAGAAGTTTGGTCCTTAAGGGGTTAAAGGGGCACTATAGTCACCAGAACAACTACAGCTTAATGTAGTTGTTCTGGTGAGTATACTAGCTCCTTTTAGGCATTTTTATGCAAACACTGCCTTTTCAGGGAAAAGGCAGTGTTTATGTTGCCCCTAGGGACACCTCCAAGTGGCCACTCCTTAGATGGCCACTGGAGGGTCTTCCTGGCTCAGGACTACACAGTAAGCAGCACTGACATTCAGCATGGGGACGCAGAATTTTCCTCATAGAGATGCCTTGATTCAATGCATCTCTATGAGGAGGTCCTGATTGGCCAAAACGGAATTTGGCCCCGTCCCCGTGCCGATTTTAGCCAATCCAATGCTTTCCCTAAGGAAAAGCATTGGATTGGCTAAAAATTGCCCGTTTCGATGATGTCACAAAGGGGGGGAGCCAGCACCAGGCAGAGCCAGCACCGCACAGAGCCAGCGCGACGCTGGAAATAAGGTGAGTTTTAAACTTATATAGGGGGGACAAGCCACCTAAATGGTGGGTTTAGCACTATAGGTCAGGATAGTGATCCTTTAATTTATTTCACTGCTGTAAGCAAGACCAATTCCATTTTTACCTGTTTCTTAGTTGTAATGGGTACAGAGACAGCCCCTAGTTAAAGTGCATTATAATATTTTAACATGCACTTACCATTTGTGAAATAATCATCATAAATCATTCAACCACAAGAAAGGGAATTATAATGTTAGATTTAACGGATACTTTAGTTTTCTATATTTCATTTCAAGAATATTCCATTACTGATTTTATTTTTATTAATTGTGGCTTATAAAATGCGAATTAATATAACTGGATTAAAAGCATGTACTAATAAGAAATAAGAAATAGTTATTTGGTTATAGTCTCAATGGTTTGAAAATGACAGTGTAAACAATTGCTACATTAGTAAAGCAGTACATTCTTCAATTATACTGATGGTGAAGAAGGTTTCTTCAACCATACTATGCTATTTTTAACCATAATCTTCCACCCTCTCTTATAAGGCATTACATTTGGTTTTCTTATTTGGCAAAGCCAGTTTTGTGTATGGCTTTTAATCAAAATACAAAGCAGAAATACAGGTGATACTCGAAAAATTAGAATATCATGCAAAAGTTCATTTATTTCAGTAATGCAACGTAAAAGGGGAAACTAATATATGAGATAGACGCATTACATGCAAAGCAAGATAGTTCAATCCGTGATTTGTCATAAGTGCAATGATTATGGCTTACAGCTCATGAAAACCCCAAATCCACAATCTCAGTAAATTAGAATATTGAAAACCGGTGAAAACTAGGCTCACAGTGTCCCACTCTAATCATCTAAGTAAGCCATAACACATGCAAAGGGTTCCTGAGCCTTTGAATGGTCTCTCAGTCTGGTTCAGTATGAATCGCAATCATGGGGAAGACTGCTGACCGTGATTTGTCATAAGTGCGATGATTCTGGCTTACAGCTCATGAAAACCCCAAATCCACAATCACAGTAAATTAGAATATTACATGCAATCAATAAAACAAGGAGTGTACATAGAACAATATCGGACCTCTGAAAACTATAAGCATGCATATGGACTCATTACTTGGTTTGGGCCCCTTTTGCAGCAATTACTGCCTCAATGCGGCATGGCATGGAAGCTATCAGCCTGTGGCACTGCTGAGGTGTTATGGAAGACCAGGATGCTTCAATAGCGGCCTTCAGCTCTTCTGCATTGTTCGGTCTCATGTCTCTCATCTTTCTCTTGGCAATGCCCCATAGATTCTCTATGGGTTTCAGGTCAGGCGAGTTTGCTGGCCAATCCCACGGTCATTGAACCAGGTTTTGGTGCTTTTGGCAGTGTGGGCAGGTGCCAAGTCCTGCTGGAAAATGAAGTCAACATCCCCATAAAGCTTGTCTGCGGAAGGAAGAATGAAGTGCTCCAAAATCTCCTGGTAGACGGCTGCGATGACCCTTGACTTAATGAAGCACAGTGGACCAACACCAGCAGATGATATGGCTCTCCAAATCACAGACTTTGGAAACTTCACACTGGACTTCAAGCATCTTGCAGTGTGTGCCTCTCCATTCTTCCTACAGACTCTGGGTCCTTGGTTTCCAAATGAGATGCAAAAGTTGCTTTCATCAGAAAAGAGGACTTTGGACCACTGAGAAACAGTCCAGGTCTGTTTTTCTTTAGCCCAGGTAAGATGCTTCTGATGTTGTTTGTTGTTCAGAAGCGGCTTGACAAGAGGAATATGACATCTGAAGCCCATGTCCAGGATCCCTCTGTGTGTGGTGGCTCTTGATGCACTGACTCCAGCCTCAGTCCACTCCTTGTGAAAGTCCCCAACACATTTGAATGGCATTTACCTGACAATCCTCTCCAGGCTGCGGTCATCCCTGCTGCTTGTGCACCTTTTTCTTCCACACTTTTCCCTTCCACATAACTTTCTATTAATGTGCTTTGATACAGCACTTTGGGAACATCCAACTTCCTTCGCAATTACCTTTTGAGGCTTTCCCTCCTTATGGAGGGTGTCAATGATGGTTTTCTGCACAACTGTCAGGTCAGCAGTCTTCCCCATGATTGCGATTCATACTGAACCAGACTGAGAACCATTCAAAGGCTTATGGCTTACTTAGATGATTAGAGTGGGACACTGTGAGCCTAGAATATTGCACCTTTTCACCGGTTTTCAATATTCTAATTTACTGAGATTGTGGATTTGGGGTTTTCATGAGCTGTAAGCCATAATCATTGCACTTATGACAAATCACGGATTGAACTATCTTGCTTTGCATGTAATGCGTCTTTCTCATATATTAGTTTCCCCTTTTACGTTGCATTACTGAAATAATAAAAACTTTTGCGCGATATTCAAATTTTTCGAGTATCACCTGTATTGTCCAAGTGTTTAAAGGGAATTTTTTTAATTAATGATGTTTTGTTCATAAAAAAATCTTTCAACACAGCTCATGGCTACATTCAATATCCCATAATGTTATAACAATGTGCAGTCTATTTAGGAATCCAAATAAATTATACTTTGTAACATTACAGAGAGTGAGAGATTGGGGCAACATGTGTGCTGACCATGAACAATGAATTTGGATTTGCTGAGAGATGAGTCACTTCACCCTGGAAGAGCATGGACCACATCAACGAAATGGAAATATGCTCTCAGAGACCAGCTTGTGTGATATGGGAGCCTGTACTATAACTTCTATGGGTCTCCCTGAATTATCCTCTGAAAATATGATGGATATTCTGAGAATCTGCTGCATGGAGCTTTAAAATGTCCCATTTGCTGTGTGGAGACTACGACAGGGGGTGTGATTAAATATGATTAAAGAATTAAAAATGTCAAGGATATGTCTTACTTTCTAAGTTACATACTAATATTTTATTACAATTCTATTGCCAAAAAATACAAAAATACAAAAAATACAAGAAATTTAGTTATTTACTAAATAAGCAATAGCAGTTAGCTGGTTTTCCAAATTATTTAATTCAGCCTACTTTTTTATGGCTGTTATGCATTGCAACAAAAACAATTTTGAGACCTGAGTGGAGATTTACCAAAGGGCAAGCTACTAAGTTTCTCTAAGGTTTTATCCATTCTAAGAGTTATATTTTCTGTTTTTGTTTGCAATGCATTAACATGACTCTCCCCAAGTCAAAAGGGCAATCCAGAAGTGGACCCAGTGCTCACTATGCCTAGAGGGATATCCGCTACACCTCGTTGATGAAGGCCAAAGAAGGCCGAAACAGTTGTCCGGGGTTGCTGCATCTCTCATGCAGAGATAACTTGCCAGCACTTCGGTTCTGTACTGCCCATATGGGTGGGATTAGTCTGATATACCTTGGAACTCTTTCTCTCTGTAATGGCACAAGGAAGAAAAACTATTTTGAGACCTGAGCGTGAATTTACCAAAGGACAAGCTACTGAGTTCCTCTAGGATTTTGTCCATTCTCATAGTGTATGTTTTTGTTAGAGTAAAGTAAACCACACAGTACCTATGATCATTACAATAAATTATAGTGTAGTGTAGTAGAGTAGACCCTCGGTATCTCTTTCAGGAATGTAGATACCCTAACAATGAATCCTAAAATGAACAGTAAGGGAACACGTACTGGTCCTTAGAGTGGCTAGTGCTTAAGACAGATAAATGAAATGTCTGCATGCATACAGAGAGTAAATGAGAGACAAGCCGAGGTCTAGGATAACAGAGATACACAGAATCGATAGTCAAGCTAAGGTCAGGATAACAGACGGCAAGAGTGGGTATACAAGCTGAGGTCAGAATGCAGTAAATCCAATACACCGTGTAAACACACTCTCAGGTAACAAGAACCATGTCAGGGCAAGGACACAAGTACAACCAGGAAGTATATATACCCTATACTGGGTTGTGATTGGCCACAGAGGACAAGTGTGTACAATACACATCATCAAAAAGCACCACATAGAATGACATTATAATAAGAGACCAATGGAATGGTTCCATGTCATATATAATACCATAAGGGGGCACCAGGAATTAAGGATAAGTAGGTGCATCTGAGCATCACTTCTGTGATCGCACACATGGACGGGTATCATGACGGTCGATAATCATTCCAAGGCTGCTTTGAGCATCGCAACGAATGGCCACTTCTTGTGAAAGCTACGGAGCTTAAAGTGGTTTAAAACAGAATTATAAATATATGAAAAATACTCAAAACCTTTGCCAGAATCATTAATTAAACCAGAGTATACACAGCTGGCATCTGTGCAGTCTTACAGATCTTTATAGCCATCTATACGAAGAAAAAATGTCTTTCACTGCGACCACAGAATAAAAAATAAGGTTCTCTGGCTGGAAGATTTTGCAGTTCATCGTAAAGAAAATCATTTCAGGTTCTTTCAGCACTGAAGAATTTAATCACATTATTCCTGCGAGTGCAGATGCATCTCAGACATTTCTTGGCTAAATATGATCATTGCACTGAGCAGATCTGCAAAAAGGCATGCATAATTGTGCTCCTCCATAAGTCATGGGACATAAATAAAGAAAAGTGTTTCAAAGAACAGGTATAACGCCTCGGAAATATCTCTTTAGGGTAATGGGCCTGTCATTTGTTGCACAAAGGTTATAAGTCACGGAGAAATGTACTAAAACAGGTCGAAGCTCACTGAGATATAAGAATTCTATATCAAGCAGCTTCTGCAGCAATCCGATGCTTTTTTATGTCTGTCTTTTTAAGGTTTATCGTAGAAAGAAAAATGTAGAGCTATAAAGCTATTTGTACATATGAAGGTGTGTGATCTGCATATTAATCCTAAATTTCAAGCACCAGGATCTGTACAGCAAATAGGCTTGGTATGAATCGAGGGCTTACGTGTTTTACTAGAACATATACATAGATTAAATAAGCCAAAAATACATGTTGGCATGAACTAACTTTTTCAGCATATTTAGCCTATTTGTATGTAAGAAAAACTATGCACATCCCCTGGTGACATGCATACACAGACAGGGAATCAATCGACACCACGATTGAAGCCTGAGCCGCTAACACACGATCACTGCACAGGCTCACCACGACCCTCATACTCAACATCACACACCCCCGGCCCTCCCAGGGTTCGAGCATGGGGGTGCAGCGTCCCGGGCGGTCCAAAGGCTGTAACCCCGTTCTGTACCCCAACTCACCCAAATTAGGCCACCTGCGGTAACATCAGCCAACCTACCTAACCCAACCATCCTAGCCATCCATAACACAACCAGACGCAAAGCACACCCACAGACCAGGGAGACGCACGGACGACCACTCTACCAACACACACAACACCGAACCCGAAATGAGAGGACTATTGCTGAGGCCCAACAGATAGAACACGACAAAGACCACCCGGAGCCCTCCACACACGACGGGAGACCGACGGACCCGACACTAGGATCTACAGCAGGACTGCCCTCAGTACACGTCCCCGACAACCTCAATACACACCACCAACTCGGTGAACAAACGGGCGCGCCCAAGGACGCAACTCTGAACAAACCAACCCCGACGGACACGACAGACTGGAGCTAAGCAGCGTCCCTGATGAGACAAGGCGCTCTAACCCCAGCTGAACACACGACCCGACCAGACCCCCACCCTTCCCACCCTAAAGGCAACCTCCCACCACGACGATACTGGTATACACAAATACTGGCCCACAATCGACCAAGAGAGAATGCATTGACTCCTGACTGCTAATCAATGTCAAACTACCACTGTATACCATTGTGCTTTTTCTTTTCTGTACCCCCTCTCCCGAATATTGATATGTATATATACATACATACACACAAATCCGATAAATAAAGAATTATTAAAAAAAGAAAAACTATGCAGCTTGTGTGTAATCAGAAAAGGAGTGTATGACGTTATATTTATAAGGTCATAGAGTATTTACATTTAGGAAGAGATAAAAGAAATTTGAAGATACTTGTATTGCTATCATTCGACATGTTTAAATACTAGTTGAAGGTAAACCCAGGATTTATATTATCATATTTATTTAACCTGTATATTTCACACATATGTGTTTGTTAGGTTTGAAAAAAATAAAGATAAATGTAGAAATCGAAGTTTCTGCATTTACCTCGAAACAGGAAATTACCCTTTACTGTCACTGAAAATACTATCTAGAGCAGTGCTGTCTAAACGGTGTGTAGCGAGACGTTAGTGTGTCGGCTGGAGTGTGCAGGTGTTTTACGCAGGTGCCAATTCCCCTTCCTGTGTATGCATGCATAGTCGAGGGATCATATACAGCTACTGCACATCGGACAGCGGAAGTGGGGAGTCATGGTGTGGTCATGCACGCATTGTGCGCTTTGTGTGGACATTGAGGTGTGGAGAGAAGCTGAGATAGTGCGCTGCTTCCTGAACTGCCTTACAAAAATTCGAAAGGATGACTTATTTTTCCTACTGTTTGGTAAGAATGGTGCCCCACTTCAACGCTGACTGCGATCGGTGAGCTGTGGATGCAGTGGCAGAGTCCCTGTTGTAAGAATCAGCCAGCATAGAATTGCGGCCTCTGATACAGTCTCTGAGGAAGTATTGTAGCATATGAAATGCAGTTTGTTTTTGGCCAGAACCGTCAGTAGCTCAATGCGAGCATAATCCTTACATTGAGAAACAATAGAATAAATCATTTTATTTCAACAGTTGAAAAAAAATTATATATATATATATATATATATATATGTAAAAATAGAATGTAGTAGTCTGCACTCACGGTCTTACACATAGGTAAAATGTGCACTCGATAAAGTGCATACAATAATGCCAAAAAAGTCAACGTTTTAGTCCCAGTGTGGGACTTTCCTCACTGGGACTGAAACGTTTACTTTTTGGGCATTCTACCTATGAGGAAATAAATGCTACGTTTTAACTAAGACCATGAGTGCAGTCTACTACTTTCTGTTTCTCTATTTATTTATGTAACTACCAGTCTGGCATCCGGCATTTACCCCTTTGAGTCTGTGGATTTTTGGAGCAGAGTATTTCAGAGAATTTCTTTTGTCTACTTTATATATTTCTTCAGTGTCATTTCTTCAGTGGTTTCAAATGAAAAGATACAATAAAATATTTACAAAAATGTGAGGGTTGTACTC
Organism: Pelobates fuscus; assembly: GCF_036172605.1. Taxonomy (NCBI): domain Eukaryota; kingdom Metazoa; phylum Chordata; class Amphibia; order Anura; family Pelobatidae; genus Pelobates; species Pelobates fuscus. The sequence continues at coordinate 454,763,405 of NC_086317.1, forward strand.
ACTTTTGTGAGTTACTATATATATATATATATATATATATATATATATATATAGGAAAATATGCAAAGCCAGTAAACCACTCATGGACAGCTGTTTCATTGTTTCATTGTTAATGCATGAGGTTGGTTACTGGTTTGCTTGTTGGTAGTGCTTGGGAAGCAAAAGCCAAAAAGGTTATGGTGGGCAATATTGTGATTGAAACCCCCTTCCACCTGAAGTCTGTGGATAGTTAATACAATGTTAAACAAAACTCTGCACACCAGTCAAGCCATAAGACTTGCTTTTCCCACAGAAATCACAAATTTGCAGTGATGTTACTACCGCAAAGGATTCTGGTATTTGGATTTTGCTTCCCAAGCACTACCAAGCCTCAATAAGCAAACCAGTAACCAAAATAACTCAACACACAGCCATTGTTGTCTACACCATTGGCAACAAAAGTGAGTACACCCCTAAGTGGAAATGTCCAAATTGGGCCCAATTAGCCATTTTCCCTCCCCGGTGTCATGTGACTCGTTAGTGTTACAAGGTCTCAGGTGTGAATGGGAAGCAGGTGTGTTTAATTTGGTGTTATCGATCTCACACTCTCTAATACTGGTCACTGGAAGTTCAACATGGCACATCATGCCAAAGAACTCTCTGAGGATCTAAAAAAAAACAAACATAAAGATGTCCTAGGTTATAAGACTCTGAAACTGAGCTGCAGCACGGTGGGCAAGACCATACAGTGGTTTCACAGGACATTTTCCACTCAGAACAGGCCTCGCCATGGTTGACCAAAACAGTTGAGTGCACATGCTCAGCATCATATCCAGAGGTTGTCTTTGGGAAATAGACGTATGATTGTTGCCATCATTACTGCAGAGGTTGAAGGGGTGGGGGGCCAGCCTGTCAGTGCTCAGACCATACGCCGCACACTGCATCAAATTGGTCTGCATGGCTGTCGTCCCATAAGGAAGCCTCTACTCTGATGCACAAGAAAGTCCGCAAACAGTCTGCTGAAGACAAGCAGAATAAGGACATGGATTACTGGAACCATGTCCTGTGGTTCGGTGAGACCAAGATAAACTTATTAGGTTCAGATGGTGCCAAGCGTGTGTGGGGGCAACCAGGTGAGGAGTACAAAGAAAGTGTGTCTTTCCTACAATCAAGCATGATGGTAGGAGTGTCATGGTCTGGGCCTGCATGAGTACGATGTGTGTCACCAACATGGAAAACACTGCTCTAGATGGAGATAAACAGAAACACTGTTTTGGTTCTCCTACTGTAGATCAATGTGTCCCTCTGCTGTGCTTGGAATGAACTGGATTGCAATATAAATGGCCAATTCTTTAATATACATCTAATAGAAAACTGGCAGAACATAGAACCTTTGAAAAGTTAACGTAAAGTATAGGGGATGTTCAATGTTTTATCCAGTGGTTAAATTTCCAGAAAAGTAACAGTTCCGATTTAATAAAAAAGTTTAAAAAGGTATTTGGTTAAACTTGCCTAGGACAACCAAGAGGGCTCTAGAATACAATCCTTTGCATCTGCACTAGGCATGTGCAAAGACATCATGAGGATTTCTTAAGGAAATGCACTAAACTTGTGCATTTGATTTCTGCAGAATTGCAGTACATCCAAATAGGCCAATCAGCGGTTTGTCCGAATTTCATATCGCTAAAGTGCCATACAGACATATATCAAAGCAAACAATTATCACTATCAATGAGTATTTTAATTCATTTCTGGGTTCCACCTGTGGTGCCAAATAACAAGATAATTGCTAGGAAGAAAAATGATTGATGGTTACGGTACAGCCACTAAATGTAGACTTTATTACCAGATCAAGTAAGAACTGACCAATATTGGGGTAAAAAAATAAATAAAAATCTATTTTGTAGAGGATCACCTGATAACCCGACCGGTTACCTCCGCTATAGCTGGACGACACACAGTTCTGGAGGTACAACTACCACTTTATTGGCCACAAACTACTTTTAAGCATAACCCCATTCAAGGGGTGTAACACATGACATACAATGTTCCCTCCTAGGATCCTCCCCCTCCCCTGTAACCTAGCGCGGGAAAGGGTTTTGTCCCTTTGCCCCCAAAAGCCAGCCACCCAACCACAGTGTTTCCCACATCTTGGAACAGGGTTCTTCGTCCCATGAGCCTCAGTACCTGGGAGATCAAGCGTGGGAAAAAGGGCCCGTCCTTTTGTCTCTCGGGCCCAGAGAGCTCACCCGCGAGAAAATAGCTGGTTTCTTTATCCCAGTGGGCACCGCAAAGCCCGCCAAACTCGCCAGTGCCCCAGAAGTGCTCACACCAATCTCAGGGACCCTTGCAGTGGTACCTCCCTCGACAAGGCTCTGCTCGCAAGATCTCTGTGTGAAACCCTGCAAGGGAAGCATCTCCTTTCGGTGGCGCGAATGCTCCACTTGGACGGCATTCATCTGTACGAAATGGTGGCCACCCAGTGGAGTAATCATTAATTATTTCCCTTACAGTTTCACACGTATGTTGCAAGTAGGCGAATGCGGTAAGCTAATGAATTCCCTTCGTGGAAGCACTTTCCGAATGGGGAGCGGGCAGAAGACACGAAAAGATGGGGGAAACACACATAATATCGGACAGGCAATTCACGGACAGGCAGCGTTCCCGCCACAAAGTTATATACATATATAGTGTTTATTTAATAACTAGATAAATATAGACTTTTTTACTGCTTTTATTCTTTTTCCGTCTATTACTTTTTACTCACATGATCTGTGAACCAAATGGTGGAAACATGCACTTATCAGTGTACTGCAAAAAAAAAAAAAAAAATATATATATATATATATATATAAAGTGAAAAAATACCGGTACTCCAAGGTTTTTCAAATCAAAATCTTCTTTATTCTGATAAGTAATTTATATATATATATATATATATATGTTAAAAGGCCATTAAGCCTGTATTTGTGGGAGGAGTTATGTACCCTACTTAAACGCTGAGCCCTTACTCATCTTTGCCGTTCATGCTTATTGAGTCCTCATAGCAACCAGCACTTCCAGTCCAAGATACCCGCCAAAAAAGTTCTGTTGCTGCAGTATCCTCCGGTCCTCCCGCCAAGCCTTTCCACAGACACTTTACCCGGCTTCCATTCACGAGACCCGGCATGTACACATAAGAGCCACGTGGGAAATGACGTTCAGTTATTTCCCATGTGCAGGCCTAAAAACGTGGGGATAGGCTCCCTTCTTATGCTTACTTACCCATTCATGTAGTTTTCATCCGTTCTTGCGGCAAATTTGTTGACCGTTGCCTGTTACATTTCACACGATATCACTGTTCAGTTGCTATTCGTTCATACTATACCATTCGTTCATACTATACCGTTCATTCATACAAACTGTCCAAGCTCTTAGCCTAACGGTCTTCGTTTCAATTCTGTTACAATTCACACAATATCCCTGTTCACTTGTTTATTCCTTACTATACCATTCGTTCATACTAGACCGTTCGTTCATATGAACAGTCCAAGCTCTTAGCAAAACAGGCTCATTTCGGCTCATTTCATTAATACACTTGCTAATTGCTTGTACATCACGTTTAATTCACATTAGCCTTTCGGGTAAAGCAGTTCACTTATCATTTCGTCAGTTAATTTGTATAGTTATAAGCTGCATGTATTCACTCTTCACTCCATGACCTCTCTTAATATTTTTTAAAGGACCAGTCACTCTTTCACTTCTTCCCCATTTATATATCAATGGTTAAATATCTTTCAGGTCACTCCTATGCCCTGGACTTAGTAACACTTTTTACCGCTCCTCCTGACACCACATCATGTAATCTTCGCTAGCTAAGCTTAAAGGTATATTTCTGTCATAAGAAATTATGCACATCTCCTCAGTCCTAGCACGCTTTTCTTTCACATGTTTTCACCGTAAATTAAATCGCCACGTTTCACAGTTAACATCACTAATGTAAGGGCAGTAGGGTTTTTCCCCTTTCTTGGCACCACGGTCACACAAGCATATCCCTCATATGTTACTTGGCTTCATGTCATGATTTTAGGCTCCACAAATCATCAAGCATACAAACGTGGACTGTCAACCTGGTATCCTGTCATATTGTATCAGGTATTGTCATCTTGCTCATCACGTTTTTTATCATAGCCTCAAGGCCTCACTCAGTCTCCCCTGGTTATGTACCCCTACCCATTGGGTGTCTAGAAGTCTGTCTTCACACATGGACCAACGGTCAGGTCAACCCTCAATGCACCTATTTATACGTTTCTGCACCAAGTAAATGACTCTTCATCGCATTATTAGTTGTTCACACTTACGTTACTTAGCTCTGTGTCATATTTTCAAGCTCCTCGTATCGCTACGCATACAAATACGGACTATCAAGCTGGTATCCTGGCATTCAGTACCAGGTATTACAATCTTACTCGCTACGATTATCTCATCTTCTCAAGGTCTCACTCAGCCTTACCTCGTTACTTTCCCCCCCAAAAGTTGTAACCAGGGGCTTGTCTCTAAGTATGGACTAACGTTCAGCTCCCTCACATACACGTATCCATACGTTATCTTTAAGTAGTATATAACCATGCATTGCACGGCTTGTTTTGTCTCCTCTCACAAATCCCGTACATATTATTTGCATGCTCAAAGCCCACTAGCATCTATCTTACCCTTAGGATATGCCAGCTGGACCAGTACCACTCATAAGCCCTCACTACTCTATCGTCGAAGCATTTCATCACTCTCTAGTTCGAAGTTAAAACTTTAAGGTTAGTATCCACATGGTTACGTTCACCAGTAGAGAACTGGCTCATAGGGATAGGTGCAGGCCTTAGCAACTCAAAGTAAAAATATCAGTCTCGCAAGGCCTACACCCCACCTCACTACGGAGGTTCAACCAACGGCCCAAATCATAGTTAGTCGCCTCGCTCGCCATTCTTTAGGGCTACAGTCAGGGCTTCACAAGTCACGGCCACACGCATTTAAATCTTATACTGTCATCGAGAGGCCAACATCCAGCCACTACATCTAGTGGCCACAAACCCCCACTGTCCAAATCATAGGCAGTGCCTCTCACCACCACTTGGCATCAGCAGGGCCTCACCTGTCATGTTGCTGTAGTTAAGTTTTTCACCTCAGCACTAGTTAGCAAGCCAGTTCTGCAAAGGTCTTTTTCTTCCCTCCCCCTCTACTCTAATAATCATTGTTCCTTTTTACAGGATGTCACAAGAATCTATCCCTATCGATGACCTGCCCTTGCAAGATGTACCCAGCACTCCAGCCAGGCCTGGGTCCCCAGAAGTATCCCTCACCCCCTCTTCCCCCCGGTCCCTGAGATCATGGACCATACCAAAACTGCCAGCAGAACTAAGGCATATGGGCATCCCTTTCCCAGCTACAGCAAGAAAGGCTGAGCTCTATAGACGACAGCTCAGGCCAGTGATCCCAGGCCCGGCACAAGCTCGCAAGGGCTGCTTACCAGCTCCTCAGAAGCAACTCAAGAAACCTTGACAGCCATTCTGGCTAACCTTCAGACTCTGAACCAAAGGCTGTCCATCGCTACTCCAGGTGACCTACTAGGCCCTTCAGGTCTTCCACTGGTAATCCCTAACCTGCCGAGTAGCACTCCCCCCCTCCTCCCCTTCCCTCCACTACTACCCCATATGTTTCCCCGGCTCATTCTGTCCCAGCATCCATTAAAAAAATATATACTGGATGGGAAGGATGTCAATTTGGTTTCCCTCCTCATTGCCTCTCAGGATATCCTAGAGACATTTCTGTGGAGTTGAAAACCAGAGACCCTCGTCTCAACAAAACAATTATCCATTCTGCAATTTCAAGATTGATGTTTCAACCCTGCTAGGTCTTTGTTAAAATGAATAGCAGTTCTAACAACAAGCATTTACAAGCATGTGCATGAAAGAAATCAATGAACGTACCAATCCAAATGATAACAGTGTCCTCCAATCACAGAGAATGTTCTTGCTTTTCGAATCGTATCTGGCAACATCTGTATTCATTTTTGGCTTTTCTTTTTGGTTGGTAAGCATAGTACACTATCACTGTTTTTTAATGACATTAACATAGTATGTGCAGTTACTTTTTGTGTTGCTGGTTAATACACTTTATCCATCACAAATCATATATATTTATGTAAGCATAAGTTATCATACTATTGACCCTTTTGATTCCATGTACTTTTTAAGGTATGTAATTTATAACATGGGATGTATAGCTAGTGGAATTGTTGGAATAAAGCAGTAATTTGCTACATAGATATCTGTTCAAAGAAGCACATCCCTTGCACCTGCCTTTTACTGCACACTCATGCTGCACATTTCCCATTCCACTACATACCAAATCTGCTCTACTGGATCAATTGCATAGAAATCTGGTGACCGAGGAAGCCATGTGAGTATAATGAACTCATTTTAATCTTCTTGGAGCCAGCTTGAGAAGATGTGTGTGAATTTTGACAGAGTCTCCATGCTTGCATCATCCCAGCACCATTATTGGCAAGTGCAAGCATGCCTTTCTGGGGTTGTTCTGGATTTTGCTTGCTCCAACACTTTTTCTATTTAGAATTCTAAGACAACCCGCAACCTTCCTGTATCATTCATTCAATATTGCCCGCACACCTTACAGCATCTCATGAATCACAAGTAGAGCTAGTTAAACCCCTCCATGCCTGCTAGCCTTTGCCCTGTCACGGTTTCCGTTGTAATTATCCGAGAGTGTGTTTATTACTGTTTATTATGATTTACAGTTTACTGATTTTGGCTTGGCTTGACTACTCTACTTTCTGTTAGCCTTCACCTTTACTTTGCTTTGTCTATCATTATTCTAAACCACTGTAAATCTTTACCATGGCTAGTGCTTTGACCTTGCTATTTCTCTTTATTGCTATACTATGTCAAGCCTGCCCACCTCTAAGGATCGATAATATGTATATCTTTCCATTCTATCTTGCTACCTTGCTAGCTTTGACTTATCTCTGTGTGCTATGCTATATCATATCCTGCCAATATGTGCTTTGTGACATAGCACTTTATATGGTTACAAGTAGCCATTAGGAGATGGGTATCATTCCAGACAGCTACTCCCTCAACAAAAACGGAGTGAAACTCGATCACGCAAAGTTCCAGCTCTTAGGAAAACATTGAATTCAATGTTTTTCTACGATGAGCATTTAGACGTGTGTACAGCAATCCCTGCACATGTGCATCCATTTCCAATGCGTCAATGTGCCATTAACCATTGTAGCTGGTCAACTTTAAGATTCAATGTAATTTGCATTCAGAGATACTCGTCTGCAATGCACTGAAGGGGGATTCTTTCAATTACAATCGCTTTCCTTCCCATATGAACTAATCTGGCTATTCTCCTCTGGCCCGTCCCTTATAACTAAGCATTTTTACCCACAGAACTGCTCCTCTTTTAAACCCAAGTGACTATTGTAAGAGATAATCCCTGCAAATCGTCAGTTCTGAGAACCATCACGTTTGTCACCAGCAACCTTTCCACACTCACCTAGATCTTCCTTATCTAATGTTTTAATCAACAATTGACTCACACACATCATCACCAAGCATCCTCCACAGTCATAGGCATCACCATATGCAGTCTCTACACTTGCAGCCTTTACATGTAACACCACAGACAACGTACACCTTGATATAATTCCATGGGCAGTCACATCAGAAATGCCATACACTTGGTCCTGACCCTGCCCTTTTTTTGGCACGTATGGGGACACTAAAAACAAATCATCAGCAAACCGTGCACATAAATTAATATTGAATGCACCATGCTAAAGAAACACATTCCCCGTGAAAGAGTACTTCAGCAGGGTTCTGCATGGGCTGTCTTGGAAGCCCACCTCTATTGGGCTCATCTTGCTGTGAATGACTAGGATGAATGTTTGGCCTTGTCTGGGCCTGCTGTTTTAGGACTTGTCAGAAAAATGCAAGTTTTTCGGTAAGTTTCTCCTTCAGCTTATACATTTTAAATGCACAACTAAAAATAAAATAAAAAACAATAACAAATGTCTTAAATTAAGAATTAGATGATATCTGCCTGCAAGTATTCTGACTTGTGTGTGTCGAAAAAAGATTTTGTTTGTCAGAATCAATTAATCCGACAAACATTTTGTTTTGGGCGATTCAGGTTTTGTCTCTTTGGCATTTCTGTTCAGACAAATGTATTCTATGCAATTGTTTCTATGCAAAATAACTGGGGCAAACCAAAATGGAGCAATGGAGTGGTGTAAAACTGGGGACAGTGCCAGGAAGAACTGTACTAATATTCCTTCTGATTGAATCAAATGTATGGATTATTAAAATCTCCCTTTTAATAACAGTGTCACGGGAGTTATACCCCAACACACAGGAAAGAGGAAACCCACAAAAGGTGGATCCGAAAGGCATATTACTTAGCCTTAGAATGGCCATACTTAACGCACTAATACAACAAGAAACAGGGTCAAGATAAATCAAGGACAGGAATAACAAAAATACTCAGAGTCAAGAGAAAGCCGGGGTCAGTTTACCAGAAATCACAAGTCAAATACGAAGCCGGGGTCAGAATACCAGAAATCACAAGTCAAATACGAAGCCGGGGTCAGAATACCAGAAATCACGAGTCAAATACGAAGCCGGGGTCAGGATACCAGAAATCACCAGTCAAATATGAAGCCGGGGTTAGGATAACAGAAAACAGAAGTCAAATACCAAGCCAGGTTCAGGATACCAGTAATCAGAAGTCAAATACGAAGCCGAGGTCAAACACAGAAAATGACAAGGGAATCACCAGAAGCACTAAACGACGATCCAAACAGACACCACAATAGGGAAAAGAATGGAGGCTAAAACAAGCCTTAAATAGGCTCAAAAGAGTTCCCATTGGTCCACATCATCTCTGCAAGCCCAAAATAGCATCGGGTCCCTTTAAGGTAATGACATCAAGGCTATTTGTTTTATTTTTAGGGGTTGCAGTTCGTCCCTCAAACCAGCAGAGGGAGCCGTTCAAGGGACCGAAGGCTCCACATGGCTGCACGGCCTGAGGACTGAGGTCATGCGGCCACGTGTTACGTTCTGCCTGCGTGGCCGGAGGAGAGGAGCGGTGCGGGTGGGTAAAGGTAAGTTTGTGACAAACAGCAGCCTTATTAATTTGAGAGAGCAGTTGCTCTTCCCCATCAGTACTGGTGTTTGGGGGCTTCTAACATATTACTACTATTAATAGATACATCCTATGCATATTTCTACCCATAAGGCTTCCACACCCACACCTGTACCATCACATACACGTTCTTTAACTTCTTCAAATCAAATGTAATATAAAGACATACCCCTTTTCAATTTTTTTCTATTCTTTCTAAATAATGTATATCCATTTAAACTAACAGCCCAATCAAGTGTTTCATCCCATCAAGTTTCAGTAATCCCAATTATGTCACACTGTTCCTTGTATGCCAATATATCAAGCTCCCCCATTTTCCTACGCAAACATCTTGCATTAGCAAGCAGACATTTAAAATTACCATTTGATTCTTCAACTTTATTTGTAATTAATACCTTCTTGCTCTGTCTGCTAATCTTACCACTCCCCCATCTCCACCCTCCTTGACTTCAACTGAATTCCCCCTCTTTGTCATACTATCTACTACATTTACCCTTCTTTGACCCTCCCCATCTACTACTAGTTTAAAGCTTCCTCCAACTTTCTAGCCTAACTCACCGCAGCACAAAAGACTTTCTTCCATTCAGGTGCAGTCCATCAAGGCTATAAAGATTGTACCCAAGCACAAAATCGGCCTAGTGCTCTAAAAGGTAGTGCTCTAAAAAGACTTCAGCCACGCATTGACCTCTCTAATTTCCCAATGCCTTTCCACTTTGGTGCACGGCACAGGTAATTTCTGGGAAAATACCACCTTGGAAGTCCTCTTTCTAAAGGAAAATCACAGAGGCCACTGGAGGCACTCTTACTTCAATGGGTTAAACCATTCTTGAATGTTTTAATCACTAAGTTGCCTTCAGCGCCGCTCTCTACTCCTCCCATGGAGGGTTCCGGTTTCTGAATTTTTAGATTCAGGAAGCACAGAGTCGCACTGGGCAGGAGCGCCACTGATTGGCTGAGACCAATCAACTAATTCTTTCAACCAATCAGTGACTCCACATTCACTAAACTGGCTTGCAAAAGGTAAATTTCTTTCCAGGCCAGTTTTAAGGTCCTCCATTTTCCTCTATCTTTATTATTGGTACCAATATGTACCATAACAGCCGGGTCTTTCCCAGCACCTCACAATAATCAACTCCACTCTGTCAGCAACATTCCGGGCGTGAGCACCCAGGAGACGGCAAACTGCCCGGTTGATGTGATCAGATGGGCATATTACCCAGTCTACTCTTTTAATAACAGAATCCCTAACAACACAACTTGTCTAGTATTTCCCCCATTCTGGATCCCATCCATACTAGAGGAGCTGTTCCCTTGGCTGTTAGAAGGAACAGCTTCCTCCAGTACAGCCACTCCTGAATTGATACTTCCAACATCTTCACTCAAGCAGGCAAATCTGCTCTGGTGTACAAACTCATTAATGTGCTCTGGTGTACAAACGCATCTTCCCTACCCCTCTGTTACCTTGGCTAACTGTTACCCAGCTACCTACCTGTTCCCCCGCTGGCTGATCCTTCCACTCCACTACCTGCCCCTGTTAAACTCTGTTCAGTGAGTAGTAAGCCTTTTTCAATATATATATATATATATATATATATATATATATATTTACTTATTCTACTGTTTTCCTTCTGTTAGTCACTTAATCTGTGAATAAAATTAACATTTAATGGCTGTTCCCTAACCATCAATCATCTTTTTAAACATAAATAATTGATTTTATTTTTTTGGTGCCATGGACAGAACTCTTAGCCATGAAACAAACAAAATTACTTGTTCAATCCCCATATTATCTGTTTAGTGATTTTAATATTTGACAATTCAGACTCATAACATCCGTATTAATTACCGAAAGCATAAAATTCTGACATATTGCGATTAGTTTTAAAACATATATACAAATCTACTAAATATGCAAGTCTTCAAAGCTTAGAAATCGCCCATCTGACAGAGTTATTCACCAAACAAATTTGTCGGAAATTGACAAAAGAACATTTTTAGGCAGAAATATCTGAGCTGGATACAAAGCTAAGATGTTTGCCAATTCAGCAGTTTTGTTCTACAATTAGAATTTTTCTTGTTAATATCTGACAATTCACAGATTAGTGAATAACCCTCGAATGTTAACAAAAATGATCATAAGCATCACGACACGCCATACCTTCAGAATGAAACACATAATTTTAAATGTTTGCGTTGTCTCTCTGTCCTTAGAAAAGCTGTTCAATGTTTGTACATTTTCCTCAGTTCATAACCGTGACTATGTTTGGCTATGTTAGAAACTAAATATAACCATGAAATGATTATCTATTCTGTTAATCTATGACAATCTGACACCAGAATTCCAGATTTGGAGGACATTATATGACAGCTACAAAATGACACACACTGTAAATATTTGAAATGTGCGAAATTTTAAAATGTGGGTTAAATAAAATTGCAAACAAGGTGGATCTTTGTATATGGAATACAAGCGCCATCTACTGGAGACTGCAATAACTTAATGGTTTTCATAAATCCAAACATATTTCGGCCACAATACTGCTTGCCATGTGCCGTCTGTCTGTGCAGTGATTATAGTCAAGTCACATTATGGATATGTGAAAACAGTGGATTTTAAAAGATGGGATCTAATCTATTTTTAATGATTGTTAACTCTTTCAGCACCAGTGTGGTGTGTTATGTAAAACAGGGTTTTCTTTCCCTGTTGAACATATTAAGTAGAATCTTGCTATAAATTGATATTTAATTAATTAAGCGTTTATTTTACAAAAAAAAAAAAAACATTTTGATAAATGTTACTAAACTTGCTTTAAAGCCATTTAACAGATGGGTGTAACCAATTTTCACCTGTTTCTGCTATTTGTCGGTACAGTTAATGTCTCTGAAACATTACACGCAGTATTTCTGTAGAAGGTCAACAAATTTGTAATTCTGCTCATTCGAGGATCTGGTTTCCTAATTGTTTTCCTATTACTTTCCATCTTGTCTAAAACATATTTGTTGGATGTTTTACGTGATCTTCAGCCAACATATGGTGATTTGAAAATATCCAGAAGACTAAAGCTTTTGAGGGGAACTACATACAAGGCATTCATAATCCATTGTAATTGTGAATGGCCAATATGATCTGTACTACTTGGCACATTATCCACACAGTTATACGCTACATTGTTTCGCTTTCTGTTTGTTTAGCAGATATTCCCCTAATTTGTATACAGGTATTGTATATTGTAAAGTTGCATGCCACCTCACAAATTGTTACCCAATGGAGAAATCCCTCTGTAGTACACAATCCATACATCTATTAATTATACACAGAATTATAATAATGATAACTAGTATTTATATAGTGCCTTTCTCCCAGTGAGATTCAAAATGATTTTCAGCTCATGCTCTCGGAATTAACCAAATCGGCAGCTGAATAGTAATAGATGTTATTATTACCCAATTGATGGTTCACATTTCACCGACCTCGGAAGGACGAAGTAAATGAGAAAAAAAGAAAAAGAAAGAGAACTGCCAGGGGAGAGCTAGAAATAATAACTGTATCGCTGGTGGAGTGGCAAATATCAACCAATTAGGCTAGGTAATTTATAAAGATAAAACAACTTTTATTTATTTTTTGACAATCTTTTTTTATTTTTGTCTTTCGCCATTAGTACATTTCGACATTTAGTTAACAGAATAGAATACATAGTAATAGCTTTTATGACATGTGGGATCAAACAGCTTTCGTGTAGAAGTTGGTATTGGTAGCAGAAAGTTAACTGGTAACTGTGGGTCTATAGTGCAGCCAACAGGTTACGTTAGGTATTGTCAGTACAGTAATGGCACAATGTGAATCCGTGTCTCTTGGCCACTGTTACCATGTGTGTTAGTCGTAGTCTCTCTAGGTACAAGTCGTGGCACTGTAGGGTGTCGGTGATAGGGTCGGTACACTCTGGCACCGGAATACAGACCGATGTAAGAACGTGGTCTGCAGTCAATAGTCTTCGGGCTAGTGGGTCGTGCCTGAGCAGGACGTATGTGTGGCCACCTTTACTGAGGTCAATGCAATTAATTGGTGTGTGGCATCCTAGTAGGGTAAGTATGGTGAATACGGCCCTCCGGATGGTAGTTGGGTCCGATGTTCATGTCGGGAGCCGACTCGTGACCATTGTCACGGGTGTTTATCTCTATGTGGTAGTAATCAGAAGGTTCGATTCTCATACAGTGGTAGGTCCATCCGTCAGGGCAGTTGGGTGGTAAGGGGTGGAGGGTGGGGGGAGGGGGAGGGGGGTGAGTCAGAGGCATATGCGGCCACCTTGTATTCCATGTGGTGCAGTCTGTACCCCGTAATACCCCCGTCCCATCTGACCGCCTCCAGGAAGGGTTCCAGAGTGAGGGCAAACAGGAGGGGGGACAGGGGGCAGCCTTGCCTGGTCCCGTTGCGGATGGAGAACGGGGCCGAGAGTGCGCCATTGATCCGGATGCGGGCCGTCGGAGTAGTGTATAAAGCCAGTATCCAGGAGCGAATATGGGATCCGAATTGCATATGACGGAGGGTGGCCTCAAGGTACTGCCAGTCTACCCGGTCGAAGGCCTTCTCTGCATTTGTGGAGACCAGAACTAGGTCTTTGTTTGTCGACCGGGCAGAATGGATCATGTTAAGGGCTCGTATGGTATTGTCCCGCGCCTCCCTTCCCGGGACAAACCCTACCTGATCTGGGTGGACCAGTGTGGGGAGCACACGGGAGAGTCTCATGGCCATGGTCTTGGCGAATAGCTTGAGATCCGAATTGAGGAGCGATATCGGTCTATAACTGCCGCAATTGGTGGGGTCCTTTCCCTCCTTCGGTATGACCATCACTGTCGCATGTAAGGAGTCTGCTGGGAACTTACCGCCCTCCAGTAGGGAGTTAAAGCCCTGTAGCAAGTGTGGTAACAATGTGTCTCTGAATTTGCGCAGGTACGAGACCGGTAGACCGTCGGGGCCCGGGGCCTTGTTGGATTTAGACCGTTTAAGGGCAGCGGCGAGTTCCTCCTCAGTAATAGGCTGTTCCATTTCTTCGGCCAGTTCCTCTGGGAGCTTACCTCCAACGTATTCCGAGAGGAAGGCCTCCATCCTATGTAGGCGTTGTGGCGACTCCGTGCGTTGTGTGGTGGCGTCGATATTATATAGCTCTGAGTAAAAGAGCCTAAAAGCCTGGAGGATGTCCGTCGGGGCCCTTTTCATTGTCCCATCCCTCCCCGCAATCTGGTGGATGTGGTGTTGCCTCTGTCTCTGTTTCAGGGCACGGGATAGTGTTCTCCCACATTTGTTGGAGAATTCGTAGAAATGCCTATTGGATTTTCGGATGGTGTGTAACATTTTCTGGGAAAGTAGGTCCCTAAGCTGTCTACGCTGGTCAGTGAGGAGGCAATAAGTGTCATCTGTTTGGTCCTGTTTGTGTCGTGTCTCTAGTTCTGCTATCGTGCGTATCAGGTCTTGGATCTTTGCGGTGTGTTCCTTTTTCCGTTGGGTGCATAGTTTGATAAATTGTCCCCGAATCACACATTTGTGCGCCTCCCACACCATAAGGGGAACAATGTCGGGGTTGTTATTGTCGGTGAAGTAGTTGGTCAGTGTTTGTGCAATTTGTGCGGTGAAATCAGTGTCTGTCAATACACTTTCATTGAGTCTCCATTAGTGCTCTCGGGGTTTGAAGAGTGGGGATTTGAGCGTGACGTGGACTGGGGCGTGGTCTGAGTCATGTTGTATCCCTATGGTGGATGTGATCAGGAAGGGAAGGTACTCTTGGGCAAGAAATATATAGTCTATCCTGCTATATCTGTTATGTACCCCGGAGTAGCATGTGTAGCCTTTGGCTTCGGGATGCGCCACCCTACAGCAGTCGACCAGGCCTGACCTGACCAATGCCTGTTTGGCTTTCCATATACAGTGTGGGGGGATGGTGCTGGTGCCCGCGGATGAGTCCATCCGGGATTCCAGTGGAATGTTGAGATCTCCGGCCATTATCAGGGTTCCATCTCTAAACCTCTTTAACTGTGTAAGGGTTTTCGCTAGGAATCGGTGTTGTCCCTTATTGGGGTAGTATATTGTGGTGAAAGTGTACTTGTGGTCTGCGATCGTGCCTTTACAAATAGAAACCTGCCTAGGGGGTCTGCCTGTGAGGCATTGCTGATGAATGGGACATTGTGGGCAAAGATGATTGCAACACCCGTACGTTTAGCTTCAGGGTTGTTGGCGTAGAATCCCTGGGGGAATCGTCTATCCCTTATCTGGGGGGCGTCTTTCCCTTTAAGGTGCGTTTCCTGGATAAATGCTATCAAGGTCTTCTGAGACCACAGGGTCCTCAGCAAGTGTCGCCTTTTTTCGGGGGAGTTAAGGCCCCGTACGTTGTGCGACCGTAGGAGTAAAGGCGCGGGGTAGAAGCCTGTCGCCATGGTCGCCGGCCACCCGGCAAGGGGAGCCAGGCCCAGGGGCCCCGAGGAAAGGGGAAACGAGAGAGAAGAAGAGGAAGTGAAGAAGAGAGAAAAGGAAAGGGGGAAGGTGGGGGAGAGTGGGGCAAGGAAAGGAGGGGCGGTTTGGGTATTGTATCTGTCCAAGGTTGTTAGCCTGTTGAGCCTAGGTCGTATAGGGGAGACCTAATATACAAGTGGGTCAGTTGCTGGGGGATAAGGAAGTCTGGTTAGTTAAGTCCGTCTGGGGAGTCCGGTATCCGCTCTCCCTCGACCCACATTATTGGGTGTCCGTTGTGCCTACTATAGATCATGAGAATGGGTTGGCTTTTTGAGGGGGATTAGAGCGGGCCTTTAGGTGGTGTGACCCGTGTCCCGTTGAGGGGGCGGTCACTTGGCTCCCCAAGTAGCCTTGTGCGAGCCGCAGGTCGGTCGTCCGTTCCGGTGGCGTGTTGTTCCTTTTACTTATATCGCGGGGTAATGGGTTTTGGGGGGTACCCGTTTCTGCCAGGTTCCCTTATCCGGGACGGGATTACCTCCCGGGCCATTGAAGTCAAGGTGGGGGGTGGCAGGCAGTCAGTGGTCTTTTAGTCTGTGCCGCATGCCGTAGGCATGGGGGGGCCGGGGGGCACGGGCCACCCCTGTAGGGGTGGGTTTATCAGGTGTCCCCAAGAGGGGGGTCCTACTGTTGGTGTTTGCACTGCGTATGCGCTATGTTCGGGCGAATTCTGGAGCTTCACTTAGTCGGCACACAGTAATTGCATAACTTAGTCAGCATATTAGGTTACAGTATTTAGGTAGGTAAGCGGCCTCGAGGTCACTGTTTTGGTTGATATCAAAGCAGTTCATACATACGCGTCCGAGACCGTGTACAAACAGAGAAGAAAAACACTGCTCGGTCTGTCACACCGCTTAGGTAGTATATCTCTGCATAATGTCAAGGCAAGCGGCATTATGTCTATGTGCGTGGTCGGTTTTAGGCTAGATATAGTGACATAATTCGGCTGATAACGGAACTCAAGCGGCTCTCCACATACCGATAGCATTAAAGAGTTAAAGAGCTACACGGTCCCCGGGCCGCGTCGGTGGCTGAAAGTAGTCTAAACATAAAAACTTAGCTTAGTCAGCATATCACATCATAATATTTGGTTAAGTGGCCTCGAAGCCGCTGCTGTGACTGGTATTAAACTGGACATAGCAGTTTGGCTTGTAACAGAGCTTAATCAGTATTCAATATTTACAACATTTGGAAACATTTGGTAACATATGGTAACATGTGGTAGGCGGCTCCAGGACTGCGACCATGGATGCTTGTATATCTAACATAGGGACTCTATTCAGCTTTTAACTTAACCTGGTCAGCCTATTACTTTACAAAATGGGGTGGTGCGGTCCTGAGGCCGCGACCGCGGCTGAGTTTAAGCTGATCTGAAAAGCCTTTGCCGTTTGGTACCACCACCACTTTGGGCCGACTGCAACCCATGTATAAGAGAAGAAAGAAGGAGAGAAAAAAAAATAATAAAGTCCTAATTTCGGTTCGTGAAGCGCTATGGCCACGATAAAGCAAAGTAAATCTGAACACAATAAAACAGATCACATCAAAACAGTATGCAACTAGCAGACATGACCCCCAGACCCCCACCCACGACCAGTCAATAAAAAACATATATCACTTTATGCACATGCTGGCCCCTTTGCAGCGTGTGGGCCTAAGAGTACCTCTTGGTGGCCTTGAGGGGCAGTAAGGTGTGGTGGGTAGAGTCTGGAGCGTGGCTAAGTTCTTGGTTGCCGGCAGTGTGGGTGCAAGTGGCTGCCCGGCCAATGTGATAGGGGTTCCCGTGTGGGTGTTAGTGTAGTTACTTAGCTTTTGTTGTTGTCGCCCAGGGAGCCCCACTGAGGGGAAGGGTCAGTGGTCTCCGGGCTCGGGCTAAGAAACATGCATCTACTCTTCTGGATCAGGGTTGCGCTTCTCTCCGTGCTTGGTTGCGCAGAGACTCAGGGACCTCGGAGTGGTTTGGGTGCGGTGGAGGCTGATCCAGGATCCACAAAAATAAGGTATAAGAGTTATACCAAACAAGTGGAGTTTAAATAATCAGCTAAACGCGTTTCACTCTATGAGCTTCCTCAGTAGCTGTATGGTAGCCTCAGGAATCCTTCTTCTTTTTCCTGAGGCTACCATACAGCTACTGAGGAAGCTCATATAGTGAAATGCGTTTAGCTGATTATTTTGGACTTTTTATTGGACTTTAATAGATTTTTTACTTTCTGGTACGTATTTAATTTGTTTTTTACTGCATTGTTAATACATTTAAATTTTACTATTTTATACTTTAGTCCAAAGTGCTATTCCCCCCTTAAGGTAGCACATTGTTTATCAACCTCAGAGCCGGGATTTCAGGGCTCTGGAGAAGGTGAGCGCAACTATTTACATCTTTAATATCACTATAGCATGTGCTATTCTACACAGTTGCTCTTCTGCTTTCTTTCTCGTTGTATATTCCTGGAAGGATACAGCCTGGGATAAAGGGGTGTTTTGCTGCCCTAAGAGCAAAAAGGATCCTTTTACGGAGCCAATACTACATAGGCTCCTGTCCATGTGAGTCGTTTCAGTCATTTTTTAATTATCAACTGCTTATTTTGGGAAACCGTCTGCACTATATCTCTTGTTCTGTTTTTTTGTTCCCTTGTATATATACATTCAAGTTTTTAAAGACTGTCATTGTACCAAAGGGGTGAGTAAACCCCTCTACTATTTAGAGCGCTCCACTTGTTTGGTATAACTCTTATACCTTATTTTTGTGTATTTGTTTTTTATTGTGAGTAAGGGGTATCTACTTTTAGTGTTGAGCAGCTTTTACATTTCAGGCACTGTAAAGTAACACTCTCTCTCTCTCTTTTTTAGAGGTAGTTTCTTATATTGATTATGATCCAGGATCCAGTTGCGGATGGTGACTGGTGGTAGGCCTAAGGCTCTCAGGAAGCTGGGTAGGTCGTTGGGCCATCTCATGGAGCGCCACGTGTTTTGCTTTTTGGCCTGGAGGCAGAAGGGAAAACCCCACTTGTAGGGTATGCGTTTCTCCTGGAGGATGTGCGTTACCGGCTGCAGTGCCCTCCGAGCATCCAGAGTGAGGGAGGACAGGTCTTGATATAGCGAGATCGATGCTTTGTGGAAGGTGATATTTTGCGTGCGTGCCGCTCTCATAATGGCTTCTTTTAGCTGGAAGGAGAGGAGGCAACATATCACGTCGTGGGGGAGGCCATCTCTCCTCGGTGGGTGTAGGGCCCTGTGGGCGCGCTCTATGTGGTATTTGTCTGGGGCCTCTTCGCCCAAGATGTGGGTAAAAAGCTGTGTAAGGGCCTCGCCAAGGTCTTCGTTTTCGGCTTCAGGCAGTCCTCTGACTCTTATATTGTTACGCCTCCCCCTGTTGTCTAGATCCTCCACCTGCCTGCGGAGCTCTAGAAGCTCTGAGCCTTGTCTGGCAGTGGAATGGTCGGCGGCTTGGGAGTGCTGGATGGCCTGTAAATTTTTGCTCTCCAGCTCTGTGACCCGTTCTTCAAGGGCTGTGAGGTCCCTGCGTACCTCCAGTATCTCCTCTAGGATCGCCGCCCGCAGCTCCGCTACCATGGCGGTTTTATCATGCTTAGAAAACATATTGACCGATATGGCCACCAGTTCAGCGGTAATTTGTGTTAGAGCCTCTCCTCTTGCTGAGCTAGGCTCAGAGTCCGCGCCACTTTCAGCTCCTGGGGATGCCGCCACCATCTTGTCTGTGGGCCTCGTGGCTCGGAAGCCATCCGGGGTAGAGAGAAAGTCGTCCATCAGACCGGCGTGCTTTCTTGGAGGGCTATTGCCCGACGGCCCTGGGGTGCCCTGGCGTCTGGTTTTCCCCATTTTGAGTATGCTGGTTGGCTTTTATTTAGGGCTTTGTGGGTCGAGGTCGCTTTGTCAAAGTGCGACTCACTCCATTCACCAACAAGCCACGCCCCCCAAAAACAACTTTGAATATAGTGATTAGGAGGTGAAATAAGTCACCACAACAAAAAGAAAAGGAAAACAAAACTCAAACAGAAATAATAATGTACATATTTACATAATAATTATCCTGAGTGTAGCTATAATGTCTGTATATGGAAATCTGCTAGTTCGACCCAAATATAGGGATAATTAATACAGAGTAAGGTAGTACAGGCTGTAGCTTTGTGAGTTCAGGATAATAAAAAACATCTGTAGCAGACCAGCGGTATAAGGAGAATAGAAAAAAGTCTAAATCTAAACTTCAAACAAAGGGATAAGGGGACATCTCCCTCACTTTTAGAAAGAAAAAAAGTATTTCATAATGTGCAGTGCTGCAATAAGAGTACTAAGATATCAGAAAATGCTGGTTATACAGGCTAAATGGTCTTGCTAGAGATAGTGTAACTAAAAAGGTCCAGCAATGAAGCGGGAACAAAAAAGCAACATTGTATTAGCTAATAGTCACTGCCAAACAATGTAGCCAATACATGTCTGGATCAATAGGGGGTGATAGCAGGCAGAGGTAAAGTAAATACTAATTCTGTGCCTTCGAGGGCACCCCTTAACCCAAAATGCAGTTTACTCCTAAATGGATGCATAAGGTATGAAAGCTGGAGATTGTTTTTTCAGCAGTATATGGGGAGATGTATTAGTAAATTTCTGTAAACACCATTATAAGCCAAACATGAGCTCACTCGTGATACAGTGGCTATGAAGTGTGCTTGTCAGAACCCCTGACGCATGTTTCGCCAAACTGGATCATCAGAGGTGAAGGAAGGATAAAGGGCTGAGTTGACCCTGCCAGCATTTGAACCTGTGACCTTGCATTTTTGAACAGGTTTTGTAGTCATGGAATTTACCAACTGAGCTAGTTCCTCTGCACTGGAGAGTAACACACTGTAAATACGATTCCACGCTCACTACATCAAAACCTCTCTGCCTGTCAGTGGCCCATAGGAAAGGGAAATTGGAATACTACCCCGACTATAGAGAGAGGAGGTAATACAGAAAGAGAGGGTAAAAAAAGTAAATACCACCATTTAATTATTCAGCTTGTAGGATCTGCTCCCTGGTCTCTACTGCTCTTGCACCATTCACACAAACTCTTGAGGCCACAGAACCTTGTTTTATTCACCTCCTAATCTACATTTTATTTGTTATAAGGATTGCATCCTGCTTAGCCTCTCTTCTTTTACTACAAACCCATTCACACACCATCTAAAGGAACATCACCGTTACCCCAAATCATAATCCTCCCTTCATTCCCACCCATCCCTCCTATCCCTCCATACCCCTCCCTTCTCATCCTCTCCCATTCTTCCACACTCACTCACCCTCCAATTGATCTAACCAACTGTTAAGCCCACTCTTTTTTTCCCACTCCTTTTACATGATTGGGGGCTTAAAAAAGAATAGTAAAAAAAGGGTTTATAGTAACTGTTAACCCCTTAAGGACACATGACACGTGTGACATGTCATGATTCCCTTTTATTCCAGAAGTTTAGTCCTTAAGGGGTTTTTAAAAGGCAGTTTTGGAAATGTCTTATGAGTGCTCTAAATGCATCAGCCACATAAATAAATAAAACAGTTAATGCAGAAGATACTTATGTCAATGTCAATTTAGGGCTAGATTCTAGTATGCAAGAATTATATGTATATATTGAACAGTGTTTTATTAATAAACGTCAGTAGGAGAGATGCTATTCTCCGAGTTGGGCGTAACATTTCCATCATCTTCCTCTAAACCTGCTGCTAAAGCACAGTCACATATTTTATTTTTGTTTCCCAGTATTGGGCATTATAGATTGGAATTGTATATGCATGGCGTGAATGGTTGGCAGTTGGCATCTATTACACTTCACATTCATTTACTTCTACTGTTTTCTTGAGTTACCCAGTTAACCAAGCTCTATTCATCTACATCTACCTCCACCCCAAGAAAAATAATATTAAAGGGAAAAGTCTATTCTCTGACAATTGAAGATTATGCTAGGTTTAGTGTACCGATAATCTTAATTGACAGGAGGCGAGTATTTTGCATAATCTTTCTTTACTAACTCCATAGCAGCAAAGAAAAGAGTGACAAAACTTAGAACCAATCACAATGTAGTATAGGGTATGAGAGGTGTGACATATGACATCATTTCCTATTTAAAATTGCGACATCACAAGGTCATAAATGCAGAAAACTAACAGAACAACTTGAAAACATCCATAGAACAAGATAATTGAAAACTAATCTGAATAAATTGAACAGGAACAGGTAGAATGTAGACAATGGCATCCTGCTTTCAAACGATGATCTCCCAAGACCTGATGATAAGGTTCCATGATGTGATGCTGAAGACACCTTACCTGGAGACCTTAATGATTCCCTGTGGTTTCTGATTAAGCTGAAACGAGAGTATAAAGGGTATTAGATTCCAGAAATGATTGTGTAAAAACAATGAATGTCTATCCCTTAATTTAACTTAATGTCATCTAGTATAATAATAATAACTAAACATCCTCCCGACTAACGGTGTTAAATAAATATCCCACCCACATGGAGTATATGTATAAAATCTTCAAATGAACGTAAATAAGGCATTAAAACAAATGCTACCAAGTAAGGTATTTATACAATAATATGAGAATACAAAATGCCATAGATAGATATGAAATTAATAGGGAGGGAATAACGAAAGAGAGCAGGGAGGGAAAATACTCGCCTCCTGTCATTATTAAAATTAAGATTATCGGTACACTAAAGCTAGCATAATCTTCAATTTTATCACATGACAGGAGGCTTCGTATTTTGCAATTTCAACGCTGGGAAAGCAGAGAAAAAGCCGGATTATCAAGAGGACGAAAGTAGAATGTCCTAAAGGTGGAATCTCTGGTCCAGTCCGCCGCTCGTAAGATGTCCGAAAGGGAAGCGCCTGCCGCATAAGCGGAAGAAGCCGCTGCCCCATGTACGGAATGTTCTCCAAAAGTTTGGTCAATACCGGCAAGGGATATTAGCCATCTAACCCATCTGGCCAGCGTAGTAACCGAAACTGGACCATAAGGGCGGACGTAAGAGATGAGAAGTTGACGAGTGGAAGATTGCCGCAACGTTGCGGTGGCTTCCACGTATTGACGGAGAGTAGAGACCACGCAGAGCTGAGAGTCAGAAGGGAAGAAAGGGTAGAAGACCGAGTGAGAGTTGGAGTTAGTGCGACGTGAGATGTGAAAGGTAACAGCCGCCAGGCAGAAGGTAAACACGTCGGCGTCGAGGGCATGTACGTCCGATACCCGTCGAAAGGAAACCAGACAGAGCAGGAAGGTGAATTTTGCTGTAAGTTGGCAGAGTGACAAATCCTTGTTATTAGGCCAATTTCGTAAGAATTGTAGGACCACGCCAACGTCCCAAAGTCTAGAGTATTTGGGCTCCGGGGGGCGCCACAGGTGCATGCAGCGGGGGAGTCTGCAGATGAGCAGATCCTTACCAACAGGCGTCCCCTGGGTCGGAGTATTGGCCGCTGGGATGGCTGACCGTACCACGTTGATGGACCGGTATGACTTTCCGGCAGTGAAAAGTGAGGTCAGGAAATTCATGATAGAGTGAGTAGGTGCAGTAAAGGCATTGAGGTCCCGTCCCACACCAACTTGTCCAGGAGTGCCATGCTGATAAATAGCACCTCCTTGTTCCTGGTGCCCATGAGTCCCATAGGAGGTCCTTAGTTTCCTGCGATAAGTCCTCGGTTCACCAGGAGCCCCAGAAAGAGTCCAGGCCACAAGAAGCAGGTGTTCCTGCACGACTAGCGGGTGAGGTAGACCCAACGGGTTCCTGAGGATGGTTGGGGCATCTGGAAGGAGGAGGGGATCCCTGATTGAAATTTCCAGAAGGTCCGGGAACCATGGCTGGCTCTGCCAGAGAGGCGTGATGAGGATTATTCTCACTCTCTGTAGGCGGATCCTGTGAAGGACCCTCGTTATCATTGCGAAAGGTGAAAATGCATAAGCACCGTCTCGGGGCCATAGTTGTAGGAAAGCGTCCATTGCGAGGCTCTCCGGATCTGGGAGCCCGCTGTTGAAAACCTCTGTCTGTCGATTGTTGTGGGACGCGAATAGATCTATGGAGAGGGGTCCCCTCTGTACATCCAGTATTGCGAAAATATGAAGGTCTAGTTGGCAATCACTGGCGTCCCGCCAGTGGCGTGAATACCAATCCGCCGTCATGTTGGAGTCTCCTGGTAAGTGCTCTGCCAGCAAGTGATGTTGCGTGGTAGGCAGTAATCGAAGATCTCTTTCGTGAGATCCACCAGTGCTTGAGAACGAGTGCCTCCAAGGCGGTTGATGTATCTTACCGCTGAGACGTTGTCCATGTGGAGTAGGATGCAGCAGTTGGATCGCTCCTTTGCCAGACTGCGAATGGCGAATGATCCGGCCAAGAGTTCCAGGCAATTGATGTGCATCGAGAGCTCTTCGGAAGTCCACACTCCTCCTGTGGAGGTGGTTCTGTCCGTTGCTCCCCAGCCTGAACGACTGGCATCCGATTCCAGCACGAAGTCTGTCTGGTTCCCGAATATGGCCCTGCCATTCCAAGCCTGCATGCAGTTCAGCCACCAGTGTAGTTCCTCCCGAACTTCGTCCGACATTGGAACCGGTTGGTCGTATGTAGGTTGTCTGCGAAGGAATCTTGCCTTGAGGCGCTGCATGGCCCTGTAGTGCAGGGGTCTGGGGAAAATGGCCTGGATGGATGCTGAGAGAAGGCCTACGATCCGTGCCAGTAATGGTAGGGGTATGGTTGTCCGACGAAGGACTTTCCGGATCTCCCTGCGGATGGCCGTAATTTTGGTAGCCGGGAGGTGAAGAGTGCATGATGTGGAGTCTATTACAAATCCGAGGAATTGAACTGATTGAGCCGGGATCATTGCAGACTTGGGACGATTGATGACGAAACCTAGAGACTCCAAAAGGTGTACTGTGTAGTTTGTGTGTCTCCGCAGGGTCCCTGCATCCTCGTCGAAGATCAGGATGTCGTCAAGGTAGATGATGCATCTTATGCCTTGAGCTCTGAGTTTCGCCACTACTGGCTTCATAATCTTGGTGAAGCACCACGGGGCCGAACTGAGGCCAAACAGGAGGCAGGTGAATTACCAGGGAGTCCCGTGCCAGAAGAAGCGGAGGTAGGGACAGCTGCTTTTGTGTACCGGAATGGTAAGGTACCCATCTTTGAGGTCCAGACGAGTGAACCAGTCGTCGCGTCGAAGTAAGTCCCGGAGAAGGTGGATACCTTCCATTTTGAAATGTCGGTATACCACGTGAGAATTGAGCTCCGTGAGATTGATAACGGGGCGAAATTCGCCGGTTTTCTTCGTGACCAGTAAGATATTGCTGTAGAAACCAGTGGAGACCGGAGCTGGTTTGATGGCACCCTTGGAGTGCAGTTCTCGTAGTTCCGAGTCTATGAGGCGGGCGTCTGCACGTGTAGTCTGGATCAGACGTGGAGGGGCCTGCTGGAGCGGGGTCGAGTCGAACTCTATTCGATAGCCCCGCACCGTTTGGAGGATCTACGTGTCTGAAGAAATAAGTCTGCCCAGTTCTGGAAAAAAAGAGAAACACAACCTGCGATATGACAGGAGGTTAGAGGCAGGGTATGAATTTGACTTACCGTTGGAGAATCTTGCCCGGGAGCGTCCTCGGCTGCCTCGGCCACGATCTGATCCCCTGAATTGGTGGAATCTATGTCGGGTAGATGAGTCTGGGTAGAATGGTTGAGTCCTTGTTGTACGGGGGCCGGATGGCCAAAAGCGGGTGTGAGAACCGCGGAAGACTTTCCGCATAGAAGTTTGTGCCTTATTAAGGGACATAAATATATTGACCCTTTTATTTAATTCCTTAAAAAAGGCCTCTCCAAACAATTTACCCTGTGCCAAGGGTCCTAATTCTTTATCCCCCAGTTCAACCAGTTTTTCGTCGATACGGTAAAGTGCTGCTCGGCGCCTCTCCGAAGAGAGGGCTACGTTGGTGTTCCCTAGGAAACAGAAACACCTCTGTGCCCATTCACGGGTATCTCGTGCCCACTCACGCACCGTATCTGGGGTAAAATTGTCAGCCCTTTCATAGGCGTCATCCACCATATCCATAATTCTAGCTAGCGGCCCAATGGCGTCTAGCAGTTTGTCCTGCGCTCTTTTAAAACCGCGCTCTATGCCCTTGCGCGGGTCCCGACCCCCTCGGGACATGAAAGTAGTCATGAGCGGGTCAAATTCGGGGGGTTGCGCAACCTTGTCTGGTAGGCTAGGCCGGGGGCATTCGGATCTCATCCGTTTCCTTACTTCTTTGTCCAGAGATTTCCTGAGCCAGAAGTGCATAAACCTTACCAAATGCTCAGGTGGTGACCATTCTTCCGAACGGGGATGACGGATGTTTCTCGGGTCAAACATTTGGAGGCCCGAATTGTCAAGGAAAATCTCTGTGCCCTCCTGTGGGTTATCCATGGATGTAGCCATGGAGTCCTAGGGCTCACCCAGAATCTGCTCCCTTATGAAGTAAGGGTCAGAGTTGGCCGCGGAGTCCCTGTCGGAGTCCTCCTGGTCAGAGACCGCCGTCTGCCATTCGTCCAGCACAGCTAGTGCATGTGTGGGTTCTGCGTCTTCCTCACCTGAGGAAACCTGTGCGAGGTCATGGGCAGCACGAACCGTGGCTTTTCTGCGCTTAGCAGGGGCTTTTCCTTTAGATCTGCGTAGCGCAGTGGCTTCGCCGTTCCAATGGCGTTTAGGCCGATGGGAGCGTTCTCTGGAGGAGTCGGAGTCTTCGGAGTCCGCTCTATAGTGAACCCGTTTAGAGATGGGTTTAGGGGCGTCTGAATCTGTCGGGAGCGACTTAGAAGCGGCCTTTTCCATAGCTGCAGCCACAGCTGCTGTTATCATGGCCTGGAGGTCTGAGGAGGTTTGTGATTCCTCCATGATCTGGAATAGGTATTCGGGGCTCACCCAATAAATTGCGTGAGGGCACAATTAGTGGAGAGGCCTGGGGACCAGGGGTGGTGTGGTATCAGTAATGGTTAACCTGAGACTAGAGACCGGTAGGTCGTAGTAGGATAAGGAGGGCTGTGTCACTGGGGCTCACCCAGGTAATCGGAATCCTGCATGAACAGGTCCGCTTAGCAGCACAAAATGGGGTCTCACCCCGGCCAGAATAAGGTACAGACCAACTTGCTAAAACCAACCCCAATTGCAAGGACCTAACCTGACTTGGTCCCACTGAGTGAAAAAGGCAGGATGAAATAAGGGATTCCAGTTGCTTGCAGTTGAATAGCTGGAGCAGGTAACTGACAGTGTTTATCTCTTTAAGATGGCCGCCGGACTGACAGCCGTTAGTATGGGGAGGATAGTACCTCCCCTAGTTTGGGCAGCAAAACTAGACGCCTGACGTTCATGTGATTAAAAGCGCCGAATGTGCGTCTAGTAAAATTGGTCGCGAACGCCTAAAAAGGCGATCGCGCCAAACTGCCGAACGAGAAGCGTTCGGTTGAAAAACCGAAAAGTCTATGTGCGGTCGCACAGAAACAACCGCGGGCATTCGCGCCCAAAGGCGATCGTGCCAAACTACCGAACTAAAAGCGTTCGGTAGAAAAAACAAAACGTCTGTGCGCGAGCGCACAGAAAAACCGTGCCATACACGACAGACGACACAGAGGTATGGAGAGGGAGGACAGACGGCGGGGAGCCGTGAAAAGCACCTGGGAAGCCAGAGGCAAAGGGGTAGACAAATAGGGGAAAGAGTCCCA
The DNA here is from genome assembly GCF_036172605.1 of Pelobates fuscus. Lineage (NCBI taxonomy): Eukaryota > Metazoa > Chordata > Amphibia > Anura > Pelobatidae > Pelobates > Pelobates fuscus. The sequence goes on from NC_086317.1 coordinate 454,790,797, forward strand.
GGGTAAATATACAAAGTCACAGTTATGGAAATAATTGACAATATGGAAAATATATAAGCTGAATATTGAGAAGTCAAAAATGTGTACTTAGCTTGTGATGGAGCACAAAAAAAATAAAAAATAAAGAGGAAATGATGTCATATGTCACACCTATTATACCCTATACTACATTGTGATTGGTTCTAAGTTTTGTCACTCTTTTCTTTGCTGCTATGGAGTTAGTAAAGAAAGATTATGCAAAATACTCACCTCCTGTCATGTGATAAAATTACAATATGTCAAGATTGGGTAACCCACACACACAGAGTATAGGGAAACAGTAACCAGAATGAATGACTAAAAAGAGAGAATACCGGACCTTGGAATGGCCGGGTTAACGTGTGCCCTAGATGTCACATCCTATCCTGTTTTGCAGATCAGTCTGGCCTTGGCTTCTGGTATCCAGTACTCTTTTTACAATTCTTGTTTAGTTTTTCTTGTTTTTTCTGGTTTTCTATTCCATGTCTGGTTTTCTTTATGCTAGGTTTTTCTGGGTTCATTCCTGTATTCCGTCCCAGGAATTCCCAGTCTCCAGGGTTCCTTTAAATGTTTTTTTTATGTTGCCACCCCCGTTCCTTTTCCATGATTCCTTTTGTTTCAGTTGGAGCCTGCAGGCAGTTGCTCAAGCCTTCTGTCCTTTCTTGCAGGTAAGTACTATATATGTGTGTGTTTCTTATGGTTCTTTTAGCATACAATAGGCAGAGTAGGACCTGCCAGATATGGGGTACATTGGCGTTGTTGGCAGGCTTATGCAATGTATGATCATATAATGTGACTAAATCCCCATGGTTCTCATATTTAGTACTTAGTTTTGTTTCCTCTTGTTTTGCCTATTATATCTTGTCTTGTTTTAGTTTGTATTCCCAGTCCATGTCCTGTCTTGTTCTGCCCATGTTATGTCAATGTTTCCCTTATGTATTGTGTACATGTTCTGGGTTTAGCTTTCTAGCCTTCTCTGGTTCTGGGTTCTACTAGTTCTGTCTTGTTTTCATGTTTGGTGACTATGCTAGCCTTGCCTTGTTTCTGTACTGGATACATGCTTGCTGCAGAGCCCCCCTATCCAGTTCCTGGGAGGTCTGCATATCAAGCTCCTAGCTCTTGGCATCCACAGTAGCTGCATGTGTATGTGGCCGCACAAACGCTGGTGCTCAACACCAGGGGGCATGTGGTTACCCTGCACCACGCCCTGATAATCCACTTCCATGCTGAAGACTCCCAACTTCTCATCAGGCACTCAGGAGTCCCGGTTTCCAAACCGCCACCCGTGACACTAAATAAACAAAAAATACAAAATAGGAAGCCACGGTCAAGGATACCAGAGATACTTAATTATAAAATAACAAGTCGAAGTCAGGGAACCAGAAAATCAGAAAAGTCAAATACTAAGCCGGGTCAGTAACGAGAAAACCAAAACAACTTCACAGTAAGCACTCTCAGGCAGAATAAACTATGACAGGGCAATGATATCCAGAAAGAGAGAATTTTAAATAGGGAGAACACAAGTCTTATTGGACAGCATCATCACTCTGCACTAATTCACACAAAGGGGTGTGCTCTTCGAAAGGCAGATGATGTGTCCCAATAATATGACCTGTCACTTTAATGCTATAAAAAGTCTGCACCTACAGGGTCCTGTAATTTCAGGAACAGGAGCTGCCAGAAGACAGATCAAACAGGGGCTGTTCTGCACATGGAGCAACCAAACACTGCATGGTGTTCACTGTGGCCAGGACAGCGTGGGACCAGAGACTTCATGGCTGCTGCATGGCACCTCCTGGAAGCCTCTATTAATTCATATTAAAAAAATATATTTGAAGTATATATTCCCACTGATGTTTAAAAAGATTTAGTACACCTGGGTGACTAGGAACAGGAAATTGTTTAACCATGACTTCCTGTTTGCCAGGGGTATAAATAAGAGGTAACATACAGGCCACATTCCCTTAGTAATTCACCACAACGAGTAAGACCAAATAATATAGCTATTATGTGCATTAAAAAAAAAAGTCATTGAGCTTCACATAATGGGAGGTGGCTATAAAAAAACAGCAAAAGCATTGAAAATGCCTATGTCTACCAGCAGGGCAATAATTAAGAAGTCAAGTCAACTGTAAATTTATGAATTAACCTGGAAGACGATGTGTGTCTTTGTTGTCTCAACGCACTGTGAAGAGGATGGTTGAAGAGGTCAAAAAAATTGTCACGGATCACAGCTGGAGAAATGCAGAAGTTACTTACGTCTTCGGGTCAGAAACTCTCCAAAGTCACCTACATCACCACAAGTTGTTTGGAAGGTTTTTAAAAAAAAAAAAAAAAAAAAAGCTTCTACTCACATCCAAAACAAACTCAAGTGTCTTCAGTTTGCGAGACACTACTGGAATTTCAAATGGGGTTGAGATCTATGATGAGATTAAACCAAAATATAGCTTTTTGGCAATATCACCAGATATAGCCTTATGGAAAAGTACCTCATACCCACAGTTAAATATGGTATTGGCTCTTTAATGTATTAGGGATGTTTTCTGCCAGAGGGCCTGGACATTTTGTTAGGATACATCATGGACTCTATCAACCATGCCAGAAAGCTTAAAATGGTGCTATGGTTGGATCTTCCAAGAGAAAAATCATCCAAAGCATACATCAAAAGCAACACATAAATGGTTTAAGACTACAAAATCAATGTTCTGTCATGGCCACCTCAGTCCCTTGACTTTAACCCCATAGAAAACCTGTAGGGTGAACTGAAGAGGAGAGTCCACCAGCATCAACCTCGATATTTAAATGATCTGAAGAGATTCTGTATGGACGAATGGTCTCAGATACCTTGCCATAAATTCTCCAATCTCATCAGGCATTCTAGGAAACGACTCAGAGCTTACAAGTATCGACTAAAAGGGTGCTAATAATTGTACCACACACATTTTTACTACATTTCACAAAAAAAAACAATAAAAGCTTTAATCATTGTGTCTTAATGCAATGTAATCTCACGCACCTATATTTTATTTTTGTTATAAAAATATTAATCATATTAGTCAATATCCATCGATTATTTGGACACTTGAAGGTGCAAACATCTATCTTCAATTAGGCAAATTAGTAAAACGGATGATTAAAGAAAAGGATACGTATACATATTTGCTATAAAAACTTAAAAATCATACATTTTAAATTCCAGACTGAATCGGTTGTTATACTTCTGAAGCAGCTTTTGCTTTTCCTCTTCAAAATAGTCTGCTCTTTCATTATACTTATTAAGCTCTTGCAGCTTCTGTAACAAAACAATTTTAAGAGAAGACATTTTACTAAACGTTAGACGCGACGATTTACTAACAGGCTTATTTACAAAAGTCAGAATCGCCCCGTACCCAGCAGGGCAATATCATCCAACTGCTTACGGGGCCATTCAGACACTGTTCACTCTATTTAACAATATCCACATTTAGCGATTCAGGCTCTGAATAAGCCTGTATTAGGTCTGGATTTTAGCTGGACCATATGTAGTCTAATACCGGAGTGTGCCAGTGTAGGAAATAACGTTTATCTGATAGCGACAATAACTGCATAACTCACATTCAGATCAGTTTACAAAGTGCCATAAAAAAATAAATAAAAAAAAAACTAAGAAAAAAACAGTATCATAAAAAATGTGTTTCACCCAAAATGAGTTAAAAGATCAGGACCAGGGCCGGCCTTAGGCATTTTGACGCCCTGTGCGAAAAATCTTCACAGCGCCCCCCCCCCCTTCCCCCCCGTCATCCATGTATGCTGTAATGTTTGTGTTGTCTGTGTATGTGATAGTAGGTGTGATGACTGTGTGTGATATGTATGCTATGTGTGATATTTGTAATGGGTGTATTAACAGTGTGTGATATGCGTGTATTGGTTGTATGTGACACACACACACACACACACACACAGAGTCAGACGGCCATACACACACAGGAAGACATCCACACACACACACACACACACACAGGCAGACAGTCATACACACACACACACACACACAAAGGCAGACAGTCAGTCATACACACAGACACAGACAGTAATACACACAGACACACACAGAGGCAGACAGTAATACACACACACACACACAGGCAGACAGTCACACACACACACAGGCAGACAGTCACACACACACACAGGCAGACAGTCACACACACACACAGGCAGACAGTCACACACACACACACAGGCAGACAGTCACACACACACACAGGCAGACAGTAATACACACAGACACACACAGAGGCAGACAGTCATACACACACACACAGACACACACAGGCAGACAGTCATACACAGACACACACAGGCAGACAGTCATACACAGACACACACAGGCAGACAGTCATACACACAGACACACACAGGCAGACAGTCATACACACACACAGACAGTAATAAACACAGGCAGAGAGTCACACTCACCTGACAATCCCACAGTTACCTGTGGAGTTCATTGTGGAGGCAGTGCAGCTCCTGGTGACTGTTTGGTGGGGAAGCAGGGACTCCTTCCTGCTTCCCCTGCAGCAGTTTTCCGGCGCTTTTAGCTCCGCCCCCGCCGCACGGTAAGCTCCGCCCCCGCTGCAAATTAAAAATTTTTTTTTTTTTTTTTTTTTTTTTTTTAAATCCACGGCGCCCCCTGCTCCATGGCGCCCTGTGCGGCCGCACAGCTCGCACACCCCTAAGGCCGGCCCTGATCAGGACAATTTACTCTCTAGCTGACTTCTGAGTGTAACTTGGTTTAGTCAAAAGTGTATTTTCCTGGCATAAGTACAGATTTTGTACAATGCCAAAATTATAGCTGCAAAAAGCAAAACTTTGTCGCAGTTTGTAACCATAAGGCCTTCAAACCACAACATGTAAGACCCCAACATGTAACTAAATATATGAACTATGAAATTAACTCTCTGAATGTCACCACAGAGAGCTGCTTCACGTGCAGTTGTCTTCTGTGAAGTCCATGAGACAGAAACATGTAGTGTTTCTTCCTCTCCCTCTCACACCCTTTGTAATATAATGAAAATATCAGTTTATCATATTCATAATTAAAGGGACAGTAACCTGAACAACTTTAGCTTAATGAAGCAGTTTTGGTGTATAGAACATGCCCCTGCAGCCTCACTGCTCAATCCTCTGCCATTTAGGAGTTAAATCCCTTTGTTTATGAACCCTAGTCACACCTCTCTGCATGTGATTTGCACAGCCTTCCATAAACACTTCCTGTAAAGAGAGCCCTATTTAGGCTTTCTTTATTGCAAGTTCAGTTTAATTAAGATTTTCTTATCCCCTGCTATGTTATTAGCTTGCTAGACCCTGCAAGAGCCTCCTGTATGTGATTAAAGTTCAATTTAGAGATTGAGATACAATTATTTAAGGTAAATTACATCTGTTTGAAAGTGAAACCAGTTTTTTTTTTCATGCAGGCTCTGTCAATCATAGCCAGGGGAGGTGTGGCTAGGGCTGCATAAACAGAAACAAAGTGATTTAACTCCTAAATGACAGTGAATTGAGCAGTGAAATTGCAGGGGAATGATCTATACACTAAAACTGCTTTATTTAGCTAAAGTAATTTAGGTGACTATAGTGTTCCTTTAACAAATGGTTAGAATTGGGGGCAGACCCAGACTTGTCATCTGGCAAACTGGGCAAATGACAAGTGGGCTGATTATCCTGATTATCCCATGCAAAACTGAGGCTACCAGGGTGGTCTACTGCTCCATGTACCAGTGACAAGGTCAAAGATACTCACTAACTGGCACACATTGCACCTTTATGCCAGGGAGCTTCAGGCCTGTACTTGCAGCAGATGCAGATCACATGTACTAATCTCACAGATTCCATTCACTCTGAATGTATCTGTTCCTTCCCCAATCAAATTTCAAAGAGCAATGTTAATGGTCTGACCCTGCTGGTTTGCAGAACACATGCTCCACCCACCAGACTACCAGGTAGCAATAGGGAGGGCTTAATACATTTTTTTTAATATGGTTGTGTCGAGACTGTGCATTGTCTGTGTTTTGGACATTGATTGACAGAATGTGTGTATTTGAGGCTGTGCTTTGTATGTGTTTAGCATGCAGTGTTGAATGCAATTTAGAATCTAGTGTTTTGTGTGTGTGTATTATTTTTTAAACACCGGGTTTACCTCCCAACTGAGTTCTGTATTAAACAAAACAACAATACAGTACATATTCTTGTTGCCCTCTCCTCCTCCTTAACTTTCAGAGGGGTAAGATGGTGATCCAGTGGGGATGCTTGTCATTTACGCCTCACCAAAGGATACAATCCCTGGTGGCCCAGTGGGTTAAGTATGTGGTCTGCACCTCATGCAGGTTGGGAGTTCTTTAAGCACTCCTTCTGGTCTGGTTACCTGTGAATGTGTCTACATCATTATCTCTCTATTGGCCATGCAATCGCAGGGCATCTCCTCTACGTACCCCTTGACTGTGGTATGTATAACACTTGAGTATGTGAACCATGGGTTGAGAACAAGGGCCTTACTTGCTTGCCCTATTGTACATATTGCAAAATGGATCTTAAGCTACTTTACCTTCTGTTTCAAGTTTTCTGCCAGTGAGCGGCACAATGTCTTTGTTTTCTTTGGGGTATTGACTTGGTTTGATCTTCTTGTTAAGTTCATTACAACATGTCCGGTGTAAATGGCATTTGGAATGTTGAAGATCATGATATGCTTCTGTCCGAGCAGCACATACCGTGCCAACAACCAGTATCTAATGCAAAGTGACAGAATTAAGCAATCATTTGTAGCAGTTTTATAAAGATAAACATACAACGATTTCTCCCCAACATAACATGTTCTGCTTATTTTAAAAGAATGTAGCAAGTGATATCTGTGCATATTAAAAATCTGCAGAAAGTTGACCATTGCTACCTTGATTACTACGCAGGAAAAAAGGGCAATTTTCAATGGCTAAAAGAAAAGTTAAACGTGAGCTTCAACAACCAGCATCCATAACATTTAATAAACTATTGTAAGTATGTAGTGGTACATGGTCTTGGTTTATTTGCCACCCTGACTAGGTATCATTTGTGCCTCTCAAATTAAATGTCTACACTGCAGCGTTATTGTCAAGTAAAATACTCTAGCATGTAACTGCTTCCATTGTTTTTTGAGATGTAGCTCGATAAGTGGATGTTGGTTCCCCTTGGTGGGGAACATACAACCTTGCGTCTTGTGGATTGAGCAAAACCTTGATTTTGCGCTGTGCCAGTGAGTACCTCTTTAATATTTGTGCCATTTTACACTTAACCCCTTTTGTTTCTGTATTTGTTTTAGTGAGAGATAGTAAGAGAGGGACAATGAGGGGGTATAGAGGGAGAGAAAAAAGGAGGGTGTTGTTGTGATGAGGGGAAAGGGTGATTCCTGTCTAGAGACTGGACTTATGAGCCAGTGGACCAGAAAGACAACCACCAATGCCGATGAAACGAGATGGAAGAGTACCTCTGGTAATTGTCTGAAGACGACAGTATCAGTTTCTAAATCGAGCCTATGTATTCTACACTTTTAATCCAATCCCAGACAATTGGAACTATAGTCTACCTCCAGAACCCAGGAATGGGACTGTGGACAGTATTTATGAGATGAGAAAGTACTGACTTTCAGTCTTTCTTGCTTGGTATACAAAAAGAGTGCAAAATGTGTACTTCTGGGGAGAAGTAAATGGGAATGTCTCTGAGTGTAGTGAGGACCACCTGTACACTCTTCCAGTATGGCTGAATGAGAGGAAATAATCAACAGATGTGAAACAAGGTGCCAAGCTCCCCTTTACATCTCCATCATTATGGGTCAAAATCAGCTGAAATAGTGGCCAATTTATCTGGTGTTGTGAACCAGTGAGAAAGCATCTTGTAACCAGATTGGTTTCTAGTGCTGCTGGAGGATTTGTGAGTAAGAAGAGTTCCTCCAGTAAGGTAAACTTGAGTCCTAAGGGAGAAGGCCAAACTTGTGTCCAATTGTGGTATAGTATGGGACAGGGGTATCGTCTGAGTACACAAGGACTCAAAAAATGGTCAACGGTCGGTTGGCAGTCTCGTGTGATCTGGAAAGTGTGAGAGATAGTGTGATGATATCGGCACTCTGTCAGAAGTGGTGAAGTTTTTGGCATATTAAGGACTGTCATTGTGGATAACTTACTGTTAATGGAAACATAACTCACTTGGATGGGACATGGGGTACAAATTGGAGTTGGCAAGAAAAAAGTTGGAACTGCACATTAATGGGACAGTGGGGGGAGAAGCCATGAGGTCCAGTCATCCATCTCTTAATTGAGATTTTATTATAAATGGCGGGGTGGCTACTTATCCTGTGGGGACTGGTATTGATGGGATCCAAGGAAGAGCATAAAGAGTAGTTTCAGAGAAGTTAGCTTCCAGCTGAACCTAGGAGGAGATGACCCATTTGACTATTCTTTGGAGGTAGAGTGCTTTATACAGTTGTGCTCAAAAGTTCGCATACCCTTGAAGAATTGGTAATATATATACCATTTTAAAGAAAACATGAGTGAGCAGGCAAAACACATTTCTTTTATTTCTTATGGGATTCATATTCAATTGTAGGTTATAACAGAATGGCACAATCATAAAACAAAACATGGTAACAAAGAAAAATAATAAATGACCCCTGTCCAAAGTCTGCATGTCCTTAGTTCTTAATATAGTGTATTGTCCCCTTTAGCATCAATGACAGCGTGCAGTCTTTTGTAATAGTTGCCTATGAGGCCCCTAATTCTTGCAGGCGGTATAGCTGCCCATTTGTTTTGGCAAAATGCCTCCAGGTCATGCAAAGTCTTTGGTCGTCTTGCATGAAACGCACGTTTGAGATCACCCCAGAGTGGTTGGATGGCCACTCCAGAACCTTCACCTTTTTCTGCTGTAACCAGTGGAGGGTCAACTTGGCCTTGTGCTTAGTTATTGTCATGCTGGAAAGTCCAAGAGCATCCCATGCACAGCCTTCGTGCAGAAGATTGCAAATTGTCTGCCGTTATTTTCTACATGATTAAGGCTCTTAGGAGCCGAAACGTCGCACTTATTTTGGTGAGGCGATGAACCCACGAATAAATTCACCTTCTATATCCTGGCCTGCTGCCTGTGTTTCTCTTCTTTAATTCTGCCTGAGTTGTCAGGCAGGTCCCTCAAATTTTATAAAATCACTTATTAATGTAATAAGATTACAAATACAAAGAAACAAGTCCTGCGCTCAAACTCCCATCACTCCTGGGCTGCAGCAATGACCATAGTACACATCAGCCAAAATATATATAGTAAAAAACAAAGGAAAAAAGTTACCTGCACTCTTTCCACATCCCTATGTATTTTTAAAGAAATTGAGGTTTTTAGTTACCTCCAATGGCCATGAGAGGGTATGCCCACCTGCCACGTCAAGGCAGACCTCTTAGGTGGGTCCTAACGCTAACCATTCGCCTTGCTTCCTTGAGCTTCTGGCAAAAATATCTCTAATGAGACAGAAAGGGGTATTTTTTATATACATCCCTACATGCTTATTAACCCTTATTAGGGAACACATGGGATGGGCAGCAGCATTGTAACCAGGCTGTGTGATACAAAGTAAATACAAATACAAAGAAACAAGTCCTGCGCTCAAACTCCCATTACTCCTGGGCGGCAGCAATGACCATAATACACATCAGCCAAAATACATATAGTAATAACCAAAGAAAAAAGTTACCTGCGCTCTGTCCACATCTTCCACATGTAATAAGAGTAGCTAAATAAACACGTAAAATCTAATATATATATATATATATTTAACTATTTTATATTTCCAAGCCATATCCATGGCAGCACAACAATGTGTAGCTCATCCCTACCCTAAGTAGGCAGGTACCTAATTAAAACGAAAAGTATAAGTATCCCCTCCTACTCTTATCACTCTTAGCTTTGATGTTCTTGCCCTATCCCTAGGACAGCTTTAGTCATTCTATGACTAGAGAATTTTCTTTCTGGTTTACATGAAGGCTGTTACCTTCTGCCCTAAGGAGTTCAGACTCTTTACTTGGGAAGCTTCAGTATACCTCCCTGTCCTGAAGATCCTGCTAGGGGTTTACTTGCTGTGACCCTAGGGGTAGCAGGATGGGCAGGCACAAACAGAGGAGAGAAAGAGAGTGATAGAGAGATAGAGAGATTCATAAAGGGAGAAAAAGTGTCAGTTTAAAATTGGAAAAGATTCTAAAGAATCTAAAATGTAACCTTTATTAAATCCTCTAAACAAGAAGTATAAATATACAACCTAAATATGTGTATAGTAACATATAATGCTAGCCTAAAGTGTAATAAACCAGTTTAATGGTAAAAGTCAAAATAAATCTCTCTCCACTAAACCACTAAATAGACACATAATATCCAAAGATATCTGCCCTGTATAGTGAAAACCGGGATTCATCCATGAAGAGAACACCTCTCCAAAGTGCCAGACGCCATCGAATGTGAGCATTTGCCACTCAAGTCGGTTACGACGACGAACTGCAATCAGGTCGCACCCCCAATGAGGACAACGAGCTTCCGTGAGATGGTTTCTGACAGTTTGTGCAGAAATTCTTTGGTTATGCAAACCGATTGTTGCAACAGCTGTTCGGGTGGCTGGTCTCAGACGATCTTGGAGGTGAACCAGATAGTGAAATATTATTTGAGTGGCGAGAACCCACCACATCAAACAAAAAACAGTGGAGCGCTAAATTTATACACGTACCCTTTAATAAGGGAATCTAGTTAAAACAGAGTGTCTAAAAGAGAAAAATATACAAAATATGGTGCAGTATATCTAAAACAAGTAGAATATTATATTTTCCGTATGAAGCACACTCACATGGTGCAGAGCCTTATCTTGGAGGTGAAGATGCTGGATGTGGAGGTCCTGGGCTGGTGTGGTTACACGTGTCTGCGGTTGTGAGGCCAGTTGGGTGTACTGCCAAATTCTCTGAAACGCCTTTGGAGACAGCTTATGGTAGAGAAATGAACATTCAATTCATGGGCAACAGCTCTGGTGGACATTCCTGCAGTCAGCATGCCAATTGCACGCTCCCTCAAAACTTGCAACATGTGTGGCATTGTGCTGTGTAATAAAGCTGCACATTTTAGAGTGGCCTTTTATTGTGGCCAGCCTAAGGCACACCTGTGCAATAATCATGCTGTCTAATCAGCATCTTAATATGCCACACCTGTGAGGTGGATGGATTAACTTGCCAAAAGGAGAAGTGCTCACTAACACAGATTTAGACAGATTTGTCAACAATATTTTATATTTGAGAGAAATAGGTATTTTGTGTACATAGAAAAAGTCTTAGATCTTTGAATTCAGCTCAGAAAAATGGGGGCAGAAACAAAAGTGTTGCGTCTATAATTTTGTTTAATATATATATATATATATATATACACACACAATCTAAGTTTTTGTTTTATTACTAAACTGTTTAAAACTTGTTTTTAAACTTTATTTTACAGGCAGTGCTAAAGCCTGATATTTCAGCCTTGAAAAAAAAATTCAGGTGAGATTGAAAGATTGCGTGTTTTTCCTATTTTTCCAATAAAACTGCTGCATAAGTGATCCTGAGTGCCTGGATTACATGCATTGTTTTACCATTGGAGTCGGGTTAATAAGCCCCAGATCTGAATGCACCAGGACTAGATAAGAGTGCGGTTTCCTCCTTTTGTTTGTTCATTGCAATCACATGGACTGAAAGGGCCGGACTTGTTTCAGGGGGACTGCGTGTTCATGGGGACTGTGTGTTCATGGGGACTGTGTGTTCATGGGGACTGTGTGTTCATGGGGACTGCGTGTTCATGGGGACTGCGTGTTCATGGGGACTGCGTGTTCATGGGGACTGTGTGTTGATGTCAGGGGGTCTGCAAGGAGTTCTATACCGCCCTACTGTATTTTTTTTAACATGAAAGGACAGGACTTGTTTCATGGGGACTGTGTGTTGATAACAGGTGGTCTGCAATGAGTTCTATACCGCCCTACGGCATTAACCCCTTAAGGACACATGACATGTGTGACATGTCATGATTCCCTTTTATTCCAGAAGCTTGGTCCTTAAGGGGTTAGAGCCCACATATATTAGGACGGCAGAGAATGTCCTGCGGCATTAAGGGGTTAATGACTAAATCAAGCTCTGACATCTCATGATCCTTAATTTCTCAATTTCCTCTAAATTTAAACAACATGATAGTAATACATGCATAATACACATTTCCCTTTTCTAATCAGAAACATTGATATCAAATAATGTCTCCAAACACTCCTGTATCATCTCCCATCACTGTTTACAGTCCTGTGGGATTGTAATTGTAAACGTATTTGAAAATTATTTGCTATATGACATAATTAAATTCTAAGTGAAATGTAGAAATTTGCACATTTTTGAAATAAAACCGTAAGGGTATTTGTAGCTGCAAGCAGATTTATTCAAATTAATTCATGTATCTAGTCTATCTCTATCACTACTTGTCTAGTCTGGTGGTCAGATTAACTCACTTCTACCCTAATTTTCATCCTTTCCTCTTCTGACAATAACCAAGTCAATATACTCCATAATATACGTCTCCTTCAAATGCCACAAATCAGAGTTTTATCACCGAATGTCTTAACTATATCCCTTCTAACTTCAAATAAATTGGAAAGTCTCATAGAATATCTCCCCAATGTATTGCTGCATACAGATTTAGATAGTGTCCAATTATTTACAGCAGTGGTTCTTAATCTTTTTGGCAGGGGCCTATATTATGTACATGACATTAGCTTTGAGACTCATTCTTCAATTGTAAAATTAGCTCAGTGACCTATTCTTCAAAAGTAATATAATATCTACTAAAATAAATTCTGCAAACCTCATTGATTAGACACTTCCCAGTACCAAAGGGATCTCCTTGCACTGCGGAAGGCACTGACAGCACTGTCACTACGGTAAGCTATTTATTTTGGGCCAGGGACTGATAAATATGATGTGTCTGTTAGAACCAAATGGGACACACTAAAGGTAGCATAGGGATCATATACTGGGTCACTAAGGGTTTTCAGTATTCAGATACAATGTATTTAGAAAACACAATTTCAGTTTAGAAATATGAATGTTTACAAAAAAATGTAATATATATTAGATCAAGGATTTTTAGGTTATTGGTAGAATTGTTGATTGTGTTTGGGTTTTTTTTCCTGCGCACTTAAATTTTAACTTTTATTTTTCTTTTTAATATGGCAATGCCTCACAGGCTTACACTTTTACATACAAAAAATATGTATTTTTGGAAGGTAATGTTATATTTTGAAATCAAACATTAAGTTGCTGTTTTAGATAATGTATTTGCATAACCGGAGATCTAAAACCTGCATTGCCACCAGCAGTTTTCTACTAGACAAATGCAACTTGTTTCGCTTTGAGAATGGAAGCTTCCAAATTTGTGAATTGACAGAAGCCAAATCGAATGGGAACTAAAATTTAGTCCAAATTAATTCAGATCTATCCACGTTCATAAGGATCAACCATAACCACCGTTAACATAATATGTGCAAAATTAATCAAAACAATCAATTACACACCAGATTTATAAATATACATATTCCAGTGCAAAAACAGTGCATTCATGATAATTAAATTCATTATAAATTAAAAAGTTTGTCCTTGAGAAAGAAACAAGAAAAGGAATAGTAAAATAGAAGGGAAAAACATTTAATATAGCTAAATAAGGGTAAGTGCAGCGATAGCCCCATGTTATGGCTGACACCCTTTAAATAGGGTATTGTGACACGGAGGTGATAGCTTGATCAAGACCTCTGTGTAGGCTGAAACGTTGCAGTTTTTGTTTCAATAAACCTGCTTTCCTGCAGCAATCCTGAGTGCCTGGACCTAATTTATTATATCTACGAACTTGGGTTTTGGCAACCTTGACCCTGATAAGCACCTGGATACCTAAGTGTGAGTGTGGTATCCTCTGTTTGTGAACATCGTATTTTCATTCCTTTTTCTTCTTTGTAGCAGCTATGCTCTGTAAGAGAAAGCGTAGTTATGGCTTCCCAGGTTGTGCACATATAGTCAGGTATAGGGCTGACTATATAGAGATGAAGCAAGATTTAATGTAAGGATTTGGTACACTTTTGCACGCACAAGACATATATTATTTATTCAATGCCATAGGTTTGTTTTTTTGTAATTCTTTATTTTTGTGGGTATGCAAGTATTAAATTCGTTTTACAACATGTGCATAAAGGATAACATGTATTAAATACATTCCAGGTAAGCAACAGATAACATATATAGTTGCACAGGTGCTAGTCCACACAATTTTTATAAGGTAATCTCTGCTTCACTCCCTCGTGCTAGGGACAGTGGAAACATGTAGTGTCTTGGAGGGGGCTAGTGAATAGCGTTATGCGCCCTGCTCAGAGGCGTTAGGGTTGCGGACTTAGCCTAGGCACGTGGCCATAGGTTTCTTAATGCAGAAAATGCATTGAATGGTATGTTTTAAAACATCACAAATTGGCATTTGTGGCTAGGATTCATATGCACACAAAAAAAATCTATATTTTTATTCAGTACAGAACAGACAACCTTAAATAGACACTATAGTCACCAAAACAACTACAGCTTATTGTATTTGTTCTGGTGAGTAGAATCATTCCCTTCAGGCTTTTTGCTGTAAGCACTGTCTTTTCAGAGAAAATGTAGTGTTTACATTACAACTTAGTGACAACACCACTGGTCACGCCTCAGATGGCTACTAGATTTTCCTGGGGCAGTGCTGCACAGTGAGCAGCACTGCCATTCAGTGTTTCCACCCTCTGCATGCAGACACTGAACTTTCCTCATAGAAATGCATTGATTCAATGCATCTCTAGGAGGAGATGCTGATTGGCCAGGGCTGTGTTTGAATCATGCTGGTTCTGCCCCTGATCTGCCTCCTTGACAGTCTCAGCCAATCCTATCTGAAAGCATTGTGATTGGCTCACAGAATCACTTCTGATGATGTTAGCTGTAAGCAGGCAGATCGGGGGCAGAAGCAGCAGCTGCAGACTTGAATACAAGTAAGATTTTACATTTAGGGAGGCAAGAGGGTCCAGGGGGGGCTAGATGGTGGTTTTAATACCATAGGGTAAGGAATATGTTTGTGTTCCTGACCCTATTAAATGTGTCCGATATACAGTTTATTTTATTGATACTAGAGTGGAAATTAAGTTCCCTTTTTTTTTCTTCTTATCATACATCAGATCAAGTGCAATTTATCAAAAGGTAATTTATGAGGAATAAAATTAATGCATTGCTGAAACTCAACCTACAAGGATCAGTAGCAAAATAGAAATAATTTTATCAGTCTGATTAAACAAAATTGTGTCCATGGAGGAAAGGAAAAAGTCCTACGCATTTCGAGTTCACAAGCACTTCACCAAAGACTGATATTCACCATATGCATGCATTATTTAACGGCTAGGAAACACAGTGACCTCTTATTGGAGATACATTTATAATTGAAGAAAACCAATGAAAGTATAACGGCAAGTTGTGTTCTTTAATTAAACTGTAATCCCCCAATATATTAATATAACACTTTGCTGCTTGAGTTCTACCATGTTTTAGATTTGTTGCTAAACATAATTCATTGTAACACTTATATTTTAAACATGTTTGTACAATGCGCTTATTGATGAACAGGGCTTAACACTGTATGCTAGGCACTGTATGCCAGTAATATTTACAGGATATTTCAACCAAATACCAATGTTTTCATAAAACTGTGACAGTGCCTCCCATCCAAACACCACGGTGGGTTTAAATGAGGGGTATTGTGTAATACTCTATATACAACATGGTGGCCAATGCATTTAAGGCTCAATGATCTGCTATTTTTAAAGGGACAATATAGTGTCAGGAATACAAACATTGTGGCGGAACCAACCTCGCCATTGGCCACTGGAGGAGCCTGGTTGCCCACCTCTTGCCGCTGGACTATGGCCCTGCATTAAAAACCTTTTATTTTCCCTATGTGAGCAGTGTTACCCCAGATAGCTAAGCTATGGATCCCATTCGTATACCGAAAGACTATGGGAAAGACTTTGGCTCCATGGCGATTGTACTGTATGTATGTGATCTGAGCGCCATTTGATAATAATGTGCGCTCAGATCTAAGTTATCTGGGGATATGTTAAATGTATATGTTTTATGTAATAATTGTAACACTGTGTAATTTTATGTCTTTTTACTAACATGTGGCTAATGGAGTTTTGCCTCTGTCCTTGGAGATAATTGGATTACTTCCCAATTATCTCCAGGACAGAGAGGAGGGATTGCAATGCATTGTGGGATCTGTTTAAATGTGTAAGCTTGTGATTAGTAATTTTACCCTGTGTGTCCCAGTATCCCATCTGGTCCCCTAGGGGAGTGTCCACCAGGTGGGAAACCTGCATAAAAGCAGGGCAAGTAGCCCCAGTAAATCAGTTCTACTTCATCCTCAGTCCTGTCTCTTATTGGGGGAATCTGCTACAAGGGATTGCTATGCTCTGCATATTCCCTTGCTATAATCACTGAGCTCTTGTAAGAGCTTGTTCCTGCCTTGCTCTCTGGAGGAGTCTGCGGTGGTTATGGTGTCGGCTGGAGTGCTTGGAGCCCGCAGGAAGTGCTAGGAGCATCTATCAACGGAGGTACCCAGTCGGGGTGCCAGGTGATCCGTTACAAACATGTCCCCCGGCCCTTCTTACCAATGGTTAAAAAGTGATTAAGTAACCTTTATTACAGTGACACTTGGGTTTGGTCGTGGCTGGCTCCACCAATGCTGTGCGCTCTCAAACTTGATGTTCTCAGCCAATCCAATGCATTCCCATAGGAAAGAATTAGGAGGGTATCACACATGCGCGACAAAACATTGCACTGAGCCAATAAGAATCTCCTCATAGAGATGCATTAACTCAAGCATGCTTAATGTCAGTGCTGCACATTGTGCAGTACTGACCCAGGAAGCACCCCTAGTGGCCTTCTGAGTGACTGAACCTGGCGGTATCACTAAGCTGCAATGTTAACACTGCCTTTTCTATGAAAAGGTAGTGTTTACATTAAAAAGCTGCAGGGACTGACTATACTCACCAGAACAACTACATTAAGTAATTATTTAGTCTACCACAATACAAAAAGAAAGCAGCCCGATCCTCCTTCTCCTACAGAGCACCGCAATTGTGGAACAACCTCCCGCACACTTTCAAATCTTCCCCAAGCCTAAAGTCCTTTAAGAGATCCCTCTCTACATACCTCAAAACAGAATGCACGTGTCATGGTTGATTATATATTTCCTACCTGCTCTATGTTAAATTTTGTATATATTGTGTATTAATATTGTTTTTGTATTTTATTGTACCATAATGTATCAATGCAATGTTTTGTGGACCCAGGACATACTTGAAAACGAGAGAAATCTCAATGTATATTTACTAAATAAAAAAATTAAGCTGTAGTTGTATCCCTTTAACTTTCTTATGCTATTCCCCTCTTCCCTTCATTCCCCAGTTTCTCCTCAACTTCCTCCCCCACTCTTTGCATCTTAACTCTGTTCCCATATTTTCTCTTCCACCCCTACTTACCTTTATTCCAGTCCCCACTACCTCTGTCGTCATGTCTCTTCCATTTCTTCTCATTTCACCCATTTTCACTTGTTTTTTTTTTTTTTTAACTCTTATCTTGAAGTCTTGTTGTCACTCATCCAGGTCAGCACCTTCTGACCTTGAGACTCTCTTGTCTCTTCTCCCCTCTTCTCTTCCATTCATCCTAGTCTTTTGCTCCTGGATCTACCAACCCCTCATCTGTCCACAAGTCTTTTCTCTTCTTTAACCCCTATACGGCTCTTTACCTTTCGTTCTTTTCTCTTCTCACTGGGCCCAAGACTTTCCCCTCTGACCTTCCCTCTTAAATTGGTTGATGGTTCAAGGCATACCTTCTGAACACTGTGTCATGGAGTTACTATACAATCGCCTCTTGTGGTCATTAAATTGGTGGATGGGTCAAAGTGAAACTTCTGATCACTGCATATGAGTCATGGACCTACTTGGCAATCCCATGGTGGGTGCCTACAGCCATGTCAAGTGATCTAGAAGTACAATCGCCTACAGGCACATCCCTTCTCTGTAACTTCATAACACTGCTTGATTTTCCTTTGTCGACCCTTTTAACAGCCTTCCAACAAAAGAGTTAGGATCAACTCACAATGTATAAATAAAACATGAGTAAATGTGATAGTATTTCCCATGCAGAAATCTCATTTCAGAAACAGAGCAGACACAATTCGTCTTGTCAGGTATTCCTTATTTGCTGAAATGTGAAGTCTATAAATACATGACAAAGAAATAAATTGCAGGTTCACATTTAGTTGCATCACTAATATAATAATAAAAAAAAAAATCTGAATCTAAAATGCAATTAACATCACTAAGTGCACAGTGTGATACCAACTCTCTTTCAATTACTTCCCCGGTTGGGCACCGTTTCAATATCTTTGGACCTCTGGGCGATTAAACAGTAAATGTGTATTGAAACAGTGTATGAAACACAATCCAATCATGTGTTACAATTCCAAGAAAGAGATTTAGACTCAACTCAATCTACTGCATTCTCATGCAGTTCATTGGGTAAATATCAATGAATATTATTCAATTTGCATAGTAATAATATTTTTAAGTTCACCACAATTACAGTGTAGGATACTATAAGACCAGCCAATGCTCTAACAATATGTGAATATCTTTACACAGTTTAAATTTACTAAAAGTCACAATCTGATTAAGTCATTATTAGCAATGCCAAAACTTAAATTAGTTTAATTTGTTAAAGTACGTACGTAGTGTTAAAGTACGTACGTAGTTTTTACTGATATTTTCACACAGGTGTCATTTTGCTGCCATGATTTTAGGATTTTGGAAGCGCTTCATACTGGGTTTTTGCCTTCTTTTGGATCAATTTTCACAGTGAGAAGACGCTGCTGTCCATAGGAAAGCATTGAGAAATGCTTTCCTATGGACTGACTGAATGCGTGTGGGGCTCTTGCCGCGCATGCGCATTCAGCGGATGAAGTCGGAAGAGGGAGGAGAGTCCCCAGCGCAGAGGGAGCCCAAGGCTGGAGAAAGGTAAGTGTTTAACCCCTTAACCCCTGTTGAGCCCGACGGGAGGGGGACCCTGAGGGTGGGGGGGACCCAAAGACCCTCTAGTGCCAGGAAAACAAGTTTGTTTTCCTGGCACTATAGTGGTCCTTTAAGTCTTAAACCCTGGATTGGAACCCAAAATTGGGTCCACAAGAAATTTCAGAGGGGTCTCCAATGGTTAGCACAAATATATCATATGTATCAAGGCTGATGCAACTACCCAAATATTTTCATCAGTGTCACTGAAGTTCAGTAGAGACCATTTTCGCATTGGAAGAAGTCTAAATAAAGTGCTGTGCAGAATTTTTTTAGGAGTCATTGGGAAGAACGATAACAATATGTGAATATCTTTACACAGTTTAAATTTACTAAAAGTCACAATCTGATTAAGTCATTATTAGCAGTGCCAAAACTTAAATTAGTTTAATTTGTTAAAGTACGTTAGTTTTTACTGATATTTTCACACAGGTGTCATTTTGATTTGAGGATTTTGGAAGTGCTTCAGACTGGGTTTTTGCCTTCTTTTGGATCAACAGCAAAAACATATGTGAGGAAGGCTGAACTTGATGGACGCAAGTCTCTTTTCAGCTATGTAACTATGTCTTTTTCTTTTTGTATTTGGTTTTGACAAATTTCCCACTTTTGGCAAAAACAATAAAAGCGGGTGTTCCCCAAGGCAACTTACAGGGTCATGCAACATATTTTATCAGTATTGACATGTGCAGATCCCAGTGTAAAGCTTGCCATCAGCAGGGATGTTTATAAATGCTGCATGTTGCAGACAGCACTGTGAGTCACACATGGCCTCTCTCTATAGCAGTCAGGGGATGCTCTCCCTGCTTCCTGTAATAAGGTCTGATGGGGTGAAGGCAGCCAATCAGAGAGCTCGTGTTATTCTTCCAGCTTTGCTCCTGTGACTGTTTCGCAGCCTCCTATTGGCTGGCTGTCCTGGAATCTTCCCTATTGCTTTCACTTTTTGTTTTGTTTATAAAGGTGCCAGCAGTAAGTGACCATCAGCACTTACACCTGGTGGTAAGTAGCTATTTTAACCCTTCCACTGCCTGATCGCCATTCAGTGTGCAGATAGCCTGCACAACAGTGCCCCTTGTCTATTGTAAGTGGCAGGTCCAGCATCTCATGTTCTAGTGGAGTGTCTCTCCTATTAGCCTCAGCCAGCACTGACAAACTGCACTAAATTATGACACATTACAGCTCAGAGGATCATTACTCCTATGAGCTTCAGCCAGCAGTGCCAGTGCCAAGCCTGCATTTTACAGTTCAGGTATCTAATGCTGCACTGGATTATCAATCCTGTGAGCCTCAGCCATCACTGTCAGTGCTGTCATTGCCTTATGGCAAATTAGAGTCTTAGTGCCAGTGGATTATCAATCCTGTGAGCCTCAGCCTTCACTGTCAGTGCTGTCATTGCCTTATGGCAAATTAGAGTCTTAGTGCCAGTGGAGTATCAATCCTGTGAGCCTCAGCCTTCACTGTCAGTGCTGCCATTGCCTTGTGGCAAATTAGAGTCTTAGTGCCAGTGGATTATCAACCCTGTGACCCTCAGCCATCACTGTCAGTGCTGCCATTGCTTTATGGCAAATTAGAGTCTTAGTGCCAGTGGATTATCAATCCTGTGAGCCTCAGCCATCACGGTCAGTGCTGTCATTGCTTTATGGCAAATTAGAGTCTTAGTGCCAGTGGATTATCAATCCTGTGAGCCTCAGCCATCACGGTCAGTGCTGCCATTGCTTTATGGCAAATTAGAGTCTTAGTGCCAGTGGATTATCAATCCTGTGAGCCTCAGCCTTCACTGTCAGTGCTGCCATTGCCTTGTGGCAAATTAGAATCTTAGTGCCAGTGGAGTATCAATCCTGTGAGCCTCAGCCATCACACAGGTCTAAAAAGGTGCAACTCGTTTGAATGGAGAAAAGAATAGGTTGTGGCTGTAAAACTAAATAAGGAAGAATTTAAATCCTTTTTTTAGGATAATTTATTGAGAAGGAAGCGGAAAAGCATAATTTATGTTATTAGATAATGGTAACTTTGTGGTTTAGTTGTAATTGATTGGATGGTAAAGGAATAGAACGATTGATTAAGCTAAAGCAATTTCTTTCATGCAGAATAAATTAACACTAAAATACCAATACAATTTACCTTCTTCTATTTGATTAGAATGAAATAGAATAACGTAAATTAAGTTACTCCTTCTGCATCTCACAGGAATGGAAGAGCTCGTAAAATAAATCATGCTAAAATCTGACAGTACAAATGCAGCAATTAAATTAACTCAAAATGTAACATTACATGAAAACTGTGTTTAACCCCTTCACTATTAAGTTCTTAAACAAGAGATTAATATTTGAAACATGAGATGCATAGTAGACAGCTAACATTTAGTAGTGGGGTGACCCTAGTAGTTGTACGTGTGAATTGCTGTTAAAAAATTACAACAAAAAAATTAAAATTATGTACATTTTTACAGTGTTCATTTTTCATGTATTTGTTAATACTCTTCAGAGACATTGGGTGGAGTAAAATATTTTAGATGTTCTCGCAATATTTCAAGGGGCTGAATTCCATTACCTATCAAGTGCTGTGAAATATGTGATTAAATGTGAAAAATGACACTGATTGAAAATTAAACTGTAATAGTGCAGCGGAGTACACTTCTTTGATATCTAAATTATAAGTACTAAACAGAAAATGAAAAACAAAAAAAATAATACTGGAGATTTAACAATTTATCAGAGTGGTGTGAAAAGTGTATTTTTATTTTTGGTGTCTGTTTGTGTGTATTTATTTATTTGTTCTAAAAATGGTCTAAAAGGTGTCAGCTCTTCTGATCCTAAATCCCCCCATATTTTTACAGAAATATTAATTTCAGAAAATACCAGCAAAATGAAGGTGAATGGTAACAAAGTGAAACAGAACACGTTTCTACTGGAAAAATGACAGAAAGATTAATAAATCAGTTGCATCATCAAATAATCATTAAAACATTACAATAAGGACACAAACACATGCAATGTATGAAGAAAAAAACCCACCAGACTTAGAGGGACACTATAGTCACCAGAACAGTTACAGCTCAAAGGGATTTTCCAGTGCAAGGAAAAAATATGTTTTTCTTGCACTGCAGAATCCTGCAGTGCCCCCCTGCCTCCCATCACCCATCCCATGTTAAAACCCCTTCAGTGACTTACCGGAGTCCAACGCCGATGTCCCTCAGCGCTGGGTCAGGCTCCGCCTACGCTCCTCCACCGCCGATGTCAGCCGGCGGGGGAGACCTAATGCGCAGCCGTCGGCGGCGGAGACCTAATGCGCATGCAAGGCAATGGCCGCGCACACGCATTAGACCTCCCCATAGGAAACCATTGAATAATGCTTTCCTATGGGGATTTCGGCGATGCTGGAGGTCCTCACATAGCGCTAAGATGTTCAGTGTCATTTTAAACCACTTATCGTGTTCTAAGAACACGGAAGTCTCCTCTAGTGGCTGTCTAGTAGACAGCCACTAGAGGAGGACTTAACCCTGCAATGTAAATATTGCAGTTTATGAAAACTGCAATAATGACACTTGCAGGGTTAAGGGTAGTGGGAGTTGGCACCCAGACCACTCCAATAGGCAGAAGTGGTCTGGGTGCCTGGAGTGTCCCTTTAAGGTAGTTTTTCTGTTGTTTACAACCTGTTTCTGCCGGCATTTTCATGTAAACACTGCCTTTTTAGAGACAAAACTGTGTTTACATTACTACCTAGGGACACTTCCAGTGACAGTCATTCAGACGGCCACTAGAGGTGCTTCCTGGATGCACTGACATTCAGTGTCTTTACACTCTGCACTTGATTCAATGCATCTCTATGAGGAGATGCTGATTGGCCAGTGCAGTGTTTGGCCCCACCTCATTGGCTAAAATCATCAGAGTTGACAATCTCGGTTAATCCAAAGCGTTCCCATTGTCAGTTCTGATGATTTCAGCCAAGGAGGTGGATTGGGGGTGGAGCCAGTGCTGGCAAAGCCATGCGGTGCTGGAATAAAGGTGAGTTTTTACCTAATTTAAGGGGGTAAGCGAGGGCCGGCCACCTAAATATTGTTTTAACACTATAGGGTCAGGAATACACATTGGCATCAAAATTCCCCACATCTCAATCCGATTGAGCATCTGTGGGATGTGCTGGATCAACAAATCTGATCCATGGAGGCCCCACCTTGCAACTTGCAGGACTTAAATGATCTGCTGCTAATGTCATGGTGCCAGATACCAGAGGACACCTTCACAGGTCTTGTGCAGTCCATTTCCTGAATGCAATCAGAGCTGTTTTGGCATCATGGTGAGGAACTACACAATATAAGGAGGGTGGATTTAATGTTGTGGCTGATCAGTGTATGTCATTCATCCGATTATCAAAATCGGTTCCCACTGGTAAAGAGTTGTGGCATCCCTATCAGCGTCTACATTTTCCTTATGTTTCCTGGTCAGTGGTGTGGTCACATAGGGCACGTTGTGCTTCATGTTAAAAATCCATATACACAACAAGTTTCCCAGGGCAGAAAAAAAAGTTATAAGAACTCAAAAACCATGCTTGACCGCAACGAATGTCAGAGCAGAAGATGTTTCAGTTCAGAAGGCCCTTACTCATAAACAAGTTTGCAAGGTTAACAATATAGCATATGGTTAATCATTAGCCACCCATATAAACTCTGGGAGGACCACTCTCCATTTATCCCACCGTGTCTTGATGGGGTTTTAACAATTCTACTATTTGGTAACCTGCAGCTGCTCAACCACTACATTCCTTATTTCAGTGCTGGGATTGGGGTGAAATTAAGTAAACAACATAACCCTCCTATTATACCTCCTTAACCCCTTAAGGACCAAACTTCTGGAATAAAAGGGAATCATGACATGTCACACATGTCATGTGTCCTTAAGGGGTTAAAGGACCACTATAGTGCCAGGAAAACATACTTGTTTTCCTGGCACTATAGTGCCCTGAGGGTGCCCCTCCCGCCGGGCTGGATGGAGAGGAAGGGGTTAAATTTACCTCTTTTTCCAGCGCCGGGCAGGGAGCTCTCCTCCTCTGCGCCTCCTCTTCGGCTGAATGCGCATGCGCGGCAAGAGCCGCGCGCGCATTCAGCCAGTCCATAGGAAAGCATTCTTAATACTTTCTTATGGACGCTGGCGTCTTCTCACTGTAAAAATCACAGTGAGAAGCACGCAAGCGCCTCTAGCGACTGTCAATGAGACAGCCACTAGAGGCTGGATTAACCCTAATATAAACATAGCAGTTTTTTTTATAGAAAAAAGGGTTAATCCTAGAGGGACCAGGCACCCAGACCCGAGATTTACCTGTGCAGTCTTATTCGATGATGTAGACTTAACATGTAAATCCCAGACAGATCAAGTTGATTTAAATGTAGATTTAAAAAAATTGATTTGTTCGAAGCAGATTAAGCACATTTGTACACAAGTCTGCTGGTGTCTATGTTTTAGAAAAAAACCTTAAAGGAACACTATAGCATTAGGAATAGACACTTGTATTCCTAACGCAATAGTGTTCTCCTCTGCATTTAGATTCCGTAAATCTATTTTTTGAAAATGGAAAAAAAAAGCATAACTTTTTTTCCCCAACCAGTAGATCCAGTCTCTACAGCCATCTGATGGCCTCATACAATGTCACACCCTCACCCAGAACTCCACTCCTCCAATCAAATGCTCTCTATGAGAAGCATTTGAGAAGGTTAGCTATAAGAGACGAGTCGGACTCAGTTCTCACAGCGGAAGAGCCTCGAGTGGCCGTCCGGGAGACAGACACGTGTTTAGCCCTGGAACGGAAACATTGCTGTATGGAACCATTACCATGTCTACTAAATGGTAATGTTTTACACTGCGGGGCTAAAATAACAGGAAATCTGAACTTTGTTAAGTTGAAGTGGTCTGGATGCCTTTGGTGTCTCCTTTAAAAATTTTAGCGCTAATATAAATAAATACCTGATTTAATTAGCTGGATAAAATGCTCTGTCTATAAATAAAAATTATAGCAGTAGTGCCAGATACAGTATAACTGCTTATCCAAAAAACTTGAGCAAATTTTACACTAAATATGGACAAATTAGTCATGTGGTCTTCAAAACTAAGCTGTTACTTTGGAAGTATTGATAAAGTGGGCAAACCTTAAAAGAATACAATAAAAGGGCCCGTGCACTTATTGGACCAGCATTAAAAAGAAAACCAGTTAAAAACCCTTACACATAAATATAGTGAGACTTCTCTCTAAGGCTCACACACGGCTCAAGTACATCAAATCCAAAATCCTTAACACTTGGTGGCAGGACGCCCAGGGTGATAGACGCTAAATAGGTTTACATATAACCATATAACCAACTACCACCTCCGCACAATAAATTTCACCCAGTTTTAGTGATCTTCTTCAAGATGAACGATGTGCCCATATTCAAGTATTTGTATAGTCAGTGGGCACTGTAAATAATTTGACATATTTGAGTAGTGAAGTTTATAGCTGCAGTGATGTTTTCCAAATAGCTGCAGTTATGCAATACTATGTGCAATGTGATAGGGTTAGTGCAATCCCTTGCACCAGAGCAACTCTTTTCACAATAACCTGTGTAAATTATATACACTATGGTATTTGAGTTATAGCAGCAGTATAATGAATTTGTTCTTTTTGTACTCCAACATGTTTTATTGAGTTTATTGTAGGCTATGTCTAAACAAAACATGTTGACCACCTTTTTAAGGATTGTAAAGTGCAAATGGCCAATTCCAATTTAAATTACACCATGGTTCTCTTTCACTTATGTTAAAGATGAGTGTAGCGGATTGCGTTTTGTTGTCCCTAACTATTATGGTTGCAACGTTATTTGCCTATCATTTATTTCTTTGGATACACTGTATTGTATGAAGCATTCATCTGGTTGTTCGGTAGAAACGCAATGGATACCCAATTGAATATCTCTGTTCGACATACTACCGAACAACCAGACCACCTCGGAGAGAAGTGTGTCTATAATTTACCTCCCTCATCGGTATTAACACCAGCCTAATTGCCAATTACACAAATGTACCGTGTGTTCCCTGGGTGGGCGCCATTCGGCAAACGAACACGTGGCGGCGGCCATCTTGCCATACGAACACCCAGCGGTGTTTGGTCGTCGAGTGTCTTGAACCCAAATCGGACACTCAACCACGTGAACACCGCAGAGACCTCCAGACTTCCACCCGTTTGTGAATAAACATACGAGCAGCCCGCCGTTCGGTAGAAAGATGCCCACGAACCAGGATATTTATACGAATCCAAGCCAAGACCAATCTGTACAGTATTTCGTGATTTTTACCCCACCAACACAGACCGACCACAAGGCCAGAATATATGGAACTACTTTCGGCTACTACCTCGTGTGCGGTCGGTCAAATGAACACCTCCATAAAATTCCCGAACCCCTGGACCGATCTGGGTGATTTTTGAGTATGTTGCTCACCCAGATCAGGGCTATCAGGGGATGTATTATTTAGGGGTGTAGGTTATGTATTTGGGGTACATTTAGAAATCGGGGAACACTCGAAAAACTGTACTGTTAATTGGATTATCTTGTAGGCTGAGGGGAGGAGATGTGTGGGTTGTAACCTCTGTATGATTGGTTAATGTATAATTTTCTGTGGGTGTCTCCCTTGCATGGGAGAGATGCATAAAAGCAGGGTATGTGACATTAAACTTCAGTTCTGCTCCTGATACTGTGTGTCGTCCAGTTATTGGGAAAGGTGATGGGATATTCCTGGATTATTTTATTTACTACTGATGCTGTTTTTCCTGTGTTAACCCCTTGTTCCTTGGTTGCTATTGGATTACCAGCAGAGAAAGCCTATGTGAAACTAGTGCTCCGCTACAATGAGGGTGAACAAAAATGTTAGAAACTTAAAAGCCATGAACAATATAGCCTTAACTTACACATCACAAAATAAAATGCACATAATAACAATAATATATTTGTTACAAAGAAAAAAATGCATTGCAACAGAGTAAACTGGATGAAAATAAAAGATACACTTGTGTTTTAAAGGGACACTTTGGTCACCAGAACAACTACAACTTAATATAGTTATTCTGGTGTGTATAGTATGCCCCTGCAGGCTTTTTAATATAAACACTTTCAGAGAAGAGGCAGTGGTTGATTGCAGCTTAGGGACACCTCCAGTGGCAGTCACTCAGACGGCCACTAGAGGTGCTTCCTTGGTCAGTGCTGCACAGTGTGCGTGGAGATGTCTAACGTTCCTCGTCGAGATGCATTGATTCAATGCATCTCTATGAGGAGATGCTAATTGGCGCAGCAGATTTTGGCCACGCGTGCTCCTTAGCCTCCCAATGCTTTCCTATGGGAAAGCATTGAGTTGGCTGAGATGATCAAAGCTGATGAGGTCATAAAGTTACAAAAATATGTCCTGGAAAAGCTTCACCTTTGGCCATACCTTCAGCCTCAAAGTGTTCTGCTTTGGTTATTTGGAATATTTGGAGATATGGCGAAAAAAGTAACGTTTGAAACAGCACCGTCCATGTTTTGTAGATGGATTTACTCCAACAGCCATCTCTCTATATTGTGGATCTGCCACAGCACTAGATTCGTACATACCTTCCAAGTATATGAATTATGCATTAAGGATGGTGGGGTGGGCCGGCCATGAAAGGATGATGACAAGTGGCCAGTTTGTCTAGTAAAGGTGGAGTGTCAGGCCAGTATAGCCACATGCCAGGCTGATTGACAGCATTGAAGCTCTCTAAGCATGGTGTGATTGCTATGAGTTCACGAAATGCTCGCTTTGCACAGATTGGGGACATTTGCTTGGTATCTGAGAACCCAGGGAATACATCCAAGAGAGGACCCCAAATTTGAGACGATGCCACCAAGTCCAAGATGTTGGAAGATGTGTACTTATTGGTTCAGCTCCCTCAGCGTATTTTGTCACGGAGCAAGTGCTTCTATATATCAAGGATTCTGCATAGTGTGGCTGGCCACTGGTGCTCTCTCACAAGCCCAAACGTTCACTCAACTAGTCACAAATAGGCCTAGCCTTCCGTCCCAAAGGCACCAGTATTCTTGGCATTATCTGGCTGGTGCATCCTAAGGCTTCTGGAAAAACATCTCCCACAACACGTCTTGTTCCCCTTGTGTCTCTCTAATCGATGATAACATCAGCATGAAGAAGACAATGTTTCTAATTGAAATAAAGCGTAATGTAATAATGTGAATAGATTTTCAGGCCATGGTGTTCCATAACTTATTTTCCATTTTAAAGTTTCATTCCGTTAAATGTTTGGGCAAATTTGTTTTGCATTATTTCCACTTCTGCTTAAAAGTACCTATCCCTTCAACTAAATCACATCAATTAGTGCCTCCAGGTGCATCTATGGTTTGATTTATCATTTTATAATAAATCTGTTTGTTTGATTAGCAGTATAATTAGCAGTACCTTAAGCATTTATCAGCCCTGTATTCCTAGTGGGATGTTTTTTATGTGAAGCTTTTTTTTTACAGCGTGCAAAGCTTTCATTCTTTACAAGAAGAATGATTGCTGATTTAATAGCCAATTTTCTTAGCTTTTAATTTTGATTAAAAACGTTATATCCTCTGTGACCTTTACGGTATGACTGTGCAATTAAATATTGCATGAGTTTGGGATGAAGATGCTGAGTTGTCTTGGGAGATAGTTAAGAGAGAACTAAGGATAACGATTATTGACATAGATAGTAAAAGATTCCACCATATTCCTTTCCCCATGTGATTTGCTCTCGGGGATTTGAGATTAAATGATCTAAATCGATACTACTCATCCATTACATCCTAGTGTTTTAAACTAAGTATTTTTGTTTCTGTGCATAGCACACAGTATTGTTGTACATTTTTATAATGCTAATTTCAGAATTCTCAAGCTGGACCACTCACAAAGACGTTCTTAAAGTTCTTTGTGAGCGGTCCAGCTCTTATGAGAGGTTTTCTAGAAGTTGAAAATTGTTGGAGACCCTAATAAAATCAGCTGAATTGAATCATCATTGACTCTATTATCGACTTAGTGAATTTAAAATCGAAACAAAAAAAGGTCTTAAGAGGTGGAAAAAATGGAGAGTCAAGCGACCAAGAGGTTGGAAAATAAGGAGAGGTTAAATAAGGTTTGCCTCTTCATTAAGCCTTTATTATTTTTTAGTTTCTCTTATCATCTCTGCTAGTTGGAAAAGGTGGATAGTAATAGTGAAATTATGAGGGATAAAATATAATGATACAGTCATTAGGTATTCCATTGAAAATAAGAGTAATGAACAGGAGGTGACAGTGGACCAGAGCAGGATCGGGAGTAATGATGTGGGGGAATAGAATAAAGGATAGTGGCATTTAAAGTGAGTTAGAAATGTAATAAAAAGTGGTGATGAGGATGACAAGATGGAATACGACAGAAATGGAATTGAGAGGAACAGTAAATGACAATGGTAAGGAAGAGGAAGATGTGGTAGGAGTTGAGACCATAAAGCTGATATTCTGTAATCATTGGCTTTGTGTCTTATCGAAATCCAGCTATGGAATAATTTTATTTTTCTTTAATACTTATCTAAGCTTCATGTTATTTCTAATACATGTTACATGTAATTTAATGGTTATTAAATTAAATAATGTACTTTTTTTTTTTTTTACAAAAATGATACAGCAAATATGGCAGATTCTTCAAAAACTTCAAAAACTTATGAAACAAGACAGAAAACAATCAGAGACAAGCCTGCAATAAAATCTAATATTGACTGGAGCCGTACAAAGAAGCATAGTATTTCCCTACTTATTGACTCAGATGAATCGAACACCGATGACGAGGTGAATGAAAATGAGGATCTAGATGGGAGTGGAGGCAGCAGTGACTCTTCACAAGAAATGAATGAAATGGAACAAAAAAAAGATGCTGCCTCTGACAAGGAAAATGAAGTAAAACAACAGCAAAAAGAGGTTGCCTCGGAAGAGGAAGACACGGTGGTAACATCAAAACAAAAAAGAAAGCACTCAGTCATGAATAGCAGTGACAGTAGTTCAGACAGTGATGATGCCATAGGAAAAGTGGTTGCCAGACGTAAGTTTGTTATAGATGAAGATGATGAGAAATGTGAGAACAGAAAGGGAACATGCTTAAACATAGATGAACACTCAGCAGAGATTGAAGAGGCCTGTGAAGATGAAGCATCTGAGAGGAAAATCAAGAGGAGAAAGAACCTGGAGAACCTTAAATGCCTTGCTCGAAAGAGACGTTCTCGAAGTGGGTCGCATAGCTATAATGATGTCGAGGTATGCCAGTGTCAGTTTGATTGAATGTGCTCTTCTGTGACACATTCAACTCTCCCAGTCTCTGAAGTCCCTCAAAACGTCACTAAAAACACACTCCTTTAGACAAGTTCAGCTCTTTCCTTAAATCCTTGCCCATTATTACGTTCCTCTCCTTGTCCCTTTTCTCACTTACTGTTCTTGTATGTCAAACACGTTTTTGTTAGAATGAAATGTTTTTCTTGTTTGCCTATTGTATAGCGCTGTTTATATTTGGCGTTGTTTAAACAAATGCAATTTATTGCAATCAGTTTGATTATGGTTGTGACAACAGTCTAATGAACCTCCAGATCCCAATGTAGTCCAGTATTGCCTCCGCTAGAGGCCATGATTAAAATGGCTGTATTCAGTTTTGTTTTGTTTTGTTTTCTGTTGTTAATCAATGGCTGATATGCAGTTTTCGGGTTAAAAAAGAAACACCTGTTTTGGATCACAGTTCCAGGTTCAGATATATTAGCGTATAATGTTTGCAAACGTATAGTGTACATTTCTTTAATTGATTATAAATTTTAAGTAAATGCCTTACTTTCTTCCATTTAGGAGGATGACCAAGATACGGTATCTTCCATAAGCAACCAACAATCGGATAATGACGTGATGAATGAGGATAATGACAGTATGGATGACTTCATAGTGAAGGATGATGAAGATTTACAAGGGCCCATTGCTGAAACTGGCCATCGGGACTTGTTTTCAAAGTTTCATATTAATATGCGTAAGGTTAACCAGTGCATTTAGCGACATACTCTAATTAAGTTAATTGACATGTAATTATTATCTGCAACCATTGTGATATGTTACTTACTCACCCATAACGCATACCCAGGGGTTTTGATAAAGCTCAGCTAAATGCCGGTTCCCATGCACAAATAAACTGAGAAATATAGGGGACTACATAAAAAGAATAACATTCTAAAAGTGGTGCAAGCAACAGGGAAATTCAGTTGGTATCCATGGTGGTTGGTCCAGTTTTAGAATATTGCCCCAGATTTGTTCATTATACATAGCCCCCTAATAAACAAAGTGAAAAACATGACAGACGATGCTCCAAGACTTTCATTATACAATGAGATTTGCATAAGTTGTTTAAGGTTATATACTGGATACATTGTCTCATTCAGCACCAGCATCTGTTTTGGATTCAATCATTACCATCCAATGCCAGGCTGAAAAGTTCCAATAAATTGTACATCCGGTCATCATAGCAACTTTATTGGAATTAAGTTGTTTTGGTGCCAGCTTACCTTTAGTGGTTAACCGTTCATAAACTGTTAAACCCCAAATTATTCTCTCTAGCTCGGCCCCTCTCCTTCCGCTTCTCTCAGCTTAAAACATTGAAAAGTTTAATGCCTAAAGATGAGGTGGCGCCAAGAACCTCCTCTCCAATTACGTTGTTATGGTGCCCGGTTATTTCCTTTAACGTCATCTAGCTTAGAGAAGGGAAAGAAATATGGGAAAGAATTCTGAATTGTGTAAGGCATAACTTAAACCGTGTTTTTGTCTGTCAATGCTTTGCAAACATTGTAGAGTATAGCTGCAGTGTTTGTGAAATATCTTATATATATATATATTATCTTTTGTAGCAAGAGACATTTGCTCCCACCTAAAAAGGATAATCAACGCTCTACTTATCAATGCTATCGATACCAAATTTCTCAGTTCACTGTATGGTGAGTAATTTGACAATAAATGATCTAGACTATCTTGATAACAGTGCAACAAAAGCTAACAAGAGCAGGAGAAGCTCTCTCTGATTCCCTTTTTTTTTAAAATAAAAAGTTGTGAATGAAGCAACCAAATGGGAAATAAGGTATATGGAAAACAAGGTCAGGAGTATGGAGAGGCTGAGGGATGGCTCAAAAGAAAGGTTTATCGAGACAAGGCAAGGCAAGTTTAAAGGGACACTATAGGCACCCAGACCACTTGTATTTTGCAACTCTATTCTATTCCGGGTATTAAATGTTCTCCTTCATAGTTTTTAATCTTAAGAAAATATAATAGAAGGACCTTCTGATATTCGGTGTAATACAATATGAACATATGGTGCAGCCAAATCCCCATATTTGTTTGCTAAGATATTCTGTGTATATTATGCTTGAGAAGCTGTTTATTAGGACCTGCCCAGCATCACTTGTTACAGTGAAGTCTATGGTAGAATTTATTGTAGCCAAACACTTGCTTCCGTGGGGTCTCTTTGATAAGAATTCACTTTGTTTTTTTAAAGCATAAATGGAAAGTTAATGTTCATAAATAATAGAACTTTGTGTTTTCAGACATATCTCCTTAACACTCATTTGTATTGTGGACACTTCATACAGAAGACAGATCCACTGTCTTTATTCATTACATCCCTGTAGTATGGACTAAATGTCTGTCATAAACTTTGCATTGTAGTCACCTAGCTTTGCTGTGCCCCAAAATATCTAATACAATCACATTAAGGGCTTTTGCTTTATCTACTTACAGATAGAAAGAGGAGTAAGAGGTATGCAAAAGAGATGTTGGATTCCTTGGACCATGTAGACAAACGTATTATATCACCACGTCTTGTAAACCTCACAACTAGAAGTCGATGGAGTAATCGTTATAAGGTATTTCATTTGTTGGTTTATATGAGATCCAACAAACTTGGTGCAGTTCTAGATGTGCATCGTTTTACATACAAAAGTATCTAGAGTATCTAGTGTTATATCTAGAAAAGTAGTCTTGGAAACCACTATGAATTACACCTTTTAACATTTAACCTATATGCCAGTAGTCTTCCATACTATTTCAATCAATAGCCCATCTGTTGCCCTTATAGTAATATGGTTTGAGAATAAAGTCTTTGGGACAGATTTTGTTCTTTTTCTGGTGCAAAAACCCATGAAATTGAAATCACAAAGGTGTAATGCTACCAACTATCATATTGTAGCATATTTATATATTTTGTTGTTTATATTTCACTGACGTTTTTGAGTGTGGTTCTCGAGTTACATGAATACCCTGTATAAGTATTTAAATAAATGAAGACTAGCCATTTTACCTGAAGAAAGAAGTATATATATATATATATATATATATATATATATATATATATATATATATATAAAATTATATAACACAATTGTTAGCATTGTTTATAAAAAAAGCTTTTAAAATATTCACCTACAGACACTAAACTTTAGTTGCCATAAGATCCTGTTCCATATGGTCCTACAAAGGCTCTGCCTTTGATCCCTTTCTATGACATAACATTGGATCAAGAAGAGCAGACCGCTTATACTATTTCTCTATGTCACAAATTCTAAACATTTCCCGTACTTGCATTTTCTTTATTTTATTTGTTTGCTTTACAGGAAAGGGTAGAATGTTACCCACAACTCAGAGTACGTTCGGCTATGGCAAAGGACCAGCCCTGTCAGGCTTGTGAAATGCATCGATTCTGTAAATATAATGTCACACTTTCAGGGGTGTCATATAACAATGAAACCTTGGAGAAAGATGAGTTTCTGCCAAATGATAAACAGGTAAATTATTTAAAGTATAGAATATATATGGCAATTGCCTCCTTCTAATGTAATCAATAGGGTGTTTTTGGTCTAAATTTATTGGGTATTATGTATAAACAAGCATGCAATCTCTCATGCTAAGCATCATTTTTTTTGTTTGTATTTGCAACTTTTCTAACATCGCAGAGGACACATCATCTAAAAATGGGGAGGGCTTAACCTCAGAACGGAGCGGATGCCATTTCCCTCACCTCCGCCGAGGCTTAGCTTAATCTGCTCAAAATCTTAAACTCACACACCTATCTGACGGCCAAAACCGTATGGATTACTTAGCGCATATTCAGGAACCGGTTCATGCCTTTCTTCTTCTATAAATCCGGGCCAAAAAGACGGATGAAGGGGCCTGCGGCCTACCATCTCCCCTCACTGGGACTGTCGGAGCTGCTGGGATCTCTCTCACCCTAGAATACACCGGAGCCAGCGACCACACACTGCTCCCCGCTGGACCAGCACTCCACAATGGGACGGAGGTCGCAGACACCCACCAGGTACCCTGCAAGACTCACAAGACATAGGGGCCCTGTTACAGCCCAAAACAAAATGGCAGCACAGGAGACCCGGGAGACTGCGGTTGCCACACAGAACCCTGAGCCAGACGCAGTGCAGAACGCAGTGCAGAACACATTGCAGAACTATGAGCAGCTAACCCCAAACATGCCAGACTGGTCCACACTAGCCACCAAGCAGGACAATAAAGACCTTCTGGCCGAGTTTAGACTGACTCTAACGGCGGAATTAGCAGCGATCTAAACGGATATGCAAGTTGTTACTGACAGGGTCAGGGCTACTGAGGGAGACATCCAAGATGTGAAACAAGAAATGCTAAACATGAGAGACTCCCTTAAATCTGCGCAAAGGGCTCAACAAGCACAATCAGTCCTCCTTGCCACCCTAGACAACCGCACACGACGTAACAACTTAAAAATACACTGTGTACCTGCAACCGTAACCATGGAAGAACTTCCACATTACCTGCGGTGTGTGGTAGCATCACTTTTACCGTCAACACAGGCCAAAAAAATATGTTTCAATGGTTTATTTCGCCTGTTTAAATATCCATGATCTCCTGCATCGTGTGTGAGCGATATCCTAGTAAGTTGCTCCCTCGCACAGGACAAAAAAGCTCTCTTAACGGCCTTGCGGAACAAGACGCCCTACTTGTTTGAGGACACGGAGCTGACATTTTACCAGGATCTGTCACAGCCCACCCTACAGTGGAGAAGATCACTCCAAACTATCACAACTCACCTGAGAGCAGCAGGTATCACTTATCACTGGGCAACGCCGAGATCTCTGATGGTGGACCAAGATGGAACTATCCGTAGTCTCTCCTCCATTGAGGAAGAACCAGCCCTGTTTCGGGCACTGGGACTACCAGCACCAGACTGGGCAGCAGGCGGCCAATCCGGCACTCACAGCTAGGACCCAACTACCGTGGTCCCATTCGTCCTACATTCATAACCGACGACTCTACTGGGGACTTGACTAAAAAGCAAGCTGACACTACTTCAAGTGACTGTGGGCTACATAATAAGTTTATCGTTCAATTTGTTCACATTGTCATCTTTATTTGTTAAATTTGAGTCAAAATGTACACCTTAAAGGCCTAGTGGAGATTAGACAGGGGTGTGGCAACACGCACCCCTTTACTTAATCCACCAATCAGAGAGTTATGAGTCAAATTACACAGCGTGGGAAAATTCCAAAGAACTTTCCCACGCTGTGTAAAATGACACAGAGCACTCTGATTGGTGGATTTCAAACCAACCAATCAGAGTGCTGTGATAGGTTAATGTAGAGACTTACCTGTCAGTCTCTTCATTTACCTGTCAGAGCACTCTGATTGGATGGCTTAAAACCACCAATCAGAGTGCTCTGAGCCTAATTGCAGGGCGGGGCTCAGTCTGCGCGGAGCACTCCATGGGTGAAGAAGGATTATTTTTATTTTTTTATTGCGTCGATTATTATGGTTTTTTATTTGCCCTTTTTTGGGGCTGAAAAAAGAAGATTTTAGAAGAAAGAAAACATCGAATGGTAAGTTATTTTTTTTTTTTTTTACAGGTTCTTAGTTAAAGGTCCCCCCTCATTATTTTTAGGGTGAAGGGGGTAGGTAGGGGGGTAATTTTTTTGGGGGGGGAGGGAGTGACTAGGGATTTGGGGACCCCTAGTCACCTGGGGGGGGAAATATTTTTTAGGGCCCCCACCCGCCGCTCAGGGGTGGGGGCCGGGGGGAGGACAATAGGTCCCCCCCTATTGGTATTTAGGGCCCCCACCCGCTGCTCAGGGGTGGGGGCCAGGGGGGAGGACCTTAGGTCCCCCCCCTTTTTAGTATTTAGTGCCCCCACCCGCCGCTCAGGGGTGAGGGCCAGGGGGGAGGACCTTAGGTCCCCCCCCTTATTAGTATTCAGGGCTCCCACCCACCGCTCAGGGGTGGGGGCCAGGGGGGAAGACATTAGGTCGACCCTTATTCCAATTTAGGGCCCCTACCCGCCGCTCAGGGGTGGGGGCCAGGGGGGAGGACATTAGGTCCCACCCCCTTATTAGTATTTAGGGCCCCCACCTGCCGCTCAGGGGTGGGAGCCAGGGGGGAGGACATTAGGTCTCCCCCCTTATTAGTATTTAGGGACCCCTCAAGGGTGGGGGCTGGGGGGAGGACAATAGATCCCCCCATCATTTTACTTTAGGGTCACAGGCTGCTCACTGTTTACTAAATTTACTAATACTAAGTCATTTTTACTTAGTATTAGTAATTGTGTCTGAAAGACCAATTTAGGTCTATCAGCCTTTTGGTAGATAACTCCCTAATACCGTGGGAATTAGGGAGTTATCTACTAAGCGGCTGCAAAAGAAGTCCCGAAATTCCGAAGTTCCGAAATGTCGAAGTGGCGAAGTTGCAAAATTTCAGAAGTGTCGAAGTTCCGAAGTTGCCGAAGTTCCGAAGTGTTGAAGTGCCGAATTGCGAAAATTCCGAATTTCGGAATGCCGAACCGAAAATTTTCCCCATGCACATGCTTAACCACTACTATAATCTATGAATGCATACCCCCTCCCCCCTCAATACCTAGCATTTGGCGAGTTCACGCCCGCCAGGTCCCATACCCACACGACCAACTCACCTTAACTGATAGGTAACCCTACTATACACTGTGAAAGGGTGCGACCGTATTGGTTGCTTTCTATTGTTTTCTTGTTTTCTACACAAAAGTTTTTCCTACAAAAAAATTAAAAGAGGCTCTTCACTCCCAGAGTGCATGATGTAACACTGCAAATGTAATATGTGTCTTTCTTCTATTGCAACCTCCCTTTCTTTTCTGTACCCTACACCCTATGGCCTCAACAATTTTTTTTTTATAAATAATCTGAAACAAATTATATCACTTTTCAGTTTTGCTGCTGCTTGT
The DNA here is from genome assembly GCF_036172605.1 of Pelobates fuscus. NCBI lineage: Eukaryota > Metazoa > Chordata > Amphibia > Anura > Pelobatidae > Pelobates > Pelobates fuscus. The sequence continues at coordinate 454,828,315 of NC_086317.1, forward strand.
GCACACGGTTGTATATCTGGTGGAAATATTTTATAAATAAGACACAGTTTTCTTAATGAAACACCTATATACATAATGCCCATTTTATTTTATTAGTAAATTTCATATTACTATGATACTTTTATATTAAAAATGTATATATTTTTGTTTGATTAGATGTGCTTTGCTCATATAAATATTAATTTTGTTACTTCATTTTATGCTATGTAGTGGATTTAATCAAAACTATAAAAAAAAAATGGGAAAGTTAAATCGAATCCTGGGTGACATAAGTGGAAAGTTGTTACAAGGTTTGAATTAAAAAGCTGCAAACGCGTGGGGTGCAGCAAAATGCTTTGTAAAATGTGGCGTGATATTGCATAAATCTAGGAGGAGGAAAAGTAAGAGCTTAAAAGGCTTGGGGAGTGATGCAAGTCTAGTTTAAAGAGGAAAGTCACTTTCCTGGAATGTACAGTTCCTTGTTCCCTCACCGCACTGGGAACAAAATAGGTAAGTAGAAAACACATATTTACCTCTATTGCACCTCTGCGTTGTGAGCAATATTGTAATCCCAGGATGCCTCGGGGGGCATGTTCATGCAATATTGGACACTGTTAGCTCGATCTCTAGGTGAGACACAAAGTCACCAGCACAACACTTGGATTCAGATTAAATGAAAAAAATTAGGGCAGTGCGTCTCACACTTTCATACGATTGTATGCATACAGATTGGTCATTTTTCCTGCTCACAGGATGTTTAGCGTTAAAACAGTCCCTCTCTCCCAATGTACATCTGACGTCCCTTCTGCTGTTCTTAAACCCATGTCCATCTCTAATAGTAATAGTTGTTGTAACTCTGGCTCAATGAATGCTGTTTAAACAGATAAATACTTTTTAACAAACAAGATCAAGAGCTGAGCTTGGCCAGGAAATGTAGGTGTAACCTATATATTCATGAGGTCAGAGGGTGCTTATCCAACTGCTGTAGTTCTTGCATGTTATTGCTATTATTATTATTTATATAGCACCAACAATTTCCACAGTGCTGTACAATGGGTAGACTAACAGACATGTAATTGTAACCAGACGAGATGGCCGCACAGAAACAGAGGTGTTGAGGGCTTTGCTCAATACGCTTACATGCTAGAGCAAGGGTAGGCAACCTTCGGCACTTTAGATGTTGTGGACCACAATGGTCTTACAGAAATAATGTTGGCAAAGCATCATGGGGGGTGTAGTCCAAAACATCAGAAGGTTGCTTATCCCTGTGCTAGAACATATACAGGATTGACTCACTCTTTTAAAGCGTTGCAAAAGTATTTTGTTTTATGGTTCACAGGCACAATTTTGATCGGAAATAGAGAACTTTTCATTTCTTTGCAATCTTATTGAATGTTTTTTTTTTTTATCTTTGCACTAGGTGTTGAAGGTCGGCAATGTGTGTGCTAGACGGACAGAAGTATATCATCAGCTTAAGCATTTTAAATACCATCTTTACCAGAGATGCATTGCAGCCATCGAGGAGATCCCTACAGATGACAAATCCACCAAGGAATTAGTGGAAATGTGTTTGTCGAAATTGGAAGAGGAAGGCTTTATTCAAGAGGTAGTGAAATTGTTAATGCTAATTAGTGTATCCTTTTTGTTAGTAAATAAATTCATCCATAGACATGTTAACGCCGTAGAACAGGGACCACAAACTATGGCTCCTCAAATGTTGATGTTCTACAACTCCCAGAATTCTACAACTCCCAGGATTCTTTAAACGCAATAGATTGCCGGGAGAATTAGTGGAACTGGGGGTCCAGAGTGTGAAAAAAAAAGCTTAACTGACCTTTGCCAACATTTCTGTGTCAAAGCCATAAATGAGAGACATTTGTTCTACTAAAGCTAAAAGACAATTAGATTTTCATTTCTTTGGGAGGAACTCGTGTGCACATGGAATTATATGAGAAACCAGAAATTTAAAGTAGACATCAGTGTTAACTATTTAATGAAGACACATTTTCAGTGTGCAATACGTCTATTTTAATTTTTTTACAAATTAGGGCATTATAACTAATGAATGGTGTGTTATCACAGTTTTTTTAATTATTAATTATTATAGCTGATCAGAAAAATTGACACCGTTCAGGAAAACAGACAGACATTAGGTATATGTGATACACTGTCATACTGAAAGACAGACCTGTGAGAAGTATGTTTCAGAAATCCTTAATAATGAAAATGTTACTTCTCTTGTGAGTTTTAGTAAGCATATTGTCACTGAATACTTAAAGCCAACTAATCATGTTGATGTGTTGTGTTACAGAATGTTGATCGACTTAACGATTATCTGGACTCAGCGGACTTCTTTCAGGACGAAAAGATAGACTGATTGTTCTCCAGCATTTTCATTGTCTGAAAACACATGAGTTATGAATATGTATACACATTGAGCTTTTTTATATGTAATACAGAAATTATTATTTTTTTACATTTGGTCATTGTGTCCTCATTATTAATGTAATGTATACTCTCCTTTCCTGTTCAGAGGCCTTCAATTCATTAAACCACCCAACAGAAAAAAAAGAGAAACTTTTTTTCATCTCACCCAGAAAACTTTAAGGGACACTATAGTCACCCAGGCCACTTCAGCTCAATGAAGTGGTCTGGGTGCCAGCTCCCTCAGGTTTTAACACTTCACATGTAAACATAGCAGTTTCAGAGAAAAGCATTGAGAAATGTTTTCCTATGGACACTTTGGATGCGCATGCGGCACTTGCCGTGCATGCGCATTCGGCTCCGCTGACGTCGACAGAGGGAGCTGATGTCGGCGGGGGAGAAGAGGACACCAGCGCTGAGTGAGCCCGGTGCTGGATTAGGGTAAGCTGCTGAAAGGGTTTTAACCCCTTCAGCGCCACGGGAGGGGGACCCTGAGGGTGGGGGCACCCTCAGGGCAGTATAGTGTCAGGAAAACCGCTTTGTTTTCCTGACACTATAGTGTTCCTTTAAGGAGACCTTCCATTATCAACCAACAACCCTCCCCTCCTACCATCCACCCTGTTCCTTTCTTATATTGTAGTATTCTCCAGCTGCTTGAGATCTTACTCAATTAACTCCTTATCCACGTTACAGATTACCGCTGGCTGCAATTCTCCTTTAACCCCTTAAGGACCAAACTTCTGGAATAAAAGGGAATCATGACGTGTCAGACATGTCATGTGTCCTTAAGGGGTTAATTCTCTCTGGCTATCACCTTCAAATTCCCCCTGCCACGTCTTGTCTCAACTCCCCATTTTAACCTTTAGATTGTAAGCTCACAGACTGTCTAGATAAGTATTTTGTATAAAAGAACTTTAATGACCAGATCCCAGCTCACAGGCAGAACTCTCTTATGTATTGGTCTGTGTATATTGTATAGACTTTTTCCCCAACTGTTCAGCCCTAAGGAATTTGTTAGTGCTTTGTAAATACCCGTAGTAATAATAATAATAATGTGCGTGTAATTTATAGCGTGTGCCTGGTTCTCGCCATTCCAGCAAGTCGTTCCTTTTATGTTTTTGCTCATTTTTACTTTATATATGTAAATATTTTAAGTTTATTGAAAAACCTTTTGCAACCATTAACAATGTACAAAATAATGGATGTTTTTATTGTATACTAATTATGTCTTAATCATTTAAATTAATTGAATTAAAAGAAAATATGTTGCTCCACTTTATTTGTTTTTACATTTTATTTGTCCAAAAGGCAGCAGTACCGAATGCTTGAACAATGCAACAGTACCGAATGAACTTGCCGTACACAAATATATAGGTTAACAGAACTCTTGCTAAAGTGCTTAGAGTGTTAAATGCCTGTCCCTGCTTATTTTATAAATGTGCCAATTTCAAGAGAAATCAACTTTTTATTTTTATAAATTACGTTAGTAAAACCTCCCGGCTGTCAGTCAACTAGGATAATTACTTGTCTTACTTGCCTTACTGTTGCTCAAAACAGAGTGCTTTATGTGTGCTTCTCATAAAACAAATGAATGCTTCTCTATGGATTGCAGCGATTACTATGCATTAGCCTTGTGACCAAAGCACTTCCAATGTCCCCATTTGCTTTTTAAAATTCAGACATCACTGTGTTTCGTTTTACTGTATATTATATTTATTTACCCACTTGTGATTTAAACATTTCCAGTCCAGCTGTTGTGTACTTAGTTTCCCCAACTGGAATGCCAAATATTAGCCATCAGTGCTTGATGATAAGAGTGATATATAGTAAGATAGGCTGTGGCACCTAGCAGTTCTTTCAATTATAAAAATGTCTTACTTGCTTGTACCAAACTTTACAGACTTCTGCACTTTTCTTTTTTTTTTTTTTTATAATTCTTTATTTTTGTTGTGCATGATATAACAATAGGCTTGATCAGCCACAAGCAGTAATATAACAAACAGTTGAAACATAACGTGGCATATGAGTATACAGCACATTTTTAGTTTTGTAAGAGAAAATATAAACAGTGGGTGAGCGTTGCTTGAGATTTACAGAACGTTTGACTATGCCACAATGGAGAGTTAGGAGATGTAAACACAGCTTTTGTACATTAGTGACATGGAGATATCTGTACATTTTTAAAAGTTAAGTTGTAGTTTGTATGCTAAGTTACGCTTTTATGAGCTTTAGTCTTGTGTGTCAGGTTAAAATAAAAGGAATAAAACAAGCTTGGGTCATGTAACTAGTATTTGCTGAACATATGATGGTGTTTTGAAAACGTGGGAAATACCTAAGCGAATCAGCCCCTTCACCATGATGCAGCACATCAGTCAAGCTAGGTTTACCGGTACAGTGTACTTCGGAGCACGATATATCATGCTGGGTGTTCTCGGGTGTGTAGCAAGGCTGGTAGAGACTGTACATGAAGTATCCCAGGTTAGGTTTGTGTGAGTGCGCTCTAATTGTGCATATACAGCACGGCAAAGTAGTGGGCCTAAAAAGCCGCGGTCGCCACCACCTATCCTACGCTGGTATGTAGCATGGGTCTGGCCTAGTGTCCCGAAGACAAGCATGTTAGTTGGTGCATGAGTGCGTGCGTGTCCCGCTGAGTTGGTATATGTTTATGCCAGTTATATGCCTCATGTGTGTGTTTGCAAAGTGACAATTAACCTCCGGCTAAAGACAGATCCTGCGTTGGCTAGCTGCCAACTCGGTGCCCATCCTCAACTAGCATGCATATTTACACCGTTTAACTTGTGGGCATGGGAAGTACTCAAGTCTCTAAGACCTAGGTGTCAGAGTTCTCTGTGGATGTACTCGTGCGCAGGGATGTAGTACAGGCAAGCATGCCGGTGGTAGGGATGTAGTCCAATTTGCAGGTGGTTTTGCCAACTGTCTGCGCTTTTTGGGGTGCAAAGTCCCGATTCAGCCTATGCCCCGGCTCGGTATCAGGCGTAGGGGGTGGTGCATGGACAAGAGGCAGGCGTCAAGCAGTTTCTCCCCATAGCCCCGGGCATTCGTGAAGGCCTGCACCGCTTGATGTCGTACCTGGTCACTCACGTGGGAGGCCGAGGTCTTCCCCTGCAGGGGCCAGCTTTGGATCCCCGGTGGATGGTCGCCGCCTGCGGCATCGGATCTGTAGCGGTGAAGGCCAGTGCTCTGGGAGTGCGTCCCCGGTGGCCTTCAGCCCGGGTGGGCCCATCGCGTGGGGTTGTAGTGTTATCATGGGAAGAGCGCCCAGGAGGGTCCTGCACATCTCCCGCTCCTTCTCCAGCCACATTTTCTCTGCATCCAGTGCTTTAGGCATCTCTCGATGGACAGTGAGCTTTTTCCAGAGCACGCTTTTGCTTTATGTTTTTGCTCATACTGGCTCTGCTCTGTTTCCATACCATATTGTACACCGGGCTGTTGGTAGGCAGCCATCTTGTGGTACACCTCCCAGTCCGTGATTCTAGGCAGGACGGGTGTTAAATCGTTGCCGTGTGTAGCGGTGGTTGGCCGCGGGGACTGGGATGACCCCCGCCGGTCCAAAGAGAGGGGGGGGATGCCGGTCGGAGAACTGGGGGAGCGGCTGTCTCGCCCCAGCTCATGCTTTCCTAGGCCTCAGGCCTCAATCAGGGTTACTCTGATGCCGGTCAGTATCCTGAAGGGTATCCCCGTGTTCACCGTCTGCTGGTGAGTATTTTAAGCACCGCTTTGGGGTTGTATTTGCTTGCAGCTCGCAGTTAGCTCCGATATTCCGGCTTAGATGCAGGAGCTCAGACGAGGCACGTCTGATCCGATCGGCGGTCAGGCTACGCCCCCCCACCCCCCCCCCCCCTGACTTCTGCACTTTTCTCCTATTAACGAGCATGGCATTCATTAGCCAAAGATGACAAATGTGTGTTTGCAGCCATGCCACTTACATGCACTTCATGGTTTACCAAACAGGTGTAAAGTTATGACCAGATTCAGACTAGGAACTTTATATCCAAGGCACTCCATATGACTGATGAGCTTGTGTAAGAAATTAGTGATTGCTCATTAGCGTGTCTTTTTTTTATAATATTCTTCCTTCTGCAGACAGTAGCTGTGACAACATATTTGGATCTTCATTAGCTATGCAGAGGAACACAAGAAAGCAACACTTTAAACTGAATTACCCTGGACAATATCTCGGAGTATGCCTCTGGCATTAAACGTATGACAACCTGGTTAGAAAGAAGTAGATTAAAGGAACACTATAGTCACCTAAATTACTTTAGCTAAATAAAGCAGTGTTAGTGTATAGATAATTCCCCTGCAATTTCACTGCTCAATTCACTGTCATTTAGGAGTTAAATCACGTTGTTTCTGTTTATGCAGCCCTAGCCACACCTCCCCTGGCTATGATTGACAGAGCCTGCATGAAAAAAAAAACTGGTTTCACTTTCAAACAGATGTAATTTACCTTAAATAATTGTATCTCAATCTCTAAATTGAACTTTAATCACATACAGGAGGCTCTTGCAGGGTTTAGCAAGCTATTAACATAGCAGGGGATAAGAAAATCTTAATTAAACAGAACTTGCAATAAAGAAGCCTAAATAGGGCTCTCTTTACAGGAAGTGTTTATGGAAGGCTGTGCAAATCACATGCAGGGAGGTGTTACTAGGATTCATAAACAAAGGGATTTAACTCCTAAATGGCAGAGGATTGAGCAGTGAGGCTGCAGGGGCATGTTCTATACACCAAAACTGCTTCATTAAGCTAAAGTTGTTCAGGTGACTATAGTGTCCCTTTAAACAAACAGAGCTGCACACTCATAATGATACAATGCATACATTATTGTTTACAATGTAACAAACCAAAAAGTTACACTGCAAATTGCCTGGAAGATAACATTAAATGAAATATTAAAAATTGCCTTATTTTGAAACTACGGAGAATATTCCCGAATGCTTTGGTAGCTCCATACTACCTTTCTCAAGGCAAGAAGGGATCATATTCTAAATATTTCTATCTTCAGAGTAGTAGTAAAACCACTAATTGCAGATGGTTATGAAAAGGTTTTTGCAGTCTATGTTAAATCTAATTTCTGCCATTTGGTGTTCATGGGTCCATCTTGTCTCTGCACTGACTACAGACACCAAATAAGAATGAAGGTCTGATTGAGAAGTTCCATCAATGGGAGTTTGCCCCCCAGAGAAGTGCAAAACATGAACTTCAGAATTAGTTATGCTAAAATTACAGTTATAAATAGCTAATATATGCTGTCCCATCCACCGGCTTTCACTTCAGTCATGGAAAGGTATATATTTCAATAGACATATACAGAATTTTTAGACTAATGGCCATGCAAGGTGACAGTCTTGTGGTGCTGTTCACGGATTCTGTCATGTCACGTAAATCAATACTGTGAACGGTCTGTAATTAAAGTAATTATTATTTTGTAAAAAAGAAATGTATTGCCAGTTTTGCTTCGGCATTCTCACTCACTGTCAATCAGAGAACAAATCTCTATTTAGATTACTATTAATAATGTCAGATCGAACTCTGATAAAATCGTTTCATGGATGGATAATTTGCGTAATATAATGTGCATATATTGAAGTTCATTTGCTGAATCTCATTTCTGTTGCAACAATTACCTCTCTTGTAACTATTGAAATGTAACTACTGAAATGCATGATCTTACGCACTTCTATAACTCCAGGCTTGCGACGACCTTGGTCGCTGGACCACTGCCGAATTGGGGATAACATATGTAGACTTGTGGTACTGTGCATTTTGATATCATCTTTACATTACGTAGTGGACTTTATCTGCCTATCGCTCATGATTACACTATATTCTGTACTTTTTCTTTTCACTATTTGTCGATGCTGAATTTTTGAGGGTTCTTCCCCACCCCCCACCCCTCCCCCCGCCGTGCTCAAGAGGGGTTAAGGGGTTAATCACTTACCTTTCTCCAGCGCCGGGCTGGAAATCTCCTCACTCTTCTGACGTCAGTGCTGAATCCGCATGCGCGGCAAGAGCCCCACGCGCATTTAGACAGTCCATAGGAAAGCATTTCTCAATGCTTTCCTATTGACGTCAGCGTCTTCTCACTGTGATTTTCACAGTGAGAAGCGCGGAAGCGCCTCTAGCGGCTGTCAGAGAGACAGCCACAAGAGGCTGGATTAACCCTAAAGTAAACATAGCAGTTTCTCTGAAACTGTTTACAGCTGCAGGGTTAACCCTAGATGGACCTGGCACCCAGACCACTTCACTGGTCTGGGTGCCTATAGTGGTCAATTAATTCAGATATCATACATGCAATCTGTATTTTTTGAAGCCATTTAAAACGTCAAAGATTAGTTGTTACGTTTGGAAAACTAGCAATTTGACCATACATTTCAGGAAGAAAAAAAAAAGATATTGTTTTTCCAAATGGAAAAGCAATGTTTAACTATTTAATTTTTGAAAAAGTTATTGCATTTTTATGGACAAATAGGTTGCCGAGATTTTTATAAAATGTCAAGAAAGTAACTTTAATATTTATTTTCCTGATTAATACATCCACAAAATGGGGATAGTAACTGAGAGGATTAATAAATGATTGTAGGAGATATTTTATCATTCCAGTGCCAACCAGGACAGCCAATGAAATTTTACAAGTCGTAATTTGGCCGCTAAAGAATGCGAAGCAATTTTACTAATGAACGATCGCTACTCGAATCATACTCTTCATTAACTTCTTAAATGCTCTTATCAGTCACAACTTTAATTAAACCCTGTTCACCGCTGTAGCCAGGCAAATATAATGTCATTAATAATCATTTGGATTTACTTTAAAGTAGTTAAGTTAAAACAGATATTAACTTCAAAAATACACTCCGAGAGCATGAATGGGCAACTATTACCCTCCAGTTTCTTTTGGAAAATTACAAGTAAAAAAAAAGAAAAGAAAGAAAAGATGTGATCTGCACAGAAGTAAAAAAAAAAAAAAAATGGACCTGCTTGCCTGACAACACAGGGATCACATATGTGCACATGTATACAATTAGTGTATGTATAAGGGTGTCTTATCTGCATTTGTTTTCTGAAGCTTGGACAGGGATACATTTACCAGCAATGCCTAGAGGTGCATGCTACCTTGCAGGGTTTTGTCTTGGTATTTTAACCTCTTAACGACCGCGGACGTACTAGGTAAATAGGCAAATAGGAGCCCTGGACTTACCTGGACCGGCGATCCCCTTTGGGGGGGACTGCCCGAGACCCCAGCAGTCCCCCTGCAACAGCTCTGGCCACCCCGGCCCTCCAGGGCCATGTGATCACCATGATCACATGGCCGCAATAGGAGTCTATGGAGCTGCCAGCAAGGGGACTGTCTAAGCTCTTTATAATATATTATACATAGATAATGCATATATTTGATTTCATTATAAGTGTACTTTGAGATATATACTCAACCATATATATATATATATATATATATATATATATATATATATATACACACACACACACGTGTATTATATGTATATGTGTATGTATATATATATATATAACTCAAAAAATGGCTACCCAAACATTTGACAAAGACTGGTGGTAGAATTAGTGCATGGAAAGTGTTAAAATTCCACCATGTGAAATACCCTACAGTGTCTACTTTTCAAAAATATATGGTTTGATGGGAGTAAATTACATTGGCCAGCTTCAAAAATGTATGAGTGCATGATGACCAGCTGTGAAAAGTTCAAGTTGGAGAACTCGACACACCTATACACGGGTAGTACACATATAGGGGTGTTCTTTGGCAGTAACCCTTAAAGTTCTCAGTACATGTATTCTTAAATTGCTATGTGTGACATTGAAAATCACCAATTATTTTTTGTTTTAAAATTTGGCATAGATTGGTGGTAAAATGGTCGCATGAAAAGTCAATGTACATCAAGTTTAATACCTTAGGTTGTCTTCTTTTAAAAAATATATATATACATGTGAAGGGTTATTCAGGGATTCCTGACAGATATCAGTGTTACAATGTAACTGTCACGAATATGGAGTGACCATGGAGTCAAACCAGGCCAAAGTCAAAGGGAACCAGAAAACAGCAAATACGAAATATCAGAGCCAAGTCAAGGGAACCAGAAATCAGAATAGTCAGGGATGAAGCCAAGTCAAAACCAGATAAACACTAAACCAGATACAAACACACTCTTGGGACACTAACAAGCTAGGAACCACAACAGGGCACTGAAACATTGGTTAAGTGAGCTTTTATATGTTTGGGGATGTGATTAATGTATTCACGCCCCAAAACGTAAGAGGGCATTTGTAAATCCCGCCCACAGTACTGCCCTTAGTCTGACGGCACGCGTGCGCCGCATTATAATAAGGGGCATGCGCACAGCGTCCGGCTGTCACGATTACTATATGCTCCAGAACTATGTAATACACAACAAACAAGGATAACATATACCGGGCCAAAGAATGGCCAGACTTATCGTAAATAAAGAATGGTCAAAATACTAGCCGAGGTTAGGGACACAGAAAGAGACACACGAGCAAACAAGCCAAAAGGATACCAGAAATATGGGAAAGTCAAAATACAAGCCAAAGTCAAATACCAAAAACAACTAGAATAGGAAAGCACTCTCTGTTAACCAACTAGTGGAAACCACGACAGGGCACTGACCAAATGCTATTTTGAGTTTAAATAACTCTCCTAAGGTTATGATTGGTTGTACATAGCCTTCGACCCCAAAATGCTAGACTACCAGGAAGTAGCAGGACCTGCTGTCTGATTAAAAGCCAAGGGGGTGTCGCCAAGTTAGTTTATAAAAGTGTCCATTTATACTGAAAGGTGTCTGATGCTTTCATTTATTAGGGCTAATGAAAGCCACTCGACCAGCTGATAGGCGCTCTTTCATGTTATCTGCACTCATAAGTGCTTTCGTATTGGTTCTATTATATCTCTGGTTTTGGATTGGCTATTCGTGATTTCTGTTATCCTGTCAGTGCTAGTTTTCTTGTGTTATCATATCTCTCTGTCTCAGACCTTATACTTATACTTATACTATACCTTATACTTTTTAGAGTGACTCTCATAGGAGTAGTTTCCATAATAGTCAATAACGTGTCTTTACCACCAATTTCACACAAGAGAAATCTTGCACACCCACATCCTAAAACTATCTGGGCAAGTTAGTCCATAAAAACAGCAAATCATAGAAAAAATGTACTTATCGGAGCTTAAACCTTCTTAAGAGATGTTACATTACTTTCACTAGCAACCAAACTTTTGGTTGATGAATGAATAACTGATGAATAATTCAGGCTTGCTTGCGGTCACATTTGTTTGTTGTTGTGTGTTGTCAAATGCAGAGAGCTTTTAATCGAAATTCTCAAGTTGAACAAAAGTGGTAAGCGGAATATGGTAGAGTTCTCTTCCTTTGGGTTCTGTTCTTTAATGATCTTGCAGGGAGGGCACTGAAAGACATGTGTCAGTGTTTGTAGATGATATAAAATTAGTTTTGGCAATGCACACCGAACACAGAATGGTATGTATAGTTTTGGGATCCTGGGATCCTCGACACATGAAATTCAAACTTACCTCTGACAGCTTACAGGGAATTGTAGAATAGGATTTAGGAATTGAGATTTAGACAACATAATTGGAAATATAATTTTCCTCTTTATAAATGAATGGCAAGTATGATTAGGCAGTAGTTTTCAAAGACCAATGAGAAACACAGAGGGGAATCAAACGCATGACAAAAATAAATAGAACATGGAGCTTGAAGAAAGACCAGAAAAGTAAAATTTTGCAAAAAAGGCCAACAAGGACATGAGGGAATTTGACAGGACTTGTTTTACTATATATAAGGTCTAACACTTAAGAGTTCTCTAATTACATTAGCTGACAAAGTAAATTAACTTTTTTTTTTTAATCTACCATGGGTTAAAAAAATGTCTGTTTCCGAAAAATCTAGTTAGAAATCAACTAAGTTGGGCACAGAAGTGTGGTAAAACCCACATATTTTGTGTTATGACATGTCACCATAATGTTTGAATCTAAATAAGATGAATATACATATTTAATAATAATCATTGAAATACATTCTAGAAAAAAAATGCATATAGAATGAAAATGTTTATTGGCAAATGTTTATTTGCTATATGGCAATAAAATATAAAATAAAATAACTCAAAATACAATAAATGAGCAAAAATGCAAACAGTAAACTGCATTATATAACATTTCTACTACGTTTCGACTTTTTTCTTTTATGTGGCTCTTCTTCTTTGTGAAGACAACAACAACAGTTGCCCATCATTGCTGGGTCCCATCGGCCCTTGTATCTTCTTATCGTTGTACTTATATCCTGGTGAAACCTTTCACCTTACTCGTCACATTTTAGAGTGGCCTTTTATTGTGGTCAGCCTGAGGCACACCTGTGCAATAATCATGCTGTCTAATCAGCATCCTGATGTGCCACACCTGTGAGGTGGATGGATTATCTCACCAAAGGAGAAGCGCTCACTAACACAGATTTTGACAGATTTGTGAACAATATTTGAGAGAAATAGGCCTTTTGTGTACGTAGAAAAAGTCTTAGATCTTTGAGTTTAGCTCATGAAAAATGGGGGCTGAAACAAACATGTTCCGTTTATAATTTTGTTCAGTGTATTTCAATATTTGTTTATGTCATGGGTGCATAAACCTTTTTAGTGAATCCAGAGTTATGATATGTTGCTTTTTTCTGGCACAAAGTTTGGACTAGCCGTTAGACAGCCTGGGTCCACACCAATTGCTGTTCCATAAAAAAACATTTATACAATAGTCTGCCCATCGCTTTCTAGGGCTTGATGGATGCCAGACAATTTGTACCGGCCACCCTTCATCTGACCTGCTGTGGAAAGCTTTCAAGACAATGCTTTATATTTCATCATATTCCTACTGGCATATGTCCCTGGTATTCCTGCAAATTGTCTATATTTCTCTGGTATGTTACATGCACATGGGAACCCACCCTCCCTTTCCCTGTAGGGTTTCTAAAAATATAAAAACACACAATGCAGACCTTGTGCGGTATCTGGATAATTACCCCAACATACATTATTGTGGCTCCAAATATAATTCAGCTACACCCCTCACATTTCTCCTTGTGTAAAATTGGGCAATGAGGCATGGCTGTGGTAGAGAATACAATACTACTATATGGTTCTTCGGCAGCAAAAACTTTGAACCTAAAAATTGTGCTACATTTGGTAGAATTACATCTATTTAAAAGTCATGTCAATAAACAAGTATCCCAATGAAGTTCCTCCCCTACACTTGACTTGACTAACATGAGGATTGGCTATTCCCCTGGACCGTACTTCTTATGCAGGGGTTTGGCAACCTTCGGCACTCCAGATGTTTTGGACTACATCTTCCTTGATGCTTTGCCAGCACTATAACTAAAAAAGGAATATGGTAGATGTAGTCCAAAACACATGGGGTGCCGAAGGTTACCTGCCCCTGCTTTGTGGGCTGCACTTTTCTTCAGGCACCTTCACCTGCATATTATTTTGCACAGCATTGTAATATTTTTAATTTAATACCAATTTTATTACCATTTGTTGCACTTCACCATAAAATGTTATGTACTCGTCTTTTGTGTCATTGATGTAAATGCTTCGTTAAAAAAAAAAAAAAAAACGTCATGAGAAATATTACGACGACAAAAGATATATTCACATTGTGAGTCAGGATTTAAAGCAAATTAAACTGAATTTCAAACTTAAAAGACTTTTAATACTCAGTCAGTATAGTGACTCACTAAGAATTCTGCTTTGGCCCTTGTAACCTTTTTTTCAATTTACTTTTTTTTTATTTATGTAAATATTTTTTCTAAATAATATAAGTCTTTATAATCAATTTAATAGTCAGACTTCATAAACTTAATACACTATATAGCTCATTCTACCGCTTTGTGCTACAATGTGCTACTTGACCTACCTGTCAGGGTTTCTCTACTGTTTTAAACAGCAACCCTTCCTCTCGCTGGGCTTTTCAGCTGCTTTTAACGATCAACTCCTTCATTACCGTTTCCACGGTTGCTCACCTGGTTGTTAGCAACAAGCCCTGTTGCTAATCAGTGCAGCCTATTTAAGCAGCAAGTTCCAGTATCTCCTTGCCCTTATCCTGTTTGCGGCTGGACTCACATTTCTCCAATTTACAGAAGAGATTATTTCCTCTGAGTCTCTGTAGGACATGAGAAATGTCTGTGTGATGGTCCTTGAGAGACGTGGAATGGATAAGAATATTGTTGAGATAAACCACCACACATTGCTACAGCATATCTCCCAGGACACCATTCATAAATTCCTGGAAAACCGCTGGAGCATTGCAAAGACTAAAGGGCATTGCTAGGTATTCATAATGCCCGCTCCTTGTGTTAAATGCGGTTTTCCATTTGTGTCCCTCTTTTAGCCTGACTAGATTATATGCCCCTCTCAAATCAAGTTTATTGAAGACCGTTGCTCCCTTGAGGCGGTCAAATAACTCAGTGATCAAGGGAATGGGGTAGGCATTCTTAATAGTGATACGATTGAGACACCTGTAGTCTATACTGGGTCTCAACTCGCCACTCTTCTTTTTCACAAAGAAAAATCCGGCTCCGGCAGGAGAGGAGGACTTGCGAATGAATCCACTTTACAAAGCATCGGTAACATACTCCTCCATGGCTTAATTTTCTGCTACAGACAGCGGGTAAATCCGGCCACGAGGGGGAATGGCATCAGGTTGGAGTTTGATAGCACATTCATTAGAACAGTATGGGGGCAAAACGCTGGCCTGACCCTTGTCAAATCCATCTTAGAATTCCTGGTACTCAGCATGCAACAAAGAGGCAGAAGATGTGCACAAAACTTTGACTGGTTTCCAGAGACAAGTAAATGTACATTGCTTTTGTATATATTGTGTATTAATATTCTTTTTGTATTTTATTGTACCCTATTGTATCAATGCAATGTTTTGTCGACCCAACAAATACTTAAAAACGAGAGAAATCTCAATGTATCTATCCTGGTAAAATATTTTATAAATAAATAAATCTCAGATTTGTGCAAATCAAATGTGGGGTTATGCTTCTGTATTCATGGGTATCCCAAAACAACCAGGTAATATGGAGAGCAAATCACCTGGAGTTGGATCATCTCATGGTTTATAGCCCCTACAGCCAAAGATATGGGCACGGTCAAATGGGTAACGTGGGTAGGCTTTAGTGGTCTGCCATCAATGGCATTGAAAGCTAGCATGCTCTGATGCAAAGATACTGTCTATAAACAAGCCTGCAGCCCCAGAATCAAGTAATGCCTGGATATTAACGGATGACTCAGGCCAGGAGAGGACAATAGGAACTAAGGGTTTGTCTTTAGAGATCTCTGGGGATGCGGAAAGGCTACCCAAGGTCTGTCCCTGACAGTACCTTAGGTGCATGCATTTTCCTGGTGTCCACAGTATAGGCATAAGCCTTCACTCCTCTTAAAGGCCCACTCATGCACTCAGGCGTGAGAAGCATAACAGCCTTGGCTCCACACTGTTAGAGGAACGCTCCTGGGTTCCAGCCTCTGATGTCCATGCCCCATCCTTCCTTCGTTCCTTTCATGGCCGCTTTCCCATGAAACCTAGATCCACCCGTGGGGGTGGGGGTGGGGTTGTTGAGGGGGAGGTACTGTCAGGGTTTCTTTCCTGTTCTAAAATAGCAACCCTTCCTCTCTCTGTGTCTGAGCTATTCCGCTGCTTTTTAAGGATCAGCTCCTTCATTACCATTTTCATGGTTACTCACCTGGTTGTTAGTAGCCAGCCCTGTTGCTAATCAGTGCAGCCTTTAATCAGCAATTTCCAATACCTCCTTGCCCTTGCGTGGTTTCCTGTTTACTGTTTCACAGAAGACTTCCTGTTTCCTGTGTATTTCCTGTGGCTCCTGCTCGTCTGACTACCCACTTTGGTGCCTGACCCCTGCTTGCCTCCTTGGACTTTGCTTCTGTTTTGTTTTTATATGATGCAATTTATTAATAAAGGTGTTTTGCATCTACCTTTTGTCTCTGTCTGGTTCCTGGTCCCTAACACCACCATTGTGACATGTTAAAAGACAAAACTGGCTATCGCTGGAATCCAGACGACAGGGGGGATTTGGGGGGGGGGGGGTTCACAATGTTGATACACTATGTCAAAGGGTTCCATGGGAAAAATTAATTGGGAACCCCTGCTCTAGACAACTATAACTGTACATATACCTACTAGTGCCCCGTTGTATGTACTGCATAAGACTCCACACACCTGTGGGAATTGCATAAAGCAACACCATGTAAAAATTAGTGCTTTACATTAAAATGCCACTTAAATGTTAACGATTGTATACTATGTCGCCTGTTCATGCTGTTTGTTTATTCATGCACTGAAAAATAAAGAATTTATAAAAAAAAAAGTGTCTCGAACCTCATTCTCCTACAGAGCACCGCAATTATGGAATAGCCTCTCGGACAACATTAAATCTGCTCCCAGTCTAAAATACTTTAAGAATTCTCTGTCACTATACTTTTTTACAGAATGTACCTGTAATTATGGTTAATTATATTTCTTATATGTACGTGTTCTGTGTAAAATTTCATTCAGCATTATTTTCCATATTTTATTTTTTTAAATCTTCAGTATACAATTTTGGATTGAAGGTCCTGTCTTTAATGAATGGATAAAAATATATTGTGAAAGAAAATAAGTACCCATTGGTCCATTTTGTCAGATTTGTTTTATCTGTTTGTTCTTTGAAAAGGTACATCCCAAGTTTTCTTGAAGCCCTTTGCTGTAGTTACCTTTTTTTTCTCAGCTGAATACTCTAATACTATGTTAGTAAAGTAGTGTTTTGTTTTTTTCTTTTGCCTGGAACTCTTTTTTACACCCACCATCCTTAAACCGTTGCCAATTTACTCATTGAAATAATTTTCTTCGCTAAACTTAAATACTTAATAAAAGCACAAAATAATATATAATAAAAAACACAACACAAATTATTTTTTAGATTAATACTAAGCAGTGCTCCTTTACTCACTATATAATTTTGAGTTAAAACATGTTTACATATAAATAAACTTGATTGAAGTGTACTATAACAAATTATAAAATAACAAATGCATTCGTTGCAACACTACAGAATCTGCAACTTCAGTGCAATGAAGAATTGTGTTTGATAAAGGGTATGATATATTTGAAGGTGTGAATGATTTTCACTGTTCTATTGCTAGCAAACTCAATCAGCTCTTAATGGAAGAACTGGTATAGCATTCTCAAAGGACCAATTAAAAAATGTAATCCAACGCAACAAGTATACAGCAACAGTGTTTTCAAGTAATTGCCTAGCATAACATACAGCGCCTGAAACTCTTAAACAATAGAACTCAACTAAAACTGTTCTTTCTCAATAGAAAAGTCCGAAAACTTCTGTAACAAAATAAAATACAACATGCGTGTACTTATGAACGAGAGAGCACATCACCAGTCAATATTCGTACATAAATATAGAATTGTATGTATTATACTGTGTATGTACTGTTTGAATGGTATTTCTTAAAGTGTGAGTTGACCTTTTATTTTTTATTGAAAAAGTATATGAAAGCCTTTTCATTCTGTCGGGCTTTATTTTGATTATGATCCAAACATTTGTCTACTAATAAGTTGGCTTTAAGGTAAATGACAGGTACGTCTAAATACATAGCAGAGTGTCAGTGGCAGAGCCAGATTATCCATTTGGTGACTAAGGCGGCCACCTAGGGCCCCAGCTCAGACAAGAGCCTTATGGACCCTGTCTGGGCCCAGAGCTATGGCTCTGGATGTATGGAGGCCCTTCTCAAACCAGTGGGGAGATCAAAACATCTCCATAATTGGCCCTCTGCCATATCACTTTGATGATGGTCAGTACAAGTTGCAGTCCCCCGGCATTTCTTGATGGCTCAGAGTGCTTAATCACTGATTGAGCGCCAGAAAAGTGAGGGTGTTCTTAAAGTGGTCTGTACTTGATACTTATTCAAACAATGGAGCTCTTCCACCAGACCACCAGGGTTCCAGCTCACCCACCACTGTACTGTCAGGAAATGGACACTATCGTCACAAGAACAACTACAGCTTACTGTATGTGTTCTGGTGAGTATAATCATTGCCTTCAGGCTTTTTGCCATAAACACTATCTTTTCAGAGAAAATGCAGTGTTTACATTACAGCCTAGGTATACCTCCAGTGGCCACTCCTCAGAAGGTTGCTAGAGGTGCTTCTTGGGGCAGTGCTGCACAGTGTGACTGACATTCAGTGTCTCCACCCTCTGCATGGAGACACTGAACTTCCCTTACAGAGAGGCATTGATTCAATTCATCTCTATGAGGAGATGCTGATAGGACAGGGCTGTATTTGGCTTGTGTTGGTTCTGCCCCTGATCTGACTCCTTGACAGTCTCAGCCAGTCCAATGCTTTCCTATGGGAAAGCATTGTGATTGGTTTTGATCAACACTTTGATTAACGCTAAGCAGGCAGGTCCAGAGCAGAGCCAGCAGCAGCAGACTGGAGTAAAGGTAAGGTGTTACTATATTAAGAGAGGCAAGGGGGCCAGGAGGACTAGATGGTGTTTTTTTTACACAGGAATACATGTAAGTGTTCCTGACCCTATAGTGTCCTCTTAAGCATGGGCCCAGGACAACCACAAGGGAAACCACGACAGGGCACTGAGCACGATGAGAACTGGGCCTAAATACCTCTCCTCTAGATCTGATAGGCTGTAACCGGCCTTTGACCCCAAAGCAGTTACCAGGTTTTCATTTGCATAATTGCTGCTCAGCATTAACCCTTCTGTGGATTTGGTTGCTGCTCGGCACAACGTTTCCTGTGTGGACAGTAAATGTCATTAACCACATTTTTATAAGCGGATGAATACGTGACACTTCATAAGCCACAGCTAACTACACTAAGATCCTAATGCATAGGCACCTAAAGCTTTGTTCCTTTTTACTCCCATCATGTCCCTAACGCACTTTTTGTGTCACTTTGTGTTGACATACTATCTAAATTAAAACAGAAATTATGAACATGTACCGTCTACACACAAACCTGTAACTTAAGAAAATAATTTGTGGTTTTTGCTTTGTCAAGAAAGTTAATATTTATTAAATAAAGTTTAGTTGAAACTTTTTTAAAAATACATTGCAAGTTTTAATTTCTTTAAAGAGTACAATAGTCCCAGTGACTATAATTTTAATAGATGTTTAACATAAAATAAAAATGCACGCACTCTAATTTAATGGGGTGCACATACCAGGCCCAGTTGTTACACACCAAGATTCTCTCACTTCATTATGTGTTAGCACAGCCAATTTATTCACTTAGTATCACTATAGTAAACATTGCAGCCATATTTGTGTTGGTAGCCACATGCCCTATGTGCCCCTGCTCTTTCATTGCTAGTGATCAATAATGTGGAATTGCTCTGTTGAAAGTTTGTCTTTATATGGAACAATGTACAAATGGCTCAATCCAACAAAATCTGAATATTTAACCATTTAGGATTGGTTTACTAAATCCTGACATCCCATAATTTTATCATTGTTAGCAGAATGACCAGCATACTCAATAACAATCAGTTTCGGCAGACTAAGTAACTGACCTCTGGCACCTACTGTACAGTAGGATGTTTATAGAAAGATTTTGGTTCAGCATACTAACAGACTGATTCACTAAAATATTTATTTCAAAGTGAATTTTCAAATTTCAGGCCAAAATGGCTAAACTTGCATATCTGACTTGGAGAATTTTTCCTATTTGGCTATTTTTGGTCAAAAATAAAAATTTTGAATTTCTGAAAAAAACACACTTAACCAAATAACCCCACATCTGTCTTTGTTAGGTTGTAATTAAATGTACATATAAGTTTTCATTTAACTAAGCAGGGAATGTCTTATCTCATATTTGTCAGAGCTGGCTCAGCCATTGAATCAATATAAACTATATTGTCATTAGTGTTATGAAAATGTGCCTAATTACTGCTTCTTGTATTAAATTAAACGTATGTGTCCCTGGGGGTCTAGGTACACTAACAAGCACCTTAGGTTTTCTGAATTCAATGTCACCTTTAATCAACATAGAAAAAATAGATGTGCAGAGATATATTGTCAACTAATCATCATAATAAATTATTTATTATATTGAGCTCTCCTCCTCAAGAGGATGGTCTAAAGCAGGGGTTCCCAATTCATTTTTCCAGTGGAACCCTTTTACATGGTGTATCAACATCGTAGAACACCCCCCCCCCCTTCCTCCCCACCCCCCAAAATAAATTTTGCGCCATTGCATAAACCTTTTCTTTGAATTTGCTGGTGTGTGTCTGTGTGTCAGTGTTTATCTGTGTGTGTATGTATCTGGCACACAGATACCCACACACTGGCACATAGTGGCACACAGATACACACACCGTGACACACAAATACACACACCTTGACACATAGTGTGTATCTGTGTGTGTGTGTGTGTATGTATCTGTGTGTCATGGTGTGTGTATCTGTGTGTAAAAGTCTGTGTATTTGTGTGTGTCAAGGTGTGTTTATCTGTGTTTGTATGTGCCAGTGTGTGTCAGTGTGTATCTGTGTGTGTGTGTGAGTATCTGACACACAGATACACACACACTGGCACATAGTGGCACACAGATACACACACCTTGACATACAGATACACACACACACACTGGCACATACACACACACACACATACATAGGCACATAAACTCACACACACTGGCACAGACACACACTGACAGATACACTGACACACAGGCACTGACATACATATGTATACACACATACTCTGGCACATACACACACTGACACAAACAGACACTGACACACACAGACACTGACATACATATATACACACACAGTGACACATACACACACACCTTGACATACAGATACACAAACTGACACATACACACACAGATTCACACACATTGGCAAATGCATACACTGACACAGGTACACATACACACAGACACATGTTTATATGTTTAATTTACCTTTTTTCTTCTTCAGTGCTGCAGGCAGCTGTTTGAAGATGGTGTGCCATGTTGGCAGCTACTCACTCCTCGCTGTACTCCTTCTCTCTCCAGCTGTCACTTCCTCCCAGCATTCCATACAACACGGATCCGGTCGCGGTCTTAGACGCCCAGACTAGACCCCTGTTTAGCTATACCCATCGCCGACAGGCAAATTGCCACGGAACCCCAATTCTGTTCTCATGGATCCATAGGGTTCCGTAAAACACTAATTGGGAAACGCTGGTCTAAAGCTATTTTTCAATTTATCCCCTTGAGTTTTACAGAAAAAGCTGTTTATTTATAGATGTTGATATTACACAAATTAATGGATCTTATTTTATTGACCACAGAACGATGAAAGCCTAAAACGACTCAGAAGCTACTCAAGAAAGTTTGAAATCAATCCGAGCAATCTTAGAACTACTGCACCTTAATATCTTGGAATCCCTAGTGCAGGGATAGCCAACCTTCGGCACTCCAGATGTTGTGGACTACATCCTCCATAATGCTCTTACACACATAATGCTGGCAAAGCACCGTGGGAGCTGTAGTCCAAAACATCTGCAGTGCCAAAGGTTGCCTATGCCTGCCCTAGTGCCTTGGAATTACCTGCATGGTTTATATTAGTGTTGCATTCTCTCAAACGCCCAATAGAGGGCGCTTCTGAATAATTTCTGATGTCCTCAAGTGTCTTTAAACTATAACCCTTCATAGCACATTACAGCTGTAGTTACCTTGATCTTCCAGCAGAGCCCCTAAGGAATGTAACTTGCACTCCCGTTTTCCCATGCACACACACACACACACTCACACACAATGAAACCCTGTGTGCTGGTTGAAATTCAGTGAATAGCTTGTATCTGCTGCAGGCACTGCTCAGAGCAATGAACAACAATTTAGCTAAACTTCAGCTACATTCTAACTACTTATCTGTACCTTCAGATAACCAGTGTATGGTCAGTGCAGGACTAGCAGCCTCTGTGCCTGGTTTGGATATGAAGCTAACAGCTAACACGAGTTTACGCAGCTAGAAGTTTGAAGTTTTACTTGTCGTTTGAAGAGGAGGAATTGTCTCCCCCGTTTGGTGACACAGCTTTCTAAAAGGTAAGCTCTGGGAGAAATTCGAACTCTCATTTCCTGTCTTTTTCAATGCATGCTTTATTCTAAAAAAAACTCTATATATTTTTTTAATTGTTTTTTTTTTCTTTTTAAAGATAATTTATTATTTTGTATTTAAAAGCACCAACATATTCCACAGCGCTGTATATTTGGTAATAGAAAAAAAACAAAAAAACAGGCATAATAATGTAGACGTAACCATACAAAATAACAGTGGATGTGTTTGTGAGATTAGAATCTGGCAATTACAGCACTTTTAGAGAAAGGGCTTTGCAAGAGGGCTGGTGAGCTTGCAATCTAAGGGTTAAAAGGGGGAGATGAGACAATAGTTTGCAGGAAAATGTAAAACTGATGGCCTGGGTGTAAATAATAATATATAGCATGATGACGTTCTTGCCGCTTTTATACCATGAATATCATATTATTGATGTGATTATGAAACAGTGAATTGTGACAAATTTAACACCACATTGCAAAATTCATGATAAAATTGCTAGGTTTGAAAACTAGATGAACTGATGGATTTTCCCATTGTAGCTATTTTGGCCTTAATTTTGCAATTCAGTTTTTTTCCCCACAGGTTAACTGAATAAACCCTAAGTTCAATACTTAGTGGATAAACCCTCAAGCTTTTCTATAAAGCCAAAACATGAGGAGAACTGAAAAAAGGCTTACACTTGTAAATAAAATGTTTATCGATATTAATATTTTAGAATTTTATTGCAGCATGCTACATTCACTTTGAGCACCCGATGTTTTAACTGTCCTTTAATGAAATAAGCAGCATCGATGCTACATGCATTTCACATATTTGGTGCTCAGATATTTTTGTTTGTTTGTCATTTATTAATATCAGGCGAACTTGTTGGGATTTGTTAACTGTTATCTAATTAATTTTCATCAGATTTTCGTTTAGTTGTTTTAAAAAAAAAAAAAATTGCTGCCACTTGTTTATAGAACCATACATTATTTTGACTTTAAGGTATAGCTTGCTGTAGTGATCATGCTATCTGGTGTTTAGGATTTTGCACAGTGTCCCTTTAATGAAATGTATTTTATTGTATCTCCAGCAGATTCGTCACCTGACACTCACTCCACTTATGTGACAATAAAAGTCACAGTAAAATATAATCTACTGCATTGTTATTCTGTATTTACTCCATCTATTCGGAAAAAGTGCCTCCGAACATCAGAAGAATCATGGGGGAAACAGCTCCCCTTCAAACTACACCAGGGAGTCTTGGAATAGTGGGTGGAGTTGGGCTCCTCGGGGGTGGGACAGTAACACCACGTGTTCACAATGCTATTGTGGAACGCTTACGTGCTCGGATTGCCGCATGCCGGGAACATCATCGAAATTGCCAGGGTCGGTATGAGCGAAGTAGGGCTGAGAGCTCGGACAGAGAAAGAGAAAATACTTTACAGCTGCTCACTCTAGTGCAACATGGCCAGGGCACCAGGAAAACCAACAAGCACGTAAAGAATGCTCCACCACCTGACTATCATCATCATCATCATCAACAACAACATCAACACTTGTTGGGCAACAGCAGAAATGGCAATGAGATTAAAGCGGAACAGTCCCAGCAAACATCTAATGGCCTTGACCAAAGGAACTCGGCCCTCATTGCTGTAAGTAATTATTTATTTATTTTACTTGGGTCATACTATGGTATATATTATATGCACTTGGGACATTTCAGTTGCTACAATATAACATTAATATAATGGTACTAATAGTAATATAGAAGTAGCTCATCAGGTTTTAGTTCTATAAATTACAAGAAGACTCAGGTAGCAATTGATTGTTCTCAATTTGTCACAAGTTATAGGCACTTATATTCCTTAAATAAAAATATAGCTATCTGACCAGTCTAAGACTCCATAGCATCCTAGGGCAGGGGTAGGCGACCTTCGGCACTCCAGATGTTGTGGACTACTTCTCCCATAATGCTATTGTAGCCATAATACTGATAAAGCATCAGGTGGAACATATGGAGTGTTAAAGGTAAGGTACCCTGTCTTGGGCTTTTATACTATCCTCAACCCTTTTACCCAAACTATAATCTCAGTTCAAGATTCAAGCTAATGATTCCAGTGGGTGTGAAAAGAGTGATCCCATTTGCTGACTGAGACTGCTTTTGCCAGACATAAATATTAAGAGATTTATCCGTTTTGGTGCAACGGAATGCCATGAGTTATTTGATACATACAGTTCTCCAATGTGTATATTCTGGCCTATATTTTGTAATGATCCATAATTCTATGCCCTACCTATGATTTGCAGTGCCAAAAAACTAACCACATACACTGTACTCTGCATAACTATCTGACCAGCTCTAGCCCACTCCTTCCTCCCTTTTCTATGTCTTTTCAAAAATATGCTTCAGTCTCTTTACCGTCATCTTCATCTCTGTCCATTATTTTTGCACTTTCCTTTCGTTTCTTCTAATCTTTTCCACATTTAATTTACATTATCCTTTAGACATTTTTCCACTCCTCCATGTGCATATACATAGTCTTTTTTTTTCCCATGCTGTCTCTTTGCACACTTTTATTTATTTTTTTAATTCTACTGGTGTTTCCCCATTTTTACTCTTCTTCCATCTCTGATGTTCTATGAATACCACTAAAATTCCTCAAAACTCCCTTTTCCCATCTTGCCCAACTCTCTGAACAACTCCAAGTGTCTTAACTGCTCTATTAACCCTCTGAATTATTTCTGTAAGTCCCTCAATCAACCCTCAGTTCCTTAGCCCTTCCAGTCAAGCTTTTCACCAAGTTTCTATCAAATTTGTAGGCCACTTTCAGACTGCCTTTCAGCAAGACACACAAAGCAGGAGGGTCCCTCAATATCAATAGGTAGAATTAATCTGAAACTCACCTTTGCCACCAACAGATGTCCTGTAGACTCATACGTTTGAACGTCAAGTTAGAGAGGACTTGCAAGTTTCCATCAGTAACCAAGTATCTACCTCTTGTAGATCAAGAACCCTTGATAGCGGTATATTGCCTGCAACCAGAGGGTTACAGACTTTGTTTTTCTATGTTCCCACATGTGCCTGAATGTTATAGGGCATGTGTAAAATTTAATTTACCTGTGCTCTGTATCACACAATGCGCATTGGGGCACCTCTCAGTCCATAGAAAATAATTATTGACCGGTAAAGGAGATCTTCAAATTTCTCCAATCCACCAAATAGCAGGACCACATAGACAGGTAGTCCTCGCATGGGATTTTCAGAATGCCTATTGGGTGATTCAGCAGTAATTTTCTGGTATAAATTTCCAATAACTTTAGGGACTTTTATTATTTGAGGGACCACCAACAGTTGTCTAAGAAGGGTTGGCCAACTGTAAGGGGAAAAGCGAACATGAATTCCTGTTTGGCATGCTGTGAGTTAAAATTATAGTGACACCAGCATCAGTTTTGATTGTGATCTAAGCTTTAATAAATTATCATCTGAGATAATTTGTTCTAATTTTAAGATGCATTTCTCCTCTGGCTGTAAAACGTTCTGTTCTTCTTTTTATGATGCCAGCTGTGATATGTGCTGTGTGTTGGGTGGACAACAATGTCCAACGTGTTATAGGCCGTTCACAGTTTGTACTTGTTTGACTGTCGGTAGCCTGATTCTTACGTCAGCTGATTATCAGGGTAGTCATTGACTCCAAACTTCTAAAAAAAAAAAAAAAAAAAAAAAAAAAAGAGTATATTTTAACAAACTGGAAGATCTCCCTAAATGGAATCAGCTAGCTTGTAAGTGTGTATTATGGCTCATCCTTCATGATTCACGTTGGTTGCCTATGTTTTCTGATGTGAAATTTCTGAATAATGCAGTGTGATACAGTGATGACTGATTTTAGGCAGGGACCTGCCAATGAGCTCACATAGAAATAAATTGTCAAGCAAATTAAACACATTATGCAGTTTCCTTCAGAACCATGAGTAGTGTGCGAGAGATTTATAAATGAATCTGTTGCATCTGTGTCACATTTTCCTAAGAAATTAGTTTATTTTACATGAAAGTGAGTCTGGATGTACCACATTCAGTGGTAGATGTTTAAAGTCGGTTATTTCATAAATTTTCTGCATGTTATTAAACCATTTTAAACTATTTTTAGTTTTTTTTTTCAAAAACACAATTTTTATTATACTTGGCACAATTATGATAACCCAAATTTAGAAAGTGACACTCTAAGTACCATAACAACTTGAGACTCATAAAGTGGTTTTGGTGTAGAGCTCATGCCCCTGCAGTTTCAGTGCTCAATTCTCTACCATTTAGGACTTTGTTCAGCCTAGCTACACCCTCACCTGTAACTTACACAACCTCTTTTCGCACCTCCTGAAAATATTCCACAGTACGTTTATTTTTAATTTCTTATCTCCCACTCCGTTAATTGTTTGATAGAGCCTACATCAGCAAGCAGCATCCTGTATGTGATTCAAGTTCAATTAACAGAGCAGGAGATAAGAACTTCTAAAGTAAATACACTATGCTGTGAAAATGACAGCTTTTTTATGGAGGCTGCGTGAGTCTTGGCCAGGGGAGGTGTGGCTAAAGTTGCAAAAACAAAGTGATTTAACTCCTAAATAGCAGAGAATTGAGCCGTCAAACTGCATGGGGCATGATCTACGTGCTAAAACTACTTCAGGTGCTTAGAGGATCCCTTTTTTAAAAGAACACTATAATCACCTAAATTACTTTAGCTAAATAAAGCAGTTTTAGTGTATAGATCATTCCCCTGCAATTTCACTGCTCAATTCACGGTCATTTAGGAGTTAAATCACGTTGTTTCTGTTTATGCAGCCCTAGCCACACCTACCCTGGCTATGATTGACAGAGCCTGCATGAAAAAAAAAACTGGTTTCACTTTCAAACAGATGTAATTTACCTTAAATAATTGTATCTCAATCTCTAAATTGAACTTTAATCACATACAGGAGTCTCTTGCAGGGTCTAGCAAGCTATTAACATAGCAGGGGATAAGAAAATCTTAATAAAACAGAACTTGCAATAAAGAAAGCCTAAATAGGGCTCTCTTTACAGGAAGTGTTTATGGAATGCTGTGCAAGTCACATGCAGGGAGGTGTGACTAGTGTTCATAAACAAAGGGATTTAACTCCTAAATGGCAGAGGATTGAGCAGTGAGGCTGCAGGGGCATGTTCTATACCCCTAAACTGCTTCATTAAGCTAAAGTTGTTCAGTTGACTATAGTGTCCCTTTAAGCTGAATGAACACAAATGTTTCAAAAGAATAATAAATGTTTTCACAATATCTTAATTCGTTTCTTCCTAATAGCAGTGGGGAAAGTGGTGCCCCTGCAGTGAGCAACTTATTGTGATCCATTGTCTGATGAATATCATGTTTCTGGTTCTATCAAGAAGAACATTCACCTTTGGGTACCAGTTGATGGACTAAAAGCCTTGAGTACACAGAACATGTTCTTCTCTACTTACTTTGATAGATCTATACCTAGGTTGTAACGTAGCAATGTGGATTGCTATGGTTTGAGAGTTGAGTAAATGTCCATGTAAACAACATTCCAAGATATGTGTTCTGGAGCAAGTTTAATATAGGAACAGAATGTTCTTGAGCAAATTGGTAAAAACAATTTGGTGTTAACAAAAGGGTGAGAACTAGCAAGCGCGCAAGCATACGATGAACTGTTTGGAATGTACATAAGAAATAATTTTTCTAGAAACATTTAAAAAAACTGCCGCCTTAATAATTAGCGTTAATATTACACAAGGTAATGATTCAGATTTTACAAACCTCAGAGGACTGATGTGAGGTGAAGGCTGATGTGATTCTATGTTACCAGATGAAAAATATTGTCCTCTTTAAGTTTTTTATGTCTTGAATTAACAGAATCATTGTAATCAAGGTTTGAACGTTTGAATGTTACAGTCAAGAATACTAGTGTTTTTTATTGGCCTTTTGGTTATCTGATTATTGACTGTAGACCATCACAGGTGCTCCGGTCACATCTCCTTAAGGGTGGCATTGTATGATCTTATACCCAATAAGCATAATGCATATATCAACACCAATATATATGTGACTTTAAATATATCTCTTCTCACTTCAATACCATAAATGGCAATGTCACTTATTACAAGTCAGATGTGTATTTAAAAAAAAAAATGGTTCCAATGGAAATTTGTTGGCCAACCAGGTCTGCGTTGATTTGTGCTAAAACAACATATTTGGACCATGCCCTCCAAATGTAATATCTCACAATTTTCTGAGGTATGATCTTGGTACTAAAATAAGGTAAGACGACCAAACCTGGGAACATTGTCAGCATTCCAATGTAGGCATGAGTTGGCCAGACCTGTTTCTAAACATAGATTGCACCATCGTTTAAATGATTGGTCAACATTAAAATCATACCCGTTGGGTTTCATCAAGGGGATTCCTGCTCCATCCCAGTGACCCAGCAAGTGGCAATCAAAATTAATCGGATATGTACACAGTTTTAGTATTTTGTCACGCAACCTTAAATATTGGCATCTGCCTCACGTGCTATAATTTAATGTACCGAAAAATATGCCAAAGACTTGCTAATCTACCATTATATTTACCAGGTCCTCAGGTCAAGATTTACTCCATTCAAGATTACTTACACTTGATTGAAAGATATGCACCTTATAACCTTGACTGATCCATGTGCAGGTCATTGAATGAATGCTTTGGAACAATTTGTAGGTTCTGACACAACAAAAGCATAATGTGGAAGCTTAAGTGATTTACCTGCGCTAAATGGCTCACACTTATGTAAACACAAACATGACATAATATAGACACTCTACAAATCCTGTTTAAGATAAATGACTCAATGGACGCAATTAAGACTATTCTGCCCAGCTTGATGCAATTTGAAACCATCTCTGTTAAAACCGGAAACTCATTTATTTTATATAGAACTTCATTAGTTTTTGCTTCCAATTTATTCCAACCGTCATGATTTACAATATCGCTAGAATAAATATGAACAATTAAGAGAAAAAAAACATGTTTATTTTAGATTCAATACTAGACAGATGTAACATTCAAGGACAAATAGTTGTGATAAGTGGACTTGTATCTGGTATTCCTGTGCAGTTTGTGGGTTTGTTTGTTTTTAATACTTCGTGTTTAACCCTAATTGTAGCTTTGTGTGGCCATCCCCAGCAACCTTGGAAAGTAAACTCACCAAGATACGCTTCCTCAGGTTGCAAACCGGATGTAATCAGGATCAAAATATGCTTGGTGACCCCTGGCCCCCCCATGAAGCACCATCACTCCTGGCCCTTCCAAAACACATACATAGATAGACACAGACTCCCGGTTAAATACTTGCATTGGCAGATACATACATAAAGCCAAAGTCACACAAACGCATATACACAGACACAGACAGACATTCACCGATACAAACACGCATATATTCACAGACAGACACACACGCAGAAAGGCACACACTGACATGCACATACAGACATAGACATACACACACTAGAAAATGAAGGATTCTGGTACTGGTGCTGGGGGCAGCTCTTCTTGCAAGGCTGGTTTCCTGCATGGGCTTGTGAGCAGCATAGTGATAGGGGTGCAGAGATATGACATAATATTCCTTGTGTTTCTATTTACACTGAGCTGCCAGCATGCACCCCGATTCTCTTTGGCCCTACAGGCAGCCTGGAATGTCACATTGCTACATGTATACTGCTCTGTGGTGGTCTCCCTTCCCAGTCTGCTCCGTGAGTCTTTGCAGTCTCCAGCCAATATTCACAGTGCAGACTGGGCAGGGAAGACAGCACAGGACTAGCTATTCTGGGGGGGGGCATGCTTGTTGCAGGACCAAAGAGATTTGGAGCTGAGAAGCCTCATATCTGAGTTTGTAGCCCCCCAGCCTCTCCATAGTGATGCGCATGGAGACCTTTGTTTTAATTTAGGTTGTATATTTTTTTATCTGCAAGGGATTCGTTTTTTGGGGGGATACGGGGGGTGGTATAAATTAAAGTTCCTCTCATTTTTACCTGCTAAGTTACTGTGAGCAGACTGAATAGGATATATAACAAATTATAGTCTCTCTCTATCTGCATTGAGTTACACGTTCTTGTGAGGTCGTTCGGGAAGATTTTCAAACAGTGCTAGTTACTGGCGTTATGCTACTCTCTATTTGTTTAATATTATTTATTTATAACGTGCTCGTATTGTATGATTTTAACTTGGATATTGGTATGCTACTGTTTGTTCCCTTCAACAAGGGCAGCTGTAAATTCATTGCACAAGATTTTTGTTTGGTTTGGTTTTATGATAGACATTACTTTTGTCAGCCAGTCACATACCAAGAAGTGACTACACAATGGCACTGGGTCCTGGGATTTTTTTTAACATTATTATTTTAACACTTGCAAGTTGTTGAAGTGGTGTGTATACTTTCTCATGCCAGGACCAATTAATAAATGTATGTTTAGGCAAGGAATTCTTTTTAGAGTACATTTCCTGCAAACAATTGCACATTTTATACTACTTAACTAATAAATATATAGTAAAAAGAAAATTAAGTGAAAATATTTTATGTGTACAATAATGTACTATTACAGATTTTTTTGATCATCTGTTGCAGACGTATTTAGGAGAGTGACATAAATTATGAGAAATAATACACATTTCCATCTTGCAATAACTTAAAAATAGTGTAGAAGGACAAATATAATTTTATCCCATACAGATGTTTTGACACAGTAATTGAAATAAAAATGTTTAAAGACTAACAGCTCTTTATAAGAAATCTGCTGACATTTTTGGAAATGCAGCGTCCCAAAATGTCAGCAGAATTAAAAAAAATTATCTCTCCATCTACTCAGTTTTATCACTTAATCCCCATGTCTCTCCATCCCTCAATATTTATTTATGTATTTATTTATAAAATATTTTACCATGAAGGATACATTAAAAATTTTCTCGTTTTCAAGTACGTCCTGGGCCCACAAACACTGCATTGCTACAATAGAGTACAGTATAATACATCTCTCCATCAATCTCCTATGTTTCTCCAAGAGATATTTTGTAGACCACTCATCAAACTAATACCTCTAGCTAAATATTTTAGTCTATTCCTGATAATTGTTTTTTCATTGTCTCCATTCACCGGAGTCTTCGATATTTGTTAATTTGTATTTTTTTCCCCTTTCACTATCAGGTTTTGGGTATCCCCCGATCGTTCCATTGGTTTCTCTATATTCACTTATGACTCCCATCATTTCTCAAATTTCTTGTTGTTTTCCTGACTTTGGTAGCTTCTTGCCACCTTCTCAATTCTTCGTTTCCATGGTCTCAGTCTCAGACTCTTATTTTGCCTTGATATATTTTTTTAAAGGGACACTATAGTGAATAGTGCAGTAGCCCTCTGGTTTTTTTTTAGAACAATTTAGGGTTATTTCCACATCAAGTGGCTGTCATGCTAACAAACACAAGACGAGCATTTATGGCACTAATTGAGTAACACTCAGTCATGTGATGCAGAAGCCAAAATTAAAGCATTGAATACAATACTTTCCCTCGAAGAAGCCCGCGAATCAGGTCCCCAATGCTCCTCTTATGCCTCGTTTCCACTGAGCGGATCGGTTTGGTTCGGTACGGTTCGCTATTTTGGGTGTTTCCATTATGAAAGTAGTCCATACAAGCAAACCGTACCGATCCATTGAGGGTCCTGCTTCAGATGTAGGGCCATAGGAAATGGAATGGTTCGGTTAGGGCGGAGCTACTATACAATCCATTGATTGGTGGACAAGAAGAGCATTTTTTCTAAACCCTGCATGGCCGTGAAGGTCTGACTTGCAGCAGGGGCGTATTAGCCGCGAGGCAAACAAGGCATTTGCCTTGGGCGGCATTTTCCAGGGGGCGGCAAAAAACGCCGCCCCCAAATGCCCAAGGCAAATGTCTTGTTAGCCTTGCGGCTAACAGACATGCTGGGCTGGTTGCTGGTTGCTGGGCGGCCGGCGAGGGAGCTCTTCCCCTGAGCTCTCTGCTCAGCTCCCTCGCGCGCCGCCCGCAGAGTGAGACTGGGAGCCGGAATATGACGTCATATTCCGGCTCCGCCTCCCAGCCTCACTCTGCGGGCGGCGCGCGAGGGAGCTGAGCAGAGAGCTCAGGGGAAGAGCTCCCTCGCCGGCCGCCCAGCCTGCCCGCCAGTGCCGTCCTGCAGCCACTGGACCACCAGGGAATGGGAGAACCCCCCCACCCCCAGCATTCCCAAAGGTAGGGAGGCGGGGGGGGGGGAGTAAATAAAAAAAAAAAAATGTGTTAATGTGAGTGTGTGTCTCTGACTGTGTGTGTCTGATAGTGTGTATGTGTGTCTGATAGTGTGTGTGTGTCTGTTAGTGTGTGTGTGTCTGTTAGTGTGTGTGTGTCTGTTAGTTTGTGTGTGTGTGTGTGTTAGTGTGTATGTGTGTGTCTGTTAGTGTGTGTGTGTGTGTGTGTGTGTGTCTGTTAGTGTGTGTGTCTGACTGTGTGTCCGACAGTGTGTCTGTTAGTGTGTGTGTGTCCGACTGTGTGTGTTTGTTAGTGTGTGTGTCTCACTGTGTGTGTCTGTTAGTGTGTGTGTGTCCGACTGTGTGTGTTTGTTAGTGTGTGTGTCTGTTAGTGTGTGTGTGTCCGACTGTGTGTGTTTGTTAGTGTGTGTGTCCGACTGTGTGTGTTTGTTAGTGTGTGTGTCTCACTGTGTGTGTCTGTTAGTGTGTGTTTGTCCGACTGTGTGTGTTTGTTAGTGTGTGTGTCCGACTGTGTGTGTTTGTTAGTGTGTGTGTGTGTCCGACTGTGTGTGTCTGACTGTGTGTGTGTTAGCTAGTGTATGCGTATCTCTCAGTGAATGTGTGTGTATTTAGAAGGCGGGGCAGGGGGGAAGGGTTGGGTGGGGGTGACGCGCGCGCGCGCGGGGGGAGGGGGGGTGTCTGAGTTTTGTCCTGCCTAGGGCAGCACAAAACCAAGATACACCACTGACTTGCAGTGGAAACACTCACCAGAATGGGCCGGTCCATTCTAAACCTTCCAAACTGTACCGACCCGAACCGATCCGCTCAGTAGAAACGAGGCATAAGTGGACCATAGGATTGGACTGTCGAGGCTATGCCTCCTCCATGACATCGGGGAAGGTGTAGTGGTGAGCCTTGGCACGGCTTTCCTCTGACAAAGGTAATTAAAATCCTTTATTTATTCATGTATATGGTACATAGTAGGGCTATAAAGTACTAGGGACAGAGGAGCACTATAGCATTAGAAATACAGGTTTGTATTTCTTACTCTACATTGTTCCTTTAAGCCTGTCTTTCCTCCACTCTGTTTGTCTCTATTATCGTTGAATGTAGAGATAACTGGGATATTATTCACACAAGGATTTGCATTGGTTAAAATAGTGAGAAATACAGAATTAGCATGTATGTGAAACAGAATATTGTCAGTGCTCCAGGCTGTGTTTCAACATTAATATTATTATGCAAATGTTTTAAAAGGAGCTCTCAAGTAAAATTGGTAAATAAAAAAACCTGAGCATACAAAATTGAGCATATTTTATACCAATATTTCTTCACCAGTTCGGCAGTTTGGAGAAAACGTTTATTAAAGATTCCACCTTTTTCCATTTATTAAACCTTTTCACCTTTCTCACCTAAACCACTTGCTATTAGTGTCATTTACAGCACAAATGTCAGTAATTTCACTGTTCAGTGTTTACGTAGTTGTGTTTTGTTTGTAGTTTTTCTGTTTTTTTTTTTCTACAATAGTGTGTGGCTGTATGTGACATCACTTATACATAACAGCTGTAGTAAAACAATTCCAACTGCTGTATTGAAGCTGGAATATCCCTTTAACGCTGAGTTTTACGTCTGACACACACAGACGTGTCTTGTCGTGAATTAATCATGTGACAAGTGAGCCCTCCCATCACCCAACAGACCAGCAGCCCTCTATGTATTTCACCCTATGCTTGGAAACCAAGTTTACATATTCCTGCAGATAGTGTGAAAACAAATAAAATAAATATAGTTTAGAAATGTAACATTCTTAGTTACTTGGATGGAATATTTCCTGCCATAATATGTAAAGTCACGTTTACATTGTTTCCTGTGTTAGAAACACAACTCAAATATCCTCCACAAAAATGATAAAAATATCCATCTATTTTTAAGGGACCACTAAAGGCACCCAGACCACTTCAGCTCAATGAAGTGGTCTGGGTGCCAGGTCTCCCTAGTTTTAACCCTGCAGCTGAAAACATAGCAGTTTCACAGAAACTGCTATGTTTACACTGCAGGGTTAATCCAGCCTCTAGTGGCTGTCTCCCTGAGAGCCATTGAGGCCGCTTCCGCGATTTACATGGAGTAAATCGCACTCCTCATGGAGTCCAGTGTCAGCTAAGATCCCCATAGGAAAGCATTGAGTAATGCTTTCCTATGGGTGTATTTTAGTGCGTGCACGTCTCTGGCCGCGCATGTGCATTCGGCTCCACTCGGAAGCTGACATCGATGGAGGAGGAGAGGTCACCAGTGCCGAGGGAGCCCGACTCTGGATTAAGGGAAGCAAATAAATGGTTAATTCACCACAGAACGGGGCCCTAGTCACCTAAACAGTGACTAGGGCTCTATAGCGTTTGGAATACATATTTGTTTTCCTAACGCTATAGTGTTCCTTTAAAGCAAAAATGTATACATTTATGAAAGGGAAGCATATCATAAAAGCTGTATAGTGTGATCTCGTTCTAAACAGATTGCTGAGTGATATAGTATAAAGGTTCCAGCTAGTCTAACCAGACTCTGTTTATTTCTGTAAAAGGAGAAATAGTAATGATTTACTGGGATTAAAAGATTTCATGTGATATAGCCTAGTTTTGTATTATTTTGCAATAAATACACATACCGTAAGTTAATCTTTCTTTTGAGTGCATCTTTTGGCTTACTCTTTCTTGTGGTGACCACCATCTTTAGCCCTTTTTGGGCCAGAAGCACCCCTTATGCATTGAAAACTGTCCCAGAGTTCCTTGGTGAGAATCCTGAAGTTTGCCAGAACTCCTTAACAGTCTGGTTTATATTTCTTTACTAATTTTGATCAGATGAGTGATGCTTTTGAGGAAAAAGAACAACCTTTTAGACTAAACTATACAACATGTCTGCTTAATAAGGTAGCTGCTATGAGAAGTTAAGAAAAGAGAGCTACATTAAAATCCTCACCATTGAGGCTCATAGGAGCTAGCTCACACTATTTTCTTAAAGGGAAACTATAGGCAAGGAATACAAAATTGTATTCCTAGCTTATAGTGTCGCCCTCCTCGCTTGCGTCCCCCCAACTCCCTTTTGTCGCTTACCTGAATCCAGCGCCGATGTCACTCGGCTGGGTCAGGCTCTGCCTTCATTCTTCCACTCCGCCGCGATCGCATTAGTACTTCCCCATAGAAAAGCAGAGCTCTAGGACGTCCAGTGTCAGCTAACCACCGGGAAGCGCCTCTAGTGGCTGCCTGGTAGGCATCTACTAAAGGTGGAGTTAACCCTGCAAGGTAATTATTGCAGTTTTTTATATTTTTAATATATAATTTGTGTATGCATTAGAAACTACATTACAAAATACAAGTGTTTTTTTTTTTTCCCCCCATAAATAAATTGGTAAATATGACAGATCTACTTTAATCCCCAAAAATGTCAGCTTGTTTGAGCAGGGAGCCGAACACCCTCTGTTCCTTTTTCTTTAACCTGTCTTGTTGCAAATACTAGGCTGTTTGTCCAACTATTGTAGAGCACTAGAGAAGTTGTTTTTATATATAATAATAATAATAAAAATAATAATAATAATTGTTGTTATAAGGCAGAGATGTGGGTTACCACAATCCCCAAACAAAAAATGACTTCAGATGAAAAGCTCCCACAGTGAAAACCAGGATAAATGCTAACAATAAAGAAAGAGACAGCACAACCACTTCTAGTACAGAAATTAGTTCTACCACAATTTATTGAAGGAGCAAGAATTACAAGCGAACATTTCGCTATAACCCTTCTTCAGTGCATCTTGTCCTTAATAAATAAAGTGCACTCACCGGAATATATAGCAGAATAAGTGGGGCAATAAATCCCTCCCCTAGTGAAGAAGGTAAGTTAAATTAATCAAACCGCCATGTTCCCTGATCTTCCATGTTGGCCTGATGCGTAATGATGTCACTTAAATGTAACAGGCAAAAATAAATCGTAACTCAATAAATGTATTGAGTTCCAATTTATTTTAACTGTTACATTGTTTGACCCTTTTAAGCTCCCATCCGCCTAGCCTACCTGTATTACTTACCCGCACGTTTTGTTTACTTACTCCATAGCAACAAGCTGATATGTTGCGTGATACCACGTATGTCATGCGTTATGTCATTATGCATCACTTGACCGCGCGCCAAAACAAAAGAGTCGGGGACATGGTGGCAAGATGCTGAAGGGAAACGCACCTGCCTTCTTCAGTGGTGGTGGGGGCGGGATTGGGATTAATTGCTTCACCTATTGTGCTATATATTCTGGAGAGTTCACTTTATGTATTAAGGACAAGATGCACTGAAGAAAGGTTACACCTTGAAATGTTTGCTGTAATTCTTGTTCATTCAATAAAGTGTGGTAGCACTGTTTGGTGCACTAGAAGTGGTTGCGCTGCCCCTTTCTTGTTTTTTAGCATTTATCTACTAATAGTTGCTCATTGGTAGGATACAGTTTACTCTTGGTGGGGCGATGGGGACAGTCCACCCAGGTGACAGCAGGTGCATAGAATACCCATCCTCACGCCAGACCAGGCGCTGCTGTCGTAACCTGCTCGGTTAATTCCGTGGAGAAGACTTTGCAGGTGGCATGGAAGCTGCTGGTATCAGTCTGGATACCACCTGCCATTCTTTGCTAATGCTGCGAGTT
Organism: Pelobates fuscus; assembly: GCF_036172605.1. Classification (NCBI taxonomy): domain Eukaryota; kingdom Metazoa; phylum Chordata; class Amphibia; order Anura; family Pelobatidae; genus Pelobates; species Pelobates fuscus. Next base: position 454,865,864 of record NC_086317.1, read on the forward strand.
TGAATGTAACATCATCCCAGTCCCGGCATCACTACATAGCTACAGGGCGCTGTGCATTCCAATCTAAATAAAAGTGAAATCCGTGTGAGTGTATGAACGGGAGTGTGTGTTTGTGTATATGAATGTGAGTGTGTATGTTTGGATATGAGTATGTGTTTATGAATGTCAGTATGTGTGCACAAGTGTGCAAGTGTATAAATTTGTGTGTACGAGTGAGTATGTGTAAATGAATGTGTGTGTGCATATGAATGTTTTTGCATGTGTATGCATCTTTGTATGCGGTAAGTGTGTTTAGAAATGTGAGCACGTGTGAGTATGAGTGTATAGAAATGTGAGATTGTGTGAGTAATTTCACTAACAAAGAGTGTTTAGGGGCATTGCAGAGAAGCACACAAAAACATAATCTACATTTTGTGGGAATGCCAGGTAACCTAGGTACGCCTCGGCTTGATATAACTGCAATCATTGGTCTTGTATGTTAGTTGTTTTGGAATATCTGAAACAAAAGCCATCTGGTTACAAGCTGCTTGTATCCCGTAATTATAAGCAAGTCAGAAGAAGAAAGGTTACGAGGGGCAAACCAGAAAACAGGAAAGTAATAGAAACCTTATCCGTATATGAAATTATTCAGCTTCTTCCTTTTTACTTGCTTCTCACTACCTTGTGGTTATTGTAGCAAAATAATTGTGTGGGAAAATGTATTTCCCAAATGGCATACTTGAGATTCTTTCAAACATGTTGCTACATCTGTATTCCATTTCATTGGCTGCTATTTAACCCATTCAGCAGTGAAGGTCCGACAGTCCTCAATTACATATTACCTCCTTCTGTCTATCTTGGAGAGGTGTTTTTTTGTTATCATTTGTGTATTTAACAACAACAACAACAACAAAAAGAAAGATTGAAGGGGATTACTGCTCTTCAGATAAATGCAATTGTATTAAATAAGCTCATACAACCATTATTTGATTTATTATTGATTAATGGAAAGATCATCCATGTTCTATTATAAATCCTAGGTGTTCATATAGCTGTGGAACCTTCCCCGATCATAATGTACAACACCCACCCCCAACTAACTCCCTCTCCTCTGTAACTGAAGCAAACTGGTAATAATGAGATATCTACATAATATTGCCTGGTTTTGACAATTAGGCATATTTGAATCCAGATTAACCAGGATGTTGAACTTCTGCAGCTAGCAGTTGGCCAGGCTCGAGCTCTCACTGTGCTCAATTACCCTTCACCTGACCACTTCCCGTGTTGGCAATTTTTTCCACCAGATTGGCTGTCGATGACTTCCATTAAAACGGTTGACAGAAAAAGGCCCAAGCATTTTTTTTTACCAACACTAAATTGGTGATTCTGTCATAAGATCAATAAACAATTATAGAAATAGATATAGCAGTGCATAACAGTGTGCCCTGTGCAGTAACCTTTCATCGTTAGATCACAGGGGTTTACGGTACTGTCCCAGCTTACCTTTACGGACTATGGAAAGTCTGTTCATTGTAACTCTCGTCATGCAGACACAGTCCACAATATATTTAGTGAAGGCATCCCAACCCTAAGTACCCCTAATCATAATCCAGAGATATGGGAAACAGCCATTCCCGTAATTCGTAGTCAGACTTTGTAACTTTAAGTTACAGAATCCGTAATGTGGGCACTCCCTAACACTAACCATCATAAGGTTAAGTTTTACCTATTTTTAACCCGAACTGCAACATTTAAAAGTGCACTGTTGGGGGTATGGAGCGTGACCACTAAGCCAACCAGAAGCGCTACTAGCGGGCTCTCACATTTGCTGCGAAAACACTGGCTATCAAGCTTGAAAACACTCCACCATGCACTATGTGCAGGGGGAGCAAATCAACGACTCGAAGGATATCTTACCCAACGCAGTTAGAAGCATTGCAGCCTAAAGGCGACTTAGCTTTGTAGCTCTCAAGACAACTATGCGGACTTCCCATTCTCATACCCCCCTTTGTTGCGGTTATCCTGGCCCTGCTTGCCTGGACCACATAGTCCTTTGTGATACAGAGGACTGCTCTGAAGTACTCCTGAGGTGGTACCACAGCATTCAAAATGGCAGACATACCTACCCATGAGAATCGGGGCCTGGTACAGCGATATACTACCCTATATGGCTCTACAAGACAATCCTTGAACTCGCTGGAGGCTGACTTTGCGTGTTTTGGGGATAAACTGAAGGAGCATTCAGCAGCATCCAGCTCTCTGTCTGTGGGGGAAGTCAGGGGGAATAGGAGGAAAGGGGTCGGGAGGGGCTTTTGCACCTGCACCTCACTCTTTACTCCCCTGGGCTTAGGGCCAACCGGGCTTTGACTCCCCTGCTCCAACCAACTAAAAAAGTTACAAAATAAATAAATAAATAAAAGTGCACTATTTTATTAGCAGCATTGTAATGGTAACCATTTTGCTAATGATTTTTTTTACGTTTACTTTTCGCAGCACTGCATTTAGTACATTAACAAGAGATGATGATTGTAGACAAAAACAGTTAGATAATCTGGATGAAAAAGGAAAGGTGATCTTGTCATGACACCTAAACTCAAGTACACATAACACTTTCATAGGAACTGGGGAGCAATATTGCCGATGAGCTAATGATAGAAAGGAGATCATTTGAAAAGCGCACATTTGGAGCCTACACTTTGAATGGATACTGCTATAGATAGATAACCAATAAACAATTATTCTTAAGGGTTTGTAAGCTTTTTTTGTCAAAGCTCTTGGTAAAACGATATTGTTTGCTTGCTCTTTCCTCTTTCAGAAGGATGCCTTAGACTGGCTGCCATAATATCCATAGCAATGTTTTTGAAGTCAAAGGAAAGGCACAGTTGTTTGCTGTGTCGAATACAGCGTTGCCATGGGGAAACCAATGCTTTCATGGGAGTTCGAGTTTGGTTGGGCAGATGTCCAACCTGCAGAAAAGAGAGAGATGCCCAGAGTTGCATGTCCATTTTCTAACTGGTTGACTACGAGAAAATGAAAGCAGGTTTAAAAAGAAATCTAAAGTTTAAGTGTAAGTTTAGCATTTCATTTCTACCTATTTGTAGTTTCGGCCAACAAGAGATTTATAGGACATATTTTTTGCTTCCAGATCTTTGTATGCATCTACTATTATGTGTCCTGATAGCAAATTAAAGTAGCCAAGATATGATGGAGTCATTGAGTACAGCATATGGTTTTTTTCCGTTAAATTTAGGTGAAAAATGTGCTCTGAATAAGTTGCCTTTCTTATATCGTAATGTATACAAGCCTGTGGGGGTCATAGGGTCACTTCCTGTTCAGTCTTGAGAACGCTTAACATGAAGTCAACATGATTCACACTTTAGTTCCTCATGCATCTGTACGATTTACATTTTGCAGATTCATTTAATTGAATCTCCCAGGTGATGTTATAGGTGTTACCGTGCTTGGGAAAAACCTGAAACCTGTTTTTTTTTTTTTTTTACAAGTTCCGAACATGTAGGAACATATTTGTAATTCAGGCTAGCCAGCACACCAACAATATTGCTCTTTATTTGTATAGGAATGATTTTTGCTTTTGTTTCTTGTAGTCATTTGAGTGTGTATTATCATAGTCTTTGATGCTCATGATTTGGTTAGGGCAGTGCCTAACCCATGATAGAGTTCTACCTGTGCCATCCATTACTAACCAGTGATCATTTTTCATTTTAAAACTATTAAAACTACACAATTTAAAGGTGATGTTTTACCTGTTTTGTGTAATACATCATTTGTATGGCTAAATCATTATTAAATGATTACTCATCCACTGCTTTTAGAGGTGGTCATATTGGTAGGAGTCTATATAGTGTTTCTGCTTGTTATGCTGCATATACAAAGCAATATGCGCTTTTATGGAGGGTGCTAGTTAAACCTCCCACCCAGGTGACTTAGTCAGCCTAGAATGCCCGTGCACAGATGACAGACATAATGGGTTCCTCACTTGCAAGTGTATATTGCGCCTTCATCTCCTTTGTTTCATTTAAGTCCACCTTAACATCACTGCCTCTCTATACCCTTAAAGCTCTCTTTTTTTTTTTTATATCGCTCACTGTCCACTCCCTCCTCTTACCGGCTCAAAATACGGGCATGCACTCTGAGCTGTGGAGAATTGGTCCAATCAAATCCTTCTATTTGAGAAGCATTTCAGTGGACCTCTCGAGGACAGTGGTGGTGTCACTGGTGGCATGGAAACTAGTGTGGGGACCTTTGCCCAGCGCTGGATTCCATGTAAGTTTATCATAATTTTACTGGGTTTTACAAGTGGAGGGGGACCTAATAATAATGTTAAACAGGGCATTCTACAAAATAAAAGATTGCATAAACATAATTACAGTCACCCTTTAATGAAGTCATTAATACTCGAAACATACACCAAAATAATTAATTATTACGTTTTATAAGCCATAATAATGCTAGTCTGTAGTCTTTTATCACAAGGAAAAGGCCCTGATGGCAAAAGAAGAAAAATAAACATGTGTCCCCAATATATAATTAAAGGGTCAATTTAAGCACCATAACCACTATATGCTATTGTAGTGGGTGGGATTGGATGGTATTGGGCTTTGGTGCTGTTCCTTACTTGTAGAGCAGTTTGACCAAACTGGGGTCACCAAGGCACATGTGGCACAGCCATTAACTTACTTTTTGCTAATGCAGAAGCAGTATCAATTTCGACAATCTTAAAGCTAGCCTCATCAGCATAAGCATTTATAGAATGCTAGAATGGATTTAGCTATTGCAAAACTTTGCTTCCACAATTTTTGTTTTGTTTACTGGAAAGCAGAAAGGGAATTTGGTTTGTGACTGTTACTGTGACAGTTAAACTCTTTTTCAGATGAAAATAAAATTGTATGTAAGAGATCACTGCTAAATTCTTAACGTTTTCTTAGTTTATTGGCTGAATATACACGTTCAATGTTCATACGTCAGCATTCAGTGGTGAAAAATAGAATATATGTTAGTCATTGTTATCAACAATCTAACTGCATTGAAAAATAACTTTTCATTCATAACGGGGAAAAAATTTTTTTTGAGGTTTACTAGCTCTTGCTTTCGAGAGATTTAGGTCCATAGTGTGTCTGTGTTGATGGACACTGGAGTTGATGGGGTCCAGTGTGCCTCAGCTTTACCTTTGTTTGTTTCGCAACAGGCATATTGGTGGAATCCTTAACTCAACAGCTATCTTTGAGCCTTTGGATTTTGATGGCAACTTTGGCCTCGACTTAACATATTTGGATAAACTTTCCGAATGATTTAATATTTTTTAATACAATTTTAATATGATCATATGAAAGTTAAATATAAAAAAATATATAGCAAAATAATACAAAATTAAAATATTTTTCATAATATTAATTCATTTAAAAATGTAATATAAAAATATTAAACAGTTTGGAAAGTTTATCAAACAAGATTAATTCGAGGCCACTGTCTTTTCTTGTCCTGAAGAGTATGGCAGAATGATCTGTAAATATAGAAACTGCAAAGAACATGAGATGGTGACAAATGGCATTTGCCACGAATTGGCCCACCACACACCTCATCACCAGTGACGCGCATTGCATTACTTACATGTGCATTACTAATCCATGCCGTACCACTTGTATAACACTCGGTGTTGGGAGGTATGTTGAATCTTCTTAGGAGAGTTTGGTACATAAAGACAAAAAGCCAGAGAGAAGTGATTAGATAAGGTTATACAATATTGGTAAACAACCCAGGCTCAATAAATGGAGAAGAACAGTCATAAGCAATTTGAACAGCGAGTAGGTGAAAACACTCCAAATCTGAAAATAACTCTATCAAAAGGCAAAGTTGAGACAAAAAGTTTGTTCACACCGAACGATCTACAACGATATTACAAACTGCTGTGATGTCAGTACCTTTGTAGGTGGGTCTAGTGTTACACATGAACTACTAATTCAGCTGCCTAAATTGTTATCTCCTACCAGGTCTTGGTCTGGAGTGCTGTCTAATAAAGTCATTTTCTCTTTACGTGGATTCCAGGGGCCTATAGTTTCCACTCCAGTCATAAACATGGCCGTATCATGCAGTTTCACTAGTTGAAAGGCTGTAGATGCACAGCGTTTCCTTCATGGGAAAAGTGAATTACCAACAGGATTTGATCACTTCCAGATGTGTATTTTCCCATTCCTCTGCCAACTCCGGTCAGATTGAAGTGATCAGAAATGCATGCTGATGGTTCTATGATCAGCGGCAGGTGCTCCTAATCATAGAAGCCTTGGCTAACACTTTATTTTGATCATGAAAGTAACAGCAGGTGACTCTGATCAATGATGTAGCGGTAAACAGGAATAGCAGCAAGAATGTTAATTCATAGGCAAATCTCAGTCAATACAGTATTCTAAAACACTTAGATACATTTATATACTATAGACACACTCATGGCATGATGCCACGTCTGTAAACCATGAAGACGTCCAACACCTACCAGAGGGCAATGCAATGTTTACAGCTTTCATTAAGTGTGGGCAACACACTTAATGTGTGGGCAAAACGTAAGTTTTGCAGTAGATATATGAACCCAGTATTTTTATTTTGCTAAAAATAAAAATAAAAATTATAACAGGAAAAAATTGCAACAGTTTTGGTTTGCAGCTTATTCATTTTCGGATATAGATATGTACTTTGGCATATGAATGGTCCCCGGTGGTTGCACCTTCTTCTTCTTCCTACACCTTCTTCTTCTTCCTACTTGTGCCTTGGTAAAATATAGTCCCAGGGACAGCTGTGAATATCAGTGCAGAAGAAATAAGAATATTTCTATTCCAGGCAGCCTAGTTATTTAAATTATAAAACAGCTTTTTGACATCCAGTGTGATTTTGGTCTTTAACTTGACCAGTTCCAAAGATGGAGGCACAGATCTCTGACCTGTTTTTAAAAAAATGCATGAGGAGTGCAGCAGAGGTAGGTTTAAACCATACTTACCTTGGCAACACTTCTATCATCACCAAATGATGTTCTAGGCAGTACCACTTAGGCATCTGCTGGGAAATAAACAAGCATGTGCCCGCTTATGCATTCTACTGCTGTACCCAATAGCAGGACACTAGGAAAGTCAGGACAGCGGGACAAGTCCCGAAAATCAGGGCCATCCTGCCAAAATCGGGACGGTCGGAAACGCCTGTTTTTTCATGTTGTGAGTTCGAATTTCTTGCCAGCTCCATCAGTGTTTGAGCCGTGAAGAATGCTCATTTTGTTAATTAATTGATTTACATACATGAATTTGCTCATTTGCTGCAATATTATATAATTATTTGTGGAAGCTGCTTTGACAATAGTTCAGTAAATAATTCCTGAGCTTTTTGAGTACAGTTTGGTCTTACTTCTTACTGTGGTCAGCTGGGACAACCCGAGTCTCAGTTATTCGCAGTTGTGGTGTGTAACAGTATTTGTACATGTAAAAAATGGTCAGAACTAAGGGGTGTTTTGTCAATATGACCTTTGAAGACATCACATTATGAGTACGCAGCATGGGCACAGCAGAAGAAAGGTATCGCATTGTGACAAGACAAGCTTGTTGGCAAGTACACCCCCAATATCAAAAAGAATGATCAAGTGATCTGTAGGTGTTTTGGATCAATTTAAAGAAGTTTTAATGCTGGACTACTTCAGGTCAATTAGAAGTTCAGCATGCCATGGAGATAATCTATTGAACGTCCTGTGAATATTCCCTCCAAAATACACTGAATTAGCTCTTAACACTTTCCACTTAGTCCCCGATTTCATAATTTTGGTCAACCTTTTCAAATTTATTTTATTTTTCAAAATATTTTTAAATATCAAAAAATCTAATTTTTTTATATATATAAACATATATATATATATATATATATATATGTGTGTATATATGTGTGTATATATATATATATATATACATACAAATATATATATAAATATATATAATAATTGTAAAAGTTTATCAAAATAATAATACAGCTATATAATAACTATATTTGATGGTATTCGTGTATTCTAATACCATCTGTATCAGTAAACAGAATGCACAACTCTGTGGATTTCTTAAAAAATAAAATAAAAAAAAGTAAAAAATAATAAAATCCACAAACGTTCAAGAAATAAAACCTTGGGTCTGAAAACCAGTAAATGTGATTAAATCAAGTCTTGTGGAAAACAGTCTGCACTATAAAACTCAACAGCTCACATCATAAAAAATCACCTTGTGCCATTTTTGTAGCGTTAACAACCTCTCTAAGGACAAAAAGGCCCAGAGGTGAGCTCAAAGCAGATGAATTTCTCTTTCTCTATATTAGAGGTGCTCTAGTGCATTGTGGTTGATGGAATAAAGGTTGCACAATGTGAAAGGGTCACATGTCAGGTACCAATTTATAATACAGCCTGAGGAGTAACAAAGAACCATTGCTTTTTCAATGTATAACTCTATTTTAAGCTGCGGTTTTGGTAATAAATACAAAACTGTTTTTGATACTTGACAGGTCTGTAAGGCTACTGAAATTGTTAAATAAGTATTTTGCTTACCTACTAAATGCCCCTGTTTGGGTGGGGCTGTCTAAACTTCTTACTGTGGTCAGCCGGGACAACCCGAATCTCAGTTGTTTGCAGTAGTGGTGTATAACAGTATATGTATATGTACAGGTAAAAAAATGGTCAGAACTAAGGGTCGTTTTGTCAATACGACCTTTTAGGACATCACATTGTGAGTACGCAGCATGGACAAAGTAGAAGAAGGGTATCGCATTGTGAAAAGACAAGCTCGTTGGCAAGTACACAACTCCTAATATCTAAAATTTGTCAAGAGCAATGAAGAAATAAGATTCCAAACTAGGCAGGTCACCAGTTTGAGACTTCACCACTTAATTCTTCTTTCATGGTGAATGGGGCCAAGCAAATCCATTGTCCTGGGGAGCCCCTGTCTAACCACAGGGTCCTAGGCAGCTGCCTAAGTGTGCCTAATGGTTAATCCAGCTCTGGTCAATAAAGTCCCAATTTCAGACACCCATCTTCTCTGTTGTCTCATATCTGCCAAAAGACATTAACACCAGGGTCATCTCTTGTCCTCTCCGAAGCTTTGATATACTCACCAGCCAGAGAAGGCAGGTAGCGAGAATGTCTCTGCATGGGCCTGCAGAGATCTCCCCTGTCGGTCTTAGCGCATGGGCATCGCGGTGGGGCCCCTGTGCTTGTGGGTCACCAGGCAACTGCCTCGCATGCAAATGTGGAAAGACGGCCCTGCCTAACACAGACATAAGATTGTAAGCTCATAGTTATCTATACTGCCATGTCCAACCAAATGTCTGCATTTTGTACCACTGTGGAACATGCTAGTGCTTTATAAATAATATTAAAAAAGACAGTCGTTAAAATCATCAAAATATGAAATGAAACAGAACTTGTACTTATCCAGCAGTTTCCCTCGCAGATCTTCTTTTGCCCCAAAAGCAACCCTGTTGGTGATAGTGGCTTGTTCAATGTTTTATTATTGTCCAGAGTTAAATATGCTAACTTACTGAATGTGTGTTTGCTCCTAAAATTACAAATTAATAACTGGTTTGCTCTCACGAGAACGATCATTGACATTTTTTTTTTTATATGTTGAAACTTGGCTTTTAGTCTGTCTTCTCCACATCAAGTTTACTGAGGGATTACTGGCTAAATTGGTGAGATAATGTGAAATAAATGTATCATGTTGACATTTACCAGTTACTGCAAAATGTGTAAGTGTCTGTTAATGGAATTGTGAAGGACTAAGAATGAGAACAGGAAGTCCAAGGATTTACACAGAATACAGGCCATCCACAGAATGATTTCACAAACCTTTTACATGGACTTTATTTTTTATAAACAACAGTTATCAGGTTTACTACAGAACACCTGGCAACTTTATCTTTATATCTTTAAAGCGACCACAGAACACAGTTCTCTGCTAATTATTGCATTTATTTAATATATTTAGTAAAAGCTTTGCAAATTATTATTTTTTTTCAAAATGATACAATATAAAAAAATACTATATACAAAATAATATACCAATATATGATAAAATATTAAAATATTTTTCAACATATTAAATTATTTTAAAAGTTTATCCAAAAACATTAAAACATTTAAAAAGATTATTCAGAAATATAAAAATTGAGGCCTATATGACATAGGAATGTCTGGGAGATGTGAATGCATTGCTGTGAAGCTTTTTTTTTTGCCCCCATACCTCACAACATTTTAAACAAAGAGGGATATTTTAATTTTAGGGGTGAGAGGGGGTGTGACCTGTGGCAGAGCTGTTCTGAAATATTTTAGGTGATTATGAATGTAACTAAAATGTTATTTAGAACAAGTACAAAGTATCTTAGTTACAAAGATTGATTTTTAAACACATTTAGTATTATCGCTGTTGAGCTTTGTTGCTCACTCAGACACACCAACAAAATGGAGCTCTAAGAAAAGAGGGACATTAGGATAGAAAAGAGGGACAGGGGTTTTTGGGCCCAAAATAGGGACTGTGCCTCCTAATAGGGATACTTCACAGGGATACCTGTGGCTAAAACAAGATATACCAAGTAAAAATCCGCAGCAAAAAAAAGTCATTTTGTCAGAGAGAAATAAATGGTGCTCTTTCCAGATATCGATAGAGTTGCTAATGCTGAGGGGCCTCTGGAGATAAAGGTCATTGTAGATTTATGTGTTTAATAGTAGTTTATTGAAAAACGATAGAGAATTAACAGCACCGTTTGCAATGGTACATAAAGGCCCAGTGGGCCATTGCAATAAAGATAAAATATACATATAGATGAGCAGAGCAACCGTAAACAAATAACATATAAAGGCGTCTTGTTGCCTCAAAAAGACAATTTACGCATATAGGGGTAAAGCTAAAAAAGGAAATTGGGAGAATTAACAGATTCATACTACGACTACATCCAATGTATAACCGGTCTTGTTATCACTCAACCACCAGGCCCAGGATCCAGGCCAAGGAAGACTTAAAAGAAAAATCGGGTGAGAACACCAGCAAGAGAAGTGTTATCGAGAGAGAGAGTGAAGGTGTAGTGCAGACAGTAGTGTATAAAGGCAGTGGCGTACACACAACCCATGGGGCCCCGGTGCGAAAACTGATCCGGGGCCCCCCCCTCCCCCTGCGCGAGCGCTTACTCTGCGCAGGCTGGGGCCGCAACACATGGCGGCGGGCACCTGGTCGCAGGGCTGCGACCTGTGCGACCGCGGTATGTATGCCAGTGCATGCATAAACACATACACTACAGACACCCAGATCACATCAGCTCAATGAAGTGGTCTGGGTGCCAGGTCTCTCTAGTTTTAACCCTGCAGCTGAAAACATAGCAATTTCAGAGAAACTGCTATGTTTCACTGAGGGTTAATCCAGCCTCTAGTGGCTGTCTCATTGACAGCCGCTAGAGGATTTTCTGCGATTCTCACTGTGAAAATCACAGTGAGAAGACGCTGAACGTCCATAGGAAAGCATTGAGTAATGCTTTCCTATGGGCGGTTTGAATGCGCGCGTGGCTCTTGCCACGCATGTGCATTCGGAGCTGAGAGGCGGATGGGGACGGAGAGATCCCCAGCGTTAAGGGAGTCCGGCGCTGGAGAAAGGTAAGTGGTTAAGACACACACACACACACTATCATGAACAGACGCACACATTTACTGACAGACACACACTCAGTGACAGACGCACACAAACACACACACTCTAACACTAACACACACACTAACACACACACACTCACTAACACACACACTCACTAACACACACACTCACTAACACACACACTCACTAACACACACACTCTAACACTAACACCCACTCACTAACACTAACACACTCACTATAACACTAACACACACTCACTAACACACACACACTCACTAACACACACACACTCACTAACACACACTCACTAATGAAAAGACAAGGTAAGAGTGATGGTGCTGGGAAATGGGGAATCAGAGAGGAGAAGGGAAACAAGGAAATGGTAGAGGAGAAGAAGTGGGATCAGAATAAAGAAGAGGGAAGAGAAAGGAGTGAAGCGAAGGAAAAAATAAGAAAATAAAGGGGAGGATGGGAGAATGAATAGGAGGCGGTTACAGGGTTATGGAAATGGCTGTTGATGTCATCGGAAACCATATTTAATTAGTAGCCACTAGAGTAAATCCTATCAGAACCATGTCTTCAGCTCCCTGAACCCAACGTGCCAAGAATGGTGGGCATAATCTACGCCAATAGCGTGGAATGACTGCCTTTGGCACGTTAAGAAATTGTGGTACCACTGAGCTTTTGTAGGATTAGAGCAATAATGGGGTGTTCTACAACATCGCCACGTGCTCAAATGCAGGCAGATCATTCTAGATTTAAACCAAAAAAACCCCAAAACTTTACTTGCATACGATTCCAAATCCGTTTGCACACTCCAATTATTGGAGGTTTTTAGAGGTTTAGAAAAATACGGTACCCCTCTCTGTCTCATTTGAGATTTTGCATTTCAGGTTAAAGAAGCAAGGTGAATTATTAGTGTAGGACTCACCTAAGAAGCTTTGTCTTGACGTGGTAGGTGAGCCTACACTTAAAGGATCACTATAGGGTCAGGAACCCAAACCTGTATTCCTGACCCTATAGTGTTAAAACCACCATCTAGCCCCCCTGGGCCCGTCATGCCTCCATAAATATAGCAAAATCTTACTGTATTCAAGCCTGAAGCTGTAACACTGCATGCTGTTTGACTCAAAAAAAACAAGCAGTCTGCTGACATCATCAGAAGTAGTAGCCTGATCCAATCATCAGAAGTAGTGATTCTCCATAGGATTGGCTGAGACTGACAAAGAGGCAGATCTGGGGCAGAGCCAGCACGATTCAAACAGCCCTGGCCAATCACCATCTCCTCATAGAGATTAATTGAATCAATGAATCTCTATGAGGAAAGTTCAGTGTCTGCATGCAGAGGGAGGAGATACTGAATGTTTGGATGCATTTTAGGCAGCCATGACCCAGGAAGGATCTCTAACAGCCATCTGAGGAGTGGCCAGTGAAGTTATCACTAGGCTGTAATGTAAACACTGCATTTTCTCTGAAAAGACAGTGTTTACAGCAAAAAGCCTGACGGTAATGATTCTACTCACCAGAACAAATTCAATAAGCTGTAGTTGTTCTGGGGACTATAGAGTCCCTTTAAACGGCCACTGAAGTGATACTAAAACACCTCCAATTGTTTGAATGTGCATAGGGATTTGCCATTCTAGGTTTACACGTCTTACGTGTCAAAATGTTGGTTCTCTATCAGGATTTGAGAAAAGACAGTTAGCAGTGCATTCAACACATCATGGGGAGCTTTCCAACGCAACAACCTCACAGGGTAACTGCACAGATATAGCAGAAGTGAAAAGTGGACATAATATCTGATAGATGAGCATTTGCTTCTTTTGGAAGAACTCCAGACCTTGACATTAAAAATAGAAAGAAAAATAGAGAGCGTTTGTAACAAAACCTTTCTCACCCTCCCTCCCCCCAAAAATTATTCTACCAGAAATATTAGGCAAGCTTTAAAAAACAAACACTAAATCTCCTCTGCTCCTTATTAAATAAGGTGGGCAGAAACCCTTGAGGTCATTTACCTAAAGCCCCACACTAACTCAGTAGCTGGCCGCCAACAAGACTTTGATAATCCAATGTTTCTGTTTGTCTTAGGTTACCACAAAATCAGTGGCGTACAAACAATCCATGGGGCCCCGGTGTAAAACTGATCCATGGGCCCCCACCTAACCACAGACACACACACATATACTAGCACACACACATGCAAAATATTTAGTCACCCTCCTATTACCTACCTTTTAGGTGCAGGAGCATGACTTCACTGGGGACCTGTGGCTCAGGTTGATGGGAGTCAGAGTTCCTTCCTCCCGTGCGATTCCTGGTGGTTGCTGGGAGGAGTGACCATGGCAGTCACTTCCTCCCAGCGTCTGACATCATCAGAGTGGGCCTGGTCGCGCTATTACCGGGCCCACTCTGATGATGATATTCATTTCTATCGGGTGTCCCTAACAGCATGGGCCACCGGATGGGGCCCTTCACCTGTTGCCCCGGCAATTATACTGCACGGCCATGGCCGCAACACATGGCGGCAGGCACCCGGTCGCAGGGGTCCGCAGGGCGACCCCTGCGACCGTGGTATGTATGCCGCTGCACAAAATGTATATATTAACAAATCCAACCCACTTTGTTAGAGTGTAAAATAACATACAAAATGTTTATCTCCCACCCACATCTTCCTATTCTCATACAGTATATCACAGATACACACTAGTTGCTGTACCTATATTGGTATGGAATGATTCTCTCCAATAAGTGAAGCCTGGCGTAGCTCATTGGCGCTAACCGGACTCTGCTTAGAGTAGAGCTTGGATGCATCCACGGTCAGCACAGTTGGGCGTCCACTGTAGAATCTGAACCCAGGTAAGTTGTTAAACTGTTTTGATATGGGTTGACAAATTACTGTAGGAGTGCAGCAGGGCACTCATGGCACTATAGCCACTGCAGTGGGCTACAGTGGTTATGGTGCCTAAAGTGTTCCTTATGCCGTTCGTTTCTTTCCCTCCCTCCCAATCTGCAGTGTACCTCTTTCTGTCCTAAAATGACTGCTGCTTATGATGCCATGACCTTGGGTTTCTGGGTTTGTAGATTAGCTGTTAGCATTCTGCAAAGAAAGGATTTGGCAAATGAATGAACTATACATGTATTTCTATGAAGTTTTTTCTTATTTTTTATATTTAGCTCTAATGACATATGTATTGTTTTAAAGTGTGTTGAACCCAGCTTGTAATGTAATGTCGCTTTAAACCTTCATTTGCATAAAAGTCATGCAGGCGCCTGGGGTTACACTTTAAGTAATACAAGCTAGCTACTTGGATGCCTGTCTGATTGAAGATACCCAGTTATGTGTTAAGCAGATTCTTACAGGATCTTAGCTCTCATATCCTCCTGGTCTCCTCTCTGAATCAAGTTCCCACACCCCCACAATGATGTCACTCGGAATGTTGAAGACCTTGAAAATATTATTGCAGGCTTCTGTATTGTCCACAAGAGCATGTTCACCTTATGTGGAACACTTACAATTACACGACAAAGAACCGTCTGGGACAGTTAGAGGATGTGTACGACCCAGTGATGCCGACACAACATTACAGAGATCATGTAATAGTTCTTTTTGAAGTACTGGAGTTTGAGAACAAAAAGCTTTTCAGCTATACCAAATAAAAAGTTATTACAAAACATACAATATCCTACTCTATTGTACTAAAATAGGGAATGATGACTGTATCGGAATCACTGACATAGAAAAACAAAAACAGCAAAAACAAAATATAAAAACAAACATAAAATAATATACATCAATTATTATTATAAAATATGTTTCCCCTGTGTTCAAACTTTCAACATTCGTATACGGCCACATGGATAATGGTATTTGAACCCAATGTATAAAAAAAAAAAAGAAAATATATTGTGCAGTATCTTAAACTTTGTAGTTTTTTTTTTTTTTTAAATATGTATACAGAGGTACCCAGTATCACTTAATAGCTATAAAATGTAAGTTTATCTACAAACATCAAGGTGAGTTTTATGGTAGTAGGTACCCTTACTGCTTTCAGTTTAAATCCAAAATCTTTAATGAAAGAACAATATTTTGTTTCTCTAAAACACTACACACGTATTAACCCTAAATTGTAGATGTGGGGTTAGATAGCTGCCCTGTAGCATATCTGTGATACACAAAAGCAGTTATAACACATATTTCAGCCCTGCGGCATAAAGTCCCATCACTCCTGGGAAACTGCATCGACCGTACTCACCAGTACCAATATTATAACAAAGCAAAACATTTCCTGCAAACTCTGTCAAATCCTAACAGGGATAGAATGCATAGAACTTTATACATTTGTACACGGAATGAGGTCAATTTAGGAATAATGTAAGAAAATATTTTTTTACAGAAAGAATTCTAAAACGTAGAGACTAATACAGTAAAACAGTATTATAACAGCTTCTAGTGTCAGACACCAAGAATAAATCTAGTGATTTTGTATATAAATGTATATATATATATATATATATATATATATATATATATACTGACAAGACAGGCCAATTATTTGCAGTCAATATCAACATTTCTGTTTATTAATAATTCTCGTATATGATGCAGTGATTTTCCGTGATTATTGTCTGTTTTGTTTCCTGTGTAATCTGTGTGCATGCTGAGTGCCGATATGAATGCAATACATACAGTTATCCATTTCTGCATTGAAAATTAAAGTTTACATGTAGAGGGGGAAATTGCATTCCATTCACACTCTACACCTCTTCCTCTTCCTTCCTAATGCTTATTTTAGAACTTTAGAATTTTAGAATGTTGTTCCCGTTGAGCAACAGAGAATGTTTTGTGTTTGTGCAACAATCACCACTTTAATAGTTGCTAATAATTAACTGTTTGTCAACACGTGGCTCAGGCTACACATATAGTTTACAACTGAAAATCTTTTTCTGTGCGGTTCATTGGTGGTGATCTAATAGCATTATACACAATGTGGTTGAAAACTTTCATTTTGTTGCATTCTTATAATTCAGACATGTAAAGGAACACTATAGTATTAGGAATGCAAACCTATATTCCTAATATTCTAGTGCCCCTGTCCCTAGCTCTACAAAGTCCCCCTCTACCCCCCTCGTGTGCCTTTCAAATTATTAAAATGAATGCTTTAATTACTCTTTTCCAGCGCAGAGGATCCCTTTGCGCTGTTCACCTCTCCTCTTCCAGTAGCACAGTGGCCTCCTCCACTATGGTCTAATCCAGTGTTCCTCTTAGAGGGGCATTGGGGACTTGATGCCCATGCACGGGCATCCAAACCTCCCTTAGGAAATCATTGCATTTATTGCTTACCTATGATTTTCTTTAGTCGGTGCAACGTAAGTGTCTCTAGTCGCTATGATACTGACAGTCACTAGAGGTCGATTTAACCCATCAATGTTTGCAATGTTAACATTGTAGTTTCTTAAACACTGCAATGTTCATGTTCTGGGAGACCATAGTGTCTCTTTATTGAATACCAGGGGGCTAAAGGAAAATGAAGACCTTTATGTAGGAACTTGAGAACATTGTTTCAAAAGCCTAGTGGGGAGGTGGCAAAAAGATTAGTTAAACAAGAATCTACAGTCTAAAGATTAAAAAGCATCACAGAAGTTTTAGATGGTGTTGCCCCTGGTCTACATTTTTCCCAATAGTTTTTTTTTTTTAAGAGTAGGAAAACGTGTGGTGCATTATACAGATTTGATGATGGGAGGAATGGAAAAAAATAGGAGCACTAAGTGAGACAGAATTTGATTGGGTGGAAAAATTCTCTATCTTACTAACTAATCAGAGCACTTCGCCAAGGTTCAGAGAGGAGCTGTAACCCCAGAGTTTACTGGACTCATAGGAGAACAGTCACTGGGATGTATACCATTGATTCAAACATTGAAAATCTCTCATTTACTTGTGTTAACCTTTTTTTCATGAAATGCTTGATTTAAAAAAAAATTATATTAAAGATATAGCAAATAACATCGTACTCCAGTTCAGACACGGTAACAGCAGGGATGATAAATGGTAGCCATAACATAACAATGTTAAAAAAAGTGACAGTTCCTCTTTAAACTTAGATGGATATTGAAACTATTGTTTGTGGATATTGAAACTATTGTGCAGCAGTTTAAATATCTGGCGATTAAAAACAGGCCACAGTTTATTATTTGTTTCAAAATATTAAAATATCACAAAAATATATATATAAAAAAAATGTATACAAATATTAAAACATTTTTGAAAATATTAAATCATTTAATAGTTTTATCCAAAAATATTAATTTGGGGTGATAATAAGATAAAACATAATTATGATTATTGTAACACAATAACATGTAACACAATAATTATAACCCGGCATATGAAAATGTAATGTTTCTTTGTGTAAAAACGAGACGGTGTGTCATTGGCTCGTGGGACGATTATTATTATTTATAAAGCGCCAACAAATTCCGCAGCGCTGTACAATACGTCGACAAATATGTGTAACAAAACGAGTTGGACACACAGGAACAGAGGGTGTCGAGGGCCCTGCAAATAAGCTTACAGTGACTGTATGAACTTGTCATTGTAATCCATTATACTAGGAGCACAGCAGGCAGTAAATATTGTTAAAGACCAACATGGAGCATGTACAAGATTCAGGAAACAGGCACATGCATATCTCTCCTCCAGTTATCACATTGTGACAGCACTGCAGCACGCTCATGTTAGGAAACATCAGAGTAATCATTCTGATGACAAGGTAATGCTAATGGACTTTATGATTTTCACTGATGTTTTTGCATGTTAACAATTTATGTTCCAGAGGGGAATAGCATTGGTGCGGTATTAGCAGGGTTTAAATTTAAGTCCTACTCTACTAGCTGGGCCTTAAAGGGACACTCCACTGCCCAAATTTAAAAATCAACACAAATCAATCTTTAGTAGATATAACCCAAAAGAAAATATGGACACATCTAAAAACAGCTTGCAACCCTTACAAATCTCTTGTTTACTGCCTTTGTAAGTCCTCCTCTTCTATCCCCACCCATATTTTCTGTGGCTGTCCAAACACAGACTTCTCAATGAGAAGTCTTTATAGGGCAGGTGCTCTGGGCAATTGCTGCTTCTTGAGTTTAGCTCCACTGAGCTAACCAAACTAGGAAGTAATAGGACCTGTTGTCTGATTGAAAGTCGGGGGTGTAACCAGGTTAATTTATAAAAGTGTCAATTTCTATTGAAATCTGCACTTTTGTAAAAAAACAATTTAAAAAGACACAATCTCCACACATAAAGCTTATCAGCAAGCTAAAGTGTTTTACGAGTCTGGAGTGTCCCTGTAAAGGTTACTGGTAACTGCAAGCTTGGAGAGTCCATGGTATATGTATCTGGGGTGAATTTCTACTCAGCATATATAAACTAACATTGTGAACTCTTAGGAAATGTTAGTTCATGTATAATCGAGGGTCCAGTATTTTAGTCACTTTCTACCCGATGTTGACATTATTTAAAGAGACATCACACGTGCAAAAAAAAAGCCTAAGACATATATACAAAAAAAAGTGACTTAAACCAAAATGCTACTACCAATTACCTGCAAAGGGCCCACAAGTCTGTAATGATGGCATATTTGTGCTTTTGGTCAGTTGTTTGAAAAATGTATAGAACCGCTAAAATAAAAAATGAATAAAACAAACTTAATTTTCGTTGATTTGTGAAAATCTGAAACACAGAGATATAGCAATACCACTGTGTGTTTGTGATCTACATGGATATCTAAGGCCTGCTACAATAAATCTCCCTGATTCTGGACGCGGATGCCCATTCGGAGCTGACGTCATCAGGGGGAGGAGAGATCACCAGCACAGAGGTAGCCCGGCGCTGGATTAAGGCAAGTGGCTGAAGGGGTTAATACCCCTTCAGCCAAGCGGGAGAGGGGCTCCAAGGGAGGGGGGACCTAATAACCCGAGTTTGTTTTTCTGGCACTATAGTGTTCCTTTAATATTTAATGTGTACTAATTGACATTTAATGCTCATAATGTATAAACTATTGTTTTGTACTTTTTTTTTTTATTTATTGCAAAGAACAGAAAGGTATTTGATGCAATTTCAAAATTCCTTTTCTGCAAATGGCACATTAGAGCCTAACAACCAATTGAACTTGCATGGTTCTATTGAAATAATGTCTATAAAATACACTCATGAACTATGTATTCATTGTTTTCAATGAGGACCAAGACTAAAATAACAGCTTGCCATTCTCTGAAATGCATGTTTGCTTACTCAGGCATTTATTTGAACATAACTCAAATATAGCCAAGTCCGATACCCACTCTGCAACACAGAATTGTATCTACTGCATTTATTTTCCTCTCACCTGAATAGCAAAATTGACTTCAGAAATAAAAGAAAAAAATCATCTCTTTAGCACTGTTGTTGGAAAGAGTGACGAATAATATAAAATGCTATTTAGTTTTAATAAAAGCAGCATATTATCACAACGCACAGTATATCATCATGTCTGGCTCCTTTAAGTAGAAGAAAAATGTCTGATACCTTTATAAAAAATAGCGAAGTCTATAAATAGCCTTGTCAGGGTACGATGAAAACATTTAGTTTGCATGCAAACATTAAAGTAAATACATTGGCTATTTATTCTTCATAACCACTGAGCACGTAGACTCAGGGATTTTCATAGAGAATTCCTTGTTTTACCTTAATTAATAAATATTCAGAGAAAGTGTGGTTTTAATTTAGTGCTGGGCACCTCCAAATAGTCTGCCTTTTCAAATTAGTTTTAGTTGAATCATTTGTGGATATTTTAGCTTTGTGGATGCAATCAATTTCAATACCCAGTCAGTGACTTAGAAAAAAAAATGCACGTGTTGGGAAAAATTGCTAACGTGTGTCATATATTTTATTTATATTATTTCAAAAAGATAAGTAAAATGGATAAAATGAAAGCTGTATCCCTGGCACTATCTTTCCCCCTGCTTCCCCCCTCCGCAGTTAATAAAGGGTTAAAAATCCTTTATTTACTTACCTTATCCCAGTGCCTCGCAGCTTGGTCGAAACTCCACCCTCTCTAATTTCCCGTGACAAGCACGCGCATTTGACCTCCCCATAGGAAAGTATTGAATCAATGCTTTCCTATAGGGAAAAACCTGACGCTGGATGTCCTCATGCAGAACGTGAGGACGTCCAGCATCTGATACCGGACCAAAGGTCCACTTTGATCCAGAAAGCGCCCCTAGTGGCTGTCTGGTAGACAGTCACTGGAGGCAGACTTAGTGCTGTAATGTAAACTGGAATTGCAATGTTTTACATTGCAACACTAAGTGCAAAAGGGACATTGCACCCAGACCACTTTAATGAGCTGTAGTGGTCTAGGTGCCTATAGTGTCCCTTTAATATATAGCAAGTAGTGACTGGGATTTATGTAAAAAATGCTCTTCACTAAAACAAAGTACAAAATAGAAAACAGAAAATTAATCAAATAGATTGTTCCTAAACTGAGAATCGACAGCTATTTGCTAATTGTTAGTCAATGTGACCTTGGTGCAGAAATCAATAAATATTTGCAATATTCGAACCCAGGTTAATGATGTATTATTTATAAAAATCACAAATATTCAATAGTGCTTGACAAACAGGATGTAAGAACACGATAAATATATAAAATGAAATAGACAAAGGAAGTTGAGCAGAATCAATATGTATAGAGGGCCCTGCTCAAAGAACTCTACAATCTAGTGGAAATTCATTTACAGCCATGTAATATTGTACACATATATTTTCAAATGAT
Source organism: Pelobates fuscus (assembly GCF_036172605.1). Taxonomy (NCBI): domain Eukaryota; kingdom Metazoa; phylum Chordata; class Amphibia; order Anura; family Pelobatidae; genus Pelobates; species Pelobates fuscus. The sequence goes on from NC_086317.1 coordinate 454,887,321, forward strand.
GGACAAGTACTACTAAGAGGTTCTACAGCAGATTAACTAAAGACAGCAAACACTAGGTCCCAACAAAATGAAATAACGCAAAAGATACAAGACACAAGTTGCACCTAATCAAATCTATAAAAAAGGCAAAATGTAAAAGACAGCACACAATCAAAGATAAAATATATAGTCTAAAAATAATTTTAATGACCTGAGTTCTTATGTAGTTGGATCTGTCCCTATAAGGTGAATATAGAAGAAAAGAAAAAAAGGGATACTGATAGTGTAGAACTCACTGTGTTACATATTTCACTATCAGTATCCCAGGTAAGGGAGCAAGGGGCAGAGCAGAGAGATCTTTTGATACCCCTGTTGGTTCAAGGAGAGCCCCCACTAGGCCTTTGTCTGAGCCCAAGTCATAAACTCATAGAGGTCACTTATTTTCATAAACAAATTAGATTGCTACCTTTTTAAAAATGTTACTAATTAAATAAAAAAAAAACGAGTTTCAGAATTCCTTACAAAATAATCAGGCGTATAAAAACAGTCAAATAGTATGCTACCAAAATTGATGCAAAAGGCAGGTAAGTACAAAAGAAAAGGTGCTCAAAAATGTTTCTTGTATGAAATACTTATAGCCAAAATAGGAAGAATGTAAGTTCCTTAAAGGAAGAATATAATTATTTTTTTATTTTTTTACTGTATACACACTAATTTCTACAGATAGTAAACAGCTTGTAGTACTTAGGAGCAGGTGTGCTCCTGTATGTAGAGTTACTGTTTGTATATAATTTTAGAATTTGAACCCCTTGATGACTGCGGGTGTTCTATGCCATCCTTTTTGGGTGGCTCTAAACGCCGGAGGGCGGCATAGAACATCCACGCCATCCAGGGGACGTACCAGGCCCCCGGCAATCCCGCGCCGGCTGTCGCGGTCCTGGGGTCTGCCTGTTAGTTCAGGCAGCCCCCCTCTGCTCGATCTGGCACTCCCGGGCCATGTGATCGTGGAGTCCTCGCGATCAAATGTCCGGAATAGTCGGCTTGTGCAGTGCCTTTAGGGCATATTTGTGTGTTGGTTTGTGGGATGAGAGAAATTGAATACAGGCCTCAATACCATCCTTATGTGGGATGCTACTGTGTAAGGATTTTACATCCATTGTTACTAGTATAGTGTTTTAAGGTAGTTCATTTATCTGGTTAAGTTTATTGAGGAAGTCTGTAGTGTCCTGTATAAAGCTCTCAGTCTTAATAACTAGGGGCTTAAGTATGTTTTATTCCATGAGTGTTCCCATAGCTGTTATAATGGACCGTCCTGGGTTTCATGGCTTGTCGATTTTGGGCAGCATGTAGAAGGTTCTCATCTGAGGATTGGAAGACATCAGATTTTCTAATTCTTTCTGTATGTGAAATAATTTGATATGTTTTGCGAGTTTAGCAGGATATTCCTTGGTTGTTTTTTTGCATTTTCCCCACATAAACAAACATGAACGCTAACTTTGGCCAGTATTTGTGACTAAGTGGCTACTAAAAAAGACTGGACATACCCCATTTGTAATACCTTGGGTTGTCTAATTGTGCAAATGGTATGCCATCATGATGGTAATTTACATTCCTGGGCTACCATTTGGTCTCAAAGGAAACATAACTAGTCTGGAAAATTTCAATGTGTATAAACTGAAAAATGTGCTATATTTGACCCTGTAACTTTCCAAAACACCAAAAAAACTGTACATTGGGGCTGCTGTTTTACTCGTGAGACATTGTTGAATACAAGTTTGTGTATTTTATTGCAGTAACAGCTAACGATATTGTAACATTCACAGTTAAAATGCCATGCAGAACTAAAAAAATTACAAAATGTCTTAATTTCTCAAATTTCTTTATATTTTATTCATATTGAATTATGTTTAATACATACATATTTGATGTGACATGAAAGCCCCGTTTCTCCTGAACAAAATGATAAATGATAAGTGTGGGTGCACGTAATATGAAAGAGGTAAATTACGCCTGAACAGACATATAGCGCAAATTCAAGGTTTTGTTTACGTTTTGTTTTGATCACAACTTGTACAACTGCCTCAGTTCTTAAGGGGTTAATACAGGGATGTGTTTGTATGTAATGTTTGCATTTGCGTGCAGAGGTGTGTGGATGTAGTGCTTGATTTTAAATGCAGATGTACATTTGTGTGTAGTACTGGTGTTTGAGTGTTTGTATATCATTTTGGAGTTACAGTTCAGGGGTGTCTTTTTATGCCATGTTTGTGTTTGCAGGAGTGTGTTTTGTGTTGTTGTTTGATGGGATATCTGTACATGTACTGCCACATACATACTTACACATTAACAAACAGAAACACACCAACACATACACACATACACAGCTGGATCTATCTAACAGGGGTCCGGTAGCGGAACACCAATTAGGAAACGCTGCTATAGACACATTTTGACTATATCAGCCTGAATTGTTTTAATTCAGATTTTAATTCAGTGCAATTCAGAGTTAAGTGAACATAACTGAGTGAAAATGCCCATACTGTCACTTGTGACTTTTACAAAAACATACAAAAATGGTTTGATCAAGCATTCCAAACCTGTACAAAGTGCACTTAAAATATAATTGAACACTCATCATTTTTGCAGTTGCACCATGATTCGTAGCAGAACAAGGCTGTAAACAAGTCTTGTTTTAGTGTACGGGTAACAAATCCCTGCTAAAGTTATCTACAACCAATTCATGAAAGTGATTTGCTCAGCACTATTAAATTTTCACTACGTCTTTTAAACAGATGGAAAATACTTCCGTCTGACTTTCATATTTAAAAACATTTGACCATATTTGTCTGTTTGCTTTATTCCCAAGGGGGAATACCTTACCATTCAATGTGTTTTGACTCTGATTGTTTTTAAACGACTTAAAAGGATTTTCCGTCCATCACAACCGCATAACAGAGGTGCCTCTAGGTCAATTCCTCTGCTTTTGACAAACCATTCACTATTTTTCGCAGTGTAACAATTATTTTTATCAAAAAAGATTAAATCTTTTAAAATCCTTATTCAAAAATATTAAATAGAGTCCTATGTTGGTTACGGTATATGCTTGCGCTTGGGTGAAAACTGGCTGTCGGTGATGGGAGTTACAGTCTGCACTATCTCCGCTGTTTAGGTTAGGAAACCGGTCACACAGATTATAACTAGCTGTAACTAGTCTGCATCAGATAGATACAAAAATGTTATATGTAGCCGTAGAGATAGCTTAGTTGGTTAGTGCTTCAACTATAGTTAATTTTCGAAACTGTCATTCACACGCTCTCAGCACCGTCAGTGTTCGTCATTCCAAAATCAATGAAAAGCACAAGTGAGTTGGGTAATAACATTTATACTACAGTACATATTAGAATCTCAATATATCGATTCCTTGTAATATAAATATAGCAACGCTGGACAGTGTTCATATTTCCTAGGTTTTTACCTTTAAAGGGGCACCTTAAGCACCATGACCACTGCAGCTCATTGTCGAGTTTATGTTGCCTTGAATCTACAGTTTATTGTCTAAACCATTGAGCATCATTTTTTATTTAGTTTTTAAAAGCAGTACTCTTTTCTGCATTCACAGTCCACCCCTTCTGCAGCCACACTAAAAATGGGAAAGTTGCACTTCGCATTATCAGGTTCAAATCTGTCCAACCTCGGACTGCAGTAATAGGCTGGGAGGGCGGGTTATCCAAGGCATCTCAGCCTCTCATGGTTATTGAACACGAAAAATATAGGACCTTCCATTGGCTTGAACTGATTTGTGTGTACTTGACATGGAAAATAGCTGGCCGAATAGCAACATTTAATACGACTGTATCTGTCATTATTCCCCCGACAGGATATGCAGTTTTGTGCAAGAATAAGTGGTTAACAGACTGTAAAAACACACACACACACAAAACTGCAGTGATTAGGAGCAGCAGATGTTTAGGAGACAGACAGGAAGTAGCTATGACAAGTAGTGAAGGGATTCTTGCTCCAAATCGTGATCTGTGCTTCCTGCTTGTAATTCATGTAACTTTGTGTAACATAAAAAAGCAGTGTGTTGTGATTTAGTCACTTCTAGCTTTCGCTCACCATTAGACGTATTTGTTTTTATACTATAATAAATTGTTAGGACACTAGAATTAGAGGAATAGCATCCAAGGGTTAGCAGTCATTATGTTCAGATGCTGTCAAACATTAGCCAGTCGTATGAGGCAAAAAAAATTAAAATTGGCTATATGGGTTCTTCCGTAATTAGTGAATAAGTGCACCTATTCTTCCCTTTTGGGGGGGGGGACGCCTGTAAGAACCTTTACCCCTGTAGGATTAATACAAACATGTATTATGATGGAAATAAATAAAATTAATGAAAATAAGAAAGGACCTCAGTATGCCAGGTAGGAGCAAACGAGCAAAAACAAAAAAATTCAAGTGAAGTTATACTGGACTCGTAATAATAGTGGGTTGGCTTCCCTTCACATCACGTTTTGGGAGTGAGAGGTTAGTAATATTGCAGATCTCGGAGGTAAGGAAGATAATAGAAATGGCATCAAACATTACCTTCCACCAAAGTACCCAGTTCTAGAATTTTAGAATTATTGTAAATTAAAAGATCACATGTATTGTAGCCTTGATGAGTATTATTTTGTAAGTTGACTCTTGTTGACAAATCTCCTGAGTTAGTCTTGCTTCATATTAGCTGCCATCTTTAGCCCTCTCTGATCATAAGCATTTGTTAAGATTCTGTATAACTTGGTCTGAAACCATCCCGGAGTGTATTTTTGAGAAACCATCCCGATGCTTGATATAATACACACAGAGGCATAATACATTTGAGATATTGCTTTGATTAATAAATAATTGTGACTTTTTTTTTATAAAGGAGAATGAGAAAACCAGGCTGTATTATTTTTCTGCCTGTAACATGTTGTACTCAATGTGATAGAAAATAGAGTGAACCTTTTTACTCTACTTCACACAGGCCTCTACATCCCCCACTTTTTTACTCTCCTCCCACAATGACCCCTCACGGAACACCATGCCTATGAACCATTTAATTTCAAAGATCTCTTATCTTGTCTACTCCTCTTACTTTGTGTGGACAGGAAGGGTAGTTTTGGCCAAACGAAGGCTGCCCAAAAATTGTGTGAGGACGACAAAAAAAAAACATGACCCCACATCCCAATAATTCTATCTTACAAAAAGATATATTTTCCCCATTTTTCGGAAGATTTTACTAATAGTATACGTTTTCATTATTAGTTGCAGCCTGTACATAGACAGAGCAGTTTTTAGATACAGTATTGTGTCAACAGCAAAGTGCATCTTGGGGAACCGAAATTCTGGCTTGTTCTCAGTCAAATAAATCAAAGTTCTTAAGCTTGGAGCGCTTCCTCTTATCAATGTATATTTAGGAAAAAAAGCCTTGTTGCGTTGGAACGTTCTGACTAATGAATTGTAGTTGTACTTTTAATAATTTATTATGTGCTTGTGTATTTTGAAAACATTGCGAAGATTGCTGATGTGGCAAACTGCATTTAAAACATTCCCACATCCTCTCTTAGTTTGGCCAGAAACTTGAATAATCTTTCATGAGCAGTTCCACTGCATCTTGCAAAAGAACTAATGAGAGATATGGTTTCAAATCTCTCGTTTCAGAGGGTGTCCGGTTGCCTTTTAGAGGGTAAATGAATTTGAGCAGGTCACTTATTCTCTCCTACAAGTAACCCATGTCTGGGTGAATTTACTTGTCTCTTGTCTTACTGTACAGCGCTGTCAAATATATTGGCACTGTATAAATAGTCAATATTGGTTCTCCTGGAGAAGCTTGTTATTGAGGCTTGAGCCAGTAACCAACCCCATGCTGATGAGTTGCATTAACAACGAAACAGCTGTCTGTGAGTGGTTATCTGGCTTTACACTTCCTGAGTTGTGTCTAAAAGCTGTTGTATACAGCAGACACATACTCTAAGGAATCCATGTATAAAGTGGAATATATGAGGCAAAAAGGTGTTTTTTGTTGTTGAAATTATTTGCATACACCTACCCAGAATCCCTTGCAATAGTAACAACACTGCAAATGTGAGAAGAGCAAGTCTTATTACTTGTTTGATGTGTGTAGATCTGTGTTTAACTATGTATTAACTATATACAAATATGCACTGTATATCCATCTATTAAAAGTGCAGTTATATATAACCAACCGTCCCGTTTTTCCTGATTGAGCGCTATGCTCAGGGCAATAGTACCCTGCAGAGAGCACTGAAACAGAGATCCCTGCAGGACCTACCCACACTGGGCATTCATGCCAGGCTGAACTGCCAATCCTTTGTGTCACTGGCCTGCCTCCTACCCCCATTCCCACCTGCATTACTATTCACAGGATGCTGTAGTTGGGAGGTACCATGTTTTTCCATTTATAAGACTTGTTTTTTTTTGTTTTTTTGTAATTCTTTATTTTTGTTATGCAGAGTATAACAGTAGTACTTTCTTTGCCCCCAACAGCAGGTGCAGTACTTCAGGTTCAACATGGTATTAACAAAGGTCGGGCAGTGAGATACAGCATATTTTATATTAAAAATAAAACACAAAATCAAACAGTAAAGACAGAAACAAGCACACAGCAAGTTTGCAGGCTATTGAGCGACTGTCAGCTTTGGAAACTACAGAGCTTTGCTGTGTGGTCTGCGGTAGTGGCTGGGCGGTCTCTCACCTCTCAGGGGGGATTATGTTGTTACAGGTATGTGCGATTGGAGGCGAGTCAGACCTTTTGTCTCCCGGTCAGGTGCTAGTGGGCTGGCATAGAACTAGGCATGGGGGGAGGCTATCACCCTCTAGTTAACACAATGGGCATAGAGTACAAGCTGTGGGTGAGTAAGTGGTGGGGGGGAGGGAAGAACGAGGTGCAGCCCTTAAGTCAGCAAATAAGTCAGCAAATAAGTCAGCTAATAATTCAGCTAATAATTCAGCTAATTGTTCAGCTAATAATTCAGCTATTAAGGGGGTTTACGTATCAGCGTAAGTGTTATTACTCTAAAACCTTATGTAGATAACAGAACTAAAACATCAACCTTGCAGATAAAACATAGCGTTAGACAGTCCTGGAGTAGAGAGGTAGTGTAATCTGGCCAGTCCCTCAGGTGGTATCTGCCGGTGTCGAAGTGGATCGTTTGGCAGCTGGTACAAAGGATCGGATCCTGGCTGGGTCCCAAGTGTGAGGTTGAGGCTCTCGAGTCTCCGGTGTCGAACCTGCCTGTATCATGGGCAGTCCCAGGCGTTGCAGAGTGTCATTTATTTCCGCGGCCTCTTGGACTTTTAAGTTTCCTGCTTCTCGGGGTATCATCAGGCAGTTTGGGGAGCCCCATTTGTAGGGGATGTGGTGCCGAATCAGTTCTGTCGTTAGTGGTTTTAAAGATCTCCTCCACCCCAAAGTAGCTCTGGAAAGATCTGGGTAAAACGTGAGCTTGTGGCCTTCAAAGTCGTACGGTGCTTTGTTCCGTAGCGCTGCGAGTAGCGCTTGTCTGTCCGGTCCATTCTGGAACCGTATGATAACGTCTCCGTATATTTCAGTGGAGCGCGCTGTGGGTGTCGGTAGCCTGAAGCACCCGTCCAAGGCCATCAGTTTTGCTTGTTTGGCCGAAAAGAGGTGGGTAAGTAGCCTTCGAATGAGGTGTGGGAGTTCAGCAGAGCTTATCTGGGCTGGTATGCCCCTTATTTTAACATTTTTCCATCTCCTCCGATCCTCCATCAGTGCCATGCGATTCTGGGTCTGGGCCTGCTCACGTCTCAGCTCACGGAGCTCTTGTTCCACTTTATCTAAGCGGGTTGCGTGTGCGGCAGTGCATATCTCTGTTTCTTGGAGGCGTCTCGACACTCCACTAATCTCCTCTTTGAAGGAGTTAATGTCGGCAGCCAGATTGCGTCTGAGGTCGTCTAGAAGAGCCTTCAGTGTGCCCTCTGTCACCGGGGAGTCTGCAGACCTTTTAGTCGGCATGTCCACTTTCTGTTTCCTGGCGTTGGTGGCCAGCTCCTCCAGGTCAGGGAGTGATGTTTCACTGGAGGAGTAGGATAGCTCGTCGGAGAAGGGCGCCATGACAGGCTTCATGGTTCCCTGAGGCCTCCTCAGAAGTTCCCCGATGTCGGCTGTTGTCGGGATTTTGTCCGCTTTATATTTTTTCGATTTTCTCCCCATCTTGGGTAGGTGAAGTCTTCTCGAGCAGTGCGCTGTTTTGGGCTGAAAAATAAGGTTTTAGGCTGTATTTTGCTGATTTTGTCAGGAGCTCTCTCTGGGTGCGTCTTGTCAGTGCGGTAGCTGGCTCCGCCCTCAAGACTTGTTTGTTTTTAAATGTTTTTTAGTTTAAAATTGGGGCTCGTCTAATACATGGAATGTCTCTGCAAGGGTTAAAAAAAAAGACTTGTCCGCGGGGCCTAAGTTAAGATGGCGCCTGATGCATTTCAGTGTGCCACAGCCCACACACATACCTGGCCTCCCGGTCCACTTCTGAATGCTGTGGCAAGGAGGAAGAGGTCCATATATGCATGGGAGCTGCAGCAGATGTCAGCACTTACCACCAATGAACGTTTGCCCTCTGACAAAGAAATGATCAGTCTATAATTTTAATGGTAGGTGTATTTTAACAGTGAGAGACAGAATAACCAAAAAAAATCCAGAAAAACACAGCACATAAGTTATAAATTGATTTGCATGTCAATGAGTGAAATAAGTATTTGACCCCTTCGACCCCCTTGACCCTTGCTGGCAATTACAGGTCAGACGTTTCTTGTACTTCGCCACCACATTTGCACACATCTCAGGAGATATCCCACTCCTCGTTGCAGATCCTCTCCAAGTCATTAAGGTTTTGAGGCTGACATTTGGCAACTCAAATCTTCAGCTCCCTCCACAGATTTTCTATGGGACTAAGGTCTGGAGACTGGCTAGGCTACTCCAGGACACTAATGTGCTTTTTCTTGAGCCACTCCTTTGTTGCCTTGGCTGTGTGTTTTGGGTCATTGTCATGCTGGAATACCCATCCACGACCCAATTTCAATGCCCTGGCTGAGGTAAGGAGGTTCTCACCCAAGATTTGATGGTACATGGCCCCCTTCATCGTCCCTTTTAAGCGGTGCAGTTGTCCTGCCCCCTTAGCAGAAAAACACCCCCAAAGCATAATGTTTCCACCTCCATGTTTGGGGTCATAGGCAGCATTCCTCCTCTAAACACGGCGAGTTGAGGCACCCTGTGAGCGTTTAACTCTTCGCTATCTCGTGAGTGCAATCTTGTACAGCGCATGATTGATTGTGCATACTGTATCACGCTATTTTTGCTTTTTTTGTCCCTTTGTAGATTTGCTCAGCCGTATCCTGTATGTTTGTTTTTTCTGGTTTTCTATCATTAGATATATACCCTGTGGATTACAAAGTCTGGCCCAGAGGTGGAGATAAGGTGTACCTCTAGAGACAATAAGTGACCACCCCCTTGTTTTCCAGACCAACATCAATCCAAATGGAAACATTTGGTTCTTATGTACTTGCCACAGAAATAATAATTGCATCTATGAATTTGTTACCATTTTCCCATTCAATAGATATGTCACACTACCTACTTGTGACCCAATATAGCGGACATCACAATCCCTTCCCATATGGTTAAGTTATGCAAGTCATGTTTAGGCTTGATTAGAAGATTGTGCTTGTCCCATTCTAAAGATAATAAAAATGAGGCTTAATTATTAATCTGTGGGTAAGTATTAATGTTTCTTTTGGAAATGATACTGGAACACAAGGTTTTTTTTCTTGAAAGCTAATTACCATTCATATCAAAGGACTCCCTATCTAAGAGGGAATCTAGACATATGGCAAATTAGAGAGTTAGTTTATGTTTCAACCAGACTTCTAGGCCACGTATGTGTGACTTCTCACACCTTACAGAGTAGCTTCAAAGAGGAATTTAGGTTGTAAGCTCTGACCTCCCATACAACCAAATTAACCCTTTTGGAATTGACAATACCACCTCTACCAAGTAGACCGTTCATCTATGCATTACACAAGTTACATTAAATGACAATATTCAATAGTGTAACAATGAATTATGCACCCTTGCCGTGACAGTTAGTAAGAGTTCCTCTATTTAAAATATATAAATAATTGAGAATGCAGTATACAATAGGGATTGTCTTGGAAACAATAATGTTTTGTCTTTTTAAATATTTTATTAAATAAAAATATAAATATAGACATATAAAATCCATTACAATAATTTTTAGCAGAGTTTTTAAGATTAAAGTATATGCTTGCAATATCAGTAAAATAGAATAACATACCCTCCTGAGCATGTCAACCTCTCAGTCATGAAAAAATGGAGCAGCATCTCTGTCTCCAAAATCTCTCCTCTGTATCCTAATAGTAATAAGTATACTTATTTATACCTTAGATGTTCAATTAGGTCAAATTATGACCTACCTTAACTTGGCAAAGATACAAGGCCATAACTTGGTAATTTCACATTGGAACATCTTATCGTTTTATGTTCAGACTAAAACGTAAGGTACACATGACGTGGAAAATTCCCTGACTTGGGGAATTACACTAACCTAGGGCAAGATTGCGTCCTAAAGTCTGAACACCATTGTATGAAAAACAATATGTTCTATTTCTAACAACTTGTCAGTTTGAAAAATCTCTTAAAGACAAAGTACACAGTTTAAGAAATACAACTTTTCATTCCAAAAATGTTAATATTTGTATATGCCCATAACAGCACCAACTGTTGTCATCTTCTCACCAAGCTCCTTGGCGATGGTCTGGTAGCCCATTCCAGCCTTGTGTAGGTCTACAATCTTGTCCCTGACATCCCTGGACAGTTCTTTGGTCTTGGCCATGGTGGAAAGTTTGGAATCTGATTGATTGACTGCTTCTGTGGACAGCTGTCTTTTATACAGGTAATAAACTGAGATTAGGAGCACTCCCTTTAAGAGAATGCTCCTAATCTCAGCTTGTTACCTGTATAAAAGACACCTGGTAGCCAGAAATCTTGATGATTGTTAGGGGATCAAATACTTATTTCACTCATTGACATGCAAATCAATGTATAACTTTTTTGGCATACGTTTTTCTGGATTTGTTTTTGGTTATTCTGTCTGTCAATGTTAAAATACACCTATGATTAAAATTATAGACTGGTCATTTCTTTGTCAGTGGACAAACGTTTGAAATCAGCAAGCGATCAAATACTTTTTTGCCCTCACTGTAGAGCCATTAACTTCATAGAGTAGCGTAGCACAGGGGAGGCATGAGAATCAGAAGCGTGTTGTTCTCCTCAGACGTCACCTCTAAAATATCAAAGTTGTTCAACTTGATGTTTAAAATATTGATTTCTTAATTTTGGGCTCAAAATATAGGGGTTGTCTTATACACGGGAAAAATATGGTATGTATAAATAGAACTGCACTCCTCTAGACAGAGATCTCCCTCCTGGAATCTGCTGAAACCCCAAGTTGGGAGAGTGGCTTCAGCAGATCCCAGGTGGAACGTCTGAGATCCCTGACCCATCGGACTCTCAGGCTTCTGGGATAAGTACACAAAAAATATCTCACGGTTTAAAAATATATCTGGGGTCCACCAGGTGTCCACTGTCACCTCCTTTGCTGTTGGAAGCTCTGCTAAGAAGCTAATACCGGCCATGCAGGGCCATGATAATTGGACAAGAGCACTCAGCTGATGCTCTTGGACAATGAACTGACATTGCACACCAGGCATTATCTCAGTGAATGCAATGGTATCTACTTCCAATACCAAGGGAGGATGTAACAGGCACCAGGCAAAACCCAGGCTATTTGTTGTAAGACTGATTAACAATTCTGAAGCTTCAGTGTCCATTTTGCACCGGGCTCTGCTATCTAGGCACCGCATTATTGTCACTTTTGTCATTGTGGCCTTGATCACCTTATTGCATTTTTAGGCATTTTATTTGGTCTCTATTGTAACTGCGCCTGTGCAAATTGACTAAATTAGTGGATTAAAGGCCTTTTCTATTTTAAACTCCTGTTGCTTTAGGGCCAGTGCCCTTTTGTGGTTTCTGATCCAATTAATGAGTTATGCTTTCTTATTTCCTTGACCCAGCAATGTTCCTGACTCGGAATTTTACCTACATTCTTTTTGTCACCTTTGTGTTTCTGGTTTTCCTGACCGAGCTTCTCCTGACTTCAAGTTTAGCCTTACTCTGTTCTGTATTCGTTGTTTAGTTGTAGATATAGTACTGATATTTCCTATTTGTATCTTAATTGTTAAGCCCGGCAATTCTGAGATACGTTAAAAGGCCATTCCTCCTGTTCCTTTTGTTAGGTTGCTGACTTATATCTTGCTGATATCTTGCGCATTATCTATATCCTGACAGCTGCCAAACTGTTCTTAAAATGGTTTGACTACTTACTCATGGAGAGCACCAGAGATAGTTATGGTGCATGGAGTGTTCCTTTTTAATGTGTTTGGGAGGACTTAACGGAGCTCTACAAACCGACAGAATGTAATCAGAGCATTCTAAACATATTGTTGTGTATGCAGAGTGCTTTTTTATTACACCCTACAAGTATACATTCGACAATTTTCATAATTTTTCTCTAGTCCTCTGTCTGCATCCCAGAGGTACACATTGATGCCCATTGATTATAACTTGAAATAGTGTGACCAGCTACATAATTCCAGCGACAGAGCAAAATGTATCACATTATGAGAAACAGCCTCAAACAGTCAACACGACTGGAGATCTCTTTCAATCGGTATTGAAAATTTCAGACACACCACATGATTTAGAACTCTAAAAATAGACTCTGCCATTATACTGCACATTAGCAATCCGGTCATGAACAGTGCAGGCACACAGCTCAGTAATGTAAAATACAGGGCTCTCAATGCTTCACAGTTTCCATGTCGAGTGAGCCCCTCGCCGAAAGCAGACGCCAAAGACATGATAGAGGTGTTTCTGACACAGTGACAACTAATATTAAAAAATGAAGTGGAAAAAAGTAATAAACACATTGAAATACATGAAGTGGTTATAAAAAAAACAGATCTTGTGTGATGATGATCACATTGATGACTTTCCACAAGAGGATAGATTTGGTATTTTTGTATCTATGTATCTATCTAATCTATCTATCCATCCATCATCCATCTGCCTGTCTATTTGTCTCTGTCTGTTTGTCTCTCTATCTATCCATCTGCCTATCTGTCTATCTGTCTGTCTGTCTGATTCTCTATTATCTATATATAGCGATGTCCCGAACGGTTCGCTGGCGAATAGTTCCTGGCGAACATAGTGTGTTCGCGTTCACCACCTTAGGGCGCACGGGCTCTGGGGGCGCAATATTTCAGTGGCCGGCAGGAGGGAAGCTCTCCCTCCTGCTGGCCACCATCTGGACCCCGGCGCGGCAGTGCTGTGATGTGATAAGGCGCAGCGAGGGAGCTCTAATCTCACCGCTCTGCTCCCTCGCGCGCTGTCTGCTGATGCCGCAGGAGCCGGAATATGACATCATAAGCCGGCTCCCGCGGTATCAGCAGACAGCCCACGAGGGAGCAGAGCGGTGAGATTAGAGCTCCCTCGCCGCGCCTGATCACAGCACTGCCGCACGCCACCCAGCAGCCCCACTGGACCACAGGGAATGATCCATCATCCACATCAGCTCTCCAGGTAGGGAGGCTGGGTGGAAATTTTTTATTTATTAAAATAATTAGTGAATGTATGTCATGTGTCTGTGTGTGAGTGTGAGTGTCTGTGTCTGTGAGTGACAGTGTGTGTGTCTGTGAGTGACAGCATGTGTGTCTGTGAGTGACAGCATGTGTGTCTGTGAGTGACAGCGTGTGTCTGTGTGTGAGTGTCTGTCTGTGAGTGACAACGTGTGTGTCTGTGAGTGACAGCGTGTGTCTGTGAGTGACAGCGTGTGTGTCTGTGTGTGAGTGTCTGTCTGTGAGTGACAGTGTGTGTCTGTGAGTGACAGAGTGTGTCTGTGAGTGACAGAGTGTGTGTCTGTGAGTGACAGAGTGTGTGTCTGTGAGTGACAGCGTGTGTCTGTGAGTGACAGCGTGTGTGTCTGTGAGTGACAGCGTCTGTCTGTGAGTGACTGTGTGTGTGTGAGTGAGTGCGTCTGTGTGTGTCTGTGAGTGATTGTATGAGTGTGTGTGCATGTGAGTGTATGAGTGTGTCTGTCAGTGTATGATGAGTGTGTCTGTCAAATCAGTGAGAGTATGTTTGTCATTGAGTCTGTGTGTGACTATCAGTGTGTCTGTCAATGAGTGCCAATCAGTGTGGGTCTGTCAGTGTCAATGAATGAGTGTGTGTCATATCAATGAGTCTGTGTCTGTCAGTGACGTCTGTGTGTTTGTCATTGAGTGTGTGACTGTCAGTGTTTACATAGTGTAGCAGAGCGGAGCGCGGTACAGGAGCTTTTGTTTCCTGTACCTGGCCAGACTGACAGGAGGTGCTCACAGAGAGAGTCCGGCCGGGTACAGAAAACTGACCTTTAGGAGATCTGCTCCGCTCGGCAATGCAACAATAGAGGTAGGAGGCACACCAGGAAGGGGAGTGTGACCACTAAAGGGGTGTGGGGTGCACCAAGGGACAGGGAGGGAATAGGAGAGAAACACCAAGAGACAGGGAAGAGAGGGGGGAGGGGAGAAGAACACTAAGGGACAGGGAAGGGACCACTAATGGTCGGGGAGGGGAGAGGGGCTGGTTAAGAGGCACATGGGTGAAGATTTTTTTTGGGGGGGGGAGGAATGAATCTTCGCCTATGTACCTAAAAATCCAAGCACCGGCCCTGGTTGGACCTAGGCAGCATGATGTCTTAGGCCGGCCCAGAGAGTGAGTAAGTGATTAATATAATATATATGTTCAGAAACATATTAGTAATATATGTAAATCGGGTTCATGCAAAGAGGGTGAAAAGGTATTAAAGAAAAACACACTTATTGCATCAAATTTACAAAGCCAAACTTTTAAAAGCTTTCCTAATTTCTTTCTCGGGATGAGGAATATATCGGTTGTAGACTGAGGATTTCTATCTGCCCAATCTTTTAATAATATGCACTGGAGTGTCAGTGTTGAAGGAGACCGAAGCTGCCCCTATTCTAAATGAAAGACCCGAGACATGGATACAACCCAATCTTAGGAGTAGTGTTCTTATGTAGAAGATGAATTTAGCCGTAGTCAGAGGGATTTAGTGAGAGTAGTGGTGAAATGTGTGCGGCATGACTGAGTCAAGTATTTTAACTGGGCACTAGTTCTAGGTGGGATAAAGTGGTATAGCGGATGGATGAGTAGTTTGGTTCATTTTAGAGGTTTGTAGAGAAAGTATATAGTGATCGGGATTTTTAGCGATATCCAATATTTTTAAGGTGGTCCCAGTGCCACCACTCATATCTGGTGTCACAATAGCTTGCATTTAAAAAAAACAAACTTTTTTGACTGTAATATAATAGCAGTCAGTTTCCTTCACACGTGTGCGTTTCAGGGCCTGCCAGGGCACAGTGTCACACCAGTGCAACTCATATCTGGTGTAACAGTAGTGTACATTAAAAAAAAAAAATACAGGGGGCTTGTTGTCACCTTTCGGGGACCCTTGGTGTTGTATGTGGCTGGGTGGAGGGAGAGACCTTCAATGACATCAGTGAGGACAAGGAACGGGACATGGCTAGCTTGGTATCCAACCTTGTGCAAATGGGGAGTTTGCGGTTGTGCAAATGGACTGTTTGCGGTTGTTTGCGGTGCGTTAAACGGGGAGTTTGGTCTGTCACTGTGAAGCAGGCGTAACCCTTACACTAACTGATCGATACAACATCATACCTGATGTTTTAAAGCTAGTTATTCCAAACAATTTAGGAATGTTAGGTGATTTATGCCCTTCATGGATTAAAACCAGACTCTGCATCATCTATGTAATTTTCCATGGGAGTTTTGCCATGGATCCCCCTCGGGCATGCCACAGTCCAGGTGTTAGTCTCCTTGAAACAACTTTTCCATCACTATTGTGGCCAGAAAGAGTCCCTGTGGGTTTTTAAAATTCGCCTGCCTATTGAAGTCTATGGCGGTTCGCCGGGTTCGCCCGTTCGCGAACATTTGCGGAAGTCCGCGTTCGCCATTCACGAACGGAAAATTTCATGTTTGCGACATCACTATCTATATATAATCTATTTTATGGTAGAGTTTTCCAGTTAATACATGGAACTTTTTCACCAGTACTAGTTTGGTCGTTCTAAGTACCACAGGAATCCCTTGGTGTGGAAGGTGGACATATCTTTTTAGCTCTAGCTAGTTACTACACTAAAGGGTAATTAGGTCCTACACACGCAATGTGCTCGTTCCTCGTTACTGACTATTTTGCTTGTATAACATTTATCCTGTTAGCTGGTGTTCCTGCAATGAAATACATTTATTCTCAATATAATGTCCTTGACCCTGGCTATCTCTGGATGTTCTACCAGTACTCAGGTTCTCCATTTTTCGCCCATTAAATCTGTCAGTCTCAGGATCAGCAATCTACTATTCTACTTTTCTCTTGTGCTGTAGTCTGACTAGGTGCTGTGTGTCGGGGTTAACTCCGTAACTTTGATACCTGAATTGACTGGTTAAATTTTTCCTTGAAAGAAAAAGAAAGAAGACAGGAAGGAAGAAAAGAAGACTAATCCTGAGGATGTTATACTCACCTTTTGGGGGAAATTCTCTAGAACAGGAGTTGTGGAGAATTGGAAAGGAAATTTCAAATTTGAATCCAAAGTAACCAAAATTTAGATCAGGTAAGCAGGCCTTCCATCTGTGCCAATTTTGGCAGAACAGTCCCTATTTCAGGATCTTGTCTCAACGACCCAACTTTTTTCTGTTGTCCAGACTTTTGGGGACACCAGGGAACTGTCACCACAAAGTGCGGCGCACATCACTACGTGTGCTCGTGCTACACTTACACCATAGAGTAAAGCAACGAAAATGTTCTATAACTTGCATTATTATGTGACGCTCCCTTTTCTTTTAAATGAATGTTAAAATGTAATAAATTACGTCACAATCCGGTTCAATCCACGGCCGAAGCACACAGTAATATGAAGTCTGTATTGTTTCTCCTCTGTTTACTTTCTCTATTTGGACTGCCAGGTGCAAAGGACAGAGCTTCTACCAATGATTGACATAGAGTTAAGATGGAGGCACCCATTTGCTCAATAAAAAGTTGTGATTTTTGTCAAATTTTAAAAAAAAGTTGTGATTTTTCCATTTCATTTTATTTTTCACACCCCACAAATACATGTTTGTTAAATGTAGGGATAAGTAAGCAGAATATTAAAACTCCTGAGCAGTAACAATTCCCCTTTAACCTTTGTTTTGAATTGATATTAATTAATAACTTCAGCGGCGTTACTGTCGCAAAATGTATAAAAAAATTTTTTTAGATTTGGAATTGTGGTGAAAACAAGCACAGAATGCCTGCTGAAGTCGACAAACCATTATCAGACTAACGCAAGTGCAGGATTGTGTTACATTTGAGCATACGCCACATTCTTGCAACTATTAACACTATCACTGCACACCCCTCGTTTGCCTTCTTTCTCTTCTGCAGAAAACAGGAAGATCATTTCCTCTTTGCCTTATCCACATTTTCCGGCGGAGGAAATACTTTTTTTTTCTACATTGAAAGAAATGTTTATTGGAGGTCATTAAAAGTGTTAGAAAGGGGGAGCATGCAATATGCATTTATTCTATATATAGCACGCCAGTGAATGTGCTTTCGGAACCGCTCATTTTCTAAACACACACACATTTAGGAAATTATATGTGTGTCCGTATACACTTAAAAAAAGAGTAATAATTAAAATTATTAAATCAACAATACATGTATCGACACTCTCCTATCCTAGGCGGTGCTGGTATCAAGGTTGCCCTCCAAAAATCAACCATATCTACGTTCTATGATAATATAAGATACCGCACTAAAAAATGTAGATGCAAAAGAAACTAAATGTTTATTCCGTGATTATAACAGGTTATATAGAAGTATACAAGGCAGGTTTGCATGTCAAAAGTTATCCATGTCACAGCAAACTTGGTATCTGAATTTATTAAACACATAGAAGAGTGATTAAAGATCCCTTCACGGTATGCTTCCTTAATCACTCGGTGTACACCTCTTAATTTAGATTAGACTTGTCTGGAATATCTAATAACAAATATCAAAAGATATATGAAAAATGGCCAAAAAAATAATAAAAAAAAGTAATAAAAAATTAAAAATTGAGAAAAAAGGGAAAAAAGAAAAAAATATATATCATGTGAAGTCAAGGAATGTCCCAAAGTTCATAATAGTCAGTCCTAGTGTGTACACACTCCTAATACAGCAACAGGCAAAAAAAAAAAAAAAGGAAAAAAAGAGAAAAAAAACATAGCCATATGCTTTGATAAAGGAGAAATCCCCAAAAGGACAGCTCTCACCCAATTGAAGATCCTTTGTTGTATGTAA
Organism: Pelobates fuscus; assembly: GCF_036172605.1. Lineage (NCBI taxonomy): Eukaryota > Metazoa > Chordata > Amphibia > Anura > Pelobatidae > Pelobates > Pelobates fuscus. Next base: position 454,905,818 of record NC_086317.1, read on the forward strand.
ATAGATGGAGCTATGATGTTGGCAATGCTAATGCTTGTGTAGATCTGTAGTATCCGAGATGTATGTGACATGAAGCTGTTCGTGAGGGATGCCTGGGCTGCGCGCTCGGGACCTTGTCCGTCCCTTCGAAGGCCCTGGTTCAATTAAAAACATTAATGGCTTCTATTGCCTGTATTTTGGGCGTGTCTGCCATTTTCGCAGGTTGCGCCTATGTGACATCTTTCTCAGTGTGTGCATATGCGCATGTGCGCTTCCAAACCCATATTCTCAGACCGGAGTGCGTCCCCATAACTGTCTGTACGTGCGGGCGCACTCAGAATGACGTGTATCAATACACTGTTCCCGTTGGAAGCAGGCTTCAAGCAACTTTATTTATTGTTGAACTATATACATATGTACATTATCCTAAGAATTAATTCCAATATGTGTAAATTGTTTTATGTTAGATCATGTGGGAGAATGAGGGTATTAGTTTGGCACAATTATAAATGTTCTCTACCTTAATGGGATGTTCCTGTGTGTGATAAGGGGAAAGGAAAAAAACATGCTAATTTAAGTAAATAATCTCTATACAGGAAATCTTGATTAAAGATATACCTGACTGAAATGCTACTTGTGTATCCAAAGAGAATTCTATTATAAAGGAACTATACAAATATTTTTTAGAAAGAGATGTATACAAAGTAAGTTCATATATTTATATGCCCTTTATGATCATTTATAATGTCATTAAAGGGACACTATAGTCACCTGAACAACTTTAGCTTAATGAAGCAGTTTTGGTGTATAGAACATGTCCCTGCAGCCTCACTGCTCAATCCTCTGCCATTTAGGAGTTAAATCCCTTTGTTTATGAACCCTAGTCACACCTCCCTGCATGTGACTTGCACAGGCTTCCATAAACACTTCCTGTAAAGAGAGCCCTATTTAGGCTTTCTTTATTGCAAGTTCTGTTTAATTAAGATTTTCTTATCCCCTGCTATGTTAATAGCTTGCTAGACCCTGCAAGAGCCTCCTGTATGTGATTCAAGTTCAATTTAGAGATTGAGATACAATTATTTAAGGTAAATTATATCTGTTTGAAAGTGAAACCAGTTTTTTTTTCATGCAGGCTCTGTCAATCATAGCCAGGGGAGGTGTGGCTAGGGCTGCATAAACAGAAACAAAGTGATTTAACTCCTAAATGACAGTGAATTGAGCAGTGAAATTGCAGGGGAATGATCTATACACTAAAACTGCTTTATTTAGCTAAAGTAATTTAGGTGACTATAGTGTTCCTTTAACTGTAATTACAATAACAAATATAACTTAGACCCCAAATGCCTAGAATATACACAAGTACTGTTTAAAGTATAAAAATACAATATTGTACTCAAGTATAGATAGAACTCTCTTTACAGGCAATTAAGGGTACACACACCCTCATACTCAGAGTTTAAGATCAAATCATTATGAAGAAGCATACTCGCCAGCGGTGTCATGTGTGGTAATGTATGTGGCGTCATCTAGTGGGAACCCCGCTTCTTGTTGGGTAGCGGACCGTAAAAGGTCAACAAAGTTGAGAGTATAGGGAGAGTTTGAGAGCCAATCAGACCAATCCTGGTCAGAGCTGTAAAATAATTGAATTTAATTTAATGGTCAAAGTTAATGGTCAAAGGTCAGCTATTCTTACAAACAATGAGTGATTCGGAGTTCTATCTCTCCATCCCTGGTTTTCTACCTCAATTTCCAGACTCTGGTAACACCAGGGATTTTCAGCAATTGTAGCGCATCATTATAAACGTTTGCACTGAACATCATTCCTTTAGGGCAGGGGTTGTAGATCCCCAAGTTGTAGATCCCCAGATGTTGTAGAACTACAACTCCCATGATCCTTTGCCTTTAGAATGACAAAGCATCATGGAGCTGTAGTTTTAAAACAACTTGGGATCTAACTATTGGGCATACCTACTTTAGGATATGTAGCCCAGGCTCAGAACACTTCAAAAGTGCTCTGTGCAGGGGCAGCCTTTAGTGGGGCCAACAGCAGAGCCCCCCCCCCCCCCCCCCCATTTTGGAAAGTTCACCCCTTTTTCAGAGGTTCATACCTTTTAATTTTCGGAGATATGTGCGTATAAGATTTTTAGAGTTCGTTATTATACTAGGTCACAGAATCACAACCTCCTGTTGTCTTGCTTAAATACACACTATCACCCAATGCCCAGCTACTCAAAGAATCCCATCATTCAAAACATGTTTGTTATTGTAGCTGTGTCCCACTCCGATGCATCACTGGTACAGACAGGCCCGGACTGGCCATCGGGCATACCGGGCAAATGCCCCATGATCTCCCCTGCCGGTCTATGCTGGGCCAGCACTATTCGAGCGCCGGCCCCGCTGTGTGCCTTCATGGGTCAGTGGGGAAATCCGCAGTGCTCACATACATTCATGGCGTGCTGTTAGACTACAAATATTTTTTGGGTAATGAGAATGAATGAAGACATAAAGGAGGACAGAAGTCATCCACTGAGTTGATGGAGCCAAACCTGTATTTCTCAATACGATGTATTGCTGCAATACAATTACAATAACTTGTATTTATATAGCACCAACATATTCCGCAGCACTGTACAATAACAAACAATTAAAGGAACATCATAGTGTAAGGAATACAAACATGTTTTCCACACACTATAGTGCTTAGTCTAATAATTTAGGTGACCGAAAGGTTAGTTTACTTACCTTTTTTTCCCACACACCGTGCTGGTCTCTCCATGGCTGGCCCTGCCTGGTCCTGCCTCCACGGCTGAGATCATCAATCCATAAGTAAGCATTGGTAGGCTATTGCGCATGCACAGCAAAACGCTGCGCCAATCAGCATCTCTTTATAGAGCACTGTGCAGCACTGACCCAGGAAGCACCTCTAGTGGCCACCTGTGGGACTGCCACTAGAGGTGTTACTAGGCAGCAATGTAAATACTGCCTTTTCTCTAAAAAGGCAGTATTTACGAAGCTCTTGTGGTTATGGTGACTATAGTGTCCCTTTAATTCTAACAAAACGTGTTTGATATAGTTGCTGAAGAGGGCCCTGCCCAAATGAGCTGACAATTCCAAAATTATACAATCAACATTTTGTGTAAATGTTGGCATTTCTATTACTATATGATAAAGTTATTTTACATTTGAATTTCTTGGCTGCTGTTAAATACTATAACTTCACGGTGCCAAGAGACCACAGCAGCTGGAAGGTCAGAGGTCGCCTGTGTCTGAATAGTAGTTAAAATAATCTTACGTCCCTTGCTTAGCGTTCTTTCCCCATCTGTGAGTGTGTGCCTCTATGCCTGGCAGTAAATCTTTAGTGCAGAGGCCTGGCGAATTTCTAATGTATACAGAAAGAAAGATTCCCACAGTTTTTTTATTATTATTATTATTATTATCAAAGCCAGCTGAGCAAATTCATAGGAAGTTGTAAGAGGACAAGGGGTAGAACACGCCCCACATATTTCCTGGGAATGGAACTGAACTCCAATTTTACTAGCATTAAATACATGAAGTGTATATAGCTAATGTGAAAGAAATTGGTTTATCAATTCCTGATTATTTAAAAACTCAAACTCTTATTTCTACATGTTAGTGAACGTGTGGAACTTTGAAACCTACACTAATGCATGTGTTTGAAGTGCCATTTGAGACAGACAGATAGACAGACAGACAGACAGACAGACAGATAGATAGATAGATAGATACATAGATGCATAGATACATAAATAGACAGACAAATGATAAATGGATAGATAGATAGATAGATAGATAGATAGATAGATAGATCCAAGCTCCTGTATTGTCAAAGCCTAATGTAGGTTGGAAGTTCACCACTGGGATCACCAGGGCTTCTCCATCGGACCACCAGATATTGCCTTGAACCTAAAAAGTTTGAGAACTTTTTGGCCACAATCACCATTAACCTCACTAGGATACTACTGAAATCCATGGAAGGTTTAGAATACACTCAGAAAGTGTTGACAAGGCTCTTAATTGTCATAATACACAGTTATGAAGCTCTTTGTCTCAACTACAATGCTAGCTTATAATAGATTATCTTTTGAATCAGTGCATCTCTACGGGGAGCGTTCAGCACCTCAATGCAGAATGTGGAGACGAGGAACGTCAGTGCTTTGCCCAGCACAGACCGAGGAGGCACCTCAAGTAGTGCTGGAGTTGTCCTTAGGCCGCATTGTAAACATTGCCTTTTCTTTAAAAGGCAGTGTTTACAGCAAAACCCTGGAAGGACATTCTATACACACCAGAACAACGACATTAAGCTGTCGTTGTTCTGGTGACTATAATGTCCCATTAATGGGAACAATATCTGCATGTATGCTGGAGACCTTTGATGCAACAAGAAGCATTATGGTTTATAGAATTGTTAGCAATCTTCACAATTCAATAGATTGTGGTAATCAATTTCAAATCATTTTTTGAAAACTCATCTAATCAATAAATTGAGGGAGGATGGAGTCCGTCACCTTCAAAAACCACCAGATAATCCCAGAACAGCCTTAGATATATAGAGAAAAGTCATCTATTGTGACACACGATGAACCTGGTAACACTGTACGGTTGAAATGGATTGATACTAAGTACTTTCAGTGGAGTAATTACGGGGCCGGTGGAGGGGAGTTAAGTAAACTGATACTGTGTTTTCACAAGAAAGGTGTGTTGCTGATAAATAATGTTAGACTGTATGCATGGCTTCCCCTAATGACTTGTACTTTCAGACTACATCATGAGATTCATCCATTCTAAACCACAAAGTACAAAGTCATTGTTGGCTGAAAGGATTATCAGATCGTGAGAATAGAACGCTGCGTAAAGCCCGTACTATATTGTATAGTGCAATCAGAAACACAATGCATAGGAGAATGCAGACTAACCACAAATATGCTGTATCTTGCTTTAGGTTACCAGCATGTATTTACATTTACTTAATGTTCCTTTTACAAGGACTGAACTGGAACAGTGATATTTTAACTGCATTTTTTTTTTTTCTGGTTATTTTTTTCTTCAGTCTTTGTATGCGGTGTGATAAATTAACTTATATAAATGGGGCCGTGGCTAATATACGTGGGAATACAGCTGACAAACCCCTTGTAAACCACAATACATTAAATTAACAACCAGACTCTTTCAGAACATGTGAAGATGTAAAGATCTAAGAGTAATTCATATAATGATGCCAGATGCAAATATTGCAACAATAATGTTCGGAAGGCATATAAAAAACGGGTTCACATAGGGTTTTCTGATTGCAATCATGCCATTAATCCACTATTGCTGTCTGGCTTGGGAGCCTACTGGAGGTTAGTGCATTAATGATACCTAGGGTTACAGTTAGGGTATTAGTGAGACCAGGGGTTAGTGCATTATTGATACCTATGGCTACGGTTATAGTATTAGTGAGTATTACTGACACCAGGGGCTAGAGTATTAACGATGCCATGCAGGCCCGGACTGGCCATCGGGCACACCGGGCAAATGCCCGGTGGGCCGCGATGGCCGTGGGGCCGAGGCCGGCAGGGGAAGTCCCAGGATCTCGCCTGCTGGTCTATGCAGGGCCGGCACTATCCGAGCGCCGGCCCCGCTGTTTTCAATGATGGGCCAGTGGGGAGATCAAAGATCTCCCTCACCGGCCCACATACAGTGTATTCCGGCCGCCAGCGGGGAGAGAGGGAGGGAGCCAGGAGAGGACCCGGCGGAGCTCTATCTTGGAGCTCCGCTGGGTTCCTCTCGCGAGATCCGGCGCGTTGCCATGGCAACGACCGGATCTCGCGAGAGTGAACTCTAGCCCGCAGGCTAGAGTTCACTCACCCACTGGACCACCAGGGATGGTGTCACCGTGCCGGTCCCCCCCTCCCAGATACCACCATTCCGGTCCCCCCCTCCCAGGCTAAAAGGTAAGAGGGGAGGGGGGGACATAATGCATACTTGTTTTTTATCTACCTCCCCAAACACACACACCACTCTCACACCCATCATCCACAGCACTCTCACACACAGCACTCTAACATACACATCACACACAGCACTCTCACACCCATCATCCACATCACTCTCACACACAGCACTCTCACACACAGCACTCTAACATACACATCACACACAGCACTCTCACACACAGCACTCTAACATACACATCACACACAGCACTCTCACACACAGCACTCTAACATACACATCACACACAGCACTCTCACACACAGCACTCTCACATACACATCACACACACAGCACTCTCACACCCATCATCCACAGCACTCTCACACACAGCACTCTAACATACACATCACACACAGCACTCTCACACACAGCACTCTAACATACACATCACACACAGCTTTCCCACACACACATCACACACAGCACTCTCACACACACATCATACACAGCACCCACACACACAAATCACCCACAGCACCCTCACACACATCACACAGCATCCTCACACAAATCAATCACACACAGCACCCTCACACTCAGCACCCTCACACACATCACACCTCACATACACATACTGCACCCCTCACATACACACAGAACCCCCCCCGACACACACTGCACCACACACATACACAATACTTCCAAACATATTTATATAATATATATATATATATATATATAAATATAAATATTCACACACACACACACACACACACTATAGCCTGTATGCACACTCTTGCTACATCCCATATACACACATTCTCTTCAGCCCCTAGCCACATATGCATTACATTACACCACAAACACAACACGACTAAAACCGACCTTATATCACAATCAGCTCACTCTGCACACACACAATGGCAGGCTCCAAAAACATGCACAATACTCTTTCCTGGCATTTTTGTCTCCTGGTATCCATTTATAGAGACACCAGAGACAAGTTGCAAGGAAACAGAGTGCAAGCATGTTATTAAATTTGCTTGCGCTGTGCAGAACAAATACAGGGCTTTTTTCTCATGCTAGAGCTCTTCAGCAGAGCTCTGCGCATGGTCTGCCCTGGAAGAGCATTGAACCAACATGCTCACTTTGAGAGGGGGCGTGTTTGTCATTAATGATGACAAAACACACCTCCTCTGCCCCGCCCCCTTCTTAGTGGGCCGCTGCGATAAAAAAATGCCCGGGCCGAATTTTTTTCCCAGTCCGGCCCTGATGCCATGGGCTAGGATTAAAGTTTTAATGAAGTCACAGATTAGGGTTAGTGTGTTAACAAAGCCTCATGTTACGGTTAGAGTGTTAATGATGCTGAGGGTTTGGGTTAGAATGTTAATAAAGCCTCAGGTTCAGGTTTGAATGTTAATGAAGACTCAGGTTAGGATTGAAATGTTAATGAAGACTCAGGTTAGGATTGAAATGTTAATGAAGACTCGGGCTAAATTTAGCGTGTTAATGAAGACTCAGGTTAGGGTTAGAATGTTAATGAAGACTCAGGTTAGGGTAAAGTGTTAATGAAGACTCAGGTTAGGATTAGAGTGTTAATAAACACTCAGTTTAGGGTTAGAGTGTTATGAAGTTTAGTGTTTAGGGTTAGGTTTGGTTAGAGTGTTTATGAAGACTCAGGTTAGGATTAGAGTGTTAATTAACACTCAGTTTAGGGTTAGAGAGTTAATGAAGCCTCAGGTTAGGGTTAGAGTGTCAATGAAGAAGATTCAGGTTAAGGTTGGCGTGTTAATGAAGTCAGAGGTTGAGGTTAGAGTGTTAATGAAGACTCAGGTTAGGGTTAGAGTGTTAATAAACACTCAGTTTAGGGTTAGAGAGTTAATGAAGACTCAGGTTAGGATTAGCGTGTTAATAAACACTCAGTTTAGGGTTAGAGAGTTAATGAAGCCTCAGGTTAGGGTTAGAGTGTTAATGAAGAAGACTCAGATTAAGGTTGGCGTGTTAATGAAGACAGAGGTTGAGGTTAGAGTGTTAATGAAGACTCAGGTTAGGGTTAGAGTGTTAATGAAGACTGACTAACATTTGAGACATGTTAATGGACGCCGGCCGATGCGGATCCACGACCCATTATACCCCCACGTCCGCTCACGTGAATGACAAAGTTGGCGTGCACGTGACATCACACACACACCGCGCGCACGTTTTGGGGTCAAAGAGCGATCCCGGCCAATTGCAAAGGTGAAGCAGGTAAAAAAAACTAGAATTACCTTTCCTCATTGCCGTGTCGTGGTGTCCCTAGTGGTTGTCCGAGAGCGCATTCCTGATTCAAGTTTCTTCTGGTTTTTGACTTTGGATTTGATTTTGACTTTAGGGTTAGAGTGTTAATGAAGACTCAGTTTAGGGTTAGAGTGTTAATGAAGATGGAGGTTAGGGTTAGAGTGTTAATGAAGACTCAGGTTAAGGTTAGAGTGTTAATGAAGACTCAGTTTAGGGTTAGAGTGTTAATGAAGATGGAGGTTAGGGTTAGAGTGTTAATGAAGACTCAGTTTAGGGTTAGAGTGTTAATGAAGACTCAGGTTAAGGTTAGAGTGTTAATGAAGACTCAGGTTAAGGTTAGAGTGTTAATGAAGACTCAGTTTAGGGTTAGAGTGTTAATGAAGATGGAGGTTAGGGTTAGAGTGTTAATGAAGACTCAGGTTAAGGTTAGAGTGTTAATGAAGACTCAGTTTAGGGTTAGAGTGTTAATGAAGATGGAGGTTAGGGTTAGAGTGTTAATGAAGACTCAGTTTAGGGTTAGAGTGTTAATGAAGACTCAGGTTAAGGTTAGAGTGTTAATGAAGACTCAGTTTAGGGTTAGAGTGTTAATGAAGATGGAGGTTAGGGTTAGAGTGTTAATGAAGACTCAGGTTAGGTTTAGAGTGTTGAGGTTAGAGGTAGAGTGTACTTGTGGACTTGCTCTGTGTTTCATCCAGGACTGTGGCCTTGACACTCAATATATATAGATGGTGCATTAAGAAAACTGGTCTTGAGGCAGCAAGGAGGGTGAATTCGGCCTGGCCTATTGGACTATAACAATCATCACCTTTAGCCACAATAAATTTAGTTCTGGAGTATTGAGAGTTTCAGTCTAAAAAAAATGACAATTTCTGTAGTAGCAGCAAATGTCAAATGCTTTAAAAAGGCAAATTAACAAGTCTAATCCTTTCTCTCAAATGTACCAAGATGCAGATGGAGATCTCCTGTCGTCAGGATAGGATGTCTGTTATCAAGAGTATTTGTACTAAACCAAGTCTCCAGTTACTGCCAGATGTGATGTTCACATGCTCTTCAAATTAACTTTGAAATAGCTCATTTCTAGCATGACTCCATACTCCTTAACTTTATATTTTGTTCATAAAATCAAAAGGTGAATTACAAATGAAATTATTGCAGTCCCCTACTACACTTTAGACTGTTCTATCATTAATGTATTAAATGCCAACAAATTGTACAATTATAGATAAAAATAAAAGCTCTAACAACCTCCGTCTCCAAGACAAACACAAACAAACGTAGTAAGTTTAAAGAACTGTGGCCACAAGCTGAAAATCTAAAGAGGGATGGGAGATACAAGGTACAGTGTGAAGATACATGTAATAAGATGGAAGAACACAGGATATGATGTGCGGAGTTTTGGCTAGGTAGTCAAAATCATAGAAATGTAAGTGTTGGGGCTTGTGGTATCTTATGTAACTCTTTAAATAGACAATAGTTTAGGATTGAGAGTCACCATCCATGTGTTAGCAAAGGTGTGTGTTATAACAGAGGAGAGTTTTACATTAAAAGTGCAGGACATGTTGGCAATTTTTTTTGTAATATACACAAATAGATGGGGGGTGGTCTGATCAGTCATTGTAAAGAGTAGAATGTTTGTTGGTGGAATCCAAGTGGCAAATACCGTGCAATAACGGTGGAGAGTTTTAGTTGATCCATCTGCAATCTATCAGTACTCTAAAGGGTATTTTAGCGTGACCAAAAAGAGGGAAAGTGGAACACAGAAGCAATGCAATGACACTGAAGGGAGGAGAGAGGTGGACAGTGTTTTGTTTTGTTTTTTTTAATTAATAAAACAAAATTCAGCCCACGTTTCCTCCCTGAAAGGAGTGACATTATCTTGGGCAGATAATGTGGTGATAGAATGTAGGTGATTGGCACAAGGAGTAAAACATGGTAAATTAACACAAGGTGATTTATTTTGAGAGTTGTAGTTGTAGGAGTGCAGCATAATCTTGTCGTGAAGGAAATAATCGATTTTTGATTCAATAAATGCAAGTTCTGCTGTTTGAGATTATTTTCCAGATTGCATGCTGATTATGTGAGAGTTTGGTGTCAAGAGAGCCACACTGTGTCTATTTAATCTGCGGTTAAAGAATATGTTCCTGTGAAAGGATTTCGCAATGACTGAACAGGAACATCGCTGATTTGGAGGGTAGTCAATGGGGGCGATGGATCATACAGGCTTATTCACTGAAGTGAGAATTCAAAGTGAATTTCAAATGTAAGGTGGAAATAGCCAAACCGGAAAAATTCTGCAAGTCAGCTATAATTCCAGTTTAGTTACTTTGGCCTTAAATTCACTTTAAATTCTCAGTTTAGTAAATAGCCCTGATAGTATGTAGAGGAGTATGAGAAAAAAATATGATTCAAGGTATAGAAACATAGAAACATGGAATGTGACGACAGATAAGAACCATTCAAGCCATCAAGTCTGCCCAATTTTATAAATACTCTCATTAGTCCCTGACCTTATCTTATAGTTAGGATAGCCTTATGCCTATCCCACGCATGCTTAAACTCCCTCACTGTGTTAACCTCTACCTCTTCAGCTGGAAGGCTATTCCATGCATCCACTACCCTCTCAGTAAAGTAATACTTCATGAAATTATTTTTAAACCTTTGCCACTCGAATGTAAGACGTTTTGTTGTGGTAGTGCCCTGGCTGTGCCTGAACTGTATTGTGATTTCAGTATAAATCTTTAGCATACAATCATATAAATTGAACAGATTTGCAAACATTAAAATGTTATAGGTAATTATCAATGCTCTATTCACTGGTGTTAATTACCAGATATATGCATACCTCCCAACATTTTAAATTAACAAAAAGGACACTTTCATTTTAGGGGTGTGAGTGGTGGTGTGGCCAGGGACGGGGCTGTTCTGAGACATTTTAAATTACTTTCTTATAACAATTTATGCAACTAAAATGCAATTTAGAACAAAAACAAAGTATCTTATTTACACAGACTGATTTCTAAACACATTTATTGGAGCTAAAAGACACATTACTGGGAGTATTATTGCTGTGGAGCTCTGTTATCAGACGCACCAACAATATGGAGCTCTAAGAAAAGAGGGATATTAGGATAAAAAGAGATCAGAGGGATTAGGCCCAAAATAGGGACTGTCCCTCCTAAATAGGGACACTCTGGTGTTATGAAATTCACAGGAAAATATATGGTAGGTCTATATGATTCTTGGTTACAGCACGTTCATTTTTTAGCAAGATTATTTTGTATTACGAGTGAAACCACCATGTATGCCGTTGATAAACCTACGTTTTGATTGTTTAGTACTTTGGTCCGTAAAGCACACAGTGTCTCCTGTTTGTGATGTCCCTCCACCGTAGGTTTTAATATACAAAGAGTGAGACTGTTGCTACTTTTATTGCCACTAATACCTCTGGGATTCTGGTCAGACTTTCCAGTGCCTATACAGAGCTCCTTAAAGATGTTAGGAGCTGTTTTTACAAAATAAGTCTGTTTTTCTTATTTGTGTTTTTTCTATTTAGTCAGTTGTACTGTATTGCCAATGCATCCAACTTTATGAATGTAAACCTATACACCACTGTTATGTGTGAAAAGTGTGAAAAAAACAAACAAACAAAAAACAGGCTACAGAGTAGCTGACACCATTGCGATATTCACCGGGCTTTCTAATTTTATTGCGGTTTATATAGCGCGGCGCGCCAACTTATTCCGCAGTGCTTGACAATGGGCACATTTAACAGTAAATTAGACAATTGCTAATGGTTACAGTAACAATAGTTTGATGAGGATCCTGCTCGAAAGAACTTATACTCTAGAGATTCAAAATACATGGAATTTTATTTAGCATTTTTCATTGACAGATTTCCTTATCAAAGATGTGTACACAGTATCGCTTTTAATTCTATAAACTATCATATTACTGAGGCCAAAAGCTACCAAATGTATTAAAGTTGTATTGTTGCCCGGAGTATCTCTTGAAGTCAAAGTGGTCCCAGCTTTCCTATTACAGGGTACATTTTAAACAAATATTGTTCTATTTTTTTTTTCCATATAAATTTTGTTTTCCCTGATAAAAAAAAAAAAAAATAGTATTCCCATTTTTTAGCACAATATAGTTTGCTTATATGTTGAATGAGAACTGTAGTTTCTCTGGAAGTTACACCATTGAGTAACTATTTAAAATCATTGTTTTCTTTAAAATGGATATTAAAGATTTAGCAAATAATGTCAGAATTTAGTTTAGGCCAGACACAACCAGGGCTTTGAGCTGGAGGGGGAGAAAGGGAGCCATTTTAGATTATGTATAAAAGTGTTGTGATCTAAATTACAAGTGGTGCAATCTCCACGGAAACCAGTGAAACAAGAGCTGCACATCTATTTAGAACTCATCCCGCTTTACATCTTTAACCCCTTAAGGACACATGACGTGTGTGACATGTCATGATTCCCTTTTATTCCAGAAGTTTGCTCCTTAACCCCTTAAGGACCAAACTTCTGGAATAAAAAGGAATCATGACATGTCACACATGTCATGTGTCCTTAAGGGGTTAAGGGGTTAAACCTCAGCACTTTTATCTGACTGCCAGGTACAAAGGACAGGGCCTATAACAATGATTGACAGGGAGCCAAGATGGAGGCGCCCAGTTGCAGGATAAAGAGATGTGAATTTCTAAATGTAATTTGTTTTCCTAAGAATCCTAAGAAATGGCAGTTCCCTTTTAAAATGCTTGCCATCATTTAAAATCTTTGAGTACAAAAGCTGGAAACATTGTTTTGCTTATTGTTAAGTTTTTTTTTTTTTTTTTGTTTTTTTTATCAGTTCCCTATTTTTCTTGTGGGTTGTTCAATTTTTTTTTTTTTACCACACTCAGGTTTATTAAGTGATTGTGTCTTTCTTGACTGGAAAGTTTTATACACAATTTTTTTTACTAAGGATCACAGCTGGCTTCCTACTGCAAAGTGCATAGGTTTGCTTCAATGAGTTTTTGGCTGAATACTCCACATTTGAAAAACATCTTCCTTGAATAGAGATTAACACCAATAGGGTTCTGGCAGAGCTAAATAATTCACCAGCGAGAGAATGATTACAGCAGACACTTTTGTATTGTTTTTTTTTTTTAATGCAGTGTGAGCCTTTCCGTAGCTCCTCCAAAAACCACTTCCTCAATCTATCGTTTATGCGAATAAAGTAGATTTGGCTCTATGCAAATGACTGTGCGTGATAGAGAGCCTTCTCCAGACTGCGTGTTAGAGAGGGTGATAAAGCTGGTAGAAGAGGTGGCAGGGTTTTTAAGGCAAAAAAAACAACAACAAACCAGACATGTAATACTTCTAACAGAATAAAACATTTCAGCCACCTTTTTAGGAAGAAAGACCACCAGCCGAGTAACTGTTCCGATGTTTGTTGAGATTGGCGAAGAAGATGGGTATTTGTACATTTGGCAAAGTTATGCCACTCTAAGAGAATATGCAAAGGTGTGAGAGATTATGAGAGAAATCTTTCACTCCACTATGAGAACCTAATTTCTTTTTCTATATTGTTATATTAAAAATGCTGTCCAAACGCTATTTCGGGATCATAATCCTAGTTTTATGTTAATGTATCATTAACCAAATGATGTGCTAAGCGTTACCCTGGAAAAAAAAATTCTGTGCTCCTTTCAAGGTCACCTACAGATGTGCCTGTATCAGCCACTTTCCAGCTGTTAACGTAAGGTTTGTACACGCTAGTCTAAAGGAATCAGTGATACTATACTGTATTTTGTGTGTTACTTTCCAACATCCATGGAATGTCAACATTATGCCCAACTCCATCCATGCCAAATTCTGCCTTAGACCATTTTAAATCAGGCCCATTGCCCATTTTAACATGCATGCACATGTCCCCAATGGCAAGTTATTAATTCAGACAGTGGTTGGGTCATGCAGCCAGTGCTCTCAGGCTAATATGACCAAATCAAAACTGTTGTTCCCTTAAAAAAAAAACAAAAAAAAAAAAACAGAGCCCCAGGACTTCCTCGAAAACTACGAAATGTTCTCACCTGGATAATACTCTGCTGTTATCATCATCATTGTTATTAGCTATAACTTGTAGTGCATTTTTTAGAAGCATTCTGGTCATGGGGAGTCTGCTAGTTACCTGTGGTATGCAGAAAACTAATAAAAAATTGTATTCTCAAATGGAGCATGCCTGTATCTTGGCCACTGCCATACGTGAACATGTTGCCCCTCCTCAGTTTGCATATACAATGTACACATGCACTATTTAAAGCAGTTATCACGTTGACCTTTAATAAGACGTATATTCATTGTCACTTTTGCAGACCTATCCCTAAGTTAATCCGGTGTATGCTTTCGGTCTACTGAGTATTATAAGAAAACAGCTATTATTCAACAGATGGTGAAGTTAAGATCATTTCATTTCATATGGTTATAATATAAATTGGAATATGGAGAATGTGGCCCTCTATGGGGGATACAAGCTGTGTTTTGTGAGACAAGTCAAATTAGGTAAAAAAATAAAAATAAAAAGAGAGAAATAAACGTTAGAAATATCACTGGTTTATTAAAGTCATATGATGCCATTCTAAAAATCACGCAATGCTAAATATCATGCAATGTTTTCTTACACATACCATCAGACACGAGTATCCCAGTGGGGTGTACATTTTCTAAAGCTGGGCTGTTGACCAGGCAGTTCCTCTGTATTTGCCAATAGGTCTTTATTTGGGAAATAATAACTGCTGACATATACAGTTATTTAGTACTATGGTACTCTTTAATATTCCTAATTACAAAAACACATGGGATCACTCGAGAAATTCATCTGAATACAACTATGAGCATTTCCACATTAGAAAGTTAGAAAGAGTTCAACTGTTGTGTAAACAATGAATATTTGTGGACGGCTTATTTTCAACAGTTGTCAAACTGCACTCGAAACACCACCGATTAATCCTAAGGTCTTTCAAATTCAAGGGTAAATTGGTTGGGTGTCCATTGAAATATCTCCTTCAAAATGGTGTGTCCTTCAAAATAGTGTTTGAGTGGCACTTTTATAATGCTATATATTAAGGCAAAGTCATCTCAACACCATTTTTACCAAAAGAGTTAAAGTTAGGGAGTGCTTTGTGTAAGTGATAAGATTATAGAGGTATTTAGCATTAGGTGACAATCCACATAGTTTAGGGGATCCCTGAACTCAAGGTGTTGTGGATAACTTGACACATTGTATATAGGATTCCATTCTACAGCACCTTTATGTGTTAAGGGTATTCCACCAAATTTCCATGCTCGAATGGTAATGGTTACAATGCAGGATATGTCTTTGTATTGAATTGATATTCCATTCCATTCAGTGTAATAACACTGTGTCCTTCTGGAGTGTAGGACTGTGGGACCAGTACAAACTATCTATAGACATCATTATCTCCATATGTTGTAATAATTTCTATATGCTACAGGAAAATCCTTGCTACCCTTATTACAACTTACTATTTTCCGCTGAAGCCATTCAGGTGTTGTCGGTGGCCTTGATGACTGGCCATGATGTTTGGTTGCAGTGTAGAAAACCATGATGGGTTTCATGAGGCCGTAGGAGCATATGTGTGGGTTCCTGCAGGTATAGGATGTGTGTTGTAGGACACCAGAGAAACACAAAATCAAAATACTAGCTAGGTCTCAGAAAATAGGAATCAAGAACCACGAAGAACTAGCCAAAGTAAAACAACAAGTTACCAACAGAATATTATCAAAAACATTCCAAAACAGGTAGCCAGAACCATATTGGATTATGTGTCGGTAGAGTACCAATCTCTTGCATCATTTTAGATGTGTCAAATTATACAAGTGCGCATGCAAGTATGCGAGGGTACCATAACTAAATGACTCCAGCTGGCAGGAACATATAAAGCATAGGTGCTGTGGCATCTGGTGTCATTAATAATGTCAGGAGTAAGAACTGGTTGATTCACACACATAGTTAAAAATAAATAAAATAGTTTTTACTAAGCTAGCAGCTTAAATGGATGACGCACATAGTTTGGGTTTTACGACAGCTAGAAACGGACCAGTAAAGGCAAACGTTTTCACCGCAAATCTGACAGCCTCAATTTGGTCTAATTGGCATTCCCAAACTTCTGAACGGGCATTACACATTATTAATGTTGGAAACTTCTGAAAATGAGCGTCATGCTACATGCATTAGAGAACATAAAATTAGGCCTGTGCCATGGTTTCCACTAATCTATGTTTAGTTTATGTCCTTTGCAAACATTATCCCTACAAATCTCTATCTCCGAAGTCTTTTGAAAGCCTGATTTATTGTTGTTTTAGATCCCCAGGCTTAGTCTTCAATCAGATTGCGGTCATTTATTCATTACAGACGCAGAGTTCCATTTTTGTGATCTCAATCTATGCATTCTGCTGGCTACAGCTAATCAGCAATGAATGTATGTTTCCCCCCCAAATGTAACCTTAGCCTCTCGATATCAAAACAATCCTATCTAATTAATGATCGGATTGCTAAATATGCTGTGAAGTTACTGCCTGTCTGCTCTTTAATGTGCCTTGCCAATGCCAATCACTGGAATCTGGACATTGAGATATTCTGTGCATGGCCTATTCAACCCAAAATGGCAGGCCTATAATTCCCTAGCATGCACCGTACAGACTGTCTTAGAAAATATACCTGTATGTAAGACAATTTCCATTCCGTCATCAGCACTCATCTTATCGCAACAATTTATATCTGCATCCTTCTGCCAATCTTACGGTTTCCCCAATGCACACCTATAACTTAGAACTTGCAACTATATATTTTGATGTAATGGCACATTTTAATAGCTAATTAATAAATATATATATATATATATATATATATATATTCTGCATATAAGTTTGCATTGAGTTTAATGTATTGTAGGCACAGCCTGGCATTTTATGCAAATTCAAAATATTAAAATGTCTTATAATTTCATGCACATGACTGCATATAACGGCACATTTTGAGAAAATGAATATGGACATACATACACCTACAGAGCATCTCTGGGAAATGGAAGTCTCAATTGCCCTGAACTACAGCTTAGACAAGTATGTTTTATATTTACCCCTTCTGCATACAATACCCCAATAAACTTATGCTTTTATATATAATAGTTGGGATGAGGGAAAGAGGAACTGACACCAACAGAAAACTGTCAGTTCCTATTAAGTATTTATGTAATTTCACCATGATATCTGCTTCAGTTAATCCTGAACTCTTAAAAATATAACCTTTCTGTCCTGTAAAATGTTGAGCCGTAAAGTCAAAAAGTGCAATATCAAATGTTTAAAATATATATATAAAAAAAAAATTCTGAAAGAATATTAAAAAAGTTTTCTTTTATAATTATAATACAAAGCACCTAGCCTGTCAGGTGATGCAAGTGTTCATTATTTCAGCATTGAGTTAACAATAATATTATATAGAACATGCTAAAAATGATCATAGTTTAACCATTCGTGCCAGTGCCAAGCTATAAAGCCGATTTTTATCCGCACGCCCCACCAGATGTCCAGCTGAGCAACAGGGCAGGTGAGAGATGTTTGACTTTATTAGAACATAAAATGCCTCGTCTTGCTTTGCTGCTCAAAGACATTTGATTAATTAATAAAATCTGCAAGAACAAATGAATCATAAGAATTAGCAATTCATGACTTTGTTTTGATATCTTTGTACCTACTCAGACTGTTAGCATATGTTTTATATAATGAGCAAAGTAAGTCAGATTTTCAACAGTTCCCATTAAAATTATATTATTATTATTTTATTATTTATATAGCGCCAGCAGATTCCGTGGCGTTGTGTAATAAATGTCTCCAATGTTAACCTTTGGTCACCGAGTGTAGAAAAATCTTTTTTCGTTAGGTAAAATTTTTATTACAAATGTGATACTTTAGCTAGGAGAAATCAATTTTCTGTAGGAAATATGGACACAGTCCCTTTGGCTGATCACTTTTGTCCATGTTGCATTATAATTCCTGAAAAAAACTACTAAATATAGGGGCAGAAACAAAGGGCAGTTTGGCAATCATTTAAGAAGGAAATGGGGAAGAGCATTGGGCTCAAACAAAGTATTGGATCCAGGAGTGTTGCTGGGGTGACTGACAGGGGCTGGAGCCCAAATATATGTGGAAGGTGCCAAAAAATTGAACATTGGGTTGAAGCCCCTGGTAATTTTGCCACTCATAGATGTGGTTGGAATAGGCTATATGGTTTTTGGGTATACAACGTAATAGAGTAATTAGGGATGAAATGAGCAATGTCCTAGAAGCTCTGATAAAACTGTTACTTGTCTCAATCATTTCTATCTTCTCAGAAGGCAGGGAACAGTTTGATATATTGTTCAGTGGATGCATAGCACTAATAGTGATTGTAGTGCAGGTAATATAAATTTGGATTAAAGATGCACTATATGCACCTAGACCCATTCAGCTCATCGAAGTGGCCTGGGTGCAGTGTCCCTGTTCCCCTTAGTACTTAGTAACCCTCCGTGAAGGGTAAAACAGTTAGGAGGTGTTTTTGCCAGTCTATCAGTGCTCTGTGTGGTTTAACCATAGGCTGCATCCTTTATTGATTACCACGCCATCACTGCACCATGCAAGACCTTACTGATCAAATTAACCAAGAATGCATGCCTTATTACTGGCCTATGGTATAGTCTCATGTCTGTAATTTCATAGAACTGAGACATAAGATTAAGCCTCTTATAGACCATGTCACTGCTGGACCCAAGTGGCCCTAAATAATACCATCAATCCCTACATTGAAAGAAAGATATCGGTTGTGTGGCTAGTGAACTCATGCTCATTCCAGATAATCAGTTGCATGCAGAGCTCAGAATTAAACTTCATGATGACATTCTAAGAGAAATTCTGAGTGCTGCATTGGGATTGGCTGGAAATCCAACTGAGTGATGTAAGAGTATATAAATTCATTAGTACTTCCAGGAAAATAAATACATTTTGCTTCCAGTTAATGTACCGTACAGGATATTTTGTGTATTTGTTTTCTTTTTTTAGTTATTTTGATATCATGGTTCTTTTATATTTTGTTAATGTCATTTAATGACAAAAAAGAATGTTGGGGTGGTTGATAATATTGATAATATTGTTTTGGTGTATAATAATGATTGCAATTCTAGAACGCATATACAGTGTATATATATATATATATATATCAGCAACTGTAAAGCAATTCAAAGAATTCTGTGCAATTTTCACATATAGAATGGACCTGTCCTGCAGATACCTACTTCTGCGGTTCCTAACTTATTTTGATCATACCCATCAGTTTTGGTAAAAATATCTTGTTACAGAGAAGTGGAAAGAAGATAAGGGAAAAAAAGAGATTGGTATAGAGAAAATCAGAGCAATTGCAGGAGGGGGAAAAAGAATAGAGAATATGAATAATGTGAAATTAAAAGGACACTATAGGGACCCAATTCATCTAATTGAAATGGTTTGGGTACAGTGTCCCTGTCCCCTAAACCCTGCAGACCAGACTAGAGGTGCTTCCTGCAGTTTCACAGAGTCAGAGGAGGCAGAACCTGACCCAGTGCCAAGGGACATTGGCGCTGGAGTCTGGTAAATGTCTAAAGGGATGTTTAACTCTTTACATGGCTGATGTTGAAGACAGGGGGGGCTGCAGGGCAGAGGGACACTATAATGTTAGGAGTACAGCTTTAAGCTCCTAATGCTGTAGTGTTCTTCTAGTTAGTAGATCAAAATCAAGTAATGTTTGTCTAAGGTGGAACAGATAAGAGAGGTAGAAAAGATAGTAAACTATATAACATATAGTTAACTATAGAACATAGGAACTGAGATTCAAGCTCAACAGGAGGGACCAATAAATATTGCTCGATTAAAGGACCACTATAGGCACCCGGACCACTTCAGCTCAATGAAGTGGTCTGGATGCCAGGTCCATCTAGGGTTAACCCTGCAGCTGTAAACAGTTTCAGAGAAACTGCTATGTTTACCTATGGGTTAATCCAGCCTCTAGTGGCTGTCTCATTGACAGCCGCTAGAGGCGCTTCCGCGTTTCTCACTGTGATTTTCACAGTGAGAAGACGCCAGCGTCCGTAGGAAAGCATTGAGAAATGCTTTCCTATGGACTTATTAAATGCGCGTGGGGCTCTTGCCGCGCATGCTCATTCGGCGGATGACATCGGAAAAGGGAGGAGAGTCCCCAGTGCAGAGGGAGCCCAGCGCTGGAGAAAGGCAAGTGTTTAACCCCTTAACCCCTCTTGAGCCCGGCGGGAGGGTGATTCTGAGGGTGGGGGGGACCTATCAACACTATAGTGCCAGGAAAACGAGTTTGTTTTCCTGGCACTATAGTGGTCCTTTAAGATGGTAATAATGTTTAATAGACAGGAAAAATAAAAACTGGATTAAAGATGGAGTAAAAAGGAAAGGTTAAGGAAAGTTGGGGAACAAGGACAAGTGCCCTGATATGGGGAAGAAAAAAAAAGAAGATATTTGAGAGCTAGGGAATTAGAAGTAGTAGTAGAAGTAGAGAAAGGGAGGGCGTACAGGTAGACAACCAGGACAATTACGCTAAGAGAGAAAATAAAACCTAGAGAAAGGTGTGATGGGTAAAGAACTATCACAATGTTTAAAGCTACATTCTTTTTTTTTTTTTTTTTTTTTCAGACATGTACCTGCCTTGTATTCATTTTGCCGATGCCTCTATAATTCAGGCCTTGGTAGTCTTGTCATCATAAATATCTCCTGGTTCCATGTCCACAGTAACAGTGCAAGTTCCATTACCATGAAGAGCATGTGGTGGTCCTGGTATCCTTATAGTTTATTACCAGCTAGAGTGTCTCTGGTGAGATGGGACCCTGGATGTGCTTTTGAACAATGTTCTTTTCGAGATAGCACTTTTAATCTGTTCCTGAACCAACACGAATGAGTTAAATTTCTCTTTCCTATCATGACGGCATTTGGAAGTAATTTCAATATCCCAAAGCTGATATCATGTTACAGCTTCAGGCTATGTGGAAATAAACGCTGACAGGTTCCTGTGTATTTCATCTTTAAATATTGATAGTTTGCGCTCGGTTGGAAGAAATGTTCAGAGCAATGTTTCTCAACCTCCTTCCACTAAGTATTATTAGTAACAGATTATATAAGCCATGGCACAGTAACCGCTGCCCATTTTTTTCCAGTAGCTACACCCAGTTGAAAGGTTTTTCCTATCAAATGCCATTACCTTCCAGAATGAAAGAAGTATTGAAGTGTCCCTCGAATCAGAGGTAGATTGAGAAACTCTGTCCCAGATTGCATATACCCCCTATTACTGCCTGTTTTAGATGCATCTATTTGTAAAACAACAGTTGTATACTGGAATGGCTTTAGATATACAGTGATAAGACTAAGCAAATTCTAAATATTTGTCATTTTAGTGATGTTGATGCGCCTGGAATAAAATAATGCCTATTCAGTTCTATAATGTCAAACTCACATCTTGTTTATCTTTGAACAACATGTATACAAGAGGCTATGAGCAGCTGAATGTATATAGCAGAATGTGAAACAATGTTCTCCTGTCCAGTAGAAAACAAAGCCATTTGTTAAAGGACCACTATAGGCACCCAGACCACTTCAGCTCAATGAAGTGGTCTGGGTGCCAGGTCCAGCTAGTTTTAACCCTGCAGCTGAAAACATAGCAGAGGCACTTACGCGATCCTCACGGACATCCAGAGTTAAAAAAAGATCCCCATAGGAAAGCATTGAGTAATGCTTTCCAATGGGCAGATTTGAATGCACACGCGCCTCTGGCCGCACATGCGCATTCGGCTCCACTCGGGAGCTGACATCGGCGGGGGAGGAGAGGTCACCAGCGCCGAGGGAGCCCAGCACTGGATTAAGGTAAGTGAAGGGGATATAATCCATTCAGCGCCGAGGGAGGGGAGCACTCCAAGAGCCTATAGTGCCAGGAAAATGGCACTATAGGATTCCTTTAAATTATGTATTTTTGGCTCAAAGGCTAAACCCAGAAAACATGGGCATTGCAATTGCAAACTGTTTTCAAGTAAAATGTACATTAAAAAATGAAACAATAAGAGCAAATTCAGGTAGTGGTTGCCTGCAGACGCAGAGCAGATCTTCTTTAATATATATCACAATGGTGGAAGATTTGATGTTTTCTTAAGGTGCTCTGTGTAAGCATGTTGTTCAACCCACATCCTTTTTGTAGAAAAAAAAAAGCCTTCAGAGTGGACTAGGAAGTGTACGGAATTACAGTAAATAAGATTCTCTGATACTGCAGTTGTGAACAATCAAGAAGGTTGAAGGGTACATCTGGTCTTGAGTGATAACCAGTTTAGATAGTTTTTCACAGTGATGGGTATTTTGCAGTCATGTTAGTTTTCTGAGTTGAATTTGTGGAGAAAACTACATTATGGTGGTCGGTGTTTTCATAATAATCTAGTTTATTGACAGATATTTGTTACCCAGAAGCCACAAGTGACTCATCTTAAACCAGTGATGGATAACCCTGGTCGTGTAGATGTTTGTGAATTACACTTCAGAAGATGTTCAGCAAAACTTCAGGCACGATTTACCACGGAGACCAAAGCGGACATGTGCCTTAAGCTTCTTGCCTCTGTGTGTATTAACCTGTTCTACATTTTCCACAATCCTTTACTAACTGCTGGCTTATCTGAGCATTGTCGGGAATAGTCTAATTAAAAATCTGCATGGGCAAGTTTAGCCATCCCTGTGCTGCACTGCATATTTAAATGAAATGAACAGCTCTGTTCATGTTCTTAAAAATGTTACAGTCAACTTTTATATTTTATATACACTTTTTTTTTTTAAATAAGCAATTAGATTAATAGAAAGCTAACTTTCCCTTCCCCATCCTTTCTTTATAGATATTAGCAATGAATCCCTGTTGGCTTCTCAGAGGGATACAAATAATAGCCATTGGGAAGTAGGGCCCACATAGTGTAGAGCCAAGCTCCCTGGGGAAAGCAAGATTGGTATTAATAGTGAGAAACATTTATATCATACCTTTTGCTCCAAAAGTAACAATTATGTTTTGTTTTGTTTACATATTCACCATTGTGTAAGTTATTAAAGTTCTATTTGTTTGACATAAGACTGGTCATATATATAAATGTATGTGTTTTCATGGACTGAGTTTTTAGGGGAGAGTGAAATTTGCTTCACTAATCTCATTTTTATTGTTCTACTTTCAGCTTCAAGGTTCTTTGAAGAGGAGATTGGTAGTAAATGTTTCTGCCAATCACAATAACAGATCGAATGGCATATCGGATAGCGCCTATCTTGATTTTAAGAAAATAAGAACGAACGAACACCTTCCAGGATCTCAAGATGTTTATCGTGCCACTGAAGGTTTAAATCAATCATCTGGTGGAACTATGCCGATGAATCAATCAGCACATAGAAAATCACATATTACAAGCAATGAGACTAATGACGTGTTTAATCTAACGTTAAAAGATATCAAGAAGGAACCTGGGGAAAGTCTGCCTTGTAGCAAACATTTTGATCCTCAGATGTCTCAGGACAATCTATACAGATATGGAGAAGAATTAGAGGAGCAACTTATGGACCCAGATCTTCAGGAACTATTTAATGAACTTACGTATATATCAGTTCCACCAATGACTGATATTGAGCTGCAAAATATGATAAATATTACAATAAAACAAGACGAACCTTTCAACATTGACTTGGGACAGAACCATAGAAACACGCCAACATCTTTGCCAATGGACAAAATAGTAATTAAAAGTGAATATCCACAAGGTTTAGATCATGCTAGAGTAGATTCACCACAATTAAGACCGTCTTCTACAGGCCCAACATTTTCAATGGCTGGCACATCACTGACACTTTCACAAAGTACTACTGCACCTCAGAACCAAGCGCAAGTTTCTTCCAGTACAAACCGTTTGGCAAACTGGCAGGAACTGTCTCATGCACAACAACTGAAACAAATGGCAGCCAATAGACAGCACACTTTAATTCAGCAACACCAGCCAAATCAATCTCCTAGCTGGTCAAGCGTCCCACCACCAAGGCCGTTTGGACAAGAGAAAGTTCCAAGTCCTTTTCGACAACAACAGTTGAGTCCTCACAGAACACCTATAAATGATGCACCAGTAAATGGAAGTCAAACAAAAGTAATAAGTAACTACCTCTACAAACCAAGCCCCAACTCTCACAGCAGCCAACTCGACATGATGAATCAACAAACCTCCCAGGATTCCAGTAAGAACTTGGTCACTTCAGGTCATTCGACAGTAGAACCAAACCATGGCAACACTAAACCTTTGTTTCATTTCAATCAAGATCAAACAAACCATCAAGCATCTCTGGGTTTAAACTCCCAAAGCAAGCCTATTCTACAATTCACAAAACAGCAGAGCTCTGCTGCAACTCAGCAACATGAACAATTGCAACAGGCAAAACCATTACCAAATCAGAACCTGCCAAGGACACAAACCTTTCCGCATAAGATGTTAATTCCAAAAATTCAGCAGAATCAACAAATCTCTGGACTGCATTATCCGGGTGTACATCAACAACAGGTAACATTACATAATTTCAATTGCTTTTCATGAATTGATGTTTACATGACAGTCAAGGCCATATACATAGCCATAAATTTGTTAACCATCCATTCAATTTACTTGAGGAAAAATTCTGTTTTTAAATTGTTGAGTGTTATTTAAGTGACAACATTCACAAATGCACAACACCGGTTAAAGGAACACTCCAGGCACATGCCAGTTTGAGAATGACAAAGTTTTACATCACCTTCAGTAAAAAAATATTTATGTGTTAACAGATTCGGCTACACTAAATCACCTATAACCTTGTCAGCTGCTCCATACCGACATAGGTTCAACATGGGAAATGTGGTGGGGCTTTTTTATCATCATGTCAGTGACAGAAGGGGTAGATTTTGGTCCCACAGAGATGTTAGTTGTTTTTTTTTGTCATATCACTTTAAAATGATTTGCCAAAAAAACTAAGAATTTTCCCACGCTGTGTAAAATGACACAGAGCACTCTGATTGGTTAGCTTGAAATCCAGCCAATTTAGAGTGTTCTGTGTCCTTTTGCACAGCGTGGGAAAGTTCTTTGGAATTTTCCCACACTGTGTAAAATTACACAGAGCACTCTGATTGGTTAGCTTGAAATCCAGCCAATCAGACTGCTCTGTGTCATTTTGCACAGCGTGGGAAAGTTCTTTGGAATTTTCCCATGCTGTGTAATTTGACTCATAACTATCTGATTGGTTACTTTCAATACACCAATCAGAGTGTTGTTATGATTCAAATTACACAGCGTGGGAAAATTCCAAAGAACTTTCCCACGCTGTGTAAAATGACACAGAGCACTCTGATTGGTGGATTTCAAGCCGCTGGCTGCTCACTGTTTACTAGACATGCCCCTACTCGCGGTATAGCGAGTAGGGGCTGAATTTACTAATACTAAGTAATTTTTACTTAGTATTAGTAAATGTGGCTGAAAGACCAATGTAGGTCTTTCAGCCTTTTGGTAGATAGATCCCTAATAGCGTGGGATATGGGGAGTTATCTACTAAGCGGCTGCTTATTTTATGTATTTTATGTTATTTTAAGTTATTTCTCTATCCACATTTGTTTGCAGGTGTCAGGGTTTCTTTGCTGTTTTAAACAGCAAAACCTTTCTGTTTCAGTGATTGAGTTTGCAGCTGCAATTACTTGAGCTGCTTCTGCTTGTTGCCACGGTTACTCACCTGTGAGTAGTAATCAACCCTGCTGCTAATCAGTTCTGCCTATTTAAGCAGCTAAGCCCAGAACCTCCTTGCCCTTGCGTGGTTTCCTGTTTCCCAGAAGTCTCCTTGTTCCTGTGTTTCCTGTTTGATCCTGGTTCCTGACTCCGGCCTTGTTCCTGACTCCGCTGCTCTCCGTGCTCCTGATCCTGGCTTGTCTGACTACCCGCTCTGGTGACTGACCCCTGCTTGATTCCTGGACTTTGCTTTTGTTTATTATTTGTTATTTATTAATAAAGGTGTGTTTGCATCTATTTCTGTCTCTGTCTGGTTCCTGGTCCCTGAAATTACGCAAGGGCCATGAATACAGATGGTACAGGCAAGACACCTATACCTAACCTGCTTACCCAGTGGGACCAGCAGAACCACCATTTGGACCAGTATGCCCATCTGGATCTAGTACCCGGCCAGCCTGCGATTGCGGCCGCCTCTGCCTCACTTCCTGTTCTAGCACCGGTTGTAACCTCCAAACCTGTAGCGGCTAGAGAAATGACTGGGTCTGTCCCGCTCCCTCAGCATTTTGGGGGCGACCCAGCACAGTGCAGAGAATTTATAAATCAGGTTAAAGGATACCTTGAAACCCTGCCCCAGGCATTTCCTACAGACAGTGACAAAGTTCACTTCATGATTTCTTTGCTGTCTGAAAAGGCCCTAGCTTGGGCAAAACCTCTCTGGGAGGCGGAGAAGCCTATTATTTACAATTACCCTGAATTTGTTGCATCCTTCAATAGGGTTTTTGATATTCCAGCTCGCTCCACCCCTACTGCCGAACTACTCATGTCTAATTCTCAGGGCACAAAAACTATTGTCGAGTATGCCAGTGAATTCCGTACCATGGCAGCAGAGGGTGGCTGGAACAACGAGACTCTTGTGGCTGCCTTTGCACAAGGTCTCTCCGATGTGTTTAAAAATGAGATTGCAGCCAGAGAATTACCTAAAGATCTCGAGGAACTGATATCATTTGTCACCCTCATTGACATCAGACTCCGAGAGAGATCCTCATCCAAGGAGCGCCTGCGGAGGCCTCTTGTAAATTTGACACCGAGCTTTTCTTGCCCACCCGAACCTCCCTCACCTCCCTTGCCTCCTGGTCCTGAGTCCTCTGTCTGTGTGGAGCCAAGGCGGTTAGGCTTCTCACGCCTCTCGGCCGAGAAGAGAGCCTTTAGGAGGAGGGAGGGCCTGTGCCTATACTGCGGACACCACGGTCACATGTTAAAGTTTTGCCCGATCCGTCCGGCAAAGGGTCCGTACCCAAGATACTGTCAGGGGCAGATCTTGGGTGGTCTTTCTGCAGACCCAGAGATATGTGTGCACAAACCCTTGGTGCCTGTTATCCTCTCCTGGTCTGATTCATCCATTGAAACCCGGGCGTTACTTGATTCTGGGGCCGCAGGCTTGTTTATAGATTGTGCATTTGCAGCAAAGCACTCTATACCCTTACAGTCTCGCAACTCCCCACTAGCCTTCGAAGCCATCGATGGCAGACCAATACAGCCAACCCACGTGACCCAAGAAACCGTGCCCATATCTCTGGCTGTAGGGGCTCTACATCATGAGACGACCCAATTCCAGGTCATTTCCTCTCCATATTACCAGGTTGTTTTGGGATACCCTTGGTTACAGAAGCATAACCCCACAATTGATTGGCGCAAAGCTGAGATATTATCTTGGTCCCAGCAATGCACATTGTCCTGTCTCCAGAAACCGGTCAACGTTTTGGGCGCATGTTCTGCCTCTTCCTTACCCGCTGAGTACCAAGAATTCCAAGATGTATTTGACAAGGGTCAAGCCAGCGTTCTGCCACCACACCGTCCATATGACTGTGGTATCGAACTCCAACCGGGTACCAATCCTCCCCGGGGCCGGATTTACCCACTGTCTGTAGCAGAAAATCGAGCCATGGAGGAGTATGTTACCGATGCACTGTCTAAGGGTTTTATTCGGAAGTCATCTTCTCCTGCCGGGGCCGGCTTTTTCTTTGTAAAGAAAAAAGATGGCGAGTTGAGACCCTGTATCGACTATAGGGGTCTCAATCGCATTACTATTAAGAATGCCTACCCCATTCCATTAATCACGGAATTATTTGACCGCCTCAAGGGAGCAACGGTCTTCACCAAACTTGATCTGAGAGGGGCATATAATCTCGTCCGGATAAAAGAGGACCACGAATGGAAAACCGCATTTAACACCAGGAGCGGCCATTATGAATACCTAGTAATGCCCTTTGGTCTTTGCAATGCTCCGGCGGTTTTCCAAGAATTTATAAATGACGTCCTGCGAGATATGCTGCAGCAATGTGTGGTGGTTTATCTTGATGATATTCTGATCCATTCCACATCTCTCGAGAACCATCACGCAGACGTTTCTCGTGTTCTACAGAGACTTAGAGAAAATAGTCTGTTCTGCAAATTGGAGAAATGTGAGTTTCACTGCAAACAGGTTACATTCTTGGGATATGTTATCTCAGATACTGGATTCTCTATGGATCCGGAGAAACTTTCGGCTGTACTTAAATGGCCTCGACCTACGGGTCTTCGCTCTATACAACGGTTTCTGGGCTTCGCCAATTATTATCGGAAGTTCATACGCAACTTTTCTTCCTTGGTTAAACCTCTCACGGACATGACCAGGAGAGATGCTGATCCACAGCATTGGTCACAGGAGGCCATTACTGCCTTTGAGTCTCTCAAAGTCGCCTTTGCTGCTGCCCCTATACTGGCACACCCTAACCCTGCCTTACCATTCATTCTTGAGGTCGATGCGTCTGAGACAGGAGTGGGCGCCCTCCTGTCTCAACGTCCTAACCCAGAGAGTTCCAGGCATCCGTGCGGGTATTTCTCGAGGAAATTGAACCCGGCGGAATGCAACTACCAGATTGGTGATAGAGAACTTCTAGCCATAATTTTAGCTCTCAAAGAATGGAGGCACCTTCTTGAGGGTACTTCAGTGCCAATCCTCATACTCACAGACCACAAGAATCTAACATATCTTTCTGAAGCTAAGCGACTTTCCCCCCGGCAAGCTAGATGGGCTATCTTCCTATCAAGATTCAATTATGTGGTTTCTTACTTGCCCGGTACAAAAAACATCCAGGCTGATGCCTTGTCTCGACAGTTCTCCCCTCCATCTAGAGAGGAGATATCCCCTACTCCTGTGATTCCTCCGGACCATATACTGGCAACCATCCGTACTAACCTCACCTCACCCCTAGGCGAGGAGATTCTGGCTGCACAAAGTAATGCTCCTCCAGAGAAACCTAATGGCCGTTGTTTTGTACCTATTAACCTCCGTACGAAACTATTGAGTACATACCACGACTCCAAAGCAGCTGGACATCCAGGCAAAAACCAGTTAATCTGGTCCGTATCCCGGCAATTTTGGTGGCCTAGTCTCTGTTCGGATGTCACCGCTTTTGTAGCTGCCTGTCCTGTGTGCGCTCAAAACAAAACCCCACGACGCCCTCCAGTGGGTCTCCTGCAAACCATACCTAATGGTGAACGACCCTGGACCCACTTGTCCATGGATTTTATCGTAGATCTTCCGGTCTCTCGTGGCAATACAGTCGTTCTCATGGTTGTTGACCGATTCTCGAAGATGTCGCATTGCATTCCCTTGAAAAAACTACCAACTTCCCAGGAACTTGCAACAATTTTTGGTCGGGAGATCTTTCGTTTGCATGGGTTACCCAAAGTGATAGTCTCAGATAGGGGTAGCCAGTTCGTGTCCAGATTTTGGAGAGCTTTTTGTACGCAAATGGGAATTCAGCTTTCCTTCTCATCGGCCTACCACCCGCAATCCAATGGTGCAGCGGAACGAGCTAACCAAACACTGGAACAGTTTCTGCGTTGCTACATTTCTGACCACCAGAACAACTGGTCTGATCTGCTACCCTGGGCGGAGTTTGCCCACAATAGTGCGATTAATGCCTCCTCCCGGCTATCCCCGTTCCTGGCAAACTATGGGTTTCAACCGTCCATGTTGCCTGATACGTTCTTGCCACAGGAGATACCGGCATTGGAGGGACATCTCAGGGAACTCCGTTCCACTTGGGTGCAGGTTCAGAGTTCTTTGCAACACGCAATGCAGAACTACAAACTCCAGGCCGACCGCAGACGCCTTCCTGCACCTACCTATCAGGTCGGAGAGAGGGTCTGGCTGTCTTCCCGCAACCTACGCCTCCGTGTTCCCTCACAAAAACTGGCACCCCGATACGTTGGGCCATTTCGTATACTTCGAAGGGTTAACCCTGTAGCTTACGCACTTGACCTTCCTGCTAACATGCGCATCTCAAATGTTTTCCATGTTTCCCTCTTGAAACCGTTGGTTTGTAATCGCTACACCAACTCAGTGCCACGTCCATGTCCTGTTCTGATTGACAATCATGAGGAATATGAAATACGCAGCATCATTGACTCACGGGTCTTCAGAGGACAGATCCAATACTTGGTGCACTGGAAAGGATACGGTCCAGAGGAACGCTCCTGGGTTCCAGCCTCTGATGTCCATGCACCATCCCTCCTTCGTTCCTATCACGCCCGCTTCCCCATGAAGCCCGGACCCACCAACAGAGATGGGGGGAATCGTTGAGGGGGAGGTACTGTCAGGGTTTCTTTGCTGTTTTAAACAGCAAAACCTTTCTGTTTCAGTGATTGAGTTTGCAGCTGCAATTACTTGAGCTGCTTCTGCTTGTTGCCACGGTTACTCACCTGTGAGTAGTAATCAACCCTGCTGCTAATCAGTTCTGCCTATTTAAGCAGCTAAGCCCAGAACCTCCTTGCCCTTGCGTGGTTTCCTGTTTCCCAGAAGTCTCCTTGTTCCTGTGTTTCCTGTTTGATCCTGGTTCCTGACTCCGGCCTTGTTCCTGACTCCGCTGCTCTCCGTGCTCCTGATCCTGGCTTGTCTGACTACCCGCTCTGGTGACTGACCCCTGCTTGATTCCTGGACTTTGCTTTTGTTTATTATTTGTTATTTATTAATAAAGGTGTGTTTGCATCTATTTCTGTCTCTGTCTGGTTCCTGGTCCCTGACAGCAGGACACTTGTCGTACTCTTACCCCCATTTTACTTCCTTTTGCAGCCCTCAAGCCAGGACTTTTTTAGAGGCATTTTATTCCCCCAATAGTTCGGGTCCCCATTGAGTTGTGGTGTATCAACAAATTAATATATATATATTACACAAGGTTCGTCTACATTAAAAGGTATTTATTAGAAGGCAGCAACACAATACTATAAATGTATCACAAACACACAGCCCAGACCCACGGAGCAACAACCCTTTTTAAATCTATCTATCTATCTAGTAATCCCTTTCCCCACACGTTTGATCTCACCCACGGTTAGGCCTTCACATCTAGTAATGGCTCACTGCTGCAAGTTCAACATCACATCAACCAAGGAAGAAAAGGAAGCAACTGAGTATAACATGATTCCCCAAGATAGCACATGGCATCTGCACATCTGCTCTGTAGCACAGCCAAGAAGGTACAGAGAGAAATAGAGATAGGGGGAAGTGGTTATCTCTTTCCTGACTTGTAAAGGTATTGAATTACCCAATTACCATATCAAAGGGTAAAGCTTATCCCCCTGTAAGAAAGGAATGCATGAGTTTGGTCACATGACCCCTGGTCACCATATTAATTTGATGACAGAATGTCACCACATTCCCTCACTTTTTCTTCTCTTATGTTGAGCACATTTAAAAATAATAATATATCCATCTTATCTATCTAAACTTTGAGATCTGAAGTAGGAAAGGGGAGCACAGGAATTATAGTGAGTGAGATAAGTAATGTGAAAGAAAACAGTCAAATAGGGGTTGCATCACCCCACAGGGTTCAGGGTCAAGTTCGGGTCAAATTCGAGCCCGAACTCGAACTTTTTGACCAAGTTCGGCCGAACTCGGTGAACCCGAATATTCAGGTGTCCGCTCAACTCTACTGACATGATAATAACTGCATTATTATGGCACGGTACTACAGGCTAATGATATTCAAATACAAATTTAGACCACCCAGGTGCAGTGTAAAACAAGAATAAAAAGAATAGTTACTTCATTTTATGGTCAGATATAACAAAAGGATTCCTCTCAATCCTCACAGTACATGTAAGATAAAACAGAATATATCTAGACCTATAGAGAAATAAAAGAAAGCGCTCATAGGGGATTAATGTTAAACCATAGGTGTCCCCTTGAGTTTATATCGCACTTACAGAATATCTGTAGTTTTCAAGCTCATCAAATTGATGGATATCCCCAGATTCCTCGAAATTAGGATGGTGGATTAAGCATGCAAAAGATAAAAAATATCATAGTGCAACCCTGTTTGAAAAGTAAAATCACAGCTTTTAATGGTTACACTTACAATATAGTAGTGGTAAAAAGGCTCATCAAAATGATTCTGTTTTCTTCCATCAATGTGGGGCCAAAACGTCCTTATAAAGAGGTCAGGCAGGCAAAACAGATACACATTTATAAAATAATAAAATGCCAATCAAATAAAAGTTTCTCTATAGGTCTAGATAAATATTTCTCTATAGGTCTAGATATATTCTGTTTTATCTTACAGGCTAATGATATTGTCAGAAGTTGTGATTGGTGGGATCAGTATTTCATTTAGTATTAGGGACACATTATGTTAACAGGAGATAGTAGGGGTTCTGCTTATATAAGTATATAAGTAGCACTGATCTCCACATGACTGCCTCTGGTCCTGTGTCTCCAGAACATCCTTATCCGCCATCTTTAGAAGCGTTACAGTGCCAATCAGGAGCGGATTGTAGGTGGTAAATGTTGGTATAGCTGTGAAAGAGTCAGTCCTGTGAGGAGCGGGATAACCCATGCCGGTCCAGGGTGGGGAGTAGGAGGATTGTGTTACTGCACTGCAAGTGTCGAGCCGAGGAAATCGGCTGCCTTTGTAGGTTGCACTGATAACCAGTGGTCTCCCGGAGGTTGAGGTGGAAAGTTAGGTACCAATATGTCAGCTAGGGTGTCCCAGATATCGGTGGCACCCTTCAGTGTAGATTGCTGGACAATAGCCAGCGATATCCCGGGTGAAACAGCACAGGAAATGTGAGCTCACAGAGAGTGCGTTTGCTCAGCTTGTAGGTCAGTCCTCCCCATTCCCACTCCACCACCTTCATCATATCCTTGCTTTTTAAATGATAGCGGAACTCCAAGGGTTACTCTGAAAACACAGAGTTTTGTTAAAATACAGTTTTTATTGGGTGGAGTAAGCCTGTCAGGGATTTGTTTTGGCCCTTTAGATTATATTGTCAATACTGGGATTGATGATCCACAGAAGGACTATATTCAAGCCCTGGTTGAAAAACATGTTTCTCTACAGAGTGAAAACCAATACTGCATCAAAGGTAGAGGAAAACCACACACATTTAGATATACAATTAAATATTTCCTTATTTTGCGATACATAGCGTCCCGTGGGAAAGGGTTAAGTTCAGCTAAAATAATGTATATCAAGGTAACATTTTAAAGAATGCAGAAAAAAATATTTACTTACATCTTACTAACGCTTTGGAAAGAATGGCTTTTTTCATGTTTTTTCTCCATGTTTCTTGTATTTGAGACGAGAGGTATATACAATTTTGTTGATCAATGAAAGAGTTTGTAACTATATCAAACAGGTAACACTGCGTGCATGATGCATACAGAAACAGCATATCGGCACTGCGGTGATAGTCGGCATTATTTGCTGTGTTTATGTTTAAAACTGGACTGTTCTTTGTTTTCTACATGCATATTAACATGGGAAGCCCTTTGGCTTTTCATCCTTAACACCTTAAGGACCAAACTTCTGGAATAAAAGGGAATCATGACATGTCACACATGTCATGTGTCCTTAAGGGGTTAAAGTGTCTTTGTATTTCAGTCATTCATGCTGTGCACAAAGCCACAGTAAATAAATAGCTTAAAGGACCACTAAAGGCACACAAACCACTTCATCTCAATGAAGTGGTTTGGGTACAGTGGTCCTTTAGGTTTAACCTCTTAAGGACCAAACTTCTGGAATAAAAGGGAATCATGACATGTCACACATGTCCTTAAGGGGTTAAAGGACCACTATAGTGCCATGAAAACAAACTTGTTCCCCGTCCCCCCCCCCCCCCCCACACACACCTTCAGGGTCCCACTCCCGCCGGGCTGAAGGGGGAGGAAGGGGTTAAATTCTTACCATTCGAAAGCGCCAGGCTCCCTCGGCGCTGGGCACTCTCCTCCCTCTTCCGACGTCAGAGCTGAATGCGCATGCGCGGCAAGAGCCGCGCGCGCATTCAATCAGTCCATAGGAAAGCATTTCTCAATGCTTTCCTTTGAACGGCAGTGTCTTCTCACTGTGATTTTCACAGTGAAAATCGCGGAAGCGCCTCTAGCGGCTGTCAATGAGACAGCCACTAGAGGCTGGATTAACCGTAATGTAAACATAGCAGTTTTTTCTGAAACTGCTATGTTTACAGCAGGCAGAGTTAACCCTAGCTGGATCTGGCACCCAGACCACTTCATTGAGCTGAATTGGTCTGGGTGCCTATAGTGGTCCTTTAACCTTGCAATGTAGAATATTGCCATTTAGTAAATACAGCAATGGTTACATTGTAGGGTTAAATGCACCTCTAGTGGATATCTTTCTGACAGCTATTAAATGGGCTTCTGCTCTAAAAACATCATCATAAATTCAATTTAATTAGAGTAGGGCAGGCTGGCCACCCATGTACATTTTGTCCCTAATGTTCCTCTGTGAGGACTACAAGAAGAGTCGACTTGACGTTAAGGGGGGCCTACTCAAGCGGCTGCAGGGACTGGATCTTGGAGCACGATAAAACTTTTTGGGAGGAGATTTGAAACTAAAGGCAGAGATATACACTATAGCGTTAGGAACTGAGGTTTGCATTCCTAACACTATCGTGTTCCTTTAACATTGAATGAACTGACAAAGAAGCTGACACATTCCAGATTTCTAAACTAAAGAAGGATTCTAGAATGGGCTGTACATTTTGGAATGTCTTCTAATATGTAAAAATATTTGCCAACTGTGTCAGACACATTTTATTTATGGATTTCCCCAGTTTCTTAAAAATGAAATGCTTCAATTTTGTCCCTTGTGTTCACCCATACAGTTTGCTTATATGTTTCTCAAATTACAGTTCATTTAAAATCTGCTTCTATCGCTTATCTTCCTATAATTATTTATTCATAAAATATTCATAAAATATTTTACCAGGAAGGACACATTGAGATTTCTCTCGTATTCAAGTATGTCCTGGGTCCACAAAACTGGTCACAGTTTACACATTTTGTTGCAGTGAACCACCGTTCACTCTGTAAAGAGGAACATGACTAGCCGGTGATGGCCTGGATTTAATATTTTTGGATAAGCTTTGCAAATGATTTTATAATTTTTCCAAAAAATGTAAATATCAAAATATATAGCACATATGAATAATTATATCAATGTATAAAAAAATATAGAAATATTAAAATATTGTTTAAACTATTAAATCCTTTGAAAAGCGTATCCCAAAAATATTAAATCGAGGCCTATACAGGTGTCCACAAGAATAATTGTTTGTGTGGATGTGTAACGAGCCAAATACAATGCAGCTGTATAGAATGTTTTTGTGGTAATTTGTGCTGTAAAAATGTACCTAAATCTATCCTTTACAGGGAAGCTCCAAACACCATATCGATTTACGCTCAGTGCTTAGATTGTGATTCTAAGAGACCTTTGCGACTTCCTCCTTGCAAATAACTGCAGCAAATACTGTAGCTATAAGTCTGCACCTCTACAGATGGTTCAGACTGCTGAAGGGCCTAAACTACATGTCACATACAGCTCCGCTGGGCCAGGGTTTATGATACAAATTCAGAAACTAAGGCCAAATGAGAAACTCCTAATTTGAAGAGTCTTTCTGGCTGCTTGCTTGTGGATATGCTTGTGGACACTCTGTGTATACCACTGCAACAAGAATAAATATATTAGTGGCATGCTGTGTGCAGAACCAGTAGAATATATTAGTAACAATCTGTGTACACAGACAGGTGCAAACATTATTCCTATTAGATGTACAAACATTGGATTTGTCTGTTAATGAATCAATTCATCCATCACTGTTCTCATTTGCTTAGTTATCTGGTCCATAGCAAGACCTATTTATTCATGATTCATTGTTAGATGACCTGGTTTGCGTGGAGAAAGAAATCGAAATTCTAGAAATTCAAGCTACGAACCATAAAGCGAACATAAACGGCGATAGATGGATCAATTCAGTAATGGACGAACGAAATCTTTGCATATTTCTATTGTATAGTACCAACATGGGAATATGTTACTGCGTACAATCTGTGTCCAACGTTATCACGTAAAAAAAAAATATCTCTGTATTTATTCCCAGCTCAGAGTGTAGAGAGAGCATCAGTGTACCTAGTGATGTTCTGTATCCAGTCCCGACATGACGTGTAATATATTAATAATTCATTCAGAAGGCAGTTGTACAATCAAATGTGTTCACAACTCTATTTAATAATGCCTTTTTATGGGTATTGGACTATTTTTCTTCTTTTCACCCCTTTTCTGTGAGAGTTTTTTGGTGAAGGAAGAAACAGATATGAGGTAACATCGGTGTAACCAATTGTTTTTACGTTTCAATGTTTCTTATAAAACAATGTGTTTAACACATGTTGCCATTTGCTGAGCTGCACTACAGAGTGTATATTGTTTTCAACTTTTACTGTTAGTGGTTCAAACGCTGGCTATGGTTTTGTAACATATTTTCCTCTAAGCATTCGCTGAACTCTTAGCCATCACAGGAAGCAATTATTCTGACCTGTCAGATACAGTTTGCAAACTGCTGCAGAGCTCTACGTACACACTGAGCGAGAGCTGGATAATATGTAATAATTCCAGCATGTTCCAGTAGATTTGACCGACTCCTTTGGATGTTTTACGGACATGGTGCTACTCTGGACTGCAATTCCCATTTTGCTGAGCCAGCCAATGACAAACAGCCAATGACTGACTAAACACATCAGGAATTTTGTTCCACAGCAGCCGGAAAACCACAATTTGTCTGTCCAGAGATTCTGCTACGTGTATTAATTTTAAAGTGGAAATGCGAATTCCAGAGAAGTGATTGAACAAAGTAAAAACGATATCCGCATTTACTGGGGCATATAATGTAGTGCATATCACAAATAAATGCTGTGCACGAACTTGTGCACTTGGCATTGTCTTCCACACTTGTACCAGCAATGTTAGAGTTAACTCATTTACATACTATGCCAGGCTTTTTCTGGCACAGCATGTAAATGAAAAACAAAAGACCACATAAAGAATTTTAAAATAATTTTAGTACAAACTCTAACTTTTACATACCTAGCTATAACAATTAAATTGTCATTTATGTGTCAGTGGTGGCTTCCAATTGATGACCCTCGGGTGAGCTAATGTGAATTGTCCATTTTCCTTATTATTTATGCAATATGAAGGGCCAATTTCCCTATATGTAGGTTTGGGTTAATGTGTATAACGCCTGTTACTCAACTGGGATTTTAATTTCTCCACCTTGTCGCATACATGTCACTGTTTAGTGAATAATCCCCAAAGTAGAACATATGTTGAGATATATCCATGATACATTGATACATGAAATACTGAAAATTAAGCCTACAAATAAAAAGGGATCAGATCAAAAAGGCAAATTATATTTTCTTGCAGCTCTACAAGGTTTGAGCATGGTAACCAGTTCAGTAGTGTCTCGCTCAAAAACCACAAAGAAAAAATGTCTTAAATGGGTTGGTTATCATCTCCACATTTTAACAAAGAGTTTCAAATTAAATTCTGCAAATTAACTAAAAGATATAGTGAAGATTTCGTTTTTTTTTCAATCAATGAAAATATGTTGCTGTGTTTATTTTTGAGAGAAATGGCATCTACACACTAGCATGCAGTCAGGTGGCTTAAACAGAGCATTAGAACATATACCCAAGGTTGTAGTCTGATCATTACATCGATTTACATATATTGATGGAAGTTTGTTCTGTAGCAAGACAAAACATTGAGTCCTATTTACCCTTTATTTTACTCCCTAACAACTTTTTAAAAATGTATTTAATGAAACTGAAAAAGCAACCAAAAAGCAGTGTTTTGAACCTGCAAAACCATTTCTTTTACTGTTAATCCAAAAGATGGCAAAAAAACTAAAGACAAAAATCCTTTTTGACTCCATAATGGCAATTAGATTTCTCCTTGGATCAACAACCTGTTCCCATATATATTAATGATGTCCTTAAATATTCTGTTTCTTTAAAACAAATCCATGCCTTTTTAAAAATATCTATAGAGCTATGATAATGCAACATCTCTAGAATTCCAGCATTGTACATCTTTATTCTTTGTTCTTACTGTAAAGAGTCCTTTTCTCTGCTGTAAGCAAAAACACATTTCTTCCCATCTCAATGGGTGACCTCCTGACTGTTGTATATTCCTGCTAATGAACACAGCACATAGCGGTTACTGACCTTATATATATTTGTGCTGTGCTATCATATCCCCTCTGGGGTTACTTTTTTCTGAAGAAAACAAATACAGCTTTGCTAGCCTTTCTTCATAATGTATATTTTCCATCCCCCTTGTTAGTTTTGTTGCTAGCCTCTGCACTTTTCTAGGTTCCGTGTTATCCGTCTTTAAAACTGGTGCCCAAAACTGCACCACATATTCAAGGTAGGATCTAACCATTTATTTGTTAAGAAGCAACATTATATTTTGATCACCGCGTAATACTGTGTGTCTTTGTCTTGTGTCAGTGTGTATACTGTGTCTCAGTGTGTTTGTGTTGTATTCTGTCATTGTGTGTACACTGTGTATAGCAGTGTGTGTTGTGTTTATACTGTCTGAATGAGTATGTGTATAGTAATGTGTTTATACTGTTTTGTTAGAATTGTTTGTCTTGATTTACCTATTGTACAGCGCTGTGGAATATGTTAGCACTTTATCAATGATTGTAATTGTCTGGCTATTTTAGCCTTATATTTAAAATCAATATTTAAAATCAAAATTCAATTTCAATTCCCAGCATTTCTCCCTTTATTAAATAGCCCTTGCAATAGAAAACAAGCAGTAAGTGAGATTTGCCCTGATACAGTTAGTGACAATCATGTCTAATTAGTGTTAGTGACGCACAAAAATCATAAACCATTAATACTGTCAAGTTTTCTTTTAATGCAACCTGTATGTTTTTTTTTAATTTCCCACAATTGTATTTAAGAATAAAAGACACAATGGATCTACTTTTAATTGCTTTTAGTGAATAACTTCGGCTTCCATGCAAACCTACCGTGTTTAGATGGCTGGGTATTTTTCCGAAGAAGCGTGAAATGTGTAGAAGGAAACTCTAAGCTAATCGCCAGTGGCATAATTGTATTAACAGCAGTATAAGCAAATCTTTTCCATTGGCTCCTGTGCATATCCGCTGACAGCATAGATTAGGCTGCAGAAAACACACACACACATTAGACATTAGAATGTTAAAACATTAGACATTACTCTTTAAATATTAAACAGCTCTAAAGCTTCCTGCACAAATCGGTAGAATTGACGGCAAGATGTTGAGTTCTGTCCCTGGAGGACGCTGTCCGTCCAGTGTTTTGTGTTTATCAATAGACCGGTGGTGATGGTCATATACATCGATTAAAACATAAAATGAACATATGGCGTGTCCTTGTGTAGCGGAGAGCTGGATCACACTGTACTTGGACTCTGTGCCTTGTTATTTTACTGGGTGTATGTAGTTCCCTTACAGTAAATGAAGTAACATTAATTAAATTTAAATTGCTAAAAATAATTATTTTCATGCTATACGGAACCTAGAAATGAGTACAGAATATGTGATAGAGTCTTAACCTCAACATCTGAGGAAAGGGATTTAGGGGTGATTATTTCTGATGACTTAAAGGTAGGCAGACAATGTAATAGAGCAGCAGGAAATGTTAGCAGAATGCTTGGATGTATAGGGAGAGGTATTAGCAGTAGAAAGAGGGAAGTGCTCATGCCATTGTACAGAACACTGGTGAGACCTCACTTGGAGTATTGTACGCAGTACTGGAGACCGTATCTCCAGAAGGATATTGATACTTTAGAGAGAGTTCAAAGAAGGACTACTAAACTGGTTCATGGATTGCAGGATAAAACTTACCAGGAAAGGTTAAAGGAACTTAACATGTATAGCTTGGAGGAAAGACGAGACGGGGGGATATGATAGAAACCTTTAAATACATAAAGGGAATCAACACAGTAAAGGAGGAGACTATATTTAAAAGAAGAAAAACTACCACAACAAGAGGACATAGTCTTAAATTAGAGGGACAAAGGTTTAAAAATAATATCAGGAAGTATTACTTTACTTAGAGGGTAGTGGATGCATGGAATAGCCTTCCAGCTGAAGTGGTAGAGGTTAACACAGTAAAGGAGTTTAAGCATGCGTGGGATAGGCATAAGGCTATCCTAACTATAAGATAAGGCCAAGGACTAATGAAAGTATTTAGAAAACTGGGCAGACTAGATGGGCGAAATGGTTCTTATCTGCCGTCACATTCTATGTTTCTATGTTTCTATACATTCAGTATTTAAATGTAATATTTTTTTTTAAATGTCTAATAATTTTTGTAAACGTATAGAATATATACTTACTTTGGCTATACAATAATAAATGATTTTATTTTCCTTGTTATGGATACCTTGTGATATTAGCATGTTGCCATAGGGGGTCAATTGACTAAACCAATATACCGTATTTTTCGCTCCATAAGACGCACCTCACCATAAGACGCACCTAGTTTTTAGAGGAAGAAACCCAGAAAACAATATATTCTGAACAAACTGTCCCATAGTGTTTCTTACTATGGAACAGTTTGTTCAGAATATTTTTTTCTCCCCTGTCCCATAGTGTCCCCCCCTCCCATAGTCTTCACCCCCCCTCCCCATAGTCTTCATCCACCCCCCTCCCCATAGTCTTCATCCCCCCCTCCCCATAGTCTTCATCCCCCCCTCCCCATAGTCTTCATCCCCCCTCCCCATAGTCTTCATCCATCCCCTCCCCATAGTCTTCATCCCCCCTCCCCATAGTCTTCACCCCCCCTCCCCATAGTCTTCATGCCCCCTCCCCATAGTCTTCATCCCCCCTCCCCATAGTCTTCATCCACCCCTCCCCTCCCCATAGTCTTCATCCCCCCTCCCCTCCCCATAGTCTTCATCCCCCCTCCCCACCCCATAGTCTTCATCCCCCCTCCCCTCCCCATAGTCTTCATCCCCCCTCCCCTCCCCATAGTCTTCTCTTCTCTCCCATATTCTCCTCTCCCATACTGTTCCCCTCCCCTTGTCCCATAATTACTTACCTGTCTTGTAGCGTTTCTCGACAGCACAGGGCGCACCGCGGTACTGGAACTTAAATTTCAGGTTCCGGTTTCCGGCGGGACTGAAAGGAAGTGTGCACACTGAGCTGAGTGCGCACTTCCTTTCAGTCCCGCCGGAAACCGGAACATGAAATTGAAGTTCCAGTACTGCGGTGCGCCCTGTGCTGCCGGCCAACGCTACAAGACAGGTAAGTAAAGCTTCATATTCGCTCCATAAGACGCACAGACATTTCCCCTCACTTTTGAGGGGAAAAAAAGTGCGTCTTATGGAGCGAAAAATACGGGTAGGTAAAAATAGCGTTGGGGAGAGGGGAGAATAATTACAATTCAGTCTAACTAGAGGCTATTTAATATTTTTTGTCAAGCTTTGCAAATGATTTCACATTTCTGGATATATTTATATTCAATATTTGAGAAATTTTTAAATGTTGTAATATTTTATTATTTTTCTATATATTGATATATTTTTATGTATGATATGTTTTTTTTTTAATATATTGGTACCTCGGTTTACAAATGTAACGCGTTCTCCGGGATGTTTTGTATTGCAAAAAATTCGTAAACCGAAATGTGGTTTCCCATAGGAATGCATTGAAAACCAATTAATCCGTTCCAGAGGTCAGAAAAAAGTAAAAATGAGCTGGCATGGAAACCAACCCACAATGCAGAACACACTGTAAAAGGCATGCAAACGAAGAAGCTCAGCTCCCTACCTTTCCACAGCTTGAGAAATGCACCAAAAAAGTTTCAAAAAGTACCAAAACCGCTGCAAAAAATTTCCAGAATGGCTCCAAAACTCGATGCAAAACCCACTCCAACACCTTCAACACCTCCACACTCGACGAAAAAATGTGTAAACCAAGGCATTATTTTCCATGGATTTTCATTTGTAAACCAAAAATGATGTTAACCGAGGCATTTGTAAACCGAGGTACCACTGTATTTTAATATTCTGAAAAAAAAAAATGTTACAAAAATATGAAATAATTTGAAAAGCTGTTGTTATTTTTTCAACTCACCATGACTACTTGTTGGCTGAGTTAATCTTTATTTCATTCACATAATACGCAATTAGCTAAATCAGTCGTTCCCAAACTGTGTACAGGGCGCCGCGATAGGCACACAGGGCCACCGCAAGATATTTCCCTGGTGCTATGATCATAGTGCCTCCCTCTCCCTGCCGGCTCTGCAGGACCGGAGGACAGATCACAGATCTGGAGCTGCTAGAGTTTGCTCTCACCACTTGGACCACCAGGGCTTCTCCACCGAACCACCAGGGATTGACTTGTACGGTCCCCTCTCCCAGGCAAAGGTAGGCAGGGAGGGGGGATATGGGAGAAA
This sequence comes from Pelobates fuscus, assembly GCF_036172605.1. Classification (NCBI taxonomy): domain Eukaryota; kingdom Metazoa; phylum Chordata; class Amphibia; order Anura; family Pelobatidae; genus Pelobates; species Pelobates fuscus. Next base: position 454,948,639 of record NC_086317.1, read on the forward strand.
TTATTTTAAAAATGTAATAAAAAAATAAATTAAAGTATATATTCATCTGCCCTCCTATCCCCACAGAACCACAATAACGCCCCCTATACACACAATTACCCCCTGATACACAGACACACTGCACCCATACACACACATTGCCCCCACATTGCCTCTCATACACACACACTACCCTCCATACAGACACACTGCCCCCATACACACACACTGCACCTCAATAAACACACACACTGCCCCCATACACACACACACTGCCCCCCCCATACACACACATTCCCCCCATACACACACACTGCCCCTCGATACACACAAATTGTACCCATCACACGATGTAGCTCTCACACGCTGTACCCCTCAAGCACAAACTTCCAGACATACACGCACACTACACCCCTCACACACACATAATGCATCCTTCACACTCACAGTACATCCTTCACAAACACAATGCACCCCACACACACACACACACTGCACCCCTCACACATACACACAAACACATTGCACCTCTCAAACACACACACACACACACTCTACCACTCACACACACACATATTGCACCCCACAGACACACTACTGCCCCTATTCCCTACTACAGCCCCTATCCCGGCAGATCCAAGGTAAGTTGTCAATCTGTTCTTAAACAGTCTGACTACTTACTCTGGAAAGGCACTACGGCACTACTGGCACCATAACCACTACAAAGTGCAGTAGTGGTTATTGTGCCTGGATTGTTTCTTTAAATAATCTACCAGTGCCACTCCCAAGATTAGGTTCTGGATCTGCGCCTGAACGGCAAACATTTCTGTCGAACAGGGGCCCAGTATATGCCGCTGCGCTGTACATATATACAACCTAGAAAATTGTTTTAACTCGAAGCGCCTTGGAAAAATATAGAAATATTAAGGGTGCCTTGAACCTAAAACGTTTGGGAACCACTGAGCTAAATCATTCTCCATTTACTTTTTTTCATGCAGGCTGTGTGAGTCACGGTCAATGGAGGTGTGGCCATGGCTGCATAAACAGAAATGAAATTGATTTAACTCCTAAATGGCAGATAATTGAGCCATGACACAACATGGGGCATGATCTATACACCAAAACTGATTCATTAAGTTAAAGTTGTTTTGGTGCCTATAGTATCTCTCACTTTAGTAAATAGCTCCTACGCAGTCCATAATACTCTACCCATGACCTGTTACGGTCTCTTTCTTGTACCCGCACCCCAGACTCACACCTGCAGGACTTTTACAGGGGATGCCCCTTCCTTATGGAATGATCTCCCATGCCACATTCGACTCTCCCAGACTCGGCAGTCCTTCAAAATATCCTTAAAAAGACACTTGTTTAGAGAAACATATCCACTTGCCTATTAACTCCTTATACAATCTTCCTCCCTCGTTTCACTCTGCGTATTTCTCCCTCATCCTTTTAGATTGCATGTTAATGTTGGCAGGGTCTTACTGTTCCCGTAATGTGAAACATGCTTTGTAGGATTAACTGTTTAAGTTTACCTATTGCACGGCGCTTCAGAATATGTTATCTATATAAATAATTTTAATTATAATTCTAATTAACCCCTTAAGGACCAAACTTCTGGAATAAAAGGGAATCATGACATGTCACACATATCATGTGTCCTTAAGGGGTTAAAAGGCCCAAGTGGATTAAACATTTCCACACTCTACATCTCTCTAGATTTGTTTTTACATGGTATGTGCACCAATAGTTTAAACCATTCTATATCAGTGACATTTGAAAAGTTCTTTATGAGTATGAACTTCAATCAGATATCTACGTAGGAAAAGCATTGGATTGGCAGAGACTGTCAGTTTTGATGATGTCAGACATTGAGGCGGATCTGGGGCAGAGCCAGCACTGGCGGACTAGCGTGGCACTGGGAAAATAGAGTCTGTTTTATACCTTTTTAAGGAGGTTATGAGGGGCCGGCAGGGGGCTAACTTTTATTTTTTTATATACTATAGGCTCAGTAATACATGTTTGTGTTCCTAAACCTATAGTGTTCCTTTAATATCACAATTAATCCAACACCACACATAAACCTTCTACTCAGCAATGCCACTTGACCTCAAATGTGTCTCCATTAATGCTAGGGGCCTCAATGTCCCAACCAAAAGACATGTAATTTTACGTTGGGTTCATAGACATATTATTAATACAAGAAACCCATTTTACGGCATCCAGACACTCCCCCCTAACTAACAAACACTATAATAACTAGTATTTATATAGTGCCTTTCTCCCAGTGAGATTCAAAATGGTTTTCAGCGCACGCTCTTGGAATTAAACAAATTGTCAGCTGAACAGTAATGGATGTTATTATTACCCAATTGATGGTACTCATTTTATTGACCTCACTGCCAGGATTTGAACCTGTGACCTGTGGCATTTTGAAGAGGCTTTGTAGTTAGGGAATTTGCCAACTGAGCTACCTCACCAGCTACCTCACTAAATATACTTCTTTCTAGCAAATTCCCCTGACACCAAATCATAAGTTGTAGCCATTGTGGAGAAGACCTCTTGCCCCATGTCAGACAGTTCAATGTTTACAGATCCTTAACGAAGATTCATAATCCTATCCGTAAAGATAGGAACGCAAACCTACTCCTTCTGCTCAGTGTATGCCCCCACCATTCCAGTTTAAGATAATGGACCAGAGACTCCCAGATGGAAGGAGACCACGGCAATCGGGGACCAATGTCCTCTTTGCACAGTCTCTAAATACTCATAACCTGCTACACATATGGAAAGCTCAACCTTGGATTTTACTTTTTGCTCCCAACCCCACAACTCTTAGCCCTGCATTAACTATTTTCTCATATCACCAAATTTAACTCCATGAGAAACAATCAGACATTGTCCACATTACGTGGTCAACCCACTTCTACTGCATGATAAAAAAAAGTAATTGACTCTGTAACGGACCGTTTCAGCATAAAAGGGGAAAAATCCGTTTAGGCGATAATCCCCTTTTCTAATGACAGGCACAGCTACTGCAGAACATCACACTCCCGATCTGGATACGAAATAACACTCCGAACTGGAACTGCTGAACAAGAAAAGCATACAATCGGCTTACACTCTTGGCAGTCAGCTTACAATCCAATCCCCCCCAAGAACGAGACGACACTTCATTTTGAGGGTTACGCAGGAACTGAAGACTGGGACACCCAGTCTGGCTTTTATTACAAACAAGTACATACAGGACACTCCCAGGGGGAGGATGAAATTAACCAATCACATGGATGTACCTCCCACACATTTCCTCCCCTTAGATTAACACTTAATCCAATTATACAGTACACACTTTTCCCCAATTCTTGGATGTACCCCAAATACATATGATACACCCCTAAAACAGGTATCCCCTGATAGCCCTGATCTGGGTGAGCAACATACTCAAAAATCACCCAGATCGGACCAGGGGTTCGGGAGTTATGAGCAGGCAAAGTTTTGACCGACCGCATGGGTAAAGTATCCGAAAACAGTTCCATGCATTTTGGCCCTGCGGTCGGTCACAAACAAGGGAATGAAAACAGGCGAATTGCCTGTGTTATAGAGCCTGGAGAGGGTTTGAATGAATTCCCTTGTTTGAGGGGTTCTTTCTACCGAACGGCGGGTCATTCGGTAGTTTCTATACGAAATCCTGGAAGTCTGGAGGTCTCAGCGGTGTTTGCCTAGTCGAGTGTCCGATTTTAGTTCCAGACGCTCGACGGCAAAACACCGCTGTTCGGTAGTTTAAGATGGCCGCCGCCACGTGGTTGTTTCCCGAATGGCGGCCACCCAGAGGACACATAATACATTACATGAAAGTATTAAAGGCAGGATTACTGTATTACGCTCCACAGTCTTAAAGGGACAGTAGTCCCAAAATGTCCATTGCTGATTTTAAAGGGCCAGTAGCAGCAATATAAATTAGTACATGCCCAAATATAGTCTTTAAAGTGCAATATGTCCAGGGGCCATAGTCAGCGGGCAGGAGGCTAGCAGCCAGGCCTCTCCAGTTCACAGTGGCGAAGCTGGTTTCGCCACATTTCTCCCCTTGGCCAATTAGACTAACAGGGTACCTGACTTTCTGCCGGTCAGTGCCCTGGTTAGTCCAGCAACCCACCCACAAAACAGAAATAACAGAGCAGCCCACCCACACTAACCGGTTACTACATCTGGGTGAGGAAGGATTTTGTCCAAGTTCTGGTGTTTCACCACTGCTGGGTGGGAGACGGGTAGGTTGCCTTGGTGGGTTGCTGAGGGGGCAGAGACCAGCGGTACTCTGTCCTGTTGCCAGCACTACCACGGGAGTAGTCTGGTGGGCGTCTGGTTGCTGGGGACTGGCTGTCTCCCCTTTAGGTGCGCATCTCGACTGCCGGAGGGGGAGACCGACTGTCTCCCCTTTGGATCCATCACACTGAGGCTGGGGAACAGGACCGACCATCCCTATCCCTTGTGCTGTAAGGGCAGAGACTACGGTCCCATCTGCACAGTTGTGGGGCTTAACATCTCCCCTTGGTGAGTTAGGCTGCCGCTGGAGAGAGGGTGTAACAAGCTCCTCTCTCTGGACGGTAAACTGCCGCTGGGGAGGGGGTTTAGCAGGCTCCTCTCCCTGCCACTCTCTCTGCTGGTGGAAAGGGGGACCAGCTGTCTCCCCTTTCATTCTCTTGTCCGGCTGCTGGGGTGCGAGACTGACTGTCTCTGCTCCCTGCAGGACACACTGCCGCTGGGGAGGATGGACGACACCATCAGCTCCCTGGGGCACACACTGCCGCTGGGGAGGGAGGACGCTGCTCTCCTCTCCCTTCGCTTCACACTGCCGTCTTGGCATCTCACTTTGCTGCTGGGGGGCAGGAACAACAACCTCTGCCCCCTGTAACTCAGCCTGCCGCTGGGGAGGAAGGACTGCACCTTCGGCTCCTTTGGACACACACGGCTGCTGGGGAGGATGGACGACACCATCAGCTCCCTGGGGCACACATTGCCGCTGGGGAGGGAGTACGCTGCTCTCCTCTCCCTTCACTTCACACTGCCTTCTTGGCATCTCACTTTGCTGCTGGGGGGCAGGAACAACAACCGCTGCCCCCTGTAACTCAGCCTGCCGCTGGGGAGGAAGGACGACACCTTCATCTCCCTGGGGTTGCTCACAGGACCAGTCTAGGAACTCTGCCACCTCGGGTACTGCTGGTTGCTGTTGGGCGGGAGGGCCGGTTGTCTCTTCCCAGGCCTCATTGATGAGTCGCAGGTAATCCCCCTCCAGGTTCCATTCCTGGGTAACTAAATATCGTAGGTCTGCCTCGAGGTCAATAGCGCCAAAGAGACCCAGCATGTTCTCTCGGATGCCGTACAGGTCCCAAAAACGATAGTCGGTATCTTCCCCAAAGTCCTCGTCACCACTATTATCCCAAAATAGACCGGGGCCAGTGTAATCTCCGCCTTCTGGGAACTCATACTCTGCCATCCTGGGGACACACTGAGCCGCGTACCACTGTAGCGCCTGGTATGCGTCGTCGAGCACCAGTTCTGCGTATACTAGAATCTCGAGTCTAGTCACCCACTTTTCTGTGGTCTGTTTTCTCAGGAGGGGCATCCGCTCTGCCATTCTAGCCAGAATTCGCTGCCTTCTGCTGCGGCGCTGATCCCCTCGTGAATACTGTACTTCCTCTAGGGCTTCGTCCCACAATTCGGCTCTGACAGACTGTCTGTACATCAACATGTTCTCCTCTGGGACTTCTCCAGATTCCGGGAGGTAATCGTCCAATCTAACTTGAAACTCCTCCTCCATTTTCTGAGTTCCTTTGTAGATAGGGTCGCTGTACGGATACTAGCGTTGCCCTCAATTTGTAATCCAGAAATGGTGTTGTCTGTAGCTGTCCCTCTGGTTGTAGGAACGATCCCACCGCTGCCACCAATTGTAACGGACCGTTTCAGCATAAAAGGGGAAAAATCCGTTTAGGCGATAATCCCCTTTTCTAATGACAGGCACAGCTACTGCAGAACATCACACTCCCGATCTGGATACGAAATAACACTCCGAACTGGAACAGCTGAACAAGAAAAGCATACAATCGGCTTACACTCTTGGCAGTCAGCTTACAATCCAATCCCCCCCAAGAACGAGACGACACTTCATTTTGAGGGTTAAGCAGGAATTAAGACTGGGACACCCAGTCTGGCTTTTATTACAAACAAGTACATACAGGACACTCCCAGGGGGAGGATGAAATTAACCAATCACATGGATGTACCTCCCACACATTTCCTCCCCTTAGATTAACACTTAATCCAATTATACAGTACACACTTTTCCCCAATTCTTGGATGTACCCCAAATACATATGATACACCCCTAAAACAGGTATCCCCTGATAGCCCTGATCTGGGTGAGCAACATACTCAAAAATCACCCAGATCGGACCAGGGGTTCGGGAGTTATGAGCAGGCAAAGTTTTGACCGACCGCATGGGTAAAGTATCCGAAAACAGTTCCATGCATTTTGGCCCTGCGGTCGGTCACAAACAAGGGAATGAAAACAGGCGAATTGCCTGTGTTATAGAGCCTGGAGAGGGTTTGAATGAATTCCCTTGTTTGAGGGGTTCTTTCTACCGAACGGCGGGTCATTCGGTAGTTTCTATACGAAATCCTGGAAGTCTGGAGGTCTCAGCGGTGTTTGCCTAGTCGAGTGTCCGATTTTAGTTCCAGACGCTCGACGGCAAAACACCGCTGTTCGGTAGTTTAAGATGGCCGCCGCCACGTGGTTGTTTCCCGAATGGCGGCCACCCAGAGGACACATAATACATTACATGAAAGTATTAAAGGCAGGATTACTGTACTACGCTCCACAGTCTTAAAGGGACAGTAGTCCCAAAATGTCCATTGCTGATTTTAAAGGGCCAGTAGCAGCAATATAAATTAGTACATGCCCAAATATAGTCTTTAAAGTGCAATATGTCCAGGGGCCATAGTCAGCGGGCAGGAGGCTAGCAGCCAGGCCTCTCCAGTTCACAGTGGCGAAGCTGGTTTCGCCACAGACTCCATCTACAGTCTACACAGACATCAAAAATTATTTTTCCGCCTAGACCCACAAAGATTAGCAAACCTATGCAAAGATTACCACTTTGGCAGAGAAACGACTTAAAATACCAGGGTCTAACATTTAGTAGAAACGCCTCTGACATGTTTCCAACTAATTACTCCAGGGTTTGGAACGACTGCACAACCATTTTACGTAACTGGGGCCACCTATTCCTAACATGGACAGAGCGTATAATAGCAATCAAAATATCCATTATACCGAAACTACAATATTTATTTAGACACCTTCCCCTAAGGGTACCACAATCCCATTTCAAAACCATGCACTCGAAACTGATACAATTCACTAGGCATATGCATGGGGAAATGTTTTGGCTCGGTTCGGCATTCCAAAATTCGGGATTTTCGCAATTCGGGACTTCAAGACTTTGGAACTTCGGCAACTTCTGAACTTCGGCACTTCGTAACTTCGGGACTTCGGCAATTCGGCAACTTTGGAAATTCGGCAACTTCGGCATTTCGGAACTTCGGGACTTCGGCACCTCGGTACTTCTCTTGCAGCCGCTTGGTAGATAACTCCCTAATTCCCACGGTATTAGGGAGTTATCTACCAAAAGGCTGAAAGACCTAAGTTGGTCTTTCAGCCAAATGTACTAATACTAAGTAAAAATTACTTAGTATTAGTACATTTTGCCCCCAATCGCTATACCGCGAGTAGGGGCATGTCTAGTAAACAGTGAGCAGCCTGTGACTGCTCACTGTTTAAAAAAAAAAAATAGTGCCCCCCACGGCCCCCACTCCTGAGCGGCGGGTGGGGCCCCTAAAGTAAAATTATGGAGGGGACCTATTGTCCTCCCCCCTGGCCCCCACCCCTGAGTGGCGGGTGGGGGCCCTAAATACTAATAAGGGGAGGGGGAACCTAATGTCCACCCCAGTGGCCCCCACCCCTGAGCGGCGCGTGGGGGCCCTAAATACTAATAAGGGGGACCTAATGTCCTCCCCCCTGGCCCCCACCCCTGAGCGATGGGTGGGGGCCCTAAACTAGAATAAGGGGGGGGACCTTATGTCCTCCCCCTAGCCCCCACCCCTGAGCAGTGGGTGGGGGCTCTAAATACTAATAAGGGGGGGACCTAAGGAACTCCCCCCTGGCCCCCACCCCTGAGCATCGGGTGGGGGCCCTAAATACTAATAAGGGGGGGACCTAATGTCCTCCCCCTGGCCCCCACCCCTGAGCGGCAGGTGGGGGCCCTAAATTGGAATAAGAAGGGGGGACCTAGGGTCCTCCTCCCTGGCCCCCACCCCTCAGCGGCGGGTGGTGGCCCTAAATACTAATAAGGGGGGGACCTAAGGTCCTCCCCCCTGGCCCCCACCCCTGAGCATCGGGTGGGGGCCCTAAATACTAATAAGGGGGGGACCTAATGTCCTCCCCCTGGCCCCCACCCCTGAGCAGCAGGTGGGGGCCCTAAATTGGAATAAGAAGGGGGGACCTAGGGTCCTCCTCCCTGGCCCCCACCCCTCAGCGGCGGGTGGTGGCCCTAAATACTAATAAGGGGGGGACCTAAGGTCCTCCCCCCTGGCCCCCACCCCTGAGCATCGGGTGGGGGCCCTAAATACTAATAAGGGGGGGACCTAATGTCCTCCCCCTGGCCCCCACCCCTGAGCGGCAGGTGGGGGCCCTAAATTGGAATAAGAAGGGGGGACCTAGGGTCCTCCTCCCTGGCCCCCACCCCTCAGCGGCGGGTGGTGGCCCTAAATACTAATAAGGGGGGGACCTAAGGTCCTCCCCCTGGCCCCCACCCCTGAGCGGCGGGTGGGGGCCCGAAAAAAAATGTCCCCCCCAGGTGACTAGGGGTCCCCAAACCCCTAGACACCCCCTCCCCCCCCAATAAAAATTATCCCCCTACCTACCCCCCTCACCCTAAAAACTAATGAGGGAAGGACCTTTAACTAAGTACCTGTAAAAAAAAAATACTTACCATTCTATGTTTTCTTTCTTCTAAAATCTTCTTTTTTCAGCCCCAAAAAAGGCCAAATAAAAAAACATAAAAAAAATAAACATAAGCCTGTGGCTGCTCACTGTTTAATAGACATGCCCCTACTCGCGGTATAGCGAGTAGGGGCATAATTTACTAATACTAAGTAATTTTTACTTAGTATTAGTAAATTTGTCTGAGAGACCAATTTAGGTCTTTCAGCTTTTTAGTAGATAACTACCTAATACCGTGAGAATTAGGGAGTTATCTACTTATTCATTCCTGTCATTACATTGACTGGCCAAGTAACTTACATTTTATATGAATGTATGTTACTTGATTGTTGTAAGTGTTGCAAATGCTTACAGCTGAATCCTGGCTATGTTTGTATACTTTTTATTTACAATTGTTTACAATGTAACATTCTTCTTCTTTCACTGGGAATTGAGTAAGTATATTAGTACTTAGGCAATACTGTGCTTCGGAACTTCGGCACTTTGACACTTCGGAACTTCGGCACCTTCGGAACTTTGGCACTTCGGCACTTCAGCACTTCGGAACTTCAGCACTTTGACACTTCGGCACTTTGACACTTCGGAACTTTGACACTTCGGAACTTCGGGAACTAAGGAACTTTGGTACTTCGGCACTTCGGAACTTCAGCACTTCGGAACTTAGGCACTTTGACACTTCGGAACTTCGGGAACTAAGGAACTTTGGCACTTCGGCACTTCGACACTTCGGAAATTCAGTAATTTCGGAACTTCGGGACCTCGGCAATTCGGCACTTCAGCAATTCGGCACGTCGGCAATTCGGACATTCGGAAGTACCCGAATGTCCGAATTGCCCGAAATTCGTCCAAATTCATATTCGCACCGAAACGAATTGCACATGTCTACAATTCACTTGGGGAGCAGTGAAGGCAAGAATCTCTAAAAAATATTAACAGCCCCGGTGAACCAAGGGGGCATGGCATTCCCAAATGTTAAAATCTACTACCAAGCAGCTGTTCTGACTTCCGTTTTACCACATCTTCTTAGAGATAATGGACTAATGGACTTCCTAAAACTCCGCTCTACCTATAATCTTACAAACACTTCACAGTTTTCATACGTTTAACTCTAATCCTTCTTAAACCGGAGGGAAAAAGAAAAGCTAACTAGTAGCCACAAACCAAAGATGTTGTCACTCTGGGAACAAATAGGGATATCGGGGAGACCCCCACTCAGGTTCAAGCAGCTCTCCGATTGCTACAAACACCTCCTGGATTACCAACCCTTTCATAGTTCAAAACAGGCAGGTAACTTGAACTCCAGAACACAATTACTGAAAACCGGTGAAAACACATTACTTCCTCTACAAGAAGATTGATTAAATCAGCTCCACTCATAGAACAACATCAAAAAACGCTATATCGGTGGTACATGATACCAACCCGTTTACACAAATTATACCCACATACACCCTCGACATGTTGGAGATGCAAACAAGAGGAGGGATCGGTCCTCCACATCTGGTGGCGGTGCCCTCGCCTGGTTAGATACTGGAAAGAGGTCCATAAACTCATCAGCAATGTCACCAATACAATCCTACCCTTTGAGCCCACAACCTATCTACTATTAGCGTTACCTAGTGACATAGCCACACCGTTAAGAAAACTAATGTGCCATATCTTACTAACCACACAAAAACTGATAGCAAGAGCCTGGAAAAACACTCAGCCCCCTACTATCCCTACCCTCCTACGGGACATAGATAAGCAACTAATCTATGAAACATGGTTTACAAAGGTATACCCAGAAAACCAACACTGGGAAACATGGAAACGGTGGCGTCACTGGAGAGGCAACAACCCAGACTATAAGGTGTCCCACCTACAACATTGCCAACAGTGCTAGTATACAAGAGAATCTGGAGAGGAACTAGAGAGCTATATGGGAACATAGTATATGAGAGGGTATATATATGTAAGGAGCCCACTGAACTGCCGAGTGCAGGTAACAAGGCAGCACTGCAGCTCGGGGTCCACCTGTTATCAACCTGTCATACACTGTATAAATAAGCAATGTAATTAAGCTGGAAAAATGTATTGTACTGTACTACCTTGTTGACAACTGTAATGGCTAACTGAATCGTGACTGCCCCCCCCTTCTTTCTTCTGTACCCTCCCTCCCCCCTTGATGGTTCAATCTGTTGTGAAAAAAACAATAAAATACAAATTAACAACAAAAAAAAAAAACTATGCTTGACTCCAAAATGTCTCTAAGATTCACACTTGTTTGGACCAGGTTTTTAAGCTCCACTGATTTCTGTAAGAGTTCCAAGCACTCCCAATTCGTTACAATAGATCGAATTTCAAATCCCTCCAAACAGTGATAGACACCTTTATCTGGTGTGGTCACAAACTGCAAATCAGCAGGAATACACTATATGTCCACAAAAAAACTAATCAGGTGGCCTAGGCCTCCCCAATTTGACCCAATATTTCCAAACAGCCCATAACCCAGATACAACAATGGCATCTCCTGCCAGACAGAAAGAGATGGGTAGATTTTTATAATCTCATGTTTGGATGGGACCATCCACCCTGTACATCTGGAAACCATGGAAAAATCACCCCTCTCCCACATCTCCAACAATAACACAGTCAACTGATCTGTGGGACGGCCTAAAAGATAAATAAGACCTAACCTCCTATCTTTCCCCACTCACACCCTTTCTCTGATGCAAACTCACCCCCAAAACATTACGATTACTATGAGGACAGAAACATTACCAGACTCGGTCACTTGTTCCCCGATGGAAGACTACTAGAATACACACACTTAACAGACCACCCCACATTAACAACTTTTGACATATCTTGGCCCTCCTTCTCCTTCTAATTACCATCCCATATCAGTACTCCTCTTCACATCTAAGCTTCTTGAGAGTTGTTTTTACCCATCTAATTTACTTTCTCAGTACTAGCCCTCTCCTTGACACCCTCTTCAATCTGGCTTCTGCTCCCCCCATTCTACTGACATTGTCCTTACGTAAGTGACTAACAACTCAATCACTGCTAAATCCAAAGGTCATTACTCTATCTTAATTTTCCTTGACATCTCTGCTGCTTTCGATACTGTTGACCACACTCTTCTTCTTCAAACCATCCACAACCATGTGCACAAACACTTTGCTTTTCTGGTTTAATCCTATCTTTTTGAATGCTCATGTAGTGTCTCTTTCTCTGGTGCCACCTCCTCCCCACTGACTGTCTCAGATGGTGTAACCCAAGGCTCTGTTCTTGGTCCTCTTTTACACTCTATATACATAGTCTTTCTCGGTAACCTTATTATCGCCTTTGGATTCCAGTACAATCTATATGCTGACAATACTCAGGTTTACCTCGGGAATTTAGTAAATAAACTACGGCCTTAACAGAATGTTATTGGATAAGCTTTCCAAATGATCTTTCTCCTCCAGTGACCTCTCTTCTCCTCTCCTGGTATGTATCACCAACTCCCTTTCTTCCATCCCTAATTGGAGGTCTTCCCAGTTTTCTAAAACGTAATCTTTCTAAAACTGAACTCCTCATCATTCGCCCTCAAATTGTCCTGTTCCATCTATCTCCATGCAAGCCAATAGGGCACCTATTACCCCAAAGGCTCAAGCTTATCGCCATGGTATTACTTTTCACTCAGGTCTTACCTTTTCTCCTAACATCCAGTCTGTCTGCAAGACCTGCAACTTCCACCATAAAAATATTTCAGCATTTGCCATCTTTTAATTAAAGATACAACTAAGACACTTGTTCTTGGACTCATCATTCCCCTACTTGACTATTGCAACTCACTACTACAAATACCCGCATTGCCCCTCTATAGTCCGTAATGAGTACCGCAGCTAGGCTCATCATACTGACTGCTACTCCCACACCTCATCCCGCTGCCAATCATTACGTTGGCTTCCTGTACCCTTTAGGATTCAATTCACACCGCTAACACTAACTTTAAAAGCCCTCACTAACTCTACTCCTCACTATATTTCCTCGTTACTTAACAAATACATTCCTTCCCGCTCTCTTCATTCTGCAAATGACCTTCGCCTGACATCTGCTCGTTCCCGAACGGTCAACTCTCAATTGCAAGATTTTTCAAGGGCTGTCCCGTTCCTTTGGAATTTGCTACCCTGTGCCATCAGACTCTCCCCTAGCCGCCAGTCCTTTAAGAAGTCACTGAACACACACCTTTTAGGAAAGCTTTCCATCTTCCTGGATGATGTTTCTCTCACTTCACTACTCTAATCACTTCCCTCGCCTCCATAGCCTAGCTCACTCTCTCCTGCCACTGCCACTAATCGGTTCTTCCACCCGCCACTTTTACTATATTATTTTGACACGGGCATCTGATTCATCATTCTCTTCCCCATCTCTTGTGTGTCTTTACTCCTTCCTGATAGATTGTAAGCTTCTTTGAACAATACCTTTTCCACCTCTTGTCTCTGTTACATTCCGTATGTAAATTACTTGTTGTCCGATATCCCCTTTTTATAACTGAAAGCCATGCAGAATATATTGGCACTATATGAATTATAATAATTAAACACACTAATGAAATGTGCTGGACACACGTCTATGAAAAAAGTATTGTGTAACAAATCATTTGAAACTACTGAATGCAAAAATCCTCGCGTACATAGATAGGTAATAAAATAGTAACGGATCATTTTAGGTCATTATTTCAATAAAGAATATTCTGTAAAGCCATTTACGTCTAGAACGAATGTGACATACAGGATACATATGTAGCCTGTGTAGTGAAATATGTATTAACTGTTGGGACTTTGCACCTCAAGACATATTTTTCTGCCATCGCTCAGATTTTTATACTTTTTATACTTTTAATACTCTCTGCATATGTCTGTCTCTGGGAGCCGTCTCAGGAAACTGATGGTGGCCCTGGCAGTGATTAAAACAAGCATGTATAAGTTATTTAGCACTTGGAACTAACATTGTAAAGTGTGGTATATTACACGCTCTTTTCAAAAGCTCTCCAAGGCTTAGAGAAGCCTAACAGTTATGACCAAATATCTTAAGAATGCATAAATGTTCTTGAATGGGATGCTGGTCTGTTCTCAAATTTGCATGCATCATCTGGAAAGTCAGATTAACCCTTGCTTCGGATACAAGAGAGTTAACATTGTATATTGTACACCTTTTGTCACTCTCTGGAATTTTGTCAATAAACGTTTTTCGAATTATTTCATATTTTTAGATAAGCTTTTAAAATGATCTTTTCTCAACATAATAAAATATCACAAATAAATAATATATTTTTAAAAGTAGCAGAATATCAAAATATTTTTCATAAGACAGTAGCACATTTTAAAAATTGTATTCAAAAATATTAAAGGGACACTATAGGTAGCCAGACCCCTCCATCTCATTGAAGTGGTGTGGGTGCAGTGTCTCTCAGACAGCCACTAGAGGCGCAACGTGCTGTTTACGGAGTTTGACTCCATGAAATGACGCTGGACATTCTCATGCTGTGCATAAAGACATCCAGCCTCTACAAATTCCCAATAGGAAAGCATTGATTACGTGCTTTCCTGTGTGGAAAGCCTAATACGCACGGTGCACGCCGCGCATGCATATTAGGTTCCCCCCTCTGCTCTGACATCGGAGTGGGAGGAGACAGGGTACGTGAGAAAAGGGTTTTTAACCCTTTAACTGCCTGTGGTACCAGGGAGGGCAGGGTGCAGAGGGACATTATTGTGTTAGGAATATAACTGTGTATTGCTAACACTTTAGTGTTCCTTTAAAGCATTTGAAAAGTGTATCCAGCAATATTAAATCAAGGTTTAAGAATGTTTGTGATTTGAACAGAAAATTGAAAAGTCTGGACCAAATTTGGCAAGCTGGAGAAATAGCGGAGGTGACTTATTTTTTCAAAATGTTTATCTCCAATTTACTTAAAATCCAGGTGTGCCTGCCTAATACAGCTTCTTCTTTGTGACTTTATTTCTAAGATCTGTGCTGACAGGTGGCAAGGCTGACTCTGCAGCTGAATTACACGAAGACTTCTTGCAAGCAACCATGACTCTCACACTGCAGAACTAACCCACACTCGAAATCCTTGTTAACCTAGGCCCCTGTAGGCAAACTTTAGTCCTCCCACAATCCTTTGCCAATTATGACACACTGGACATTGGTCTCCAGCTGAGAACCTAGGCTTACCGCTGTAGGATTTGTGGAGACTTAACAATGAAATTTGAGAATTAACAATGAAATTGCAAACCTTTGGCCAAAATAGCTGAAATTGGAGAAATATGCCAAGTCAGTTTTTTTTTTTCTGGTGTCCCTTGTTAATTCTCAAAAGTTCCCAGGATAATGAGGACCACAGTGTGTATTTTTTTTTAATTTTATTTATTGAAGGGACACTATAGCCACCAAAACAACTTTAGCTTAATGAAACAGCTTTTTGTGTATAGATCATGCCCCTGAAGTTTCAATGCTCAATTCACTGTCATGAGGAGGTTACTATAATTGTGACTTATTGCTACGTTAAAGGAATACTATATGGTTAGGAACACAAACATGTATTCCTGACCCTATAATGTTAAAACCACCATCTAACCCCCCTCCCCCCGTCTCCCACTCCCTCCTTGCCTCCCTAAATATAGTAAAATCTTACTATCAAAGTTTGATCTGCCTCCTTGGCTGACATCAGCAGAAGTAATTAATAATAATTAAATTTGTAAAAAAAATTGTATGTTAATAAAATTGTACTAATACAATAAAGGAACAATAAGGACCTTTTTTATTTTTAACCCCTTTTGGCCCCAGGCTATATTGGAGGCCCATACTCTCTCTGGCAAAATGTAAGATCCACTGGATCCAGGTTTACTAACCAGTGTCCCAAAGACAAGTTTCAAAAACTCTGCAGAGTAATCTCTTTCTCCACGTAGTATGGCAGAGCAATATTCACAGGTAAAAAAAATATCAAAACCTTGTTCGTACTCCGAACGGTCTTGTTGTGACGCGACTTCTACTTCTGAACAACTTTGAATAAAGGTATGTCGCATATGTGGTAATGTAAACAAATAGATATGACATGTAAAATATGTCATACATATTGTGAACCACCAGCAGGGATTTATTTACCACAAGGCAAAAATGCATTTGCCTAGGGCGGTACTTTCAGGGGGGCGCCAAAAAACGTCACCCCAAGCTCCCAGACAAATGCCTTGTTTGCCTTGTGTTCTGGGGCTGTCCACTTTACTGTGGGTGAGTGAGTGAGTGAGTGTAGCTGCCAGTGTGTGTCTGTGAGTGAGTAAAAGTGGGTGTGTCTTTCAGTGAGAATGGGTGTGCCTGTGAGTGTGTGTCAGTGTGTGATTGTCATTGTATGTGCATCTGAGAGTATGTGCCTGTCAGTGAGTGTGTGTGCCAATGACTGTATGTGTGTGCCAATGACTGTGTATCTGTCAGTGAGTGTATATCAGTGCATGTATCAATGAGGGCATGTGTCTGTCAGTCAAAAAAGTGGCCTTGACACAAATTGAGTGGGCAAATTTAGATTTTAGGGGTGCCCAAATTTAGTCGGGCCTAGGGCAGCATAATCCAAAATACACCACTGACTACCAGTCCTATGATTCTCATCCAGCTACTTGGAGATAATGTTTGCCTGCGATATAGATCATGAAATTATTTATTTTCTAATATTTTTTCCCTAACTTTTTCCTTTCTTTTATGCTTTGCTTTATTTTATGTTTATATCTGTTGAGCGAATATAAATCCTTTAGTCTAGATTCATGCTGTTCTGTATACAATAAGTATAAAAGAAAACATATAAAAAGGCACGTAAGACTCCATGCTGTTCTGCATACAATATCCACACAAGATATATAAACAGAGGTTTTTAAAATTATTTTCTGCAGCATTTTACTCAGTTTGGCCATTGTCGTTTGTCAGGCACTTCGCGCTCTGTTTCTATAAAGTGATATGTGAATGACCCTTCTAGTCTTTATTTAGTCATTATTTCTTAGTACGATTTTTAAAACCAATGAAGAACAGTAAGTCTTTCACAGCTGGACTGTTGTGCTCTGGCACATAACCACGCAGCTATAAAACACTGTATAGATTTTATTTTCACTCCGAAGTGGGTCAAAGGCCTGCATGAATGGAAATTTGCGATAAAACCCGAGACCTTGGAAAGTGAGGCCGCTTTTCATACCGCCTTGACAGAACGCTAGATAAACTGCGAACCTCGCATGCAAGCTGCAAAACCCATTTGTCACCGTTTGTCATAAACTCATCAAAGAT
This sequence comes from Pelobates fuscus, assembly GCF_036172605.1. Lineage (NCBI taxonomy): Eukaryota > Metazoa > Chordata > Amphibia > Anura > Pelobatidae > Pelobates > Pelobates fuscus. The sequence continues at coordinate 454,965,959 of NC_086317.1, forward strand.
TTTAAAATGTAAAAAAAAAAGAGGAGACAAAAAAGAAAAAACTGCATTTTTTTTTTTTAGGTGCTTTCTTTACACGTTGATGATTTGAGGAAATGAGAATTGGGGATGAGAACCTTGTTAAACTACATTGGGAAGTCAGAGGATATATCCCTGGGAATGAGTAACACTGCCAAAACAGAATGCCACAGTTTTCCCCAGAGGCCACTTCTCAAATGAAAAAGAGGGGGTAGGATTTGTGTGAGAAGTCTAAGCAGATCTCTGGATCAGTGTCAGTTTGTGTCAGCAACAGAAGGAAGTGTATAGCAATCTATTCAATGTATCCCTGCTACAGAGCATGTGGAATTCATTTATACAAAGCTTTGTTATACAAGGTTAAACATTAAAGCTCTCCGAGTACACTTTATAGCACAGTAAGTAAAAGTATCAATAAGAGAGATTACATTGGCTTTAACAAAATGTGCTCTGGGCTCATGGGACCCCATCCTTCACAATGTTGCATGGAGTCTATACAATATTGTTATTTATATAGTGCTCACATAGGCATCAGCGCGGTACAATGGCTAATCCCTTATAAAAAATTATATATATTTCAGAAAATTCGGCATTCTTTCTAAGGACATATCTTTAGCCTTACAGGGCTCTTTAGTCAACTGGGATATGTTGAGAATTGATAAGGGGATATCAAATTTTTAGCTAAAATCTAATTGGAACAAAATCTCCACCTCAGGTATTTTTCCATTTCAGCTCCTTGAGCTTACTGATTCTCGACAATTGCCAGTATATTGAATATGTTTGCTAAACCTATGATCTGTACAGCTTTAAAATATCAAACTGGTTTTGTCTCACTCTGTTCTATCCTTTACCTTATAAACTCACAGCCTGTCTTGTTATACACTTTATCAAACTGCTAGTTTACTTGTTGAATCTTTTTGTGTTTTGTTGTTAACCCCTCAGTTTTGCAATAAGAGGCATGGGTATTCTCTTCAAATTTCTAAATCCTCAAATTCTGATATTATCTACAACATGGGCAACATAATTCTACTATTTTCATCTATGGTGCTAATTGGGGGGGGGGGGGGAGGTTGGGGAGAGGTACTTAAAGGAACACTATAGGGTCAGGAACACCCTAGCCCCCTTTGCCCCCTATATAAAGTAAAATCTTACTTTTATTCCAGTGTGATGGTACTGGTACTGCCCCTGATCTGGCTGCGTGGCTGACATATTCAGAAGTGATGATCTCAGCCGATCACACGTACACACATCACCGAATGCACAATGTGACATATCATCTACACCAGGGCCGGTGCTAGGATTTTTAGTTACACAGGCAAAGATGCATTTTGGCGCCCCTCACCATCCTAAAAAAAAAAAAAAATGCGTGTATTTCCTCCCAAGCCACAGGCATCATTTTTCAGTCACACAGGTACACTGTCATACAAACACAGAAATATTAATACAGAGACATACAGACACATACAGTCAGAGACATACAGGCAAAGACATACATGCATACAGAGACATGAAAGCATATAAAGACATGCATACATACAGAGGCATACCGTCATACAGACACATACAGGCATACAGAAACATACATACAAAGACATACAGGCACATACATACATACATACAGAAACATACAGGCATACATACATACAGGCATAAAGACATGCATGCATACAGAGACATACCGCCATACAGACACATACATATATTTAGGCATACAGAGACATACAGGCATACAGAAACATACATATAAAGACATACAGGCATACATACACATACATATGTACATACAGAGACATACAGGCATACATAAACATACATAAGTACATACAGACATACATAAACATACATACAAGACATACAGACACATACAAACATACATACATACAGAGGCAAACCATCATACAGACACAAACATACAGAAAGATGCATACAAAGACATACAGAGACAAACAGACACATACATCCATCCGTACATACAGAGACATAAAGGCACAGAATTACACACATGCATACAGATACATACATGCATGGATACAGAGACATACAGACAGACCAGGGCCGTCTTTAGCGCGGGGCAAACGGGGCAGCTGCCCCGGGCCCAGTTGCTCCTGGGGGGCCCCAGAGCAGCTGCTCCGTGGGCCCCGCGATTTGCGCAGCCCCCCTTGGACCCGGCAGTGCGGCTGCACAGAGCCGCACAATCCCGCATGCTAAAGAGGGCCCCCGGGTGGCCCATGCACAAAGGGCCACCCGGTGGGCATGTGCCAGCAGGGGCCCAGTCGGGCGCTGTTACGTTTAAACAGCGCGACCGGGCCCCTTCCTGTTCGGCAGCCGGCTGGGAGGAAGTGCCGCGCGTCACTTCCTCCCACCGGAGATTAGAGCCGCACAGGAGGAGAAAGGCAGGGAGGAGGGGAGTTTCAGAGTGGAACTCCCAACTGCCTCAGCCTGCCACTGGACTCCAGGGAAACCACCCTCCAGAAAAGGTAAGGGTGGTTGGAGGGTGGCTAAATGGATGTTAGTATGTTTGTGTGTGTATGTCTGTGTGTGTGTGTCAGTATTTCTGTCTGTGTGTGTCAGTATGTCTGTCTGTGTTTCAGTGTGTCTGTGTGTGTATATCAGTATGCCTGTGTGTGTCAGCATGTCTGTGTGTGTGTCAATACTTCTGTCAGTGTGTGTGTGTCAGTATTTCTGTGTGTGTCAGTATTTCTGTGTGTGTCAATACTTCTGTCAGTGTGTGTGTCAGTATTTCTGTGTGTGTCAGTATGTCTGTCTGTGTGTGTGTCAGTACGTCTGTCTGTGTGTGTGTCAGTACGTCTGTCTGTGTTTCCGTGTGTCTGTGTGTATATCAGTATGCCTGTGTGTGTCAGCATGTCTGTGTGTGTGTCAATACTTCTGTCAGTGTGTGTGTGTCAGTATTTTTGTCAGTGTATGTGTCTGTGTGTGTCAGTACATCTGTCAGTGTATGTGTCTGTGTGTGTGTATGTCTGTGTGTCAGTATGTCTGTGTGTATGTCAGTATGCCTGTGTGTGTCAGCATGTCTGTGTGTGTGTCAATAGTCTGTCAGTGTATGTGTCTGTATGTGTGTCATTATATCTGTCAGTGTATGTGTCTGTGTGTGTATGTATGTGCGTCTGTGTGTGTGTCAGTATGTCTGAATGTGTGTCAATATGTCTGCCAGTATATATTTGTGTGTCAGTGTATGTGTGTGTCAGTATGTATCTGTGAATGTTTTAATATGTCTGTCTGTGTGTGTATGTGTCAATATGTCAGTGTGATTGGGGGTTGGGCGTAATTGGGGGGTTGGTGGATTGAGAGGGTCGCAGGGCCGAGGGGGTCCAACAAAATTCTTTGCCCAGGGTCCTATTCATATTATAGACGGCCCTGAGACAGACACATACATACATGCATACAGAGACATACAGAGAGAGACATACAGACAGAGACATACATACATACAGAGAGAGACATACAGACAGAGACATACATACTTACAGACAGAGACATACAGACAGAGACATACAGACTTACATACATACAGAGACATACAGACAGAGACATACAGACAGAGACATACATACAGAGACACACAGACAGAGACATACATACTTACATACATACATACATACAGACAGAGACATACAGACAGAGACATACAGAGACATACATACAGAGACACACAGACAGAGACATACAGAGACATACAGGCAGAGACATACATACAGAGACACACAGACAGAGACATACAGACACAGACATACATACTTACATACATACAGACAGAGACATACAGACAGACATACATACTTACATACATACAGAGACATACAGACAGACATACAGACAGAGACATACAGAGACTTATAGACAGAGACATACATACAGAGACACACAGACAGAGACATACATACTTACATACATACACACAGACAGAGACATACAGACAGAGACATACATACTTACATTTGTACAGTTCAATCTTGTCCCCTGGGTGCATGCTGTCCGGCTCTGTGGAGTCCTGCAGCCCAGCCCTATCACTGGGCGCCAGCCGCGCTGTGCGGTACACAGGGAGCAGGGATATGATGTCATATCCCGCCCCCTCCACACAGCCTGCGGCAGTCGGCAGACACCAGGGTAGGAGGTGGGCGGGCAGAGGCCTGGGCTCCGTGGGCGGGAATCTATGGGCTGCGCTCGGCCACGCTACAAATAGTAACCGGCTGGAGGGGAGCGCAGTGCGCTTCCCTCCTTCCGGTCAGCCTGACATTGCGCCCCCAGGGCTGGTACGTTCACTACAAAAAGCCTGAAGGGATTGATTATACTCAGCAGAACAAATACAATAACCCGTAGTTGTTCTGGTGACTATAGTATCTCTTTAAACTTTTGCCAGTGCAGTCTCTAAGAGATTCATTGAATTAAGGAAAGTTCAGTGTCTGTATGCAGAGGGTGGAGACACTGAATTGCAGTACTTCATACTGTGCAGCACTGTCCCAGGAAGCACCTCCAGTAGGTTGTAATATAAACATTGTCCCTAGGCTGTAATGTAAACACTGCATTTTCTCTGAAAAGACAATGTTCACTACAAAAAGCCTGAAGGGATTGATTATACTCACCAGAACAAATACAATAACCCGTAGTTGTTCTGGTGACTATAGTATCTCTTTAAACTTTTGCCAGTGCAGTCTCTAAAGGATGCTCCAGTTTCCAAGTGACCCTAACTTTTATGAGTAGAAGATGCATTAAAAATATGTGAAATAAATAAAATCATTTAACAATTGGCTATAAAAAAAAACACATCTTAGAAGTTCCTATATTTGGAGATAATTTGCCGCTTTCTGTAGTGAATGCTGCCCAGTTAGACAATAGCTTACCCAGGGCCGGATTAAGAGCCCAGTGGGCCTGGTGCTGATAATTATGATGGGCCTAATTACAAAATCGTATTGACCAAAAACACTAAAACAGTCCTACCTCCTAAGCGTCATGTATCTGATGGAGATGATGCTGTAGGGAAACTCATAGGATGCAACTATGAGAAAACACATACCCTTTGCTAATCTCATGCTTTCATCTTTCAAGTAAACCCATACCCCCTAACAGCAGTGTCCAGTAAAGCAGGAAGTCTATGGATGCGGTAAAAGGGTGGGCTACTGACACAAATCACATAACCAGAACGTCCGAAAGGGCGAACATACACAAAAAGGGGGAATGTCTGTGTCCCTATGTCTCCCAGTCCCTTAGTGTTTGTGTCCTCATGTCTCCCAGTGTCCCCATGTCACTAGGGGACATTGAGAGACATTGGGACACTGGGAGACATGGGGACACAGATACTAGGGAACACTGGGAGATCTGGGAAATCTGAGACTCTTGGGGACACTGGGTGACAGACACGAGGGGACACAGGGAGACATGGGGCACTGAGACACTGTGATATATAGGGGACACTGGAGACTTGCGACACTACGGGCACAGAGACACTATGGGCACAGAGACACTACGAGCACAGAGACACTACAAGCACAGAGACACTATGGGCACTGAGAGACATGGGGCACTGAGACACTGATACATAGGGGACACTGATACATAGGGGACATTGGAGACTTGATAAAGACCTGGGTACAGGTCGAAACGTTGCGGTGTCCAATAAACCTGCCTAAATCTATCACAGTGAGTGCCTGAGATATTTTCTTTTATACTAGGGGACACTGAGACACTAGGAGACATGGGGACACAGAGACATTGGGAGACTAGGGGACTTTGGGAGTCTAGGGAACACTGAGACACTGAGACCCTAGGGACACTGGCACACTACAGACACTGAGAGACACCAGGGACACATGGGGATACTGAGATACTAGGGACACTGGCTGGGAGACATGGGGACACTGCCATGTCTCCTATGTCTCAAAGTCGCCCAGTGTCCCCATGTCTCCCTGTGTCTCCATGCCTCTCAGTGTCCCCATGTCGCCCAGTGTCCCCTAGTGTTTGTATCCCCATGTCTCCCAGTGTCCCTTAGAGTCTGTGTCCTCATGTCTCCCAGTGTCCTGATGTCACTAGGACACTAGGGGACACTTAGAGACATGGGGACACTGGGAGACATGGGGCCACTGTGTCCCTAGTGTCTCAGGGTCATGGGCATCTGAATGGGGGGGATAAAGGGGGGTACTTGGCCTCTCCCCCCCCCCCCCGGATTTTTCAGCTTGTGCTGCTATTTTTCGTTTTAGTGTGAGAATACAGTGCAATACCAGCGCTGGCCAGTAGGTGGCGCTGTGAATGGAGAAAGGCAGGAAGCTACAGCTTATCCCTGCCTCTCTCTCATGACTAAAACCGCAGGGTAGCAGCACAGAGGCAGCCTACAGAGCAGGTAAGTGAGGGATGGGGGGTGGGGGAGACCGCAAAGAGGAAGGTAAAGTAGAAGGAGCAGAAAGGTTCTGCAAGGGGCAGGAGGGGTCAGCAAGGAATAGAAAGGGGCAGCAAGAAGCAGGAAGGGGTCGAAAGGTTTTCAAGGAGCAGGAGGGTAAAGTAGAAGGAGCAGCAAGGAGCAGGAGGGGTCAGCAAGGGGCAGGAGGGGTCAGCAAGGGGCAGGAGGGGTCAGCAAGAGGCACGAGGGGTCAGCAAGGAATAGGAAAGGGCAGCAGGAAGGGGTAGGGACGGTCTGCAAGGAGCAGGAGGGGTCACCAAGGAGTAGTAAGGGTCTGCAAGGAGCAAGAGGGGTCAGCAAGGAGTAGGAAGAGGCAGCAAGGAGTAGGAAGAGGCAGCAAGGAGCAGGAAGGGGCAGCAAGGAGTAGGAAGGGTCTGCAAGGAGCAGGAAGGGTCTGCAAGGAGCAGGAAGGGGCAGGAAGAATCAGAAGGAACAGAAAGGATCAAGAAGCTGGAAGGGGCAGAAAGAAGCAGGAAGGGCAGTAAGAAGCAGGAAGGGTCTGCAAGAAGCAGGAAGGGCCATCAAGGAGCAGAAAGGGATCAGAAAGAGAAAGGAGCAGAAGGGCGCAAAATAAGCAGAAAGTAGCAGAAAGGTAAAGGAGCAGAAGGAGCCTCAGAAGACAAAGAAGACTGTGTCAAATGAAGGAGAAGAAAATGAGATTGGAGCACTTGATTCTGGACACCACATCATAAGGCGTTGGTACCTGGGCCTGGCAGGGAAACATTGGACCTTCTCATCTCCCCAGGTAAAAACAAACAATATCAGTGTTAATGTGTTCACTTTTATTTACTGAGTGTCAGGAAACACAGAGGGCCGCTGGGTAGGGGTGCCGCTGATTGGCTAGATGGGTCAGCTAGCACTCTAAGCCAATCAGTAGCTCCCCATTCATAAAAACGTAAAACCTTTTTATGAATCGGGAACTAGCGATTGGCTTAGAGTGTCAGCTGACCACTCTAGCCAATCAGCGGCACCCATGCCCAACGTCAATCTGCACTTCCTGACACTCTGTTTCAGAAGTCGAATACCACTGAGCGACCTGGAGATCTGGAGCTGAAGGACGCCTTTGGGGGTAAACCATTTGAGAGCGGTTTCACCCCTTCAAAGAAAGAGCACCCAGGGGCCTCCTTGCATCACAGCATTTTCATTTAGATAAAGTTGTTATGGTGACAAGAATGTTCCTGTAATTTGATGAAAGCAACACTATAGTGTCAGGAATACAAACATATATTCCTGACACCGTAGTTGTGAAAACACTATTCATCCTTGCTTTATGTGAAAATGACTATGCTCCTTCCCTTTCATGACACTGTCAAAAAGGGGCCAAGCATGGATGTCATTACAATTATGCCCCCCCGCCCCCCTGATCGGAAAAATTCCTGCGGACGTCCATGCACAGGGTCCCCATGTTCCCCAGTGTCCCAATGTCTCAGCGTCCCCATGTCTCGGAGCTGCTGTCTGGACTGAGCTGCTCCACCGCGGATCAGTGAGTAGAGAGAGGCAGGGAGGGAGATGCCGTAACTTCTTATCACTGCCTCTCTCCACACAAACAGAGACCCCTACTGGCCGGCGCTGGTATTGCAGAATAATCTATGTTTATTTGACATTATTATGACATTTGTATTGCCGGTATTACTGCAATACCGGCACCGGCTAGGCAGCCTCAAATACCTGAGAAATACTTATGAGAAATACCTGGCAACCCTAAGAAATACATGAGAAATACCTGGCAACCCTAAGAGTAGTGTGTAAAAAAAAAAAAAAAAAAAAGTAAAAAAATTTTTTTTTTTTTTTTTTAACCAATGGGCCTATTCCATGGGCCTGGGCCTGGAGCTGCAGCTCCATCAGCCCCTATGTTAATCCGGCCCTGAGCTTACCTGTCAGCTAATCATAGCCATTCTATTATTTTCAATAGGAGAGATAGTCATGTGACTTAGTGTATGGTATGTTTACTTCAAGGCAGGGCCGGCCTGTGCGAAAAATATTCACGGTGGCCACATGCCCTCCCGGACCACAGCCTCTCATTAATACTTCTCACTATTTAAAACCTCCTTATTAACACCCCCGCAAAAAAAATATGCAGAATACTAGTTTTATATAAGTGAAATATAAATATAGCTCTATATAGTTGTCCCTTTCCATTTGCAATTAAAATTAGAAAATAATAAAGATTGATTCACCTTTTTCCAGCGCCTCCCACTATGTCATGGAGGAGACACTGCCTCCCGCGCCAATGTCTCATAGAGGAGAAGCAAGCGTTGCACAGGCAGTAAAATGTTCCCATAGGAAAGCATTGAATCAATGCTTTAATATGGGGCTCCTGCATCACGTGACCGAGTTTTACTAAGTCAGTGCAGCGGAAGCACCTCGAGTGGCTCTTATACTGACAGCCACTAGAGGTGGACCTAACCCTGCAATTTAAACATTGCAGTTTCTCAAAAACACAGGGCCACAGCGCTCAGACCACTTCATCTCAATGGTCTCGGTGAAAATAGTGTTACTTTAAGTAAAACTACTTTATTTAATTTGTTGTTTAAAAGGTAAGAAAAATATATATATATATTGCAAATGGTCTATTTAAGAAAAGGATGCACACTCACACATACTCACTCGCACTGACACACCCAATCACACATAATCACTCTCACTGACATACACAATCACACATACTCACTCTCACTGACACACACAATCACACATACTCACTCTCACTGACACACACAATCACACATACTCACTCTCACTGACATACACAATCACACATACTCACTCTCACTGACATACACAATCACACATACTCACTCTCACTGACATACACAATCACACATACTCACTCTCACTGACACACACAATCACACATACACATATAACCAAGATGCACTCATCTACACCCACAATGATGCATACAATCAATGACACAAACACTAACGTGCACTCACTGACACGAACATACAGGCACTCATTGACACACATACACTGAGCAAGCACTCACTAACACACACACTCACTGCCACAAGCACTCACTGTCACACACTGACACAATTATTCACTAACACACATTGACACAAGAACTCACTGACACACACATACACTGAGCAAGCACTCACTAACACACGCACTCACTGCCACAAGCACTCACTGTCACACACTGACACAATTATTCACTAACACACATTGACACAAGAACTCACTGACACACACATACACTGAGCAAGCACTCACTAACACACACACTCACTGCCACAAGCACTCACTGTCACACACTGACACAATAATTCACTTACACACATTGACACAAGAACTCACTGACACACACACACACTGAGCAAGCAATCACTAACACACACACACTCACTGCTACAAGCACTCACTGTCGCACACTGGTACAATCATTCACTAACACACATTGACCCCACAACTCACACACACACAATGATTCACACACTCACTGCCACAGGCACTCACTGACACCTCAACACTGGCACAAATACTAACACACATTGACACAAGAACTCACAGGCATTCACAGGCATTCAGTGAAGGCCACAGGCATTCACTTTCACAAGCACTAACTGAAACACAAACACACACTGGCACAGACCCTGGCATAAACACTGTCACGCAGACCATGAGAGTAGTACCTTATGACACACAGACACTGGCATGCAACAGTTTACAGATGCATATTTCCACTAATTGGTTTACAGAGAGTTTGGCAGATCCTACAGGATTGTAATGGTTGGAGCCTGGCAACAATGACAGAGATGGGGCACTAGCAGACAGTTAATAGATATAGCAGGTCCAGGGCCGCCATCAGGGCATGACAACCGTGACAATTGTCACGGGCCCGGCGGTCCTGGGGGGCCCGGCCCGCAGTCGGATTGCTAGAGCGGGCTGGGATTCGAGATGATTGATTTGTCGAGCGGGCCCGAGAGTAGGGGGGCCCAGCAGCTTAGCCTCTGTGCCGCTGGATGCTGGACCCCCCTGTAAGTATGCCGCAGGGAGAGAGCCGTCACTGTACACTGTCTGCAGCTCCGCTGCTACAGACAGGAGCGCAAGGGCCAATGCCACCGGACCACGAGGGTGCAGGAAAGAAGAGACCACTGGACCACCAGGGACTTCACCCCAAAGGTAAGTTAATGGCTCACTGCCACCCTCCCCTCCCTCCACTCACTGCCACCCTCACCTCCCCCCATCACTGCCACCCTCCACTCACTGCCACCCTCACCTCCCTCCACTCACTGTCACCCTCACCTCCCCCATCACTGCCATCCTCCACTCACTGCCACCCTCCCCTCCCTCTACTCACTGCCACCCTCCACTCACTGCCACCCTCACCTCCCTCCACTCACTGCCACCCTCACCTCCCCCATCACTGCCACCCTCCACTCACTGCCACCCTCCCTTCCCTCTACTCACTGCCACCCTCCGCTCACTGTCACCCTCCCCTCCCTCCAATTACTGCCACCCTCACCTCCCCCATCACTGTCACCCTCCCCTCACTCCATTCACTGCCACCCTCACCTCCCTCCACTCACTGCCACCCTCCACTCACTGCCACCCTCCTCTCCCTCCATTCACTGCCACCCTCACCTCCCCCATCACTGCCACCCTCCACTCACTGCCACCCTCCCCTCCCTCCACTCACTGCCACCCTCACCTCGCCCCATCACTGCCACCCTCCCCTCCCTCCACTCACTGCCACCCTCACCTCCCCATCACTGCCACCCTCCACTCACTGCCACCCTCCACTCACTGCCACCCTCACCTCCCCATCACTGCCAGCCTCCACTCACTGCCACCCTCCCCTCCCTCCCCTCCCTGCCACCCTCACCTCCCCCCAACACTGCCACCCTCACCTCCCCCCAACACTGCCACCCTCCCCTCCCTGACACCCTCCTCTCACTCCCTCCCTGCCACCCACCCCTCCCTCCCCTCCCTGCCACCCTCACCTCCCCCATCACTGCCACTCCCATCACTGCCACTCACTGCCACCCTCCCCTCCCTGCCACCCTCCCCCCTCCACTCACTACCACCCTCCCCTCCCTCCACTCACTGCCACCCTCACCTCCCCTATCACTGCCACCCTCACCTCCCTCCACTCACTGCCACCCTCACCTCCCCCATCACTGCCACCCTCACCTCACCCATCACTGTCACCCTCCACTCCCCCACTCAAAATGCAAGGGAGGGGGGGGGGCAGACCATTTGTTCTGTTAGGGGCCCAAAAATGTCTGGTGGTGGCCCTGATCAGGTCATATTAGTATTGACCTGCAGCAGCCAAAAGCTCCATCCTCAGTCATGCTCCCAGACAGGATTAGCTGATCTACAGGGTGTCAGAGCAGCAGGGTAAGGAAGGCTGTGAGGTGCTGAAACTCCTCTGAGGGGAATCTACAGCAAGCACAGAGGCCGGTGCTGTAAAATACTGGCAAGTGACTGTGAGCCAAGGACAGGAGGGAGGGGGTTTGGAGGGGCATGCTTACTGAATGAGTAAGCACAGTCAGCTTCCAGACTGAGTGTCTGCGCCCTTACTGACTCCTCCTCCTTAGCTCTGCAGCCACTCACAGCTCCTTTTAAACTGCATGCCTATCAGGAGCTGAGAGTTCACCGAAGCCAAAAAGTTGCGATCTGTGTGTTGCTTCAGCCTGGTTACTCCCCCACGGCTCTCCTGTATGTTAACCTACTGAGTGCCACAGAGGGAGTAAGGGACAGATTAACCAGCTCTAATGTCCAAGCAACGGGCAAGCTGTGTTGGCTGCCGGGCGCCCCTGTTGCCATGGTGCCCTGTGCGACCGCACAGCTCGAACACCCCAAAAGCCGGCCCTGCTTCAAGGGACACTATAGGCACCCAGACAGCAATATCGAATTAAAATGGTCTGCATGCACTGTCCCTGTCCTCTTAACCCTGCAGCTGAAAACATTGAAGTTTTAGACATTTCTATTGTAGTGTTAAGTCTGCCTCTAGTGTCTACAGACAGTACCTCCTGATGTTTTGAATGAGCTGAAGTAGTCTGGTTGCCTACAGTGTCCCTTTAAGTTAGTCTCCGCTGCATGGCTGCAGAGTCGATGACATAGTTAGTGGAAATTTAGAGCCCTGATGTATTCATATATTTACCCAAAATCGTTATTATTATTTTATTATTTATATAGCGCCATCAGATTCAGAAGCGCTGTACAATGGGTTTATGATCAGAGACTGTAGGCTGGAAGGAGAAAGAATTGGTTATCTCCACCCCACCTTACTCTTTCCTATTTGGGTTGACTTTAGCCCCTAAACATGACTACCCATTCCAACTATTCAAGCAGCTCTGACAGTTTTATGGCAGTTTGCTTTATCTTATATGAGAGGGTGATCTAAACCAGTCTCTTCCTATCTGTGGGCAACATCAATATTCAAACTACTAATTGAATGTACATTATATGTCAGGATGTTTGGCTTGTTTTATACCAATACGCATATTTTCTGCTGCCTTTGTGTGTTCGCCTTAGGTGACCTCCTATTTTATGCCCTTCTGTACTTATCAGCATGTAATAATATGTATCCCATTTCACTTCAATGCTCTCACGTTGGCTCCAAGCCATGCTACCACTGCATAAATTATTTGGTACCCGCATTTAAAAAAAGAACAAAAGAAACCCATAAAATAAATATTTATTGATATGCAACCTTACATATAGCCTCCATTTTTATTCTTTCTCACTCAGATTAGTGTATTAAGGAAACATTTAGAATTTTAGTGGAAACATTAAAACATTCTGCCTCGTATAAATACCTACATTCTCGTTCTTTCTCTTCTAGTATATACATACCCACACTGCCCTATACCCCAACTTCAGCTTTTGTCTGTTGGCAGTGTTTCAAGTTGAAACACTGCTTATCCATACTACTACTACCATGATCACTTCAACAAGCATAAATAGTCATGGTGATTGGAGTAGCCCTTTAAGGATCTGTATGGGCACATCACAACTTCATTCAAAATAAATTTGTTATGGTGCCTAGAAGTCCCTGGTGCTTTCTTACCTGAATATGTTAAATCATGCTTATATGAATAGCTAAACCGGTTTGATTATTTCAGGTAAGAAAGCGCCATGGACCTTTGAGTACCATAACAACTTTATTTCAATGAAGTGTTTATGGTCCCAATACAGTTCCTTTTAGAAATGTTTCAAGTTCAGCTATTTTGACCTTACATATGTAATTTAAATTGAATTCACACTTTTGTGAAAATCTTTTCTCAATTTCAGATAATATACATAGATGTCGTAGCAGGTCAAAACGTTGCTTTTTTGACCTAATAAATCTGCCTGTGGTTTGAACGCCTTGAGTGCCTGGAGACTTTTTCCTGTTTGCCTGATCGTTGTGGGATTTGCTTGTCCTGCTTCAGTTCACCTGGTGTCGACTGGAATTGAGCGCAGCTCCTCTCTTCATCCTCACAATATAATTCTGGGACATGGTTTAGTCTTGCCGATTGTGAAATGCAGGATGTAGGACAAATTTAGCATTATGTACAAGTATCAAGTACAGGTAGTTGGCAGCCATTTTGTCAGCCAAGTGTCCATCTCATCACATGCTCACAGCTCATTGAGGTAGCATAGGCATGTCCAACAAAGCATTAGAGCACATACTGTAGCAGACTCAGAACATGTGCATTTTATCATTCTCAGCTATTTTTTTCTGGAACCTGAGGCGTAAGATAAAAACCTCCGGATTGTGAGTCAAGGAAACTTAAAAGGAAAGCCTGAGAGGTGTGAGGCATGCTAATTGTTTGTACAATCTTTAATTCCCCTGATGGAAACGATATAAAACCATTAATAAAGAATGCCTAAAGAGAGTGATGGCACGAACTGTAATAACAGCTGTACCGGGGTTCCTGGATGCTACATTATGCACCATGGGTTGTAGTAATACATAAGGACGGTACTACCCAGCGTGCCACCCACATGGACGGAGAATGACCAGACTGAGCAGGATAAAGGAATCTGAGAAGTATCCACTTCAAGGTGGTACGTTGATATTGTAAATAACACACATGTTTTAGTCCTTGAAAGTAGCCTTCTCAGCCCACATACTTTATTACAGTAACATTCTTTTCTAGCTGAACTATGTGACCATCGGTTTCTCCTCATTTCCCTGTAATTGGACTGGCATATTTATTAGAACGAACTCCACCTGCTCATCTGCTTGTTAAATCCACCAATATGCAGATATATTGCCATATCTGTGGAAAGTTGCACATTCAGCAGATTTATGGCAGGTTAGTAATGGTTCGGTCATACTTTGGAACACTAACTGATTCTTCGATTCTATAAATGTTAACCCAGGATAGCCTGGCATGAGCATTATATTTATTCAATCACCAGCTGTTGTTAAAAATGCTTCGTAAAAAAGCAGACTTCATTTAAAGGGACACTATAGTCACCCAGACCACTTCAATCTCAATGAAGTGGTATGCGTGCCGTGTCCCTGTCCTTTTAACCCTGTAATTTAAAACATTGCTTTTTTTTTTTTTTTTTTTTTTAGAAACTGCAATATTTGCATCGCAGAGTAAGGTCCACGTGTGATGGCTGTCTGTATGACAGCCACTCAGTGTCCATCCGCTGCACAGACCATCCGCTGCACAGACCAAGTAATACTCGGTCACATGAAGGCTTTTCAATGAGGAAGTTTAAATGCATACTAAGCTTGCCGCGCATGTGCATTATGTCCCCAATACTCCTCAATGAGAAGACTTGGATTGGATCATCAGGGAGTAAGCCATGCCTCCTCCATGACATCGCCTGGCTGAATTTTAATTGCCTCCCCCTCCCTTATTCTTACCTTTTACCAGGGAGTGGTGACATAATACAGCAAGCCTGGATGCAGGCTGGCTCTCCTATCCTCCTGTGTGCACAGCACTGTATCGGAGTGTTGCATTGGTAACGCGCAGCTACGCGCCAACCAGCCTGCTCACAAGAGGAACACAGAGCCTCCCAGGCTCTTCCCTCTCTCTGCTAGAAGTAAGTGCCAGCAGGCTGGTGAGGAAGATCTTTGATCTCCTCACCAGCCTAGGAGGGCTTACAGCAAGTCTGGCTCTGCATGGGCCAGCAGGGGGATGAAAGGATCTCCCCTGCTGGTCTTGGTCCACAGCCATCGAGGCCCACTGGGCATTTTATGCAGAACCCACCACCGCCCACCTGAAATCCCAAACCGCCCACTTGTATGTACCAGGTTGACTACCCCTGATTTAGAGATAGGGACATACGGACAGTGACACAAGAGTAATAGGAATACATGTTTGTATCCCTTACATTATAGTATTACCTTAAGCTCTACATTATTAGCTGTCAGAAGCGTATTACAATAGATCTGTCATCTGAAACCTTGTGACAAACATCTGAACATCTGAAATTATTGTGACAAACTTACTTTAATTGTATCATCTGTATTTGAGCAAGAATTAAATTTGAGATTTACTGACCATGACAAAAGTGAAGACAATGTATGACTTTCCAAATCATATACATTTCCATTGCAATGTTTTGTGCGTGATGTGTTTCCTTTTTTTTTTTCTTTCATTTTACAGAAAAGGCAGATTTCAGTATAAATTGGCACTTTTAAAAATGAACCTGGTTACACCTCCTGGCTGTCAATCAGACAACCGGTCCTGTTACTTATTTTTAGTTTAGCTCAGTGGAACTAAACTTTGGAGGAAGAATTGCACAGCAATTTGCAAACACTTTTCATTAAGCTGCATTGGGAAGTCTATGATTGGTCAGCTACAGAAAGTCTGGGCGGGGTTAGAAGGGGAGGGTTTGCAAAGGCTGGAGACAAGACACATGCAGCTTTTGCAAGCTGTTTCTAGATACACCCCGATGGAAAAAAAAAATTGAATTAAATGCATGCATGATTAAAAAAGTGATTTTATATTTTATTTGGGCAGTGGAGTGTCCCTTTCATATTTAAAATTTAGCATTTATAAGCATGTATAAGACCATGCTGTTTTGATTGAACTGGAATTTCAGTGAAATTCTATCTTCATGAAAAACTCATAACTGACAGGTCCTCTTTAAGAAAGAGGCATAAAAGATGAATTTCAGAAGAAGGATAAAACAGGCAAGGCAACTCGTTTATCAGATTCCATCTCTATGTTATGTGATAAACATTAGTGTTAAGAAAGCAGCATAAAAGATGTTTTCTAAGGCATCAGAACAACTTCTCGCAGGATATATAGGCACCGACGGGGAGTTCAAAGAGTAGAAAGGAATTTGTGGAGGTCGAAGAATGTTGTCCAGAAAGAGCTGGGAATATTTTTTTACTGGCTCAATGGCTTCCTTTCAAAGAGTGTACCATTTATTAGTCTTTACTTTATCTCTATAGAGTCTTACGTTAATAGCCATTTGAAGGATATTTACTTACATCTAATGCATCCCTCTCTCATCAGAACAAACTGTCGTCTGTTTTAGCCAATATTAGTTTTTTCGTTTAGCCCCACTTAAGGGAGGCAATTTTTTTTTTAATTCCCAGATTGGTTTGAATTTGATATTGTAATTTGTCAGTAGTTTTCACAGTCAGAAATAAATTTGATGAAATTTGGTCATATTATATAAAGACACAAAAACATCTAAAAAATACAAAAAAAAATACAAAAGGAATCATTTTGATTCAAATTCAAATTGGGTTTTGTTTTTTTACATACTGAAGTACTATGAAATACTATAATTCCGAAATGCAGAGACCCAAATTATGTGCATAGAGTTAGCTTGGTAAAGTTAATTCGGTAACCCTTTCTTCTATTGTAACATAATATATAATATAATTAATTCTGTAAAACCTCTTTATTAGACTCTTCCCACCATCTGGATAGGTTTCCAGTACATTAAGGAAGGCAATGCTGGTATATAACAACAAGTTTATAGACTGAACTATTGGTGGAGATTTAGCAAAACGTCATGTTCTAAAAAGTGGTGCAAAGATGTAAAAGGAGCGAAATCACCAATGGAATATGTCTACACAGAACACTAATAAATCTATCCAATTAATTCAGATTTCAGTTTACTGTTGTGTAAATATAAGAACCTGGGCTCAGAATCTTCACTTGGCGTGTAGAAATTCAACCCTGCCTATTGTAAATACAGGCATGTGTCATAAACTACTGCCCGTCCATGTTTAAGCACCTTGACAAAAATTGGACTGTCCCCACTCCCAGCAATGTTGAGATTGTACAAGTGTTTGACTTCCATATAAACTGTACACATCAATCCACATTTGGACGCCAGTGATAGGATGTTAGCTAAGGGGCAGCTTAGCCCAGCTGCAGTCTAACGTCGCTGTCTCCGTTTGGACTAATAATATCCATATTATCTCAGTGGCAGCTTTGGGTGCTTCAAGAGATCTGGTCTTTGACATACCTTTCCAAAAACCTGGAGAGACTTGACTCAAACGCTCCTTGCACCATAACCACTACAATAGGCTATAATGTGTCTGAGTGTTCCATGAATAATTGCAATGTTGACAAATTTTTCAGTATAGAGTTTGCACCAATGCACAGCTCCTGTTCTATCCAACAAACAAACAGTTAGAAAAATGATTATTCCCTTGAGAACCACACTCCACTTTGACATACAAGTAACTAAGTTCTGATTTGCAAGATTAAACTATGCAGCTCTAACTCCCTGGGGGGATTTAGATGTTGTAAACCTGATTTGCCATTTTGCTAGCAAACATTTGTTCCTGATTTTTCAAGCAACAAACAGTTTATTATCAGTGAAACAGCATGAGATTTGTGGCCAAATTAAACTTTATGAAGCTTTTCCGCCTTCCTGTAGAACTGATGCCAGGACACCGTCATTGGCAGCAGCAAGATACTCTCATTATTACTGCATCCGATATTTCGTATAATATGTTACACTTTATTTTGCATGATTAAAAACAGTTTTCTCAAGATGAAGAAAAAAAATTGGATTTTAGTAGGAATTTTGGAAGTACAGTTATTTCTTTATAAATATTTTAGGTAAAACTAGGCGAAGACTCAGATCAAGTCCAAGAAATAAGGTATTTTCCACATCGGCTGTCCTAAAAACTCTTCCGTCTGGTTGAGTGTCACCGAACTATTCATCAGAGGAGGATGCTGTTGCTTTATTGCGCTTCAGGCAACACAAAAGCACATAAGAACAAGGAGGGGTGGGACACCACGTCTGATTAGAGGAAAGCATTAATAGTAGAGATCCGTCCAATGGAACATTATACATCTGAAAAATATACCTCCTTATGGAGGTAAACAATGGGATGTCCTTGAGTTTTGCAGTGGAGAAATAATGAATTCCAGTATAGACTGCCCTGAGAACAGCATTAGAATAGGTATCTTAGGTTAAATAGTAGTCAGTACTGATAGTATTTTTTGAACCCATAACTACTGAATGTTCTATTACTCCCAAGATATATTAATAATGAGAAGTGACATCACCAGTTGGGACCATTTATTTCATGGAGAATAGAGAGAGATGGAGCTGTGGCCTTATAACACTGAAAGGGCTATTTACTATAGTGAGAATTCAAGGTGAATTTCAAATAAAAGGCCAATGTAGCCAAACTGATTCGACTTTTCTGAACGTTTCCAGTTGGGCTATTATGACCTTAATTTAAATTAACTTTGAATTCTAACTGTAGCAAATAACCCAAACATGTAAATTCCTAAGTTTGGTTGGACCAACAAGTGTGCTGGCGAGACTACTGGTTATGGTCACCACAGTGTTGGGATTGAAAGCATAGCATTGATTGGATCTCTTCCTTAACTTCTAATTTGCTTCACTTTGGATCTAAATGTGTCTTGCTTATTATTATTGTTTTATTATTTTATTATTTATATAGCGCCAGAAAATCCATAGCGCTGTACAATGATCAGCTTGGTTGGCACAAATTTTTCTTGCACCGCTAAATTGCATTATACAAGTCCTGGGCAAATTGTTTATCAACCTTCTCAGTCATGTGTTTTTTTTTAAATCAAATTTAAATTGTTTAAAATGTAGGTATAATTGTGCTTTTAGTGTTTTGTAGGTTTCCAAAACTCAGTTAGTATTATTTTTGGAGTTCCATCAACTGCAAGCCTGTGCGGTCACATCCTGGCATATCATGCAAATTCCAAAACATCCCACAATTCCTTGCAGAGCTCCCAACATGCACACAGGGAATTATGGTGAAAAAATGTCCTGTCTCCAAAAATAAAAGAACAGGCACACTTTAAATAATACACGATTTTAGCGAATACAGTGTTAATAACAGTCATATTTCAAGAAAACTAATTTCAGTCTGGAGTGAATGCAGGTTACTGTTTTTGTGCTGGAATTTTATTTATTTATTTTGAGTGTGATATATATTTTAATAGCGGGAGTAAATATTGCACCACACTCAGACAATAAAATAAATCTCTTTTTTTATGACCCACACATCAAGAATTATGAAATTAATTACATTTACACTTTTATTTTTATTTTTTGGGGCTTTGGAATAAAAATCGGTTTAACTCATTTGGAGTTCTTTTTTTTAACATTCTGAATTCTGTGCGGATTAGACAATTAGAAACATAATGGGCTCACTGACTTAAAACACAATTGCTACAAGCAATTGACTGTTGAGAACAAATGTACCAACTGAATAGAATTCTCCCTTGTGTCTTCAAAAAGTCACAGGAACTAAATTAATGGAATCACTCGAAGGGTCATCTGAAGGTTGCCGTATAGATTTTCTATTTTCACGATCATCTCGCGGAGATACAATCCCTGTGAAATAAAATACTAAACCAACAGAGGGTCACTAAGTGAACATTTATTTCCAGTTACATAAACACACTAAAAAAAAAATAATAAGATACTAGGAAATTAACAAAACCTAATTGACTTTTACATAAACTTTTTATTCTACCTATAAAAACATTAGATGTTTAATGTAAACCAATTTGCAGCCAAAGGGACTATGCATTGCATTGGCTAATGGCTTATAAGACAGGGGCACATTTTTAAAGGGGTGCACCAATCTTTTTTATGCAAATCATATATTATCATAAAAATGCGCATTAACACAAATCCGCATAACTGTCTTCTAAGTACTTTTTCAAAAACACGTTTGTTTTTTCTTCCAAGCCGCAGTTCAGCTACTAGTCCAGAGAATGCTAGGCTTAGTGCGGTACAAAATAACTTCTCCAGTCAGTAAGACAAACAGCAGTAACCCTAGGATTCCCTCCGACTCTATAACAGAATGTAAGCTCATGGAGCAGGGCCCTCCACTTCTCTGTTCCTGTACGTCCAGTTGTCTGGTTACAATTACATGTCTGTTAGTCCACCCATTGTACAGCGCTACGGAATCTGATGGCGCTATATAAATAATAAAATAATAATAATAATAATAATAATTAAAGGGACACTAAAGTCACCAAAACAACTTTAGTTTAATGAAGCAGTTTTAGTGTATAGAACATGCCCCTGAAGTCTCTCTGCTCAATTCACTGCCATTTAGGAGTTAAATCACTTTTGTTTCTGTTTAAGCAGCCCTAGCCACACCTCCCCTGACTGTGACTGACACAGCCTGCATGAAAACAAAATGGTTTCATTTTCAATAAGATGTGAGCTACTTTAAAAGTTTTTATGTCCTGTTCTGTAAATTGAACATTAATCACACGCAGGAGGCTACTGCAGGGTCTAGCAAGTTAATAACAGACCAGTAAATAAGAAATTCTCAACTAAACATAATGTGCCGTAAAAGAAGTTTAAACATTAGATTTTTCTTTACAGGAAGTGATTAGGAAGGCAGTGTAAGTCAAATGCAGGGAGGCGTGACTAAGACATTATAAACAAATAAATTGCGAGTATGGAGCTGTGAGACTGCAGGGTCATGATCTATATACACTAAAACTGCTTCATTAAGTTAAAACTGTTTTGGTGACTATACTATTTGGTGTAATGTTTGTCCCATTTGGTTGCTTTTCTTTGGTCACTCGTACTATATAATAATTCTGTTTTTTTTCAATCTGCAATCGAGCAGCAGGGGAGACAGACAGGTAGTGACTTTCTCAATATAAGTCTGATGGATGTCCACTTCTGCTAATGCAGACCAACTGACCAGCTCATGCAGTAGTAAGAGCGGTCAGATTGTGCACGTACAATGACATGGTGTGAATTATTACAATGGGGGTGGGGCTAAAGAGAAAGGCTTATGGTGCATAGAAAAATGCAAATATCTGAGCATGCAAAAAATACAGTATAATAATAATGAGACCAAAATCTATCAAGTGCATTAATTAACTTGTGTTGGTGCCCAGACTGTTCCTTTAAATATGTTGAACTACCTGAACATGGAAAACACCTCCTACAGTTTTAAAACATAAAATAATGAGCATTAAAGCCACATTGTCCCATCCAAAATTAGTAATTGCATAAAGATAAAACCTGCATGTGTGAGAGTACAACACTGACATCAGGTCCTGGCAGACCAGAAGCTCAATAGGATATATGAAATGGAAATACCTGCGAGGAGCAGCTTCAGGTAAGTGTAACTCACCGTCCGGTCACCCCTTGGCCACTGTACTGCCAGCAGAGCTGTCACCATCAGGGATCAAATTAAGCAAAGACTCCAGACGATGACAAAGCCGCATTAATGCAATGTTCAAGAACAGTCTGGTGAAAAAGCAAAGTGTGTCTAATAAAATGGGCTACCAATGTCCTTTGCAAATCATGTGCTTTGTAGATAACAATAACTGAGGGGTTATGGCGACAAGTGCAGCAATTAGGCAATGCAGTTTGTAATATATAGGGGGGAAAAGATTATTTCAGTAAGTGAAATTCTGAATGGTGTCCAAGCGTTAGATCCCCATATGTTTTAAAACTACAGCTTCCATGAGGATTTATCATTCTGAAGGCATTTTAAAGACATGCAAAGCATCATGGGAGTTGTAGTTCTACACCATATGGGGTTCTACCTTTTGGGCACCCCTGGTGTATCGTATATGTTTTAAGGATTTGCAATGAAACTCATTTGTTTTGCCTTAGTAGATACTAGAAAACTGTACTCTAGGCAGAAGCCTACTGTCCATTGTGTCCAATACATCTCCGGAAAGGACTTGTTAATTGACTGTGAGTCTGCAAAGATCTGAGGAGGACTTCCCAACCCAGTATATATATGTCTTAATACTGCCCATTTATATTCTAATCTTCCCAAGTAAGACTGGGAGTTCTAGAAGGACTCCTTGCCACCCATCCATCAATCTCCCAAGTAAAGAGAAAATTACTTTAACATCATAAATAAATTCACTGAATTTAGGTCCATGTATTTATTACCCAGATTAATATATATTTACTACCTCTTCCTGTGAATTAACCCTATTTGGCAGGCAAATACCTATGATAGCTGTGTTTAAACCGTTGAAAAGCTCTTCGTACATTTCATAAACTTAACTTAAAGGGACACTAAAGTCACCAGAATAACTATAGCTTAATGTACTAGTTCTGGTGAGCATAATCATTGCCTTCAGACATTTTCATGCAAACAGGGACATCTCTAAGTGGCCACTCTTTAGATGGCCACTGGAGGTGCTTCCTGGGGAAGTGCTGCACAGTAGGCAGCACTGCCATTCAGCGTCTCCATGGGGACGTCATAGAGATGCATTGATTCAATGCATCTCTATGAGGAGATGCTGTTTGGCCAAAACGGCATTTGGCCCCGCACCATTGCCAATTTTATCCAATGGGAAAGCATTGGATTGGCTAAAAATCGTCAATTCTGATGATGTCACCAAAGGGGCGGAGTGAAATGGTGAGTTTTAATTCCTTTTAAGGGGGCTAAGTGGGGGGCAAGCCACCAAAATGGTGGGTTTAGCACTATAGTTTGTGTTCCTGACCCTATAGTGTTCCTTTAATAAGCATCCAATCTATCAATAAGATATTAGTAGGTACAAAGAATTGTTTTGCCCCATATCTACACCTCAACCTCTTCCCTTTAAACAGTGATGTGAAAACAGGTCCTAGGGTAAAGGCTAATTCCCACCTGATTTAGGATTTCTCTACGTTTAACCCCTTAAGGACACATGACATGTGTGACATGTCATGATTCCCTTTTATTCCAGAAGTTTGGTCCTTAAGGGGTTAAATAACCTCTCCTTTTGAATTTTTGTGGTCAACAGTGTATTCTAGGGTTAGTCAAGGGTTTGATAAGCAAAATTCTAAGTTTTAACGTATAATTCTAGATTGTCTCTTGCTGTCAAAGATTACATTTGACAAAAAAACTGTCCCCCATTTGTTATCTGAAGTGTAGGTCGGGAGGAATGGAATCATTTCAGTAGCAGCATTTTCACCTACATACCATGTATACATTCATTCCTTAGTTATTACATTGGGATTTTTTTCTGAACAAAGTACAACTCTATATTTGACTTGACCTTCATGTTGTGTGTCTTGGCAGCTGTAGGAATAAGCTTACTTATAATAATTTCCAAACATCTTTGCCATAACCACAGCTTGACGGCATTAAGCATAAAACTCATCTAATCCTATGAATGCATGTGCTACGCTCTGCCCTGCCAAATACAGCACCTCCTGCTTGTACAGCTAAATCTCACTTTTATTCTAAGGCACACTAATGGAATTCCAGATTCCACAGGGGTAGCCAGCAGGTACCTCTCAAGCTTACAGGCCAACTATAAAACTATCTGCTGCCACTGTGCCACGGCCCTTATTTTATACATCAGGTTGCTCTGGACCTGGAGGTGCAGTCTCACTTTGGTACTACAAAATAGAAGATCCGGGTGCTCGAAAAAAAAAGGTTGACTATATTGGCAACTGCAGGTTAAGTAGTAACAATGTTTCAGCCAAGTAAATCCTTTGTCAATTCTTGACAAAGGCCTTACTTGGACAAAACTTTGGTCACTTTACTTCTTAACACGCAGTTCCTAATACAAAAAAGGCTTTTTGGGTGCCAAGATCTTCTTCTATTTTGCAAGTTAGGGGCATGCCAGCCCCTTGTTCTGGAGCACCTATCTGAAGTAGTTCTCCATCACTGGTACAGTGTGGGAACCAGGAGTGTAGCCCCACTTTTTGCCACTTTGGTACTATGTCTTATCATCTTAGGGACGGGGGTGAGGTGGGCTGGCCACTTTTGACTGTGGAGATGATCCTACTCATGTGGAGCATGCAATATATATATTTTTGAGAGTACCGAAGTTTCAAGGTGTACGATCCCTATACTCTCTATAAGTATGACCTGCACAGTATGAAGAAGAATTTACAGAGATCTGTGCATATCTACAAGACACGGAATGGGTTTCCTTCATGATCACTGTCTCATCTTAACCTGAGGTCGCTGACACCTACTGGCACATCTTGCATACTTATAGAAACATAGAAACATAGAATGTGACGGCAGATAAGAACCATTCGGCTCATCTAGTCTGCCCAGTTTTCTAAATACTTTCATTAGTCCCTGGCATTATCTTATAGTTAGGATAGCCTTATGCCTATCCCACGCATGCTTAAACTCCTTTACTGTGTTAACCTCTACCACTTCAGCTGGAAGGCTATTCCATGCATCCACTACCCTCTCAGTAAAGTAATACTTCCTGATGTTATTTTTAAACCTTTGTCCCTCTAATTTAAGACTATGTCCTCTGGTTGTGGTAGTTTTTCTTCTTTTAAATATAGTCTCCTCCTTTACTGTGTTGATTCCCTTTATGTATTTAAATGTTTCTATCATATCCCCCCTGTCTCGTCTTTCCTCCAAGCTATACATGTTAAGATCCTTTAACCTTTCCTGGTAAGTTTTATCCTGCAATCCATGAACCAGTTTAGTAGCCCTTCTTTGAACTCTCTCTAAGGTACCAATATCCTTCTGAAGATATGCTCTCCAGTACTGTGTACACTACTCCAAGTGAGGTCTCACCAGTGTTCTGTACAATGGCATGAGCACTTCCCTCTTTCTACTGCTAATACCTCTCCCTATACAACCAAGCATTCTGCTAGCATTTCCTGCTGCTCTATTACATTGTCTGCCTACCTTTAAGTCCTCAGAAATAATCCCCCCTAAATCCCTTTCCTCAGATGTTGAGGTTAGGACTCTATCAAATATTCTGTATTCTGCCCTTGGGTTTTTACGTCCAAGATGCATTATCTTGCACTTATCCACATTAAATGTCAGTTGCCACAACTCTGACCATTTTTCTAGTTTACCTAAATCATTAGCCATTTGGATTATCCCTCCTGGAACATCAACCCTGTTACATATCTTAGTATCATCAGCAAAAAGACATACCTTACCATCAAGACCTTCTGAAATATCACTAATAAAAACATTAAAGAGAATGGGTCCAAGTACAGATCCCTGAGGTACCCCACTGGTGACAAGCCCAAACTTCGAATATACTCCATTGACTACAACCCTCTGTTGCCTGTCACTCAGCCACTGCCTTACCCATTCAACAATATTGTAATCCAAACTCAAAGATTGCAGTTTATTGATAAGCCTTCTATGTGCAACAGTGTCAAAAGCCTTACTGAAATCTAGGTAAGCAATGTCTACTGCACCACCCTGATCTATAATTTTAGTTACCCAATCAAAAAAAAAAGTCCTCAGAAATAATCACCCCTAAATCCCTTTCCTCAGATGTTGAGGTTAGGACTCTATCAAATATTCTGTACTCTGCCCTTGGGTTTTTACGTCCAAGATGCATTATCTTACACATTATCTTACAAAAAAAAATACTCGTTGTAGTTTGGAAGGCTGGTCAGCTCTAAATTCTGCAGCCCATTAGGAAATATCCCAGTAGCCAGGATATCCCGGTATTGAGAGTCTGCAGCTAGGCTAGCAAAGGACCTGGACAATTCCTGCTAGCTACCTTATTCAGGCAGAGCTTGGCAAACAAATATATCTGCTTTCTTCTTTTTTTAGAATAAGGATTTGAGGCTGCAGCCCACAACCCCCTTGCCAGCCTTTCAAATGCTAGTGGCCTGGATGGACAATTGCCCTCTTGCCCCCACATCGCTCAGCACTCCCACAGAAAAGAGTACGGAATGGATCAGATGACAGCTGTCAGCTATTTCCTAGTCTAAGCAGCCCTATCCGCAGAAGCTGAAGATTTGAATCAAACAGGAAATTCAAAAGTTTTTTTTTGCATATTTTAATGCAAATTTTTATAAAAACACAATAAGATGATTGGAGTCAACTTCAGCATATGTTATCATTGTGCTTTTAAGGATATATTACACTGGGGGTGGGAATTCTATGGCACCTCAGATCTTGTGTACTTCATCCCCCATAATGCTTTTACAGCCATAAT
This sequence comes from Pelobates fuscus, assembly GCF_036172605.1. Lineage (NCBI taxonomy): Eukaryota > Metazoa > Chordata > Amphibia > Anura > Pelobatidae > Pelobates > Pelobates fuscus. Next base: position 454,992,671 of record NC_086317.1, read on the forward strand.
CCTCGCAAAGCATCAGGGGAGTTGTAGTCCACAACATCTGGAGTGTTGAAGGTTGCCTACCCCTGTACTACACTGATACATTTTTGTCTACTAGCTTAACATGCCCTTGGACTGAGCATTGCCAAACGCCAACCTACCCCATCCCTGCTTTTCTCAATCTTACATTTTTATTTATCATCCTAATAACTGTAACAAGCTCGATGCTAGTACTTACGAATGAGTTCCAGTGCAAGGTTGTGGAAAGTTCACATGCTTGTATTATGTAGAACACCAAAACGATATGCAAACCCCTTGATGTAGAGGGCATACTGCAAGGTGACATCATTTCCTCGACTTTGATGAGGTGGCAGGCCTGAATAAAAGCCAAGGATGTCAGAAAATAAATATTTGTAGCAAAAATATAAGCAACGATTCTTAAATATTTATTTTATTTAGTAGATTGTATTCATTTATTGGAAGTTATTTGCAGCATTTTATCCACCATTTGATACTTACAAAGAATGCCTAAAATCAAGATAACTTCATAAATTTGTGACGCCTTGGTTTTAATGTGAATGGATTCAATTTGTAACTCCTGGCGTTAGCTTCACATCTCAAAACCAGATAGGACCGCATCCTGAACTGTCTCTGCCTGCCTCCAACCCCTTCTCTCTCCTACGATTAACATTGATGATTAAAAGATAGTGTCTTCACATTTAATTTGTTGTCCTTCTAGGAAAACCTACATGGAATCTGTAATTAAGCAGTTACAATTTCAAAACTATTTCAAAATCCAAATAGGTCATATTAGTAAAGAAACCAAGAGATGTCATGTATCTCTAAAGGAACACTATACAAAAAACTATTCCTAACACTAAGTGTCCCTCTGCCTCCATGCCCCACCAACCCTGGCCATGAAAGGGTTAAAAAAAAAACCAATTTTATTCACTTATGGATTCCAGCGCCCAGGTACCTTGGTGCTGGCTCAGGCTCCTCATCCAGTGACATCACGGCAAGCCAGAAATCTAATGTGCATGCGCGGCAAGTGCTTTTCTCACAATAGGACCTCTCCATAGGAAAGCATTGACTCAACTAGACCTACTCGAGGCAGTCTTAATCCTGTAGCATAAACCTTGCGATTTATCTAAAACTGCTATGTTTTCACTTGCAGGATTAAGGGGGCAGAGACACTGCAGCCAGACCACCTCAATGAGATTAAAGGGTCCAGGAGCCTATAGTGTCTCTTTAATATTTTTCTAACTTGTTATGTTGAGAGAACAAGTTTTTTTCTTTACTAGTAAGAAAAATATAAATATTACATGGCCTCTCTGGGCTTCCATATATTAGCCATTGGGCAGTTTGTGTTATTTTATTACTGTAACTGTACTGGTCCTTGAGGAGCTGTAGACACTTTGTAATGTCTTTCATATCAAATGAAAAGTAGCATTCTGCTAAATAGAAAGATATATAGTGAAAAGTGTGAATCATTGTTTTTGATATATCTCTTTTCCATTTTTTTCAAACCACTAATCAGCAAAAAGAGCTTAAATTCACGAACTTCTTCCATCTTAGTATTTGTGATTTTTATGGGGAAAAAAAGAAATGTGGATCTTTGAGAAGGCAAACGGAGGAAAGGAAACCACAAAACAAGAGACAACAGATGTGCATTTAGAGAACAGTCACAAATAGGAAAGATTTAGAAATACATTCTTGGTTGGGCGATCATTTCGGAGCTTACTGACCTGTTTTTGAGTTGAGTTCCCATTTATTCTAAAGAAGACTTGGCTAATGACCTAGATTTATTGAGAACGGACTACAAAAGATACAAAATTGTATTTCTAGCACTATAGTTCCCTATAGTGCTGCCCTCGCTCGCGCGACCTCCCCTGCGACACAGAACCCTTTTGTCACTTACCTGTCCCTCGTCGCTGTGTCAGGCTCGCCTTGGCTCCTCCGCGAGTGCAGTAGGACAGCCCCATATGAAAGCATTGTAAATTACTTTCCTATGGGGTTTTGGATGACACTGGATGTCATCATGCATAGCGTCAGTTAGGCGGTTTAAAAAGTGGTAGACAGCCGCTAGACGTGGAGTTAACCCTGGATAGTAATTGTGATGGTAGTAACCATCACTGGGGATAGAAGACAGACAGTATGTGTGGGTCATCAGATTCCTATTGTGTTTTGATCACCCTGGGCCCATTATTGGTGCAGGGTATGTTGAATGTATTGCTTGTCTGAGTCTCTCCCCCTCCCCCTTTTTTCTGTCCTATTGTTTCAGCATCAGGGCGTTGTCCCAGGGACCAGTTTAAATTAGCTGCCCTGTCCCTCCCATCAGCCCTTGCTATTGTCTGATGCCATCCTTCCTTGTACTATAGTGCTCTATGTCCCCTATTGTATGTAAATGAGGCTCTTGCGGGCTTAAATGTGTGTGCTATGTCTATTAAAGTGAGTTGCTGTTTTAACCTTCACCAAGTGGCATCTGGTGTTTGGTCCAGGGGGAAAATGGCCCTCAGTCAGGGGCGGACTGACCAGTCGGGCACTTCGGACATGGTCCGAGGGCCCGGCTGGGAGGGGGGCCCGCCGCCAGAGCCGCCATCAGGGGGCCCGGCGGCAGGGCCGGATTGCCCCACCGCGGCCTCGGCATCTGTGCATGTAAGTGCCACCGGGTGGCCGGTCCGGTGGCACACTGAAGGGGCCGGGTACATGCTGGAGCCGTCGGGCCGGGTGGCAGCCTCGCCGGTCCGGCGGCACTCCTGTCAGGCTGTCAGTAACGCTGAGGACGGAAGGAGGGGAGGAGCATGTCTCTCTCACATGCTCCTTTGCGGTTCCCACAATTCCCAGCACAGGATGTGGGAACCGCAAAGGAGCATGTGAGAGAGACATGCTCCTCCCCTCCTTCCGTCCTCAGCGTTACTGACAGCCTGACAGGAGTGCCGCCGGACCGGCGAGGCTGCCACCCGGCCCGGCGGCTCCAGCATGTACCCGGCCCCTTCAGTCTTCTCTTGGTAAATGGGAGGGGGAAAAATAAAACAGAGAGGGGGAAAAGATAGAGGCAGGGGAAGAAACAGACAGTGGGAAAATAGAGAGACAGGGGGAGGGGAAGGAAAGAGACAGAGGGGGGGAGAGAGTGACACAGGGAAAGGAGGGAGAAATAGATAGGGGGGGAGAGTGAGACACAGGGGGAGAAAGAAGGGGAATAGAGAGATGGTGGAGGGGGGAGAAAGAGACAGAGGGGAAGAGAGATGTGGGGTAGGGAGAGACACACAGGGAAAGGGGGGAGAAAGAGACAGGGGACGAGAGATGTGGGGTAGAGAGAGACACAGGGAAAGGGGGGAGAAAAAGACAGGGGATGAGAGATGTGGGGTAGAGAGAGCCACAGGGAAAGGGGGGAGAAAGAGACAGAGGGGAAGAGATATGTGGGGTAGAGAGAGACACAGGGAAAGGGGGAGAAAGAGACAGGGGACGAGAGATGTGGGGTAGAGAGAGACACAGGGAAAGGGGGGAGAAAGAGACAGGGGACGAGAGATGTGGGGTAGAGAGAGACACAGGGAAAGGGGGGAGAAAGAGACAGGGGACGAGAGATGTGGGGTAGAGAGAGACACAGGGAAAGGGGGAGAAAGAGACAGAGGGGACGAGAGATGTGGGGTAGAGAGAGACACAGGGAAAGGGGGAGAAAGAGAGAGGGGATGAGAGATGTGGGGTAGAGAGAGACACAGGGAAAGGGGGGGAGAAAGAGACAGAGGGGACGAGAGATGTGGGGTAGAGAGAGACACAGGGAAAGGGGGGAGAAAGAGACAGAGGGGACGAGAGATGTGGGGTAGAGAGAGACACAGGGAAAGGGAGGAGAAAGAGACAGAGGGGACTAGAGATGTGGGGTAGAGAGAGACACAGGGAAAGGGGGGAGAAAGAGACAGAGGGGACGAGAGACACAGGGAGAAAGGAGAGAGACCCACAAGGGGAGGGGGAGAAAGAGGCAGAGGGGGAAGAGAGACTGGGAAGGAGAGGGGAGACATGGACACAGAGGAGCAGTGAGGGGGAGAAAGAAACATACAGAGGGACTGGGGGAGACAAAAAGGCACACAGTAGGGCTGTATATATAATTGGTGGATCGCCCCAGCCGATCTCTCTCCCCGGTCTGCAGGCACCGTGCGGGCAGCTGGCAGGGAGGGAAGAAGAGAGGACCCGGGAGCTTAGCCTGCAGCTTCTCTGGGTCCTTCTCACGCAAGCACAGAGCGTTGCCGCAGTTACCACGGCAACGCTCCGGCTCTCGCAAGAGTGAACTCTAGCCCTGGAGCTACGGGCTAGAGTTCACTCTCAACACTGCGACCACCAGGGATTCCTGGTGGTCGTAGTAGTGAGAGTGAACTCTAGCCCCATACAAACACTGCCCCCCCACACACACACCATACACATTCACTCACTGCCCCCCATACACACACACTGTCCCCACACACACCCTACACATTTACACACATTGCCTCACACACACACATACACAGACCCCCATACACAGACCCCCATACTAACATTGCCACACACACCCTATATGTTCACACACACACACACTGAACCTTTCACACACACTGCACCCCTCACACATTGCACCACTGCTCCTATACCCTACTACAGCCCCATATCCCAGCAGACCCCAGGTAAGTTTTCAAACTGTTCTTAAACGGTTTGACTACTTACTCTGGGAGGGGGTCCTGGCCCTCCTGGCACCATAACCACTACACAGAGCAGCAGTGGTTATTGTGCATGGATTATTTCTTTAAATAATCTACAAGTGCCCCCGTAGCCAGCCAGCCAGCCCACAAGCCAACCAAGCCACCAGTTAGCCAGCCCACAGGCCAGCCAGGCCAGCAGCCAGCCACAGGCCAGTAGCCAGCCCACAGACTTACAACAAGCCACAGGCTTACAGCCAGCAAGCCCACAGCCTGCCGGCAGTAGCCAGCAAGCCCACAGCCTGCCGGCAGTAGCCAGCAAGCCCACAGCCTGCCGGGAAGCCACAGCCTGCCAGCCGCAGCCAGCAAGCCCACAGCCTTCCAGCAACGGTAATTAAGGTAGGAGGAGCCAACTTGGCCTAGGTATCAGCAAGCTATGTTGTGTTGCTATATTGTAAATAGGAACCAGAGTGTTGGAGAGACCCCCCTCCAGGCCCCCATTAGACTCCATTGTAGTCTCTAATGGGGCTCGAGTAGATTCTTTCTAACACTCTCTAAATAACACTGAGATAGCCTCTGCTAGAAAGACCCCCCCTCCATGGCCCATTAGCCCTCAATTGTAGTCTCTACTGGGGCCTTGAGGGGATTATTGCACTTTTGTTCCTTGTGTCTAAAGATTGTGTAGGGTGTGGCTGGAGGCGGGACAAGGGTGGGGCTTGCTACGGAGCATGGGTGGGGCCTGTAAGGGGGCCCTTGATTTATTTTGCCCGTGGGCCCTGAGGGTTCTCAGTCCGCCCCTGCCCTCAGTGATCCCAGTCAAGCCTCGGCGACTGGGACTGAAGTGCTCAGGGTCCCTGACAGCTACGAGGAAGCAGACTTGGCGGAGGTACTCGGTCGGAGTACTGGAGCTTTGCTACAGTAAATATTGCAATTATTAATAACTGCAATAATTACTATTCAGGGTTAAACTGACAGGGGCACTGCACCCAGAGCACTTCAATTAGCTGAAGTGTTCTGCGTGCCCATAGAGTCCCTTTAAATTGACCTGTTAAAAGAAATTGCTGAAGTCGATTGTTACAATTTCAGTTTAGTCCAAGGAGAACTAATACAATAACTCAGTGTTTAGATAGGGCAGCTACAGTTAAAAACAAAGAGGGAGATGCAGCGCCTGGAATGTCCTTGGAGTGTTTATATATAACCATAAAAAAGTAGAAATAGAAAACTGACAGTGAAGTACATAAAAAATACATTAAGGTGAGGGTAACTAAAATTATATGCATTCATACTTTATAGGAGCTTAGGTGCAACTCCAACTTTGACGCTTGGGCGGAATAATCTTCTTTTCTTGTGGATGCAGCTTCTCTTACTGATATGTAGGCGAAATCAGAGATATATAGTGCAATATGCCACATTCAATATTAAAATACATAGCTATAAAGGATGTGCACTCACGTGTTCTGGAGCCTTGAGAGTGGCTCAACAGGTATGAGTGAAGTGGTATGATCCCCACTCTAGGATATAGGTGCTGTTGGTCTTTCTCCGATTATATAAGTAAAATAGAAAATTAAACCACAATAGCATAGAGTGTAAATAGTATATAGTAAATAGTATAGAGTGCCACATTCAATATTAAAATATATAGAGAGTGGCTCAACAGGTATGGCATAAAGTGGTATGATCCCCACTCTAGGATATAGGTGCTGGTGGTCTTTCTCCGATTATATAAGTAAAAGAGAAAATTAAACCACAATAGCATAGAGTGTAAATAGTATATAGTAAATAGTATAGAGTGCCACATTCAATATTAAAATATATAGCTATAAAGGATGTGCACTCACGTGTTCTGGAGCCTTGAGAGTGGCTCAACAGGTATGGCATAAAGTGGCATGATCCCCACTCTAGGATATAGGTGCTGGTGGTCTTTCTCCGATTATATAAGTAAAATAGAAAATTAAACCACAATAGCATAGAGTGTAAATAGTATATAGTAAATAGTATAGAGTGCCACATTCAATATTAAAATATATAGCTATAAAGGATGTGCACTCACGTGTTCTGGAGCCTTGAGAGTGGCTCAACAGGTATGGCATAAAGTGGCATGATCCCCACTCTAGGATATAGGTGCTGGTGGTCTTTCTCCGATTATATAAGTAAAATAGAAAATTAAACCACAATAGCATAGAGTGTAAATAGTATATAGTAAATAGTATAGAGTGCCACATTCAATATTAAAATATATAGAGAATGGCTCAACAGGTATGGCGTTAAGTGGTATGATCCCCACTCTAGGATATAGGTGCTGGTGGTCTTTCTCTGATTATATAAGTAAAAGAGAAAATTAAACCACAATAGTATAGAGTGTAAAAAGTGATAAATAAAATGAAATAGATAAAAGAAAACTACTCACATTTGATAGAGCAAATAGGGATTGCTCTGTCCAACAGGCTTAGGTGGTATTATCCCCACCAAGGATATGGAGTACAGGAATCCAGCAGCAAACTGGTCTAATAAAAAAAGTACTTTTATTGACAAAAAAGAATAAATGATAAAAAAAAAAATAGGTTAAAAGAACTATATAAAGCAATATTTAAATACATGTAACGCATTTCACTATACAATGACTTTCTCTAAAGTGTTTACGTAAATGCTTATGGTTATATATACACACTCCAAGGACATTCCAGGCACTGCACCTCCCTCTTTGTTTTTACCTGCTTCTCTACGGGACAAGAGAGACCACGGATTTGGTGACCTAGCTGCCCTCTGCACTGTACCAGTACTGGACGTCTGCTACAGTATCTGTAAAAACATAATTTACTTTAATAAGAAAATTAATTTGGTTAGTGTAAGTCAATAGGCATATATAGAGATAGATAGATGTTCATCCCTTCTCCCTGTCTCCACGGGTTCTATGCAGCAATCACCATGAATTGTTCTTCCAGTTCCTTTCTTCTTGCACAACCCTCAGCCAGTCACTTGGGGAAGTGTTGAATAGTTCTTGTGCATCTCTCCTGATACACCAGACAAGACTTGCAGGGAAGGACAATGTATATTTAATTGATGGTGTGGGGAAGGGGGGGGGGGGGTTATAAAGGGAAACACAAGGAGAGGAGAACCGATAACAATGACATGTTTAATTAAATGACACCCACCCTCGGTGCCAAAGTGCCTTAGCAGCACTAACTCAATCAAAGTGGCAGGCCTCACTGGTCAAATAAAACTTACAAACAAAACACTAACTCCACAACCTAAAACACAGATTAATTTTAGAACTCACCATTCACACATAATTAACCCTACTTAATCTATTAGGGTAACAGAGGACACACAGTCTCTAGGAAGGAGGCTGGCCTCCAAACTCCTCCACAACCCATGTAGTCTTTGTTCGATTGGAGCACAGTTCCATCCATTCATGGGTAGGAAAGCTTCCATAATAGATAGACAGAGAGACAGACAGACATATAGAGATATAGACAGACAGACAGATAACCCAGGCACAAGATGGGACTTAGAAACACAGGGAGTCATAGTTGAGACAGCTGAAAGAAACGGGAGAGTGGAAGACATTATAGAAACATAGACTGTGACGGCAGATAAAAAAACATTCGGCCCATCTAGTCTGCCCAATATTCTAAATACTCTCATTTGGTCCCTTGCCTTATCTTATTCCTGGCCTTATGCCTATCCTACACATGCTTAAACTCCTATACTGTGTTAACCTCTACCACTTTAGCTGGATGGCTGTTCCATGCATCCACTACCCTCTCAATAAAGTAATATTCCCTGATATTATTTTTAAATCTTTGCCCCTCTAATTTAAGACTATGTCCTCTTGTTGTGGACTATGTTGAGGATTAAAAAGTAATAGGGGTCCAGGCACTCTTTGTTTTTTTTTAAACACTGTAATATGTTGAGGACTATGTCCTCTAGTAATGGGAGAAGACAGACACAGGGTTGGAGGTGGCAGCAATATTTTGTTTTGGTTTTTAGTGCACGTAGACAGATTGCTTGTGCATTTAGAACTATTAATTATGTAAGTATTGTGGTTTTTTTTAATGATTTGTTCAATTGTCATAGTGATCTCCAGTGTATTTATAAACTGGTCAAATAAATATGTTTTTTTTAAATGTGTCAGAGTAGGTACCCACAACTTTCAACTGAACTCAAATGATCCGATTAAAATTTCCTCTGCTTTTATGTAGCCTTTATGATTCATAAACAAAAAGAGTCAATTTATTGAAGTATTGCACAATTCAGAGGATGTTAGTTTAAACAAGCCAGAGCTGCATTTCATGTGGTAAAAGATTTGGATCAACATGAAAGTATTGCTGTGTTCTTTTAAGAACACGGGACCTTTTTCTACAATCAGTTTTAGCATTATAGTGATTTTTCAGACTTAAATAAACGCTATAGTCACCTAAACATCTTTAGCTTAATGAAGCAGTTTTGGTGTATAGATCATGCCTCTGAAGTCTCACTGCTCAATTCTCTGTTTAGCAATTTAGGAGTTAACTCACATTGCTGCTGTTTATGCAGCCCTAGCCACACCTCCCTTGGCTGTGACTGGCACAGCCTGCGTGATAGAAAATGGTTTTATTTTTAATCCGATGTTACTTACTTTAAAAGTTTGTTTCTCCTGCTCTGTAAATTGAACTTCAATCACACACAGGAGGCTCCTGCAGGGTCTAGCAAGCTATTAACAGAGCAAGAGATAACAATTCTAAAGTAAACAAAATTTGCAATAAAGGAAGTGTAAACACTAGATGACTCTTTAGAGGAAGTGTTTAGGAAGGCTATGCAATTCACATGCAGGGAGGCGTAACTAGGGCTGCATAAACAAAGTGATTTAACTCCTAAATGGCAGATAATTGAGCAGTGGGACTGCAGGGGCATGATCTATACACCAAAAAAGTTCTAGCAGGCTAGTTCATCACTGACTGTCTAAGTATCAAATGTAGACCCAAATAGTTGGGTTTAACCCCTTAAGGACCAAACTTCTGGAATAAAAGGGAATCATGACATGTCACACATGTCGTGTCCTTAAGGGGTTAAATAAATCTACATACAAGTCCACTAATATGCCAGCATGGCAATTTTAGTTTAAAATGTACAAACCCCACAACTTGGTAATTGGTCCCCTGGTTGTTTCATTGACAGTGACTGCTCTTCTTCACCTGTGTATGATGGGAAACCAGGAGATCTATAGTTTTACTTCACTCTGAAATGTTTGAATCTCGAGAGAACATCAAGTTCTGTGTGTTTATATATTTCATTCAATATGGTTTGTGGAACTGTAGCACAGTGTACTGTTCAGGTTATTTTTGCTCTTTTGTTGTGATGCAATGAATATGTACAGTGAATGGCTAACTAGTGTTTACATGATCTTTCAATGCAATAATTCCTGCAATGGAATGTGACATGTCTATGGATGTACATAATGCATGAAATTAGCTCAACGTGCTTCTATAAATAAAGCATGAGATAAAGGAATAAAGAGGTGAGAAAGAAGGAATGGACCTGAACATCAGGAGGAGGCCTGATGTTAAAACTGATTGGGCATGTTCTGCTGACGATTGTCCTCTGCTATTAATGGTCAAAATGAGTTGGAGAGTGTGGCGGGACCGCTGTCGGTCTGTGAATTGCCTGTCTGGTATTATGTGTGTTTCCCCATCTTTTTGGATCTTCTGCCCGCTCCCCATTTGGGAGTGCTTCCACAAAGGGAATTCATTCGCCTCCCAAAAGGGGACCACCCTGATACCCCATTTAGAATGTTAGCTTAGAACCTTCACACCTTGCAACATAGTGTCAAACCACAAACAATTAATGAGCACTCCTCCGGCTGACCGCCATTCGTGCAGACGAACGAAAACCGGGGGGCGTTCGTGGATTGTTTCCCGACTCGTTCGTTTCCCGAACAAGGACCTCCCCAGTGCCCCATTAGAATGTTCACACCAATTAATCAAAACGTTCGCACTTGCAACATAAGTGTGAAACCGCAAGGGAAGAAATTAATTAATGCAGTCCAGGGGGAGCTTTCGCATTCCGAAAGGAGACGCTTCCCTTGCAGGGTTTCACACATAGACCTCGCGAGCGGAGTCTGGTCAAGGAAGGTACCACTGCGAAGGTCCCTTCTGGGGCACTGGCGAGTTTGACGGGCTTTGTGTTGGCCGCTGGGACAAAGAGACCAGCTCTTTTCCTGCGGGTGGGCTCTCTGTGCCTGGGAGACAAAGGGACGGTCCCTTTTTCCCGCACTTGGTCTCCCAGGTACAGAGGAAAATGAGTCTCCTTATACTCTAAATAGTTCCTGTTCAGCTGAAGGAAGGGAATTAGCGTAAGTGACCGTTCAGGTTACCCATGGTTCGCTACAGAGAGCAGACCTTGCATTCTGGTGTCTAGAAGATGACATGTTATACATCTTGTAGGAATTGTGGGACAGTGTGATGTAGTGCTCTGACCAAGGCCAAGAGAGAGAACAATTTTTCTTTTGTGTAATGCATTATTAAGGCTCTGCTGAGCCAAAACATAGCGGCTTATATGGGGTGGTTCGTGGTTTACCCTCTTAATAAACTTACCATCTATATCCTGGAGTGTTGCTTGTGTTCATCTATTTTTTCATTACTTTGGCGGATTTAGTAGTGTCTGTCTCTGACACGAAGCACCTCCTTCGTGGATGGCCAGATCATAAAGCGGAACCTGTGTGCAGGGTTTGTTGTATCTTGTGGAATATTTTGTGTAAATTAGGGGAGTTTCTTGCATTTGCAACAATGTAAATATACTGATCAAATTCAAAATCAAGAAATTACAGCCTGGTGGTAGACATGTTTTTAAATGTACAGTAGAAAAATCACACCGTAATTTTCCTTTAGAGTAACACAGAGACTCATGACATTATGAACCTACTGAAGCTATGAATCAGTCAACACACCCATAAAGTTCCTTGCAAAGATGTTTTAAGGTCAGCATTCTTTTTAGATGTTTGTCCTGAGTCAGTAACATTCTAAACAAACTTAAAGTACTTGACAAACCCAACTGTGATTTAGAGAGTTGACATTTTTGTTGGAAAATATGAAAACACGAAGGACTCACACTGAAAGAGACCACTATATTATAGAATACTTCTGACTTTAATACCTAAAATAACTGATGTGAAATGTATGTGTTGTTATAGCAAAAATGATGTCAGATGTCGCAGCTACTATGACCTGCAATTCCCACCACGTTCAGACAGAATTTTAAGGATGAATTTACTGAAAAATAAAAATAATTTTCCAAAATATTTGATTCTATCCACCTTGGATTGGGACAAAGATAAATATAATGACGCCTACACTAACATAGAGGTGGCAATGTATTGACATATCCCAACCATTCTATTTTATGTCCCCCTTCTACCCATGAACAGCATGCTGCTGATGCTCTACAGGATGTCAATAAAAGTAAAGCACATACCCCACAGCCAGGTATTCAATAAGATGCAATAGAATGGGTGTGCAGTAAAGTTCTGTTCCCCGACACTCCCACCCGACAGTCACCTAGGAAGGACATAATAAAAAAGCGGAGCACTATACTATTGAACTTTCTTTTTATTATGGGTGCCTGCATTAAAAATAAGATAATATCCTCTTACCCCCTTCACCTCAAATCTGGGACTTCAGTCTCCAAATCCTCCTCCCAGCAATATCTATGCTTGTACAGTTTTGTGAAACAAGTCAGCTGTTTTTCCATTATGATAGTGAGCCAGGTTTTATGTAGTGACTTAAGCAAGTTGGTGAGCTAGTTGGCCAACTTAGTGGAGATGGGTTCAGAATCTTTTCAACATATTTTGTTTCTGTTTATTGTTCACTTATGTTGAGAATACAATTCTTTTTTTTTTTTTCCAGGATCAGCACTCCACAACACCCCAGGGACCTGGTAGCAGCTCCACCACCAACCCCAGCTCCAGCCCTGGTCCTGGAAGTGGCTTCTCCTCCCAGCAAACTCTACTAAGCCAGCAGCTTATGGAGAAACCAAACATTTTACAGAGGCAGATGGCGGAGCAAAAACAACAGCTCATTATGCAGCAGCAAATACTTTCAGGAACGGTAATATTCTCATTCCATTTCATTTCGCAAGTCAAAGGGACACAGAACTTCAATAGTAACATTTGCTTGTTTTATAACAGGAAAGGAAAGAGTATATAAACAAATCACTACTTTGAGATAAAAAGTAACTGAAGAATTTTCATCTCTCTCTATATATATATATAAAAAGTGACAGGACCACCTGTGAGGTTGAGGGTATCCCAGGTGAATTAATTGCAAAATGCTTTGTGAATTTCCCACAGTTTCACCTGGGACAACCCAAGTGTATCTCAGGCTCGTGGTAGGGTTCTTGAAATCTTAAATTTCAGATTAAAAACAATCTAAATTTGAACTGGGCACAAAATCTGCTATTCAGATTTGATCTTGTACTGGTTCAAAAAAAAACCTGTCTTGTTGATCTTACCTGGCAATCTTTGTTGTCTCACTGTTGCTTCCTGGTGTTTTGGAGTTCCACATTCCGTACCCTACTGGGACGTAATGTGTTATACGATCACCCATCTGTTACAATATGCCCCCCAGTAACAGAGACTTGTTCCTTGTACTTCCTAGAGGGACTTGTCATTGGTCCTCAGTGCTAGCTTGCAGTACTTGATGTAACATTTAGTACCCAGTAGCCACCAAGTGCAAGGTCTTCCACATTCACCATAGCCAACCAGTTGTCTCACCTGGAGTGCCACCATATTTAATAAATTGTCCGTTCATACAAAATTACTTTTATTTAATAAAAAGTAATGAACCTGTGAATATAAGTCATTTGCAATAAATTAATATGATCTCATTATGATCTTCACTTTTAAAGGACATATATATATATATATATATATATATATATCTTTCTGTTTGAGAGCTGCAAGTATTGGGTTTATAGTTCTTACAATGGTTACTCAGGAAAAGGAGGAGAACAGTCAAGGCCATAAATGAGAAAGTCCAATAATACACACAGGGGTTTATGGGGAGTGTATTTTGCTGTATTTTGGCCATTTCAGGTGTCTCATCACTATCTCTTGGAACTATTAAAGGGGCTCTCCAGGCAGAGGATTTTACTCACCTGGTTACAGCGCCGGGAGCCTCGTGAAGTCGCGCCCCCTATTTCGTCAAAATGACGAAATAGGCGGGCGCGAGCAGGGAGAAATCAGATGCTTCCATTTGGAAGTGTCATTGCTCCCTTCTGCGCATGTGCGGCTTCGCCACACATACTTCAGAGAATGCCGCCCTCTGAAGTCCTGGGTGCACTACCGCGCATGCGCGCGGTGTGCGCGGCCGCGAGCTGAGCTGACTGACAGCTCAGCTTGCGGTCTTTGCCCGCCCCCTCTCCTCTGCTGACAGGCTGGAGAGAGAAGGCGCACACACAGTGCCTTCTCTCTCCTGCACACGTCAGACGTATTTTAGTACGTCTGACGTGTACAAGGCCTTTTTAGGGCCCTACATGATAGGAAGTCCCTCTGGTGGCCATCTAAATGTGACGTCCACTGGAGGTATTCCTATCAATCAATGTAAACACTGTATTTTCTCTGAAAATTAAGCTGTAGTTGTTTAGGTGACTATAGTGTCCCTTTAAAAAGCAGTATGGACAATGTACTTTTTTTTTAACTATACAGCTGACAGTGGCGTACACATGACCTATGGGGCCCCGGTGCGAAAATTGATCCGTGGGCCCCCCCCCGCACGCTTACTCTGCGCAGGCCGGGGCCGCAACACATGGTGGCAGGCACCTGGTTGCAGGGTTGCGACCGCGGTATGTACACCAGTGCATGCAGATGCACACACACTTAACCCCTTAAGGACCAAACTTCTGTAATAAAAGGGAATGTCATGTGTCCTTAAGGGGTTAAAAGACCACTGCAGACACCCAGATCACATCAGCTCAATGAAGTGGTCTGGGTGTCAGGTCCCTCTAGTTTTAACCCTGCAGCTAAAAGCATAGCAGTTTCAGAGAAACTGCTATGTTTTACTGAGGGTTAATCCAGCCTCTAGCGGCTGTCTGACTGACAGCTGCTAGAGGAGCTTTCGCGATTCTAAGACACTGAACGTCCATAGGAAAGCATTGAGTAATGCTTTCCTATGGGCGGTTTGAATGCGCGCACGGCTCTTGCCGTGCATTTGCATTTGGAGCTGAGCGGCGGAGGGATCCCCAGCGCCAAGGGAGTCCGGCGCTGGAGAAAGGTAAGTGCTGAAGACACACACACACTATCATGAACAGACGCATACACACTAGCTAACAGACACACACATTTACTGACAGAGACACACTCAGCGACACACATACATACACACTCACTTACAAAACATACACTCTCACTGACAAACACACACTCACTAACAGACATAAAACAGACTCACTAACACAAACACACTCAGTAACTGACACACTCAGTAACTGACACACACAGTAACACACTCACTGACACTCACTAGCAGACACTCACTAACACTCACACTAACACACACACACTAACACTCAGAGTAACACTAACACTCACAGTAACACTAACACACACACTAACACTAACACACACACATTAACACTCAGAGTAACACTAACACACACACACTAACACACACACACTAACACTCAGAGTAACACTAACACACACACTAACAATCAGAGTAACACTAACACACACACTAACACTCACAGTAACACTAACACTCACAGTAACACTAACACACACACTAACACTAACACACACACATTAACACTCAGAGTAACACTAACACACACACACACACACTAACACACACACACTAACACACACACACACTAACACTCAGAGTAACACTAACACACACACTAACACACACACTAACAATCAGAGTAACACTAACACGCGCACTAACACTCACAGTAACACTAACACTCACAGTAACACTAACACACACACACACACTAACACACACACACTAACACACACACACTAACACACACACACACTAACACTCAGAGTAACACTAACACACACACTAACACACACACTAACAATCAGAGTAACACTAACACACGCACTAACACTCACAGTAACACTAACACTCACAGTAACACTAACACACACACTAACACTCACAGTAACACTAACACACACACTAACACACACACACACTAACACTCAGAGTAACACTAACACACACACACTAACACTCAGAGTAACACTAACACACACACTAACACACACACTAACAATCAGAGTAACACTAACACACACACTAACACTCACAGTAACACTAACACTCACAGTAACACTAACACACACACTAACACTCACAGTAACACTAACACTAACACACACACTAACACACACACACACTAACACTCAGAGTAACACTAACACACACACACACTAACACTCAGAGTAACACTAACACACACACTAACACACACACACTAACACTCAGAGTAACACTAACACATTTTTTTTTTAATTTAATCCCCCCAGCCTCCTTACCTTTTGGAGTGCTGAGGGGATTCCCTGGGGTCCAGTGGTGCTGCTGGGCTCCTGGGGGGCTGGTCACCCGTCGAGCAGGCAGGCTGGCCGGCGCGCTCGGGAGCAATCTCCCCTGAGTGCTTCCTCTTCAGCTCCCTTGCGCGCCGCGTACTGATATCGGCGCCGGAAGATTACGTCATCTTCCGGCTCCGGTATCATTGCGGTGCGCGAGGGAGCTGAAGAGGAAGCACTCAGGGGAGAGTGCTCCCTCGCGCGCCGGCCAGCCTGCCTGCTCGCCGGGTGTAAGCAGGGCCAGCCTCGGGGGACCCGGACGTGGCCGGCTCCTGGGCCCCCCAGCAGAACAGGCTGGCCCAGAGCGTACATACCGGGTCACAGGGGCGGCCGGGCCCCCTGGTGGGCCGGGCCCGGTCGCAGCCGCGACCCCTGCGACCCTGGTATGTACGCCACTGACAGCTGATATCATGAAAAATTTTTTTTATGATTTTTGGTGTAATACTCTATCAAAAACGTTGTATCATAGAAACCGGTGAGGTCCCTTAAAATCTCACCATCCAATGCCATGTACTGACACCCTGCACTGCAGACAACAAGAGCTATGTGAGCACATATTACTATTACTGTTAATTTTATTTTTATGCTAAGCAATTTTCCTATTCCAATATTAAAAATACAAATCAGTCTAAATGCTTGTCAATTAAAATTGGGTTTTAAAAGGGATCCAAGCTCTTTACTGAATTTTAAGCATCACAGAGCCGTAGTTGATACAATTTTATTAATTTAAAGTCATTTGAAAATCAGCCTATTAGATTTTATAATGTAGCTGATTTACAATGCAGTTAAACATGTTGAGCCTTTCAGGTTACAGGATTCTGTGTTTATTTGAATTTCTATAGAAATGTTTAAATACCATATTTTGGGGGAATATAGGACGCAGTTTTTTTACCTCAAAAAGCACCCTGCAATGTATAGCGCAGGTAAAGTATCAGTGTGTGTGTGCGTTTGCTAGAAGAGTGTACTCAGTCTGCACCTGGCCAAGGTGCAGGCTATTGTTACCAAATATCACTGGACCACCAGGGATCATTATGTATCCCTCACGGGTCAAAGGTAAGATACTTCCCATATATACATAAGCTAAATTCTTCTGTATTTATAGTACTGGTTGTTTTACATTATAGATTTTTTTTTCTAAATTTCTAGTTAAAATGTATGGGTGGCTCCTATATTTAAGTGTACTTGGACCCATTCTCTTTAATATTTCATTAGTGATATTGCAGAAGGTCTTGATAAGGTATGTCTTTTTGCTGATGATACAAAAATATGTAACAGGGTTGATGTTCCAGGACTCGGGATAAGCCAAATGGCAAATGATTTAGGTAAACTAGAAAAGTTGTCAAAGCTGTGGCAACTGACATTTAAAATGGATAAGTGCAAGATAATGCATCTTGGACGTAAAAACCAAAGGGCAGAGTATAGGATATTTTGATACCCTACTGACCTCAACATCTGAGGAAAGGGATTTAGGACAGAGTTTTTATTTTAGATGACTTAAAGGTAGGCAGACAATCTAATAGAGCAGCTGGAAATGCTAGCAGAATGCTTGGTTGTATAGGGGGGGGGGGGTATTAGCAGTAGAAAGAGAGAAGTGCTCGTGCCATTGTACAGAACACTGGTGAGACCTCACTTGGAGTATTGTACGCAGTACTGGAGACCGTATCTCCAGAAGGATATTGATACTTTAGAGAGAGTTCAGAGAAGGGCTACTAAGCTGGTTCATGGATTGCAGGATAAAACTTACCAGGAAAAGTTAAAGGATCTTAACATGTATAGCTTGGAGGAAAGATGAGACGGGGGGATATGATAGAAACATTTAAATACATAAAGGGAATCAACACAGTAAAGGAGGAGACTATATTTAAAAGAAGAAAAACTACCACAAGAAGAGGACATAGTCTTAAATTAGAGGGACAAAGGTTTAAAAATAATATCAGGAAGTATTACTTTACTGAGAGGATAGTGGATGCATGGAATAGCCTTCCAGCTGAAGTGGTAGAGGTTAACACAGTGAGGGAGTTTAAGCGTTCGTGGGATAGACATAAGGCTATCCTAGACTTAAGATAAGGCCAGGGACTAATTAAAAATATTTCGAAATATTAGGCAGACTAGATGGGCCGAATGGTTCTTATCTGCCGTCACATTCCATGTTTCTATGTCTTAAATTATTTTAGGAAATGTCCTCCTACTGCCACCTGCTGTCCCAGTGCTGTAACCTACTGTCCCAATACTGTGACTTGCTGCCTTCTGTTGTTAGCTGATGTGCATCAGTGTCCGTTCTTTGTCAGTGGTTCTTGCCAGTGAGCTTGGCATTGAGGGGAGTACTTGATGTCTTCTAGAGTCTTGATTATGGAGGGTGCATTGTGATGCTTGCTGGTGGTTCCTGGTGGTTACAAAAACTCCCCCTTCTTGCAAAATCAAGTTTTACAATTCACAAATGCAAGCAGAGTGCCCCAGCCTAAATGCAAACTGTAAAGTAATGTTCTGGAACTGATTTTCATCAAATAGATCAGTTTAAGCATCTTCCAATAACTCATCATCTTAATGCTACAATATACCATTTTAATCTATGTGGTAATTATGTATATGACAGTAGATTGGGTGTGTAAGGCTTTTTACTTCTTCAGCATGACAATTTACGCATGTCCATCCTTAAATGGCTTGTTTAGATTGGTATCGAAGAACTTGATTAGACTTACGCAAAGCCCTGACCACCTCATCAAAGATCTTTGGGATGGGCTGCAGCACCAATAGCAAACCATTCTTAAAGACTCTAAAATCTACTCCAACATCCAACATCTACAATAGCTTTTGTATAAAAAATTGCAGATAGTTATAGTTACAATAGGAGGACCACTCCCGTAGAAATAGCCGTCATTGTGGAATAAGATGTCCAACGATTGTCAATGTACATTTTTTCATGTACGTTTTTCAGGATAATTTCGACTTGCTTAAAAAGGAGTTAATAAACATATAGACTGTAATTGGCATCTGCAAGTACTGATACATTTTAAATGTGTTTAAGGATGCGCTGTTTTATTTAATTTTTTAAGGAGAAAAGCAAGACTCAGGATCAATTAAACAGACATCTGACCAGACCGCCCCCGGACTACAAGGACCAAAGAAGAACCAACATGAGTGTTCAACAAGGAAATCAATATAGTGGTAAGAACACAGTGTTACCGTTAAACAAATCTCTAGAACGACAGAAAAGCCTTATCCTGTGCTAGCAAACTTCAGCTCACCAGCTTACCTTAAACGTTAATTCCATGAACCTTTGCCAATTGTAGGTTGATTTCCTGTTACTGCATTCAAGGGTTTGAAAAGCTAATATAAAAAATACTAAATGTTGCAAAGAAGAATGAAAAAATGCAATATAGCCAAACTGTACGATACACTATTTAAAGAGCAATTGTCATTTCACTAGAATTGTAATATTATGTTTACTTATCTTCATTGTTTAATAAATATGTGTCTGTGAGGTCTGAAATATACATTTTAGAGAACAAAAAGAGGTTGAGGCACTCCAAGGCACAAGTAGGCAATTTTTTCAAACCCAATGTTTATTCAAACCTCAACGTTTCTACCTACAAGGTCTTTATCAAGCTTGATAAAGACCTTGTAGGTCGAAACGTAGCGATGCGACATTGGGTTTGAACCAATTGCCTACTTGAACCTTGGAGTGCCTCAACCTCTTTTTGTTCTCTATATACTGTATCTGGGACCTGGTGCTGGGTCCTGGGTTTAGTTGCACCTTGGCTCAGAGTAATGGGATTGAGTGCAGTTCCTAATTCATTTCTTAAACATAAACTTTATCTTGGCGCCTGGTCTGTCATTGTTATACTTCTCTATTTACCTATCGGTCACAATAGAGAGGGAGAGAGGGTCCTATTTATCAAAGTGTTCTGAAAAGCCATGGATTCCATCATTCTTTTAATTACAGTTATCTATAAAGTCATGCTTTTCTTTTTGGTAAATTCTGCCAGTTTTCACAAAAATTCCCATCTCCGATAACCACCAAATTTTTTTGCTAGAGGAAAATTCTGCCACTTTCCTTTTTCGAAAAATTCAAAAATCCATTGTGTTGGTTAGAAAATGGCACATATTAAAAAATGAAGGTTAGGGCACAAAAAAACAGATTTCCACAGGAAAAAAATCCCAAAAAATTAGATGGAAAAGTGTTTTTTGATAAATCTCTCCCAATGTTATTTTCTTATGACCTGGCTTAACTCGGATAGATCTGCCCTATTCTAACAGTTTTGTCCAAGGCTTAAATCAGGAAGCTTCAGAAAGCCTAGGACAGGGGATAGCGTGTCAGCTGATGCACCAAGCCAATTAGTAGTGCATGCATTAAAATGGCTTAAGAAATGTATGTATTTTTCTCAAGCTGTTTTGTGGAAGGGGAGTTACTGATTGGCTGAGAGCGTCAGCTGATGCTTTTAGCTGATAAAGTTGTTATGGTGCCTAGAGTGTTCCTTTATTAAACATTTAAAAGGAAAATCGATCATGGCATGAAAAACGTTATAGGTGGTTTTCAATGCTTTATTCAACAATGTAACTTCCAGAAAAGGAAGCATTGCCCTTTAACATTGTTAGTAGTGCTTGCTATACTTCATATAAGCCAGTTTACATGAAAGAAAAGGGGCAGTTAAAAAAAAGAGTTTTTGGGAAATAAGAGGAAAAGCTTGTTAAGCCAGCCTGATTGGACAAGTGTAGGAGACCTCTATTTGTAACTCTACGGACCCTCACACAAATTCATGAAAATCATGTTGCAGTGATGCAATATACTAATCTAAAAACAAAATCTGAAGGTCTGCTGATTCACCAATACAAAATTCAATTTAGTCAGTTCTTCAGGTAACTTAATTTTCCATAAATGTTAAAAACAAAGGAGATCTTCAGTAATCCCCTCTTGGGTGCGTCATGTAGTAATCCCTCAATAATCGATATTCCAAATCTAAGCACTCCAAAGAGTGAAATGTTTCTTATCTACCCTGTTATCCTGTTAATAAAGTATCTGTTTAGATCAGGAGTAGTCAACCTTTTGATACCTACCACCCACTTTTGTATCTTTGTTGATGGTAAAATGTCCTTACCGCCCACCAGTGCCATAGTAACTAAATTTATGTGTGGAGGAGAGGTTTAAAAATAAAAAAAAAAGGATTTCAATGTATCTACTTCTTTTTCCTTTTTTTCTATTTTCTATTCTACCTCTTTTCTATGTGTGTGTGTGTGTGTGTGTGTGTGTGAAGGGTGCAGTGTGTGTGTATGAGGTGCAGTGTGTGTGAGTGTGGAGGGCAGTGTGTGTGTGTGTGTGTGGAGGGTGCAGTGTGTGTGTGATGGATGCTGTGTAGGATAGTGTGTGTGTGAGAGTGTGTAGGGTGCAGTGTGAGTGAGAGGGCAGTGTGTGTGTGAAGAGTGCAGTATGTGTAAGGTGGGCAGTCTGCATGTGTAAGCGTGCAGTGTGTGTGTGTGTGTCAGGGGGAAGTGTGTGTGTGTGAGGGGTGTAGGGTGTGTGTAATTGGTGTGTGTGTGTGTGTGTGTGTGTGTAGGAGCATTGTGTGTGTGTGTGTGTGAGGGGTGTAGTATGTGTGATGAGTGCATAGGGTCTATGCTGTGTGTAGGTGGGTGAGATGTGAAAATATAATGTAATATCTCCCCCTGACTTCTGCTTACCTTTTACCAGCAGGGGGGGGGGGGAGACATAATGCTGCAAGCCCTGGTTGTCCAGTGGTTGCATGTTCACTTTAGCCTGCAGTTCCTCTGGCTGTAACTTACCCCTAATATACACTTAAATTTAAGTCTTGTAAGTGAGATACTAAGTACATTCATATTTAATCTACCTAGTTTACAGTGCTAATAAACATACTATATTCACGGAACACACCAACAAATTTACAACCAAGCACCACAACTTCATACCCACTAACTGTAAATAGTTCTATACGCTCACCTACGTCCCCAACCCCTGGAGACCAACACCAGGCCTAAAATTTTAGCAGCCACGTAACAGCCATGAGACAATTTGAACCACAAGAGGCCTAACCACCGAACTCCCTCATCCCCATCCCAATTTTTCTTTTTTGTTTTTTTTTATATTACCGGTTGGCACTAGCAATGCGCCCCCTGACCAGGGACCAACCAGAACCCTGCTAAGCAATAGATTTGACATTGATCCAGAGGTTTATTACTGCTAAAAGGGAACACTCGCAACTGTGTGCAAGGTCTGACCTCCACGAGGCTACATCTCCAAAAACAAAAACCTGTTCACAGACATACCCACTTACTGTTTTGTAACCATCAGCTAAACCCTCTTGCTATATGGTTAATGTCATGACTATAATTGCCGATTGTTTGATACATTGAGACGTTGCCGTACCCTACCCATTCTTTTCTGTACCCAATTTTCTTTAAATAACGTTAATAGTAACAGAATGTCAACAAAAAAAAACAACATACGATATTATTGGTTTTTTTTTATAAATATCGCAGAGACAATAGAAAAAATTTCAGCAAAGCTATATCCTTTTAATGCATTACTACGTACTTATTACATCCTGTTTACAATATAATACCTGGGATGAGTCTAACGTAAAATGATACCGCCCTCTATAGGAGTATGCATGTAATTATGCATATGATTCATTAGCAATGGGGTTACTTTAAGACCCATTTGTACAAAATCCCAGTGGCATTTTAATTGGACAACTGCTTCAGAGTTTAATTTATTACTGTCTCGGACAGGCGTGCAATAAAAAAAAAAAGCTTCTGCCAATGCTGCCAAAACAGGAGACAGAAATCCTTGTATAAATATGTTAGTAAATAGAAAGTTAAAAATGCTAAATGCAATTTGTTATTCATCCAAGTCTTATGACAGGTCTTCTTTGACAAGAAGTAAGTACAAAATGACTGGTCATAATTTACATCATGTATGACGTCAAATAGAATATAAAGCATGTAAATATTTGTTCACCAAAATATAACACTAAATGTAGTTTCTTGTTGTTTTATGTACCAAATATTCTAGGTTAACAACATACCTAAAGAGCTGTTTCACTTTTTAAGCATATTTTCATTTATTTACTTATGTATTTTATGTTCCAGGTGTCAACTCCAATTCATCGATAGCTACTGCTCTTCCACCGCATAATGCCCAGAATTCAGGACATTCTTCAACAAGCCATGGTTCTAGGATGTCGTCATCACTTCAGGGGTCTCAAAACATGTATGGGAATGTCCCGTGCTCTCAGCAAACCATGTACAATGTAAATCCTGGTGTAGCCCACATGCAACAACAAACAAGTCCTAACTCTATTGGAACAAACCAGAATGGTCATGTTTTGCAAAGACAGTCAACAGGAAATGGTTTGCCCCCTTTTAGTACAGTAGCTGCAGTCAATCCACCACAGTTTAGATCTGGTCCAGGTCAAAGAACAAGTATGGTTGGGCAAAGAGCACCAAATGCAATGGTGAGCACATCTAGTCAACAGAACTGGGTTCCACCAGAGGCAAAAAAGCAAGATGCTCCTTGCTTCACCGACAACAATCAGTTTCAAAATCAGTCTCTTCAAAGTGTTTTGGGCAGTCAGCATTTCCCTCAACGCTCTTTGCCACCACCTAACCAGGTTACTCCAGGCACACAGCTGAGACCTTTAACTCAAATGAACCAAGGAAATAGCGGACAAGCTATAGAATCTCTAAGAGGTTTAAACCATGGACAGACTCAGCCAAGAGCACCAATTTTGACGAACATCAGCCCACAGGAAGGAACCACTATGATGGGCAATAATTTTACAACTGCAAACCAGCAGTCTCGATCTTTCCAAGGTACAGACACTAGCAATGACCTGGGATCATTTGAATTTCTGTCTCAGAACAATGGGCTTGGGCCATCTCTTAACAATGATTCTGATTTTATTGACGCCTTGTTGAAAACAGGCCACATCAACGATGACTGGATGAAAGATATTAACTTGGATGAAATCTTCAAGAACCATTCTTGAAATTTTACGATGATGAGAAAGACCCATATTCCGTAAACGGAAGAGTTCTGTGCCCTTCCAAGAAAAGAAAAAACAAACAAACATATTTTTTTCTTATAATCTAATCATATGACTTTGAGATTACACAAATATTGTCTTATGAATGTGCCAGTGCTTGGGTTCCTGCATTGACCTATAGGGAAGTTAAGCGTTCTAGGTTACCTAATCACCATGCTGTACATATAATGAATATTTTTACTTGCATATAAAAACCTGTCAGACATATATGTTACTTTATATCAAGTCTGCAGACATTTACAATATTTTAATTAATCACTTTTCAGTTTTTAGCTAGGATTCAAGGCAGACATTTAAATATCATCACTCTCCTTGACAACAATCAGTGTAAAGAAAGTCATTGTCTTTTGTATGTCATAGACAGACAGTTGTGACCCTTGGATTATAATTCATATTTAACAATCCCACACACTCTCTCCATAGATTGCTTCAAACATTCCTCTGTGGGTCCTGTAAAACGAGCTCAATGTCGCACATTATGTCCTCACTGATGTTTATATCTATTCTAAGCACTGAAAAGGGATAATAATAAATTATAATAATTGTTTTTATGGTGATAAGGTGAAAGCCTGTGTGCTAAAACTGTGACATCCCAGGTGTTGAACAAAAGGAGGATGAAGTTGGAAAACTGGGTCTGCAGTTAAAGTATAAAAATAATATACAAAAACACCACAATCTAATTTAAGAGGGGAGCTGATGGTGTGAGAATTTATGTTGACTTATATATCCAAATACATATTGGTCAGAACCCACACAGAGATACCAAAAAACACAGCATTACCCGTCAAGATGAATAAAATTCTAGTACCTTTATTATGTCATTTTAAAAATACAGATGAAAAGGTATAAGATAGTGGTGCTGGTTTCCCGATGTGGTGGTCCCACCCTTGATCTACAACTTGTGTATTTTTCAAATGAAGTTCATGGTAATGTTGTCTTTATTAGACCCTCCGCATGTGAGGTTTGACCGATATGTAAATTTGTATCCCAGATGTTGTTAGGCTACCTCTGGAATTCTTTGTCAGATTTTTTTTTTTTTTGTAGAGTATTCAAGAACATCTGAAAGGGAACACTTGGATGCCACTGCTCTTAGACCATTTTTTGTTTGCAAACTGCAAGAACACCTTTTATATAAAATTAAAGTAATATACATGACATATATATATATATATATTGTTTTTCTGTGTATAAGATGCCCCGACAACCCCTATTTTTTAAACCCAAACTTAAGAAATAAATATTTTAAATATAAAACAGAACAACTGTGATATTTTAGAGGTGACTTACGAGGAGAACAACACACTTCTGATTCTCATGCCTCCCCTGAGCTACGGTACTCTGTGAAGTTCATGGCTCCATAGTGCATGCTGGGAGACTACAGCTCCCACAATACAGCAGGTGGTGAGAGGGCATGCTGAGACATCACAGCAGTATTCCTTCTGCTCCCTGATCGTCTCCTGCAGCTCCCACTCATATAGGGACCTCTTACTCCTTGCCACAGCATTCAGAAGTCTACAGGCTGTGCTTCAAGTCACTCGGGGCCAATGACCTGGATCCAGATTGGGTTCTAGTTGGGAGCGAGCACGACAAGGATCTTCCTCCATCATCAGTTTTTCTATAATACAGACCTGCTCTCACTATGGGGTTGCAGGGCTGGGAGGCCAGGTATGTGTGTGGTGCGTGGCACACTGAAACACGGCAGGCGCCACAAGTGGTTTCTTTTTAACCCCTGCAATGACATTCCTTGTATAAGACGACCCCCAATTTTAGACTAAAAAAACAGTCTCATACACGGATAATACGATATATATTGTCAGATTTTGTATATACAAATTAAGTTTTGTATATGACTTAAATTGTATATAACAGATGTTCTTGTACTTTTTAAGCAAAATAAATATGGTCTTAGAGCAGGCATGTACTAATCAAAATGTTTTTTTATACCAGACAGCAAGTCAGTGAGAGGCTCCTTACAGATTTGTATCTATAACACTCAGAATTCTCAAATGATAAGTTTTCCAAATTATATAAATACTGCTAGAAAAACGTACCAAATGATTTATCTACAGAAGTCGCCATTAAAATCTATGGGTATTTTTGTAAATAAATAATTTGGACATTTTTTCTAACAATATTGAATTATTTGGAAAGCTTATTAAATTGAGGCTTCTATGCCTCTGAAGTTTATGAACTGTTATCTGCAGATGACGATGATCTGGCTTAGGTCAGTGATCGTAGCCTGTAACACCAACAACGCTGAATTTATTTATTAATGGAACAAGGATGTGATCATTTCGCAGCTATTTACCATTTTTATTTTATCCTTGAATTGTGCATTTTGTAAAAGTATCCCGGATGAATTCAGCATATCTGGATACTTTTCAGTTCCCTGTTCCCTGGGATCTCCCCATAATTATACATGATTGGGAGGTCTACAAAAAGCATTGTCTGCATTATAAAAGTAAGGAAGTGGGTAAAATGTCCCAGTTCAGAGTTGGAACTACACACCATTTCCACAGCTGTAGGTTCCAGGTGAAATGCGTTAGGATCACACATATAATATTGCATGTTGCAATCCCGTCACACCATAGGGGATATTTGCATTCATACTCATTCACGATACTTGGGAATGAACTCTAGAGAGTATGAAAGATAGGTATCCATAGTATGTGCAACTCTACAGGCACTGGAAACAAGAACATTAAGAATTGCAGTGGTTATAGTATCAGGAGTGCCCTGACTCTCATCCATTTAAGAATGGCTTGAAAACTTACTGTGGGTCTACTAGATAGAGCTAATAACATCTATTAGCTTCACCTCAGTGCATGAGCTTCCATCAGTGAATCCCTGGTAAGTTGTCAATTCTTTATAGAATGTGTTACATTGGAAAGTGCCACAACCCTCCAGGCACAATAACAAAAACACCAAGTGGGCTATAGTGGCTATAGCACTTGGAGTGTTTTTTTTAAAGGCGTTAAGAAAAGGATAATGTCATAAACATTTAAACATAATTGTCATTTTCACTAAAATGTGGCAGGGTGTCTACTTCCAGCCCACCAAGTATCACTCAACAACCCTGGATCTGGCAAAGCAGTCTTGATTTGACACTAATGTCTGATTCTTACAGGTTTAGTAACTGGCGTCAAGCCAGAAAGGCTTGACACCAGTTAAACCCGAGACGGTCGGACACTGGATCCAAATTAAGACTTTATTACTAGAGGTCTTTATAGAAAATCTGGACAGTATAGGTGTGGCTAAAAAAGGGGCCCACCACTAGTAGTTGTTGGTCACAACACTCCTGTCCAGCTCCCAATATAGATCCCAATTCATAGATTTTGGAAATATGAATGATTCTATATTCTTTCACCAGCTCAAAAAAAATGTATAAAATGTGTTAATAAGCCTCTTAAAGTCATGATCTGTTTTGTATTTTAATTTACCCCACTATGAGTGAAAGTGGTGAGAAAACTATTTCTATGCAATGCATTACTTGCCCCATCAAATACTCAAATGATACAAAGGATATCCAGTCCCTACATTTACGTGCAGCTATTATGTTCATGTGTAAATTAATTACATCAAATGTATTTATGTGTTTTGCTAATAGCCGGCTTTTCCCATATTTACACTTACAAATATATATTTTTGCCAGCTTTTGTATATTTTATATAGCACTAGATGTTAAAATTCTATTTATGTATTTCTACATGTTATAGAAACTATATTTGAAACATGAAAAAAATGCGTCCGTCACTCCTGAAATGTCAGCTGAGTTGGCAAAGTTTTATAGGTCATTCAAAATCTCAAGAATGTCAGGTTTTGATTAAGCGATTTTGTTTTTGTAAATGTAGTAGAATATGGGGTCACTTTTGTTTGTTTGTTTTAGGATACTTTTCCAGTGCCAATTTTAATACATTTTTCACTTTTATACCATATTAATTTCAATATTTGCAAATATTTTCTCGTTTTGTATTTGTGTAAATAATATTTTCACATTAACAATTATTCGACTTATTTTATATTAACACATTTTAAGAGGCATTCAATAAACAAGTTTAAAGCCTTTCAGAATTATTATTTCTTATGGTTGACTCTTTTTGCTACATTCTGTGTGTTGGTGATTTTTTTTTTTCGCCACATTGGAGTTATCTAATAAACAGCTGAAATATCAAAATTAAGAAAAAACTTTTTCCTAATTTTTTTTTTTTTTTTTAAATGTGATCTTTCAGCTTCTTAGTAGTTAGGTCCCTAATGTGGTATCCTTATGTGGGATTGCCATATTTAAGGTTCCAAAACACAGAGCACTTTATTAAACACAGATCCATCCCTAATGTAAAACTCTTAAATATGGCAATCCCATATAAGACATAAGGGTACTAAAGGAGGGACTTATCTACTTTCTAAACCAAAGAAAGATTTGCCAGTGATCACGGAATTCATTTGTTCAAATGGCAATTCCAAACCGAGAATATTTAACAAATTTCGTTCAAAACTAATTCACATATGGATGAAATTTGTTTTGGTCGAAAAATTTTAGTGTAAATTCATAAAGAGGAACCGGTAATTTCCGCCATTCACAAGTCTAATATAAATTAACTAGATTTTAGACAAAAAGTTGGAATTGTAAAAAATCTCCAAGTCAGTTATGCTTTCAATTCAGCTATTTCAGCATAAAATGTTTAATTTAATTGAATTGAAATTCCATTTAATTCTATATAACATTATTTTGAGTTGCGCTAGAAACTCATGACACTTTTTAACCTTATTGAGAGAAGTATGTAAAATATCACATTCTCTGCACTAAAATTGGATGTTTAATTTTTTTATGGAAGCCAATTTTCCAATTTAATATTGTGAATGATTTTTGACTTGCAAAATGCATTGCGTTGTATGTACCCAGCATCAAAAGACAAGCATAAAACATGTGCAACTTAAAAATCAAAATTCCAGAGAATAAAACCAATCTCATACCACCTCCACATAAATGGATTTTTGTCCCTCATCTCACAAGCAGTTTGTTGTTCTAAGCTGATTTACACATTCTCTTGTTCCATTGATTTCTACTTTAATTTAGTGCCTTGAAGCTCTAAGCGCTCTGCAAACTATAATTTAATTTTAGATGCCTGTCTATTGAAAGGTCTGAGAAAGAACATGCCACGTTACAAATCTATTAAAGAGTTAGTGGGAATTTGGTATTTATGGCCTCCTAGCAGTTTCTCTATACATGTGTAAGTGTAATGACCTACTGTCTGGAGGTTACAGCGAAGGAGGCTATTTTGTTCTTTATTCAACCTCCTTAGCAAGTTGGCTGCCGTGTCAGCTCAAAAATTGAATTGCTGCATAACAACATCCCCTCTAATATTTATTATGATATTAGAGATATCTCCCAAGTGTTCCTATGCAGGAGGTTTTTCTTTTTGAGTGTATAACAGAGGACCACATCAATAATATTCACACTGATGTATATTTAATCCCTTAATAATGTTGGGCATGTCATTACTTACTAACAATACATGACATAGCGGTACATTCTAACTATTGGTGCGAGGAAGGTTAAATCCCTGCTTACACTGGGGAGCCCCAGGTATCATTCAATTGTTAGCTGAGGCCAGATCTATTAAGCTGTATGCAGCGCTCACAGTCAGCGCTGTATACAATCATTTAGATACATTAAGAACACCACGGCTGAGAACATCACGGCTGATTGCGCTCAGCTACGGTGATTCTTGGCTTGAAGCTGCTGGAGACCCGCAGGATCTGAACAGACAATGACAGAGTCTCGCTGCATGCCTCCCTGACGATTTTGATTAGGCTTTGCCAGCTGCCGAGCCCTGATCACACTGTAATCCTAAAACCAGCCAGTATGTTGAGGTCATATACCACTCATATTGTAACTCAGATAGGGAATCCATCTGCTGATATCACTACTAGTATTAGCCGAGGGCATTCTTTAGGGTTAGGGGAGGGTTTGTGTTACGGAAAGGTGATGGTTAATACTGTTTAGGGTTAGGGATAGTGTAGGGGTAAGTTTAGGGGTAAGGTTAGGGTAGGCATTCAATTAGTGTGAGCATAGGGTTAGAGTTGATATAATTATAAAAAAAAGCAAGTCTTTTGGCTTGACTGGTGTGCAGATCTTTGTTTAACATTGTATTGACTATCCACTGACTTCAGGTGGAAGGGGTTTTCAATCACAATGTTTCCCCACCATAACTTTATTTTTTTGCTTTGCAATTGAGAGAGAAGAAGCAAAAAAAGTATTCTGGAACAGAGAGCTTGACATTTTACATATATACAAGTTATATACAGTTACAAACAAAGGAATGTGAACTACCCCCCTTTTCTACCATTTTTCACAATATAATACACATACCCTTTGTTAGCGCTTATCTAGCAAGAAGGGGGAGCCGCAGCATCGGTTGCCCTTGAAAAATCTTACTAACAGCAATACTTTCTGACAAATTATTCAAGCACTTTAACCCCTTAAGGACACATGACATGTCATGATTCCCTTTTATTCCAGAAGTTTGGTCCTTAAGGGGTTAAACTACTGAACTTATACTTCTGTCTATTAACCTTTCTATTACCAGACAGCAAACTTGTCCAATACATCAGTTGGATCATACGTTGCTTTTTTTAGAGTTGCATAACTAAATGGATATTTGCCACAAAATCTAGTCCATAAAGCTTCTCTCACTCTCATTTATACTCTAGTTATGATTACCAGCCTATAGATGAATGAATTGCTCAGCCAAAAGCCACTAGTCACTGATATAATGAATGTAAAGCTGCTAAAATGGCAGCTTATCGCATGCTCCCAAACAGTACAGGAAGTATCACTGGGTGATAGCATTCTTACAGTCCAAGGAGTGAATAGACTCTACTATTTCACAGTCAGCATTACATTGACTTTGCACAGATTAATAAAGATTGCTATAGAAGTTTTAAATAGCCTTATTTTATAAATATATGATTTAACTATATTTACTCTATGCGGGCATAATACTCCCACGCAGACATTATTTTTGCATTCCGTCGCCATTTTCAGTAGGTTTTACTGTAAGACAAGTCTTCAGGGTCCTTACAAAAACCTGTAAGCTGGATTTTTGCCCATTTTTATTTATATATGTTTGCCGAACATATTGTATGTGTGGAAAATTGCATTTCCGGATGAAATATTGCAATATAAAGGATGAACGAAGAATTGGAAAATAAAAATGTATTAATTATGTTTTTAGTTTGTCTGCAAGGCAATCTATACACAAAACTGCTGTTATGATATGTTTATATGGAAGCTATCTATCCCTTGCTTCAAACAAATATTACGCTAATATTTTTCAACCAAAACAAGCTTGGTAACGAAGGGGTTAAGGGGTCAAACTATAATATGTGTTATCTGGGTCCTACAGCAGGGTACTATAATTATAGAAAATACAAATCCTGCAACACATAACAGAAATATTCAGCGACCCATCAAATGTTTTTTTTAAAGATGTCTACTCACGTTCAGTTCTTTTTATACATGACACTTTCTTTTTAAATATTCATATTTAGTCACCTCTAGAAACAGAGTAGGAAGTACAGCTTTTATTTTGCTAGGCATTGCAATTATCCCAGAGCCCGATGATCATAATGCTTCGCTCAGCAGATAAATTTGCAAAAAATGAAGTTGTGCAGACTCTGACAGCGTAAACTGTGATCAAAGGGCAGATATTCCCTCAAGTCCAAGTGAAACAAAACTACAACATGCTATGCTTCCTTCCCTTTGAAGAAAAAACTTTTTTTTTCTGACAAAAGAAGTGAAATGTACAAAGTCTAATAAATACAGAATTGAATAAGCATGAATGGTAACTGATTTGCTGCCGTGATTATTTATTCTGTAATCTGTTTTAAAACTGTAATAGTGTGCTCATTTATTTGCCACTGTGCATTATATTGTATTGTCTTTCGTAAAGTGTTTACATTGGGACAGTTAACGATAAGTTAAGGAAAAGAATGTATGCAGCTAATACTGGAGTTGATGCAACTTTTGGCGTACACGTGGCTGTGGGATTCTGAGTATTCCCTTGGTGTGGTCGATATGCAGTTGATACAGTGGACATATGAATGATGAGAACAGGAGCGAGCTGGTGTATAAAAATGTTAGAAAGATGATTGGTGTACTGTTAAAAAGTAACCATTAAATGGACACTATAGTCATCAAAACAACTTTAGCTTAACCCCTTAAGGACTGAGTCAGTAGTACAAGTTGTGATCCAAACAAAACGTAAACAAAAGCTGGAATTTGCGCTATATGTCTGTTGAACCATAATTCAACTCTTTCATATTAAGTGCACCCACACGTATATATAATTTTGTTCAGGGGAAATTTTTTTTATATGATATATAATTTAATATGAATAAAAAGTTCTGCATGGCTATTTAACTGTTAATATCATAATACTGTTAGTTTTTACTGCAATAAATTATACATATTTGTATTCAGCGCTGTCTCACAAGTACAAAAGAACCAACTATTTAGAGGTTTTATGGTGTTTTGGAGAGTTACAGGGGCAAATATAAGGCTTTCCCCTTTTTCATTTTTACACAATGAAATTTCCTGGGCCTATGCTGCCTTTGGGACTGTATGGCAGTCCAGGGATGAAAATTGACCCCAGCATGGCATACCATGTCCAGTCTTCTGTAGTAGCCACTTGGTCACAGACCCTGGCCAAAGTTCATATTAGTTTTTTGCATTTTTCACACAAAGACTGCACTTTCATTGATTATATCATCATCATTATACATTTTACTGCTATAAAACACTATATTTGTGTTCAGCAATGTCTCATGGGTAAAACAGTACAATGCATGTACAGTTTTTATGGAGTTTTAGAAAGTTACAGGGTCAAATATAGGGCTTACCCATTTTATTTTTTACACATTCAAATTTGCCAGGTTGGTTGTGGTGCCTTTGAGACTGTATGGCAGCCCAGGAATTATATTTACCCCATCATGGCATACCATTTGCCAAATCAGGGTATTCAAAATGGGATATGTCCAGTCTTTTTTAGTAGCCACTTAGTCACAAACCTTGGCCAAAATTAGCGTTCATATTTGTTTTATGCATTTTTCACAAAAACAAAAGGTCCTTTCACTGACTATATCATTGTCATTACAAATGTTAGTGTTTTAAAACAGTCATATTTGTGTTCAGCAAAGTCTCACGAATTCAACAGCACCCCACAGGAGAGGTTTTATGGTGTTAGGGGAAGTTACAGGGTTAAATATAGGACTTATAAATTAAAGTCAATGGACTTTCTGCCTGGTTTGTCAGGCAGGTCTTTTGAATAATTAATTAATAAAATTAATTATGTAAATATAGTATATAAATATACACGTTTATATATAATTTAATTCTGTGTATTTTGGGATTAATATATATATTACTACCAAAATACAGTAAGAATTTAATTGTAGATGTATTTTATATGTATAATATGCTAATCAGGTGTTTTAATTCACTTATAATATATTATACATGTATAATATATTATTTGAATGTTTGATCCTAACTTTTATTTTATATTCAGACACCAGGGGGGACTACCTGTCAGACACCAGGGGGACTGCACTGCAGGCCCCTGGAGGGCCGAAATGGAAGCAGGGGGACTGCCTGTCTCGAGAGGCCGTCCGCCCGGACCGAGAATGACGGTCTAGGTAAGTGAATTGCGTATTATGCCGCCCTAACGGCGTTTAGGCTCACTAAATGCGAGGCGGCATAGTATGCCCTAACAGTGTTAAGGGGTTAATGAAGCAGTTTTGGTAAATACAGATCATACCCCTGCAGTTTCACTGCTCAATTCCCTGCCATTTAGGAGTTAAATCACTTTGTTTATATGTTTATACAGATCTAACCACACACCCCTGGCTATGGCTGACACAGACTGCATGAAAACAAAATGGTTTCATTTTCATTCAGACGTAACCTAATTTAAAGGTTTTTATCTCTTGCTCTGAAAAATAAACTGGATTTGCACACATGAGGCTCCTGCAGGGTCTAGCAAATTATTGACAGAGCAGGGGATAAGATATTTTAAAGTAAATTGAATTTGCAATAAGGAAGTGTAAACATTAGATGACTCTTTACAGGAAGTGTTTAGGAAGGCTGTGTAAGTCACATGCAGGGAGGTGTGACTAGGGCTGCATAAACAAAGTGATTTATTTCTTAAATGGCAGATAATTGAGCAGTGACACTGCAGGGGAATGATCTATACACAAAAACTGCTTCATTTAGCTTAAGTTGATTTGGTGACTATAGTGTCCCTTTAAGTAAAATTAGAAATCAATGTCTCTAATGCAATATATATATATATATATACGCATAGTCAGACTCATGATGTTCATTTCATTACTGGATTTTGGATTACTTAATGTTCCATGACAAATACAGAGAGTTTCCACACAGGAAACTGTCCAAGCCTTATCAAGAGCACACATAACTAATCGACTACATGAAACGCTTCTTCAGGAATTCTTTTTCATCTGTTAAAGACCTGGAAAATAGTGGGGAAAAAAAACATCCGTCAACACCAGGAAAAGAGGTGTCCATTTTTTTACTCTGCATACATTTACATTGTACAGATTAAGGGACAGCGCTCACACACACACACAATAATACAATTTAATTGTACAAGGCTACTTAAAATCACCTATCTCAGCAAAACAAATAAGGGAATTTGGTTCCACAATATAGCCATAATGTGTTAAACCCACCAATAATTCAAAGTACCCCAATATCGGTGGGTCTTTCACTAAATTTAACATGGGAGATTATTATGTTTACTGCAATATTTGCTGCTTACACTGCGTCCATAGATTTTCCTCAATTTCAAATTTGTACATTCCTGTGGTCACCTCCAAAGGGGCACATGTAGTAGAGGGGTGGGGTGCTCAGCCGAATAGGAATCTGATCTGGATTCCAAATATACAGAACAATAATAACAGAAAATTATTATACTATAACAGACCTGGTTTCCCATGTCTCCTCACCTTTCCGGGGGTGAAAAACAGATAAAATGCGTATCTGGTAATACCTTTTTTATTGGACTAACAAAAATTTGTAATGACAAGCTTTTGGGAGAACCTCCCTTTCTCAAGTCTAAAGCATTTCTAAGCAAAAAAAACATCCAGGAGTGATAGAGAGGGGAGACGGACTCCGTTCCGTCACTGGTGTCTAGTACTGAGGAACAGTGCATCAGGCGACACAGACTTTTTGCTCCCCATCAACATTTGTCTGGACCAAAAAGATCAGCAGCTGCTGGAATTTAACCTTAAATACTGGCACTCACGGCCTCTCAAATTGTTATGTGGTGGCTAGAGTTACTGGAAGCTAGCCATCTGCTCCTAGCACCCAGCGATATCAACATGAGGGCATCTCGCTGACGGCATTCACACAGCGGACCCCAAAAGTGCAATGCCTGGGGTTACTGTACTGTCCCGTTCAAAGGATGGCCCAGCATAGACGTATAATGACTAGTTAACGTGGGATTTTTACCACGCATAAAAAAAAATTCAATTTATTTCAGATTTAAAATAATTGAATTAAAGTGACATTATGATCATTTGCTAAAAAAAAAAAAAAATGTTTAGCAGATGCTATAACTTGCCATTGCAAATATAAATTGAGATTCTGGCAAGATACCTTAGGTATTTGATATAGTACTTACTTTTTCAAGTAAAATTTCCTTTTAAAATATGACCTGAGTATTCGTAGTATGTAACTACATAGAGAGAACAGCCACAAAACAGGTCATTAATGAAAGGACACTTCAGCCAAGACAGAACACTGTAATAAGGAAAGTAAGCAGTGTTTACGTACAGGTTGCAGTTGTGCTTTTGAAGTACAAACCCTTTGAAACGGGTTTTGGCAAAGGTTTTTGTATTTCTCCTATTGAGAACTTGTTATTGTTTCGTAATTAATAATGTGCTATAAAATCTTTATTCTTTAAGAGTAACACGTATTCACAAAAATATTTTCTGTGAACCCGTAATTTCTTGGCTTAAGCATTGCAAACAATAAAACAAACTCGTGGAAGGCGGAGAGGTGAGCAATACGGAGAGAGGAAAAAAGTAAGTTTAAAAAAGAAAAGAAAAATGTTTTTTAAAAATATTTTTACTGCAAACAGTCGGCGGCCCGGGATATTACTTAGGTGTGATAACATTTTTGAAGTGCTTCACCAGAATTTTGTACAATGCCTTAATTTTAACAGATAACCTTGAGACATGCTAAAATTTACATGGTTTAAGTTTTAAATAAATAAAAGTTTTGCCTTTGCGGCCACCATGCCCCAAATATAATATCATGTGATTTCTGTATTCCATTATATATATTTACTGATAGGGGTAACTTTGAAAACCGGTTGGCTGACTTACACTAGAAACAGTAGATTCCAGAGGTAATCCAGATGTCGTGGACTACCACAGCCTTAAAGGACCACTATAGTGCCAGGAAAACAAACTCGTTTTCCTGGCACTATAGTGCCCTGAGGGTGCCCCCTCCCTCAGGGTCCCGCTGCACTGAAGGGGGAGGAAGGGGTTAATCTCTTACCTTTTTTTCCAGCGCCGGGCTCCCTCGGCGCTGGGACTCTCCTCCCTCTTCTCATGTCATCGGCTGAATGCGCATGCGCGGCAAGAGCCGCGCGCGCATTCAGCCAGTCCATAGGAAAGCATTCTCAATGCTTTCCTATGGATGCTTGCGTCTTCTCACTGTGAAAATCACAGTGAGAAGCGCCTCTAGCGGCTGTCAATGAGACAGCCACTAGAGGCTGGATTAACCCATTTGTAAACATAGCAGTATCTCTGAAACTGCTATGTTTACAGCAGAAAGGGTTAATCCTAGATGGATCTGGCACCCAGACCACTTCATTAAGCTGAAGCAAATCAGGGGAGACGAGTTGCCTACATCTGGACTGCGAAGGTTGTCTACCCCCTGCTATAGTAAGCCGTGAAAGTATCATTATTTAATGACCGGAAGTAGAAATGTAATTCTATGTTTGTTTCAAATTATAACCAAAATCGTCAAAGTGAAAAGCAAAGCTCGTTTCAAGATATTTCTTCAATTTGTCTATTTTGGCCTGTAATGTAAAATGTACACTCCATTCGCTATTGATAACCGAAAATTCACACTTAACTTAGTGAGCCTGTGTGCATACCGAACAGTACTTCAAATGGTCAAAAAAAGGACAGTTTTTGTTTAACTGTGGTAGAACATTTTAGGTGACTTTATGACCTACTGATGTCCACTTAAGTACAGGAAAATGCCATTTAGAACAAGACAAAAGACAGATTTCTAAATGGATTTATTGTACTTTAAAGGCAGGGTTATATTTAGTTTTACTGCTGACAGTTAGTCATTCTCTGACACCAAAACTAGAGAGCTACTAGAAATAAAAGTTATTAGAGGAAGAGGGACAGCAGTGTTTGTGTCCAGAATAGGGACTGTCCCTCCTAAACAGGGTCACTTGGCTGGACTGCCATAACTACTGCCAGACTCTGAACTACACTCCCAGCATGCAACAGGCTGTCTAGGTGAGTCAGGTGTCCCACAGACACTGAGCAACCACTAGGCGGCGCGCTGCTCTTACCCGACCTCTCCATGCCCTGCCCACCTCCCCTCCACCTAGCTAGCTGTGCCCGCGCGTCACCCTGGTCAGCCTCCCGCGTGCGCGCGCCCCGTGCCCGCCGTCTCGCGAGGATTGGCGTAGAGGAACTCGGAGAGAAGCCGGTGGCCGCGTCCTCCTTGACCGAGCCGGGTGAGGTGGGGGTGGGTACTGCCAGGGGCTGGCTGTCAGTCTGTCGGTAGGGTCAGGGGAGCGGGGAGCAGAGCATCATGGGAGAAGTGTGCCACCCCTGCTGGAGTGCCATGGACATCACCCACTACAACAGCCAGCTGTATGGAGTTATCAGCAGTGTCCACCCCAGTGTGAGACAGGGGACACTGCACAAATTAATATAGGATTTATTATTATTATACACTGCTACCACACTGTATTATTATTATTATTATTATTATTATACACTGCTACCACACTGTATTATTATTATTATACACTGCTACCACACTGTATTATTATTATTATTATACACTGCTACCACACTGTATTATTATTATTATTATACACTGCTACCACACTGTATTATTATTATTATTATAATACACTGCCAGCACACTTTATTATTATTATTATACACTGCTACCACACTGTATTATTATTATTATTATACACTGCTACCACACTGTATTATTATTATTATTATTATTCACTGCCAGCACACTTTATTATTATTATTATTATTATTATTATTATTATACACTGCTACCACACTGTATTATTATTATTATTATACACTGCTACCACACTTTATTATTATTATTATTATTATTATACACTGCTACCACACTGTATTATTATTATTATTATACACTGCCAGCACACTTTATTATTATTATTATTATTATACACTGCTACCACACGGTATTATTATTATTATTATTATACACTGCTACCACACTGTATTATTACACTGCTACCACACTGTATTATTATTATTATTATTATACACTGCTAGCACACTTTATTATTGTTATTATTATTATACACTGCTAGCATACTTTATTATTATTATTATACACTGCCAGCACACTTTATTATTATTATTATTATTATTATTATACACTGCTAGCACACTTTATTATTGTTATTATTATTATTCTATACACTGCTAGCATACTTTATTATTATACACTGATGGCATACTGTATTATTATTATACACTGATAGCATACTGTATTATTATTATTATACACTGCCTGCATACTTAATCATCATCATTATTATTAATTCACTGCCAACATACTTTATCATCATCATCATCATCATCATTATCATCATTTATACACTGCCCGCAAACTTTAATGTTATTATGTAAGTATTTATACCTTTGGTCCCCTTGCATCGCTTTGAAAAGGTAATATTACTCACTTTTTCTCCCACGCCGTGCCCCTCTCACGGCGGCTGACTCCGCCTCCTTGGCTGAGAGTATCATACTTAATGATCTCAGCCTATCCAATGCTTTACCATAGAAAAGCATTGGGAGGCTATTGCACATGTGCGACAAAACACAGTGGTGCGCCAATCAGCATCTCCTCATAGAGAGGCATTGAATCCATGCATTTATATGCAGAGCGTGGAGATGCTGCACGTTGTGCAGCACTGACGCCAGAAGCACCTTTAGCGCCTGTCTGAGTGACTGTCACTAGAGGCGTTTCTATACAGTGTTACATTAAAAAGCATGCAGGGACAGGCTATATATACCAGAACCACCACATTAAGCTATAGTGGTTCTGGTAACTAAAGTGTCTCTGTAAATTACTGAAATAACATGTAGCCTCAACTCCCTGTTGAGAAAATGCATCATGTGGGAAATGTGAATATTTTTTTTTTCTAATATTTACTTTGTATGTGTTTGTATCCACCTGTCACTGGTGTGTTATTGACTTATTTGTATAGTAGTAGTTGTGGAATTTTCAGTTATGCTTGCCTATATTGTCTCTGTTCTGGGAAATTGCATTTACATTAATGAACTTAAAGCTGTGTTTTTTTGTTTTTTTTTAATAAGTTTTACAATTAGTAACTGCTTGAAAATATAAAGCTTTTTTTCTTAGGTACAGTAGACACTTAAAGGACCACTATAGTGCCAGGAAAACATACTTGTGCCCCCACCCTCAGGGACCCCCTCCCGCCGGGTTCTGGGGAGAGTAAAGGGTTAAAACTTACCTTTATTCCAGCGCCAGGCAGGGAGCTCTCCTTCTCCTCTCCGCCTCCGATCCTCCCTTTCGGCTGAATGCGCATGCGCGGCAAGAGCTGCGCGCGCATTCAGCCGGTCTTATAGGAAAGCATTTACAATGCTTTCCTATGGACGCTTGCGTGCTCTCACTGTGATTTTCACAGTGAGAATCACGCAAGCGCCTCTAGCGGCTGTCAGTGAGACAGCCACTAGAGGATTTGGAGGCTGGATTAACCCTATTATAAACATAGCAGTTTCTCTGAAACTGCTATGTTTATAAGAAAAAGGGTTAATCCTAGAGGGACCTGGCACCCAGACCACTTCATTAAGCTGAAGTGGTCTGGGTGCCTAGAGTGGTCCTTTTAAATTGCATCACAAATCATGAAACTTTCATTAACAGCATACCATGATTTCAGCTGTCAAGTCATCCATACAACCTCATCAGGGGAATCAGACTATAGCCAACCCAATATTAAAGGGACACTCCAGGCACCCAGACCACTTCTGCCCATTGGAGTGGTCTGGGTGCCAACTCCCACTACCCTTAACCCTGCAAGTGTAATTATTGCAGTTTTTATAAACTGCAATCATTATCTTGCAGGGTTAACTCCTCCTCTAGTGGCTGTCTACTAGACAACCACTAGAGGGCACTTCCTGGTCTATAGCACAGGTTTTCTGTGCTATAGCGTCGCTGGGCGTCCTCACGCTATGTGAGGACCTCCAGCGTCGCTAAAATCCCCATTGTAAAGCATGTTCAATGCTTTCCTATGGGGAAGTCTAATGGGTGTGCGCGGCATTGCCGCGAATAAGCATTAGGTCTCCCCCGCTGGCTGACGTCGTCGGGGGAGGAGCGTGGGCGGACCCTAAACCACCGCAGAGGGACATTAGGTAAGTCAGGCACTGGAGTGTCCCTTTAATATATATTTAGTTAAATTAAAACCTGTATCACACCTTTAACTTGATTCAGTTCTGGCCACAGGGCAGCAACACAGAAGATCAATGTGGACATTTTCTGTGTCAGTAGAGTGTTGATGGTCAGGGATTCAAAATGAATATAAATGTTTACGTCAATGTAACTGAACGAAAAGCATACCTGAATTTTATCAGTTCCATTATATTTGCCTAAAAATCACTTCAAGGTTATTCACTCTTTAGGTGATAATGTTGTTAGTGTTTCATACTTTGTGTTGATTTGTAACTCCACTTCTGTCATCAGCGTAACCAGATTATTATAATATAAGTGTGGTAGGGAAATGATTTATTATTTATTATTAAAAATTATTGTTTACTATGAGGTTATAGTGCAAGCATATTAAAGTCTAGCACGGGCCACATAAATAAGGTTTAGGTTTATGTGGCCCGCAAAAAAAACAACCTTAAATTTTCATAGAAACGTAGGTTTATTTTGAAAATTATAGTATATAAAAAAAAAAAAAACAGCATGCCCCTCTACTAAACCACATCACCCCCTCTACTAAATCCTAGTCCTCCTTCCCCATATACTAAATCCCAGTACTCCCCCATATAATAAATCCCAGTCCTCTCCACCCCCCTTACTAAATCCCAGCACCTTCCTCTAGCCAACAGGCAGACTCCACTCACATTGCTGCTGCCAGTATGTGACTCCGGAGTCCTGCTTCTGGTATACTCCAAATGGCGCCGTCTGCACTCTGTGCCAAATCCGATCCTCCCGCTTCTTCTTGAAACCCTGTGAAGGTGGAGAACGTTGATGTCACGTCGGAATGTGACAAGGCGCTGCGTGC
The DNA here is from genome assembly GCF_036172605.1 of Pelobates fuscus. Lineage (NCBI taxonomy): Eukaryota > Metazoa > Chordata > Amphibia > Anura > Pelobatidae > Pelobates > Pelobates fuscus. Next base: position 455,034,534 of record NC_086317.1, read on the forward strand.
CTCCATGCACCTCCAGGTACTCCACTGTCCAGTCGCAACCAATGCAACATTGACCGACACACATACACCCACTGACACACACTCACTCACAGACAGACACACACACTCACTGACACTCACTGACAGACACACACATACTCACTGACAGACACACTTACACATACTTTTCTTTATTGCTCCCTACCTTTGGGAGCCGATGTGGGGTCCAGTGGGGATCATCTATCTGCTCCCTCGCGTGGTTTAGTGATGCTGGTTGCCGGAATATGATGTCATATTCCGACTTCACTACAGACGGCGCGTGCGAGGGAGCAGTGTAGGCACCTGCAATGTGGGGAAAGCAGGTGCCTACTCTGCTTTAACAGTAAGCATGCACTCGTGGCTCGCCGGGCCGCAAAGATGTCCCTTGAGGGCCACGAGTTTAGCATGCTTGTTGTAGTGTATGTATGTTCACTACTGGTCCATTTGAGTAAACTCATTTACTGTATAATTTGTTATGCTGCACTGTTTTAAATAGCAAGAATTTATGTATTTATTTATTTTTTTCCAGAAGCATAAATGACAAGTGTGAGAAGTTTCCACAGATACACTCCGGAACATTTTGCCAGTTCCAGTAGTAAATAATTGTTACCTTCTTGGGTGTCTTCAGAAGAAAATGAAAGAATAGAAACCTTTAGGGCAATCACGTCCTCCCTGAATGGTCACAGTTTATTACATTTTCAAATAGCTTATAAACAAAAGTACATCACGTTCTGTAGGCTGACACGTACAATGCCCAAAGTTGGTATGCTAATACAGAAGTGTAAACCTCTCTATAAAGGAAAACATTGGTGTTAAGAATACAAAGATGTATTCCTAACACTAACATGTTTCTCAGCCCCCGTGGACCCCCTCCCCGCATTGTAAAGGGTTAAATAACCTCTATTCACGTATCCGATTCCAGCACCGAGATTGCTTGTCGCTGGATCGTGCTCCACTACTTCCGACGTTAATTGATGGGGGGACCTAATGCACATGCACAGTGAGTGCCCTAGGCCTTCCCCATAGGAAAGCATTGCCTCAATACTTTCCAATAGGGTTTTCTGTGACGCTGTTCGACGTCCTCATGCAGAGCTAGAGGAAGTCCAACATTATTTCACGGAGTCATACTTCAAGAAGTGTCTCTAGTGGCTGTCTGGTAGACAACCACTAGAGGCATTCTTGGTACTGCAATGCAGACATTACAGTTTCCCTAACGGGGACAGATACAATGAGCTGAAGTGGTCTGGCTGGCAATAGTGTCCCTCTAAGCGTATCAGTGCATATTGGAAGGACTGCAGTCACCAAACAGATTAATATAAATCCTATTGGTTTTAATGCTTTAACTATAGGACAGCCTTAGGACCCCTGGCTTCATTATCACTTCTCAGGCTGTAATTATGTTGCTTAGAGTATGCGTTATACCTTTAGACACATTCTCTGTTCCACTTCTGTTCCATTTCAAGTCATTTTCTCTCATTGTCGATGAGAAGATGTGTTAGTTACTAGGAGTCCAAAGGCCTTATCCCCTAGACTTGAGACATCTTATGCGTGTGCTTGCTTCCCCTTTTATGCATCCAAATGTTTATGTTGGTAAGTGTGATTTGGCAGTCCCAGATGTTGTTAATCCTTTTTTGTGTTGTAAGTTTGGGTGCTTGAGAAGTCTCTGTTTTATCAAAAGGAAAATCGTGTATTGAAAACAAAAAACGGAAACATTGATTTAATAGATCCTTTGCACCACAAACACTAAATAATCTTTGGTGATTACTGCGATCGGAGCATCTGTTGTAATATTTGTTTCGAACTATAATTTCACAATCTGAGATGGCAGAAACAATTACCAATTACAGTGGGAGGTTTCAAGTAAGGATGCACAAAACCAAAATCACTGAAAATAGTCAGACAAGATGGACCAGTTTTCCTTTATTTGTCATCCAATTATATGTTTTAATAGTTGGGGTTGAAGCAAATTGAGTTTTGTTTTTTCTTGCCAGCTGTATCTTTATTCCAAGCACCAGTCAACAGTTGCTTACTATGCTCAGTCAGGTAAAATTGACGTCAGTAACCATGTATAGTAAAACGTGATACACAATTTATTGTAGCTCAGATATTTTTCTTTTAAAAACAAAAACAATAGTTAACAGAAAATAAGAAGTGTGTTTTTAATTACTGAACATCACAGGACAGCTTTTTAAAAATAAATGTAGAAAATCCACACCGTACTTAGTGCGCTTAGAACTGTATGGCTCCATCTTGGTGCCCTGTAAATCATCATTAGAAATGTTTTCTTTTCTGCCATTGAACATATTGGAAGAGATGAAACAGAAACAGTTTCTGTTCTCATCTTGATTAGCATCTTGTGCCCTGGCTGTGCCTGGTCGGAATTGGATGATGTCGCTTGCAATGTATTTAATATTTAAATGAAAAGTGGAATCATATGAATTGAAGTTTAACATAAGTTACAAGTGATTGTGGATGCTTTATTCAGTGGTGTAGTTTCCACAGTAGCGACTGTTTCCCTTTAACCGTATCCTAAGAATGCATTAAATCAGGGCTTGACGAATTTGTTTGAAATCTAAGAGCCAGCTAAAAAAGTTAGGTGCCAGTGTTTTTTAAGGGACCCTATAGTCATCAGAACCACTGCAGAATAATGTAGTTGTTCTGGTGCCTATAGCCTGTCCCTGTAGCCTTTTCAATGTAAACGCTGCCATTTCAGAGAAATGGCAGTGTTTACATTGTCACTCAGACGGCCACTAGAGTACTGTGTCAGTGCTCTACATTGAGGCGCTGAATGTTACCCATAGAGAACATGCGTAATATCCTCCCAGATCTAAGCTATGAAGGCGGGACAAGCAACAGCGAAACCAGCATGGCGTAGGGAAAAAAGGTAAGTAAAAACACCAATCATGTGATTGGAGGGGGACAGGTACTTGAAACAGACACACACACAGCCATATATATATATACACACAGACATACACACACACACTGAGAGATATACAGACATACACACTCATTGACAGAGTCTTCCTGCAACTCCTCTCTGCTCCCTTGCACTCTCTGCAGTGATGCCGGGGCTGGAATGATGTCATATTTCGGCTCCCGGCATCATTGCACACCGTAAGGGAGCAGAGAGGAGCTGCAGGAAGACTACTCCCTTGCGCGCTGCCCCAGTTTGCCGCCTTAATTCTCCCAAGGGGGCGGCCAGCGGGCGGCCTACACTGCTTCCTGAGCTGGCCGCCTCCATATTGCCACTTGCAATGTCAAGTGGAGGTATTTGCAAATTATAACAATGTCGCTTTAAGGGAAGTGTAGCTCACTTCGTCTTGCCCCCAAGGTCACCACATACTGAGTAGGGATGTCCCCTTCTGGGACATTTGCAAAGCTTGCAGTGATCCCCAAAGGTGACAGTCAGTTTAAAGGGATACTGTATTGCCAGAAATACAAAGCTGTATTCCTGGCACTACCGAACCCAGTGCCTCCCCCCTCCATCGCAATTAGATGAAGTGGTCTGGGTGCCTACAGTGTCCCTTTAAGGTTTAAAATCTGGAAAGAAGAAGCTGAGTTTAAAAAAAATAAAATAATTTTTTTGTCTAAAATTTCCAGTGTCCTTGTAGATTGTCCACAATTCCTGGTCTAGTGAGCGATCTCGTGTATGTTGTATTAACAATATCGACAGCAAACATAAAGATTCAAACTTCTACTTATCTCAGCTTGGATCAGGGCCTGGTTATAAATTGAGCACTGATAATTGTTGTCTGCTATTTATTGCCATGCTTTGTATTGTGGCTTCTAGAGGCACATGAAGAGGTTTGGGAGACATTGTGCATCTCACATTGTACTGCTCATCCTTCCAACATCTGTTGTGTGAATAATAGTCAGTACTAAGAAGTATTTAAGAATGATTTCCCACCGATGGTACCAGTTGCAGAAGTATCTTCATATTTCCGTGCACAGCTTGATTTAGTTCAACATTGTGCTGTATAAAATGGCTCTCTGTCACTATATAATAGAGGTTGTTGGTACAGAATTTTAATTACTCTGGCATCACAGTAGGAATTACTATTATTGAAAAGAAAGCATGTAATATAGTCTCTATGCATATATTTTTTGCAATACCGATAAAGTTAAAGCCTATCTCAGATCGGCTTATCCGTGTTTTATAGGGGTGGCCATTTCTCAGTCCTCGTAGATCTGAAGTACAGTTTATCCTGCTGAGAACCATATGCATTTTGAGGTGTTTAGTTCTTGTCCATGTGTAATAAAGTGCTGTAGGCATCAATTATGGTTCCTGTTCCAGTCAAATGTGTTTCTTTTGCCAAAAATAAGCAGTTAGTCTCTAGTTTGTCATAAATATATATATATATATATATATATATATATATATATATATACACACAAAACATACATTTCAAAGAAATTCAAATGCTTTAACCCCTTAATGACACAACTTCTGGAATAAAAGGGAATCATGACGGAATATATCCGTCGTCTGTCCTTAAGGGGTTAAAAAGTTTCTTGACGATTCTATCTCTTTGATAAGCCACGATTTGCATTCAAAAGAGGTTTTTAACAGTGTACGCATTACAAAATAGTACACACAGATGGTATATTATAAGTACCGGTATGTTATCTTGTCTTTTTTTCCCAGTAATAATAATAATAATAATAGTAATAAAAATTAAAAAAAGTTTTCCTTTGAATGGATATTATCACATGCCTGTGTCCCTTTTAACTACTACGGATGCCATTGGCAACCAACAGAACAAAGCAGACAGCCTGGCTTTATTTTTCCTCTAACATCTAAAACGTAATTCTCTAGTATTTGTGGCACTTAGTCACTTTCCCAGAAGTTACAAATGCTTGCCAGTAAAAGAGGCTGAGTAACTTCGTCCTCTGGAGACCCCGTCACATATTAAGCCATATTTCTTTATCTTTCTGTGTTTGTTATTACCGGTAAGGGGATATTTGTAATGCAGTCACTTGTGGCTCGTGGAGATGAAATTTGTCATTGTAATTCTTTTATCTGGCTGTTCTTTCTTATTTGTACCGGATTAGTATTTCACAGGTTATTGATTTTAAGTGAAATGTGAACGGTCTTGCAAAGCAATCATGCATTGTACTTACACTGTAATATGGTTTATTTTTAATAGAATAAACTGATCCGCCAAGATGGAGGAATTGCTACTGCTACCGGGAGAAATTGTTAAAGACATGGGTACGCATATACTTCATATACAAAATGAATCATGGGACATTACAACCAATGCCAAAACCCAGGATTGAACCAGGGACCTTTAGATCTTCACTCTAACCCTCTCCCAACTGAGCTATTTTAGCTTGCGTCTTTCTTAAATGAATATGGAATGCAGAACACTTATAGACTATCTGTTTTACCTTAAAATAATAGTAGACAAACTAGCAATTAAATTATGTAAAATGGATAAATCTTTGTGAAATAATACATTGTTTCTCACTTTGTGTTAGAAGAGCTGTGTGGGTTCCTTTATCGCTATATCTCTCTGTTGTGGTTATGGTGCCTTGGTGCCATCTAACAGTAAGCAGTTGGCACAGTAAGTGCCTCTGGTCCCATCTGCTCTTCTTAAATAGATAATTTCATATCCACATGTGTTTGGACAGAATTTATTGGTTGAGAGCATAATCTCACGATCTGAGCCAATGAATTTTACCCAAATAAGGATAAAATTGAAATAACTACTACGGAAGAGGAATTTTTGCTATAGTTATATTGGAAATGGAAATAGCACTGGAGTTTCTTGGGAGACCCAGGTAAGTGTCAATCTGTTTGAAAACAGTTCAACTAATAACTGGGGGACCATCCTAGCACCATAAGCACTACAGAGGGCTGCCGTGGTTATGCTGTCTAGAGTGCCCTTTTAACATGGCATCCCTGGGTGGGATTTACCATAACATTTTTTTAAATCGTAAGAGAGTTAAATTGTATTATTCATTTTTAATCAATTCTTTTTTTATCTTACACATATTAATGTGTAAAAACTACTCAACTGTGAATGCCCCTGTATTGTAGAAAATTGCCAGAGCCCTAGCCTCTATCCATTGTAACACACACATCCATCATATTGAAGGGTTACTCCAAACATCAGAAGCGCTATAGCCCGCTGTAATGATTGTGAAGCCACAACTAATCTGGTGCTGTTCCTGGTAAGAAGGCAAACTGTTTTGCAATAGTTTGCCTAATACCTGGCAAAGAGCCTCCTGGAATGTCATCTGGCTTCTACAGAGTTGCAGAAAGGGAATACATATCCTGCTGTTCATAAATCATCTATCAGCCATGAATGAACCAAAGTGCAAGAGTTATGCACAGAATGAACACTGAATTCTCTTTCTGGGTGGCTCTCTTTCTGGGGTGGTAAGTTTTACCTCGGTCAGCATCATAAAATATTTAAGTATGTGCAGCATTTTATACTGAAACACTTCACATGCAGGGTTCTTGCGCTGCCACCACTTCGTCACTGAAGTGGTCATGGTGTTTGGGCCAACACTTTACTCAGTTGGCTGACATCTGTAAGGCAACCTTGGTTCTCTGTAAGCATTTTATGGCAGCACTGTATGTTGAGCCTTTGGAAACTTAGAGGAAAGCGTGATTACAGTGCTTGCTACAAAGTGATCCCATAGAACAGTGATGGCGAACCTATGGCACGCGTGCCACAGGTGGCACGCCGAGCCCTCTCTGTGGGCACGCGGCCACAGGTCCGCCATCACTGCAGAATAGGCGCCTGCCTGCCCGAAACGGCAGGCGCCTATTCTGCTTCCGGGTCGGGAGGCAGGGGGAGGGATCTGTGTAGCAGCTCCCCTGTCCTCCCGCGCGATGCTGTGTGGAGCGTTGCCGAGCGTTACCATGGCAACGCTCCACACAGCATCGCGCGGGAGGACAGGGGAGCTGCTACACAGATCCCTCCCCCTGCAGTACTTACCACCACCGGACCACCAGGGATGGCTGTGTCCCCCCCCCCCCCCCACACTTCATTGAAGGTAAGAAGGAGGGGGGTGGGATACTAACACACCACCCCTACCCCCCAGAAGTACCCTTACCCCCCCAGCACCTCCCCTACCCACCACAGCACCACCCCAGCACCACCCCTACCCACCACAGCACCCTACCCACCACAGCACCACCCCAGCACCACCCCTACCCACCACAGCACCCTACCCACCACAGCACCACCCCACCCCCCCAGCAGCACCCTACCCCCCACAGCACCACCCCTACCCTCCACAGCACCACCCCTACCCCCCACAGCACCACCCCTACCCGCCACAGCACCACCCCTACCCGCCACAGCACCACCCCTACCCGCCACAGCACCACCCCTACCCGCCACAGCACCACCCCTACCCGCCACAGCACCACCCCTACCCCCCACAGCACCACCCCTACCCACCACAGCACCCTACCCCCCCAGCACCACCCCTACCCACGACAGTACCCTACCCACCACAGCACCACCCCACCCCCCAGCAGCACCCCTACCCCCCAGAAGCACCCCTACCCCCCCAGAAGTACCCCTACCCCCCAGAAGTAACCCTACTCCCCCACACACAGTACCCCTACCCCCCAGAAGTAACCCTACTCCCCCACACACAGTACCCCTACCCACACACAGCACCCCTACCCCCCACACACAGCACCCCTACCCCCCACACACAGCACCCCTACCCCCCACACACAGCACCCCTACCCCCCACACACAGCACCCCTACCACCAAACACAGCACCCCTACCCCCACACACAGTACCCCTACCCCCCCACAGCACCCCTACCCCCACACACAGTATCCCTACCCCCCACACAGTACCCCTTACCCCCCACAGCACAGCACCCCTCTCACACACATACAGCACCCCTCTCACACACACAGCACCCCTACCCCACACACAGCACAACACCCGTCCCACACACACACACAGCACCCCCCCAAACACACACTGCACCCCCCCAAACACACACTGCACCCCCCCAAACACACACTGCACCCCCCCAAACACACACTGCACCCCCCCAAACACACACTGCACCCCCCCCAAACACACACAGCACCCCCCCAAACACACAGCACCCCCCAAACACACAGCACCCCCCCACACACACAGCACCCCCCCACACACAGCACCCCCCCACACACAGCACCCCCCCACACACAGCACCCCCCCACACACAGCACCCCCCCACACAGCACCCCCCCACACACACCCAGCACCCCCCCACACACACCCAGCACCCCCCCACACACCCAGCACCCCCCCACACACCCAGCACCCCCCCACACACCCAGCACCCCCCCACACACACCCAGCACCCCCCCACACACACCCAGCACCCCCCCACACACACCCAGCACCCCCCCCCACACACACCCAGCACCCCCCCACACACACCCAGCACCCCCCCACACACACCCAGCACCCCCCCACACACACCCAGCACCCCCCCACACACACCCAGCACCCCCCCCACACACAGCACCCCCCCCCACACACACACACACAGCACCCCCACACACACACACACAGCACCCCCCCACACACACACAGCACCCTCCCCCACACACACACAGCACCCTCCCCCACACACACGCACCCCCCCCCCACACACACACGCACCCCCCACACACACGCACACCCCCCCCATACACACGCAATTGCATGGCACTTTAAGGAAAAAAAAGTTGGCATGTATTGCGGTTTGGGCACTCGGGCTCAAAAAGGTTCGCCATCACTGCCATAGAATGTTCTGTGCTAAGTGCAATATGACTACCAAGTTACTGTTAAAAGGACACTATAGTCACCAAAACAACTACAGCTTAATGTATTTGTTCTGGTGAGTATAATCAGTCCCTTCAGGCTTTGTGCAGAAAAAATTGCCTTTTCAGAGAAAATGCAGTATTTACATTACAGCCTAGGCCACTGGCCACTCTTCAGATGGCTGCTAGAGGTGCTTCCTGGGGCAGTGCTGCACAGTGTGACTGCCATTCAGTGTCTCCACCCTCTGCATGCAGACACTGAACTTTCCTCATAGAGATGCATTGATTCAATGCATCTCTATGAGGAGATGCTGATTGGCCAGGGCTGTGTTTGGCTTGTGCTGGCTCTGCCCCTGATCTGCCTCCTGGGCATTCTCAGCCAATCCAACGGTTTCCTATGGGAAATCATTTTGATTGGCTGAGATCACAACTTCTGATGATGTTAGCCAAGGAAGCAGATCAGGGGTAGAGCAAACAGCAGCAGACTGCAATACAGATAAGATTTTACTATATTTAGGGAGGCCAGGGGGGCTAGATGGTGTTTTTAACACTACAGGGTCAGGAATACATGTTTGTGTTCCTGACCCTATAGTGTTCCTTTAAAATACTGAGAATATGAAAAATTGAGTAAATTAAATAAATCTTCATTAGTTTGCTCCTCAGTCATCATTTTTTAACAGGCAATTCACTGTATTTATTGGTGGTACATAATTATGGGGATGTAAAAAAGTAGCTATCAGAATACGCAGAGAAAAGGGCAATGATTTTCAGACTACTTTTAAAACACTTTTTAATAAATTGGAACATATTTTGACCAACTTTCAAATCGACATTTAGAGAACACTTCACTTTCACTACAATAGCACCATCAGATTTCTGTTTATGTTTTACTCCTAATATGTTACAATATAAGATATCCAAGGTTTGGTTTATTTTTAGGTTGCGAGTTGTCACATTTTAAGGCCCAATATTGGCTTTAATTAATTTTTTTTTTTACTGTTTTGTGGTGGTGTTTTTTTTTTTTTTTATTTATTTTTTTTTATTTTATTTTGGAATCCTCTGTGTTTGTGATCTATCCTTTTGTGCATTCATTTACGTTTAAATAGCGTGTACTTTTTATTTGCTGCATGCTAATATTGTATTTCTAACTTGTAGCCAAAGATGTTGCTTACATCTGTCCATTCACTGGAGCTATTCGGGGAAGTTTCACTGTCACAAACTACAGGCTATATTTCAAAAGCTTGGAAAGGGTAAGAAATAAATCTACTTTTTTCTTTGTCTACTAAACCTTTAATGGTTGTCATTGAAGCCATTATGCCTTACTTGATTTTAGTTATCTGTGTATCTTAACTGAGGCTTTCAAAAAGAAAAAGGGCATTTCTCTTCTTGTGACAAATGTATTTCTCCCACAATTGTGACAGCTCCTTGTTCTTAGGAACCTTTATCTCAGCAACTGAAATGCTACCAATGAAATGAATTGGTCACAAGCAGATGTGTTTTATTAGACACCTCCTGCAGACACGATCTTTCCTGATTCAGTTGGTGTCATTGTTGGAGCCGGACTATATTTTATCGTGTTTTAAAATGATACTATCAGTATTTATTTCCTCCAAGGTAACCAGCAAATTTACCAGTCATGCTAGAAATTCTCTTCTAATTTATAAACCGAAGTAGAATTGTTTATAAAAATGTTAAACGAAAAGCGGAAATACGCTGTCCTATGCTAGAGATAAATCATAAAACTTAACTTTTAATAGTGGTTAATAATAAAAGACACACACATACACTAAACCACGTGGACAAAAAAAATTTAGGGAACGTGAGTAAAATAATAAAGTCAGTAATCACTTATGGAACCTATATATTTAGGATACACTTGCAATGAGTATAGGCGGATAAGCTATTGAAGGATCCCAGGCTAAATTAACTCTGTGAAAAGGATATTGTTGCAATTGCATGTCTAAATTGTTATTACAAATAAAGAGTAAAATAGAGTCAGTATCCCAAACAGAGAAAAAAATAGCAACAATCAGAGATTTGTAACCATATGAGATAAAAGGGAATATCACCTAAACAGCTGTTTGTAGAACGCTACTAACTGCTGCAGCTATATATACACAAAATCTAGGTTGTAGTGAGTCTACTAGTGCTACCTAAATAGAAGGTGATGGAAAGAAATACTGAACTTAAATAATTAACGAAAAAACCTAAACGTAAACCATTCTAGGCAGTTAGACTAGCTATTTAATGTGACAGGTGCCCTTGAACGCGCAGATTTATCTTTCTTTCTTTATACACTGTGTGCAGAATTATTAGGCAAATGAGTATTTTGACCACATCATCCTCTTTATGCATGTTGTCTTACTCCAAGCTGTATAGGCTCGAAAGCCTACTACCAATTAAGCATATTAGGTGATGTGCATCTCTGTAATGAGAAGGGGTGTGGTCTAATGACATCAACACCCTATATCAGGTGTGCATAATTATTAGGCAACTTCCTTTCCTTTGGCAAAATGGGTCAAAAGAAGGACTTGACAGGCTCAGAAAAGTCAAAAATAGTGAGATATCTTGCAGAGGGATGCAGCACTCTTAAAATGGCAAAGCTTCTGAAGCGTGATCATCGAACAATCAAGCGTTTCATTCAAAATAGTCAACAGGGTCGCAAGAAGCGTGTGGAGAAACCAAGGCGCAAAATAACTGCCCATGAACTGAGAAAAGTCGAGCGTGCAGCTGCCAAGATGCCACTTGCCACCAGTTTGGCCATATTTCAGAGCTGCAACATCACTGGAATGCCCGAAAGCACAAGGTGTGCAATACTCAGAGACATGGCCAAGGTAAGAAAGGCTGAAAGACGACCACCACTGAACAAGACACACAAGCTGAACGTCAAGACTGGGCCAAGAAATATCTCAAGACTGATTTTTCTAAGGTTTTATGGACTGATGAAATGAGAGGGAGTCTTGATGGGCCAGATGGATGGATTGGTAAAGGGCAGAGAGCTCCAGTCCGACTCAGACGCCAGCAAGGTGGAGGTGGAGTACTGGTTTGGGCTGGTATCATCAAAGATGAGCTTGTGGGGCCTTTTCGGGTTGAGGATGGAGTCAAGCTCAACTCCCAGTTTCTGGAAGACACCGTCTTCAAGCAGTGGTACAGGAAGAAGTCTGCATCCTTCAAGAAAAACATGATTTTCATGCAGGACAATGCTCCATCACACGCGTCCAAGTACTCCACAGCGTGGCTGGCAAGAAAGGGTATAAAAGAAGAAAATCTAATGACATGGCTTCCTTGTTCACCTGATCTGAACCCCATTGAGATCCTGTGGTCCATCATCAAATGTGAGATTTACAAGGAGGGAAAACAGTACACCTCTCTGAACAGTGTCTGGGAGGCTGTGGTTGCTGCTGCTCGCAATGTTGATGGTGAACAGATCAAAACACTGACAGAATCCATGGATGGCAGGCTTTTGAGTGTCCTTGCAAAGAAAGGTGGCTATATTGGTCACTGATTTGTTTTTGTTATGTTTTTGAATGTCAGAAATTTATATTTGTGAATGCTCAGATGTTATATTGGTTTCACTGGTAAAAATAAATAATTGAAATGGGTATATATTTGTTTTTTGTTAAGTTGCCTAATAATTATGCACAGTAATAGTCACCTGCACACACAGATATCCCCCTAAAATAGCTATAACTAAAAACAAACTAAAAACTACTTCCAAAAATATTCAGCTTTGATATTAATGAGTTTTTTGGGTTCATTGAGAACATGGTTGTTGTTCAATAATAAAATTAATCCTCAAAAATACAACTTGCCTAATAATTCTGCACTCCCTGTACTAGTCTTTCTGTTAGCTGCAAGGTAGTTAGACTATTCATTTAATTTGATAGGTGCCCTCGAAGGCACAGAGTTTATCTTTCTACTCCTGACTAGTTTCTGCTTGCTCTTACGGTTTTACTCTTCATTTGTAATAACAATTTAGACATGCAATTGCAACAATATCCTTTTCACAGAGTTAATTTAACCTGGGATCCTTCAATGGCTTATTAGCCTATACACTACTCATTGCAAGTGTATCCTAAATTTATAGGTTCCATAAGTGATTACTGACTTTATTATTTTACTCGCGTTCCCTCACTTTATTTTTTTTGTCCATGTCGTTTAGTGTATGTGTGTCTTTTCTTATTAACTACTATTAAAAAAAATATGTTTTATGATTTATTTCTAGCATAGGACAGCGTATTTCCGCTTTCCGTTTACATTTCTAAATTAGGGTTAGCCCCATCACTGCCCTACGATTCCCTTTCAAAACAATTAGCTTCCAACGTAACTACTGTCCACTGATTTCCTATGGTTAGACTTCCTTTGTAATAACTTGTCTTTGGAAATATTGTAACTACAGCCAAAATATAAAATGTAATTCTTAGTTATGATGAAATGGCTAATGATGAATCTAGGGCATTAAGGAGGCACTCTGGGCATCAATACAACATTAATGCATTTGATAGATTTTGGCCTCATTAATATGCAGTATTCATTTGCATGCGTAAATCTTTATAGTTTTTGCACATAAAATATAAATGTTTTACAGAATGTTGCGCAATAAGCCTGCCTTCTTAACCATGCCCCCCATGCCATAAAGACTTTCTTATTAAAGGTATGAAAACTGTCTCAGCCCCAACGGAACTGAGTGAGCTGTTTTTAATTCACACCCTAGCTGCAGAGAGTCAGATAAACTGCAATCAGGGCGTGATATCCTTACTATATGTATCCCTGGGTGTCCTCTCCTTCTAACGCAGTTTGTTTTGTAGTTCAGATCATTAAGCACTTTCAGAGGTTGAGCTGTGTGCGTACGTTTGATAAGGAAGTATTTTTCTGGAGTGAGGGGGTGTGGCTAAAAAAGGCAGGCTTATAGTGGAGCACTCTCCAAGACATGTATTTATTTTATGCAAAAACTCTAAAGATTTGAGCATGCCAAAAAAATACATCATATTCCTAAAACCAAAACCAATCAAATGCATTAAAGTAGCATTGGTTCTGGAGTCTCCCTTTTAAGCTTTACTGGGAAGGACAAACATTTTGAATCAGTCCTAGACAAACTGATACAAACTGTTCTTGTTTCAGCCTCCTCTCTCTTTCCATATTACCATGATGTTATATATTTCATAAGAAACATTAGATACAGTTTAGATACTAATAGACAGAGATACAAACCAGGCGCTTCTAATCCCTTTGTTCAAGAAACCAAAAAAAAAGGTATTGTAAGATAGAAAATTACTTAAAATCAAATAATATTAAAGGGGCACTTGAGTCACCATAACAGGTTCATCTAAATTCATTTGTTATGGTGACAGGAGGCTCCCAGGTGCACTCTTACCTTAAGGGATTAAAGCATTCTCAAAAAGTTTAACCCCAAAATGCCCCAAGCGGCATCCTGCTTCTGAATCTTAGTTACCAGGAAGCGTGCACTGCTGATTGGCCGAAAGCAGTCAGCTTACACTCTCAGCCAATCAGTGACTCCCCATTCTTAAAACTGACTTGAAAAGAAACATACTTTTTCATTTAGATGAAGTTGTTATTGCGCCCCCTTTATTTACGTACTGGTTATCCTTCATATATAGTGTTCTTTCTTTGAGCTTATTACTGATCTTTGTGACTCACTATTTATTACTTTTTTCTAAGGATCATCGTTTAGTTTTAGATGCCCCTCTTGGAGTTATCAGCAGAATAGAAAAAATTGGTGGAGCCTCCAGTCGTGGAGAGAATTCCCATGGTGTCGAAATTGTGTGTAAGGTAAATCATATGGCAGCATTGCTATAGAGATGCCTCAAAATCAATATAATATAAGTTAAAGAGGATCTCTGAGCATCATAATCCTTACAGCTTCAAGCCTAGAGCTCCTTTTCCTTTTATAAATGTCAAACAGCGCAAATGTTGGCTGCCCTGATAACGCAGAATTAACACTTACGTATTATCGGAATTCATTTCATCCAACATTGGTGTAGACTGCTGATTGCAGACTAGCCCAGTACTCTCAGCCGTCAATGTGATCTAAGTTGGACAACAGTGACACTGATAATGCAGGTGTTTTAATTCTGCTGTTGGTACTTTACATCCTGCAGTGTTTCCTGACTTGCTACAAGAATGCTGTACATAACTTCGTGACTGAGGTCTGGGAGCTGTAGCTCAACTAATGGATTTGTTTCATAGAATGCTGACAAAAGACGTACAGCCCACAGAAACTTTTGCGGTGCCTATAGTATTGCTTATGAGGAAAATCAACAATTCTTTTAAAAGTATAGTAAGATATAGCTATTTCCTGTTTTCCAAAAGAATGCAGGAATTTCAAATGTGAGAATCTTTTTATTTTATTTTTTATTTTATGTTTTTACATATATCTTTAATGCACTTTCTATGTAATGCATTAAAATGTATCTCTAATCACTATAACCACTTCAGTTTGGTTGCAGACTGTATCAATGTTACACAAATTTTAGCATACAGCGTCTCCATGCTGCACGCACAACTAGATACAGGTGCCTCCTGGGGCAGTGCTGCATACTGTGACTGCCATTCAGTGTCTTCGCCCTCTGCATGGAGACACTGAACTTACCTCATTGTATAGATTCAATTCATCTCTATGAGGAGATGCTGGCTGGCCAGGGCTGTGTTTGGCTTGTGCTGGCTCTGGCACTGATCTGCCTCCTTGATGAACTCAGACAATCTAATGCTTTGCTATGGAAAAGCATTGTGATTGGCTCAGAGAATCACTTCTGATGTCAGCCAAGCAGGCAGATGATGGGCAGAGCCACAAGCTCTATAGGGTCAGGAATACATGTTTGTGTTCCTGACCCTATAGTGTTCGTTTCACATAGACCAGTTATTAAAACATTGAACTGGGCTAGATGCAAACTGATAGCAGCTGTTGTATGTTTGATGAATGGAAATACTGCTGTAGATCAACAATGTATCTGCTTTGTAAGCATTTAAGGGATACGAGTTTCTTCCTGTGTTCTGCCTGCAAATGCCGCTTAACAGTTCACTTAGGGAAATTTTAGAGTTGAGCAACTTTTAATGATTTTCCTCATTTTCATTATATGTGATTTTCTTTTAACGAACTGTGTGGCGAAACCAACTTCGCCACTGTGAACTGGAGAAGCCTGGTTGCTAGCCTCCTGCCCGCTGACTATGGCCCCTGGACATATTGCACTTTAAAAACTATATTTGGGCATGTAATAATTTATATTGCTGCTACTGGCCCTTTAAAATCAGCGATGGACATATTGGGACTTTTGGGACTAATGTCCCTTTAAGACTTTGTAACAAACTGTCTTTGTTTTTTCATTTTCTAGGATATGCGAAACATACGTTTTGCTTTCAAACCAGATGGACGTGTTCGCAAATCTGTCTTTGAGTCCCTCGTGAAATATGCCTTTCCATTAAATCATAGTTTGGTAAGAGATTAATTTACATTTGTCTAGTTACTGTGCACTGAATTCCAAGTACATACTTTATCAAGCTGTTTAATAAAGCATGATAGGATGACCATTCCTGAGCCTAAATATCAAGTTTGTGTTTTACCTAAAGCACTGATATGTTAAGATGTCATACCTTTGTTAAGATGTCTATGTTAAGATGTCATACCTTTTTCTATGTTAAGATGTCATACCTTTTTGGTACGGTTTGGCAACTTCCCTGGGTGCCTGCCACACATTCGATCTTCTCCAGCAGGAGAAGACATGGTGCTCTATTGAGCAAAGCAGGACAGTACAAGACTCCACTCACAGGTGGAACATACTCAGGTGACTCTCTCAGCCATTTGATTGCAGTCCTGCTTTACTTTATACAGAATGCTTGGATGTATAGGGAGAGGTATTAGCAGTAGAAAGAGGGAAGTGCTCATGCCATTGTACAGAACACTGGTGAGACCTCACTTGGAGTATTGTACGCAGTACTGGAGACCATATCTTCAGAAGGATATTGATACTTTGAAAAGGGTTCAGAGAAGGGCTCCAAAACTAGTTCATGGGTTGCAGAATAAAATTTACAAGAAAGGTTAACATGTTTAGCTTGGAGGAAAGATGAGACAGGGGAGATATGGCAGAAATCAACAAAAAAAGAAGT
This sequence comes from Pelobates fuscus, assembly GCF_036172605.1. NCBI lineage: Eukaryota > Metazoa > Chordata > Amphibia > Anura > Pelobatidae > Pelobates > Pelobates fuscus. The sequence continues at coordinate 455,051,454 of NC_086317.1, forward strand.
GTACTATATTTAAAATAAGAAAAACATCATGGGTACTGACCCTCTCCCCACAAGAGGAGCTGCATCCTTGGCTCAAACGTGACTGTGCATTACTCATGGAAGATATAGGATGAGTTGCACCATCTTACAGCAGTCACACAGAAGCCCTTCTATTATGCTTGTCTCTATTAGTTATACCTTTCTTGCTCATTTATTCTAGGCGCGCTGACAGCTCCTGGACTGCCACTAAACTTGAGGAGGGGCCCCCAGGTGGGCACAAGTATGACCAGGCTACCAGGCTACTCTGTTTTTATATATATATATATATATATATATATATATATATAATAATATGTGTGTGTGTGTTTTATGCTTGGGCATTCTTTTTACACTGTCCATGGCATTTAATAATTTTCTAAAAGTCTGATGTCTCTTACTCATCATGCCATCGGGCAAGTTATCTACCTTGTTTAATCTGCATGTCCACACAAAAATAGTGTGTTACCAGCAGGACATAGTTGAATAATCATTGTTACTCCCATTTTCTCTTGATATGTCTATTCCTATATTACTCTGTTTGTTCACCTTTTGCACTACAAAAATAAAGAATAAAAAAGGAAAAACTACCACAGCAAGAGGACATAGTCTTAAATTAGAGGGACAAAGGTTTAAAAATAATATCAGCAAGTCTAACTTTACTGCTGTGACATTCGATGTTTCTATACAGTGACATCTTAGTTCTCCTGCTACAAAGACCAGACGCAGTGTAGGCAACCCTGTACATTATCCAACTACTTATGCAACTATCATGACACACTCTGCACCATAACCAATACAGCTGGTGCTTGAAGTGTTCCTTTAAAAATGATCAAAATGATTTGATCTGCATTTTAGGTGCAAGAGAAATGTTCAAGGAAACTTGTTTAACCCATAAGTACTTTTGGAAGTTTTATCTTCAGAACTTATAGCAATCATTCCTTTTTTTTATCCGCATATTTTCATTATTTATACGAGTTGAAAGATATGTGTATATTCTGATGCATAGACAGCCCCTGCACCTTATATGTCTGTAAATATTTTGTTGTCTGTCATTTAATTGTAGTTATGTATCTCCGCTGTAAAGAACCGCAGAATATACTGTCGCTATAAAATTATAATATAATGGAAATATGACCAATATTGACAAAATATAAAAAACACTTTTTTCTGACATGTTGCAAAGTATGACATGTATTTATTTATGCAATGTTGCTAAAACAAACTTCCATAGTACAACTTTTGTGAAACTTTGATTTCTTCTACAGCCTCTCTTTGCTTTTGATTACAAAGAAGTATTCCCTGAGAATGGTTGGAAGGTTTATGATCCCATCATGGAATACAGACGGCAGGTACATCATCTTTGTATGTTTGTTTTTGTTACTTGCTGTTTCATAAATGGGTCAATAATTCAAAAAAGAAGTAAGGTGCATTTAATAGTATTTAAAGGAGCACTATATGGTCAGGAACACAAACATGTATTCCTGACCCTATAGAGTTAAAACCACAATCTAGCCACCCTGGTCCCCTTATGCCTCCTAAATCTTACTTGTATTTAAGTCTGCAGCTGCATGCTTTGCCACTGTTTCCTTTTGACCTGCCCACTGCTTGCTGACCTCATCAGAAGTGGTAGCCTGATCCAATCACAATGCTTCCCCCTAGGACTGGCTGAGACTGACAAAGAGGCAGATCAGGGGCAGAGCCAGCATGATTCAAACACAGTCCTGGCCAATCAGCATCTCCTCATAGAGATGAATTGAATCAATGAATCTCTATGAGGAAAGTTCAGTGTCTGGATGCAGAGGGAGGAGATACTGAATGTTTGGATGCATTTTAGGCAGCCAAGACCCAGGAAGGATCTCTAACAGCCATCTAAGGAGTGGCCAGCGAAGTTATCACTAGGCTGTAATGTAAACACTGCATTTTCACTGAAAAGACAGGGCTTACAGCAAAAAAGCCTGAAGGTAATGATTCTACTCACCAGAACAAATTCAATAAGCTGTAGTTCTGGTGACTATAGTGTCCCTTTAATAATGTTGTGTATAAAAATTCTTGTCTATTCATGCATGATATTTTCCATTGAGCCAGTATAAGTTGTATGATATACAGGATAGGAAATGCTATATATCAGTGTTCCCCAACCCCCGGGCCGCGGACCGGTACCGGTCCGTGGATCAAACGGTACCGGGCCGCCCAGGGGTGTGCGAGCCTGCCGGCTAATGCAGGGCTGGCATTGCCCAAGTGCCAGCCCTGCAATGTGCCTGCGGACCGGAGGGGAGATCAGAGATCTCCCTCCCCGGTCCGCAGGCACGGTGCTGGCAACCGGCAGGGGAGAGAGAGAGGACCCAGGAGCTCTTACCTGCAGCTCCTCCGGGTCCTCCTCTCGCGAGATTTGGAGCGTTGCCGCGGTAACCACGGCAACGCTCCAAATCTCGCGAGAGTGAACTCTAGCCCTGTAACTGGGCTAGAGTTCATCTCACCACCACCGGACCACCAGGGAATCCCCACCGGACCACCAGGGACTAAGAAATGTCCCCCCTCCTCCCAGTAAAGGTAAGAAGGGAGGGGGGACACCAATATATTATTTTTAATTAAATAAATAAAAAAAAGCCTCCCTACCCTCCTTACTCCCCATACACACACTGCCCCCATACACACACTGCCCCATACACACACTACACACACAGCCCTACACACACTGCCCCACAAACACTGCCCCATACACACACTACACACACTGCCCCATACACACACTACACACACTGCCCCATACACACACTACACACACAGCCCTACACACACTGCCCCACAAACACTGACCCATACACACACTACACACACTGCCCCATACACACACTACACACACTGCCCCATACACACACTACACACACTGCCCCACACACACAGCCCCACAAACACTGCCCCATACACACACTACACACACTGCCCCATACACACACTACACACACTGCCCCCATACACACACTGCCCCCAAACACTGCCCCATACACACACTACACACACTGCCCCACAAACACTGCCCCATACACACACTACACACACAGCCCCACAAACACTGCCCCATACACACACTACACACACTGCCCCACAAACACTGCCCCATACACACACAGCCCCACAAACACTGCCCCATACACACACTACACACACTGCCCCATACACACACTACACACACTGCCCCCATACACACACTACACACACTGCCCCCATACACACACTACACACTCAGCCCCACAAACACTGCCCCATACACACACTACACACACTGCCCCACAAACACTGCCCCATACACACACTACACACACTGCCCCACAAACACTGCCCCATACACACACTACACACACTGCCCCACAAACACTCCCCCATACACACACTACACACACTGCCCCCATACACACACTACACACACTGCCCCCATACACACTGCCCCCAAACACTGCCCCATACACACACTGCAAACACTGCCCCCATACACACACTACACACACTGCCCCACAAACACTGCCCCATACACACACTACACACACTGCCCCCAAACACTGCCCCATACACACACTACACACACTGCCCCGCAAACACTGCCCCCCATACACACACCGCCCCAAACACACACACACTGCAACTCTCACACACACTGCCACCCTCACATACACACTGCACCGCTCACACACACATACACACAATTTTGAGTCTATGTCTTTATGTGACTGTGTTTGTGATTTTCTGACTATGTATGTGTTTTTTTTTTTTGTCTTATTAAATCAAAACAAGCGGGCCACGGAAAAATTATCAAATGTTTACCGGTCCGCGGCGATAAAAAGGTTGGGGAGCACTGCTATATATGACTGAACTATGATTAAGTGCTTCCTGCATAAATCAGGTTTGTCATTATGCTGCTCATATCTAGTACCACTGGGATTTTATTATGCCACAATAAAAGTATTATGTGGTGACTATTTCTTACCATTTGAACTTGTTCAAGTTCGTACATACAGTAATGTCTCCGTACGATGCCTATTTATTTTTACACTACATGTAATCATTTATTCTACACAGGTTCAAACTCATTTGTTTTCCTTGACTGGACAGATTTATTATAAACATACATACTGTTCTTTTTCGTTTTACTTGGGGTTATCGTAAAGTCTGGCAGGGTGATACTCTGTGACAAAAATTGAAGCATGTGACGGAGGAAGCGGCTCTAGTTGCTGTCCGGTTTCAGGTAGATGTTAACATTGCCATTTTACAGAAATGGCAATATTATACGTTGTCAGAAAAAAGGGTCAATGGATTTTGGTGGTGTGGGTGCTTAGAGTTTTGTAAATCTTTTCTTTATATCATTTTGTTGGGTTTCTTTTTTCAGTTGCACATTGTAAATACTTCGTTTTTTTTTGTTTTGTTTTTTTTTAATTTAGGGCATTCCTAATGAAAGTTGGCGAATTTCAAAAATAAATGAGCGGTATGATCTGTGCGACACATATCCAGCTATTTTGGTTGTTCCTGTAAATATTTCTGATGAGGAACTAAGAAGGGTATCTGCATTCCGAGCCAGAGATCGAGTACCAGTAAGTGCATGTTATATTTTTATTTATTTATTTATTTTATATATTTTTTTTATATTTGTTAGGGTTTAATGCCATTTTGCTTATTAAGGCAAAATTGACATTTTCTTAAAATTAGCATAGGAGGCAGTGCTCAGTCTAATGATTGACATATGCTAAAGCAGCAGATCTTGATCTTCTCTCCATTTTATCAACTGTAATATACCGTAACATATTCCACCAGAGATTCTGAAAAATTATCATCTTCTGAGTGTTCTAAGGGCTGCTACAGTAAACAATATTAGGGTATTTGCCTTGAGTCTGATAAATATAGCATACTTTCCAAGCAGTTCTAAAGTAGTTTGACAAACAAAACAGGGTTCTTCTAACTACAGCCCAGCCCCTCACCTTTCGTTGAGTTAAGTCAACTACGGTAATGGGCTTGGCTGCAATGAGAGGTTTAGAGAACTGGGCTGGGTAGCAATGGATTTCACAGAAGTATCTTCGTTACAGGAAAACTTTTGATGTTAAATGAATATAGTTTTAAAATTATAGTGCTGAGATAATCTCCTCAGTGCAAACTGCTCTGCATCTGGTGATTATGCATCTCGTCTAATCACAAAGAATCTTTGGATGTATTCGATATCATAATGGTAGGCGTGCGGACAAAGTAAACGCTTCGATATTCAAAGGTCTTAAGTAGGAAGTGCCCTCTTGTGGCTGTCTGTGTGACAGACAGTAGAAATGTCTCTTCGAACAAATAGCAATGTTTTACAAAAAGGACAGCATATGTGCAACAAAACAACTTCATTATAGTGTTGCTTTAAGCTCCAACGTTTAGTTCTGCTTAAAGGGACACTAAGCACCAGAAACACAACAGCTTAATGTAATGTTCCCTGGGGCAGAGGGACTGTCCATGCAGTCTCAGCAGTGTTACTAACAAATGTTCTGGCCTCCTATGACCACCTCTATTGGCTATCATGCTGTGCTGACAGTCACTTGAGGCTCTTCCTGGTTGCCGTCCTGTAAGGAGATGCCGAACATTCCTCATTGAAATAAATTAAGTCAATGCTATGATGAGATGCAGTGATTGCCATGCATGCATGCATGCTAGTTTCCCATTCCCTCCCTATGAGGAATTATTGTAATGGTTAAGACCATCAGCACTACTGATCTCAGCCAGAAGAGGATTGATGGGCACATTGAGACAAGCACTACCGGGCACAGACAATAAGCAAAATGCATTATTTTCTGACTTTTTCAAAGGCTTGATATTCTAACTGGGCAGTACAACACTCTTACGTCAGGAATATTTGTATTTCCAACATTAGTGTTCCTTTAATGTAGGGGCAACTCTAAAAACTCTGTTTAAGTGTGAACATCATGGAGCAGCTCTAAAATATTTCTAGTTTACCCAAGTTGAGTCTACATTTAGTTCAGAAACTAATCTCAGGGATTAGGATTTTTATGCTTTGCTCCCTTTTGACTTTAAAATATTTTTTTTTTTAATTCTTTATTTTTTGCTGTGCCAAACATTGTTCGGCAGCTGCGATTTTCAGCGTAAATGACAGAATCCCTCAGGAGCCTCTCCTGCATGCGACCGGTCAGCATGACGGCCCGCCCTACCCTTCGTCCCCATTTGACTTTTTGTGGATAGACCTTGTAGTCTAACCAACACATCGGTTGTAGATCATGTTAAAACTTTAGGTTTTCAGTTTTCATTCTTGATAGTCACCTCACACCTTTAATTCTTCTTAGCTTGATAAAGTTGGGTAATATTAAATGTTTTAATTAGTTGCTGAATTATTTTATTTGAAAGTGCACTAAGCAGTTTAAATTCCCCGGGGGAGAATAGTATTATATAAATAGCATTATATAAAAAAAATAATTTATCTTATTATTGCTAACTTATGCAAATTCTCTACTGCAACAAAAAGTGTGGAGCTATAGTGTACCACTGTCTATTTTCTAATATAGCATGTAATATTTTCAATAATGGAGTTCATATTTAACACAGGTGCTCTCGTGGATTCACCCAGAAAGTCAGGCTGCTATAATTCGATGTAGCCAACCCATGGTTGGAGTCAATGGAAAAAGGAGCAAGGAAGATGAAAAGTACTTACAGTCAATCATGGATGCCAATGCTCACTCTCACAAAATATTTATATTTGATGCAAGGCCTAGTGTCAATGCTGTGGCGAATAAGGTATGTCCATTTAAATCAGTGATGTCCATCCACAGGGCACCTTGCACATTAGATGTTCTAGAAATGTATTATTAAGCAGTCTGTGTTAATTTTAGTAATGTGTTAAAAACCGTTCTGTTAAGTAGGTGTGATTAGGAGCAGCAGCCAGTGGAGTCGGCCGGCTTCTCCTGATGATGTTGTCCCAGACTCCCCAGTGGTCCTGGGAGAAGAGCAGTGAAAGTCACGCGCCCTCCTCCTGACATCATCAGGAGAGGCTGGCCGACTACACTGGCTGCAGGGAGAGTGAGGTAAGTTGAAAAACCAGAGGCAGGGATTTTTCCTTTTTTGGGATGCAGGCGGCCCTGGATTTAGGGCAGCCTGGGGGGCAATTGCACCCATTCCCAGCCTGCCCATGCCCTCCCCCCCTCCCCTGCCGCTGTCCTCACTACAGCTTGTCTCCCACAATTTTAACCCATATCACCAACACCATAGCCTCTTTCCCAAATTGTAGCCATCAACCTACTTCAGCCCATAACCCCCCCATTTACAGCCCTGTCCCCTTCCTCAGCCCCTGTCTACTTTAAAAGCGTAAAGTGTGTGCCAGTATGTGTGTGTGTGTGTGTGTGTGTGTGTGCCAGTATGTGTGTGTGTGCCAGTATGTGTGTGTGTGCCAGTATGTCTGTGTGTGTGTGCCAGTATGTCTGTGTGTGTGTGCCAGTATGTCTGTGTGTGTGTGTGCTAGTATGTCTGTGTGTGTGTGTGCCAGTATGTCTGTGTGTGTGTGTGCCAGTATGTCTGTGTGTGTTTGTGTCAGTATGTCTGTGTGTGTTTGTGTCAGTATGTCTGTATGTATGTATGTGTGTGTGTGTGTGTGTGTGTGTGTGTGTGTGTCAGTATGTCTGTGTGTGTGTGTGTGTGTGTCAGTATGTCTGTGTGTGTGTGTCAGTATGTCTGTGTGTGTGTGTAGTATGTTTGTAACTGTGTGTGTGCCTGTCAGTGATTGTGTGTTTGTTAGTGTGTGTCAAATCAGCAAGTGTGTCTGTTTAGATGATTGCCCCCCCCCTTTTCAATCAGGTGTTTTACTCTCCTCTTGGTGCAATGGGCTTCTTGACTGGATTTTCCCCCCAGGCCTAAGGCTGCCAGCCCTCCCCTGATTTGGCCCATCTAGTCTACCACATTTTCTAAATACTTTCATTAGTCCCTGACCTTATCTTATAGCTAGGATAGCCTTATGCCTATCTCACGCATGCTTAAACTCCTTCACTGTGGTAACCTCTACCACATGAGTTGGAAGGCTATTCCATGCATCCACATTGAATTGAATTCTCCCCCTCCCTGAGTCTTACCTTAGGGTAGGGAGGGGTGGGCAGGAGCAGCCAGCAGTCAGTGTAGTTGGCCGGCCACTCCTGATGATGTCAGGAGGAGGGGGCGTGACTTCCTCTGCTCTTCTTCCAGACTCCCCAGAGGTCCTGGGTGAAGAGCAGTGAAAGTCACGCCCCCTCCTCCTGACATCATCAGGAGAGGCTGGCCGACTACACTGGCTGCAGGGAGAGAGGTAAGTTGAAAACTCTGAGTCCCAAGCCAGAGGCGGGGCTGGAACCAGAGGCAGGGGATTCGGATTTTTCCTATTTTTGCTGGATGTTGGCGGCCCTGGGTTTAGGGCGGCTGGGGGGACAATTGCTCCCGTCCCAGCCTACCCCTGGGCCAAATGGTTCATATCTGCGTCACATTTATGTTTCTATGAAATGTAAGATCAATATAGCTGAGATTGAAAGTTCAACAATGTTTTTTTTTTTTTTTTTTGGCTAATCTGGCCTTAAATGTGAAGTACACTTTGAATTCTCACTTTAGTAAATAATTTAATAAAAACTTACATACTTATTTTTTTTCCTTATATCCCTTAATAGAGATCACCACAGTGTATTTAATATAATAGATGTAAATGTTAGGTAATTTGGGCCTAATTCTCAGGGTTGCTGTAGTGTTTCATTTTGTGTATTAAGATGTGTTTTTGTTGAGACTTGTACATACTAATCCTTTCTCCATTAATGTTAATATTTAGGCCAAAGGTGGAGGGTTTGAAAGTGAGGATGCATATCAGAATGCAGAGCTGGTCTTCCTGGACATCCACAATATCCATGTAATGAGGGAGTCTCAAAGGAAACTGAAAGAGATTTCTTACCCGATAATTCAGGAATCAAACTGGCTTTCCAACTTGGAGTCCACTCACTGGTTAGAACATATCAAGGTAGAACAAACATAGGTATTCCGTCATCAGAATTAAGTTCCTGGGCACTGGCTTACTCCATCGAGTTAAACCATTAACAAACGTTTTAACCTGAAATTCTTCAATCTTATGCCATGCCCCTGAACTTCCGTTGTACGTCCAAGGATTCAATCAAGAGGCCTCTGACGCTGAAAGCACACATTTTTCACTCAATTTGTGAGTGGGGGGGGCTTCTGATAGGCTGATATCAACTGACGCTCCCAGCCTATTAGTGGTGCCCAGTCTGAGGCTTTCTGATTGAAGCCTCAGAGATAGAGCAGAAGCTCAGGGATTAGATCAATCATTCCGATGGAATTGTTATGGTGCCTGAAGTGTACCTTTAAAAGACCTGTCACTCTCATATATTCTGTTAAACGAGGATTGTCTAACCTTAAAATCTCATCTTCTAATTATGATTCCCATGGCACTGAGTGGCACCGATTGACTGGGCATAGCATTTTACTAAATAAGGACAGTGTTGTGTTGGTGATTTGGAATTAGGGCCAAAGGAATTGGGCACACTAGTCCTATGGTGTGTGTGTGTGTGTGTGTTTGCGTTTAGTGAGCGGTGTTTAATGATTTTTCTGTGTCTGTCTGTGGGTGAGCTTCTGTGTTGTGATTTTTTTTTTTTTAGTAGTGAACTTGTGTGTCTGTGAGTGAGCTTGTGAATGTGTCAGTGAGCTTGTGAATGTGTCAGTGAGCTCATGTGAAGTGACATTGTGTGCATGTCAGTAAACTGTGTAATCTTGTGTTTATCGGGGAGCTTATGTATAGTGAGATGTGTGTAGTGAGCTTGTGTTTGTGCATGTATGTACGAGAACCAACATTTTGAATGAAACCCCCCCCCCCCCCCCCCCAAAAAAAAAAAACATTAGTACAAGCTGTGTACACAATGAAGTTAAATCTAATGCAAAACATTCTAGAAATAATTACATAAGTGTGACTATTTTTATTTAATTATTTTGGAGAGTAATTGGATGTCAATTGTACAAAACAAAACAGACAGCCAAAGAACAGAACAAATAAATATGCCAACATTTAAATAAATGAACAAATAAATGGACAAAGCTGAAATTACGAAAGTGAAAAACAATGAAGCAAAATTAACTAAACTGTAATTAGCCTATGGTGTTGTGGTTTCTATGGTTTCATATGAAGCCGTTTCACACCAGTCAGAAGCTGTGTATTCTATTAAGTGTTGGGAGTGCTGTTTCTACAAGCTTACTCTATAATATATCTCACATATTGACTCTCCAGAATGCGTTTTAAAAAAAAAAAATATATATATATTTATTTATTTATTTTTTGACAATTTTTATTTTCACACATATTGGGGGGTTACAGAAGGTAAGAAGGGAGGGGGAGGGGGTGACAGTCAACAATGCATTACAGTTGTAGTTTTCAGCTGCTTCTGTTGTTCTATTGATGAGGTGTGCCTTACAGTTACATATCATACATGTAATTACATTTGCATCCTGTACACGTGTGGCCTGGTTTGCTTTTCCAACACTACTAGAAAACACCATCAGAAAACAGAGGGATATAATGTGGACTTGTGGGGTACCTGTGTATCGTCTTCTGTCTGTGGATTTATAAATACCCTACTGAATGCCTATCAGGCTGCTAGCTTCCTCTGGGTTTTTTTTTTTTTTTTTTATATTAAATTTCATGAAACATTCACGTAATCTGTCACACTGCTATCTTTCCTGTACCATATATTTGAAATGTTAATATTAAGACATAATATACCTTTCTTTATATTTTCTAGATTTTTAAACCTTTCTTTCCTCTTTTTCTTTAAAGCTCATCCTTGCCGGTGCCTTGCGGATTGCTGACAAATTGGAGTCGGGTAAAACGTCTGTTGTTGTACACTGCAGTGATGGATGGGATCGCACTGCGCAGCTGACATCACTGGCCATGCTTATGCTCGATGGCTACTTTAGGACTATTAGGGGGTTTGAAGTCCTAGTGGAGAAGGAGTGGATTAGTTTTGGGCACCAGTTCCGTCTTGTGAGTAATTTTGTTTTAATGCAGACAACAGCCCTTTTCTGCCATTCCTATTATAGGCTATCCATTCACGTGTATGGGGTTTTATATCTCCAATGCAATTGTATTGTTTGTTTTTAATTTGATTGCAAATTACAAAGCCCACACCCTGTCAGTTAAAACCTCGCCCAAGCAAAGTTCAAGTTAATACCTAGTGCTCACTTACTGAAAAGCTTCATAATTTCTGCATGCCTTCTGTACTCCTCCAGGTGAACATAGAGAAACCAGATACCTTTAATTGTACGTTTAAATATGCAAATGTATGTAAAAAAAAAAAAAGCATATTATATAAAAACATAAGGTTTGAAACATAGACTGTGACGGCAGATAAGAGCCATTCGGCCCATCTAGTCTACTCTACTTTTATAAATCCTTCCATTAGTCCCTGGCCTTATCTATAGTTAGGATAGCCATATGCCTATCCCACGCATGCTTAAACTCCTTCACTGTGTTTGAAAAGTTGTATAAACATAACAGAAAATTGTGTGTGTCTGTGTGTGCATAAGTGTTTTCTAGAATGCATAAAAAATAAACCTCTATGAAGACTATATTTGGTTGGGAAGCAATTGAAAACCCTTTCATGGCATGCAGTGTGTGGGCAGTCCAATTGGCTGCATCCAGTGGCGGAAGTACTGTGGTCGCAGTGTTCGCTGCTGCGACCGGGCCCGTCACTCCAGGGGGCTGGGGTCGCACGTTAAGGGGCCCATCGGGTGGTCCATGCTGTTAGGGCCACCCCGATGGCAATGAATATCCAGAGAGGCCCGGTCAGCGCTGTGGCGCTTTAACAGCGCGACCCGGCCCCTGTGACGATATCAGAACGCAGGGAGGAAGTGACTGCCCCTGTCACTTCCTGCCAGCAACCACTGTGAGTCGCGCGGGAGGAAGAGAGGAGGGAGTCAGAGTGGGAACTCTGACTCACATCAGGCTGGGCCACCACTGGACCCAGGGAAGTCACCCTCCTGCATCTAAAAGGTAGGAAACAGGAGGGTGACTTAAACATTTTGCGTGTGTGTGTGTCTGTATGTATCTGTGTGTGTGTGTGCCTGTATGTATGTATGTATGTATGTATGTGTGTGTCTACATGTCTATGTATGTATGTATGTGTGTCTGTATGTATGTATGGGTCTCTGTGTGTGTGAGCGCGTCTGTATGTATGTGTGTTTGTATGTATGTATGTGTGTGTCTACATGACTGTGTGTCTGCATGTGGGGGGGGGGTCGGGGACGTATTGGGTGGGGGGTAGACTTATAGGGCCCAGGGCAGTTTTTGTTACTCAATGAATTATTTTTTTTTATAATATTGTATACATATTATACATGTGTACAGTGGTCATGAATATTAATAAAATATTTTTTCTCCCCAAACCAGAGAGTTGGTCACGGAGATAAAAACCACGCTGATGCAGACAAGTCCCCAGTATTCTTACAGTTTATCGACTGTGTCTGGCAGATGACTAGGCAGGTAAGCCCTGATCCACTGTTTACCTGATGCACGGCAGTACATGATTAAGAGCTGTGTTATTGTTTGATTTTTAGCAAGATATAGTTTCCACGTAATAAGGGAGATTTTATAGATAATGAAAGCATGACATCTAATAAGTCTCTCCTAAAGTGTTTTTTTTACCTTCGCTTTATCTGATCTCTTGTGGCTTTTTGATTTTCTTTAACAGAAGCATACAATGACACATTTGTTTTCAGACAGTACTAGACTGGTTACTGTGTTACTCTGCTTGCCTAATCAGAGATTTAATTAACCTATATGGGGGTCAGGACATTCCATGCAGTCCTCTTCTGAATGGGCTTTAACGCCGTTAGGAAGCCATAGAACATGCCATATGAACAGGGTTAAATCCCTACTTACACCAGGGAGTTCAAGGTATCAGTGAGTACCTCAGGCTCTCCTTTTGTCAGTTGGGGCTATTTTTACTGGCCTCAGACTGACAGATGAGCTGTATGCAGTGCTTAATGTGAATACTGTACATAACTGCTAGTGTTCGATAGGCAGTGCATTCCGTGCTGACACAGGGTCTATAAAGACCAGACTGGGATGTTAGCTAAAAATAACATTGGCCTTTAAATGGTTAAAGAATAAACAAAATGTAAGAAATATTTGGAAAAAACAAATCAACGTCTTTTTTTCTACTTATAAGTGGATTGTTTTACTTTAAAAAAAAAAAAAAAGAAAATACTTTTCGGTTTTGTCTTTAGTTCCCGAATGCCTTTGAATTCAATGAACATTTTCTTATAACGATTTTGGATCACCTCTACAGCTGTCTGTTTGGAACCTTTCTCTGTAACAGCGAACAGGAGAAGATAATAGAGGTAGGATCATGGAGCTTTAATGACTGTGAAGTTTGGCCAGTATATGTGCTCTCACATTATTATTATTATTTTCTTTTACTTAGAGTATTTCATTGTAGGTTATCCTGTGATATTGTTACCCCCAGCTGGTAAAAAAGGACACTGTGGTGAACTCGGTTATGTTTTATAAATTGTAAATATTAAATGGTAACACGTTTAATCAAGCACTTGGTAGGTTACTTTGTTTAGCAATGTTCAGACCTTGGTATATATTTATATGGGAGACTGATATGGCAATAAAACATGGTGCACAAATTAACAAAGCAAGCATATGGCAGTCCAAGAAAATCAGCATTGGCAAATGTCTCGAGTGTTGATTGTTTGTAATTTTGGAGCTATGGTGTCATGATGAATCTTACATCTTGAAAATTTGAGAAGTTTCAAAAGAAGGCATCTTAAGATATTGGTAATCTTCAAAAACATGCTGTTTAACAGCTTATGCTGATGGTCCTTGTGACTCTGATTTTCAGAGTAGCACCCCTTACTCATCTCTCATAGATTGCATAGCTATCCCATCCACTATGTTCACTGACTGGATTAATGATCGTGAACATCATAAGAATATGTAGTACAATACTGTCATAGGCCAAAGGTTTTTGACACTTACAATATTCTCCTGGTACCCCCTCTCTTTCTCTTTTTTTTTGGTTGAAGACTGTGTAGTCCTAATGGTTTATGTACCCACAAATGTTTCCCACTCTCTCTTTCATGATACCCTTCTTCTGTAATCCCCTTTCTGCCTGTGCATATCATATTCCCTCTTTTGTGGATTTCCATATTTTATTTTATTTTTGTTTGACTTGTTAAATGAATGTAATAATAGATACCTGATAAAGCAGCTATTTTTATTTCAGTACGAGAACCTTTCTTTTTTTTTTTCTTGATGTTTTATATTTTTATAATTTCTGCTTATGATCCAAACACTTTAAGAGATTTTTTTTTATTGGATAGTATATGTTTAATTTTATATCACAATAATTTTTTATGTGATATTTTTTGCCTACAGCAAACAGGCACAGCCATAGGGGCTAGGTTTACCCCCAGCTATGCCAACATATACATGAGAGATTGGGAAGCCAACTCCATGTGGAGGGGGCATGGCTGGGTTGCAAAGCTGGTCCTCTGGAAACATTTTATTGATGACATTTAAGCACTTTTACTGCGTGATATCGTGAAAGACACTGTTTTGGTGTGATTCAAGTTTTTTTTTTTTTTTTTTTTTATTAAGGGTCTCCAGCAAGAGTCAGCGTCCCTGTGGTCTTTCATTAACAGCCAACTTGAAGATTTTACCAATCCGCTGTATGTGAACTACTCTAATCATGTCTTGTACCCGGTGGCCAGCACAAGACACCTGGAGCTGTGGGCTGGATACTACATACGGTGGAACCCAGGAACAAAGCCACCGGTACTCTTTTATTATTATTATTATTATTATTACTGGCATTTATAAAGCGCCAACAAATTCCGCAGCGCTGTACAATTGGGAAAAAGGCAAACACAATAAGAACAGACTGATACAACAGCTAGATGACCCTGCCTGTGAGCTTACAATCTAAAGGTTAAACTGGGGAGATGAGTCAAGAGGTAGCAGAGGGATTTGTATGTGATAGCAGAGAGAGTTAATGGTAAAACTGCAGCAGCTGATAGCATGTGAAGGGAATGGGGAGGTGATTGGCTGTGGTTCCAAACAGCTGGAAGAGCATGCTATATAGTTAGAAGGAACCAGGGTGGGTGGGTAGAGCAGAGTAAAATTAAAATTTTAGAGCTTTTTATATCTGATAGAGCGACAATCATACAAAAATCACAGGGTACTTGGCAGACAATAGCATTTAAGTTATATTCGTGTGAGGTGGGTGCATGTGTACGTCTCATGCCTTGACATTAGCACTTCAGCTACAACGTATATCATTGTGTTATTTTTTAAACACTGTACATTTATTCTGTGATGTTTTATTTTGGATATGGGTTGAAGTTGTGCATTTTTTTTTAATGCACTTTCTATCGTGAGGACCACCTCGTCCTAAATATTGGGTGTGGGATCCCCAAATACCTTGCATTCACATGCTAGACATTGTGGGATTCGACACTTTGAGGGCAGTAGACATGTAGTGGAAGTTTGTACATTTTAGCAGTAGAGGCTATATAAAAATAATAGGAAGTAAACACATACAATAGATGTGTCTGTTATATTTTCAGGATGCCTTCAACAACCGCTGTAAAGATCTACTGGCAAAGCGTGCTGAGCTCCAGAAAAAATTGGAAGAACTTCAGAGAGAGATCAGCAATCGGTCTACCTCTTCATCAGACAGGGGTAGCTCTCCGCAGTCCATCGCCCCTGTGCAGACTGTTGTCTAAGTGTCCACAATGCCTTTACCTTTTCACAGTTCCACCGTGAAATCCTTTGTTGCTTTATTTCTAGGGAATAAAATAATACTTCATATATCTGTGTCCAACAAAGATACAGGCAGCCATTCTGGTGAAACTGACCAGAAATTGAGCTTCTTCAGTCACCAGTTTCCAGAATTAGTGCTGAGTGTATTGGGTAAACTTTGCCTGGATCAGATTAGTTATCGAGATGTAGCAATGCAAAATATTGTACATTGTTGTTTGTGTGTCTATTACTATGCAATTCTATAATTTATAGAAATTTAAAAAGCACTAATTATCAGAGCAGCACTAGTTATGACTGGATATCAAAGCAAACAGACTTTAAATTCAAAAACTTTCTTCTTTGTGCAATTGACTACTGGTGGCCTTTACTAAAACCAGGGTTTCTATGTGATGGGTAATATGTACCCTTCAGAGTGATTCTAGCCCCCACCTCCATCCTCAACTTGCTTCCTGAAGTTGAAATACTCAGTGCAATCACTTTGTAGTGCCAGCTAAATGTTTATGTACAGTTGTCAGAGCCCCCATGTGTTCCTGGACATACTTCACTTTAGGCTGGAGGGGCATACATGTAAACGTCTGCTGTGAAGTATAATTAATGTGAAAGTAAGCAGGAATCCCAATAAATTATATTGATTAAGCAGACACTCCACTGCCCAAATTGAAAAAAACAAATCTAACGATCACTGTTTAGTAGAAATAGCCTAATGAAGACATGCATGCATCTACGGTAATTATGCCTTTTTTCATTGGGGAATATCTGAAAAAAGCAGGCTAAAGCTGCAGAGCTCTTGGCTGCTGACTTTGCAAGCCCTCCCCTTCTAACCCTGCCCAGACTTTCTGTGGCTGTCCAATCAGACACTTCCCAATGCAGCTTAATGAAAAATCAAGGCTGCCACTTGAGTTTAGCTCCACTGAGATAAACAACAAGGAAGTAGCAGGACTAATAGTCTGATTGACAGCTAAGGGGGAGGGCACAAAGGTTAATGCATAAATCTGCCAATTTCTGCACCTTTTTGTACAATGAAAAAATATGACATAGTCCTCAAAGATGAAGCACTTCATGAAGCTAAAGAGCGTTAGGAGTGTGCCTTTAATAGATTATCATGCTGCAGCATTGAATGCTACATATTCCAGAGCAGCTCTTTTCATGTGCCATCCATCGGATGATATATATCTTGAAAGCTATTGTAGATATGGCAACCATATGCTGATGAACATCCTTCTAGATTAAACACTTCAGGGACTTTAACATTTGACATTTACTTGTAGTCATCTGAAGATAAGCTTTATAATGAAAAAGCAAGCAGCTTTTACATGACATTTCTTAATGATTTGAATGAGCTTACAGCATTCACATTTTTTTTGTTCCGCCTAGAGTCTCTTTTGATATGTATGGTTAGCAAAGATAGACACCAATTTAAAGCCAGGCTGATTGAATCTGTTGCTCTCATTTAAAATAAGTCAGATTCTAGCTTGTCATAAATATTTAAATTAAATCTCCTTTTAGAATTCCTCTCCCGCTAACATTATGAATGATACGGTTCAGAATTTCATCCAGCGCATCTATTCCTGAGTCGGATTACTTGAACGTGTTTTACATAATCACTGTACCAGCAGGAGCACTCCCATTAGACTATTATTTACTGAGCAAGTGGGACATTGTTTATTCATGTGCAATCCAAGCATCAAGTATTTTGGGTGAGTATCCTTGGCCAAAGAATATATTCACTTTGGATTTTAAGAAGCTGAGCTTTGTAAATTTAAAATGTTATTTATTTTTATATCGTAACCTATACTCAGGCTTCTATAATTAAATGAAGATAATTTCTAATACTTAATGATCCGTGGTGCCTTTATTGTTTAAACTATTTTTGTACTCATCCCTAGGCTACTAATTACATGTGCGTCCTCATGGAAATGAGAAGTATTACAGTGTAGAAATTTGTCAACAATAATGAAGTGGGACATATTTGCAGGCTAATGCAATGCTTTCCTTGAAACTGTGTCAAACAGTTGTCAAAACACTAATTTTTTGGCCAATGACAAAGTGTTAAAGGGAAAGCCTTGGCTCTGATTGGCTATGCTGAATGGTAAGCCGCACCTTACTGAGCCAATCATATTCTCCCCCCCCATATATATATATATATATATATATACATATACACATACACACATTGTCTGCTATTTTGCAAACAAAGTACATACTGAAAATGTTGTACATTGCAAATCAGACTCATTGCATGAGCTTGGCTGTGGCCTGCTTATAATATCTACACATGGCTATATATAATGTCTAGAAGGCTATATAGTCTATAAATACTGACTTGTTGATTCATTTGTTAAAGAGGGGATCCTCCTGCTTTTGTTTTGTTTTTGAAAGGAGGCACATACTCCCCCTGTCCGCTTTCTAGAGGAGTATTCAGACATACAATATAAGTATGGTACAACTGCTTTGCCTGTGATTCGGTTTTATTTTATTTTTTTACCCAATTTAGCATTGAAAAGGCAGATTGTGTTGGTAGCATCTTGAGTGCACTTTGTTCATGCTTGGGAGATTCACAATTCTCAGAGGTAGGGAAAGGCAACCATTGGCACTCAAGATGTTGTGGACTTCATCTACCATGATGCTTTGCCAGCATTTTGGCTGCAAGAGCATTATGGGCGATGCAGTCCACAATATCTGGAGTACCGAAGGTTGCCTACCCATGCAGTTTAAGCAATTCTGTTATCCAAACGTTATTTACCTACACAACAAAATCCTATGCATCGGATGGTGGACCAAAATAAATGGCATATAACAACACTAGTTTTAAAATTAACATTAAAAGGGGAACTGTCACTACCAAGATGTTGAATGTTATGTTTACCTATCCCTATATTTAACAAACATGTATTTTGTGATGTATGAAACATAAAATTAAATGTTGAAATTCCTTTATCCAGAGAAGAGGAAACAGGAGTAAATTTTCTAGTTATTCTCATTTGCACTGTTTGCCAGGATTTGCTTGATTTGAACTAGATTTTGATGTGATTTACTAAATCTTTAAAGACACCATAATCACTTCAACCAATTGAAATTGTTATGGTAGCTGGGGTCTGTTGGTGCAGTATCGCTGTTAAATAGTTTACTCACCATTTAGTAGAGATTCTCCGTCTCCTGCATGCCAGCCTCTGGTTAAAAATTGTAAAGGTGGAGCTGTGCTCTGCTTTGTCATACCAGGAGTAGTGGGCAGTGAAAGGCCAATCACTGCCACACTTCTGTTTGTTAAGTAGTCATGGTGGTAGGAGTATGTATGTGATATTTTTAAATGTGTGACCGGGGTAAGGGGATATATAGAATAATACCGTAAGGCATTATTCCATATCATACAAAAATGGGTTGGAGAAACCCTTTAACAGTTCATTGTTTGAGATCTTCAGCATTTGGTGTCAACATCCATTTATTATCGCTCAAAGGATTCTCCCATTTTCATAACCACTTGGGTAAATACATTTGTTTGTGTGATATATTTGCCAACTAAAATTTTATTAAAACACTATGACTATGCAATTAAATAAAAAGTCAAAGCACATATGAAAGGATTTTTTTCTGAATTGTTTTAATATTTAAAAAAAAAAATTAAGATGTTAATTCTTTAAAAAACATAATTTATTTAAATACTGTGTATGTATTTTGTATTGTATAACCTCTGAACTGTACTGTAAGTCAGCCTTAATTAAATAAAGACTAACCGGAGTTACGAGTAGTCTATTTTCATTTCATGGTGACTATATTGCAACCATAATGTTATTTTAATAAAAACACTAGAGGTACATGAGTCCAGACCTTCCATTATTGTTCTACATTTACCTTTTGGATTCAGACCTACCTGGATTCTCTCTACCTTTACAGAGTTCTGGTTGTGCGATACAGCATATATAACCTTTAAACAAATCTGCAATTTTTGCAATTAAACAGTGTCCCAATAATTAAAAGCACACACAAACCAAGCATTCCACGTAGAATAAAATAAATTAAAGTTTATTTAAGACAGGTTTTTAAACACTCAGACCCAAAAGGATCAATAAGTGGCTTATGTTTTGGGAGCCATGCTTGCTCATTAGGTAGAATCTTGAAAATCAGAAGGTTTCAATAGGATTTCATACCTCAAACACTAAGACAATGTTCCAGGCTCTTCTGCAGTTCTAAAGGGTGCTATACCTGGTCACAATTCATTCTTTATGTCGGTGAAGCAGAATCACTGACATGGTGCACTCCCAAGGCACATACATTACATTTTAAGGGATTTACATTCTTTGTAAGTTTTAACTTAAATCAATATGGACATGTCATACTTAAAATCCAAATAACATTACAAAGCGATAAAATAATATCACAAAGCACATTCGTACTGCATACAAACCTATTACTATAAATCAGATTTCACCATTAAATATTGTCAGCCACTTGCTTGTCTGTTCAGTATAAATAAATGTTCCTCATGGGATAAGCACCATCGTACAGGAGATTAAAATAATCATTTAAAGAAAAACTATATGGTCAGGAACACAAGCCTGTATTTCTGACCCTATAGTGTTAAAACACCATCTAGCCACCCTAAATAAAGCTAAATCTTACTTTTATTCCAGTCTGCTGCTGCTGGTTTTGCCTATGATCTGCCTGCTTAACTGACATCGGAAATGGTGTTCTGAGCCAATTACAATGCTTTCATAGGAAAGCATTGGATTGGCTGAGTTTATGAAGGAGGCAGATCGGGGCAGAGCCAGCACAAGCCAAACACATCACTGGCCAACCAGCATCTCCTCAGAGATTGACTCAATGCAAATCTATGAGGAAAGTTCAGTGTCTCCATGCAGAGGGTAGAGACACTGAATGTCAGTGCTACATACTGTGCAGCAATGCTCCAGGAAGCGCCTCTAATAGCCACCTGATGAGTGGCCAGTGGAGGTATCCATAGGCTGTAATGTAAACACTGCCTTTTCTCTATAAAAAACAGCTTTTACTTATATTTACACAAATGGTCCTCAAACTGACATAAGGTTGTGTTCCAGAAAAATACATTACATTATAGACATAATACAAAAAAGGATTTAATAACCTGATCTGTCCGATGCAAAACTTAAATGAAAATAAAACCAAAATAGACACACAACTCTTTTTATAGCATTAAGAACATACAGCAGTATGTAAGGCTTTCTACAGTGTAGTAGTTACATGTTTAAGTGGAGAACACTTTACTGAGAGCTCACAAAGTACACAAACAAGGTTATTCATCAAACTGGGAATTGACATCAAATGACCTGGGAAATTACATTTTAGGCTAAAAAAGTGCAACTAGACACAGTTTAAATATTTATAAATTATATTACCAGGAAAGATACATTGAAATTTCTCAATATTAGCCTTAGTCTGTTACCAGTTTAATGAATAACCATGTCAAAAGGAAACAGAATGAGGCAAAGTCAAATCTTTTCATAAAACAAGAGCACAATGCAAATTGGATCAAAGAGTCATTGTTCTTTGTACTGTGTGTCTGCATGCTCACGGTCACATTGACGTCCTGTCGTGAAAATACAGCTGACGCACTTTAAAGAACTCGGTATATGCTTAAAATAATTTTAGAGAGACTACAGTGGGGTGGGGATGTCCCTTGATATGCTGTGCATAAATGGGAGAGGAGAAAGCAAAGACAAAACATACTTTACAGTAAGTTGCATGAACTCGTACTGGGTGCTACAGCCTTCATGCTACCGTACAAATAATGTAAATTCTTATATCTGTACGTAATATTAGGATATATGACCACACTTGTACTTGTACGTGCACATAGAAGCTTAGCCTTATGATATTCCTTATTAAAGGGACACTGTAGGCACCCAGACCACTTCAGCTCATTGAAGTGGTCTGGGCGCTGTGACCATTTTGCACTTAGTGCTGCAATGTTTACATTATAGCTCTAAGTCTGCTGCCAGTGGCTGTCTACCAGCCAGCCACTGGGGGAGTTTCCGGAATCCAAATCAGACTTTTGGTCCGTTATCTGACGCTGGACGTCCTCACTGACCTCCAGCGTCAGATTTTCCCCATAGGCGGGGGAGGAGTGTGGGCGAAGCCTGGCCCAGCGCCGAGGGACATCTGCACTGGATTCAGGTAAATGGCTGAAGAGGTCAGCCCCCGGAATGGGGGCACGAGGGAGGTGGGGACCTATAAACGCTATAGTGCCAGGAAAGCGGGTTTGTTTTCTACAGGATCCCTTTAAGTTTTGCATTGCTGCAGTCAGAAGAAAGAGCCAAAGCTGTGGTCCATAGCATCATGGGAAATTACTGACATTTGTCTGCAAAATGCATATATGTTGAGGGAGTTTTACTTTATTTTTTTATTTACACACGGTTATTTAATAAAGTGCAAATTGTCAGTTATTCAAAGAAAATTATTTTTTTTAGCTAAACTAAAAGACTGATTTATTTTCCAATTCTGCTGTTGTAGACACAAATTCACAATCCAATATTCCGGTCATTGTTTCGGCCAAAGTACTGGCAATCCTTCATGTAGAGTACATTTTTATTTCTAAATGAAGATTTTATCTTAAACCTGTATAGTGCGGTTGCAGAAGTCTGTATAATATTAAGTCTGTGTATTTACTTATCATTTTTTTTACATTTTGTAGAATAGAATTTAATATACTTACCTGAACCGGTCCTGGTATGTCAAAGCTTTGGTTTTTTTTTTATTCTCTTATTGCAGACGGAGTCATTTTTGAGACAGCATGTGCAGCCTTGTATTCCAATTTATATTTAATGTAGAACAAAATAAAATTTTATTTTAAAAACACAAGAGTCAAGGCAACGTGTATAAAAAGAGTTGAGCAGTCAGTGGAGAGGAAGATGAATAAATAGTTTTCCCTGAGATTTGACGTTTGCGTCACGTTCAGCAGTCCCATTGGATGTCCTCTTTCCGAAGTGACGCCTGTAGCGTCTGCATATCCCTTAATAACTGGAGGCTTTTCCTGCTTTTTTCTCCAGGATTGATTTTTTGTGGTCCTGCCACTGTTGCATTAGTTTTCTTTCCTGTTTTTACAAGTTTTGAGTCTTTCTTTGAGGATTCATAGGTTACTTTCTTTCTGGCCCTTGATTCTCTTACCAACCTTTTAAGCTGTAACAGAAATAGACGGGACACAAATATTAAATATGGAATGTAGAAATAAAATTATTTTGTTTTTGTAATATGCACAATCGCACCATTACTTTTAAGTATATAAAGAATGTAAAATATGAAACCTTTTCTGATGTTGAAGGATTCTATCATATTGATAAACAAATTGCCTATTATTTCTACATTTGCATATCTCGGCTGTCACGTAATGTACAGATACCTCTCCAGATATAAGGATCTACCATGTACTTTGAGTACCAATTCATTAAACATTAAAGAAGTGCAAACCTAACTTACTGTACATTTATGTTATGAGACTGGAAAGGCCTGTGGAAGTGGTAACATCACCAAAAAAAGCCACATGCACAGGACAGCTGCTAGTACTTCCCTTGAATGCCTAAAGCAGGGGTAGGCACCCTTCGGTACTCTAGATGTGGTGGACTAGATCTTCCATAATGCTGGCAAAGCATCACGGCAGATGTATTCCACAACATCTGGAGTGCCGAAGGTTGCCTACCACTGGCCTAGAGCATTGCTACCCCAGATGTGCCTACTTTTCCCACGATGCACAAATAGTTTAAGAAATGCAGTTCAGAAACATTGGTTGTATTTTTACCTCTCTGCCAATGTCAGCGGTCATTTGTGAAAGAATAAAAACAGCATTTAACAAAAGGCAACATATACATTTATTACTTGTTTGGCTAAAGGTTAGAGAGGCACTTTTATAATGGAGCACATCCGTTTCCAACATGCCCTGCTGAATAATCATGGCAAAATAAAGCCAGTTTTACAACAAAAGTGAATAAGCTACAAGTGCTGCTACAACCTACAATAACCGGAGTTTGTTAACCTGGAATGGTGCAAGCCCTGTTTTGGGGTGATGCACACAGGATTATAAATCCCGGGAAGTGGCTGTTCACATTAATACTTTGCCAGGTTTCACCATGACCCACGCTTGTTTCAGGATTGCTTACTTTGGTTATTTGATCTGCCTTTGCTTCCATTTTCCTCACCAAGGCCTCTAGTTCAATTTCCAAGTCTTCCTTAAGTCGGTCAGATCGTGCCTCCTGGATCTGCTTCACCAGTTCTTGGTGGTCACTAGTCAAGACACAAAAGCCATCTATTTATTATATGAACCGAAATATGTTTCTCTGTCTATGGTTGGAACTAAAGGGTGCATTCAAATTCTTTTCCAGAAATGTCTATTTAACAATATGATTTTTTTTACATTTTTGCTTTATAGGGCAGCGCAATGTTGTTTTGGCACTCAATGTTTGAGAAAATAAAGTTTTGAAAGAGTGCAGTGGACAAAATAAATGAAACACCTAGCAATATATAAATATTAAAGGGCAGCTGTTACCAAATTTTCACCTCTCATTAAAAAAAATGTTAATTACATTTAGTGAATCTTAAAGGGCTACTGTAGGCACTGTAACTGCTTCATCTGATTGAAGTGGTTATAGTGCTGTAGTTCCCTGGTACCGTTCTTTCATTTAGCGTTAATCTATTTAAAGTTTTAATGTGGCCTGGGTTGCCCCTCTGGGCTAATGAAGAAGCATAAGCTTGAGTCGCAATGGGTGTCTTAATTGCTTTCAGCCTATCAAACCACCCATTGCGCATATGAAGAGGTAGGACAAGAAGAAAGTGTGCGATTTCTGCTTTAGCAACACCTCCGTGTGGCCAGAGACCAATATTCAGTGTTAAACTGCTCAAACAATATAGCTTCTGTCCATCTTGGAATCCCATCACATGTACTGAGGTACGTGTAGAGGAATCTTCATGAACAAAAGTCTCCATTTTTATTCTAAGAAATGGTAGAGGTGGAAATAGTCAGAACCTTTATGAGAAATTCTGGAGTGCAGAGTGTAATATGTGTGTATGGGGCATTATCTTGAAATATGGGAACCTTGGCCTCTATTTAAGATTGTTGGATAAGCTTTTGCTAATTATTTAATATTTTTGCGTTAACATTTTTTTTTTTTTTTTAACTGTTTTGGGGTATTTTCAAAACATGAAAATATCTAAAATATATTATATATATGAAAATATATCAATGTTTCAGAAAATCTAAATGTTTTTCAAAACCTAAAATAATTAGAAAACCGCATCCAAATATACTAAGTTGAGGCCATAATATGTGAATAAAGTCTACAGCACACAGCGCACAGCGCACACAGCACAAACTCCTGTAAAAGTCTCATAGCCAATCCTCAGACATAATGACTTCCATGAGATAGTTGCACATAGCATTATGTATCTTTCACTTGTGTTTAATAGCTAGCAACTGGCAACAGCTCCCTCTAAACGTGAAACGTATCTGGATCAGTGTTATTTTGGCAGCAAATCTCAATTTAGTTTTAGTCATAGTCTTTTGACTAAAAAGCCGTATTAGTCGTATTTTAGTCATCTGAATTAAGTTGACTAAATTTCAAAGCTTTTAGTCGACAAAATGAACACTGGTCTGGATAAGCAAGATGAGAGATTACCCAGGAACTATACTATTAAATGAAAATCCACTTATTAAGATTAACATTTGCTGCTGCAAACGTAACTAATTTGGTTAGTTCAAAGTTGAACTCTTTATCATGTGGTGTTTCTGTCATTTTGTCCTTTTTTTCAGCAACACATTTGTATGTTTTTCAAGAATGAGAGGTCTAGACGGATATTCTTGCTCTGGTCTAGATTACGAAGTACAGAGAAACAAATGTTTCAACTCACAAGCTCATCTGTCCAAATTCGTCTTCCAAAGTGAACAGAACTTCTGAAAGTTCCTGGTAAGAGTTTAAAGGTGAAACGGAATCAGTGGACCACCTTACACCGTCTGGCTGTTCACAGAGTACTCGTTCATTGCACAGGGCCTTATTGTGTTGCTTCATCAGTGATAAGACATGCTGGACATTGGCTCTCACAGAGTGGCTGCTTCCTGTAGACTGAAGGAAAACCAATAAAAATCTCTGACTATTAAGAAAAAAAAAAATCAATCATAAGTTTTAGCAGGATTCAGACTGTGCAAGTCAATATATTTGTACAAGTATGCATAATTGCAAATACTATAGCTTTTCCATAAAAAAAAAGGAGATATTGGCAAAGCTGTTGAAGGAAGTAGTAGCAAACATTAGCAGGAATTATTGCTTGCATGCCGACAGTAAGGCAGTATAATAATGGGTCTTATAAACGTGGTAGTAGTAATGCAATGTGATAATGGGTCTTGTTCGGGTAGCAATAGTAAGCCAATACAGTAATGGGTCTGATTAGCATGGTGGTAAAAGGGCAATATGGTAATGGTTCTTGCTGGGGTAGTGACAGTAAGGCAGTATAGTAATGGGTCTGGTTAGCATGGTGGTAAAAGGTCAATATGGTAATGGATCTTGCTGGGGTAGTGGGTCTGGTTAGCATGGTGATAAAAAGGTCAATATAGTATTGGATCTTGCTGGGGTAGTAATAGTAAGGCAGTATAGTATTGGATCTTGCTGGGGTAGTAATAGTAAGGCAGTATAGTAACGGATCTTGCTGGGGTAGTAATAGTAAGGCAGTATAGTAACGGATCTTGCTGGGGTAGTAATAGTAAGGCAGTATAGTAACGGATCTTGCTGGGGTAGTAATAGTAAGGCAGTATAGTAACGGATCTTGCTGGGGTAGTAATAGTAAGGCAGTATAGTAACGGATCTTGCTGGGGTAGTAATAGTAAGGCAGTATAGGAACGGATCTTGCTGGGGTAGTAATAGTAAGGCAGTATAGTAACGGATCTTGCTGGGGTAGTAATAGTAAGGCAGTATAGTAACGGATCTTGCTGGGGTAGTGATAGTAATGCAGTATAGTAACGGATCTTGCCGGGGTAGTGATAGTAACGGATCTTGCTGGGGTAGTAATAGTAAGGCAGTATAGTAATGGATCTTGCTGGGGTAGTGATAGTAAGGCAGTATAGTAAAGGATCTTGCTGGGGTAGTGATAGTAAGGCAGTATAGTAATGGATCTTGCTGGGGTAGGGATAGTAAGTCAGTATAGTAATGGTTCTTGCTGGGGTAGTGACAGTAAGGCAGTATAGTAATGGGTCTTGCTGGGGTAGGGATAGTAAGTCAGTATAGTAATGGGTCTTGCTGGGGTAGGGATAGTAAGTCAGTATAGTAATGGGTCTTGCTGGGGTTGGGATAGTAAGTCAGTATAGTAATGGGTCTTGCTGGGGTAGGGATAGTAAGTCAGTATAGTAATGGGTCTTGTTGGGATAGTATCTATTATACTATTATCTGCTTAGATTGGGTCTTAACTTTCTTTGTTCCGTTTACTCAAAGAGAAACAAATTCACATTTTTTCTCTGGATAAAGTACAGACAGGAACAAAATAAATAGTAGCGTGGAAAATGAGTATTATTAGTCATCGTCTAAAGCAGTATACTATCTGTATTATATTATAACGTACACTAATTATCCATATTAATATACACGTTCACTGTTCGATTGAGAATGAGCATCCACATAGTTTAGAATATTTCAGAATGGAAAAAAAACATAAGGTTCAAGGTTTACAAAATAAAACAAATGTTAAAAGGCTGCAATTTGTCAGAAATCTAAAAAGCACGCACTGGGCAGGCTACAATAAAAGACCTAAAATCAAGGAGCCATGGCTGATCAAAGCACAGGATGCTAAATGTAGATTTTAAATGGCATTAAACAGAACGTCTCGCTTTCTACTTCCTACCATGAACAGGTCATTTAGCCCAGTTTTAATGGATACGGCTGAAATTAGGAGACTCTCTTAATGTTAAAGTCAGAGTATCTATTTTACATCCTGTGCTTTGATCTTCAACTTTCCATTTCATGAACCACTCGGATTTATATTAAACAAAAAAACAGGAACCTTGAAGAAAAAGTATGAATGCCACATTGATCTATGGATTATTTGCTCACACAGTTACTACATTGATAATTCCTAATCACACAAACTGCAGGCACTGGGAATATCCTACTGAAAGGACTGTGAGCTAGGGGTAAACAAACTGCTGGATCCATAATAGTAAGGTGTCAGTGTTTGGAGAGTGGATACAATCATCTAGCACAATAAATAGCACAGTATACAACATATGTAATAAATAAGTGTAGTGCATGCCCTGGAGCCGGTTAATAAGGAAGCCAAGCTCTCCGGTGCTCCGTCACACTAAGTATAGTAGTAAATAACAAAACTGAGGTAGAGAAAAAAAAACAAACAAACAAGATTCTTTCCATTTCTACTATAAGACAGAAAGGAGTTACCAACTAAACACCATCCACAGCTCACAGGTAATGGATTAAACCCACTAAGATTGAAGTGGTCTGGGTGCCAATAGTGTCCCTCTTTTCTGGAAATTACACCATCAAAGGGTAAACCGTTACTTCCCAGGATTTTTAAGAATATGTTTATATGACCCTATAATTAATATGTATTTGTGAGGTGTGAAAAATAAAATTGTAATGTAGAAAAAGGTTTACACAACAAGTTTTAGGACAGAGAAGGGGGAGCTACCCTTTAAGTAAAACATTGGAAATAAAAAATAAAACACGAGTAAGATACCATACACAATAGTATAATAGTAATGCAAATAGATATGTATACAAAGGTACAGTGACACTAGTTTTTCAGAAAAGACCTGTGTCTTAATGTCGTTTCTTAAATCCAAGCTTAGTATGCAGAAACACTAGTAACATTGTATCAGCCGGAATGCATAGACTCCTGCAATTCAATAAACTGGAGTCAATATGAATAGGCTGTTGATAATCAAGTACTGCTCCCTGACTGAGACCGCACATTAGAACTTCCACGCCGGACAGTGCGTTCTCAGCAACTTATGCCGCTATGACTTATGTTCTCACTTCTGTTTTTTGCTATATACAAGTTGTTGCGGCCTTCCATGCCCAGTCCTGGCAAGCACCACTGCCGAGCGGGGTACTGGCTGCACGGAGCTACTTTAGTTTGGTGGAGCTACCTCCCCCCCGCTGCCACCTTGGTTAGGGGCACCCACAATCCTCGACTTAGCCAAGACCAGTTTTGAGCACAATGCTCACACTTTAAGACCCCATGAAACGGCTGAAGAGTAGAAGAGTGAAATGACGCGCTTAACGCAAAATAACCAGTGTACCAAATTCCAGTTACTAACATTTATATTTAAGGTTCCATAGTGCACCAGCCTACGGCGATCACATAGCTCAAGGGCATACGTATCAACCTACAATGTCCCACCTAATCCCGCCACGCGACCAACCGATGTCTTGGTAAATCCAGGCCCCCTGGGATTATGTAAACCCCTTGGGTGGTCCAACAGACGCAGCAATAACGTCTCAATAGGTATGCCCTTTGTTATTATCTCTTTGTTTTTCTCTACCTATACCCCACTCCATTTTAAAATACTGCAAATACACGGACACTAAGTCCCCACCTCACAGGCAGAATAGTCTAAACCATCACAGGGAAATAAGCAAAGCCGTATGCGCTGGCACTGACATCAGCTCTTGTAACAAAACTTGTTTTAAAAAAGCCGCTCAGGAACCACCTTAGAATATAAAGAGACCATTTCCCCCTTGTAACTGGACGATACACAGTTCTGGAGGTACAACACTGACTGAGATCTGTTTATTTTGTCACAAATGATTTTACATGCACAGACCCTTAAATGGGGTCTCCAAAACAACAAAGGGTTTCAATCCCATAGAAATAGACAGCGTTAAGCATTCATATTATGTAATATCATCGAAACTGGTTCATTAATAAAAAAATTAAAAAAAAGTTATTGACTCCTCAAACCCCAATCTGAAGATTGGCCCGCCCTGTATATTAATATTAAACTATGGGATGGCATCAGGGTACTCTAGGTGTCCTAACCACTACAAGCTAGCCTAAGTCAAGTCAAAAGCACAGGCATTTGAATTCACTTGAGGATGTGTAAAGGTTGTGCCAGGAAGAAAAGGGAAGAAAGGAGGGAAAAAACAAAACAAAAAACAACCACTTTCATCTAGAGATATTCTACTAACTGAATAATACAAAGCACCTTTGTCTTTGCTTTATAAAGAAGACATCAGTGCGTTAGAGGCGGATTTAAAGCAGCCAATTAAAGTCGCTTGTATCCATGTTAAAGGTTGCATTCTACAGTTGATAAGGGATTTAACTTAAACTACAATTGCAGGCAAATCGAGTCTATGCAAATCTCTCAGTGCATTACCATTTGTTACCAGTAGATGGAAGTGACAGACCAAAAGAATTATTGCAGAGTTAGAGCAGACACAAAATATACAGCCTCCATAACCACTACAGCTTCAGTTTGACAGCAGTGTGGGACTTACCAGCTCTCAAAGCCCACCCTCTTCTCAGCTTGGTAAGTCATACGAGGAAGATTCACTTTCCTGGTTGTGCATCCAAACTATAGTTCTGGGTTAGCAGGATCACAATCAAATCTCCATTACCACTTTTGGCATTCCCGATTGCCACAGGCATCTACGTCGCAGCGAGTCCACGTCGCAGCGAGTCCACGTCGCAGCGAGTCCACGTCGCAGCGAGTCCACGTCGCAGCGAGTCCACGTCCGCTTAGCCCACTGCTTGCAGGTTATCAATGCTGTCCAATCCTGAAAGGATTTGTACAGATAATGCAGAAACCTTCTGCATTATGGCAGTGACAGAAAAGCGGAGGGACTGTGTTTAGCTGCACTAAACTGCTCTGTAACCAGTACAATAAGCTGTAAAGCGTACCTCACAGCAAATTCTTTAAAGTATCGTATAGTTGTATAAATAGTAATTAAAGATCTGCATAAGGATGTGTGTGACTAGCAGTGTGTGTGGTCTGCAATACTCGTCACACAAATCTTTTGGGCCATGCTAAGAAGCAGCATTATAACGTCACAGTATGCACCTGGGATGCAGTCCTATTTAATAGAATATGTGCACAAACAAACCGGAAGACATTAACAATCTTAACAGAAAACATGGAGGTAACGTTCCCCATTTGTCAGAGGTGAGCTTCCTTACCGTGCCAGCAACGAATGGTACATCACCAAGGCTTAATCTGTAGTGTGGCTGTACAGAAGAACTGCTTAAATGGCTAGGCATCTGAAAACAGGATAAACATAAATGAATAGGCATTTAACTATAAGGCATCACTTTCACTCTATGGTGTTAACATTACAAACAATGTATATTATAAATTCACAGAACAGGAAACGTGAAATACAGATGGAAATCTCTAATCTCAGAAAATGAAAATTAAGTACCGTATATACTCGAGTATACGTCGACCCGAATATAAGTCGAGACCCCTAATTTTACCCCCCCAAAAATGGGAAAACTTATTGACTCGAGTATAAGACTAGGGTGGGAAATGCAGCAGCTACTGGTAAATTTCTAAATAAAATTAGATCCCCAAAATATTATATTAAATATTTATTTACAGTGTGTATGAGTGCAGTGCAGTGTGTGTAATGAGTGCAGTGTGTGTAATGAGTGCAGTGTGTGTAATGAGTGCAGTGTGTGTAATGAGTGCAGTGTGTGTAATGAGTGCAGTGTGTGTAATGAGTGCAGTGTGTGTAATGAGTGCAGTGTGTGTAATGAGTGCAGTGTGTGTATGAGTGCAGTGTGTGTATGAGTATGTGATGCAGAGCCTTGGTGCGGGGTGGGCATTTTTATATTATTATAATATTTTTTTATATTATTAATTTCAATTTTTTTTTTTATATTATTATTAATATTTTTTTTTATAATTATTATTGATGTTATTTTTTTCGTCCCCCCTCCCTGCTTGTTAGCTGGCCAGGGAGGGGGACTCTCATTCCCTGGTGGTCCAGTGGCATTGGCAGATCAGTGGAGGGGGGCTGGCAGGAAGCGTTTAATTACCTTTCCTGCAGCTCCTGTCAGCTCCCTTCTCTCTCCTGCATTCCGGTCAGCTCCCTCTGCAAGTCTCGCGGTGTTAGTGCCGCGCGGAGCTCTGACCCCGCGGCTCTCGCGAGACTTGCAGAGGGAGCTGACCGGAACACAGGAGAGAGAAGGGAGCTGGCAGGAAAGGTAAGTAAACGCTCTCTGCCAGCCCCCCTCCTACACGGCCCCTTGTCTGTATTATGGCAATGTAAGTTGCCATAATACAGACACTGACTCGAGTATAAGACGAGTGGGGGTTTTTCAGCACAAAAAATGTGCTAAAAAACTCGACCTGTACTCGAGTATATACGGTAAGTAGTTTGCTTGTTTTAACCAATTAAATATACAGAGTATTATTATCTAATGCTGAATGCACTCCGATCACTGCATTGTTAGAGGAGACAGGCTGGAATTTAAAGCAAATAAACCAATGATGGTTTTGTTAGATTTTGCATTGGACACAAATGGATATATATTTTAAAAGTAAACCATTCTCTATAGCAACCTGGGGTATGCTCACCACAAGAGGGAGTACACCAGGAGCTGGTTGGCAGGGAGCTAAGATGGAGTAGACACTTGCTTACATAGATGGCTGTTGCCTAATCTGCCTGAATGTGCGGTGTCTGGAGTGGAGAATGGAGGGGGAGAATTAAGGGGAATGTGAGGAAGCCCTGACGTCTGCGTTCTTTACAACACTGCTCCCTTGCACACCCTGTGGACATGCCAGGAGCCGATTATGACGACACTCTGGCTCCAACATTACTAAACATCATGCGTGGGAGCCGTGCTGGAAGAGCATGAGATGACAGCAGCCACACTAGATCCCAGGGAAAGTGTCCCCACTGGACCTTTAGATTAATAGCTTTTACACTCCTCTGAACATACACAATATTCACATTATGTCATATTTATTTAAAAAATATTCTTTACTACCTTTAAACTAGACTTGTTCTTCAATATGGAATTAACTACAGGTGCATTTAAAATTTTAATTAATAGAAATTCCTTTCTTGAGGCAGGGGTACTTAGGAATTCTTTTAAGAACTTCTCCGAAAAAGGTCGAGAAACACTGCTTTATAGAACATGTGAAAAACCTTACAACACAAGGAATGACTGCAGACGTAATGTATGTACATATCTAGGTTAATACCTCATGTCCCATTTTTCAGATTAAATATGTAGAATGTGAGGTCACTAGTTAATAAGGGCAACTTTTATTTTGTGTTCGAAGTGAATTCAGATCCCACCAGCCTTGTTAAACTCTGGAGAACGTTAAACCATAGTGGCTACATTTATTTTAATAGTTTTGGTTTACACAAACCGGTCCTAGCATTATCTTAAAAAGGAACACTCCAAACACCAAAACAACTTATGCTCTTTTCATTGGTTATGGAGCAACAACGTCCCCTCTCAACGTCCCTATAATAACTCAAACTTGTGTAGCTGCTAGCCCATCTTCCTGTTTAAATACACAACACGGGGGGAGCTACACATCCAACACTCACAGACCTATTTGCACAGTAAGCACGTCGTAAAGAACCCCATTATATGGCAGTCTTCATGTGCAGTAGTCATATTTCAAAGAACTTCACAGACACAAATGCAGCTATAGTCAGACTGTGCAGTAGTTTAATTATATTTTTACATCAACTGGACTGGATCCTTGGATTTAATGCAAATCTCGGTAATTTGCTGCAAAACAAATGAACCTTACGAGTGTCTAAATCTTTTGCATGTTTTTACATAAAGCATTACAATACGATTTAACTTCTGCAAGGAGTGAGATTTTAAAGTAGTTTTAATGAAATTAAATAAAGGGCTCATTTGTAATGATAATTTGCTGATATTATAATAAGCTATTTGTGTTAATGATATTATGAGACCTTTAAGATGGTAACGGGAGATGATGTCCAACAGCAAGTGGATAGTTAAAACTTGCCCACACTGTCTTTATAATTAATGCAAGACAATGCACCTTCTCAGACACGCCAATTGATTTTAAAGCACATTTACAGATTGCACACTGTGGAAAACTGGATTAATATCTTGTCCAAATGTTTCCACCACATCGTGAATTTTAGACTTCTCTGTCTGACCCATAAAGCAATTAGATTGAAAACGATTGCTTTTCACAGCCTTGAGATATGGAGCAGAGAGCGGTGATTTCATTTGGCTAACTCATTAGATACAAGATCTGCTCTATTAGATGCTATATAAGTCAAACTGCAGAGTGGGTGTGTTGGAACACTGGTGGCCTATATACTGAACAGTAGAATTGCGAAGACCTGATTAGGTAATTACCACTTCTACATAGCCGAGCCATGCTGGAGATATTTCCAGCTGATCTGGCCTAACATATAGAAGTAATGATAAATGAATAATTGTAAGATCATATTAAAGTCCCCTTTAAGTAAATAATCATATGGTGTTAGTAATGTCTAAACTCCGCACAGATTCAGAACTAGGAGACTGTATTGTTTGATTGATGGTGAAAAAGGAACTTACTCTTTGTAAACAAAGCACCTTCTGGTGTCTATCCATATTTTGAAAAGACCCATATATATATGCCTCCTTAAATATAGCAAAATCTTACTGTATTCAAGCCTGCAGCTGTAAATCTGCATGCCGTTTGTCTCAGAAAAATAAGCAGTGTGCTGACATCATATATATATATCATATAGTTATACAATTTACTAATTTATACTTTACCTACATATATTTTCTGAGATCCCTAGCCTACAGCGGTCTATAGACGAAGTCCGGTGTTTCAATAAGTATCTATTGCAGTTTTTCTGCAACATTGTATCAGGTTTCATTCACCTGTATTTTAGTCTATTCCTGTGTTGGGAGAATATTTAGCCATTGAACATAAAGGGACACTATAGTCACCCAGATCACTTCAGCTCAATGAAGTGGTCTGGGTGCCAGGTCCCTCAGGTTTAATACCCTTCAGATGCAAACATAGCAGTTTCAGAGAAACCGCTATGTTTACACTTGGGGTTAATCCAGCCTCTAGTGGCTGTCTTCCGGACAGCTGTAACTCTGCATGCTGTTTGTCTAAAAAAAATAAGCAGTGTGCTGACATCATCAGAAGTGGTCGCCTGATCCAAACACAATGCTTCCCCATAGGATTGGCTGAGACTGACAAGGAGGCAGATCAGGAGCAGAGCCAGCATGATTCAAACACAGCCCTGGCCACTCAGCATCTCCTCATAGAGATGAATTGAATCAATACATCTTTATGAGGAAAATTCAGTGTCTGCATGCAGAGGGAGGAGATACTAAATGTTTGGGTGCATTTTAGACAGCCATGACCCAGGAAGGATCTCTAAAAGCCATCTGAGGAGTGGCCAGTGAAGTTATCACTAGGCTGTAATGTAAACACTGCATTTTCTCTGAAAAGACAGTGTTTACAGCAAAAAGCCTGAAGGTAATGATTCTACTCACCAGAACAAATTCAATAAGCTGTAGTTGTTCTGGGGACTATATAGTGTCCCTTTAAGCCAGGGCTGTCCAACCTGCGGCCCCCCAGATGTTGCTTAACTTCAACTACCATGATTCTTTCAATGAAACAGATGGGTAGGGAATCATGGGAGTTGTAGTTCAGCAATATCTTCGGGGCCGCAGGTTGGAAAGCCCTGCTTTAAGCAATCTCAATTCTGGTTATATATGAGAACCAGAGGAATAAAATCAGTCCAATAACGTCTCTTAGATGTATGCTCTTATAAAAGATACCGTAGGTTAATATCCTTGCTATGAGGATAGCAGGGAAACTAGCCAATAGGAGCCAAAAATACTCTAGTAACAAACTAAATATCCTGAGTAAATATCCTCATCAATATTAGTATGGTACATAAAAAATAGAATAAAATAAAATTTGATTTTATTTTTTAAATGTTGGGTTATGCCCCAATTACCCTACAACCAACACAAGTTCAATGTTAGTTTATCGTCCACTGTGTTTGTTCTTTGTTGCAATATTTAATGTACGCAGTATGATAGCAATATTGCCAAACAATTTTTACATCAGTGAGGGAGATGCTAACAGAGTGTGTTTCAATTGTGATATTTAAAAACTGCAGTCATGTTACCAAGTCAAGGAAAATATATTTTAGGCTGTTTAAATCGTGTAGTCGCTTGCTGCTTCTGTAAATAAAACAAGCAATGCACCTGAGAGCTTCGCCAAAATAAAACTTATTTAAATACCTTTAACGTAAAACTACAAAAGGAGTAGAGCATAACTATTGAAAGACAAATACCTTGTCTAGCTGGGCAGTCTTAATTTTCTTCACTTTCATTTGCTTTGAAGGAGGGGTTAAGGAGCGAAGCAATATGCGATTCGTTTCCAAACCAGTCTGAAGCTTCAAGAGGTTAAAAAAAATATAAATGACAAACAATGGTTACAATCTCTCCCATACATTTCAATACAGGGTTCTTGAAATATTTTGGTCTAAAATTTGAAATTACTAACAATTCACGCTTTAGTGAAAATTCCTGATAGAGGCAGCATTGTCAGGTAACTTGGAATGAGATTTGTAAGAGCCAGAAAAGGGTTTATATATTTATAACAGACAATGCTTACCACATCCATTATTAGTTCATTAGCAAGAATTATTTAAAAATACATGCAAAGGAGATCACTTCTACATGCCTATCAAAGTTGAAGTGTCAAAGGGAGGAAGGGAAAAGGGAGGGGACAGGGAGGAAGGGAAAAGGGAGGGGACAGGGAGGAAGGGAAAAGGGAGGGGACAGGGAGGAAGGGAAAAGGGAGGGGACAGGGAGGAAGGGAAAGGGGAGGGGACAGGGAGGAAGGGAAAGGGGAGGGGACAGGGAGGAAGGGAAAGGGGAGGGGACAGGGAGGAAGGGAAAGGGGAGGGGACAGGGAGGAAGGGAAAGGGGAGGGGACAGGGAGGAAGGGAAAGGGGAGGGGACAGGGAGGAAGGGAAAGGGGAGGGGACAGGGAGGAAGGGAAAGGGGAGGGGACAGGGAGGAAGGGAAAGGGGAGGGGACAGGGAGGAAGGGAAAGGGGAGGGGACAGGGAGGAAGGGAAAGGGGAGGGGACAGGGAGGAAGGGAAAGGGGAGGGGACAGGGAGGAAGGGAAAGGGGAGGGGACAGGGAGGAAGGGAAAGGGGAGGGGACAGGGAGGAAGGGAAAGGGGAGGGGACAAGGAGGAAGGGAAAGGGGAGGGGAAAGGGGAGGGGACAAGGAGGAAGGGAAAGGGGAGGGGAAAGGGGGGGAGGAAGGGAGGGAACAAGGAAGGAAGGATCCGGTTTCTATTTCACAGTCAGAAATCTGAATACCTGAGCTGCTTTTTCTTGCACCAGTTTACGTTGATGCTCCTCTTCTCTAAGCCTCTGTTCAATTTCACGAATTTTGCTCTAAATAAAACACACAAACATTGTTTAAGCCGTCATTGTTGGGGAATTATTTGGAGAAATCTTTAGGGCTGATTAGATCTGAAATTCAGCAGCTTGTGACAAAATAAACCAGAAGCTGCCTTATCTGTCCCAGGACACTCACACTTTTCTCTTCTATAATTTAGCGGTTGTGATGTAACCATTGAAGTGTTATATGTGTGCCCATCGCACCCTTTAAATGCTTGATGTCATTAATGCTTCAGATGTTTACATTGCTCTTGATTCACACTGCTTACAGGCCCTTTTCTGATACTATTCAGCCAGGATTGTGTTGCAATGGGCACCCCCTTTACTTCCTCCTTACTTATTTACAGGATTACTTTATTCTTTTTAATTGTTTTGTTAAACATATACTGTTTTCACAAACATTTGCTTTTAAAGGGAATTGTTGTGTGATAAATTCATAAAGAGATTAAACTAAACCAATTGTATCAGAACTGTAGTCCCCATGGTAGTTAACAAAGACAGGTAGATAGATCTGAAAATCAATTACAAATATGTTAAAGCTCCCCGGCTCAAGTGTAAGTGTAGCGATCCATGGCTCATCAACTTGATCCAAGGATAAATCTGACTGCCATTCTGGGGTCAAGAAGGATTTTTTTCCCCCTAGTTTGTTGCAAAATTGGAAGCGCTTCAAACTGTTTTTTTTTTTTCCTTTTTTTGGATCAACAGCAAAAAAACAAATGTGAGGAAGGCTGAACTTGATGGACGCAAGTCTCTATTCAGCTACGTAACTTTAGAAAGGAAGGTATTCTGCTCAGATAAAAAGTGTGTAATGTTATTTCTAAAACACAACAAACCTTAAAAACAGCTTTGATTACTTGTTAAGTAATCATAAGCCATTACAATCCTGGTATTATAGTACAATATTTAATGGAACATTCACATAGGCCCATAACCACTACAGATAGCTGTAGTGATTATGTTACCCCCAATTGTAAAGAGTAATGGTAAGAATTCTTACTTTGGGTCCAGCTTTCTATCGGAGCTAGCTCAGGAGAGCTAATGGAAGAGTTTCTGTTAGAAGTTGAGCCAGGGAGCGCACCTCATGGACTTAAGGTAAGAAGTTAAACCATTCCAAAAAGGTTTGACTGCTTGCAATGGAGGGCGAAAGGGCACTCCTGGCACTGTCACCACAACCACCCCACAGCACGCTGCAGTGGTAATGGTGCTTGAAGTGTTCCTTTAAAAATAAAAGCGAGCTTAGCAAGGGAAAGCTGGTAGCTTCACTGACCTCTGCCAGGACTTGCATAGTGGTAAGTTTCAAGTATTCTTGTTCTAGGGTGTCTAGCTTTTCTAGTTTTGCTTTCAAATTGAAAGTCTCCGTGGATCGATCTCCTTCAAGCGATACCTTAAAGATAAGGAAAAATAGATCAGAAAATGTAGGAAATAAAAACAATTAAAAATAAAAAACACTACAATCAGGAGATTCAATTTTGACATTTGCACCTACAAAACATGGTATTTGTTTATTAAGCCCCTGCTATCATGCTCTTCTTTATTCTGAACATAGCAACAGGTGTTTAGACATTGTAGAACGGATCATATTGATGTGGTGTAGCGGTACTTACCCTCTCCAGGGGCCGGCCGGGGTCCTCCCTTCTCGCCGCGCGCGGCTCAGCCAACGATGGGATCAGTCAGGCGGGCAGTGACCGCGAGAAGCGGCCACATGTCCCGCCCGACACTAAGAGCGCGCCGCGCGTCTCGGGCGCGCTCTTAAAGGGACAGTGGGAGACTAAATTAGAATCAGTCTCCCATTGGCCCCTGTCAGGCCACATTCCCCATACACTCACGTTTTGGGGGCGTGGATATGACAGGGGCCAATCAAAGTGAACCTTTAGGGTATTTATACTCACCTGTTTCCCTTGCTCTTTGCCCTATCGTGGTTTCTGTCCAGTTCCCTTTAGTGCTTGTATCGTTCAGTTGGTTTTTTGGTGCTTGACCTTGGCTTTGTTCCTGACTCCGCTCTCTCCTTATCCTTGCTTGCTTATCCGCTGTTTTGTCCTCTGTGTACCAGTCCTCGGCTTGTTCTACGTTACGCTGTCTCTCAGTTCCCTTGACCTCGGCTTGTTCTGACTCTGTCTTTCTCTCGTCCTAGTCCGGCCATTCTAAGGTCCGGTAAGACGAACTCTGTTTCTTGTCTCTTGACTGTGAACTATTCCTGCGTGTTGGGGTATATTACCGTGACATTACGATAGGGCCATGGACCCCGCAGGTTTAGGTCAACAGATGGCCACTCATGAGGCTAGATTCGCAGAACAGGATCACCGTATGGATCAAATGGCTCAAGCCATCCAGACACTGTTATCCAGATCTGTTCCGGTACCTGTACCTACGCCTCCTGTAAACCCTATACCGGACACAGCTAATATGTCTAATGCTTCTGCACATCTAACCCCGCCACCTAGGTATGGAGGGGACGCTAAGACATGTAGGGGATTCCTTAATCAAGTGGAATTCCACTTCGAAATGTACCCACGTTCATTTCCCACTGACAGATCTAAGGTGGGTTTTCTTATGCACCAGCTTACGGATAAGGCACTAGAATGGGCAAATCCTATTTGGGAGGCTAATGGGCCTATGGTACACGACTTCAATAGCTTCCTCACAGCGTTCCGTAGAACATTTGACACGACTAAAAGGTCAAAAAATGCCGCCAGGGCATTAATGAGAATAAAGCAAGGATCTAAATCTGTAGCTGATTATGCTATTCAGTTCCGGACCCTTGCCTCACAGGTAGATTGGACTAATAATGGCCTTACTACTGCCTTTATGGAAGGTCTGTCTGATACTATCTTAGATGAGGTAGCAGCTAAGGACCTCCCTGTACCCCTGGAGGACCTGATTGACTATCTTATCGATATAGATAACAGGATCCGTGACAGGTTATATACCAGGTCCAGAAATAGACATTTTGTTCCCTTTAACTCCCCTAGAGCTGAGATTCCCGAGAGATCTAAGGGTTCTGAGGAGGAACCTATGCAGTTAGGGGTTGCTAAACTTACCGACGCTGAAAAGCTTTATAGGAGAAAGGAGGGACTTTGTCTTTATTGTGGTAGGAGGGGTCATATGAGACAAGAATGTTCCGTGCGTCCGGGAAACTATCGCACCTAAGACCGTATAGAGGACTGGCCTTGGGTGTGACATCACAGTCCTCACATTTGCCTCTTAATAAGTTACTTCTTCCTGTTTCCCTGCACTGTTCACGCTCCTCGCCTTGTGCGTTCTTTCCACGCTCGTTTTCCTGCCAGGCCTGCTCCTCCCCGCCCGGTGGGCGTGTCTTCAGGGGGGGGTACTGTAGCGGTACTTACCCTCTCCAGGGGCCGGCCGGGGTCCTCCCTTCTCGCCGCGCGCGGCTCAGCCAACGATGGGATCAGTCAGGCGGGCAGTGACCGCGAGAAGCGGCCACATGTCCCGCCCGACACTAAGAGCGCGCCGCGCGTCTCGGGCGCGCTCTTAAAGGGACAGTGGGAGACTAAATTAGAATCAGTCTCCCATTGGCCCCTGTCAGGCCACATTCCCCATACACTCACGTTTTGGGGGCGTGGATATGACAGGGGCCAATCAAAGTGAACCTTTAGGGTATTTATACTCACCTGTTTCCCTTGCTCTTTGCCCTATCGTGGTTTCTGTCCAGTTCCCTTTAGTGCTTGTATCGTTCAGTTGGTTTTTTGGTGCTTGACCTTGGCTTTGTTCCTGACTCCGCTCTCTCCTTATCCTTGCTTGCTTATCCGCTGTTTTGTCCTCTGTGTACCAGTCCTCGGCTTGTTCTACGTTACGCTGTCTCTCAGTTCCCTTGACCTCGGCTTGTTCTGACTCTGTCTTTCTCTCGTCCTAGTCCGGCCATTCTAAGGTCCGGTAAGACGAACTCTGTTTCTTGTCTCTTGACTGTGAACTATTCCTGCGTGTTGGGGTATATTACCGTGACATGTGGTTTAACAGACAAGTAGAAAAATAAAAAAGTATTATTTGTACTTCTGCTAATGTCCCATTATCTCCTCACATAACTAGCAAACCAGGCTCCGGCTGTCGCTGCAGCCAACAGCAAATGTCTGTGTTATGATGCATATTAACGGGTATTCCAAGCATATGTATTCCCAATCTTCTTGCATAGGTAATGGTGCTGAACTTCCCTCGCCCATGTCAGCCCTCAATCAAGTCAATTTGACACACCTGGCACTTGGAAGAGCAATGTGTAAGTTATCTCTAGATTGCCAGTATGCCCAGGTTACATGTTTCTCCACCCAGTGTATGAATGTTTGCTCCAAAAATACTACCTTCAGAAGGAGCCTAGAGGTCCTCAGTAGCAATTGTAGTAGTGCTGCCCACTTTGTTGTACTTAGCTAAAACTTCCTAGTCTCTATTACTTCAGTACTACTAAGCTTATACTGAGCTAACAAATTTAAAGGAACACAAAACATAATAACCATTCCAGCCTGCAAACAGTTTGGCAACTTACCTTGGGTACACTGAGTTAGGGATCGACCGATTATCGTTCTGGCTGATATTATCGACCGATATTCTGTATTTTCAGCAATATCGGTATCGGCCAATACCGATACCGCCGATAATGCAGACCAGGACCGCCATCAGGGTCCTGGGGGGTGCGCAGCAGTCCTGGGGGCCCAGCAAGCAGCTCCCCTGTCTAACTCTTGCGAGTCCCACGGCTGTCATTGGTTACCATGGCATCGCTCCGTGCGGCACACAAACCGCGAGAGTTAGACAGGGGAGCTGAAGGGAAGGTAAGTAAGAGT
Organism: Pelobates fuscus; assembly: GCF_036172605.1. Lineage (NCBI taxonomy): Eukaryota > Metazoa > Chordata > Amphibia > Anura > Pelobatidae > Pelobates > Pelobates fuscus. The sequence continues at coordinate 455,093,469 of NC_086317.1, forward strand.
TTGCTGGGCCCCCTCTGCAGAGTCCATGCCACTGGAATGCCATACCCCCCCTCCCTGGCTAGGTAAGAAGCAGGGGGGGGGGGACTAAAAAACATTATTTAACCCCCCCTCCCCCCGTTTTACACACTTAACATACCTACACAAAACACACACACTCTGCATTCATTACATACACACACACTGCACAAATAAGCACACTACACAAACACTGCATTCATTACATACTCACACTGCACAAATACACACACGGCATTCATTATATACACACACACTACACAAACATATACACTATGTGCAGTGTGTGTATATAATGAATGCAGAGTGTGTGTGTTTGTGCGTATGTGTGTATATAATGAATGCAAATACACACACTCTGCATTCATTATACACACACACACTACACAAGGACATTGCACAAACACACACACTACACACTGCATTCACTATACACACACTACACAAACACTCATTGCAAAAACACACACTGCATTCATTATATACACACTACACAAACACACACTCTGTATCCACTACGCAAACATACACTGCATTCACTAATCAAATACTCTCACTGCATCCAGTACATAGACATATATTCTTAAAAAAAACATTAAATAAATCACACTGAAATGTATATGTTGTGCATTTACCTTAATAAAAAAAATAAACAAACATGTTCAGTTAACAGTAGATTTGTGTAGAAATAGTAAAAAAAAAAAATTGTAAATGTACAGAATATTGGTTATCAGCTCTAAATAAATCAATATCAGTCGATCCCTACACCGAGTGCCAGTTACCTCCTCCAGGAAAGCCGGACGTTCTCTGCACTAAACTCACCTAGCTGTGCAGGGCTTAGTTTAGGGGAGCTAAAGGATGTACTTAAATGGTTTGACATCTTGCAGTGGGAGGGCACCAGGACGCTCCTGGAACCATAACCACTGCAGTGCACAGTAGTGGTTATGGTGCTTTTACTGTTCCTTAAATATAACCTATTATTTCTCTCTGGGGTTAAGTATTCTTATCAATACAGGGAGGTTAAAAGTTCATGAAACATTGGCCGTGTTCATAGGTGTCCTCTTTTTTTTTTTTTTTGTTATTGATGTATGTGTTCTACCCTTAAGATAAACTTATGCGGGGCGGAGCCCGACTATCAAGCTGACAGGACATGCCCTGCATGAGCTCCTGCTACACAGGCTCAAAATGCGCTGTTCTCTCAGGCTGCAGTGCTACAACTTAGCTTACTGGACTGGGAAAGCCTGCACGAACCCAGCGATACTGCACTCGACACCCGGAATGACCGGGAACCGCAGCAGAAAGTTAGCACACGTCACAATCACACTCATCCACTGGCACGTTCCGAGTCATGATTCTTACACACACTCAGCCTAATCTCATGCTTTAATTTCTAAATTTGTGAAGCTTGTCTAGCATGTTCACTAATAGTCTACTTAAACGTGCTATAAGCTTATCAGACGATACAGCATACACTTCATGTGTATTCACTCTATGTTCTCCTCTGACTGTCACTCTTGTTTCCACTACTTTAACCCCTTAAGGACACATGACATATGTGACATGTCATGATTCCCTTTTATTCCAGAAGTTTGGTCCTTAAGAGGTTAAAAATGTGCATGATATACCTCTTACCCCAGTTATAATATGTGTTATTTAGCCTGAGGAGTGCCGTCGGGGTACCTCAAGCATTCCTTATGCACAAAAATAAAAACAATAGATAAACATATGACGGTTTTTGCTCACATACCGTGCTATAAACAATTCTCCACATGTTATGAGGTATGCCGAACTTGAGGATTTCCTTGGAAATTAGTGGAAGCTGTGCGAATACCCTGCTAATAAGGCTGTTGGCACAAAAGGAGGGAGTTTTTTTTAAGTGGTTTTTTTTTATGTGTTTGCACATCTATAATTGTATTATTGTATCCCTTATTTATATAATTTTTACTGAGGCTTCAAAAGGTGTTCATTTCATTCTGCAATTTCCAAACAGATGCAGATCTATACATCTGATGGGCTGACCGAAGATCAAGTTTTTGGGAAAAAACTATTCCATCCCATGTGTATGGGATGGGAACTATCTCGGTAGATTGGTCGGTTTGCCGTTTCCCATTATAGTGATGATTAAATAGAGTTTGCAGTTTTCAGGAAACCGATGTTGGAAGGCCTGACTGAGAAGGTGTTTAAGCGTCTATGTCAGGGATAGGCAACCTTTGGCTCTCCAGATGTTGTGGACTACATCCCCTATAATGCTCTTACACACATAATGCTGGCAAAGCATCATGGGAGGTGTAGTCCAAAACATCTGCAGAGCCGAAGGTTGCCTATCCCTGGTCTATGTAATTTCACAGAATTCAGAAATTGAGCCTGAAACCACAAAGGGCATATTAAGATGTATAGAGCCGGACTACAAATGTACCTGTTTTTCTAGCATGGACGTTCTCTCACTTTCTGCTTTCTGAACCATTTTTCTCATGTACTCCAGCTGCTTCTCCAAAACACTGCATCGAGTTTCTGCAGCGGTCAGTTGTCTTGACAGATCTGAAAAAGATTTCCATTTAGCATTAATCGTACGTGACCCGAGTATTGGAGATCATTACTGAACACATGCGCTTACTTTCCACTTGTTAATGGTGATTGAGTGAGGACATATTGAATTCTGTGTGATTGGACAGGACGAGGAAGTATGGGTGTAAGTGAGGTTAAAGACGTGACAGAGTGGATGGTTAGGGGTACAGCAGGAAATGTGCTAGGAGAGGTAGTGAGAGGCATACGCACTGATATATTTTCACAATTGAGCGAAGATTTAAAAGAGTTTTGCTGGGTTGTTTACCATGTGAATGACAATTTCTCGTTCAGGTATAAATAGATATAATTTTTACACTGCAGACCATCTATGCACAGCACACCTGCTGCCACCCCCTCTCCACAGTTACAAGTGTGCAGGTAAATACTAGGATTTGTAGAATGTGAACATGGTATTTGGAAGCACGGTGGGCACTTGCATTATGGCATGTAGCACCCTTAGATGCAGTCAAGGTGACACCAGCTAATGATTGGCATGACAGGCGCAATTTAGGTTGGCACAACATAACAGATTTTTTTATAATTCTGGCAGTGTATAGGCAGATGCGCTCAACCTGTTGTGTCCTGTTAAGTCTTGGACTCAAGCAGATGTGTGGGCAGTTCTGAACACCGCTAGACAGTTAACTGTTGGGTTTGTTAACGGTTTAAGATAAAAAAAAACAACAGTTTTGCCAGGGACCTCATGCCACAGTAAGAACTTCATTACGATAAAGTCCTTATAGTTCCCGGAGTTTAAAGATTAAAACACACCTTTATTCTGTCTGGACATATCCATGGCACCGTCTTTGGACTTGACGTGTTTATCGAGATGGGTTTTATAGTCCTGAGTTTCTTTCGACAGACGGTTAAGGTTCTCTTCCGCTTGTAGCCGCTCTGATTCCAATCTACTGATTTTTTCCTGAAGGTTTTTTAAAGCAGAGAATATAGCTGTGCAAAAAGATTGAAGAAAATAAATTTAAAAAATAAAATTATATATTTATATTAAAAACAAAAAGGAATTGGGGATACACTCGGAACATGCACCTTGCAGGAAAGTGCTGCCATAGTGACCAAAATTTATACATAATACAGATTAAGGTTGTGTACTCATAAAATACATTTCTAAAATTATAAGGCTAATTACATTGCCAATCCCAGCAAACAAACATGGGGATTCAGTTCCACCATATGGCCATATAGTGTTAAGCCCACCACTAATTCCCAGTTAGTGGGTCCTACACTAATTCCAACATTCCAGAGAAACTGCAATGTTTACATTACAGCACTAAGTCTGCCTCCAGTGTCTGTCTACCAAGCATCCACTGAAGGAGCTTCCTGGATCGAAACGGACCTTTAGTCTGGTATCTGACGCTGGACCTCCTCACGCTCTTCATGAGGGTATCCAGCGTCAGATTCTTCCCCATAGGAAAACATTGATTCAATACGTTCCTATGGGGCGTTCTAATGCGCGCACAACATTTGCCATGCGCTCGCCGCAGGATATCTACACAGTACCGAGGGACATCGGGGGGAGGAGCGCAAAGGAGGGGGGGAGCAATAGTGGCAGGAATAAAGCTTTGTATTCCTGGCACTATAGTATCCCTTTCAAGCAGATCTGTCACCATCAGGGGACTTTGCATGTGTGAGTACAACACGGAGACCACGGGATCCTCCACATAAAGAGCTAATTTCCCTGCAGCTGTCACGGTTAAAGGAATTTACAAGGCTTGGCAACAGTAGCGCCACCTAATCTCAAGCTGTGTCAAACAGTAAAAAAAATACTGAGACAAAGTCACAGAATATCTTTTGGCTGGGTTGGAAAATCAGTGAAACTTCAACAAAGTCAATCTAAGTATTTCAGAAAAATGCTTGCTTTATGAAATGATCATGTTCTATGGGGGGGTGTGGTGACAGTACCGCTTTAAAAGCCAGTCAAGCCCACACTATATGTACTCCCAGTAGATATAACAGATACCAGGACACATTCTTCCTTGGACTGTTTTACATGTAGCGAACTAGAGTTATAACTATTTTCACACAGCACCATTGACAAATGGTGGAATAGCATGGTCTCAGGCAGCCTTTTTACGTTTTTTTTTTTATAAGCCCCTTGAATATCCATAAAGCCGGCATAGTCGCGGAAAGTGAGCAGGTGGCTGTGCTAGCATCTCAGAACGCCCTCATTGCCCAGCACTGTAAGTGAGTTCTTAGATATGCCGAGCAGTAAAATCATATCACAGCATGAGGTCACCCTCTCATTGATAAAGTATGTTAACAGAATGGGGGGCTTATTACACAGCATTTCATTGGTGGATTAGTTTTTGGATGATTTTTCTTGGCTGAGACAAACAGCTGTAGCCACTTCCTATTCTATTAACTAGCATCCATGACAGCACAGCTGCTGCAAGAAGGAACTTGTATGAATAATTTAAGGGTGCTATCAGTATCCAGCAGTTTGTAATAATTTATAAGCATCAACAAAACACTACAGTAAAAAAAAAAAAAAAAAAAAAGTTATCAAGATGTTTTGTAAACAGATTAAACAAGATGATAAAACATTCTAAATAGCTCACTCTTCCCCAATAACCCTCGTTGACCAACCGTGCTCAAACCAGCAATGTCACATTTGGTGCACTGCTCCAGTCCATGCTGCTATGGCTCCAGCTAGTAAATTTAATATGCTACTTATTGAAATACATTAAGGCGTTAAAGGCTGCAAGAGTGTTGGAGAGGGTGTCTAGGCCTTCATCAAGTAAACCTCTACTGCCCAGGTCTAAAAGGTTCCACAGACAAACATGAGAGCAGGGGTCTATCTTTGGGAGTATGTGAGAATGTAGTAGTCCATCCCTGTTACATGGAAGGAAATAGAAACGAAAGCAGGGATGTCTTTATTGAACCCTTGGCATTGATGGATGAGAGTAACAGGAGTTACAACCAGGAAGTTGCTGGGTTATCCTTGCTAATCATGTATGTATGGTGTAAGTCACACATTGTAATTCCCTATACAAATCGAAGAATGGGGTTCACTGTTGAATCTCAGTCACTGGCAAGGTCCTATTCACGTGTAAAAGAAATTTTACATACAAGTATCTATCATTTACATGCACAAGTGACCGCCATTACTTTTTTCTAGCATACAGTGCCCATTGATTTGTATGGGGAAAAAGCCACACCTGTAGCAAAGAACCCAACCCTAGACATGTTTCTTGCTAGCTCATATTGGAAGGGCAGATAAGGGGTTATGGGGTAATGCTTTTAAATTACACCATAAAACATATCGTGATTCAACTGAACCGGATGATTATTGCTATGATTTTCTCTCTCATTTTTTTTTAAATCAGCCATACAAATGCAGTTTAGGTGCTTATTGAGACTTCTTTAAATAAAGTTTGCTGTTTAATAAAATAAGTCTATATGAATATTGTATTAGTTTCCATTGCTAAGACAGGCAGACCCAAGACGGGTAGATTTTTATGGTACTCATAAGGGAATATTGGGGGATATTTACCAAAGTGTTCCGAAAAGTGGCGGTACAATTGAGTTCATTAAAGTGATCTAAAAAGTGACGGCTCTCTTAATAGTAAATTCCACCAGTTTTTGCAAAAAAATGACAAAAAAACGGCACTTTTCCCTGTCAGAAAAAGTGGCGCATATATTCTATAAAACCATTGTGTTGACGAAAAATGGCTCATATTCAAAAACATTGGCAGTCTTTCAAAAGATTGTGTTGCCGAAAAATGGTGCAAATAAAAGTAAGGTGCGAAGAAAAACCAAAAAAACCACACCATACATTTGCCAGAAAAGTTAAAACGACACTGCTAAATCTCAACCATTATTTGCCTATATCAGAGCTGGTTACATGTAGATCTCCAGCTGGCAATAAGCTGCAATATTTATCGATGTATCACACATCAAGCATATAGATTACCTCTGCTATTACTTTCTGGGTAAGCAGGCACATGTTTGCCAAGAGGACACTGCACATCAGAATTAATAAAGGGTTTTCTTCTTGGATAGGTAGCATATGAACTTGCCGAGGGGGTGTCTTGACGGGATTCTTTAGTACTTCCACGAAAGGATGTGTGCGGCTGTACCAGAACAAAAAAAAAAAAAAAATCAAACATTTATGGAATACACTACAAATGTTATTTAACCACCTAAATAGTTACAAATATTGCTCTGCTTTATATAGTGAAGCCTTCTGTAACAAAGTTTCCTTTACCTATTTTATATCCTGCCCCCATTTGAGTTGTAGAATTGAAATAAATCGGTCAGTTAATAAGTGGCATCCTATTGGTAACATCACAAATGAGAAAACCAAGTGTATATTGTTGTTTGACAGATGCATTTTTTTTGTATTTTTGTATTATTTACATATTTTTTTAAAGTGTTTCCCATTTTCATGAATTGTTGTATTTTAAATACTTAGGGGGGAATCTCTGCCAGTCTGGTTTATTTCCAGTGTTTCTATGACAGAATTAGTGAGAATAAACTTGTATGATAGCACACAGTCGGCTCATTAATTTTAGGTCAAAGTAGCTAAAATGGAAAAAAATATAGATATATGCTATGTTGGCCTAAAATTGGCATCGCCTTGTGAATGATCCAGTAGGCTACTATCTGTGCCATATTTATTCTTCATATATTTTTTAAAATCAATTGATATGTGGGAGTGTATACATTGTAGATTGTTAGAGAAAAAAAAGAACAAAACTTCCCAAGCAGGAGCATTTATTGGTAACAGCAGAATCCTCTGCCATAGATCAGGGACAAGGTTTCTACTGGCAGTTATCGGTCACTTACTGTTCTTTAGTAACAGAAAGTGGACATCAGGTTTAACATTGTTAACAGGTTAGCCTGCTGTAGTGGTTATGGTGCCAGGGTACCTTGGCCTGGTTCCCGGAAATGGAGAAAACCATTTAGTTGTGGTTTGCCCTCTTACCTGGGTCCCACGGCTCCCTGCTGCTGTGGTGACATGCTTTCAGCTTCTGCAGAAACCGATGCAGTAGTCATTCACTGGCTAAAAGCGTTAGCTAACCACTCTCAGCCGAAGAATGGCACGTAATGCATGAGTTCCGGCTGGCTGAATCCACCCCATAACGCTGCTGAAGGTGGAGTTGCACCTTCACCAGCCAAGGGGCTAAACTTGATATGTGCAGCGTTTCAAAGTCCAGGCACCATGACCACTTCAAACCACTGAAGTGCTCGGAGTAATCAAATCTTCTGGAATAAAAGGGAATCATGACATGTCACACGTCATGTGTCCGTAAGGGGTTAAACAAGTGAGTCTTATTCAATATACTGATAAGAGACAAAAGGTATTTTTATAAGACGACCTAGAATGTGCTTGTTCTCTTACAACCACACAGCATTTTGCCACTGACAGGGTTATCTACTAAAGTGAAAACCGTGAGGAATTAAATTTAAGGTCAAAGTAGCTCAACTTGAAGCATAGTCGATTTGGAGTTTTGTTTTCAAGTTAAGCCATTACGACCCAAATTGTCTGCAGGCAGGTAAAAATATTCAACAACTGAAAAGGGAAACTCTAGCAATGTTATGCACTAAACTCTAAATTTGAATGAATTAAATCTTTAATTACAAAATGTACTGAAATTTCGCAAATTACATTAGAACTGCAAAATTCTGTCTCAAACAAAAAATGTGTCCGTATTTTTCACCAAAGTGTGAATTGTTGGGAATTAATTGTGAATTTCTATATAACTAAAAAAAAAAAAAAAACCTTTCCAAATGACCTGAAGAGTGTTTTACACTTTACTGAATAGCCCCGAAAGACTAGAGCGGACTTGGAAAACACTTCCAGAGCAGCTACTTTTGTGTAAGCTTTTCAATTTGGATTTAATTTGCTAAAATGTGGACATGAGGGACTGAATGTTGTGAATTGTGATCTACATTCTACATGACGCCCATCGTGTTATTGGACTCAGATGTCAAACACAGTCCAAACCTGATAGACAGAGACGGTTGTCAGGTCTCCTTTGTGTCGCCAATTAATTTTTCTCCCATTCTCCCCATCCTTGACTGGAAGATTTCATCTCAGACAGGCTGTGGGGTTTGGGTTTATTTATTAACCTCCGAATAGAAATACATACGGTAATTTTTGGAGAATTTCTTCTATTGGACTAATTTGGCCTGACAATTGTACCGAGATATTCACTAAAATGAGAATATAAAAAGTACATTTTAAAATTTAAGGTCAGAGCAACCGAAATGAAAGCACGGCGGAGTTAGAGGATATTTCCACTTCGTCTATTTTGACCTTAAATTTGAAATTCACTGTAAATCTTCCCTTTAGTGAATAATAATAATAGATGAAATTCACCATCACTTCCTGACAATTCACACTCCACAGCAGCCTGAATTCTGCCCATCTGGCTGCTGAGTGGATAATTATTTTTGCAGCAACAGCGTCATCCCTGCACTCGTGACGTCATGTTGGCTCATATGACGTCATGTGGATGCTGAGAGGACCCACCAGTGACGCCTAGACCAGAGTGTACACTAGCCTACAGCTGCCTCAATCCCCAGTATCCAGGGGCTGATGGAGGACATTGGGATCTCCCCCTCCCCAGGCTCTCACCGATTTGGACGGATATGCGGCCGCCATGTTGCTCCACCCGCTGTGTGTCTCGGATTCGGGTCACCCCGCTTCACCCATAGACGCCGTGGATCCTGACAGAGGGAGCCCCGTCAATCATCCCGGGGGAAGGGCGGGGCTTAGTGACGACACGCGCTGCCGTCCAATGACACTCCTGGAGGGCGTGGCTAGTCCACCTCCAATAGGAAGGCTAGGGGAACAATAACAAACCGTGTCCTCTGCCGTGACCTACACCCGGCGATCAGCCCGAATATCGGGCCGAATAGTGCGCGCCACACCCCCCCGCCCCGCCTGTCCTGAGCCCCGGGATAGCGAGCTACGCCGTGACTAACATTAACCCTCTGTGTGCGGGTAGGGGGCGGACGGCATTAACCGTCACGCAATTCGGCCGGAAGTTCGTCTCGCGGCGGCGCCCGGCCAATCGAAACACAGATAAAGGGTTGGTACCCGCCCTCACGGCCAGCGCGCTTCCTGATTGGCGAACGAAGCAAGAGGCGCCCTGTGATTGGTTGCTGGGATTCAAACGGCAGCTTCCCGCGTGACCGCCGGCGGTTGTGATTGGCTCCCGCAGCTCTGGCTTTGTCGTGATGTAGATTGTGTCGGTATCCGGTTACAATCAGGTTTTTTTTCTTTTGAGGGGGGGAATCTTTTTCTTTTTTTTCTCCTCTCCTTTTTTTTTAAACCAGCAAGAGAGTCCTGAGCAACAAGCAGCGTCAAACCTGCCTGGAATAGCGTTACTTCAGCGTCAGCCCCTCCGACAGCTTCTCAGAGACACTCAGTCAGACACAGGGCGGCAGCGGGGCTACACTGACTGACACCGAACCGGACTCCCAGAACCCCCCGCGCCACCGGACTCCCAGAACCCCCCGCGATCCCCCTCTATCCCGGTTACCGGACTCCCAGAACCCCCCGGGATCTCCCTCTATCCCGGTTACCGGACTCCCAGGATCCCTCTCTCTGCCCCGGTTCCCGGAGCTGCCGGCTGGGATGGCCTCAGCTCTGTATGCCTGCACCAAGTGTAACCAGCGGTACCCGTTCGAGGAGCTCTCCCAGGGCCAGCAGTTGTGCAAGGTGTGTATAGCGCGCTCCCAGGGGCCCCTCCAGCCGGGCCCCTGTCTGTGTATGGGGGGCCAAGCCTGGACAGCCCTCGGCCACATGCTCAGCAATACCTAATCCAATACTAATGTTGGTTACTGAGAATTAACCTAATAGGTCAACACCCCCGGTTTACATTATTATACTTTATATTATATGGTCACTGCCACGGTCTGTATATCTATATATCACTGACTGTAAGCTGTGCCACGGTCTGTATATCTATATATCACTGACTGTAAGCAGGGCCACGGTCTGTATATCTATATAGCCCTGACTGTAAGCAGTGCCACGGTCTGTATATCTATATAGCCCTGACTGTAAGCAGTGCCACGGTCTGTATATCTATATAGCCCTGACTGTAAGCAGTGCCACGGTCTGTATATCTATATATCACTGACTGTAAGCAGTGCCACGGTCTGTATATCTATATAGCCCTGACTGTAAGCAGTGCCATGGTCTGTATATCTATATAGCCCTGACTGTAAGCAGTGCCACGGTCTGTATATCTATATATCACTGACTGTAAGCAGTGCCACGGTCTGTATATCTATATATCACTGACTGTAAGCATTGCCACAGTCTGTATATCTATATATCACTGACTGTAAGCAGTGCCACGGTCTGTATATCTATATATCCCTGACTGTAAGCAGGGCCACGGTCTGTATATCTATATATCCCTGACTGTAAGCAGGGCCACGGTCTGTATATCTATATATCCCTGACTGTAAGCAGGGCCACGGTCTGTATATCTATATATCCCTGACTGTAAGCAGGGCCACGGTCTGTATATCTATATATCCCTGACTGTAAGCAGGGCCACGGTCTGTATATCTATATATCACTGACTGTAAGCAGTGCCATGGTCTGTATATCTATATATCACTGACTGTAAGCAGGGCCACGGTCTGTATATCTATATATCCCTGACTGTAAGCAGGGCCACGGTCTGTATATCTATATATCACTGACTGTAAGCAGGGCCACGGTCTGTATATCTATATATCACTGACTGTAAGCAGGGCCACGGTCTGTATATCTATATATCACTGACTGTAAGCAGGGCCACGGTCTGTATATCTATATATCACTGACTGTAAGCAGGGCCACGGTCTGTATATCTATATATCCCTGACTGTAAGCAGGGCCACGGTCTGTATATCTATATATCACTAACTGTAAGCAGGGCCACGGTCTGTATATCTCTATATCACTGGCTGTAAGCAGTGCCATGGTCTGTATAGCTATATATCCCTGACTGTAAGCAGTGCCACGGTCTGTATATCTATATATCACTGACTGTAAGCAGTGTCAGGGTCTGTGTATCTATATATCCCTGACTGTAAGCAGTGTCATGGTCTGTATATCTATATATCCCTGACTGTAAGCAGTGTCATGGTCTGTATATCTATATATCCCTGACTGTAAGCAGTGCCACAGTCTGTATCTATATATCCCTGACTGTAAGCAGTGCCACGGTCTGTATATCTATATATCACTGACTGTAAGCAATGCCACGGTCTGTATATCTATATATCCCTGACTGTAAGCAGGGCCACGGTCTATATATCACTGACTTTAAGACGGTCTGTGTATCTATATATCCCTGACTGTAAGCAGTGTCCTGGTCTGTATATCTATATATATCCCTGACTGTAAGCAATGCCACGGTCTGTATATCTATATATCCCTGACTGTAAGCAGGGCCATGGTCTGTATATCTATATAGCCCTGACTGTAAGCAGTGCCACGGTCTGTATATCTATATAGCCCTGACTGTAAGCAGTGCCACGGTCTGTATATCTATATATATATATATATATATATCCCTGACTGTAAGCAGTGCCACGGTCTGTATATCTATATATATCCCTGACTGTAAGCAGTGCCACGGTCTGTATATCTATATATCACTGACTGTAAGCAGTGTCATGGTCTGTATCTCTATATATCCCTGACTGTACTGTATTACGCCTTGGTACTGTGTATTTCCTCCCGTGGGAAAAAGAAGCCCTCTGAGAATGGTAAATGGGTCTTTAATTATATCAATAGTGGCTGCTAAGGATGTATTTATTGCTCACAGATTTATTTAGTGTCATATCTATGTCCAATTGGCTCACAATATAGATACAACCTCAGCACTTTATAAATCTCAAAATAGTAGATGATTGCATCAACTGGTAGATTATATTTTCAAACAATTACAGGTCTATTCACTAAATTTAAAGTTTTATAGTGCAGGTGCTGAACTGAACACCTAGTTTACTTGAAGATGTTCTTCCGATTTCACTATTGTGGTGTGGTGTAAAATGTGAAATTTCAGGAATTGAGTAAAGCCAAATTGCATAGATTAATCCAGCAATCCCAGTGTAGCAAAGGGACATACATGATAAGATCTTCGTGAGACTGATCTTGTGTGTGAATGCCACCATTAAATCTGCCTTTTTACCTTTTATATTATGTGAGGGGATGAAGAAAGACTCTCTCATTAACAAAACAACACATTCTTTGCTAGAGAAAGACCCACCAGAGATTATTAAAGGGACACTATAGTCACCAGAACAACTACAGTTTATTGCATTTGTTCTGGTGAGTAGAATCATTTGATTCAGGCTTTTTGATTTAAACACTGTCTTTTCAGAGAAAATGCAGTGTTTACATTAGAGCCTAGTGATAACTTCACTGGCCACTCCTCAGTTGGCTGCTAGAGCTACTTCCTATCCCAGTCTTGCTTAGTTTGAATCACAACATTCAGTATCTCCTCCCTATGCATGCAGACACTGAACTTTCCTCGTAGAGATTCATTGATTCAATTCATCTCTGAGAAGATGCGGATTGGCAAGGGCTGTGTTTGACTTGTGCTGGCTCTGCCCCTGATCTGCCTCATTCAGTCTCCGCCAATCCCATGGGGAAGCACTGTGATTGGCTCAGAGCAACACTTCTGAGGATGTCAGCAGGCAGCTTGCTGTTCTGAGGCAAACATGGACAAAGCCAGCAGCTTCAGGCTTGAATACAAGTAAGATATGTTACTATATTTAGGGAGGCATAAGGGGGTCAGGGGAACTAGATGGTGGTTTTAACACAAGGGTCAGAAACATGTTTGTGTTCCTGACTCTATAGTGTTCCTTTAACCACCTTTTACCTGAAACGCACCCAGACTTACACATGTACCCAGTTTCCCTGTTTTTGTACTGGAGTAGATGTGAATGTAATACAAAATTACATGTACTTATATTATTATGGTGAATTATATGCTAAGCCTAATCTTCTTGTCTCTTTAGGAATGCAGAATTGCTCACCCCATTGTGAAATGCACATACTGCAGATCAGAGTTTCAGCAAGAGAGGTGAGTGGCTTGCAATGTAGAATTTTATCCACATCAGAATGAAGTTGCTATAGTGCCGGCAGGTTTTTGGGGTTTAACCCCCAAAGTGAAGCCAGTGCCAGTTAGCACTGCCCCTGTCGTTCTACTTTTGTCTCAGGCTTGAATTGGGATGCATATGATAGGGGAGCTGATGACTGGCTGATTAGTAGCTCCCATTCACAAACTGACCTGCGAAAAAATATTCAGTTTCTTATGCTGTTTTGTGAATGGGGAGCTACTGATTGGCTGAGAGCATCCACTGATGCCCTGAGCAGCCAATCTGCGTCGCCCCTGTCCTAGACTTCCCGATTCAATCCTTGGACAAAAACAGAAGTAGAGGGACCCTTTATTGTTAGGAATACAGTTTTTTATTACGAACACTAAAGTTTTCCTTTAACTTTAGAGTTGTAAACAAAATCCCTACTTTATCTTATATTTAAGTGTTCTTGCATAGCAAGACCACTTAATGTTATCTCACATATATATTATTCTTATTATTGCCAAATTTACCACCCTAACTCCTCCCACAGTTTTTACACAACTCCACTTTAGCCAGCTCAAATTTGAAGGGCAATTTCTAAACTGCGACTGTGCCTTCATTTTTAATACTTCAGAGACATATTATGCATCAAAATGTAGGTCTGGGTCTTGTGATTCTCACAATATAAAGCTCTTCGCTGTAGGATGTACAGTTTTTAAAATACGACCGTTTGAAGATGGCAACCGCCAAACTACTCTGACCTGTGCCAGGCAGCAGCAGCAGCAAGTGATGTCATAGACAGGGCCTTTTGTACACCTGCTAATGTTTTATAAATGTATGTTTTAATGTAACTGTGAAGCACTTTGGGCAACAACGTTGCAGTTAAATGTGCTATATAAATAAATAAGTTACTCTGCCCACTACAGTTGTAGACTACTGGTGGAGGCAAGAACACTTCACACAATTTCCCCAGAAATTGTAGCTTTTTTAGTTGTTGGTTGCATTTCAATGAAATTACAATGCACTAAATTTAATTTTTTTTTTTTTTTTTTTAAATAATGATTTTATCTTTATCAAGTAGAGCTGCCACAACCTATTGTCCACCTGCATTAATGAATGTACTTTCTATTGTTTCGGATAATGGATGTTTTCTTTTTGCTAAATAAGATTGTTCATTCATAATTGCAGGTGAATGCAAAGCCAAAAAACTAATTTTTGTGTTCACAAACGAAAGTGCATTCAGTGCAAATCAAATGATAACCGAAAGAAACTTCCCTGTACCAGGAAAAGCTTCAAAAGATACCCGAGGACTTCCTCTGGTCTTCCACAACTTATGTATTTAAAATAGGGGCATATCTGCTAAACAAACAGACTGGAAAGCCATGCAGATCTAGTCACTAAAGTGAGAATTTCAAATTTAAGGTGAAAACAGCCAAACCGGGAAAAAGTCTCAACGTCAACTATGCTTTCATTTCAGGTCTTCTGGCTTCAAATTTGAATATTCACTTTAGTAAATAATCCTAATGTCATTATCGTGCTTGGTTGCTTCTCCAGAACTTAAAATGTATAGCCTTTGTGTGTATCTCGTGTACACTGATTAGAATTAATCTACTTGTATGTTGACTAGCTTGTCTGTTTCTTTCTGTTGGAGGTTTGTTGTGGTACAAGTATTTTTTTGAAATTTCTAAAAATTTATCACACAGTAGCTTGTGGTGGATGTTGTTTTTTTTTGTTGTTGTTTTTTTGTGCTTTAGTTGCCTCTGGGTGTTTCTTAAATCTCTCTAACAAAAAATATAATGGTGCAAATTTCACAATTATATGATGGTCCTCTTTTGCTCTTACACTTTACATTGATAAAAGCAATGTGTTATTTAATTATTTCACACAGCTGTAAAATGCAACCTGGTATTCTGTTATGACAAGCATCTGTGCTTCTTGAGATTTATAGAACAATAACAAAAAATGATTCTTATCCGCTAAATAACCAAATACTTTGTATGTAAACCATTCCTGTAATTCTCTTGTGTTCTCTTTCTAGTAAAACAAACACAATTTGCAAGAAGTGTGCACAAAATGTCAAGCAGTTTGGGACGGTAAGCTGTTATTTATCATACAAACACGTGTGTAGTTTCTACCTGAAAAGGCTATTCCAGGCACCATCATCACTTTGGTGATTTCAAAGTATTGTGGAGCTTGGGAGTCTACATGTGTACTTTGCTATTGAACTCTGCCCTTAAAAAGTTTTAACCAATTTAATGTCAGAGATGTAACTGGCTTGGGTATCATTTACCAGCACAGAACAAGGTTTCCTGGCTGGCCAGTGTCAGTTCTGTGCAAATTGGACATCTGTCATCAGCATGCTGGCAACAGGTGCCCAATGGACGTCTCCTGTCAGAACTGGGGGATGGTGCCCACAGCCTATCCCTTAACCGCTATGACCATCTGTAGTTATTGTGGTGCTTAACCCTTTAAGGACCGAACTTCTGGAATAAAAGGGAATCAGAAAATGTCACACATGTCATGTGTCCTTAAGGGGTTAAGCTCTCCCTTTAAAACTGTTGATTAGTCAAGCTTTAAAATCAAACATAGGTATTTCTTATTTTTAAGGTTTTGCATCTTTGAAACTTTATACTAAAAACATTCAAATGCAAACATTGCTTCTTTGGCAGTGTCTGTTTAGTGAAGCTGCAACATAACTGTATTGAAAGATATATGTTTTAATAATTGACAAAAATACAAATTTTGAGGCACAAGGTTGATTTTTTTTTTTTTCCCCCTCTTTGTATTTCGTTAGCCAAAGCCGTGTCAATACTGTAACATCATAGCAGCCTTTATTGGGACAAAGTGTCAACGCTGCACCAACTCAGAGAAAAAATATGGGCCCCCTCAAACTTGTGAGCAATGCAAGCAGCAGTGTGCTTTTGATCGTAAGGAAGAAGGCAGAAGGAAGGTAAGAATGCAATGGTCTGGTATGACAAGCAACATTTCTTTGTGAAAGGTCATCTGTCCATATTTAAATCTAGTGTTGCAGTACAAACCATACATCTACACCGTGTATCTTCTGGGGATAATTCAAAGGTGCAAGCAACTTGTTTGTAAAATTGCCTTCATTCTTAAAGCAATATAGAGTTGCAAATTAAGGTCGAATTAACCCAAATCTCTAATTTCTCTTCCCCCTCTATTAACAAGACAGAATAATACAATAATGGAATGTCTGCTATTGATTGAATATAGAGAATTTTTCAATTGTAATTAAGCTGTGTCACTTTCCCCAAGGAATATGAAAATGTGAGCTCAAATCACATTCCTATTTGTGCTAATGGCTCTGTACAGAATGAATCTTAGTATTGTGGAATTTTCTGGATGACAACACGGGGAAGGAAAAGCCCTGGCATGATTTTATTTAGTACGTGACTAAGTACATTTGGATGCCAAAAACATGATGTTCCCTCGGACTCCTATTACTCAGTGCTGGTGCTTAGCTTATTGCACAATGTGTATAGTACACATAACATTATTGACGTATGTTGCTAGAAAGGTGTGCATTTGATTCTTACAATGATCATGGATTAGATATTCTTTGTCTCTCGTGTACGTAAATTAAATGTTAGTTTTGACATTTTCTTATCCCCATATGTTTTGCACCAAGATGTGTTTTTTGTTTTTTTTTGTTTTGTTTATTTTAGTTGGCTTATGGTTAAATTTTTGCTTAATTTTTCATGCTGACACTATTTAAATATCTGAACACGTATTTCAATGTGCTGCTTGTTAGAGCATCCTGTACTCTAGCTGGGTACATCCACCAGCTACAGCTTCTTCCCCTATCACCTTGATCCAAAGTCTTCTACTTGGGTCCAAATGCAGTTGTATAGTCTGTAGCGCTTTTATACCCATACATCAGCCTGTAGCTTGATGCAGGGAAATGCAGTTCCAAGAATTGGTAGAGACGTGGTTAAGGGTGAAACTAGGACTGATTTTATTGTGGAAACGTATACATATTTATGTTCCGAAAACCCACTTAACATGCAATATTGTTAGTATGGCCACACAAAATCCCAATGGCTGACTTAGTCCTGGAGCTCTGCTTGGGCAGCCCAGGTTGGTATTCCATGTCACCATTTACCCCAGAAAGTTACAGGGTGACTTGAACATAGGAGGGAACAAATAAACCAGAAACTCTGTCTTCCCATACGGCTCCCCAGGCCAACACCCCCAAATAGATTGTGATTCCGGTGTGCAGTAGAGTAGCAGATCCATGGAAAAGGTTGGTGATGGCATCTGACCCAAGGGTTTCCCTTCACCCAGCCTTCCTAAAGGTTATCACACAAATACCAATCAGCACCTTCGTATTGAGTATAATTGTTCTTTTCTTGTGCCATAAAAATGAGTCCACATTTCAACACAAACATGGGTCTTTGTGTAAGTCAGGCTTGGACAAACAAAGTCCCTTTATGAGTTGGAATATTGCCTTTGTGATATTATAATAAAATCTCCTATTAGGCTAAAGGAGAC
The DNA here is from genome assembly GCF_036172605.1 of Pelobates fuscus. Lineage (NCBI taxonomy): Eukaryota > Metazoa > Chordata > Amphibia > Anura > Pelobatidae > Pelobates > Pelobates fuscus. The sequence continues at coordinate 455,111,616 of NC_086317.1, forward strand.
TGGACGGTTTACTGAAATGTGTTTCTTAAAGATAAGACCTCCTTTCTTGTAGGAAAAAACTGGGCATGTTGCCTGCCTTGTAGCAAATGCTGAGGTTGTGTGTGAGTATACAGTTCTATTTATGATATAGTAATGTGTTCTTGACATTGCTTATATTTGGTTTTCTTGTATCCAAGGTTGATGGGAAGTTGCTGTGCTGGCTTTGCACGCTGTCCTACAAACGAGTACTTCAAAAGACTAAAGAGCAGCGGAAAAGTTTGGGCTCCTCCCATTCCAATTCTTCTTCCTCATCTCTTACGGAAAAAGACCAGCCTCACTCCAAACATCACCACCATCATCATCACCACCATCACCACAGACATGGCAGCAGCCACCACAAGTAAATATGTTTTAACAAAATGTTTTATAAATGTATTTTTTAATGTAACGGTGAAGCACTTTGGGCAACAACGTTGCAATTAAATGTGCTAAATAAATAATAAGTTACTCTGCCCACTACAGTTGTAGACTACTGGTGGAGGCAAGAACACTTCATACAATTTCCCCAGAAATTGTAGCTTTTCTAGTTATTACTGGTATTTATATAGCACCAGCATCTTCCGTTGTGCTTTACAATATTATCAAAGGGGGAGATTTAACTATAAATAGAACAATTACAAGAAAACTTACAGGAACAATAGGTTCAAGAGGGCCCTGCTCAAACTAGCTTAGTCTATAGGAGGTGAGCATAAATCCCAACAGGACAGGAGGTATTAAACGAGGTGGAGTGAAGCAGAGCTGGAGGAGAGAATAGTGTTTCTCTTTAGGAGAGAGCAAGTGGCAGGTATGTCAGGTAGAGGTTACTCTGGGAGGCCTTAAGCTTTCCTAAAGGGATGAGTTTTGAGGCACTTTTTAAACGATTGACGACTAGGGGAGAGCCTAATGGTTGTAGGCAAGCTATTCCGAAGGAAAGGAGCCACCCGCGAGAAGTCCTGCAAGTGTGAGTTGGCCGTATGGGTGCGAGCATACGCTGAGAACGTTGAGTATGAGTAAGATGTGAAAATTTGAACAGTTATTATTTATAATGACCTATTCATATATTGTTGGAATTAAAAAAAAAATATTTGTCGTTTGGTGTTCATAAATTTAACTAAAAGACCTCCTGCATATGGTCAGATGTTGCAATAATCAGACACAGAATCTGCAGAGAATTGGTACATGTTTACTCAATAGCTCCACGTTATGTCTGATTACTAAATGTGCATCACACCTTTTTGTGTCTTTCAGCTGCTATCACTGTGCATATATACATTGATTATCAAATGCATAACTCATTAAAATATAATTATTTCTCTTAATTATAGACTAGGCAGTCTAAGTCCAGAACCAGAGCAGGGAATTTGGAAACAAAGGTAAGTGTCCATGATTTGGCACAACACACATTAAATGCAGTGTCTACTGTGTTATGTACAGTCAAACATTACAGCTGTAAGTGTCTGTACATTATGTTAGCCAAGTGCAAAAAAGCTAATGACATCAGGAATTTGAGAACAGACAATGCAGTTGTCAGTAGTTTAAAGAAACACTATAGTCACCAGAAAGACTACTTCTTAATATAGTGGTCCTGGTGTCTATAGCCAGTCCCTGCACTTTACACAAAGAAGTCCATTTTACATTTCTGTTAATAACTATTTTTTATGGGTGCCAAATTTATAATAAATGTAAATGTTTAGTCCTAAAACTAGGATCCTAGGTTGCAAATAAAGTAAGGTTACTGGGTATAAAGGTACAATAGGCAAAAAGAGGGCTTAACGCTAGATATGCTAATTACAAAACTAGAGCAGAAGAGAAATGAATAAACGATAAGTAAACAAACACACGATGTAAAACACAATATATACATTTGACGTAATAGTGGAAGATTAAAATAAAGTATATACAATTTATACAAGATCTGCTCAATGCAGTGCTGGAAAGGAAGGGTCTGTAGTCACATCATATTTTTGTGTGTGCGTGTAGGTTCTGTAGGAGGAAACAGGTGCTCGACCCACTGTAATCAAGCATGATACTTCAGATATCTGAATCCATACATTGTATTTGCATACTAGCACAATCTAAAGGTGGAAATATCAGCACATGTCTGCAGCGAATCTTTTTTGTTTGGTGAATGACAGATTCACTGTGTGATATGACTAAGTCAAGGTATATGATCGCTGGACAAGGCAGGTGTTTTTGAAATGTTGTGTTAGAGGGCTGGAGGAGGCTGTCTATTTGAATCTGATTTTACTTGTGTGTGTTTGTTTATGCTTACAATCTATGAAAACATTCTTTTTTACAGTCATAAATCAACAACCACAATTCAGAATGAAACTCCAAAGAAAAAACCTAAACTGGAATCCAAGCCATCCAATGGAGACAGGTATATATTACACTTTGTAGCACATGTTTCTCGATCCTATTAACACACAGGTATTCACAGGCTAATCTTTATCACCGGGTACAATTTATAAAGGGTGCTTGCTGCACTACATTCACTGCAGTATGTCCAACAGAACTTTCAGGTTTTTTTTTTTTTTTTTTGTCTGACTTTATTCCATATCTATGACTCAAGTAGATTATGTATACTGTTTAAAAAGTCTACTTCTGGTTTGAACAAAATAATCTTATTTTTATTTGTTTTTAATTATGGGGTTTTACAAATTATAACCATCATTTGGAAGTGTCTTTTAAAGCTCAATGGGTATAATCTTGTTTCATAATAAAGTTGTTCTTGTTTGTTTTGTTTTTTTTAGTAGCTCAATCAATCAGTCAGCCGACAGTGGAGGTACAGACAACTTTGTCCTCATCAGCCAGCTGAAAGAGGAGGTGATGTCTCTGAAGCGTATGTTGCAGCAGAGGGATCAGACCATTCTAGAAAAGGATAAAAAGGTACTTGCATGTTTCCTCTCTTAATTTACAGTAAATCACTAGAAAATATTACATGTGAAGTGTCAAAAGTTGCTGGTGTATCTGTTTTTATAGGTCGTGATTTCTTGTGTTTTTGTTTTTTTTCCACCCCCAGACCCCTCTTCCTACCCATACATTATTTTAAATCCATAGATTTTTGTAACCTTATTGGCGGCATATGTGTAGCAAAAACATATCGCACTCAAATCCCATGTTTATATATATATATATATATATATATATATATATATATTTAAACTTTCCTTTTTAAATTTTATTTTCATATAAAATCGTAAAAAAAATGTTTATGGTGGTATTACTTGCCTTATGAAGTGTCTTGTCTTTTCATTAGCTAACAGAATTGAAAGCTGATTTCCAGTACCAAGAATCTAATTTGAGGACAAAAATGAATGGCATGGAAAAAGCTCACAAAGAATCTGTCGAGCAGTTACTGGTAGGTTAAAAGTAAATGGCTTTTGGCACATTCTATTTTCTGGCATGTGCAGTAATAAACCCACTAATCGAAGGTATGTGTATGGAAAATTAAATTTACAGTACAGGAAATGTACCTATGTAAGCAGTCTTGACTGACCATTTAATGGTCAGGCTTTTTTAACATACTTGGTTATAGAGCTGTAAGCACCAAAACAACTGCAATGTGTTGTAGTTATGGTGCCAGGAGAACCTGGAGCTGTCACTGAATAATGTATAAAGATGGCATGCTTCCGCTATAGCATATCTGTGCCGACCAGAAGTGTCATATAACCAATTTAACCGGTTACTGTGGGACAAAGTCAGGGATTCTTGGAATTGTAAAAAGTAAAGTGTACCGTACTGGTGATTATGCTTAGACTAAACATTTAAATCTGAGTAGTCTCTGAAGTTTGGCTAGTAAATGCCAAACAACGCTTTTTTTTTTTTTTTTTTTTTTTTTTTTATTAAAAAAATGAGAAATATCCAAGTTTGTTCTCACCGGTTGGTCTAAAATTACATTCATTATGATTTTTTTTTTTTTTAAACATTCACTATTGGTGATTAAAGCCATATTGTAACTCTTGGGCAGAGGGTGGTAGGACTTAAAAGCCATAATGATTTTGGGGTCCACTACTTACACAGGGATCTCTGTAATAGTACTTAAGTGCTACAACAAATTTCATTCACTTCAAATTTATTTATTTATGACTGCTATTTATAAAGCGCCAACAGATTCCGCAGCGCTGTAAAATAAGTGGAGAACGTACAATATACACAGACAAATACAAGAGGTAGAGAGAGCCCTGCCTGAAAGCTGATATCTAGCCATTGGAGCCGTTTTATACAAAGTGCTTAGCTAGATGGCCCGTGAGGTTACAATCTAAATGATACAATGCAGATTTGAGACCAGAGGTAGCAGGGGAAATTTGGAGGTGATGGCTAAAATAGTTAACAGAGAGAAGCAGCTGTTGGTAAAATTATGAAGGGAATGAAGAGGTAATTGAGTGAGAATCTCAAACAGGGGGGACCTGGGTGGGTGGAAAGTGGTGAGAAGAAAATGCAGAGTTTGAGTGTGAAGTGAGGCCTGAAGAACAGAGATGGAGATTGAACAGGTATATGAAGGTAGGGGGGGAGTTGACTAGCCATGTGTTGAGTATAATTGGAAAGTTTAGCAACCAAATTAACTGTGTACATGAAGTATTGGTCAGAAACGTTATGACAAATGACAATAATACAAACTGCATGCACAGAAAATTACAGTGGCAAACTCCAGGTATAAATGGTAAACATTCTATAGTAACATCCATATATAGTAGCAATCCAAGAATAAATGAGGATTAGTATCTTCGAAGATTCAGTCAGTACCTGATCGTGGTAAGATTTTCTGCAGGATGTTAAATGCAGAGCTTCACTGAGTATCTGTTTATATATCTTGGAGCGCTGCAGTTTTAACGAACTACAAAAAATATTTATATCTAAAAAGTGTATATTATTCATGAAAAGAAATCTGTAGTTTTAAAAGCAGATTCATCATCCTTTTTAAATGGGTACTATATGCACCCCTTAATGTAGTGGTTCTGGTGCAAATAGTCTGACTTTTTAAAGATTTGATCCAGAATAAAAACAGGGGATGTTACCCACCGAATCTTTGCACCACACCCGCTACACTGAGCTATAGCATTTATGGTGCAAAGAGTGCCAGTTTAATTTAGGGTTTGCAATATATTTCCCATCAGTTTTTAACCCCTTAAGAACCAAACTTCTGGAATAAAAGGGAATCATGACATGTCACACATGTCATGTGTCCTTAAGGGGTTAAGAGAGCACTACTTTATAATAACGTTATATCTCTATTGCAATTTTAATCCTTCATCTGCTCTGAAATTATCACAAGTTATTCTATAAAAGCTGTCCGGTTACCTATTTGCTATCTACTTCTCTGCTACTCAAGATATTCTGGTTTGGCTGAGTTTGAAAGGAGTTGTAGGTAAATCTAACCTTTTTGTAATCCCCCATCTTTAATTCCTAATCTGTATTCATTATGCCTAATCTTTTACCAGAAATTTGAAGACTGAGCTTGCTTTACACTTTCATTTATTTTAATGATGACAAAAAAAATTTAAATCCTCTCAACTATGTATGCGTTACAGACCTAACCTAGGTATTGTACCATCTGTTTACTAAATTTGTGTTTTTTTGTTTTTCTTTTGTAGGGCAAAAACAGAGAACTATTGAAACAAGTCGCCGCTCTATCAAAGGGTAAAAAGTTTGATAAAAGCGGCAGCATACTGACCTCTCCTTGAGGAAATGTTTCACAGGAAGGACACGGTGTAATTCTGTGAAGCCCTTAAAAATATTAAGTATGAAGGGAATCTATAGTATCCTTATAACTATTTTTATTTTGTTTGTAATCGTAATACTGGACTTTTTAACTGTTTAAACTCCTATGACAAAATCAACTTCAGCTGGCTTGAAGACACAAGTATTTCATTTCTGCAAGGGAAACTTATCTCAGCAACTGTGTTCCTTTTTTTAAAAAAAATACAAGGCAATAAACAAAACAGGCAAACATAAATATATCGGCAGGTGTTCTTGTGTCAATGACAAGTGTTTTTGTTTTTTTTAATGAGCGTCTTACATCTGTGCCGAATGTAGTCTTGGTTTTAGCGGGTAGGTTTTTTTTTTCAGACCTTGATGATATTTTTCCTTTGTGTTACAATATGGCAGGATAAATCTTGGTGCTTAACCTTGTCCATGCTGGAGAGACAGACATTGTGTTAAAAATAAATACAGTGTGGTTCCTTCCAGCATTGGTGCGGTTAAAAAAAACAAAAACTACTGTGTAAATAAATCTAGATTTCAGATATCTATTGAGTAATTTGTAGTTTCTTTAATATAATAATGGAAATCCTAATTTTATCATAATTGTACAGTGCCTGCTAGGATTAAAAAGGTATGTTTTTGTAAGATCTGTTTTATCACTTGCAAGTGCCTTTGTTGTAATTTTAATTTGTAAAAGTTGTCAGCATTGGGTGGTGTACATATTTTTTTTTTTTCTATGTATGTATCAAAAACCTGTTTGTGTACATATACCTAAGATGAGAAGAGTTTTTTAAATCCAAGGTTAACAATGCTCATTGATAAGGAACCCCTTATCTGTATTGATAAATCATGGAGTCTCAGATTGATTTAAAAAAAAAAAACACACACCAGTTTTAACTTCTTAAAGTGCAACAGGCCCTTAAATAGAGAAAAATGGGGGGAAAGCAAGACAAACAATTCTGTACATATGGAATTGTGGAATTGACAAAAAAAAAATGTATATTTTACTTGAGTTAATCTGGGTCCTGTGCAAGATATGTTTTAACAATTCATATACAATCTTGTTTTATTTTTTAGGATAGAAATCCTTTCAGTATACAATGTGTGGGCACGTTCACATTTTAAATCTTTTTTTATTATACACTCCCTTAGCCATGGCAAATATTTTGTCTAAACCTATTTGCAGTGTGATCAGATGTCTGCGGTTTTAATGTTAACAAGACTTTTTTTTTTTTTTTTTTTAATTTTTTTTTATGGGCAATCAGACCTATTTTGGCCATATTAAACACCTGCCATTGCACTCATTATATTAATTATTGTCTAGAAATTCCTCTTGCGGTTGTAGTAAAATAAGTCTTGGACAATGATGGTTAGTCCTGTCTTTCCAGAGAACTGTGAACAATATTTCCTGTGTTGCTTTGTAATATGAGAAATATCTTTCCTAGGCCTTCTGGCTACCTGGAGAGGGTAATGATGATGTCTGATTTTAATATAAGCATATTTGCACAGAATTCTGGAACTTTAAAAGTGAGTTTTGAAATGGCTGTTTTTTATTTAATAGGTCAATTATAGTCAGGTTTTTTTTTTTTTTTTTTTTAATTTTCCCTCCGTTTTTGGGGGGGTGTTTTTGACCGGTTTCTTGGTGAGAAGTGATCAAACCTTTCTATCAAGTTTAAGATTAATCAAGATTAAAAAGAACACTCCAAGCACCATAACAGTCTGCTCTAGTAATGCAAGGAGGAATGCCCTGTTGTCGTCATGGTGCCTGCAGAATATCAGCTGCATCCAGTTGAGCCAGATGTCGCTAGAGTAAAGGTCATCCATTGTGGAATCGTACTCATTGACTGACTGAAAGCTTTCAGTCAATGACTGCAGTATTGCTTTGCTCTACATAGCAATGCAGACTCTCCTGCTGGAGACAACCAGCTGCAGCTGATACAGGATTTGGGTAAGTTGTAAAACAGTGCTACAATGGTTTAGATGTCATTCTGTGGGATAGTGGATGGCATTCCAGACATCAATAGCACTACCGCAGGCTGCAGTGGTTATGGTACTCGGTGTTCCTTTAGAAAATGCCTGAATTATTCCATACTCCTTTATTTCAGTGGTCCTTCTAAGAAGACCTCTCTGCTTGGTGACCTTTTGTAGTATTGCTTAATTTTAAAATGGCTTTAGTTGAGCTTTGTTACCCCGTGACTGATAACGAGCATGAGTTTGTGTAATTATACCATAGGAGATTGGGGGAAAAATGTGAGTTGCATCACTGTTTTAGCAAATTAACGGGGAATGAAAAACAAAATGCGTTTCTCACTCAAAGCTCAATTTAGAAATCATGTATACCTCGAATAGGTTTTTATCAAATTCCTAATCTTTACATAAATCAAAACTAAGTCTCATTTGATTTGCAAGCAAGGCAACAATTAATTATATAATGAACACTGTATCCTCACACATGAATTAATCACTGCTGTACATTTTAAATTACATGTGACATAGACACCTGCTGTTTTTTATTGTATGTGTTTTGAGCTTTTTGTATTTACTCTTTGATCAGTGCATGTAATTTAAATAACATTTGACAGCAAAGTCTTGTTTAGTTGCACCCACACCTGATACTTCGAAAGAATACCTTGAGTATTAAACCTTTATTAGGTTGAAATATTTTAATAGTCTGTGGACCTTTTGCTGGGTCCTAATTTGGGCAATATGGGGGGATATGCATCATACGAGTGGTTGCTATGTGTTACGGTAATTTGATTTTCTATTTTTTTTCCATCTTTATTTTGTTTAATCTGTCATCATGTGTAGGTTTGGTTGCATTCTGTCTAATTTTTTCCCCTCTCTGTGTATTTAACTGAAAACGACCTTTCCTACAATGGAAGACTGGGTCGTCTTGATTTTATATTCTTCCCATGCATTATACAAAATAGCGTTTTTTGTTTTTTTTATATATATATACGTATTGGGTTTTTTCAAAAGGCTTTCTGAATTTTTTTTTTGTTTTGTTTTTTTAGGGGCTTCACAGTATTAAGTCCAGATTGAAATGTTTATAATCCATAACCTCGTCTTTTTAACTTGAATTTTAACGAATATTGTTTTAAAAAAAAAAAGAGAGAGAGAGAAATAAAGGCAAAAAGTATATTTGAATTCTATTGACTGTCATTGATCTGTAATGAAATTAATTGACTTGGATTTCCTTTTTAATGTGGATTGGATAAGATTGGATAAGATGTAATGTATTGTGCTTTCCAGCCTGTTTTGTTGAGTAACAGTACCTAGTTAAGAACTGTTTTTGTGCATATATGCTTGTGAATACGCGCAAAGTACATAATGTACATTTGTCCAGATATGCAGTCTGGAACATAAGCTTTTTAACATGTATAGACTGTTTGGGATCTGTACTTGCACACCTTTCTGTTGGCATTTTGTATATATATTTTTCTTTTTTTTTCTAAATCCAATCTTTCACAATAAAAACTTGTTTTAAAAACATGGGCTGTTCTGGGTTTTTTTTTGTTTTTGTTTTTTTTAAATTTGTTTTGGGTTATGCTCACCAATATTTTGAGACCTTTATAATAACTTAAAGGTAAACTATAGTCACCAAAATAACTTTAGCTCAATGGAACAGTTTTGGTGTATAGATCATGCCCACTGCTCAATTCTCTGCCATTTAGGAGTTAAATCAATTTGTTTCTGAAGCCTTAGGCACATCTCCCTGCAAGTGACTTAACCCCTTAAGGACTGAGACAAATGTACTCGCTGTGATCAAAACAAAACGTAAACAAAAACTAATTTGCGCTATATGTCTGTTCAGGCGTAATTCACATCTTTTATATTATGTGCACCCACACTTATTACTGTATCAGTTTATTCAGGGGGAACAGGGCTTTCATTTAACATCAAATATTTAGTTATGAGACATAATTTAGTATGAATAAAATATAAAAATCGGAGAAAAGAATAAAAAAAAAGTTCTGCATGACATTCTAACTGTGAATATCATAATACTGTTTGCTTTTACTGCAATAAAATACACATTTGTATTCAGCGATGTCTCACTTGTAAAACAGTACCTCCTATGTACAGGTTTTATGGTGTTTTGGGAAGTTACAGGGTCAAATATAGAATGTTACATTTTTCAGTTTTTTTCACATTGAAATTCGTCAGATTGGTTACTTTGCTTTTGAGACCGTATGGAAGCCCAGGAATGAGAATTACCCCCATGACAGCATACAGTTTGCAAAAGTAGACAACCCAAGGTATTGCAAATGGGGTATGTCCAGTCTTTTTTAGTAGCCACTTAGTCACAAATAAAATAAAAAAAATATACAGTATATATATATATATCTCATGCTTGCACTCCAGTTCAGCAATCTGTATATAGCCCGGTGCTTGTCGGCATAAATAATAAATATGAAGATATGAAAAGCACTCCAAGGACTTCGTATAAGGTGAAAAAACAAACTTAGCTTTATTCAGCAACTGCCAAAAGTGATCAACGTTTCAGTCCTTTGTCAGGACTTTCATCAGGAATGGCCCGCGGGGGCCGAAGAGGAAGGAGGGGGCTCCCAGGTAAGTCCCCATAACGCGATCGCCAGCGAGCGGGTAAGTACATAGGACGGCAGGGACGTGCTATGCCGCCCCCCCAGCGTTTAGAGCCAGTTCCCGAAGGACAGCATAGCACGCACGCCGTCCTTAAGGGGGTTAAACAGCCTTCCTAAACACTTCCTGCAAAGTGCATCTAAAGTTTACACTTCCTTTTTTGCAAATTCAGTTTAATCTAGAATTTATCTCCTGATCTTTTAGAGGCACTACAGTCCCTGTCTCCTTAGTACTGCAATGTTTACATTGCAGCTTTAAGATATCCTCAAGTGGCTGTCTACTGAGGATGTCTTAGAACTGCAATGTAAACATACTGGACTCTAGGCCGCCTAACTTACACTGTACTGTACTTTCTCACGCTTTGCATGAGGACGTCCAGCGTTGATAAAATACCCATAAGAAAGCATTGATTAAATTCTTTCCTATGGAGAGAGCCTAATGTGCATGTGTATTAATGACCCACGTCAGAGGCGGTGGTGTGCTAAATCCGGGTGATTGCAGTGTTTTTTAACCCCTTATCTAGGTGAGGGGGCGCAAGGCAGATGGGGTACTAGAGGGAACTATAGTGTTGGAAATAAAACCTTGTATTCCTAACACTAGAATCCTTTTAAAGTAAGATTGAAAATTTAAAGCTTTTATTTATTTTTATATTTTTAAATGCAGACTGCGTCCTTGGGCTGCATGGACAGAAGCAAAAGTGATTTAACTCCTAAATGGCGGAGAATTGAGCAGCGGTACTTGAGAGAAATGATCTATACAAAACAACTGCTTCATTAAGCTAAAGCTTGTTTTGGGGACTGGTCCATTTTAAAGTGTACACACACGTTATTTTAACCCCTTAAGGACCAGACTTCGGGAATAAAAGGGAATCATGACATGTCACACATGTCATGTGTCCTTAAGAGGTTAAATGGACAGTGAAGGCATCCAGACCAATTTTTCCCTATGAAGTAGTCTGGGTACAGTGCCTCTGTGCAACCCTGCAACTCTGTCCAACACTAGAGGCACCTCCTCTTCGTAGATATAAACGGTTATAGATTGGTGCAGTGCTGTGTTTTTACGCACGAGCCTCCTTGTATTAGATTAGGTGTGCCCAAAAGGTAGATCTCCAGATGTTGTTTAACTACAACTTCCATGATGCTTTGCATGCCTTTAGAATGGCAAAACATCATGGAAGCTGTAGTTTTAATGTTGAGGATTTCAGCCAGGAGAGCAGGTGCTGAAAGGTAAGTAATACTATATATATATATATATATATACACATATATATATATATATATATATATACACACACGCTTTAATTTAAAAGTTAAACTACAACTGTACATAGTGCTAACAGATTTGCTAGATAATGTATAGTTTGTGAGGAATAACGTACTTAAAAATATCAGTAATCCATTATGTGCCGTGCCAAATACAACAAAAAAGACTGGCGAAAGTCCTGAAAGATTCCCTCGTAAAACAAAAACGATCCCTCTATATTCACTCAAGCCTAGCCAACAAAATGAACAATTTCAAAATATGAAATATTCAATATATAAATAAAGGAAATATGTGACCGCACAAAGTACATCTGTTCTACATATTAGGCCGCAGTATGAGGAATCCAGTAAAACCGCTCAAAAAGGGCAGACAAATGTTATTTCTGAACGTACGGCCCGCAATTCATGTTCCAACTTGTGCTAAAGCTACCGGAAATCGTGCAGATTTTTTTAATGATCTGCCAAGAGAATGGAGGGTGTTTGTAAAAACAGAGGAACAATCTATGTGTACAGTCAGAGCTCCAGATAATTGCGACACTTTCTAATTCTGGCAATATGGACTGAACTTCTATTTTGTTGTACCGTGTGTATTCCCCTCTCCTTGTACTTTTCGTATGCTGTTAGGAATGAAAGGCCCTAATGTATGGCTTTAGAGGATGAACTATCTGAATGTTAGTGAAACCTATGTTCAAGTGTTTAAAAAGAAAGCCCTGAAGGGAGAAACACGTGGAAATTTTAATAAAGGTATTTTGGCTACTTTCTTTGTTGTGAGTTAGCCATTTTATCTTTTTTTTTTATTATTATTTTACTACCTGGCATCTGTGTTTTACTTGTTCCAGAGAGATTCTACTCCAAAGCATCCTTGGTGGAGATTATAGCACTTACACCCTGTCATTGAGCAGTGCATCTGCCCAATTAAATGTGAGTGACATTTGGTATTTTTTATACACTCTCCTGGTTTTATCACAGTGAGCACTATTTTAGTTTTTTATGTTACATATGGTCCCCATCTGATGAGGTATCTACTTACAACACTCCCTCATGTATCCCATAAGTGGGGATTATACCACTGTATGCGGTTTATACTAGAGCTAGTTTTTAGCTCTCAAAAACGTGAGTAGGACCATATAGACCTTATCTCTGTGGCGCCACTTTTTTATGCTTCCTTATACCTATAGGGCCTGTGAGGGAGCCCGATCCTTTAATTGTGCTGCCTTTATTTAAGTTTTTAAGCGCTGATCCTTCTGTACACTTTTCAATCAACGGGCTTGTGCTGGGAAATGTGCCTAGGGTCTGATGTTGGTTGCCATTTGGTAGAGCTTGATGGTATTAAGAGAGCGTTTTAAATTGAGGTGGCAAAAATAGATAAACGATACTGTGTATTCTAGTGAATGAGTGTTGCTAATGTGGTAATCAGAGGCAAAGTTGTGATAAGTTTACAAGTGATATGAAACTTTAGTGTAGCTGCCTAATGAGTCTCATGATAGTGAGGGATGAGGACCTGCCTTTGTTAATGATGTCACAGGCTGCTTTATTGACGTAAAAAATATTTACCTGCTTTCCACTGATGCCCCCAGGCCTTCGAGGCGGCCACAATAGGGTAGACTTTAGGGATGTGCATGGGCAAAAAATTTGGTTTTAGAGGAAGGTTGGTGTTGGGGGTTAGGGTTAGACTCCTGTCATCATTCCCTTAATTTTCCCTTCCTTTCCTGCTTTGCCACTTTTCAGAAATCCAAAGCACTTCGGCACTTCCGAAAATCTGTTCGGTTCGGCACTTCAAAGCGTTTAATTTAAATTTGGACCAAAACAAATTGTACATGTCTAGTAGACTTCAAACAAAGCTGAAGTTGTGTGGAACGAGGGTAGACCAAGGGTCTCGACTGGCCATGAGTCTCTGAATCAGGAGTCACCAAAGATCGCTGCCCTGTGTGGGCTGCAGCATCGGTCCAGACTATGGGGGAATGAACATTGCTTTCCCATTCCAATGGGATAAGAACCTGAGCCACGTGTGTAAATCTGCTTTGGCGTGCATATCCAAAGACGTGATACTATTGTCTGTATGAAGATGGGGAAGAAGGCTCAGCAATCGGGAAATACCCAACCCTGTGGAATTATTCTCCTAGCAAAGTTCAACGTGCCCAGTAAAGATTGTAGTTCTACCCTAGTACACGTGTTCTTGGCAAGAAATCATTCCAGTTTCCCTGATTTTCTGTACCTTCTCTATCGGTAAACTTGCTTGTAATTTTACCGAGTTTAGTTGAATACCCAGGCAGATAACTTTCGTAGAAGGACCTACAGTTTTTTCCTGTGAAAGTGGAACCTTTAAGGGATGAACAAAAGAAAAGCTTAAAGTCATTGAAAATGTCTTTTTTCCCCAACCAAGCACCAACCCCTGCCTTCAGTATGGCATAGTCCACTGTAGCATAGTGCAAGGAAAACTCTTCGGAGGGGATCAGTGAATTGAGGCTTGGAGTAGGCAATGAATGTGAATCTGATAAATCAATAATGAGACTTTTTTTTTGTTAGATTTCCCTGTGACTATACTGTAGCGGAGAGCCGATCTTGCACAGCTATTCTCCACTAGAGATTCCAGTGAGGCTCAGGAACAAGGTGATGTTAAGTCCATAGGCAAGGTTTCCAGCAGGTAAAGTAATACAGCAGTATCCCCATCGCAATCCCAATAACTGGACGACACACAGTTTCAGGAGTAGACTGACAAGCTTTATTCCACAGTTCCTTATAAAGCCCTCTCCCATGCAAGGGAGGAGGTTCTATCACTTAAGACATTATCCAATCTCTAAGTAGTAACCTCCCACAGATCTCCTCCCCTCCTCTAGCATCATAATCCCCTTATTGTGTACACAGTTTTCCCCGAGTTTTGGATGTACCCTAAATACTTGGGGTACATCCACAAATCCAACATCCCCAGATAGCTCTATTCTGGGGGACCAACATACTTAAAAAATTAGCCCATTCGGATGAATGGTTCGTGAGATATGGGGTTCCAAAGATTTGACCGACCGCATGGGTAAAGTATCCGAAAACAGTTCCATGCATTTTGGCCCTGCGGTCGGTCACAAACAAGGGAATGAAAACAGGCGAATTGCCTGTGTTATAGAGCCTGGAGAGGGTTTGAATGAATTCCCTTGTTTATGGGGCTCTTTCTACCGAACGGCGGGTCATTCGGTAGTTTCCATACGAATTTCTGGAAGTATGGAGGTCTCAGCGGTGTTTGCCTAGTCAAGTGTCCGATTTTAGTTCCAGACACTCGACGGCAAAACACCGCTGTTCGGTAGTTTAAGATGGCCGCCGCCACGTGTTTGTTTCCCGAATGGCGGCCACCCAGAGGACAAAGACCACACTGCACTGATTGCCAATTACCTGTTTGCAACATTGTTGCAAACAGTAATTGGAGGCACACTCATTCCTGGGTGGTCTGGTTGTTCGGTAGTTTCATTCCCTTGTTTTATTTGAATGATTCTACCGAACAACTAGAGGAATACAATTCTTTACATACATTTAACTGTCATTATACCCGGATACCATGCTTTCTATACATGTACATACACATTAAACCAGCCATATGACCAAATACACTTATTCTCATACATGTCGTGGGACAGCCCGGTACCAATCCGCTACACTGCTCCCCCTTGCCCACAAGCCGGCATACACAGTCTGATCCAACACGGATCGGCTTGGGGATGTCCGGGGGCTCACGGATCATTTCTCTAAGTCAGTTTGTCTTGACAACCCGTCAGCATTTCCATTCTGCTTACCCGGCCGGTACTGGATATTAAAGTCAAAAGGCTGTAGCGCCAAACTCCAGCGCAGCAGCCTGGCGTTGTCTCCAGCCACCCGGTTCAGCCAGACTAACGGGTTGTGATCCGTGAGCAAGGAAAAGGGCTGTCCATATAAATAGGGTTGTAGCTTCTTTAGGGCCCACACCACAGCCAGGCATTCCTTTTCGATGGCGGCGTAGCTTACTTCTCGAGGTAACAGTTTGCGACTGATGTAAGCCACTGGATGTTCCCCGCCATCGGCCCCGACTTGACTCAGTACTGCCCCCAATCCAAACATAGAAGCGTCTGTGTGAACAAGAAAACGTTTAGTTGGATTGGGAGCTGCCAAGACAGGGGCATTTATCAGTGCATTTTTCAATTGTTGGAATGCCTGCTCACACTCCGGGGTCCAGTTTACTTGGCGGGGAAGGTTCTTACGGGTCAGGTCAGTGAGGGGTTTGGCCAGGGCGCTATAATTGGGAACAAACTTCCGGTAATACCCTGCTGTCCCTAGAAACGCTAAAACCTGGGTCTTAGTCCTAGGGGTGGGCCACTGGGCTACAGCCTCTACTTTGGCGGGTTCGGGTTTTTGTTTACCGCACCCTACTCTATGTCCCAGGTATTGTACCTCAGCCATGCCGATACTACACTTGGCCGGCTTCAAGGTCAGACCTGCTTCCCTTATCCTATCTAGTACAGCTCCGATGTGAGCTAAGTGTTCCTGCCACGTATTGCTAAAAATAGCAATATCGTCCAGGTAGGCACATGTATAGTCCTGGAATCCATCTAGGAGTCGATCCACCATCCTTTGGAAGGTGGCTGGGGCGTTTTTCATCCCAAATGGCATGACCTTAAACTGGTACAAGCCAAATGGGGTGACAAAGGCCGACTTCGGGATGGCGTCTGGGGCCAGGGGGATTTGCCAATACCCTTTACACAAGTCAATAGTGGTGAGGTATTGGCCCCTGGCCATTCTGTCCAGTAACTCGTCTATCCGGGGCATCGGATAGGCGTCAGATACAGTCTTCTCGTTCAATCTCCTATAGTCCACGCAGAAGCGGGTCGTACCGTCTCGCTTTGGTACGAGGACTACAGGAGATGCCCAAGGACTGTCTGAGGGTTCAATCACCCCCAGTTGGAGCATTTCGTCGATCTCCTTACGCATGTTTGCCCGTACCGCTTCTGGAATGCGGTATGGCGTCTGGCGCATGGGTAGTTGCCCTGGGGTCTCGACCCGGTGAGTTGCCAGAGGCGTGTATCCAGGTACATTAGAGAACGTGTCGCGTTTCTCTTCCAATAGTTGCTGTACCTCGATCCGCTCCTGTGGGCTCAGCCGATCTCCCAGCGTAACCTCCCCTAAATCTCCGGACAGCTGCCCATCCCCCAGCAAATCGGGGAGGGGTAAGCTGTCAAACTCTTCCGTGTTAGGGGCACAGATGGCGGTTACCTCCTCAGTACGCTCGTGGTAGGGCTTCAGCATGTTCACATGGAGCATGCGTCGCCCCCCAGTCCCTGTGCAGGGGCCGATAATATAGGTGGTATCGCATCTTTGCTCCACCACCTTATATGGGCCCTGCCAGGCGGCCTGTAACTTATCATGTCGGACAGGTTTTAAAATTAGTACCTTCTGCCCGACCTGAAAGCTACGGTCCCTGGCTCCCCGATCATACCATGTACGCTGGCGGGTCTGGGCCTCCTGAAGGTTTTCCCGTACCGTCTTGGTCAACGCTTCTAGGCGGTCCCGAAAGGCCAACACATATGGTAGGATGGGAGTGCCATCTGTGCTCCGGTCTCCCTCCCAATGCTCTCTAATAAGATCCAATGGGCCTCGGACCCTCCTTCCAAACAATAATTCAAACGGGGAGAACCCTGTGGATTCCTGCGGCACCTCCCGGTATGCAAATAGGAGGTGCGGCAGGAATCGTTCCCAGTCCTTGTGGGTCTCTGCGAAGGTTCGGAGCATCTGCTTCAAGGTACCATTGAATCGTTCGCAGAGCCCGTTCGTCTGGGGGTGGTAAGGGGCGCTGATAATAGGCTTAATGCCACAGATCCTCCAGAGGTGTTGGGTGAATTCTGCGGTAAACTGGGTACCCTGATCCGAGATAATCTCCCTGGGTAATCCCATCCGGGAGAATATCCGCATGAGGGCATCCGCGACCGTCTCAGCGTGGATGTTGGTCAGAGCCACTGCTTCTGGATACCTGGTGGCATAATCTACGACCGTTAAAATATACCGTTTTCCTGACGGGCTAACTTTATTGAGGGGGCCTATCAGATCCACCGCTATTCGGCTAAAAGGTTCCTCTATTATGGGTAAGGGGTGAAGTTTAGCCTTCCTGCGATCCCCCCTTTTTCCCACTCTCTGGCAGGTATCGCAAGTCGTGCAATATCTGCGTACTTCCTGGCTAATCCCTGGCCAGAAGAAACTCTGGGTTAGTCTGTACCTGGTGCGACTAACCCCTAGATGTCCGGATAGCGGAATATCATGCGCTATCCGGAGTAATTCAGCCCGGTACCGCTGTGGTACCACTAATTGTCTCCTCGCTATCGGGTCTAACCCCGTAATCTGTTTGGTTGTTTCCCTGTATAAAAGTTGTTTATCCCAGATAAACTTCTCTCCCTCCGCCCCGGGGGAACCCGTGCCAACCTTGTCCCTATACACCTGAAGCGTGGGGTCTGTTGCGACTTCAGCTACAAATTCATTAGGTGGAGCCCAGGGGACACATTCTAGAGGGGGGGTAGGGTTGCTTACCTGGACCTCCGGCAGTGTGTTGTGGTCCTGGGTGCGGGCCTGTTGTCGGGTGACTACAGGGTTGACCTCTCCTGTGGTGGGTGACTGGGGCTCAAAAGCAGAAGTGAGCCTCCCCAGATCGTTCCCCAATAAAACCTCCGCCGGTAAATGTGGCATCAACCCCACCTCCACTTCCCCTGCCCCCACTCCCCAATGTAAATGTACCCTTGCTGTAGGTAGCCGGTACACTGCTCCCCCAGCTACCCGGACGGCAACAGTTTTGTTCAGTTTTGCCTGATCTGAAATCAGGTGGCTCTGTACCAAAGTGATGGTGGCTCCCGAATCTCGTAATCCCCGGACTGCTGTACCATTCAGATATACCGTCTGTCGATGGTGCCGTAGATTATCCACATTGGCCTGGACCGGATCTGCCTCGTGCAGTACCTCCCATTGTTCCACAGTAGTAATGGGGACTGCGGAACCATATGGGGTGGTGACTAGGTCCTGGTAGTGGTGGGCTGCGGCCGCCCTGGGTGGAGGTGGGCCTGGACGAATCCAGGTGGAACGGTCCCGTAGCTGTGGGCATTCCCTTTTATAATGTCCCCACTTCTGGCAGTGATGACAGGGGCCAGCGGTGGGTTGTCGGAACCGGGGCTGTGCAGCGGGTGGTGGAGGTGGTGGTAGCGGTCTCGGTGGAGCTGGGGTGTAGTTGTTTCCCCCGAATGTTTTAAAGGTTGCTTTTGGAGCTGCAGGTTTTTGTGACCTGCGTGCATCCAGGTAGTCATCCGCTTTCCTAGCCGCCTCGGTAAGGGAAGTAGGGTTTCTGTCCCTTACCCATTCCTGGACCTCATTGGTTACTCCCTCATAGAACTGCTCCATCAGCAACATTTGTATTACATCCTCCATAGAACGTGCCTTGCTAGCTTGCACCCACCCGAGCGCTGCCCCCTGTAATCGGCATGCCCACTCTGCGTGCGAGTCCTTCTCTGTTTTCTTTAGATCCCGGAACCTCCGCCGGTATGCCTCGGGTGTTATAGCATACCTGGCGAGTATAATTTCTTTCACTTTACTGTAATTCCTTATTTCGTCATTAGGTACAGTCCGATATGCCTCTGCTGCCCTCCCGGTTAACCTTCCGGCCAAAATAGGTACCCAGTCCTCTGCGTTAATTTTATGCAGTGCACACAGTCTTTCAAAGTCTTGCAGGAAAGCGTCTATATCTTCCTCTGCCTCCACATATGTTTTAAAAGCCTGGTATGGTATTTTAGGCTTACCTTCCTGTGGCACATTAATTGCAGAGCTTTGTTCTGGTGCCTGTGTCCTTAGGATGAATTCTTGTACCTCGGCCATTGTCCTGGTAACAATTTCTGTTGGGGGGTTTTCCCCATAAAAGGATAGCCTGAACTGAACCTGCCTCTGGAATTCCGATCCTTGTGGTGTTCCTCCCGGCTCCCTCTGTGCCGGAACTGAATCGCCCTCCATTCTGTACTCTGCCATGAGTTCTGTAACAAGTACTGCTTTCTTCTTATTGCTGGCTTGTATACCCCTTGCCTCTAGGAGGTCCTTTAGCGTGGAGCGTTTTAGCGCAGAAAAATCAATCTCCATCCGTACTCCATTTACGCTTGTTCCTCTGTGAGTTTGGATCCCAGCGCTGCCAACCAATGTAGCGGAGAGCCGATCTTGCACAGCTATTCTCCACTAGAGATTCCAGTGAGGCTCAGGAACAAGGTGATGTTAAGTCCATAGGCAAGGTTTCCAGCAGGTAAAGTAATACAGCAGTATCCCCATCGCAATCCCAATAACTGGACGACACACAGTTTCAGGAGTAGACTGACAAGCTTTATTCCACAGTTCCTTATAAAGCCCTCTCCCATGCAAGGGAGGAGGTTCTATCACTTAAGACATTATCCAATCTCTAAGTAGTAACCTCCCACAGATCTCCTCCCCTCCTCTAGCATCATAATCCCCTTATTGTGTACACAGTTTTCCCC
The DNA here is from genome assembly GCF_036172605.1 of Pelobates fuscus. NCBI lineage: Eukaryota > Metazoa > Chordata > Amphibia > Anura > Pelobatidae > Pelobates > Pelobates fuscus. Next base: position 455,131,705 of record NC_086317.1, read on the forward strand.
GAGTTTTGGATGTACCCTAAATACTTGGGGTACATCCACAAATCCAACATCCCCAGATAGCTCTATTCTGGGGGACCAACATACTTAAAAATTAGCCCATTCGGATGAATGGTTCGTGAGATATGGGGTTCCAAAGATTTGACCGACCGCATGGGTAAAGTATCCGAAAACAGTTCCATGCATTTTGGCCCTGCGGTCGGTCACAAACAAGGGAATGAAAACAGGCGAATTGCCTGTGTTATAGAGCCTGGAGAGGGTTTGAATGAATTCCCTTGTTTATGGGGCTCTTTCTACCGAACGGCGGGTCATTCGGTAGTTTCCATACGAATTTCTGGAAGTATGGAGGTCTCAGCGGTGTTTGCCTAGTCAAGTGTCCGATTTTAGTTCCAGACACTCGACGGCAAAACACCGCTGTTCGGTAGTTTAAGATGGCCGCCGCCACGTGTTTGTTTCCCGAATGGCGGCCACCCAGAGGACAAAGACCACACTGCACTGATTGCCAATTACCTGTTTGCAACATTGTTGCAAACAGTAATTGGAGGCACACTCATTCCTGGGTGGTCTGGTTGTTCGGTAGTTTCATTCCCTTGTTTTATTTGAATGATTCTACCGAACAACTAGAGGAATACAATTCTTTACATACATTTAACTGTCATTATACCCGGATACCATGCTTTCTATACATGTACATACACATTAAACCAGCCATATGACCAAATACACTTATTCTCATACATGTCGTGGGACAGCCCGGTACCAATCCGCTACATATACCTAATAGGCTTGGTACACCAACACAGGAAAGGTGGATGTGACCAATAATGAATCCGTTGTCCAACTCTTTCTTGAGTAATACGTCAGTGTTGAGGGGGTCAAGTAGAGCGGACTGTAGGTTCTGACAGTCGTGAATACCAGTGGGGAGTGTTAATAGGCCAGTGTGGAAACTGTCTGTGAAACCTTGAACGAAAAAGTCAACTAAGTGACGGAATGGGTGTACTCAGATACGCCAAGTTGTCAATGCAAACTTTGGTCAGTAATTGTTTTGGGTACAGACAGTTAGGGCACATGGTTTTGGTGTGTGCCCTGTAACAAATAGAGCAAACATGCAGCAGTCTGCACGAGCTAAATCCGCAACTACATAAAAAGAAAGCACATTAAAAAGTGTAAATTGCTTCTTTGCCATAACCCTTTCTCCACAGATCCCTGCTTGTATGGGTAGGAGTATGAAGCAGTGGGATTGTAAGATATGTCTGAAGTCCTTTGAGGTTTCCACAGTTTGGCTTATCTTCCTTTCCCAAAGGGACCAATTAAGTGTCTTTTGTTTTATACGCACAGAAGTAAGTTAAGTGCTTGTTTGCTGCACATCTCTTCCCTAGAGTAATAGGTGTGTGTGTATGTGTGTCTTAATTTTATCATTTTGCTGTTTTATGAGTAGAAACACACACGAAAACATGCCACACCACTGACACATGCTCTGTCTTCCCTCCATTTACAAAGCTTCTGGTGTCTTGGTTGCCAGGAAATAGGGTAGATGGTAGAGGTTAGTCCAATGCGCACTGGGATAAATGTTTACCGCAAGCTGTTAAAGCCACGCCATGTATTTTTGAGAATCTGGCAAATGGAGGGATGGTATTGGTTCAAAGGGAAAGTATTCGCTTACTAACATTGTGGAAGGCTGTTGTAGGAAGTGTTCTATAGGGGAAAAAAAGTAAACACTGTGATGGGAATCCAGTATGGTCAAAATTTAGTAGGCCGAAATCTCCACATGGCATATGCTAATTAGTATCTGGTTACAAAGAGTTGGATGAGTCATCAGTATACTGAGCATGTGTGGAAGTGGATAGAAAATTCCTTTGTCTTCAACAAGCCATGTGGTCTGCCATATAAGGTGATCCAGAATATCCTGTGTGCTGATTGGTCTGAGGAATATAGGAGGGGTTATACTGTATGGGAGGGGATATGCTGTTAACAAAAGTCCTGTGAACAATGTATTTGTCTATCAGATATTTTTGGAACAGGAGTTCATCTGAGACCCGATCGGTACGTGAATAAAGGCCTTTTACTTCCTGAAGACCTGTGTCCATATCTCTGTGTGGCTTCTGCGGTTTTTATTCCCCTGTAACAACACTATATGTGATATATGTTTTAGAACAGTAAAATGTATAATACTGATGATATAATCAGTGAAAGGGCATTAATTCAATTCCAGGTTTTGTTTATGTTTTGTTTTTATCAGAACATGTACAATTACCTCCGTCCTTAACCCCTTAAGGACCGTCATGCTGGGGAAACACTGAGGTGTAGTGTGTTTAGGTGAGCTTCCCCTTCTGACCTGCCGCCATGTTTGGGCCTTCTGCACAGGGAGCCCTGATGGCTTCCGACCTGCATGTGGTGCTGGCTGGAGTTTTTGGGAGACCACTGTGCTGTAACCGGACATTCTGGCGCATTCTTCCTTCCAGCTTCTGCCAAAAAGCTTCAGAGTCTGTCCAGCCTGTGTTTAATATCGCTTGAGGTAGGGAAGCATGTGGCCTCCTCCACATTTGTTGAGTTTCCGTGGACACCGCCTGTGTGTAAGGTGTCACCCCACGCTTCTACTGGGTCTTGATTGCCTTCCTGGGGCGGACCGGGATCAGCCCCGCCGGTCCAAAGAGGGGGGTGAGGGGGTAACTGGGCTTGTGATCTGTGGTGGTTCCGTCCTTGCACTTCCAAGTTGGGAGAGAGGCCGCCTCTCCCGCTCGGTGTGCAGTTGGCCTCATGCATTCTGGAGGGTTATGTGAACCTCCAATGAGCCACATTCTGACTCCAGGAGTGTCGAGAAGATCAAGGAGTATAAATCTCTCCAAGGGTCGTTGTGGTATGAACCAGGAAGGTCACAGTAAGCTATGTATAGCAGGCTTATGGAGGAGCTCTGTAGAGATGCGACCTTCCACCATTATAGTCAGGCCCCGATCCCTAAATTAATTTATTTTTAATTACTTTCCTTAACCTGCACTAATTATGCACACATTATTATTGCAAAAACTGTAAAAAACAAAAAACATTATTTTCCTTTTTTTTTTTGCATCATTTTGTATTTTTTTTTATAATAAATAAGCATTTATATGTGTATATGTTGTCCTTTGAAAAACGGTATCTAATATGTGTTGGTGCAATAAATTAGTAAAATGCAAATTGCCGTTGAACACAAACAGCAAAAAATGCAAAAACTGCTTGTGTCATTAAGTGCAAGACAAGCTTTTAAAGCTGTGTCCTTAAGGGGTGAAGGGATTAAGTGTATTGAAAAACATTAGATCATTTAAAAATATTAATTTAAGGCCATAACCAGTTAAACCTTAGTGAAAGCTTGTGATCGCCAGTTAGCAAACAAATATTCTGAATCCATGTTTTTACGGATATTGTAAATTATGAAAAGAAAAGTACTGAGTCTTTCTCTTTACAACCACTAGATGCTGCTTAAACAGCGTGCGTGATACCAAGTGAAGAAAAAACAAAAACAAATGATGACTGAATAAAAGTCATTGTAGCCCTTAATCATACATAGTATCACACTGTAAAAATGGTACAGAGAATTAAAAACATCAAATAATTATCTACAAAGAAAATGCTTACTTTCCTAGTGGTACTATTTTAAGAAAATACCTATCTTTCTTTCTATTTTTTGAGCAGGGATCAAAAATGGCATTATAGACATTCCTTATTAAACCTGTAAAGATCATTGTTAGTCTCCGCCACCATAACAACTTTGAAATATAGTTTTCTAAAACTGAATATAACACTCATTTAGATAATTTCAACAAAATATATACAAAATCCTGGTATGTAATAATTTGCGTAACACACTGTAACACCTGTGTGGTGTCCTCTAAACCCACACCAAAATAGAACACAAAATACGTACAGTAGGTGGTGCGTGTTGTTTCAAAGCAATATATCAATAACAGTTGCACTGTACAGAAAGGCATGCGTATTCGTAACTGAAGTACAAACATAACCATATCATGGTGCAATATTGTAAATCTTTGCAAATAATAGCAGATGGATCTTTTGTGAATATACTCACAAATATAGAGCCAATAATATTAGGCTCAATTTGCAGACGTGTGGAAATGTTTGCAGGGATCCAACTCTCTTCTCTGTGTATCGGTAACCATTCCTTTGCCTCCCCGTATAAATCCACAGGATATCAGGTGCAGTAAAAGTTACGCTTTATTTGTACAAAAACAAACAAATTGAATTAAAAAGTTTGTACAGTTGTGCAAAACGCGTTTCGCCTCCTTAAGAGGCTTCTTCAGTTGCTGTGTGTCAAGTCCCATGTATTCCTTAGTCTTTTTATACGGCTTTGATTGCTTTCACCTGGCTTCTCTTCGCTTCTGTCTCCTTCCTGTGACTTCAGAGAGTTGCGCTGCGTCGGTGGTGGTACCGTTACATTGAATTCCTGCATTCCAGATACTAGCTGGAACGCATCCCTGCGTTCCAACTTGTACTGTGCAATCCAGTTGGAACGCATCCTTGCGTTCCATTTCAGATCTTTCTTAAAAAAAAACACTAAAAGGAAAATATATAACTGCTAGTGCATTTGTGAACTATAAAATGGGGAAGAGGGGAGTCAACACCCCAATAAAAAATACTAATAATAGACGCTTTTTTAAGGGTTTGTATAAAGGACTTGGATCCTGTTCCCCATTCATATAGATTGGGTATACCAGTGAGTGTGTCAAAATTCTATTTTATGTTAAAAAAATGGCAGATCTCGAAATTAAAAATGAACTTCATTTATTTTTTCCCTAATTTCTTTATATAATTCCCTCCTCTTTAATACTTATTTACTAATTTCAAGGTGCAAAAAAATAAACCCTCTGGGTTTTGGTTGTGTGCTATCTTGAAATGTTGTGAGACTGTGTGGGTGTCTAGACCCTTCTTAATGTTTCTAATGTGCTCTGCAATTCTCACATTTAATGGTCTGATGGTTCTACCTACATACAAAAGATTGCATGGGGATTTCAAGATATATATCACGCCTTTGGAGTGGCATGTCAAATGATCTTTCATTTTATACTGCTTCCCAATGATATGGCTTCTATCTGTTAAATGTCTCTTACTGCTTCTGGTTTCTCTACATGGAAGGCAATTCCCACATTCATAAAAAAACATCAAAGATGATGCTTGGTTTCTCTGTCTCCAGGCAACTTTTCACTAAAATGTTCTTAAGATTCTTCGTTCCTCTATAAATAATCTTTGGTTCAGGTGGTATAATTTTGTTTAAAATCGGGTCATCCTTTAGAATGTGCCAATGCTTTTTCAGGGCTCTTTGTATTTTTTTTGTATTGCCATTATTTTTTTTTTTAATTCTTTATTTTTATTGTGCAGGTGGGTACATGGTGTCAACGAACGCCACAACAGCGTATAACAAGATCAATACATGTTAGACAGTGGCATGAGAATATGCACATTTTTCTGTATTTTTTTATCCAGCTTAACTAAACCGTTATAGTATCTAAGTTAAAGTAGAGGAGACAAATAATAATAAAGACAATCGACAATTAGAGCTTAACAATGCTAAATTAGCCGTATTAATGCAGCTAGCACCTTATATAAGGTTACATACCCGCTAAATCATTTCAATGGTCGCTCATATAGCTGCTATATGCTTACAAGTTAGGTTTTTTATCTTGGCTTGTTTTGCCGTATATTGTGGCATGGTTTGTCGGCAGGGTTATGTGAAGCATAAAACTATTAACTACTAACATGCCGGGCTAAACAATGCAATAAGAGTTTAGTTGTTCGCTTTTCAATATGGTCACCTACTGCAGGGTGTGTGTTCAAAGGTTATTGCTAGCGGTGACCATGGCCTGCGAGGTGCTTAGAGAAGTGGCCAGAATGTTAGATGGAGATAAATGTAGGTTAAACACAACATGTCTAAATTAACGATTAAAAGAGAGGTACTTTACTATACATACTCATAGACATAGTGAGAAATGATATGGTTAACATGCTTTGTTGACGCTTAAGGTATAATGTGTAGGTTGCGTGAGGAGAGATCATAACAGTAGACATAAAAGAAAATATAACATTTGCACGTCATTAAGCATTACTGTTTGCTTGTAAGGCACTGTGGTTCGGAGTTGTGTGTGTGCTTATGCTTTCTGCTCTCCATGGTTGTCAGTCCTGGACACCTAGTTTAAACTGAGGGATTATTGGCCTGGCGCTGACCTGTCCGGAGACTTTGTGTAGAGAGTTTCTATTAGCCGATGCCGTCTCTTGTGAAACAGTGAGCATTGGTTGGTGTGGTGTTGAAGGCTGCAGCAGCGGTGGGCAGTGTGAATATATCCTTCCAGCCCCCCAGGCTGTTATGTAGGCCTGCATCTCGGTGCCACAAACTCTGAAACTACTGGAGCCTGAGTTTCTTCCCCTCACGGGGGCAATGGAGGGTCTGGTGGACTTTGGCCGCTTGCGGCGATAAAGCCTCCTTGCGTGTGGGCGATGCGTCCGGGTCTTCGCCCTTTTGGCCTTTAGCCCGGGTGGGCTCTGTGGTTTGGGGGTGTGTGGGTCGCCTGTCGCTGTGCCCAAGGGTACACTTCCCTGTCCCCGCCGCCAGCTGCCTCTCTTACCTGCCATCCGTGTAGGTTTCTGATTGGTTTGTGCTGCTCTCATGCGGTGTCTGAGTTGTGCCGAGAAGCGGCTGAATATTGCATTCAGGCGCTGTGCGGTGTCTTGTCGCATCATCGTTAGCTGTAGCTGATTCAGTGCAGGCAGCGTGTTGACGGGCGCCATCATGGGGGAGCCGTGTGGGCGCCAGCACTGCTTTATCTTCGTTTTGCATCTCAGTGTAGCTGGTGGCTCCGAACACACTGTGCGGACCGGGATGACCCCCGCTGGTCCAGAGGGGGGGGGGGAGGTAGGAGGTGAGTAGCGTGGAGGTTTTATGTGTAGGGTTGCCCGCGAGGAGAGAGGCCGCCTCTCCCCTACAGAGTCTCGAGTAGGCCTCTTGGGGCTGGTGCCGGTTCCCGATAAGTAGTGGGTTAATGACTGGTATCAATCGTTTTGCCCGGGTGTCCCCCACTTTGCCGTCACCCTCCAGGTGCTGTGCGTGCAGTTTTATTGGGGTCTTTGCCCCAAATCGTGCCATTGTGCTCAGGAGCTCTGTTTCAGCACGCCCATGCAGCCTGGAAGCCAGGCTCCGCCCCTCTTTGTATTGCCATTATAATTGCAAATGAAGAGGGCTTCATTTTTTTCCCTAAGGAGTTACTCTTATCTTCCAGGAACGTTCTTCTTGGTCGAAGTCTCACTTCCTTTAGATTTTTCTTAAGGTCTTTGTCTTCATAGCCTTTTTCCAGGAATAGTTTTTCTAAGTGTGTTGCTTGTTCCACATAGTCTGAGTCTTCTGTGCAATTCCTTCAAATTCTCAGGAACTGTCCCCTCGGTGAGTTTGTAAGCCAGGGATGTCTCTGTAGCTATTTGCATTAGACATGATGCTGCCTAATTGCTGAATTTCAAAAGTGCCGAATTTTGGAATGCAGAACGGAACCGAATTGCTGAATTTCCGAAGTGCCGCATTTCAGAATGCCGAACCGAACCGAATTGCCGAAGTGCCGAATTTCGGAAGTGCTGAAGTGCTTTGGATTTCTGAAAAGTGGCAAAACAGAAGAGGGTTAGGGTAGGGTTAGTGGTTGGAGTAGGGTTAGGGTTAGGGTACCCTAACCCTAAACTTACCCCTAACCCTACCCCTAACCCTACCCTTTACCCTAACCTAATCCTAACCCTGCACTTTTCCTAAGTCCCGAAGTGTCGAAGTGCTGAAGTCCTGAATTTCAGAATGCCGAACCAAATTTTTTTCCCATGCACAACCCTAATTCGCATCAAGTGGTTTGAAATAATGCTTGTTTTTGAGTCATGTATCCTGGATGTAGATGGTTAAATCTAAAAAATTGATGTCTGTAAGGATTTTAATACATATCCGGTTGATCCCCCAATCACTGTTTTAAGTACTGTATAAAAAGATCCAGTTCTGTTGTACTGCCTGTCCAGCCAAAAAAGTCGTCTATGACGACAGGACACCAGGTTCGTCCCCCCAGCCATGGCTTTGGGAGACAAAAGTTTCCTCCCAATATGCCATAAACAAGTTTGCATAGCTGGGGGCAAACTTGGTGCCCATTGTTGTTCCACATACCTGAAGATAAAACGTATCTTGAAACCAGAAAAAATTATTTCTTAAAATCAATAAAATCCCCTCTAAAATAAAATTGATTCTTCTTTGAAATGAGATTTCTCTAAAAATGTTTAACTGATTTGATCCCTTTATCATGTGGGATTATACTGTACAGAGAACTGACGTTGCAAGTAACTAGTATGTAGCCTTCTTTTCATTGGGTTTGATCTAAAATTTGCAGCATATGAATGGTGTCTTTTAAATAGAAGTTTTTTGTTTTTTTTACCAACAAGTGGAATAGTACATCAATATATTCCGAGACACTGGCTGATATCAAGTCTATACCCGACATAATGGGTCTTCCCAGGGGATTCGTAGCATTTTTATGCACCTTAGGAAGTTGGTAGAAGACAAGTATTCGTGGATTAGTTGTAAATAAATATTCTGCCTCGTTGTCTTTTAATAATTAATTTGTGATTCACTTCCTTTTTCTACATAGAGTATAAAAAAATGTTATGTCTTCCATAGGGTTGCATGTTAATTTTTTATAGGTGGCAGAATCTGTGAGGAGTCTCTCTGCTTCTTTTATATATCTGTCACTATCAAAAATGACAATACCACCCCCTTTGTCCGCAGGTTTTATTATTACATTTTTTGTTTTTTTAATTTTTTTTGGAGGTCCAAATCGATTCTGAGTTTATTGGTATAACTCTTCAGATTATATAGGTATCTGATCATGTCACATTACAATATGCAGAATCAGCAATTATTTCGGACAGCTGTCAAAGATTACTCCTAGTCTAAAGACATGGTTCATTTATAGTTCATTGCCTAATTCAGACTTAGAAAAATCAGCAAAAAGGTCAGGAAGAGTGCGGTTCCTAATTCTTTAAAGTATTAATATTCTTAAGGAAACATCAGGTTATACATGTTTTATATGAATAATATTTCTCATACATGGATAATATTTTTTTTATTTTTGTGCGTGCATGAATTAACAGTCTGGCTTTCCACGCCACAATAGCTGTAGATAACCGTTCAATAGTATAATATAACATGGCATGACAAAATACTGTGCACGTTTTTAAATGTTAGATGAAAATAAACGAGATTAGTGGGTATTCCATATACGAGACATTGTCAAAAACATATGCTAGGGTACAAGCTTTTCCCAATCGTCTATGACAGTAGTATATGTTGCAGTTCACATTTAAATTACATGCTAGGCTAAGTAATAATTAACGTGGTACATGAACAAGCTTAGGTATAGTTTTATTATTACATTTTTATCTTTTTGTATACTCTCAAGGACTTTTCTCTTTGTTTTGGATAAATTCTGTTGATACTGGTTGACTTTCTTTATTTTGTCTACTTCCTTCATAACCATAATTTCAAAAGCTCTAATTTGATCCAAAATCATATGTTTCGGGAAGAAGGTGGATTTTTCCTTGAGATGTGTATGTTGGAAATCATCACTGGGTTATTCTACAATTAGTTTATATTTGTTATAAAAAAAATTCTTTAGGGACAAATGTCTAATAAAATCAAAATAAAATTCAGAAAAAGAACTGTAGTCAGCCTACTATAGTACGCTAGGAAAAGGGGGGTAACCCTTAGGTAGAATGGATCAAAAAAGCTAGAAGTAGTGTACCTAAAGTGGATACTGGGAGAATTAACGGATATAACCCAGGATAACCAGAGCTAAAATCTAAAAGACCAAATGGTCAAAATAACAAATTATTTATTGGAGATTGTAATAGTAACCCAAAGTGCTAACACACACAAAAAAAGGTACACAAAAAAAACTGAAAAAACTAATATAATAATAAAATAATAAATCGATTTTATATATATATATATATATATATATATATATATATATATATATATAAACAGGCCCTGTCCTGCCTGTCTTTTTTTCCAGAGAGGCCTGTCCTGCCTTTCCTGTCCTGTATCCAGAGGTCTGCCCTGCCTGTCCTGTTTCCAGAGGGGCCTGCTCTGCCCTGCCTGTCCTGTTTCCAGTAAGGCACACCCTATCTACCCTTACCCCTACCTCTCCTCCTGTGGGCATGTTGGGTGATATGTGCTGTGTGTTTCCCATGCTGCTCCAGGATCTCCTCAGGGTGACATGGAGAGGTGTGGAACCTAGTCCACTTATATGCTCACTTCCTGTCAGTCTGGCCAGGTACAGGAAACAAACGCTCCTGTACCGCGGACCGGAGTGGACCTCGGCCATGCTACACTAGAGGTAGGAGGCACACCTGGGAGGGAAGGGGGGGAGGAGAAGAGAGACCACCTAGGGAGGGGGGGAAGAGAGAGGAGAGACCACCAGGGATGGGGTGGAGAGGAGTGACAAATGGAGGGATGGTATTGGTTCAATGGGAAAGTATTTGTTTACTAACATTGTGGAAGGCTGTTGTAGGAAGTGTTCTATAGGGGAAAAAAGTAAACACTATATGTGATATATGTTTTAGAACAGTAAAATGTATAACACTGATGATATAATCAGTGAAAGGGTATTAATTAAATTCCAGGTTTTGTTTATGTTTTGTTCAATTACCTCCGTCCTTAACCCCTTAAGGATGCACGACGTATCCCGTCCGTCATGCTGGGGAAACACTGAGGTGTAGTGTGTTTAGGTGAGCTTCCCCTTCTGACCTGCCGCCATGTTTGGGCCTTCTGCACAGGGAGCCCTAATGGCTGCCGACCTTCATGTGGTGCTGGCTGGAGTTGTGGGAGACCACTGTGCTGTAGCCGGACATTCTGGCGCATTGTTCCTTCCAGCTTCTACCAAAAAGCTTCAGAGTCTGTCCAGCCTGTGTTTAATATTGCTTGAGGTAGGGAAGCATGTGGCCTCCGCCATATTTGGTGAGTTGCCGTGGACACCGCCAGTGTGTAAGGTGTCACCCCACGCTCCTACTGGGTCTTGATTGCTCTCCTGAGGCGGACCAGGATCAGCACCACCGGTCGAAAGGGAGAGGGGGGTTAAGGGGCTCGTGATCTGTGGTGGTTCCGTCCTTGCACTTCCAAGCCGGGAGCGCGGCCGCTTCTCCCCCTCGGTGTGCAGTAGGTCTCATGCATTGTGGACGGTTGTGTGAGCCTCCAATGAGACCACCAGGGATGGGGTGGAGAGGATAGACCACTAGAGGAAGGGTGGAGAGGAGAGACCACTACGGGAGGAGGGAAGAGGAGAGACCACGAGGGGGAGAGGAGAGACCACGAGGGGAGGAGGGGGAGAGGAGAGCAGAGACCACTAGCGGAAGGGGACGGGAGAGGAGAGACCAGTAGGGGAGGGGTGAGGAGAGACCAGCAGGGGAAGGGAGTAGAGAGGAGAGACCACCAAGGGGAGGGGGGAGGGGGGGGCAGAAGAGAGCAGAGACCACTAAGGAGGGGAGAGGAGAGACCACTAATGGGGTTGGGGGTGGAGAGACCACTAAGGGGCAGTAGGGAGCTCTAAAGGACAATGCATCCCTTGCACACATACACAGAAACACACAATGCATCCCTTACACACACACACACACACACACACACACACACACACACACACTGCTTCTCTTATTCATCCCTTAGACACAATCAATGCACCCCTTACAGACACACACACTGCATCCCTTACGTACACAGAAACGCACCTTGCATCCCTTACACATACAAACACATATTCACACAATGCATCCCTTACACACACAATGCATCCCTTACACACAAACACACACTGCTTCCACTACACACACACTGCATCAGAAAAATAAGAAAAGGGTCAGCGCTAATAAAATTGAAGTAAGGTCTACCTGGAGGGAAATTTATGTTTTTGTGTATCCTAAAAATCAAGCCAGCGGATAAAGGAGGGGGCTAGTTATACAATCCAGTACCATGTATATAGAGGAAGCCAATAGACAACTGAATGATGCTATGAAAAATTATCAGCAAAGCCAACTCTCAAGATCCAAGAGAAATTGTCCATATTTAAAAAAAAAAAAAAAAAAAAAAGGATTAGAACTAAATATTTTAAACAAACATGAATTTAACTATTTAAATATTAAAGATCCTAACATTCCCGTCATATACTTTTTATCTAAGATACACAAAAACATAAATTTCCCTCCAGGTAGACCAATTGTGTCTGGAATTAATTCTCCTCTATGCAATCTTTCCCAATACATCAACACTTTACTCCAACCATCTGTAAAACTAATGAGATCTTATCTAAAAGACTCCATGTCACTATTAAGATATTTAAATAATTGTAATTGGCATCCAGACTTTATACTAGTGACATGTGATGTCACTTCTCTATACACTATAATCCCTCACCACATAGGCTGTCAAGCTATTAAGACTATTTTATCTCTTGATAAAAGAATTCCTGATATCCAAATAGATTTTATCCTGGAATAAATATTGTTTTAAAAAATAACTATTTTTGGTATTTAATTCATTTTACCTTCAAAAGAGGGGTACTACTATGGGGACCAGGTTTGCCCCAGCTATGCCAACCTCTTTATGGCAGACTGGGAATTCAGCGCCATTTGGGGCGGGCATGCCTGGGTGGCAAACCTGTTCTCCTATTTTAGATATATCGACGATTTGTTTTTCAAATGGAGGGGTTCTGAGGATTCCCTCAACTCTTTTATTACACATTTAAACACCAATAACAGAGTTATTATTTTATCTTGTGAGCATAGCAAGGAGTCTATTAATTTTTTAGATCTACATATTGTTATAAAAAATGGCACCAGCCAAACTAAAACATTTTTATAAAAAGTATGCACGAATACAGCCATTGACCAAACAAGCTGTCACTAGAAAACCGTGGCTTGAAAGTGCCCCCATAAGTCAATTCCTACGTATGCGTAGGAATTGTTCGCACATAGAAGATTTTAACGACCAAGCTCTTTTAAAAAAAAACAACTATTTATTGAAAGAAATTACTCTTCTACTAAATTTAACAATACCATAGAGAGTATTAGAAACCAACAAAGAGACAAACTTTTAATCTATAAAGAGAAAAAAATCTTCAGATTCCCCTTTTCTCTCCATTATTTTTAACTACAACAACAAAAATGGTTTTATAAAAAAGATAGTAAAAAAAAAACATTGGCACCTTTTTGTTGTTGTAATTTTTTTATTTTTGTGTGCTGCGAACTTGCAATAGTTTTATCATGTGCATCACAGTTTGTGTTAACAGTTTTCAACAGCGTTTATTCAATACATGCGTCATATCTTATCTCAAAATTTTTGTTTTAGTGATAACAAGCGGGTAATCCCAGGTGGTGAGTGGAGTTTAGAATGCTTGTGGAATCTTAGTTGATTGTGGTTTTGTTACCTAGGTCATGGGCCGGATGTAGGGTTGTGACCTGGTGAAGTGTTATCAGTGGGCTGGTCAGCAGGGGTTTGGTAGTAGTTGCTATGATGGTTGGCGAGTCATGCGAGTAAGTCTAAGGCACGCTCTACCTCTTGGTAGTGATGTTGTGGGCTTGCACTTAGTGATGACTACTCATGGGGAGTAGTAGCCCTAACCTAGGGGCTGTCGGGGGGGTGAGTTCTATAGTGCATGGTCTACGGACACGGTAGTGTGGGCCAGCGCCATCTCTAGCAGGCTCTCGTAGGAAGTTTTAAGCTAGTGACGTAACTTGTGTAACATGAGCAAATATGCGTGAACAGTAAATGGAGTATAGGCATTATGTAACATTAACATTTTGTGTCGCCTTTGAACAGGCAGGGATAGGAGACTTCTCCCCCCCCAACCCATCAAGTGCCCTGAGTGTCCATTCTCTGCCTTCTTGGCATTGGCACCTTTTAATGCAAGATGATCTCTTAAAAGAAATATTATCTCAAAAACCGAATATCGTTTTTAGAGATGCACCCAATTTTAGAACTATCTTAACTATCTTAACTGAAAATTACACTAAAGAAAATAAACCAATTACTAACTGCACATTTTTAGAAGGAGTGAAAGGATTTTATAAATGTGAAAAGTGTGTATTGTATGCAAGAGCACTGATTCCTCTACTCAGTCCAAAGTCACCCATTTTAAATCAAACAGAACTAATAAAAGTTATAATATCAAAGATTTTATTGGGTGCAATACCAAAATGTAATTTACCTACTGGAGTGCCCATGTGGCCTCCAATATGTAGGTATGACTACAAGATGCCTGAAAACGAGATTAAAAATGGATATCTAAACCACTCGGTATCAAAGCACTTTATTAATCATAACAAATATCCTAAACTTCTTAATTGTATAGGAATCAAAAAATGTAAGATACCATGGAGAGGTGGAAATATTAAAAATAATTTAGGCAGGTTGGGAATGGAGTGGGTTTTTAATTTGCAGACCCTAGCCCCCCATGGCCTAAATGTAAATTTTGACTTGCATAACTTTTTGTGATCTCTATTATGTTTTGATTTAAATACAATGTTATGGTTCCTTTTTAAGTTTTAAATACATAATTGTGTCTCTCAGTATTTTAATCTTTATATTTTACTGCCATTTAAATGCTTTCTTATTCATTTTTGTAATTTTAATCTTATATGCATTTATATTTGTTTAAATTATATTCCTGTGAGACTTATTTCTAGATAGTATATATGCCTTTAACATCCTTATTTCTTCTGTTTAGTAAAATAGAATGAAGGAAAAAAAACTTTTTTTTTAAGAGTGACCTGCTATACTAAAGTCATACTTGGTCCAAAACCTTTGTTTTTCTATTTTTTACAATTATTTAAGATTCGGCTACACTTATAAATAATTTATTATTTCTGTATGTGTTTATATTCTTTAAATTGTATTGACTGCTAATCTATGATATTTTTTTTTTGTGCCAATTTTAATTGCTCAGTTACCTATATATACTCAGAGCAGCCAGGTTTTAATCTCTAACCCATTTGATAAAGCCCTTGTGGTGAAACGCGTTATGGTTATTTTGATTGTGTAATTTTTTTAAATAAAAGGCTTTTTGGTTACAATTTTGTGCCAATCATCTTTTTAATACACTTTGTTTTTTTATAAGAATTTTTTTTACCTGGCTTCCTTTTATCTTCTTGTGACTCCAAGTATATCCGAGGTGGGCATCATACCACCAACACTGACATCACAGTGCAGTTTACCTGCACTTTACTTGTGAATACATTTTTAGTTATGTTTATTGCATATTTTATTCTACTGAGAGCACTATTAGCTTTTTTATTTTTTAACCCCTCTCCTGAGTGCTGGATACCATCCCTCTGGAGGACTCCCATCACATATCCTTTAAAGCGGGGATTATACGGCTGTACGCCCTTTACACCAGAGCTGGCTATAGCTCTTTTAAATGTGAGTTGATTGCACATATTGTTTATTTTACCCATATTGGCTTTTATATACTGCACCATTGGGTCTCCTCATTTTTTTTGTCTTGCATATAAGCGGGACCACTAGGGACATTGAGGACTCTACACCCAAAAACAGGCACCTTATAAAGATGCTTATTTCTGAGTGACACCTCAATATTATAGGACTTTACCGTCAGTTACTCCATCAGAACTTTAGTCCCACGATATCAGTGAGACCAACTACATTATATTGCCCTACCTATTCAAACAAACTATTGTACCTTTTAACTGTTGGCGCAGCCATTTTCCTGTATTTCTTTGTGTTACACACTGCATCGCCTGCACAAACTGGTATCCCTATACACTACATTCCATAAGCACACACATTAGATCCTCTACAACAGACATAGGCAACCTTTGGTACTCCAGATGTTGTGGGCTACATTCTCCATAATTCTCTTACACCCATAATGCTGGCAAAGAATCATGGGAGGTATAGTCCAAAACATCGGGAGTACCGAAGGTTGCCTATGCCTGCTCTACAATAACACATCCCCTACACACTCCACTCCCTGTGAGCGAACTCATGGGTGGAACATGTAGTTTGACTAATGGGTGGGCCTTATGGGCCTTTTGTGACCACAGTTACAAACAGCCTCGAGAGAGCCTGTTATACACCAGACCAGTGGAGCCAAACTGCAGCCAGAGCCCATCACCATCCTCATCTGGTTGTAAGTAGGCAATCTAGTATATTATTAGTGACCCTAATCTCTAATTTACCTCACATTAAAGGGACACTATAGTCCCCAGAACCACTGCAGCTTAATGAAGTGGTTCCGGTGTCTATAGCCAGTCCCTGCAGGATTTTTGATGTAAACACATACTAAGTGCAGTACTGGCGTTAGTTAACATGGCAGATCATATGGGGCATTGTGATGTCACATGGTGGGCAGCGCATATGGGGAGGGGCTGCAAATATTTATTTTGCATAGGGCCGCAAAAATCCTTGCACCGGCTCTGCCTGCAGTGCTGTTACAACTTTAAATAACCCCTGCAATGCTGATTTAACTTTGAATAATTCCTGCAACCCTGTACCAGCTTTGATTTATTTTCTGCAATTCAACTACAGCTTCAATCAAGTTTCTTTTCATTTACCAAGTGCTGGAACCCTGGTAAAAAGGACTTTATTTTCCTTAAAGAGTTATTGTATTACTGAAGGCATTGCTTTGTTTACTATTGGGACTTGCATCATATTCATTTACTTTTCTAAAATAAAAACCTTTAAATTCAGTGACTGTGCCAGTATTAATCTCTGCATACTGAGCCCATTCACCCCAAATCCGACACATCAGCACAGCAGGACACTCTCGTCCGTGCTCTACTGATACCGGAGAAACTGACGGAAGCCAAGCACAGAGAGATGGACACAGGTTTCTTCAGGAAGGAAGAGATTCTTTATTGGATCACCGATCGGGACTCAGAGGGACTAATGTCACCAAAATACAGCAAGTTCTGAGCCCCGGACAATAGTGCAGGCTCCTTATATAGGCACATAACTCCTCCCATATTAAGCTCCACCCGCACATTCTCTTGACCAATCAATACAAATAAGAATTACCTTCCTGCTTGACCGCATGGCCTGTCCAGCACAATGGAGGAGGGGAATACTACATCCTGTATTCTTGCACATGCTCCGTACACTACTGATCGTATCTTGCCTCGTGCAACCAACTGATCGATACGTCAGCATATGCACGTACACATGCCACGTGGTAATCTCGGCCTACTAAATTTATTTTTACCGAGATTCCACCACATTCCCCCCTTTGATGCCTCTTGATATTTCACAATTACTTGAGGCATCACTTAACCTTAGTTTGCATACACCGCAAGTTACCTTGAACCAGACCAGACTTATCTTATGATGTGAATCTTCAACACTCATCTTCCTGCATTGGTTCTCCCTGATCTAGAGCCTTATATTTATAAATTGCCATTATCTGTGCAGCAGCCTTCCTCTCTGCTATATTTTCTATCAGGCTTTGCACAGACCTAACTACTAAGGGTATAAGACATGGCAGGAGTAGACACAACATTAAAATCAGTATGACTCCGCCTACCACTGCCTTAAGCCCTCCAAACCACTCATACCAGCTACCAAACCAACTACTTGGATTATACCCTTTCCATACCTGAGTAGGCACATGCGCTAGTTTAACCATATGGCTAGTAAGCTCAGCTATTGCTTGCCCTTCGTCATCTATTTGAAGACAGCAATTGCTCAGGTTAAACTTCCCACATACACCTCCCTCTACTGCCAAAAGGTAATCCAAGGCTAATCTATTTTGATATACTGCTGTCCTCATCCTGGTATTATGCTTCGCTAGAAGATTGAGCGCTTGTGATGTCTCATTAGTAATGATCTCAACCACCCCCTGTAATCTTATAATACGGTTGAGCATATAAATTGGGGTTCTATAACCAAAGGTACCGTCCTCTGCCCACGTGGCTGGCCCATAGTAATCTATAATACGCTGGGGAGGCCATTCATTATCTTCCCAGGCGCCTATCTCTATGGGTCCCCTTTTCTTCCTATGATTCACATCATACACTTTAACACCTAAAGTCTCACCTGTTTCAATAGGTAACAATAAGAAGGATGGTTTGAGCATACCCAACACACATGCCCCTTCCCAGTCCTGTGGCAACTCCGAATAGGCTTTCTTACCACAGATCCAGTACAAATTTGCTGGGGCTCTCCAGGTAGATGTGATGGATAGGTCAAACCACACATCCTTTAAATTGGCGTATCTAGCAAACGGGTTAGATGGTTCTGAGACATTTGAAGCCGACCACCAAGTTGTATTCTTCGTATCATCATCATAAGCTTTTTGCCCTAGACAAGTTAATTCTCCTACAGAAGTATTATACATCATTCCTTTCCTTGCTATGCAAACATAACCTATGATGGAGGTCTTTAATCTCCACTCAGATTTACCTCTAACACTCATATGATAATCGGCTTGTGTAGATATTAATTGGTCAACTGCCTCAGAACCGGACATTACCTCCTTTGCTTCCCAAGGCCATTGGTCTCCCATGTTAGTACCTCCACACACATAGCAGTTGGTAACATTAAGACTACCGGCAATACTTTCGGCTAAATCAATAAACAGGTTTTTAGCATTATGGGGGATCTTATTATCTATGCTCATCTCTTCATAAAAGGAATGGTATACTTGATGAGTCTGGGAGGATACCATATCAGTCTCTATCCCTATAAACAATACTGTCCCAGGATCTAAACCCGTCCCATATATTTGAAACCCAAATAAATTACCATATTTATCTAAGAACTTGTCGGGGTTATTTATAAGTATATGGACTGGATTGCATTCCATAGACTTACAATATGGGCTGGTAGGCAACTTAGTCACAATCATGTCCTTGTCTACTGTCTGTCCCCAAGTTGCCCACCCCACACAAGACCAATATGGGCAAAAGTTATAATCTCTATTTGGGCATCTAGGACTCACATATTTATTTTTACTACTGGGACAAATATATTTATCGTTAGACCCATACGTTCTCTCCCATCTAAGATCCCCACATACATTCCACGGCTTTCTACCACTTGATATCGCCTTACACGCATCAAATAGCAGAACACCCGAAGAATGTACGGATTCTAATACCGTCTTATTAATTAGGGTCCCCTGAGGATCTCCATTCCTGAGAGTCAGCCAAATTGTACGGGGTTGATACTCTGGACTGAAGCACTTAGGTTCTCCTACTCCTAAATGGCACACACTATATTCTATATTTAGGTATCTACATCTTGATACATCTCCTTTACACTCATATTGCGAATGCCAAATTAGGGTTTGGGAAATATGGTTACCTGTTCTTGTAATCTTAATGCATACCTCACAGCTAGGAGTGTCGGTACCTCTACCTTCCTGAATATAAAAATACACATAAATAAACATTATCATGAATACATCTTTCGTCGTCATCCTCAGTCTTCGTCCGTGCAAAGGCACCTCAGCTTCCAGGATGTAAGGGCTGCAGGGAATGGAGTTCTGCTCGTCTTCACAGGGGTCCCTTCGAGACTTTTCCTGGCTTATACACTATACGTCGGTGAGCGGACAGGCTTTATTATGGCCTTCTCACTCACTTACCAAATCTCTGAAACAATAAAATTTGTAATCCACAAAGTTCCTCGTCACTCCGACTGAGTCGTGCGTTTTAACCGGATCTTGCAGGGATTCTCTGGATCTGCTGTAACTTGCCAAGAATCGACTGCTGCTGGTTTAACCCTGGAGTGATGTATCCACGGAGTCACTTCGGCTACTTTTATCGCTGTAGGGGTAGACAAAAGAACAACATAAGGACCTCTCCACTTGGGCCCTAACGGTACATTATTCCACTCTTTAATCCACACTTGGTCTCCTGGGTGGTAACTATGAACTGGGGGATAAATATTCACAGGTAATCTATCTTGTACCCATTTCTGTACCTCCTCCATAGTCTTACCCAACTCTACAACCTGCTGCCGGCTAATTCCTTCTCCCAACTGACTCAAATCCCCCCTTAAGTTACCAAGTACGGGAGGTGGTCGCCCATACATGATTTCAAAAGGAGAGAGGCCCATCCTTCTGGTAGGTGTACTGCGGATTCGCAATAGAGCTATGGGCAAGAGAACGTTCCACTTAAGTTGGGTTTCCTGACACATTTTAGCCAACTGATTCTTAATAGTTCTATTCATTCTCTCTACCTTACCAGAACTCTGGGGTCTATATGCCGTATGAAGCCTCCACTTTATACCAAGCATATGAGTCAGTTGTTGTAGGCACTGATGAACAAAAGCTGGACCATTGTCCGATCCTATAGAGCAGGGTAGTCCATATCGGGGTATTATTTCTCGTAACAGGAATCTCACAACTTCTCCTGCTTTCTCCGTACGAGTAGGACATGCTTCTACCCAGCCTGAATAGGTACACACAACCACCAGCAGGTAGCGATGTCCACCAGATTTAGGCATCACTGTATAGTCAATTTGTAAATCGGACATGGGGAGTCCCCCCATAAACTGGACTCCTGGTGGCTTTACTGGTCCTTGCCTTGCATTATTTTTAGCACACGTTACACATCTTCGTACAATGGCCTGAGTCAAGTTGGACAATCTTGGTATGTAGAAATGTTTTCTGAGAGATTCTTCTGTGCTGTCTCTCCCAGAATGTGTCCCGTTGTGATAGTTCTGGACAATTTCTACCGCTAGTGATGCTGGAATGACTATTCTTCCATCTTCTAACTGATACCATTTGTTCTCCAAATACTTTCCAGGTTCAGTCTTTAACCACTCCTCTTCTTGAGCTGTATAAACTGGAGTCCATTGAGACAGTGGAGTTGGTATAAGAGCAGCTATATGCCCCACATACTCCTGTCTTCCCGATTCAGCGGCACGCTTAGCTGTACTGTCTGCCATCCGATTTCCTTTGGTTACATCACCATCTCCTCTCAGATGCGCTCGACAATGTATAATACCGACTTCTTTCGGCTCCCACACTGCTTCCAATAGTTGTAGGATTTCAGCTGCGTACTTGATTTCTTTGCCTTCTGAATTCAATAGTCCTCTTTCTTTATACAAAGCTCCGTGGGCATGAGTGGTTAAAAACGCATACTTGGAGTCCGTGTAGATGTTCACTCTTAAACCTTCAGCCAATTGTAACGCTCGTGTCAGTGCTATCAATTCTGCCTTTTGTGCTGATGTTCCTTTTGCCAGTGGCCGAGCTTCTATCACTTTGTCTATTGTTGTTACTGCATATCCTGCATAGCGGACCCCTTCTTTCACATAACTACTGCCGTCGGTGTAATATTGAACATCAGGGTTCTGGATGGGAAAATCACGAAGATCTGGTCTACTTGAAAATACTTCATCCATTACTTCCAAACATCATGTTGACTTTCAGTAGGTTGTGGCAAAAGGGTAGCTGGATTTAAGGTGTTTACAGTCTCTAAATGCACTCTTGGGTTTTCACACAACATTGCTTGATACTTGGTCATACGGCTGTTACTAAACCAATGATTTCCTTTGTAATCCAACAGCGTCTGTACTGCATGTGGGACTCGTACATAAAGTTCTTGACCCAGAGTGAGTTTATCGGCTTCAGCTACTAGCAGGGCGGCTGCAGCTACGGCTCTTAGACAAGGTGGAAGTCCGCTGGCCACTGCATCCAGTTGCTTAGACATGTAGGCAACAGGTCTTTGCCATGATCCCAAGTACTGTGTCAATACTCCCACAGCCATTCTTCTTTGCTCATGTACATACAAGTAGAATGGTCGTGTGTGATCAGGTAGACCTAATGCTGGGGCACTCATCAAAGCCTTCTTCACATCTTCAAATGCAGTTTGCTGTTCTTGAGTCCATAAGAAGGGGTTGTGCTCTGTACCTTTGATAGCTGCATACAGAGGTTTTGCCAGTATCGCGTAGCTGGGAATCCATATCCTACAGAAGCCTGCAGCCCCCAAGAATTCTCGCACTTGTCTTCTATTCTTGGGTATCGGTATCTGGCACACAGCTTCTTTTCTCTCTGGCCCCATAATTCTTTGACCTTCAGAGATATGGAATCCCAGATATTTGACAGTTGGCAAACACAACTGAGCCTTCTTTCTAGACACCTTGTATCCTGCCTTCCAGAGAATGTGTAGTAGATCGTGCGTTGCTTGCTGACATATTTCCTTTGTAACTGCTGCTATCAACAAGTCATCTACATATTGTAACAATACACACTCTCCTGGGATGGACTCGAAATCCAATAGATCTTGACTTAGAGCTGAACCAAATAGGGTAGGTGAATTTTTAAACCCTTGGGGCAGTCTTGTCCAGGTCATTTGGCGTTTTGAGCCCATTACAGCGTTTTCCCATTGGAAAGCGAAGATACATTGACTTTCTGCGGCAATTCGGAGGCAAAAGAAGGCATCTTTGAGGTCTAAGACTGTAAAGTAAGTAGCCCCGCCCTGAATTAAAGCAAGCAGGTTATATGGATTGGGCACAACTGGATGTATACTAACAACCGCATCATTGACTGCTCTCAAGTCCTGCACAGGTCGATACTCATCTGTACCGGGCTTTTGAACAGGCAGCAATGGGGTATTCCAGGGGGAAGTACAGAATTTTAGGATACCATACCGTATGAACTTATCCAGATAAGATTGGATGTTCTTCTTAGCCTTCTGCGGGATGTGATATTGTCTTAGGCTCACTGGATAAACCCCAAGTTTTAGTTCGATTTTAATAGGTGGATGTGAAGAAATGACTATATTATTCGATATTTTGTTGCATAGTTCTTGCTTTTTTGTGTATTTTTCATTCGGCAGATGGGACTGCCGAACAGCGACCACCCCTGGCTCACTTAACTTCAAAGCAGGCATCTCTTTCACCCTCTATGTGTGCGGTCAGCGTTCGTACTGTCGAACGCCACGTGGCGGAGAAAACCGCGGCCATCTTTTTTTTCGTCAAACAAAGGCAGCGGGACTTGGTCGTCGAGTGTCTGGAACTAAAATCGGACACTCGACTTCCCAAACACCGGTCTCCATCATACGAACGCTGGAACTAGTGATACCGATTAGCTAGGAGAGCGCTATTCGGTACAAATGTGCACACGAATGAGGGGAACAATCGCTGCTAAGAGCCAGGGGAATTCATTCGGTACTTTTATGCATTTTTTCCCTTTTTCTGAAGTGACCGGCAAAACCACACGAACCTCTGGAACTATTTTGGGCAGTCCGCCCACAGTGAACCGGTCACAAAGGACTTCCATACTTTTTGCGAACCCCTGAACCGATCCGGGTGAAATTTGGATATGTTGGTCACCCGGATCGGGGCTATCAGGGGATATAGTATTTGTGGGGATACCCCAGGTATAAAGGGGTGTTCCAGAAATTGGGGAAAATAGTGAATTTTCAGCCTGGAGATAATTAGGTTGTTACTATATCAGACCTGATTATCTCCAGGACTAGGGGAGGGAACTGCCTGTTTGTATTGGGTGTGTTTTATATTTTTACTGTTCGGGATTGGATAAATGTTACTCCTCCCTGTGGGATGTCCCCTTGCATGGGGACCTGCATAAAAAGCCATGTGTGTGAATAAACGTTAGTTCTACTTGTATCCTGAACCTGGACTCTGACTGTTATTTGGAATTCGTATGCTGTAACAAGGGAATTATCTTATGCAGCTGTTTTATTTCATATGGATTTCGTTTCCTGTAACTATCGAACCAAGCTCGCACTACCTTAGACTCTGACCTTTCGGGAGGAAACTACCGAACGCGGTTTGGCTAAACTTGGTTTCCTTACAACTGGTGGCAAGCGGAGGGATTCGAATCCCGAATGGACGTTTCAAACCAAGCAAGGGAATGAATGGCTCAGCAGTACCAGCTACTTAAAAGAACCACACTAAAGGATTTACTGGAAGCTCGAGGCAGAGTGGCAAGTAACAAGACAAAAGCCACGTTAATTGCGGAATTAATACAGAGCGATAATACCAGTAATACAGAGATGGATCAAGAGGAAGAAACCGTGATGCAAAAGGACATCCGATGGATGGTCAGTCTATTGGGACCCAACCCAACTACAGAGGCGCTTTTGCAGGTCATGGCACAAGCCAGACAAGCGCAAAAAGAGCGAGAGGACCGGGACAGGCCGGCACAAGGAGATTTACTGCACTCCCCGGGAAGTACTGGGGAGATACCAATGAAGGTAAATTATGCAGCTTTTAAATCGTTTAATGACAATGAGATGGAAATTGACAGTTACTTGCAAGACTTTGAACGTCAATGTGCGCTGGAGGGATTAGACTCCACGAAATGGGCTGCAGTCATTAGCAGTAAATTGTCAGGTAGAGCAGCCGAGGCGCTGCGAGCAGTACCTGAGGGGGACATACATAATTATGAAAAAGTAAAAGACATTTTGTTGGCCAGATATGCTGTAACTCCGGAGGCATACCGAAAAAAATTTAGAGAGCTGAGGAAGACTGGGAGAGATTCCCATACGGAATGGGCTTTTCGGCTACAACGGGCGGCCCGCAATTGGATGAAGGGCTGCCAAGCAACCACTCTGGAGGATGCTTTGCAACTTATGTTACTGGAGCAATTTTTTAATCACTCTGCAGAGGACATAAAAGACTGGGTTAAAGATAGAAAACCAAAAACTGTGGAGGAAGCCGCCAGGCTAGCGGATGAGTATCAGGATAATAGGAGGAAGGAGCAAGGGGTGAGCAGACCACCTTTTTTTTTTTTTTTTTTTTAAATTCTTTATTTTTATTGTGCGGAAGTGAACAAGTCGTCCCGCACCGTCACAATAACGAGTGCAAGAACAGGCATAAAACACAGTGAAACAGATTACATAGGGTATTGAACATCATGAGTTTTCGCTGGTTTCATTTCGCTTCTTCAGCACATTTTTATATTTAGGTGTACAGCTGCTTAGCTTGTATAGATTGACATTTATACTAGATATGTTTACAAAACGCAAAACAGAGAGCTTATTTCGCCTTGTAGACAGACGCTAGGGTCCTATTGATGCTTAAAACAAATATTAAAACATAGTTTAAACAAGATGGTAGCTAGTAAGCTGTTAAGTAGCATTTAGGAGGCATGCACATGTATACATATAGTGAGAGTAACTAAATCAAGCTGGGTACATGCTGATTGGTCATAAGGGGTTCTTCAGTCGTTTATCAACAATAGCGTTAGGTTAGTGAGTGTGTTATATGTCGTCGCTTTAGCCTCAGGTCCTAGGATTAGTCGCGCTTTATCATGCTCGAGTGTGGCATAAGTACTCCAAGTACTCCGAGCATTAACAGGCTGTCTAACCAGTCATGTGTCAAGCATTGTGTCTGTCGCTAGTTAAGTCACATTGGTACGAGAGATTAAGTGAGTTTATGTAAATCCTGCGTTTGTCGGGTTAATCTACCATACTTTAGGTATCCAGTAAATAACAGTTATCTAAAGAAACAAAAACACATATATAAAAAAAAAAACACATCAGAAAAAAAAATGACTGGTTAGGTTAACAAGCTGTGTGCCCGTGTGTACAGTGTGGACCATAGGTGAGTATGTTGATGGAGGATATCTCCAGGCATCGGATCTCATGTGGTGGTGGTACATAGTTCCAGTGGAAAAGATGGAGGCAAGATAGTGTCAGATTTAAAAAGTCCTGCTTTAGATGAATAAGCGGTGTCCCCTGCAGCTGCTGATCTTTGGTGTCAGGGAGCATGGTCTGTGGCTGGTTGCTGAGTGCTTGTCAAGCCCTCTGCTATGCCCCTTCCGCCTGTGAGCTTTTCTCCGACAACAGGGGTGTGGATGATCGATTTTAGCTTCTCCACTTGTCAGGTAAGCCCCTTAGTGCAGCGGTGGTTGTGGGGCACAGAAGTCCCTGTGGGGCGATTCGGTTCTCTGTAATGAGGGTATACAGGGATCTTGTGGGGGCTGTCTGAGGGTCCTGTCTCAGTGAGGGTGGGAGGCTTCCCAGGGTTCAAGGGAGTTTGCAGTTGGATGGTTGCTGTATGGGTCTGTACCTGCGATGTATGCTTTCCGCTCTATATACTGCTGCAGTGGTTAAGCAGCTCAGCGCCATCCCGCATGGCCTCCGCCATTTTGGAGTCACTGCCTGGAGCGTGGGTCCTAGCGGTCCTGCTGCTTCGCCTGAAGTACTTGTAGGCGATCAGGTCTCGAGGGCGTAGACCGGGATCACCCCCCCGGTCCAGAGGGGGGGGAACGGGACCGGTATCCCAGCGGGCCCGACTTTGAGCCCCGAACAGCAAGCGGCAAGGCAGCGGCCGTCCGCCCCGCCCGCCTCCGGAGTAGGCCTGTAGAACGTCGGGTAGGATTCCTCCTCCAGGGGACTGTAGCCTGTTGGGCCAGCCTCACCCTGGATCCTAGGGCTCTCTGCCCGGCGAGGGCCACCGGTGCCGGTAGGTTTTGTGCCCAAATTAGTGGTTATAAATCTGCGTTTAAGCTTATGCTGCAGGAGCTGGTCCTGCATGCGACCAGCCAGCTCGGCGGTCCGGCCCCGCCCCCCCGAGCAGACCACCTTTTAAGCCTAACTACCAGGCTCCAACAACCCCTACCCCTCCTAGACCCTCCATGAGCAACCCTTCACCGAACCCAGCAAACACACCACGTCCCCCTGCAGTGTGTCATTATTGCAAACAACCAGGGCATTATAAGAATCAGTGCCCTCGCTTAAACCGGGGAAGCTGGGAAAGGCAACCCCCACAACAACCCAGGGCAGCTGCCCATTGTGTGCAACAGGAAGGCACAACCGGTGTTCCTAACCAAGAAGAACAGTGGAGTGTGTTACACGAGGTCAACCCAGTTCAAGCTGGGGGTGACAACCGGGACCACCACCGCCAATGGATTACCGTAGATGGCGTGGGGGCCCGGGCTCTGAGAGACTCTGGGGCTACTTTGACTGTGGTGCAACCTCACACGATCAGAGCGCAAGCTCGCACCGGACGCACAGTCGCTGTGAGGGTGGCTGGGGGCGCTATCCACAAACTGCCCACCGCTAATATCCTTGTTGATTGGGGTTCCGGGTCCAAACAGCTGGAGGTGGGGATTATGCAAGAACTACCCGCCGAGGTTTTGTTGGGAAATGATGTAGGATGCTTGACCTCCCAACTGGCCCGAGACCCCCCTGCCGAGGCATACCCAGTTACCACCCGAGCTCAAGCCAGACTGGAAGCTCCGCTGCACTCTGGGGAAAACCAGGTAAGAGTCGAAATACCCCCCTTACCCGATCCTCCCTGTCCTTTCTGGGATACCCCCCAGGGGTTTGAACAAGAGCAGCGTACCGACCCCACATTAGAGGGTTATAGGAAGGCAGCGGCCGTTACCCCAGGGAACAACCCGCACGAAAAGTTTGAGTGGTATAAGGGATTGCTGTATAGAGTGACCGAGGGGGTGGGACAGGGGGCCACCCAGGTCATCAAGAGACAGTTAATTGTACCCCGTAAATTCCGGGCTGAGTTGTTAAAACTCAGTCATGACATTCCCCTAGCAGGACATTTAGGGGTTAAAAAGACAAGAGACAGGTTAACCCAAACCTTCTTCTGGCCCAGGGTCACCCAGGACCTCAAGTATTACTGCAGGACGTGCGACGTCTGCCAAAGGGTGGGAAAAAGGGGAGACCTTCGGAAGGCCAAACTTCACCCATTGCCCATTATAGAGCAGCCCTTTCACCGAGTAGCGGTAGATTTAATAGGACCCCTCAGCCGACCCAGCCAGTCGGGCAAAAAGTTCATACTAACCGTGGTCGACTACGCCACTAGATACCCGGAGGCAGTCGCCCTCACCAATATAGAGGCAGAGACCGTGGCCGAAGCCCTTATTCAGATTTTCACCCGAGTAGGTTTCCCACAAGAGATCCTATCCGATCGGGGAACTCAGTTCACGGCTACCCTGACACAACAATTGTGGCAGAGCTGTGGAGTGAAACCCCTGTTCAGCGCCCCGTACCATCCCCAGACTAACGGGCTCTGTGAACGTTTCAATGGCACTCTAAAACAGATGCTAAAAACCTTTACGGAGTCCCACAAGAACTGGGAAAAATTCCTCCCCCACCTTCTGTTTGCCTACCGTGAGGCCTCCACTGGGTTTTCCCCCTTCGAACTCCTGTACGGGAGAAAAGTTCGGGGCCCACTGGAGCTCGTACGGGAGCACTGGGAGGGCAATACAGACGAGGGGGGAGTCCCTATCGTCCAGTATGTCCTGGAGTTCCGGGACCGTCTGCGGGCGCTCACCGCATCGGTTCGGGAGAACCTGCAGACGGCCCAGGAGGACCAGAGGAAATGGTACGATAGGGGAGCCCAAGATAGAGTACTGGACTTAGGGCAGAAGGTGTTAGCTTTGAGGCCAGTTAAAAAGGATAAGCTACAAGCCGCATGGCAGGGACCATTTAAGGTAGTAGAACGGGTTAGCGAGACCACCTACATCGTGAGCAAATGCTCAGATGAAAGGCTGACCAAAGCCTTCCATGTGAACATGCTCAAACCATACTTTGAGAGAACAGAGGATGTGGGCGCCGTGTGTGCCCCCGCCACAGAAGATAGTGAGGGACTACCCCTCCCAGATTTACTAGACACCGCTCCCTGTACTATTGACCAAGTAAGCTTGGGTCAAAATTTAAACCCCCTAGAGAAGGGTGAGGCCACGCAACTGCTGCAGAGATACCAAGAAATGTTTTCAGCCACCCCAGGCTATACCTCCGCTGCGGTACACCGCGTGGAAACCCAGGGAGAGACGCCACTGCGGCAACAACCATATCGGATCCCGGAAGCAGTGCGGGAGAGTATGCTCGCCGAGTTAAGGGATATGTTACAGTTAGGGGTAATAGAACCCTCGCAAAGTCCTTGGGCCTCCCCGGTAGTACTAGTACCGAAGCGCGACGGCACCACGCGCTTCTGTGTAGACTATCGGAGGCTTAACGATCGTACCATAACCGACGCCTACCCCATGCCCAGAATAGATGAGCTCTTAGACCGTATGGCGGGGGGGAACTACTTGACTACCCTGGACCTGTGCAAAGGTTATTGGCAGATCCCCTTGGAGCCTGCGGCCATCCCCAAGTCGGCATTCGTCACCCCTTTCGGGCTATACCAATTCAAGGTTATGCCCTTTGGGATGAAGAATGCCCCGGCTACCTTTCAGAGGATGGCCGATCGGCTCCTGGAGGGATTTCAGGACTTCGCATGCGCGTATCTAGACGATATTGCCGTCTACAGCCGCACATGGGGAGACCATCTGGGCCATGTGTCCAGGGTACTCCAACGAATCCACCTCGCAGGGCTCACGTTAAAACCCGACAAATGTCACGTAGGTCTGGCCGAGGTACAGTATCTCGGCCACAGGGTGGGCTCCGGTAGACAGCGTCCAGAGCCCGCTAAGGTAGAGGCCATAGCGAACTGGCCCCAACCTCGGACCAAAACCCAGGTACTAGCTTTCTTAGGGACGGCCGGTTATTATAGAAAGTTTGTCCCAGAGTACAGCGCCCTGGCAAAACCCCTCACCGACCTTACCAAAAAGGCCCTCCCCGAACAGGTTTCCTGGACCCCAGAGTGCACGGACGCTTTCCAGAAGCTTAAAGCGGCATTGAGTGAGGCTCCTGTGTTGGCAGCACCCGACTACACTAAACAATTTCTTGTACACACAGATGCCTCCATGTTCGGACTGGGAGCCGTGCTAAGCCAAGTGGGCACAGACGGCATGGAACACCCGGTGGCATACCTCAGCCGTAAACTGTTACCCCGAGAAGTCAGCTATGCCACCGTAGAAAAAGAATGCTTGGCCCTCGTGTGGGCACTCAAGAAACTACAGCCCTATTTGTATGGGCGGGCATTTACCCTTATGACGGACCACAACCCCCTGGTATGGCTTAACCGGTTAGCTGGAGACAATCCCAGGCTATTACGGTGGAGCCTAGCCCTTCAACCTTATAATTTCACTATGCAGTACCGGCCCGGAAAACAAAATGGTAATGCGGATGGCCTGTCACGCCAGACCGAACTGGACCCCTAAACCACTACTTTTCTCGGACATCCCCAAGCCAACCCGACAGGGTCTAGGCGGGTATGCCGACCTATGGACTTATAGGGGAGCAGTGTGAAGAAATGACTATATTATTCGATATTTTGTTGCATAGTTCTTGCTTTTTTGTGTATTTTTCATTCGGCAGATGGGACTGCCGAACAGAGACCACCCCTGGCTCACTTAACTTCAAAGCAGGCATCTCTTTCACCCTCTATGTGTGCGGTCAGCGTTCGTACTGTCGAACGCCACGTGGCGGAGAAAACCGCGGCCATCTTTTTTTTCGTCAAACAAAGGCAGCGGGACTTGGTCGTCGAGTGTCTGGAACTAAAATCGGACACTCGACTTCCCAAACACCGGTCTCCATCATACGAACGCTGGAACTAGTGATACCGATTAGCTAGGAGAGCGCTATTCGGTACAAATGTGCACACGAATGAGGGGAACAATCGCTGCTAAGAGCCAGGGGAATTCATTCGGTACTTTTATGCATTTTTTCCCTTTTTCTGAAGTGACCGGCAAAACCACACGAACCTCTGGAACTATTTTGGGCAGTCCGCCCACAGTGAACCGGTCACAAAGGACTTCCATACTTTTTGCGAACCCCTGAACCGATCCGGGTGAAATTTGGATATGTTGGTCACCCGGATCGGGGCTATCAGGGGATATAGTATTTGTGGGGATACCCCAGGTATAAAGGGGTGTTCCAGAAATTGGGGAAAATAGTGAATTTTCAGCCTGGAGATAATTAGGTTGTTACTATATCAGACCTGATTATCTCCAGGACTAGGGGAGGGAACTGCCTGTTTGTATTGGGTGTGTTTTATATTTTTACTGTTCGGGATTGGATAAATGTTACTCCTCCCTGTGGGATGTCCCCTTGCATGGGGACCTGCATAAAAAGCCATGTGTGTGAATAAACGTTAGTTCTACTTGTATCCTGAACCTGGACTCTGACTGTTATTCGGAATTCGTATGCTGTAACAAGGGAATTATCTTATGCAGCTGTTTTATTTCATATGGATTTCGTTTCCTGTAACTATCGAACCAAGCTCGCACTACCTTAGACTCTGACCTTTCGGTTTGGCTAAACTTGGTTTCCTTACAGTGGAATATTGCGGGCCAGTCCTGGTGGGTTGTTCTCTGCCCAAACTCCTGGTATGTTGAATAAGGATTCATCACTCCTAGGGTTTTGGCTAGTCAACGCTGTATAAAGTCGCCACTCTTCTTCCTTTGGTACGGATAATGTCATAATACCTGAAGGTCCATTAAACTTTAAGGATGTTGTTCCATTTGGTAGGAACGTAATCTGCGCTTGTAACTTAGATAGCATATCACGTCCCAGCAATTGGACTGGACATTCAGGCATATAAAGGAATTGATGTTTTACTACGTGGCCTCCCAATGTACAGAGTCGACTTTTAAGAACCGGTTTTGCAGCACTTCTTCCAGTTGCTCCTATTACAGTAATAGTTCTTCCAGATGGAGGAGCAACTAGATCAGTCACCACCGAATGTTCAGCACCAGTGTCGATCATGAACGCACTCCTTTTTCCCCCTATTGATACATCGACCATAGGCTCCGCTCGACCAAGGGGGATGGAGCCCGGTCGGTATCAATAGTCCTCCATGACCGTGTCAGCCAATCCTACAAAGTCCCTACCTTCTCTATCGCGGGACCTTTGCGCTGCTGGATAGTACCTATCTTCCCTTACACTTCCTCTGTTCCCATTACTCCCTCTATTACCATTGCTCCCTCCGGGGCCTCCTCTACCTCTCGCTCTGCCTCTAAAGTTTCCATAACCTGTCCTAGGTCTGTCTCTCTCATACTGTTCTCTTCGCGGACACTCATTTCTCCAATGCCCTTCTTCCCTACAGTATGCGCACTGATTTCTACTCAGAGGTTCCTCATTCCACTTACTATCGCCTCTATCTGGGCCCCGTCTATCTACGCCTGCGATCGCTACCGCTAGCATATCTGCCTTTCTACGCATCTTGCGCTCTTCCTCTTTCTTTGTCTCTGTTTCCCTGTTCATATATACTTTATTCGCTACCTCCATTAGTTGGGTAATAGACATACCTGCGAACCCTTCTAACTTTTGTAGCTTGCGCTTAATATCTCCGTAAGCTTGGCTGACAAAGGCGGAGTTCACCATTCGGGAATTATCTGCGTCTTCCGGATTAAAGGGGGTATACAAGCGGTATGCCTCCAATAATCAGTCATAAAAGACACTGGGCACTTCATCACTTTTCTGAATCACCTCAACTGTCTTCGACATATTAATGGCTTTCTTCCCTCCGGCTTTCATGCCAGCAATTATAGCGTCTCTATAGGCTTTAAGTTGGACCATATCTGCGCCATTAACATTCCAGTCGGGATCGGTGTTAGGATAATGTGTTGCGGCCCATGCTGCCGGATTGGCTTGATTCAAAGCACGGGCTCTATCCTCTAGCGCTTTAATGGCCGCTTGATTAATCCTTGTCCTTTCCTCATTATTGAACAATGTCATTAATAACTGCTGGCAATCAGCCCATGTCGGGTTATGTGTCTGAACTATCGAGGTGAACAGATCGGTCATAGCTTGTGGTTTCTCAGTGTATGAGGAATTGTGGGTCTTCCAATTCAAGAGATCGGTAGTAGTGAACGGGACATATACGAAGACTGGGTCAGCATGTGCCATTTGACCTGCGGCATCGAGATAGGCTGACCCGGGATTCAGACGAAGAGGCATCTGATAATGTCTAAGTTGTTGGGTACCGGTCAGTTGTTGGGTTAGTATAGGGCTACGTGGAGGGGCGTCAATTATGGGTTCCAGTCGGGGGGTAATAGGGCATGAGGATGTGGGAGCTTGATTTTGGGAGAAGTTGGTAAATAGAATACTCCCAGCCGAGCTAGAAGAAGCTTGACCGGAAGTTTGAAGTGGCGCCAAATCAGGATATTTAGATCTAACGGGGGTTGGTTCTGGTTCCGGAAGGGGAGGTTTAATACGAGGGGGGGTGGATTCTGTACTGGAGGAGGAAGCGGAAGTGGATGAGGGCAATGAGGGGAGGGGTATAGAACTTCCTGCATTCGCGTCATTTCCTCTTAAAGGGAAGTAAGGGGGCGGCAAAGGGATCTCGGACTCAGGGGGCGTGTCCAAAATGGGCCTAACCACAGTCCTAGTGGACAAACAAGTCCTGGCCACCATGAGGCGACATTGCTCCTCGTGGCATATCTGAATCCATTTTGGCGAGTCGTTTACGGCCTGTCTCCAACAATCAATATATGGAAACTGTCCGTAAAGTTCAGGCCTACCTGACACAGCCACGTGTACACGCTGTATCAGGGTTGGATCCAAACTACCACGTGGCGGCCATGCCGCAACCAAAGTAGGCCACTCCCTAGTGCACAAAGTGACCAAACGTACAGGAGACATTTTAACCCCAAAATCACATGTTTTAAATCCCTTTTTAAAATTCTTTACCATACAACCTAAGGGATCCGGAATCGTTGACTCCGACGCGCCCATACTTATCAATGGAACGTCGTTGACAACAAATACTATGCACGCGTACTATTCAACAGTCACACCCGTTTCCTCTGGCAACAGCACCACGTGGTACGGTTACCAAGTGAAACGTACACAATAACACAATAAACACTCAGGGAATTCCCGTACACACACAGCTGTTACACCAGTCACTAAATAATCAATATTATGCCCTTTGGCGAAACTATACAGTCACCCACGCTATAATTCTCTATATATGAATTACCCGTCTATAACACACCCCAGTAACATCGTCTTTTACAAATAGCGGTTACAGTACGGTTAGCATAGGTCAAAGCACAATTTAAGGTCACAATACAATTATTAGTGGTTATGGTGTTAAACATGCAATAGACGACAATGATTAGTACTTATATACAGTGTCAGTAAATATACAGGGTTATGGTACCGTGCACTATGATACAGCAACACACTATTAACACTCTCGCTAGACGGCTGAGCTCGCGCTATCTAACAAGATATACACTTTACTAACAATCTTTAACACATTTACAATTCCCAACTAAACTATTGGCCAGTACCTTGAATGGACTACCTAAAACTATCTACATCCGTTTTGGTTAGCCACACTGCCCAAGCACCACATATAGCGAACTAGAGGACCGAATTTACACAGACGCCTCTTAGTCGATTACTCTATCAAAAATCTAGTGGGTTCCAAATTTACACGCCTTCCCACTTAGCCAAGATAGGTTGAGAGCTAGCGAACCGAATTTACACAGACGCCGCTTAGTCTCCCAGTCCCTCCGACCTAGCGAACAAAATATACACCCTAGAACGCTAGTCTAGACAAGACACCGGTGTCCGGCTAGGGCTATTTACACCAGAACCCCGCCTGACTAACCAAATCAAACGGTCTTACTAAAGAGCGTTCGATTGAGCGGTGCGCCTTCGCTCCTTCCCTCCGACAGAGGGGGCAGATTCCATACACAATTCAAACCCCTTATGGGCCTACCGCACAATCGGTATACCCCTAGTGGGTCTACCGTCTAAAACAGCAGTTGTCTTACCTCCTCTTTCCTGAACCTGAGTTCACACTCATCGACGGGGACACCCCAGCACTTCTTACGTAGAGGCCGATGATCTCCTGGACAACAGACCAGTGGCGCCGAGACGAAGGGAGGTCCACGCAGAAGTTCAGGGGTGCAGCCGTAGAGAACGTGGGCAAAGATAGACCGTCTCACGCCTCTGCCTCTCAGCTACCGTTGAACGATGAGCTTCCCGGCCAATGCACCAAATGATACCGGAGAAACTGACGGAAGCCAAGCACAGAGAGATGGACACAGGTTTCTTCAGGAAGGAAGAGATTCTTTATTGGATCACCGATCGGGACTCAGAGGGACTAATGTCACCAAAATACAGCAAGTTCTGAGCCCCGGACAATAGTGCAGGCTCCTTATATAGGCACATAACTCCTCCCATATTAAGCTCCACTCGCACATTCTCTTGACCAATCAATACAAATAAGAATTAACTTCCTGCTTGACCGCATGGCCTGTCCAGCACAATGGAGGAGGGGAATACTACATCCTGTATTCTTGCACATGCTCCGTACACTACTGATCGTATCTTGCCTCGTGCAACCAACTGATCGATACGTCAGCATATGCACGTACACATGCCACGTGGTAATCTCGGCCTACTAAATTTATTTTTACCGAGATTCCACCACACTACCTTCTCCTCTACTCCAGTATTTAGACATTTAACTGTCTCGTGCATATTTCATAGTTCGGGAAGCTGTACTGTTGTTTATGGCCCACTCCACGGTTCTCTAAACTCTGGCCTTTTAGATGTTGCAGAACTTCAACTCTCATGATTCTTTAAATGAAACAGATAGCCAGAGTCATGGGAGTTGTAGTTACGCAACATCTGGAGGGCCAGAGATGGAGAACTCTACTCCATTCTGTCTTTTTTTTTTTCTGTCTTAATTTTTCGATTTTATTTGTAGAATCCCTCTGCAATAAGATCTCTCTCAGAGGGCTTTTTTTTTTTTTTTTTAATTCTTTATTTTGGTTGTGCAGGAAAGAACAATAGAAGCATACATTGCCACAACAGCGTATGCAGGCTTCACAATCACATATTTGTATACATACGTGACATTATAAGCATTGCACATTTTTATGTTAACAGAAAGTTAGTGTCAGAAAAGGCATAACATTGGTGGTGATGCAAATCGCTATGAGAACTAATAGGTGCCACCACCTATGGGGTCACCCTCTCTTTCCTGTTGGGGTAGGATTAGGGGGCTCAAGAGTCCCTGTGGGTTATGATAAGTGAGAGGTGGGGGGGGGGGGTAATTCAGTAGATTATGTGTCATGTTAGACAGAGTATCAGCGTGTTAGGGGCCAGTTTGGTCCGTGTTCCGAGCTGGATAAGCAGCCTTATAAGGCAAAAAGAAGCTCTCCCCGGTATGTGACTATGTGTCGTAGTTATCGTATGCGTGTACCTATGACAGAGTATAGCAAGTGCACGGTACTTTAAACAAAAAGGAAATAGAATACATTAAAATGAAAGACCATACGGTGGTAATAAAACTGAGTGGAAAAAAAACATTTGGATGTCATCTTTCGGCTAGTCCCGATATTTAAGGGGCTGTAAAGCCCTAGTATGCTGCTGTTGGGACGGTCTCAGATTCTGCAGTGAGGTCGCAGGTCCGGGTTTTGGGGAGACCCGTGCAGCGCGGGGCACGAACTCCCGGATTTCAGCCGGGTCAATACGAGCCAGTCCAGACCCAGAAGCAGTCGGGGAGGGAAAGCCCAGCTTGTGCAGTTGTTCTTTGAGGTCTTGCAGGGTGCTCACTCGGTATGCTTCCCCCTGTACCTGGAAAAGGAGAGTCCTCGGCATGCCCCAGCGGTAGGTAATGTCCTTTGCCCGCATAAGCTGCAGGTGAGGGCGCAGGGAGCGGCGCCAGGCTAGTGTGTTTCTGGTGAGGTCCGGGAAGATCTGCAGCGTGGCGTCTTCAAATATTATTTGATTCTTCCCCCTCACTGCTGCGAGGAGCAGGGCCCTGTCCTGTAGCGACTGGAAACGAACTATGAGGTCTGGAGTTGTAGAAGGTGGAGCAGTTTTTGGTACCGGGATCCGAAACATACCATCGAGTTTGACTGCCTTCGCTTGTTTAGGCGGCATGTAGGCCGCAATGAACCTTCGAAGAAAGTGAGGTAAGTCGGAGACCCCCACAGATTCCGGCACCCCTCTGAACTTGAGGTTGTACCTTCTCCTCACATCTTCCAGCGTGTCCAGTCTGCCCGTTGTATTAGCGTGTAGCTTTTCCAGCTCTTCCAACCTCTTCTCCACTACAGATAGTCTGGAGTCGTGGGTGCTGTGCGCTGCCTCCAGTTGGGCAATTTTGGTTGTCGCGGAGTCCACCGCCTTTTGGAAGTGGGCCATGTCTCCCGCAATGTTGGCGCGCAGTTCAGCAAGCATCGCCCTCAGCATAGTTGCCGTAACAGGCTCTCCGTCGTCCCGCTTCTTGTGCCCGGGGCCAGCACTTAGGTTAGCGGCAGCTCCTTCCTCCGGGTCGACGGAGTATTCCTCCGAGGAACAGGAGAAATCCTCTCCCAGGGCGGCCATCTTGTCCCACGCGGCCTGCTGCTTATTGCGGAACAGTTCGCCGATATCTCGACTTGGGAAGTCCTTATCGGCTTTCGGCTTTTTATTTTTCCGGCCCATGTCGGTTGCTGTATCGTAAATATGTTTTGTGGACCGTCTATGTGCCCGTTATCAGCCGCAAAACTTGCGATTTTCATGGATTATTGCGGAGCTCGGAGAAAGCGTGTCTGCTCCGGTACTCTGCCAGCCTCTCAGAGGGCTTTTAACGTAACCTAATTTGGTTATGGAGCCAAGTGAGACAGAATGTTAGATACAAGTTAAGCAGCGCCAGACAGAACAAGTTGCATTCCGGGAGGGCGGCTAAGGAAGAGGGTTTCATGACTTTACAAATAAAATTGAAAAGTGCAAGAAACAGAACGGACCAGATTGTAAACGACAGTACAGCTGCTTGAAATGTAAAATTCGGGCAAGAGATTGTTAAAATCCCAGCAAACAAAGAGAGAGGAGATCACAAATAAGCCTGCCCTGCTGTGTAGTGTATGCAGGGCGATGACTGATGACATCATCACCTTGAGGATACGCAACAACAGGGCAAGAAAGAGTGACTGTGCCTTGGACAATAGATGATTTTGACCAAAGGTCACGCAAGATGGCAGGCTTGCAAGAGAGATGGGGAACGGTGAGCAAGTCATTTAAACGGAAAAAAAACTAATATAATTTAAAAAAATATTACATTAAAGAAAATTACATATACTTCCAAAAAACGGATTGTAAAAAAAAGTGTCAGTTTTCCTTTAACTGAAAGAATCAAAGTAATACTGTTTGTTTTTAATTCTGTACAGAGAGCGACTGTAGAGTGTATGACTTATGCAAAGTTGAGTTTATTGGACAGATTAAATAATAAAAAAAAATGACATTTAAAAACGAATGTCTGTTAACTTTATAAATGTGTGAATCATTTAAGCTTCCTCGTGTGACCCTAAGCTTCTGTCTATGTAGATATTTACATGTGTTAAATGAAGCTTATTTTTCTAAGAAATGCTGTAAAACCATTGTGCAAACTCTCGTCTTTTCCATTCTCTATTGATTACCCAGGATACTATCAGTATTCCGGCTAAGCGCTGGTTTCTGGAATAATCAAAACAGATACAAAAAAAGAAAGTTATCTTTATAACAACGAAAACCTTCCATCTGTGTAGATATAAAATATAATCACTGAATACTGGTTGCGGATGTAATTAATATTCCTTTCCTGACTATTTTAAGTGTAGAATTGCTTTAAAAAAAATATTACATTGTTTCCATGTTCCCTGTAATTATCTTTTCCTAATTAAGCCATGGCAGCATTGAGTTATGGGTTAGCTTTTCCCCGCAGAAAGGACAGGAGACAGAACTGTGAAATTGGTATAAATAATGCCTTATAGGTAGTCCATGTTACTAACTCACAACCCCCGTACAAAAAGGGTGGGAACATAATGATGCCATGGCTTAATCAGGAAAAGAAAATTGTGTTGAGTATGGAAACCATGGCAACATTGACTTATGGGAAATACCCAAGCAACGCATTTAATGGAAGGGACCGATAATATAAATGAGTTCACAGATCAGCTAAAATGTACAATACACATGACTGATGACTAGGTTGAAGGTCCCCAACCCGTTGCCCCAATAACACACATGAGACCTTGTTACATTGGGTAAGGGCAATGGCCACAGCTTTTATTGATTACACATGCCAGCAAGTCTTTACTGTCGGCTGTTGGGGTGGTTCCCCCATTTTACCCCATTAAACCATGAGTCCAGAGCAGCCTGCCTCCGCCATCAGCTCCCAGCAGGCTGTGACTCCCCAAGCATCCTCGGCACCTTCTTCCACTTCTGCCTGCGCTGGCCAGGACTCCCGTGTGCTGTGACAAAACAAGAAAACAGAAACCAAAAACCAACACCAGAAACAGACCAACAATGTCATATGTACTAGAAAAATCTTAGGGAGGGAGGGAGGGAAAGTCAAGATCACTGCACTTTCTCAACGCTGACTGGTAAGTCCCCTACCCTCACTGTCCTTATATCCTGCAGGCCATTGTGTAACAGTGTATCACTATATTCCCTACCCCTTAGCTTGGTATCAGTCATGTCCCCCTTCCTTGTCAGTCCAGGGAGGGTCTTTACTGGCCTGCGTGGACATCAAACGTCATCATTTCAATGTTCAAAATTCCTAAAAAAGAAAGTTTAATGTATAGGACCGCTTCCACTATATCTGCTCAGACAGATAAATGTACTCCAGGGGCTTTTCGGCAACCCCATGGTATTCAATCACTGTGGATATCCTGGATAACTCATAGAGTTTCTGGGATTAAAGAAGATCAAAGGACAGAATCTTAATATAATAAATCTCAGAAAATCACAAACCAATAAATTGGGAGGAGGTGACCTACTACTTCTATGATTACTAGTGTTACTTTTATTAATTAACAATTTTAGTCAAATTTTTTAGATTTAGTCGACTAAAACAAAAACAATTCAGATGACTAAAACTAAAATGGCTTTTTAGTCAAAAGACTATGACTGATACTAAATTGAAATTTGCCACCAAAATTAACACTGCACAGAGAGGTTGTAGAAGGGGCAACAGAGACAGACCAGGGCTTGGAGAGAGACACTTAGATGGGCTGCAAGGACACAAATAGACCCAGAGTGGCTGGGGAAGGGGCAAAAGTGACAGAGAGGCTTTAATTAAACGCATTAGGTTTTAGTTGTGTTGACTAAAATTTACTGGAGATTTGGTCGACTAAAACTAAAACAATTCAGATGACTAAAATGAGGTTTTAGTCAAAATACTTTTTTTTTTCCAGTTCTGTCACCTCAAAAACTAAATTCACCAACAATTCTCACTTCACTGAACAACCCTTACCTGTATCAGGGTTGTATAGAATTAGAGTTACCATAACCATTTTTTATTTTTTAAAAGTCTAGTGCCCTTTTGATTGGGCATTATTAATCATGTCCATATGCCTCCCCCCCCTTTTTTCCCAAGTGATCTTGAAAAAGACCTAGTTAAGTCAAAATGTAGATATTTCTTATATTTCAGTTAGCCTCTTCAGTGCATGCCATTGTTTATTGGATATATTATACATAATATATAATAAAGGCACTGTGGCGAAACCGACCTCGCCACGTGTCCTTGGAGGGGGCTGATTGCCCGCCTCTTGCCTTTGGACTATGGACCAGACTTTATGGGAATGTGATACCCCAGATAGCCATACCATGGAGCCTATTCATATAATCAAAGACTATGGGAAAGATTTTAGCTCCATGGCAATTGTACTGTGTGAGTAGGATCTGCGAGCTATTCGGTAGTTTTGTGCGTGCAGATCCCAGCTATCTGGGGATAGGTGAAATGTCTGTGTGTTATGTGTAAATGTGACTTTATGTATTTTAAAGTGTTTTATGGAGTCTGCCTTTAGTCCTGGGTAATTGGATTACTTCTCCAATTAACTCCAGGGCAGAAGGGAGGAAACCAGGGTGCATTGTGGGGATGTTTTTCTGCCAGCCAGAAAGGAACAAAAGATACTTTTAGTAACTTTTGAACCCCTGGTCGGATTCATGCCATTTTTTAATATGTTGTTCCCCTGAATGGATTGATTGTGGATATGTATTTTTATGTGAATGTGATGTATGGTTTTAAAGTTATGAAAGTTGTGTAAAAGTATATTTTACACTGTATGTATAATGGGATTATGTGTCACACTAAGGGGAGGGGATGTGTGGGAGGTAACATCTATGTCATTGGTTCTTTTATGCCTCCCCCTGGGTGTGGCCTGTATGTGTGAGTTGGAAATAAAAGCCAGGCTGGATGAGCCAGTCCAGAGTTCCTGTTTTACCCTCAAAGTGATGTGTCGTCTCATTATTGGGGGAAGGATTTATTGCATGCTGTTCCAGTTGACTGCTAGGAGTACAAGCCTATTCGTATGGTTCCTATTCAATGGTCTACAGCATTCATATGCTTGGGAGAATTTAAAGGTTTCTCGGATTCGGTGATTGTGGTGTCTGCCAGAGTGCTTGGAGTCCTCAGGAAACGCTCGGAGCATCCATTAACGGAGGTACCAAGTCGGGGTGCCAGGTGATCCGTTACATTGGTGGCAAGCGGTGGGATGGCGTCCTAGTGCGAGGTAAAGCAGCTCGGAGACACAGTACGTTTGGATTTACAAATTGAGGGCGACGCTAGTGTGCCTACAGCGTCCCTGTCTACACAAAGATTTGGGAAAATGGGGTTCGTAGACCCCTGGGCAACACACACACCTGAGGAAGAGAGTGAATTAGAATGGAGAGATAATGCCCGGAAAGAATTATGGTACGATGCCCTGGAGGAAGTCCAGTATCAACGGCAGCAGCGCCTTCCTGGTGTCGCATACCAGTTGGAGGAACAAATGGCCTGGCGGATGCCACTTCTGGGAGATCAACCTGGAGGGCAGCGGGTAAGACAACTCGAGTACCTCGTGGAAAGGGAACTGAGCCTGGACGCCTCATACCGGGCACTGTGGTGGTGCACTGTCCAGCCAGAGACGTGGAGGGCAGAGGGCATCCAGCCAGAGGGGGAGAACTACACAAGCCCTGGCCTGTTGTGGAAAGCCTTAGTGGAGGATGTCGACTTCGGCAGTCCAGCAGAGTCACGGTACTGGGCTATCTTTCATTACCGAGGTGAGATGATACAGGGCCCGAGATCTATTGGACTGGGAGAAGACCTCCGCCGTTTCGCTGCCATGGAACGAGAGCTGGAGATGGA
Source organism: Pelobates fuscus (assembly GCF_036172605.1). NCBI lineage: Eukaryota > Metazoa > Chordata > Amphibia > Anura > Pelobatidae > Pelobates > Pelobates fuscus. The sequence goes on from NC_086317.1 coordinate 455,173,643, forward strand.
CTATGTAGAACTATTAAATTCCTGCCAGCCGCAGAGCAGGGACGCAGACCGGGAAAACTGGGTGGCAGACCCAGACCTGCTAGCCTATAGCTGGGAAAACACGGCAGAGGTACCCCCTGCTTCACTACCAGTTGCAGAAGTAGGGGACCTCATAGACTGGTCCTGGAGAGACCCACAGATGGCAGGTGGAGATGGGATCGAGGTCTCTCTACCGGCCCTACAGGGATGCTGGGCAGTTGGCCCAGATCCCCAGCGGCAGGTTACAGTTCAGAGAGAGGAGCTTGTTACACCCTCTCTCCAGCGGCAGCCTAACCCACCAAGGGGAGACCGTAAGCCCCACACCAGCGCAGATGGGACCGTGGTCTCTGCGCCCAAGTTACAGGGAGCTGAAGGAGCCGTCCTCCCTCCCCAGCGGCAGTGTGATTTGTTGGGAATTGGGAGCCCGGTCTCCATTCCCCAGCGGCAGAGTATCCAGCAGGGAATAGAGAGCCCAGCCCCCTTTCCCCCACAGCAGGAATCTGTGCTGGGAGGAGAGACAGTCGGTCTCCCTCCGCAGAGACGGGAAGTATGCATGGGAGAGGAGATTGTTACCACCTCTCCCCAGCGGCGGATCATTAATGTACAGGGAATAGAGAGCCCAGTCTCCATTCCCCAGCGGCAGAGTGTTCTAAGGGGAGAGGAGCTGGTTACCACCTCTCCCCAGCGGCAGCTTAATGTACCAGGGGGAGACTGTAAGCCCCACACCTGTGCAGATGGGACCGTGGTCTCTGCACTTCCAGCACAGGGGGTAGGGACGGTCGGTCCTGCCCCCCCACAACAGGGCTGTTTAGCCAAAGGGGAGACAGTCTGTCTCCAGCAGCAGAGCGGTGTATTTAAAGGGGAGACAGTCTGTCTCCAGCAGCAGAGCTGTGTAACTAAAGGGGAGACAGTCGGTCTCCAGCAGCAGAGCTGTGTAACTAAAGGGGAGACAGTCGGTCTCCAGCAGCAGAGCTGTGTAACTCAAGGGGAGACAGTCGGTCTCCAGCAGCAGAGCGGTGTATTTAAAGGGGAGACAGTCGGTCTCCAGCAACCAGGCTCCAACCAGACTACTCCCGTGGTAGTGCTGGCAACAGGACAGAGTACCGCTGGTCTCTGCCCCCTCAGCAACCTACCAAGGCAGCCTACCAGTCCCCCACACAGCCGTGGTGAGGCACCTGAACCTGGACAAGATTCTCCCTCACCCAGGTGTAGTAACTGTTTATTGTGGGTGGGCTGCTCTGCTGTTTCTGTCTTGTGGGTGGGCTGCTGGACTAACAAGGGCACTGACCGGCAGGAGGTCAAGTACCCTGTTAGTCTGGGGGGTAAAGGGGAGAAGTGTGGCGAAACCGACCTCGCCACGTGTCCTTGGAGGGGGCTGATTGCCCGCCTCTTGCCTTTGGACTATGGACCAGACTTTATGGGAATGTGATACCCCAGATAGCCATACCATGGAGCCTATTCATATAATGAAAGACTATGGGAAAGACTTTAGCTCCATGGCAATTGTACTGTGTGAGTAGGATCTGCGCGCTATTCGGTAGTTTTGTGCGTGCAGATCCCAGCTATCTGGGGATAGGTGAAATGTCTGTGTGTTATGTGTAAATGTGACTTTATGTATTTTAAAGTGTTTTATGGAGTCTGCCTTTAGTCCTGGGTAATTGGATTACTTCTCCAATTAACTCCAGGGCAGAAGGGAGGAAACCAGGGTGCATTGTGGGGATGTTTTTCTGCCAGCCAGAAAGGAACAAAAGATACTTTTAGTAACTTTTGAACCCCTGGTCGGATTCATGCCATTTTTTAATATGTTGTTCCCCTGAATGGATTGATTGTGGATATGTATTTTTATGTGAATGTGATGTATGGTTTTAAAGTTATGAAAGTTGTGTAAAAGTATATTTTACACTGTATGTATAATGGGATTATGTGTCACACTAAGGGGAGGGGATGTGTGGGAGGTAACATCTATGTCATTGGTTCTTTTATGCCTCCCCCTGGGTGTGGCCTGTATGTGTGAGTTAGAAATAAAAGCCAGGCTGGATGAGCCAGTCCAGAGTTCCTGTTTTACCCTCAAAGTGATGTGTCGTCTCATTATTGGGGGAAGGATTTATTGCATGCTGTTCCAGTTGACTGCTAGGAGTACAAGCCTATTCGTATGGTTCCTATTCAATGGTCTACAGCAGGGGTAGGCAACCTACGGCACTAGTGCCATGCACGGCACTCGAGGTGTCTTTGCACGGCACTCAAGGCTGCTAGAGCCAAACAGGCTCTGGCCTATCATCCCAGTAAAACTTCAGATATCTGCTAATCCGAAAAGGTGGTGAAGGACAATCCTCAGTTTATGCATTGCAGCACATAGAGGAAGTGACCTCATATCACCTCCTCCCAGCACTTGTGAATGGGAATCCACACTGTAGTAGAGCAGCTCGCAGTTGCTGTTGCAGCTCCTGTCCTTGACATGTACCTGGCCGGCCTAGTCTCCACTGGAAGCCACCCACACTGCTAGATATACACAGAAATTCAGAATAACCCTCCCCTCATACAAATAATACAGACAGCCCACACACAAACATATACACAATCCGCACAAACGAAACACCACTAACAATCCACATACATGCACACAACCCCACATGCAATACCCCAAACAGCCCCCACACACTACCAAACGCACACTGTGACATATCCATCCCCACACACACACACACAATTCCACAAGCAGCCCCCATACACAGCCCACATTCATATGTATCATACACAATACCATAAACTACTCATGAACATATACAATATAATAGCTCATATACGCAGGGCCGTCTTTAACGTGGGGCAAACTGGCCAGCTGCTCCGTGAGCTCTGCTGGCCTCAACTATTTCTAACCCTCTTCCCGGTAATCCGCACACTAAGGAGGCCCACGCACAAAGGACCACCCGGTGGGCTTCTGTCAGCGGGGGCCCGGTTGCACGCTGATGCACTTTAACACTTTGCTTTTCGGCAGCAGGCTGGGAGGAAGTGACGGCCGCGCATCACTTCCTCCCACAAAGAGAGGAGCGTGCGGGAAAGAAGAGTAGGCAGATTGGAGGGGGGCTGGCCAAGAGCGCTAGACCCCAACTCCCAACACCTTCAGCCACCAGCAGGAAAGGTAGGAAACTGGAGGGTGGGTTTTAAAGTGTATGTCTGTGTCAGTATGTCTGTCAGTGTGTGTGTGTCATCTGTGTGTGTCATCTGTGTGTGTCAGTATGTTTGTGTGTCAGTATGTGTCAGTATGTCTTTGTGTGTCAGTATGTCTTAGTGTGTGTGTCAGTATATCTTTGTGTATGTCACCATGTCTGTGTGTGTATCTGTGTGTGTGTGTGTGTGTGTGTGCAAAGTTCAGTGTGTATATATCTCTGTGTGTGTGTATATGTGCATACATCTCAGCATTCACACACTAACACTACACACAAATACACCCCTGCATTCAAATTTCAACACTATGTACAAACACATGTCTGTGTTACACACCAAAATTATATGTAAATACACCCCTGCATTCAAAAACCAACACTACGCAAATACATGCTTGCAATCACGCCAACACCACATACAAACATATTCCATACAAAAACCTGTTTACATTAAAACACACAAAAACTGCTTAGTGCTAAATACAGACCTGCAAACATAGGTAAATGGTAGAGCCCCAGCTGTCAATGCATTTCTGGAGTTGCCCCCCAAAAATTCTTGCACCTCTCTACTTTAGGTCCGCCACTGCGTTGAGGTGGAGGACGTGATTGCATGCCTGGGAGGGGGGACATTGTCCAGGGGGCCCCAAGCAAATGCTTTGCCAAGGGTCCAGTTACTATTAAAGAAGGCCCTGCATATACGCACAAATACAACGATACAAAGCAATTACAGTAAAAATAACACAAGCAGAATACGGCAGCATACACACCTCAATAAAAAAATAAATAAAATAAGACCGGCACGCTACGGGACATCACATTCCTATATCGGCACAGTGCTGCTAAAAGGTTGCCTACCCCTGGTCTACAGCATTCATATGCTTGGGAGAATTTAAAGGTTTCTCGGATTCGGTGATTGTGGTGTCTGCCAGAGTGCTTGGAGTCCTCAGGAAACGCTAGGAGCATCCATTAACGGAGGTACCAAGTCGGGGTGCCAGGTGATCCGTTACAGGCACACACTGGATTTCTTAATCAGGTAAATGTGTCTTTATTAATGACACTCAGGTTACATCACATGGACGTTTCAGAGAAAAGATAATAGGCGCTCACTGTAGTAATTGGTAGGCAGGCAGCAGTATACAAAACAAGGATTCCCCAAACCTTGTGAATAAGTAACAGAAAAAACAGAAAAGAAGGTGTATACCGCGCCTAGCGATTTATATATGCAGAAAAATACATACATATATTCTTGAGTATTCCAATTAGTCACAACCTCGGTAAAAAAATTAAGATAAAAGGTAATAGTGCAATACAGTAAATTTATCATCTTAGAGCAGTAAGTATGGCTATGTACAGTCCACTCACATACCGTAAGTGACCGGTATGACGCGTGCGTGTCAGCACCAAGCCAGAACCCGGAACCAGGAAGAAGACACACCAGGACACTATTTTCTAATTAACAAGGATATATAAACGGACTCCCAAGGATGTTATACCACACTTCTGAAGAAGCATATCAGGCGAAACGCGTTAAGTGGGACTTTATTTTACATACTTTTTATCCTTTATTATTTGTTTGATTATATTAAAGTATACTCTTTTTAGTTACTTGTTATACTCATCATCTTTTTCCTGGATCCTATATATCCTTGGTGGGGATTATACCACCCAAGCTGTTTATACTGGAGCAAGTTATATGCTCTAGAAATTGTAAGTACAATACTATTTATTACTCATTATATTATTAGTACTTACTTCACCATTGGCTGCTATTTCTCTTTTATTGAAAAATAGAAATAAAGGGGAGAAGAAATAAATATAAGGATGCTCAAAAATCACCAAGTGTGTCTCACTCCAAACCACACTATTAAAATAGACAAAATAGATATAAACAGATATATGGTAATATCGCATGTTTTTATTATACATATCTGGTGTATGTACCACTGTTCTTGCTCTCACCTAATTTGTTTATATATATTTTGTCTATTTCTCTTTTATATCTACTACGCATACTGCACTTTGAAAACATTCGTGGCAATTGCAACAAATCCAGAGACGGGGATTGTACCGTCCAAGCGTATCACAGCCGAGCTCTGTTATAGCTCATTCAAATGTGAGTGGACTGTACATAGCCATACTTACTGCTCTAAGATTATAAATTTACTGTATTGCACTATTACCTTTTATCTTAATTGTTTTCCCGAGGTTGTGACTTATTGGAATACTCAAGAATATATGTATGTATTTTTCTGCATATAAAAATCACTAGGCGCGGTATACGCCTTCTTTTCTGTTTTTACATGGACGTTTCAGTCCATACCAGGACTTTCATCAGGAGTCATTAGGAAGTATATACAGTGTGTGAAATTCACCAATAATCACCATTTCAAGCCTACTAAATGATGAAATCTTGACCCTTCAAGGAAAAAAACAACAACCCCTAAAATACTACAGAGTGCTGTAATAAAAAAAATACTTTACTGCTAAATTCTTTCGGCAATGATCATTTATCCTGGAACCCCATATTGTATGAAAAGGAGATACAGAATGACAACTCACTCTAAAAACAGCCTACTTACTGACAGTGGGATTCATCATTACATGCCGCTCGAATACAGCCTGGATCTGTTGTTTAAAATGATATTGGAAGATGAAATGCTCCCTCTTCTGGTGTAGATCTCTATTGCTTTAGAAATTTTTTAATGTCATGGATTTGCTTATACGTTTTCTATTTTAAGTTCATCTACTTGTAAATTATATTTAGACTAATATAGATATTAAAACTCACACGGTTGTAAATGTTTTCTATACGCATTGCTTGTGAATAAATATTTTCTCTTGGTCCCTCTGTTAAAGGAACCCTGGTAAGATGTCTTGATACACTTTGAGAAAGACCCCAAGGTCGAAACGCGTTAGTGCTAGTGGACTTTTTTTTCCTGACTACTTGAATGCAGTTGGCTTATGCTGTATGTATTCTTTTATGTAATTGTATCCAGTAAAGTTTATTTCACTTTTTACATTTTTGGATCTCGCTATCTTTATTTTTACATTGAAAAGGAGACACCACATGGGTGATTATTCAACTGCCATCTAAGCCAGAGCCTGCTTGTGACCCATTACCTCTGTAATAGATCTAAAGTATATTTATAACAGTATTATGCTATGATTGTTTTTATGTTATTTATTTCAGATAGAAACATAGAAACATAGAATGTGACGGCAGATAAGAACCATTCGGCCCATCTAGTCTGCCCAGTTTTCTAAATACTTTCATTAGTCCCTGGCCTTATCTTATAGTTAGGATAGCCTTATGCCTATCCCACGCATGCTTAAACTCCTTTACTGTGTTAACCTCTACCACTTCAGCTGGAAGGCTATTCCATGCATCCACTACCCTCTCAGTAAAGTAATACTTCCTGGTATTATTTTTAAACCTTTGTCCCTCTAATTTAAGACTATGTCCTCTTGTTGTGGTAGTTTTTCTTCTTTTAAATATAGTCTCCTCCTTTACTGTGTTGATTCCCTTTATGTATTTAAATGTTTCTATCATATCCCCCCTGTCTCGTCTTTCCTCCAAGCTATACATGTTAAGATCCTTCAACCTTTCCTGGTAAGTTTTATCCTGCAATCCATGAACCAGTTTAGTAGCCCTTCTTTGAACTCTCTCTAAGGTATCAATATCCTTCTGAAGATAGGGTCTCCAGGACTGTGTACAGTACTCCAAGTGAGGTCTCACCAGTGTTCTGTACAATGGCATGAGCACTTCCCTCTTTCTACTGCTAATACCTCTCCCTATACAACCAAGCATTCTGCTAGCATTTCCTGCTGCTCTATTACATTGTCTGCCTACCTTTAAGTCATCAGAAATAATCACCCCTAAATCCCTTTCCTCAGATGTTGAGGTTAGGACTCTATCAAATATTTTGTACTCTACCCTTGGGTTTTTACGTCCAAGATGCATTATCTTGCACTTATCCACATTAAATGTCAGTTGCCACAACTCTGACCATTTTTCTAGTTTACCTAAATCATTTTCCATTTGGCTTATCCCTCCTGGAACATCAACCCTGTTACATATCTTAGTATCATCCGCAAAAAGACACACCTTACCATCAAGACCTTCTGCAATATCACTAATAAAAATATCAAAGAGAATGGGTCCAAGTACAGATCCCTGAGGTACCCCACTGGTGACAAGCCCAAGCTTCGAATATACTCCATTGACTACAACCCTCTGTTGCCTGTCACTCAGCCACTGCCTTACCCATTCAACAATATTCGAATCCAAACTCAAAGATTGTAGTTTATTGATAAGCCTTCTATGTGCAACAGTGTCAAAAGCCTTACTGAAATCTAAGTAAGCAATGTCTACTGCACCACCCTGATCTATAATTTTAGTTACCCAATCAAAAAAATCAATAAGATTAGTTTGGCATGATCTCCCTGAAGTAAACCCATGTTGTCTCTGGTCTTGAAATCCATGTGTTTTTAGATGTTCAACAATCCTATCCTTTAACATGGTTTCCATCACTTTCCCCACTACTGAAGTAAGGCTTACTGGCCTATAGTTGCCCGACTCCTCCCTATTACCTTTCTTGTGAATGGGCACAACATTCGCTAACTTCCAATCTTCTGGGACTACTCCTGTTTTCAATGATTGGTTAAATAAATCTGTTAATGGTTTTGCTAGTACACCACTAAGCTCTTTTAATAGCTTTGGGTGTATTCCATCAGGTCCCATTGACTTATTTGTCTTTACTTTTGACAGTTGAAATAGAACCTCTTCCTCTGTAAACTCACGTGTAATAAATGACTCATTTATCCTTTTTGTTAACAGAGGTCCCTTTCCTTCATTTTCATCTGTAAATACCGAACAAAAATATTCATTGAGGCAGTCAGCTAGACCTTTATCCTCATCTACATACCTTCCTTCTTTTGTTTTTAATCTAACTAATCCTTGTTTTACTTTTCTTTTCTCATTTATGTATCTAAAAAAAGTTTTGTCCCCCTTTTTTACTGACTGTGCTATTTTCTCTTCTGTGTGGGATTTGGAAGCTCTTATAACTTGCTTAGCCTCTTTCTGCCTAATCTTATAGGTCATTCTGTCTTCCTCACTCTGGTTTTTTTTATAATTACTAAATGCTAACTTTTTGTTTTTTACTATTTTGGCCACATCTGCGGAGTACCACAGTGGTTTCTTGAATTTTTTGCTTTTACTGACAAGCCTAATGCAATTTTCTGTTGCCTTCAGTAGTGCAACTTTTAAATAATCCCATTTATTTTGGACTCCATATAAATTGCTCCAGTCTGATAATGACTCCTTTACACATATTCTAATTTTAGAAAAGTCTGTTTTTCTAAAGTCTAAAACTTTTGTTTTTGTGTGGTGTGACTCAGTCACTGTTCTTATATTAAACCACACTGACTGATGATCACTGGATCCTAAACTTTCACCTACAGTAATATCAAGAGGTTCCTCACGTATAAGTATATTTTTTATAATTGATTTATTATTGTGCACCCCCTACATAACTGGGGCAACCCACAGATGCCAAGCCCTGATTGGTTGCGCCCACATGTACAAGCGCCGTAGGGAGAATATCTCCTCAGAGTTCACAATAAACAATTCACCTCCATTCCCGTTACTATGCGTCTCCATGGGAACCAGAACACGCCGGCAAAACAGACTAAACTGGCGAAAAGACAATTAATGATTTGAGATAACAAATATCATAACCACACATACAATGTAATTCATGACTGATATACAATAAATAGTAAAATAGATAGGCATCTAGTCAACAATATATAGTTATAAAAATACAGCAGTAGAATACTGTTAAACGAGTATACAGTGCTAAAAATGAAAAAAAATACATGTAATAACAAATTCAACAATATACTAGTAACTAGAATAAATTGCTGAAAGTGAAAGAATGCATATACTAATGTAACTCGTAAATAGTATCTTAAAGTAAAGATAAAGTGCATAGTAAGTGTATATTAATTCTATGTGTTGCTGATACAAACTAAAGCAATAATATAGCAGGTAAAGTGCTTGTCAATGCGTAAACCACAAAAGTGTATAGATTTATAAAGTGCTGTTGAGTGCAATACTTAAAGTGACTCAGTAAAAATAGGTGACTAGGTGTCCCTGAAAATTGGAATAAATATCAAAAAATATATGTAAAAATATTTAATATATATAGGCAAAAAATGGAGCCATGATAGTTAATAAGTGAGGACCCTGATACTGCTTAGTAGGGAAAATTTTAGATACAATAACATTTCAATATACTAAAGTCACCTTTAAAGAGGCTGAAAATGTTGACCTAAGAAAACCAAAAAGATCAGTTTCTGACAAAAAAAAAAAAAAAGGCATGATGGCAAGAATCACTGTTTTACTACCCTTAATAGAAAATAACAAAATTGTTGCATTAGAAAAATAAACTTTAAAGTACCTTTTTAGGTTGGATAATTTGATCAGTAGAACATCTCATGATAACGAGCTAATCAAGACTTGTAATGAGAAGAAGCTAATTCTTCTACATCAGTTCTGATCAGATAAATTAGTCAGACACATGCTGGCCCGGGCTCTCTTTTAGATCACTCATCTAATGTCTTAATATTTATGACCTGGATAGGAGTTAGCTGTTTTCAACCCACCACTCAATCAACCCAAACGATTTCACTTACAGATTCAAAGTCTCCACTATCGAACCTAATTCAATCACTTAATTAGATATTAATCACCTAAGCAACGGACACACCCTGCATATGCAGACACATACTTCATGCATACAAAAGATCAACACACAAAACTACACAAACAAACACACACTTCCTACATACACTGTACAAACTCGTTGTCAGAAAACACAGATTCAGTAATAAAATAGTGTCAAGGCCGAATTTACCTTACTTGATGCCCCACAGCCAGTTGCTTCAATGCACCCTTATCATATATAAGAGACCACTCCATTTTTTATTTATTTACTTAAATCACTATCTCTACACGCATGTCAGCAATTCTATTCCAGTATCTGTTTAATTCCAACACAAGCATGCCTCATTCTACTTAATGAGATACCGTTTAGGTGATAACCTGAACCAAGTCTTATTTACAGTGGTACCTCGGTTTACAAATGCCTCGGTTAACATAATTTTCATTTTACAAATAAAAATCCATTGAAAATAATGCCTCGGGTTACAAATTTGTTTCGCAATGCAAAGCAAGTTTCCCCAGGATGGATTGCACCTGGGAGGTTTATAGCACTGCCCCCTGCATGCTGGAGCCTGTGGTTAGCACGTGGTGTCGAGTGTGGAGGTGTTGGAGCGGCTTTTACATCGCGTTTTGGAGCCATTCTGGAAATTGTTTGCAGTTGTTTTGGGACTTTTTGGTGCATTTCTCAAGCTGTGGAAAGGTAGGGAGCTGAGCTTCGTCGTTTGCATGCCTTTTATTATGTGTTCTGCATTGTGGGTTGGTTTCCATGCCAGCTCATTTTGACTTTTTTCTGACCTCCAGAACGGATTAATTGGTTTTCAATGCATTCCTATGGGAAACCACGTTTCGGTTTACAATTTTTTCGCAATAAGAAACGTCCCGGAAAACGCATTAAATTCGTAAACCGTGGTCCCACTGTAAGGAGGAAACGTTTAAAACCCACAGCAGATGCCAGCACTTTTTGTGATAAGACCGGCTGGATGTCAAAAACAGTGCTAGCAGTTCTTCAAAAATAATTGGAATCAAAAATAACTATTAAGAATGCCAAAAGAAAAAAGTTGAAAAGAAAGGTTTAGAGTGAGGAAAAGAAGGCTTCATTTCTGTCTTTACTGATACAGTGAGTGTCAGATTGCTTCCATCTTTCAAAGGGACACTGCAGCATTAGGAATACAAATGTATATTTCTAATGCTAAAGTGTCCTAGTCATCATTTAAGTAACCGGCCCCCATCTGCAATGATGAAAAAAAGGTAGTTTACTAACCTTTTCTCCCTCATGTCGCTGTTTCATGTATTCCGAACTGTATCTTTGCCTGAGATCATCGAGATTGATGATCTCAACTAATCCAATGCTTTTTCTCCATAGGAAACCATTGGGAGGCTAGTGCACACAAGCAGAAAAATGCTGCGCTAATCAGATGGTCTCTATGAGACCTACTGATAGAAATACGGGTGTTTTACTCCACTATTTATTGGAAGTGAATCTAATAGCTGTCAGTAAGAGGTAGGTTAATCATGCAATGAAAATATTGTTTTTAGCTGCATGGTTAAAAAGGGGGGACATTGAGATTAAGTGGTCTGGCTGTATGTGGACGAGGTTGTAGTGTAGTTTAGGAGCGGCGGTTGGGGGCCCTAAAGAAGAATAAGGGAGGAGGGACCTAATGTCCTCCCCCCTGTCCCCCACCCCTGAGGGGGGACCTTTAACTAAGTACCTGTAAAAATAAACATAAACTTACCATTTGATGTTTTCTTTCTTCTAAAATCTTCTTTTTTTCAGCCCCCAAAAAGGGCAAATAAAAATCCATAATAACCGACGCAATAAAAAAAAAAAAAAAAAAACGAGCGCAAAAAATAATAATCCATCTTCACCCGGCGAGGGCTCTGCGCAGACTTAGCTCTGCAGGGCGGGGGAATGCTTATAAAGCCTTGCCCCACCCTGCAATTAGGCTCAGAGCACTCTGATTGGAGGGTTTAAACCATCCAATCAGAGTGCTCTGACAGGTAAATGAAGAGACTGACAGGTAAGTCTCTACATTTACCTGTCACAGCACTCTGATTGGTTGGTTTGAAATTCAGCCAATCAGAGTGCTCTGTGTCATTTTACACAGTGTGGGAAAGTTTTTTTGAATTTTCCCATGCTATGTAATTTGACTCATAACACTCTGATTGGTGGATTAAGTAACCAATCAGAGTGTTATGAGTCAAATTCTCGCTGTCGAGTGTTGCTACTCCCATGTCTCTCTCCCTCAAAGTCAATGGCGATACCATCACCTCTACCTCACATACATATACACATACATATATATATATATATATATATATATATATATATAAAATATATATAAAATATATATTGCTTTTTCTAATATAAAATATTGGTCCTTTCAGAGTAAAACATTTAATTATACAGTAAGCATACTCACATGCAGACACAGACAATCTCACTGACACACACAAGCTCATTGATACACAGCCTCATAGACAAACAATTTCACTAATATACATAAGCTCATTGACATAAAAACACAAGCTCACTCACTAGCAGGCACACACACACATATGCAAGCAAGCTCACTCACTAGCAGGCGCACACACACACACAGCTTAATGTAGTGGTTCTGGTGTCTATAGCCTGTCTCTGCAGGATTTTGAATGTAAACACTGACTTTTCAGATGTTTACATTGCTTCTTAGTGACACCTCTAGTGACAGACACTCAGACGGTCACTAGAGGCGCTTCCTGTGTCAGTGCGGATTGGCTGAGATCATCAAGCTTGATGATTTCAGTCATAGAGGAAGAGACCAGCACGACGTTGGGGAAAAAAAAAAAGTGAGTAAAACACTATTTTTAAAAACACACACAGACACCACAACTGACACACACACACCATGACAGACATACACACACCATGACAGACACACCATGACACAGACCACGACACAGACAGACACACACACACATACACACCATGATACAGACACACAGTGACACAGACACAGACCATGACACAGACAGACAGACACACACAGGCACACACACACACACCATGAAACTACAGACACACACACACCATGACAGTCAGACACACACACACCATGACATAGACAGACACACACACACACACCATGACAGACAGACACACACAGCATGACACAGACACATGTCATATTCCGGCCCCGGTCTCATTAAGCTGCGCACGAGGGCGGGGGAGCAGAGACAGAACAACCAGCTCCCCCAGCGGCCGCCAGAAGAGCTTCCCCTGCGGCCGACATTCAAGTTCTCCCTGCGGCCGCAGGTCACCAAAATGTCTTCCCGGCCCCAGGTGCCGACGGCCCATCGGGAAATTTCCCGGTATCCCGGTGGGCCAGTCCGGCCCTGATCAAAGCGCACATCCAACCCTATTTAACGCCAAATGCGGCTAAGGTGCTGGTCCATGCCATTGTTCTCTCTCGTCTTGACTACTGCAATCTACCTCTCAGTAGTCTTAATTGTTCTTAACCTGCCCAGTTACAGTCTATAATGAATGCAGCAACAAGACTAAGGTTCCTGTTCGCCCACACCTCCCATGCCTTTTCCCTCTTTCAGTCCCTACATTGGCCTCCTGTAAGATATAGGTCTCAATTTAAGATTTCTGTACTTGCTTACAAGTCTCTACATAATGCTGATGCAACTTACATCCTCCCTAACATGTCCCGTCTAGGCCCCTTTGCTCTGCAGAAGACCTACGTCTATCCTCAGTCCATACGCCCACCTCTGATGATCGCCTTTAAGTGACAGCAGGTGCAAATAGCGAATGCTACCTGGGATTCTAACTTCAGCAACTCTTAGGCTACTTGAAGGAAAACTGATATTAAAATGTGTAATATCATAAAATCCCTTGCGTAATTTTCTCATGACCTCTTTTTGGCAGCCATCTTTGCTCACGGTGCATAAAGATGACTGTCAGAAAGGATGACTGGAAAAGGTAGGAAAGAGGTTTCTTCTAAACGTTCAATGTACATGAATTTAAAAAAAATGAGGTAGTATAATTTAGTTTAAAGGGACACTGTAGGCACTGTATCTGCTTCATTTCATTAAACTGATTATAGTGCCCAGAGTTCCCAAGTTCCATAAGTTAATTCATCATTAAACAGTTTTTAATATTTTTATGTTTCCATGCTAAATTAAAGTCCCCAGCAGCCCCTCCCCTCTGTGCTGCTTCAGCAGATGAGGAAGTACTAGCATGAGCAGCAATGGGCAGCTATGATTGGAGAGTGTCAGCTGTCTGTTTTTAGCCTATCAGAGCTCCAACTAACGGTATGAAGGGTATGACTTCAAGGAAGTGTGTAATCTCTGCCTTGGCCACACCTCCAGAAGAGGCCGGACTGTGGGTGGCCTTGAGCCCTTATTTAGTGTAAAACTGATCTAAAATGGTTTAACATTGTATGGAGAGTCAGTGCCAGGAGATTCCAGACAGCATAACCAATTCAAAGAGATGAAATGATTATAGTGAGTACAGTGTCCCTTTAATATACTATACTCAATTGAAGCTTCCTCAGTAATCTGCAAAATGCAGTGAAACGTGATTATTTTCTGTCTTATTTTGCTAAAGAACCTTAAATCTTCTAAATATCGCATACTTTTTTTTTATTTTTATTAATTCTGTTCTCTTTCAATCATGTCTCTGATGAAGCATAATATAGCGGGCAATATGCTAGGTTGTACCTAAAAATATATATAATTACATTTTATGTTTCTGAAGTGCTAACCATTTTTCTGTTATTATTCATGCTTGTCTAGCTATTAAGAAAAATAGCCAGTAACGTTCTGTAGGAGAAATACCATATGTATAGAAATATAGTATTTACATTGGCTTACTGAATGGATGAGTAAGTAATTTGTTGAAATAAAGAGTTCAGCAATGTCATCTTAAACCTTCTGATTATGTTTTCTGTGAGTCACGATTAAACATATTCTGTAGCTTGAAATTTAGTTAGATATTAGAGATATAAAGCATTTTTCCCAGTAAACACTACCATGGTTCTGACATGGTTAATCTGACCGATGATCTTTGCTCGGCATTGATTGAGTTTTATATGCCTTGTTTCATCTGTCCTTGAGCTCATGTGTGAATGTGTTAATAAAATAACCGGGTATTACTTCATAGTTTGGCCCGCTGCCTCGTTTTATCGTGCTGAGCCTGTATCTGGCACCATCTTAAAAGGACAAATATTTTTCTTTTTTTTTTCCAGTAGTCATTAGCAAGCAGTTTCAGTGTATCCTCTTCTTTATTTACTTTGTATTTAATTGATACATTTGCAAAATCCTTAAATCCCTTCCATTTATTTTAAAAAAAAAATTGTAATCTGAAAAAAATTCAAATCTTTTACATGTATTTTCAACTATACAGAAAATTAAAAATAACTGAGAGACCCCACACTATACCTCCCAACTGACCCTATTCAGGAGAGACAGCCCCTATTTTGGGACCAAATCCTTCTGTGCATATTTTCTATCCTAATGCCCCTCTTTCCAAGGAGCTCCATAATGTTGGTGTGTCTGACTGTATAACACATCTCCACAGTAAAAAAAAAAATACTCCCAGTAATGTGTCTTTAAAATGCAATAGATGTTTAGAAATCAGTCTGTGTAAATAAAATTGCATTTAGTTGCATAAATACTTATTAGGAACATAGGCGTGCGCACGGGGTGTGCCGGGTGTGCCTGGGCACACCCTAATCACACCCCCATGCTGCACTACCTCTGGGCAGACTAACATGTCGGGTCCTCGGTCTATGACCGAGGACCCGACACAGGAGGGGGCCCGGCGGCTTGCACACAATGCCGCCGGGTGAGAGGCCCCTCCTGTCCGTCTGCCCTGATCCTCAGTCTGCAGCTCCGCTGGGAGTGAGCTGCAGACTGAAGTATCTCGCGATCTCCAGCCTGTCAGAGCGTTGCCGCGGCAACGCTCTGACTGGAGATCGCGAGACTCACCATGTGGTCTGCAGATTACTCCCGGCGGAGCTGCAGACTGAAGAGAGAGGGCGCCCACTGGACCACCAGGGCAGGTATTTAAACCCCCCTCTGCCCCCTGTCACTCACTGCCCCCCCACCCTGCCTCTGCACCCATACCCCCCCTAACCCCTGTCCCTAGCCCTCTAACCCCTGTCACTACCCCTCTAACCCCTGTCACTACCCCTCTAACCCCTGTCACTACCCCTCTAACCCCTGTCACTAACCCCCTAACCCCTGTCACTACCCCTCTAACCCCTGTCACTACCCCTCTAACCCCTGTCACTACCCCTCTAACCCCTGTCACTAACCCCCTAACCCCTGTCACTAACCCCCTAACCCCTGCCACTACCCCTCTAACCCCTGTCACTACCCCTCTAACCCCTGTCACTACTCCCATAACCCCTGTCACTACACCTCTACCCCCCTAACCCGTCACTACCCCCCTAACCCCTGTCACTACCCCTCTAACCCCCTAACCCCTGTCACAACCCCCCTAACCCCTGTCACTACCCCTCTAACCCCCTAACCCCTGTCACTACCCCCCTAACCCCTGTCACTACCCCTCTAACCCCTGTCACTACCCCTCTAACCCCTGTCACTACCCCCTAACCCCTGTCACTACCCCTCTAACCCCTGTCACTACCCCCTAACCCCTGTCACTACCTCTCTACCACCCTAACCCCTGTCACTACCCCCATAAGCCCTGTCACTGCCCCTCTACCCCCCTAACCCCTGTCACTGCCTCTCCACCCCCCCAACCCCTGTCACTGCCCCTCTACCCCCCTAACTCCTGTCACTACCCCCTCATCCCCTGGCACTAGCTCTCTACCCCCCAACCCCTGTCACTACCCCCTAACCCCTGTCTCTAACCCCTGTCACTACCCCCCTAACCCCTGTCACTACCCCTCTACCCCCTGTCACTACCCCCATAACCCCTGTCACTACCCCTCTACACACCTAACTCCTGTCACTACCCCCTCATCCCCTGTCACTACCTCTCTACCCCAACCCCTGTCACTACCCCCCAAACCCCTGTCACTGCCCCTCTACCCCCAATCCCTGTCACTACCCCTCTACCCCCCCAACCCCTGTCACTACCACTCTACCCCCCCAACCCCTGTCACTGCCCCTTTGCCCCCCTAACCCATGTCACTGCCTCTCCACCCCCCTTAACTCCTGTTACTGCCCCTCCACTCACCCACCTCCTGTCACTACCCCTCTACCCTCCTAACCCCTGTCACTACCCCTCTAAACCCTGTCACTACCCCCTAACCCCTGTCACTGCCCCTCTACCCCCTCTAACCCATGTCACTGCCTCTCCACCCCCCCAACCCCTGTCACTGCCTCTCCACTCCCCCCCACCCCTGTCACTGCCCCTCTACCCCCCTAACTCCTGTCACTACCCCCCTAACCCCTGTCACTACCCCTCTAACCCCTGTCACTACCCCTCTAACCCCCTAACCCCTGTCACTACCCCTCTACCCCCCTAACCCCTGTCACTAACCGTCTACCCCCGCTACCGCCTGTCACTGCCCCTTCACCCCCCTACCTCCTGTCCCTCTACCCCCCAACCCCTGTCGCTGCCCCTCCTAACCCCTGTCGCCCACACAGTGCACCCCTCACAATCATACACATTGTACCCCACACACACTGAATCCCTCACAATTACACAAACTGTACCCCTCGCAATCACACACACTGCACCCCTTACACGCTGCACCACTCACAATCACACACACACTGCACCGCTCACAATCACACACACACTGCACTGCTCACAATCACACACACTGCACCTACGTATATTTGTATTTGTATATATATATATATATATATATATATGTGTGTGTGTATGTATGTATGTATGTATATGTATGTGTATGTGTATATAAAAATACATATACACGCGGCGTGTGTGTTTGTGCTTTAGGGTGCACACCCTAATGCAACAGGCTGCGCACGCCTATGATTAGGAAGACACCTAAAATTTATCAGAATTTGCCCCACCCTGGCAGCGCTCACAGAGGGCAATATTGTTTGTATAAAGTGCACATACGATCACTCTCAAAATATTTTCTTCATTATTTCCCACTCACATTTTCAAGAGCCTGCACATGACTGGCTCACATCCTGAATCAGTCCGTATACTTGAGCCAGTCATGTGCAGGCTCAGGAAATTGTGAGTGAGAGATAGTGCACTTGTGCACTTGTGCACTTATAAATGTGCACTTTATACAAACAATATTTCCCTATGTAAGGATTCTTATATTTACAGTGCTTACGTCAGTTCATCTCTGTTAAGTGTACGTATAAGTATACATATATTTTCTCACCAGTATACCACTCATTTGTATTATCACTATTCACCATTAAGTGCAGGCTGAATTAATGGTGGCAGATACAAGCAAATATTTCTCTATCTATGTTTTTCTGTTCCTATTTTCTGGAGAAATATAGACACTCTGGGGGAAAATAATAAATTTTAAGCCAATTTTTGGTATTCAGTGTTCATTTATTTTTTTCCTCGATGGTCAGTGTTTATTAGATGTAAAAAAGAAGAAGAAAATAACCTATGTCGTATACTGCACAGAATAAGTCAATCCATTACAATCTTTAAAATAAATTTAGATACATGAAATTTGAGAAATCAGTCTATCCTTCTTTGCTATGGATTTGTGCATGTGAACCCGGAGACCTCTTGGAGTGTCATCCCATTTGTGACTCCTGTTATAGTTCCAAGAATGAAGAAAGAAGAGAAAGTGAAGAACTTGATGGAGATCAGACACAAAGAGTGGAAAAAGAAGCGATTTCTTTACTTTTACCCAAGATTTTTCTTCATATAACATACTGTATAATATGATAACATTGCCATCCGTTACTGAATAAAATATGAAACATTTCAAAACATTGACAACCTATAATGTATTTATAGATGGAGGAATAACCATACATTGCCGGAATGTAGCACAGCTGAGTAAAATGTGAACCGTATCACTTGACATTTTTCTTCTCTGTATAATAGGGTTTCTTCAGCTGAGTACAGTGGTTTTAACCAAGATTTTGTATTTGTTTTTTAATGTCTCTATTGCACTGTAACTTTAGATCGTTTATTTTGCTCTGAGAGTCCGCTGTGAAATGAAGAATATTGTCTGAACTTCTGCTGACCTCCCGAATCTAGATGTGTTTCATAAACCACTTGGTCAGGAATCTCAGATGCTATCCTAGTAACTAACATAAAATGCTAAGCCGACCTTTTAATCTAAGCTTGGATTTCCATTCCAGAAAAGTTCTCAGGGGGTTTGAGGGCCCTTTCTTTCTATAAGCTGTTTCACTTGAATTACCAGTGAAGCTAAAATATGGCAGAGCAAATGTTAACTAAGAACTTTATCAGGTTGAGAAAAATGGTCCAGAAGTCAATTTTAGTGGGGGAAAAAAAATCGCTTTTATTGCATCAATGCACCAGACAGCATTACAATTGCCTCCTTGTCCTCACTGCCCATTTTAAAGCAATATATAAATTGTAATAAATAGTAGTTCCAGTATACATGCAAATGGAAGAGGATATTTTATCACATAACCCAAGTAAGCAACAGTTGGTGGGCAACCAGAAAATGTGAAATGTTAACAAATGGACTTCATAATTATAATAATTTCATTCTGATACAGGACAAAGGGTAGGGATGAATATTAAAACGGGCAAGTAAAGACTTGTTAACCTGCCATGGCCTTTAATTGGTATCTAAAGTTGGACCATAAATGCATCAGCTAGTTCCTCTTTCGACAAGCTGAAGTAATGGGGCTGGACTTTATGTGCCAAGAGAGCTCCCATTTTTGTTAATCCCCTTAAAAACAAGTAGACAGTGTCTACATTTCTCACTATGAGCAAAATCCATGCGAAATACACTGCTAAAGAACATAAACCTATATGGAATGTAATTTATGCGAGTACATAAACAGTTCTTAATTGGATCGATGATTTATAGTTTTAAGCAGTGGGTGTAACTTGCAATACCAGTTTCATGTGTGCTGGTCAGTGTGCCACTGGTACAACTATTTCAAAAGTCAGATGCTTTGGTTTCCTCGGTTGTACTTTGACCCCCACCATTGTGGCCCATCATTTTTTTTTTCATTCTTTATTTTGGTTGTGCATAGTTGGTACAGACATGCTTGCTTAGCCACAACAGCTGTTGCAAGTGATTCATTCAGAACAGGAATAAACAGGTGTTGGCATCGGTAACAAACACATTTTTTATATAGTAGGTAGTATTTTAGACTGTGGTAATCAATTATCTGGCTAGTGTGCAAGTCCTGCGCAGGTGTTGTAAGTCGAGTGTACCATTAGTGTGTGTGGGCAGGATGCTACTGTTGCCTCCTTGATCACTAGTTTTAGACACAGACTGTTGCACTAGGGTGAGTTTGAGAGGCTTATTTCCCCCTTTATAGTTTTCAGTGACTATAGGCTCAGTTTTTATCTGTCAGAAGGGGGGAGGGGGGGGAGGAGGGGAAGGGGGGGATAAGCAGCAATGGAGCAGGGAATGCCTAGACATCTGAGTGATGGTGTGTGTGTAGTAACGTATTTGAAATTAACTCTAACTTTTAACAGAAGAAATTTTAACTTAACATATAGAGGTGTCCCTATATAGTCCAAGCTTTATTGTGGAACATCTGACCACACTTCTGATAAGTTTCTCTCATTTTTATCAAAAAAGAAAGACCAGGAGGATAGATGTAAGAACATAACTATATTTTGCTCATAGAACACCACTTATCTGTTCTCTGCTCCAGAACAGTTTTTCACCGTGCAGACAAATACATTTCTCTTTCGTGTCCCTAGTTTGCCCCTCTTAATCTCCACTGAAAAACAAATAATAATGCAGCTTTTGAATATTGCTACTGAATATTGGTTGCAGCCACACACAAGTAGCTGCTTCCTCTTTTAATATTTAAAAGCACTATAGAAAAACAAAAAATCACATAAAATGATGTGTTTACCGCAAAACCCATTAACTGTCCACCCAAGAGATCTGACATACCACAGCACACTTCAGGTTATAATACAAATATATTATATAATAAATTGATATGGCAAATTAATATATATACATTATATCTAGAACTTATTTTTAGCCCAAGGTTAACCGTGTAACGTTTAGGAGTTTACGTTCTCTGATCAATATAGCAAACTGTCAGCGTCAAACTTGATATAACTATTTAGGGTTTTTGGCAGGGCTAGACTTGTCTTGTGAGTTGTGACATATTACTACACTTGGCATTACGCATGTGAAATGTCTGTGGTAGAAGTGAAACATTTCAACTAGAGATTAATAAAAGGGTGTAAATTTATTCTAAATATAAAGATGTTATCTTTGCGTGAAATATAACTCATTTAGACAGGCGCTGATAGGCACACCCCAATTTTCGAAGTCTTAACAGTGCAACTGCACAATATAATTTGTCAATCCCTACTGTGCCATGATGTCCTCTCAACTGAGTACAATCTAGTAGTGATAGTAAAAAAAAAATGATATTAGGGAATTAAACGGAATAACCAAACAAGCAAAACTATCCCAGAACCTTTTAACCCCATCCCTTCATTGACATATAACCCTATAGATCAGTGGTTCCCAACCCAGTCCTCAAGAAATCCCTACCAGTCCAAGATTTAGGGATTACCCAGTTGTGTCTAAGGTGTTTCGAAGAAAGAAAAAAAAAAAAAAAAACACTTTAGACACAACAGGGTAATCCCTTAATTCTGGACTGCTTGGGAGTACTTGAGGACTGTGTTGGGAACCCGTGCTGTAGAGGAAAGCTAGAGGTAGTTTATTTTTAAGATGGGCAACTGACCATATGGGTGTTTGTGTTCGTTTTTCAAATCCATACGCCATTTTTAAAAAATGCATTATTTTGTACAATTCACTTTTCAGAGGACATCGTTTAAAAATGGTGGATTGCAAAGTTGTTTAGCAATTATTTATTAACTCCCAGTCACTGGGGGGAGGACACTTCAGGGAATGGGGGATTGATGGTAGAAATATCTCATTGATGATCAGTTATACCTCTCTCATAGTATATAGCCCCCCATATTAACCCCTGTATTGATTTATTTTACAACCCAGCTGCCATGTTTTAACCCTTGTACCACTTGTGCTGCCATTAGGCAAGTATTATGGGTGTGCAAAAAGCAGGTGAATCTCTTCGGCAGATTTCCATACATTTTGAAAAGTTTTGGTATCTGAGAAACGGGCTTTGTTTAGTAAATAAGCTCGGGCGACTCAAATGGTTCAAAGCATTAGTTGCCATGTTGGTTTACATTTTCCGAACAAATATTACTGTAGTTAAAAGCGCAGATAATGTGGAATTTGCAATCTTTTATTCGGGTGCTTAGAGAAATGTTTGTTTCCATAAAAAGCAATATACTGCAGACAGGTCAGGTAAGAGAAGATTTATTGTGCACTAATGTCCTGTCTGACATGCTTTTTCCAAACATTAACCCAGTTTAATAGAAAAAAAAAACAACAACAATTTGGATTCCTTTTCTGACCTAATTTTTTATGTAAAAACTAGAATGGAAACTGTGCTATTCTGTGTGTGCGTTTCAGTTAGCTGAAGACGCCTTAAGTAGTGCGAAATGTTATATGGGGTATTCTTGGACTGAACGAAAGTTCTATCAATGATAGGCATTTTTTACAAACGTCTGCCACTTATTTCCTTCTTATCTACTTTCTATCTATACATGTTTAGTTGTTACTCGCTTTAATTTTCTGTCTCTTAATCCTGAATCCAAGTAGGGTTCTTATGGCCTATACTATTCCAGTGGGTGCCCAATGGATGGAACAGCACATTATATTCATTAGGCACGAAGTGTGTAATGGAATCCTCCATTACCTTTATACTTGGACTGGACTGCAGGTCAGCCTCCTTCCCACTGACTGTAAGCCCTGATCTGGAATGGGGTTCTGGTTTGGGGAGGCAGATACAAGGGGTCCATTCGGACTGCTTTCCCTCCTCATTTGGGTTTGCAAGGTTGGGATGTCCTAGTTTTTAAAAGGGGATTCTTACAGTCTCTCCACTGCCCTCTGTTGGTGGAAACTGGAAAATGATTTGTATAAATTCAATATGCAAATTAGGAGATTCCAAAAAACTGACTAGCTGCATATGGATATGTTTTCCCATAGTTTGGAACGTTGTAATTATGTTATATATTTAAAGCCTTATTATGTTGCTTATTCTTCACGCTATATAAGTTGTTTATATTTTTTATGGTTTTCTCCACATGCTTTAGGACTAGTCAGCAAAAGCTAGACCTAGTTCAAAAATAGAACCTTTGGGCCTGTTCACTGACTGCATGGTCCCTGTAACATGGGACAAAATCAAAGGAGCTAGGCTTGAGAGCCGCAAGTGCTTTTATGAAGGCAAAAGCTATTCACAGTACAGGCAGAGGTATGGACACCTGTCTGAAAGGAGAGCTGCAGAGAATTGGGCAGAGGGGACGATACCTGGAAAAAGTCACCAGGCTAAATCCATTTGACATTTCAAATCCAAAAAACAGGATCTGTTGTTTAGGGCAGTGCTTCTTAACATTGGGTTGGTCCCCAAATCAAAACAGGATCCTCAAATTAACAGGTCCCCTATAAATGCTAGCAATCATTAGCTAACAATAATTTGACACTGGGAAGAGTAAATTTTATATTTTTCTTTTTGTTTAATTTTTGTTAGTGTTTATTATTTTACAAATAAATAATAGATCTTGGGCACTGGGATACGTAAATTAAATATTTTATGCTAAATTTATATTAGTGTTATTAATTTAAAGTTGAAGAATGGGTTTCTAAGTACATCATTTGGATTTCTGTCCAAAAACAACAGCAAAAAACAAAACAAAAAAACACCTCTGTCTTAGAGTGGCTGATTTGGGTCAGAACTTTGCAGGACTGTATTATGACATATTGATTTCATTTTTTATTATAAAGGGTTTTACCAAAAACTACGTTGAGGTTTTTGAAATATGTTCTAGACTAGAGAATATAAATCCTAAAGTTCCAGATTTAAAAAGGCACAAATATACCAGCACAAAATAAAATGCAACTCTAATTGTTTTGGTTTTTTTTTAAAATCAGGAGATATTTTCCAATTGTATTTTTTTTACTTCATTTTAATATAATATCACTGGAATGGACACACCTCCAGTCAGACCTGTTTCCGACGTTTTTGGTACGCTTAACAGAAAAGTCGCTAATTGCTCAAATAGCTTCCGTTAGGCAAAATCTTAGCAATTGTGATTTATAATCACTGGCTCACAAGAGTATCAATGGAATTATTTGTCTCTGTCCGAGAATGAGGCATTATCTTGCTCATCGCAAGACCTGATCTATGAAGTCTCCTGCAAGAGTACAGCACTCATGCAGCTCTTGGTGGATGAAGTACCTTGTGCTGGATAAATAAAATGGCAGCACCTGCGGTGGGCAGCTTCCAGTATGTATATCACGGCACACCTGGACCACCGCACTACAAATGGAGAGGTCAGTATTCTTACATTCCTACTACCCATTAAAGCAGCACACGCGGGACACAGAATCTGTTCACATAGCATGAGCATCCATGGGTTTAATTTCATTTTATTTATCTGCGTAGGCATCACCTCTTGCCTAGTCTACCACTATGGCTTCACCAAGAAGGCAAGGAGCGTAAGTTATATGCATTGAGGACATAGTTAAACTCAACTTACCTAGAGAACAAAGCAATGCCAAGAAGAACTTGGTCACAGTAAGTAGCCCTGCCGTTCATCGTTGATTCAATGCATCTCTATGAGGAGGTGCTGATGGCCAAAATGGCCTTTGGCCCCGACCCTTGACGATTTTAGCCAATCCAATGCTTGAAAATAAGCTGAAAATAAGGTGAGTTATAACCCATTCTGAGAGGGATAAGGGGGGGGGGGGGGGGGGCAAGCCACCTAAATGGTGGGTTTTCACTATAGGGTCAAGAATACATGTTTGTGTTTCTGACCCTATAGTGATCCTTTAAGACGTTTAAAGGGTTTTACCCCAGCATTCTAGAATGTTCTCTTTAGCAATAAAGAAAAAAGTTGCAAGTAAAAGTTTTTCTCTTTGATTTAAAAGTTGCATCGCTTGCGTGGCATTTAGTTCTCTTTCCAATCACTAATTTAGAGGGTGATATTTATCAAAGTGTTGAAGAAAAGGAGGAGTCACCAATGGAATGAGGCTTTTTGTTTCCATGGTTATTGACTCCATTTTAGTACTTTGTACCATTTTGTTATGAGCACAATATTTTGATAAATCCCCCTCAATGAAAATGCAGAAATAAGAGTCTACATGTAACTATTATAAAACTGTTAGTTTGTTTTTGTTTTGTTTTTTGTTATGTCAAAAGAATATTTTTGTTCTGACTTTTCAATTGGCAGATTAGGTTTCAATCACAATGAAATTATTTTGACAATATAATTGCTTTTGGAGCTTTGCTACATTTTAATATAGGAAAAAAGTATTGAGACATTTGTCAAATTGTCATTGTGAAGTAAGTAATACAATTATCAAATACTAGATCTAATCTTTGGTCTGGTGTCTACGGAACCAGAAATTCAGTAAGTCCTGAAAACCACTTGGCCAGACACACGTAAATGGACATAAACCCTTCTGGAGCAATATCTAGTAACAAGACTAACATTAGAAGACTGCAACCATACGTACAGAGGAAATAATCTATCTATTTTAATTATACGCAAATGCCTTAAGCAGGACACTGGTAAATATAGATTACTATTTAGATCTAAATATACTATTGCATAACCAAACAACATGGATAATAATCTCTCCAGGATTTCATATTGTGAAGTGAGAATTGATGACTTTCAGACATGGTTCATGAATGGATCAAAGGTTATCACTCTGTGCTAGAGTACCTAAAAGCTGTAGAAGACCCTATTAACCTGCCAGTGTAATGTGGTGAATTTGTGGCCTAGGTAAGTTCTTTATTTATATTTTTATAGTCACTGATATTCTAGTGAGAGGTACTACATGCAGGCCTCCCAACCCGATTTTGTCAGGACAGTCCCGATTTTCAGGTCTGGTTTTGGGAACACCAGGGAACAGTCCCCAACAAGCATAGAGACATAGAAACATAGAATGTGACGGCAGATAAGAACCATTCAGTCCATCTAGTCTGCCAAGCATAGTGTGAGTGCATTCTTATACTCGTTCACACTATGTTCAGGACACTAGGTCCCTGCACAGACCCTGCACTGAAACGGTCCTCCCTGACGGACGTCAGTGCCTTCGATGATTGGCAGGAAGCCCGCCGTGTATTTATGCCATGCTGACATGCCAGTTATTTGGGCAGCCCCAGCCAATTTTAAGAGGGTCTGCCTTTTTTGGTTGAAGCCAGTGACGCAGTCACAACACCCCTATTACCAATTCCCCCCAGCATCCTGATTCTTGGGAGTTGAGAGATATGCTGCATGTCACCAGTGCATCTTAAACTACTATCACAGGCAGCCTTTTTGTTGACACCATTAAAAAACAAAACAAAAAAAACAAACAAAAGAGAAATAGCCCTGCTGGTGGCTGCATATAAGTGAAATCTGAATTTAAAATTTAAATGAGGGTGATGGGATTTGTAATTTGTCATCCAAATTCATGTGAACAGGTTATTACTGTTTAATCTGCTGCCTATGTAATTACATACGGGAACTTGAGAATTATCAGAAATTTAAGACATAGAACCAGATATGTACATCTAAAGAGGATCTATGAAGGATCTTGGATAAGGGCAGTCTGTCTTGTGAACATTTTATAATCCTCGCCCTTTAAAACTGTCAGGGTTTATTAGGTCAAAGTGCTCGAACAGTTAAGTTGGACACATTACTATAATTATAACTGGTGAGTGATTTCACTGTCAGAATAAAAATGCTACATGTGGCGGGACCAACCTCGCCACCGGGCACTGGAGAAGCCTGGTTGCTCGCCTGCTCCCTTTGGACTATGGCCCTACAGGTTAAAGCTTTTATTTTCCCTGCTTGTTCTTGTTCGTGCCTTTCTGCCGGGGGTTCGGTAGATTCCAGCTACCGAACAAACTACCGTATGAGGGACCAATTGGGAGCTGGAGTGTGCCGTCAATTGACCGCCCAGAAGCTGCGGTTATCCGCAGCTTAATTGATGAACGCTGGGTGGCCTTTGTTCGTTTGCCGAACACGTGGCAGCGGCCATTTTAACTCCCGAATGGCCAGTGGTGTTCAGCGCTCAAACTATGGAACTGAAAACGGACACTTCATTGCGCGAACACCGCTGAGCCACCAGCCTCCTTACCTCTGCATTCGGTAATAGAACCGACTGGCTGTTCATTCGGTAGTTTGACCGTATGAACAGCCTCACCCCAGATAGCCATGCCATGGAGCCTATTCATGTAACGAAAGACTATGGGAAAGACTTTGGCTCCATGGCGATTGAACTGTATGTATGTGATCTGAGCGCCATTCGGTAATAATGTGCGCTCAGATCTAAGCTATCTGAGGATATGTAGAATGTATATGTTTTATGTACTAAATGTATCAGTATGTAATTTTAAGTATTTTATTGTCTTTTTGTCTGCCATGTGTGTAATGGAGTTTTGCCTCTGTCCTTGGAGATAATTGGATTACTTCTCAATTATCTCCAAGGCAGAGAGGAGGGATTGTAATGCATTGTGGGATTGTTTAAAGGTGTATGTCTGTGATTGGTCAGTGTCCTATATGTTTCCCAGTTTCCCATCTGGTCCCCTAGGGGAGTGTCCACCAGGTGGAAGACCTGCATAAAAGCCAGTAAACCAGATTCTGCTTAACCCTCAAACCGAAGTGTCGTCTCGTATTTGGGGGAATTGGATTGTATGCTGATTGCCAGGAGTGTAAGCGGATTGTATGCTTTTCCTGTTCAGCTATTCCAGTGTTCGTGTGTTTCCAGTTCGGGAGATTGGGGCATTCAAG
This sequence comes from Pelobates fuscus, assembly GCF_036172605.1. Taxonomy (NCBI): domain Eukaryota; kingdom Metazoa; phylum Chordata; class Amphibia; order Anura; family Pelobatidae; genus Pelobates; species Pelobates fuscus. Next base: position 455,201,511 of record NC_086317.1, read on the forward strand.
TGTGTGCAGTTCGGGAGTTGGAAGATTTGTGTAGTTTGCAGTTCGGGAGATTGGTGCTTGCAGTAGCTGCTTGTCTATCTGGAAGGGGAATATCGCCTAAACGTTTTTTATCCTCTTGGGAGTGAAACGGTCCGTTACACTACAGAAAGCAGACTTTCCTGGCATTAAAGCTGGTAATTTGAGATTCTCATTGTGGGCACGACCAATGGTTTTATTCTCCAAGTGGATGAAAACCAGTGTTCGGATCATTAGCTAGCAATAATTTGCAAAATTTTGGTTTTTGGAACCATTTCTGGTTTTTTTACTTTTAGCAATCACCGCAATTTAACAATTCAATGCTCATCATAGAAGACGCCCGTCACATTAAATGTGATGAGTGTCTTCATCGTAGCTACACTTACCCAGATTTAAACAGGCATAGCTGAAAACAGAGAATATAGACAGGAGATCTGCTAGTTATAAAATTAGAACTAAACAGATATAATCTACTCAGGATAAATGCAAAATCTAATGTAAATTTTGTAAACAAAATACAGATCAAATCTTTCATTGGAAGACTCTAATCCATATTAAAGATGGACATGGACGCTCTCGTGTGTTGGCTAAAGGAATTAGATTTAGCACAAAAAACGGTAGAAGTTTACAAAGCCTAAAGTCCCCATCACATTTTGTCAAGAAAACTTTTTTTTTTAGAAAAAAAAAGTTGGCTTTAAAAAATGATAGAATGTGTAAATGTTGCATGCATGCACCATATGTTCACTATGTTTCTCTATGCAGAGTGTTGGATTGATTTAAGCTTGAAGAATCGTTGGGCTGTATTATAGGTATTGTTTGAATGTGATTGAAAAGGATTTTTTTTTTCTTTATATGACTAATTCTAAAAAGATATAGTATCGCGGAAGACTAAAAAATAAAAATAAAAATGTGTTTTGTTTTTATTAGACAATGCTTGTAAGGTTTATTTAAAACTTTTTATAATATGCTTTCTGTATCTGAAGCTGAAAGTAAAACCCATATCCAGGCCCGGACTGGCCATCGGGAAAACTGGGCAAATGCCGGTGGGTCGCAATGGCCAAGAGCTGAGGCCACCCAGGCAGATCAAGAGATCTCGGTGTGTGCAGCCCAAACATGTAACAAAGTCCCTTGATGGGCCAGTAAGAAGATTAGAATCTCCCCCCCTTAGCCCATTACACAGAGAGGCAGAGCGGCGCAGGGAGCAGTGCGGCTGAATTTTATTTGTGTGCTCTGTTCTCGCGAGAGTCGGTTACTGAGAGCGTTGCTGCTGGTTACTATGGCAATGCTTTCAGTAACTTTGGAGCTCCTCAGAGGAAGCAGCCAGAGAAGCCATTCAGCCTAGTAGACCACCAGGAAACCCCTCCTCCCTTGGCAAAAGGTAGAAACATACACAAACACATATTCACAAACGTACAACAGCCCCTATATATATATATATATATATGTATATATATATATACACACACACACACTTCAGCCCCTATGAAAACACACTACCCTGTACAAACAAAATACAGCCCATATTCATTAACATGCACACTACCTTCCCTGTACTCATACAAACACACCACATCCCCTATACAAACAGTACACCCTCTAGAAACACCAACCCCCAGAGACAAATGCACACACATCATCTCTCTCCACAACCCTTTGACAGACACACACACACAAACACACACACAATCTTTACCATCTCTAGACGCACACACTTTACAGCCACTGGAAACACATACACACTACAATTCCTAACCACACATAGTACACCACATAAAGACTGCTTTACACACACTACACCACAAACAATCAATTCTACACTTTCACGTAGTCACCAGCAAATGCACTGCAATCGTGTGATTAGATTTACTTGTGCTGTGTAAAACACAGGGCATTGTTTTCATGCAAAGCTGTTGTGGAGGGTCAGCAAACTAACATGTATATGACCCCTCTCTGCAGTGGTGTACTAAGGAGGTGGTGGGGGAGGAGGAGGTGATTAGTGATGTCGCGAACATAAAATTTTCGATTTGCGAACGGCGAACGCGAACTTCCGCAAATGTTCGCGAAACAGCGAACCGGGCGAACCGCCATAGACTTCAATGGGCAGGCGAATTTTAAAACCCACAGGGACTCTTTCTGGCCACAATAGTGATGGAAAAGTTGTTTCAAGGGGACTAGCACCTGGACTGTGGCATGCCGGAGGGGGATCCATGGCAAAACTCCCATGGAAAATGACACAGTTGATGCAGAGTCTGGTTTTAATCCATAAAGGGCATAAATCACCTAACATCCTAAATCACAATGGATATGGATTGACACCTGACATATTGCATATTGACACCTTGACATATGGATTGGCACCTGTCCTCAGAGACCCTGATACACACTGACACAGAGCAGAATAGGGACTGTTCCCCCTACATAGGGTCACTTGACAGGTATGGATTGACACCTGTCCTCAGGGACCCTGATACACACTGACACAGAGCAGAATAGGGACTGTTCCCCCTACATAGGGTCACTTGGCAGATATGTATTGACACCTGTCCTCAGAGACCCTGATACACACTAACACAGAGCAGAATAGGGACTGTTCCCCCTACATAGGGTCACTTGGCAGATATGGATTGACACCTGTCCTAAGAGACCCTGATACACACTGACACAGAGCAGAATAGGGAATATTCACTAAATGCCAAACATTGTTATACAGGGGAATATTCAGTAAATAAGGATAAGGGGGGGGGAACCGACTGTCCTCCCCCCCAGCCCCCACCCCGGCGCGGTGGGTGGGGGCCATAAATCACAATGGGGGGGACCTACTGTCCTCCCGCCCGCCCCCACCCGTGAGCGGTGGGTGGGGGCCATAAAAATAATGAGGAGGGGGACCTACTGTATGATGTTGTATCGATCAGGTAGTGTAAGGGTTACGCCCACTTCACAGTGACAGACCAAACTCCCCATTTAACGCACCGCAAACAACCACAAACAGTCCATTTGCACAACCGCAAACTCCCCATTTGCACAAGGTTGGATACCAAGTTAGCCATGTCCCGTTCCTTGTCCTCACTGATGTCATTGAAGGTCTCTTCCTCCACCCAGCCACGTACAACACCAAGGGTCCCCGAAAGGTGACAACAAGCCCCCTGGGACACCTGCTGTGTTTGGTCTTCCACCTCCTCAAAGCCACCTTCCCCCTCTGACTCCTCTTCTTCAGACTCCTCTCTCTGCGTTGCCTCTCTCTGCGTTATTATAAGGTGTAAGAAAAAAATATAGATAGTGGAGCGCTGATTAAATCAAAATAGTTGAGATTAGGCTAAACAAATAGGGAACCTAACAACCTATAGCATATAGAACAAATAATTAGATAAATAAACCCATCTCTTCTATTAGATTATAATAACTAACCTTACTAGCACACTCATATTGATAAATTAAAAATCCATTTATTAATAAAATGCAGACAAATATAAAAAGAAAAAAACATATATAGCAAATATTATGTCTTTTAGGAATGTCTTAATGAAAGCCATGCAAAAGTCCAGACCTTATTCGAAATGCTCGGCGTCCCGAGTCAGCAAAATGGTGTAGTGCTGAAAAAAATATCGAATAGTGGTCCTCTTAACCGTGCAAGTGTTGGCTGGTGTTGATGGGAGTCAGACCTCTCCAGACGCGTTTCTCCGCTGCTGCGGCTTTTTCAATGGATGAGGTCTGTGTCTTTGTATCCACTTTTATAGCTGTTTCCGGCATTATTTCAATCATGGCAAATTCATAACCAGATATGAGTGTTGCAAAAAAGAGTGTCTACTATATAGCCAGTAGATAACATTGTGTCAAACATACAAGCTTAGAGATGTTCCTGCTTATTTTGTCGGCACATTATAATGCTTATTTTAGTCGGCACATTCAATTGCTCTTCTTTGTTTATTGCTGTTACCATAGTAACACCCGCCTCGGCAGGTTTGAATATAACTGCCGTTTTTATATGATTAAACAGAAAACAAACATCATAAAAAAGGGGAAATATATTTCAAGGGAGTTAATTGTAGAATAAGGATCTTTTCTTAGATTCTCTACTATGTTCATTAAATATAAATCATTATTAAATTACAACTAAGATCGTTGTTATCGGTGTAGCAAACTTTAGAAGTAGTCTTCAAGATAACAAAGGAAATAAATTTAAAAGGGAGTTAATTACAGACTAAGGATCTTTTCTTAGAACCTCTTCTATACTCATTTAAGTAAAAATATTTATTAGAGGGGGGCGTGGCCTGCTACCGGAGCTGGACAGACGCATGTAAAGAAAGCTCCGGCAACAAGGAACCGAAAGAGCCATAAATAATCGGTATACCGAGCGAAGACACGATTTACAACCTGACCTACTGCTCAGTGGAAAGGTCAGCCATGTCCCAGAGACAAAAATCCAAAGCTGGAAAGTCCGACCGGGCGGCATTCTTCCTTACAAAAACCGCGGCCTCCAAACGGAGAGAGGATCAGGAGCCTGCTCAAGATGGCGGTGACCAGGAAACGCGTGAAACTTCCCTCTCGCCCTCGCGCACATCGGAGGAACAACCACTGACGATGGGAGGCATCCGCGAAATGATGGCGGAATTTACTGCTAACATACAGAAAAATATGAAAAAACAGCTTCAGGAGCTCACACTAGAACTCCGCAAAGAGGTACAGGAAATGGGATCCCGCACAGCGCAGATAGAAACTAAAATGGACGAATATGCTGTAGCTCACAACAGCCTGGGAGATAAAATTCAGGAGATGGATAATATCCTGGAAGAGCATAGAATAAAATTGGCAGACATGGAAGACAGGGCAAGGAGGAATAACCTCAGATTCCGTGGTATCCCAGAATCAATACAAAACGCTGAACTATACAACTATCTGGCCGACCTCTTTCAGGCACTCGCCCCAGAAATCCACCCTGACCAATTGATTATAGATAGAGCGCATAGACTGAGAAGACCAAAGCATCTGCCACCGACAGCGGAGAGAGATGTCATAGCTAGGATCCATTTCTTCCATGCTAAAGAAAAGATCATGAGAGCTAGCAGAAACGCTGGCATGCCAGAAGACTACAAGTCTGTTAAAATGTTCGCAGACCTCTCAGCCGACACCTTACAGTTTAGGAAGTCGCTGGCGCCTATCACCGCGATCCTGAGGGAGCAAAATGAGAAGTATCGTTGGGGCTACCCAGCTAAACTCCTAATATCCCACCAAGAGGCGATCCACCTGATTACAGATGCGGCCCAAGGTATCCACAAGCTACGCGACTGGGGGCTCCCACTTCCATCCACTGGCCCTACTAAATCGGTGAAAGTCCCGCGAATGTCGCCGGAGTGGACGACTCAATGAAGCATCCAAGATACACGTAACTATAACATACACACATTTCAAACTCCACCATCACATGTCGAGCTGAACAACTAGACATTGTCAAAGACATTTCGCCTTATGGCGGCATACAAACTCTGTTTTATTACTGGTTTTAGCACTAGTAGAACTATGAATGGGAAACATACACTGCTGGTTAGATTACGACTCTGCTCCTTACGCATGGTTATCCAAAAAGGGAACAGATTGAGCAGCAGTGGCTGGTACAGATAGATATGTAGACTAAAATAGCTCACATGGTGTATATAGAAAGTGGACCATAAATGTATTAGCTCTGTTTGATAATTGTTTTAGATGTTTGTGAATTGGTTGATGTTGAAGTTACAAGTGCTCTGAGGTTCCTAGGTGAATGTCCGACATGTTAGACGGGTTCACCGACATCCCCCCCACCAACCGCACCTACTGGTTAGGCGGCGGAACGCGACTCTACACTTGGGAGTCATACAGGGCATACCACCCACGAATTGTTCCAAACACTCCTTACCCCACCCACCCCACCCATAGTCATGCAGATCACATACTCCAACCCCAGAGAATTTATTTCCACAAACAATACCAGCGCTTGACAACAATCACCATGCGCAAGCCATTGCCCCACCTAGATAGAGCACACCCTAGCACCTGGTACTATATACTACTGTTAAACCATTATGAAACTATTGACCTATAATGTAAAGGGGTTGAATACCCCAGGTAAACGACGTCTTTTGTTACAAGAACTTAGGACGAAGGGGATAGATGTTGCCTGTATTCAGGAGACTCACTTCAAAAACACCAAAACCCCCGAAATATATACCAAACTCTTCCCGATTCAGTACCATGCGGTCTCAGTGAATAAGTCCAAAGGGACGTCTATTCTAATTCACAAAGATGTGGCATTTGTAGAACAGGGGAAGTTGGTTGATCCACAGGGCAGATTTATTATCCTGATGGGCCTTTTCAATAACACCCCATACACACTTGTCTCAGCCTACTTTCCTAACACGGGAGCTGAGGTGTTCCTTCGACGCCTCTTGCAGCAAATTGAGAAAATAAGAATAGGAGGGTTGGTCCTCTGCGGAGATTTCAACTTTATTACCTCTCCTGAGGAAGATACGTCAGCGATACACCAAAGCATGAGACAGGGACACTTGATAGCTATGGGTAAATCGTTAACCGCACAACTTACATTGCACAACTTATATGACAGCTGGAGGGTCCTCCACCCTGGGGAAAGGGACTATACCTTTCACTCAAAGGTACACAATACCTACACTCGCATAGATACCTTTTATGTAGACCAATCGACATTGGCACAGGTTTCGAATTGTCACATTGGAGAGATAACGTGGTCGGACCACAGCCCGGTATACCTAGATCTCTCTGACTCTTTCCAGTTTAAAGGGAGAGGGACTTGGCGGTTAAATGAAACGTTGTTACAAGACCACACATTCCTGACCCAGGTAAAAAAGGAACTAGAGAACTACTTCCAAACGAACTCCAGGGGAGAGGTGTCAGATCCAACTGTGTGGCTAGCACACAAGGCCGTTGTGAGAGGACTCTTTATCGGACGCTCATCATATCTAAAAAAAGTAGACAGGAAACACAAACAGAATGCCAGAAACTATTGGCTATAGCGACTGCCCAAAATAAAACAAACCCTTCTCGTGTACTGGCTAACCAGGTACAGACCCTGACTGACCGACTGACAGAGCTGAACGCAACAAAAACTGCCTACTTTCTGCAAAAAATGAAAGCGACCTCCTATCACCATAGTGGTAAAGCCACTAAATATCTTGCAAATAGGTTAAAGGCAAGACTAGCAGCGTCTAAAATATCTTATCTGCACACCACTGAGGGCAAAAAGGTACAAAATCATCTAGACATTTCGCAAGCATTTGCGAATTACTATTCGAACTTATATAACCTAAAAGATCAATCTAACGTCCCCCCGCTGAACGAATCTTTGATTCGCTCGTACTTACAGAAGCTCCCCCTCCCGCAAATAGACGACACTCACCTCACAGCCTTACTCGAACCCATTAAGTTAGATGAAGTCCTGGACACCATTAAGCATCTGCCCGCGGGGAAGTCTCCGGGGGCAGATGGGTTATCCAACGCATACTACAAAGTATTCGCGGAATTACTTGGCCCGTGGCTGGTGCGGACATTTCGAGCAGCGGCGGACACGGGGCAACTCCCTCCCGAGATGTTGCTGGCTACGATTGTAACCTTGCCTAAACCGGGGAAACCCCCAGATCAATGCAAAAACTTCAGACCTATTTCCCTATTGAACACTGATGCTAAGATCTATGCTAAAATCCTGGCCACCAGATTGAGTAGAATCCTCCCAACGCTAATACATGACGATCAAACAGGGTTTGTATTGGGGAGGCAGGGAACAGATAACTCCAGGAAATTGTCCCTCGTGCTGGAGAAGATGAGGGGGTCGGGCCCAGGGGGTCTGCTGCTGGCTCTAGATGCGGAGAAAGCCTTTGACCGCCTGGGCTGGCCCTTCATCAAACAGGTGTTGGAAAGGTTCGGATTCCCACAGCAATTTATTACCCAGATGTTTGCCCTGTACTCAAGTCCCACGGCCCAAGTACTACAAGCTGGGTTCTTGTCCCAACCTTTCACAATCTCAAACGGCACGAGACAGGGATGCCCCCTGTCCCCCCTGCTTTATGTGCTGGCCTTGGAGCCGCTACTTACAGCAATTCGAACACATAGGGGGATAGAGGGAGTAGACTGGCACGGGAGACACATAAAGATTAGTGCATTCGCGGATGACATCTTGCTATACATAACTAATCCTGACAAATCCCTACCTAACATTATGAAGCTTATCACCGATTACGGGACGTTGTCCTACTACTCACTTAACACCACCAAAACACAGGCAATGAGCCTCCGCCTAGATCCACAAACACTAGCAGGACTCCAGAAGAAATACCCATTTGAATGGAGAACTGGGAACATAAAATATCTAGGCCTGTCATTCACCAAAAACCCGAACGAAATGTTCCCCTCTAATTATAATAGAGTTTGGAAGGAGTGTGCCGAGATCCTCAAGGGCTGGGGTCGCCTCTTCTTATCATGGTCAGAGCGCATAATTGCACTAAAAATGACCATACTGCCAAAACTTCAGTACCTATTCAGGAACCTCCCTTGGCGAGCGCCGAACTCCTACTTCAAAAACATACAAAAAATGATGTTGCATTTCACTTGGGGTATGGGTAAGGCGAGAATTTCGCAAAAAGTGTTGATGGCCCCTGTGAGTAACGGGGGGATGGCATTTCCCCATGTTAAATCATATTACCAGGCAGCGATATTGACTTCCTTGCTCACACATCTAACTAGTAAGAATCAGCCCCAGTGGGTACAAATGGAAAACCAAGCTATAGCTCCGTTCCAGGTCACTAACCTAATGTGGCTGCATAAATCCATTAGACCAGTCATCCCGAATCTGCCTACACAACTTGGCTTAGCACTACACACCTGGGAAACACACAGGAATTGCTTTGAATCGAATCACCCTCTATCTATGGCAACTCCCATAGAAGCTATCACCTATTGTATCCCCACGTTCCATGCAATGCCATGGCAAGTAAGGGGAGCTACGCACCTCTCACATCTATATGCAGCAGGCAAGCTAATGCCCTTCTCGAAATTATGCACGCTTTACAATATACCACAAACATCCCAATACTCCTACATCACAGTTTTTTCTAATTATCCCTGATACACACTGACACAGAGCAGAATAGAGACTGTTCCCCCTACATAGGGTCACTTGGCAGGTATGGATTGACACCTGTCCTCAAAACCCCTGATACACACTGACACAGAGCAGAATAGAGACTGTTCCCCCTACATAGGGTCACTTGGCAGATATGGATTGACACCTATCCTAATGATCCCTGATACACACTGACACAGAGCAGAATAGAGACTGTTTCCCCTACATCGGGTCACTTGGCAGATATGGATTGACACCTGTCCTCAAACCCCTGATACACACTGACACAGAGCAGAATAGAGACTGTTCCCCGTCCTCAGAGACCATGATACACACTGACACAGAGCAGAATAGAGACTGTTCCCCCTACATAGGGTCACTTGGCAGGTATGGATTGACACCTGTCCTCAAAGCCCATGATACACACTGACACAGAGCAGAATAGAGACTGTTCCCTGTCCACAGAGACCATGATACACACTGACACAGAGCAGAATAGAGACTGTTCCCCGTCCACAGAGACCACGATACACACTGACACAGAGCAGAATAGAGACTGTTCCCCCTACATAGGGTCACTTGGCAGGTATGGATTGACACCTGTCCTCAAAGCCCCTGATACACACTGACACAGAGCAGTATAGAGACTGTCCCCCCTACATAGGGTCACTTGGCAGGTATGGATTGACTTCTGTCCTCAAAACCCCTGATACACACTGACACAGAGCAGAATAGAGACCGGGGGTCTAGTAGCGTGGACACCCAGCACAGGTCGTTCTCCTTCAGCCTTTTTGTACGAGGGTCCCTCAACAGGCACGACAGCATGAAAGACCCCATTTGCACAAGGTTGGATGCCGAGCTACTCATTTCCCGTTCCTCCTCCTCACACAGAGCAGAATAGGGACTGTTCCCCCTACATAGGGTCACTTGGCAGATATGGATTGACACCTGTCCTCAAAACCCCTGATACACACTCACACAGAGCAGAATAGAGACTGTTCCCTGTCCACAGAGACCATGATACACACTGACACAGCGCAGAATAGAGACTGTTCCCCGTCCACAGAGACCATGATACACATTGACACAGAGCAGAATAGAGACTGTTCCCCCTACATAGGGTTACTTGGCAGGTATGGATCGACACCTGTCCTCAAAACCCCTGATACACACTGACGCAGAATAGAGACCGGGGGTCTAGTAGCGTGGACACCCAGCACAGGTCATTCTCCTTCAGCCTTTTTATACGAGGGTCCCTCAACAGGCACGACAGCATGAAAGACCCCATTTGCACAAGGTTGGATGCCGAGCTACTCATTTCCCGTTCCTCCTCCTCACACAGAGCAGAATAGGGACTGTTCCCCCTACATAGGGTCACTTGGCAGATATGGATTGACACCTGTCCTCAAAACCCCTGATACACACTGACACAGAGCGGAATAGAGACTGTTACCCCTACATAGGGTCACTTGGCAGATATGGATTGACACCTATCCTAATGATCCCTGATACATACACACTGATACAGAGCAGAATAGAGACTGTTCCCCCTACATAGGGTCACTTGGCAGGTATGGATTGACACCTGTCCTCAAAGCCCATGATACACACTGACACAGAGCAGAATAGAGACTGTTCCCCCTACATAGGGTTACTTGGCAGGTATGGATTGACACCTGTCCTCAAAACCCCTGATACACACTCACACAGAGCAGAATAGAGACCGGGGGTCTAGTAGCGTGGACACCCAGCAAAGGTCGTTCTCCTTCAGCCTTTTTATACGAGGGTCCCTCAACAGGCACGACAGCATGAAAGACCCCATTTGCACAAGGTTGGATGCCGAGCTAATCATTTCCCGTTCCTCCTCCTCACACAGAGCAGAATAGGGACTGTTCCCCCTACATAGGGTCACTTGGCAGGTATGGATTGACACCTGTCCTCAAAGCCCATGATACACACTGGGGGGAGCTACTGTCCTCCCCAACCCCTGCGCGGTGGGTGGGGGCCATAAATCACAATGGGGGGGCCTACTTTCCTCCCCCCCGGCCCCCTTCCCTGCGTGGTGGGTGGGGGGCATAAATCACAATGGGACGGACCTACTGATAGGAGTGGAGTATTGTTCATATCAGTTTAATACCTTCCGCGTCTCCTATCAGTGGACGTGTATATGGCAGCCATTTTAGGAACAGCACACCTGGGACCCGAGCAAGGTCACCTCGTTCAAGCTGCTCTGGTTCCTTGATGAGCCAGCTGCCCGTGAGTTAACATGTCCCGTGGAGAAGCACTCTGTCCTGTAAAGCCTCACCACAAAAAAATTAAATAAATAACAGCACTCGGAGTGGTGAGTTTAGTAAATGTTCATATCAGTTTAATACCTTCCGCGTCTCCTATCAGTGGACATGTATATGGCAGCCATTTTAGGAACCGCACACCTGGGACCCGAGCAAGGTCACCTCTTTCAACAGGCGACATGATTTGGCCCTGTAAAACTCTCCTGGATATTATGTACAATTTCTATGGATATGGCAGTGATTTCTGTAACAGGGAGATGGAAGAAGATGCTTGGTCGGTCCTCTTACTTGAAATTTGGGGCACTGCGCGGGCAAGCTAATGTGCCACCAGATAGGAGTGGTGAGTTTAGTATTGTTCATATCAATTTAATACCTTCCGCGTCTCCTATCAGTGGACGTGTAAATGGCAGCGATTTTTAATTGTTGAATCACCTCCCCTTTTTAGGCCAAGGTGGGAAGATGCTTAGACCACTGGTATATTGGTGCCATCTTGGAGGATTTTTTTTTGGTTTGGTGTTTGAAGCCACAGTGCTGCACCAGTGGGCCTAAAAATTAGGCATGTACACATGCCTGAAAAATTTGGTATTGTTGCAGCCGCTGCTGTAGCAGCGGCCAGAAAAATTTATGTTTGTTTCACAGGCAGAAAGTGCCCTAAAACATGGCGGCTTGAACCCTAGTTGGTGGCGGATAAGTCACGCAAGTCAAACGTCATTCAGAGCTTAACCAGCGAGCTAAACGGACGCCATCTCGACAAGCTCCCTAGTAAACGGGCACAATCTATTAAAAATCCCAACACCCTGAGCCGATCCAACCTCCTCCAGCCCCCAGCTGGACTCCCTACCTACTCCCGAGCCGATCGATGCCCTTCTTTGCGGCTTCCAGCCAGCAGAAGCGGAGACGGAAGGTTGGGGCCTACCCCACGCTCACAAACCCAGACCTGGAGAAACTACTCGGCGGCTATGGAGCGCGACAAGCGCGGGACGAAGCCTCCCTCCAAAGGTCAGACCATCCGGCACACACACCAGCCATGGGCCGCCGCTCACAGCGCCCAGAAGCCATAGAACAAAACCGGGACATAGGGACCATGCTTCAAAGGCCTGCTCCGGCTACAACTACTCCCGCGGACACGCCGCGTACGGCGCCCCACTACCAACACACGGATCAACTGGAGGCAGAAACAACCTCAGAAGCCCACATAGGGCCACAACACCAACTAGACCCTCCAGCAGACATGACCCCAACATCCAGGCATGATTTAAAAATCCTATTATCGGACTTCCATAAAATCCTTGCGGCAGAACTGGCCCCCATCAAAAAGGACATCACTGCCACTATAAACAGGGTACACACTAATGAAAAACACATTACAGACATGCAAACTCACCTAGCTGAGCTGCAAGAATCAATGCACCACCTTCAGGCGCAACAAAGAGCCATAATGGCACAGCAGACAACCATGGAGGAACGCCATCGGCGCACTAATATAAAAATTAGAGGCATCCCGGCAGCCATCTTGCCAGATGAACTACCGCACTACACAAGGCGCCTTCTGGCCACTATTCTGCCTCACACCACGTTCAAGAAGATGGTCACTGAGGAGATCTACCGCCTGCCTACGTCCTCAAAGGTACGCTCAAACACACCCAGAGATGTGATACTCAGGTGCCCAAATGTACACGACAAGATTCAGGTCATGTCTGCATTAAAAGGTAAAACACCCCTGATATTTGAGGGCGCTAGCCTAACCTTTTTCCAGGATCTTACAAAGTCTACCCTCATGTGGCGCAAAACCTTCAGCTCCCTCACCAACAGACTGAGGGCAACAGACATCACCTATCGATGGGGGGCACACGGATCCCTGGTGATACCACAGAACGGATCCCAACTCACACTTGCCTCCATGGAAGAGGCACCCACAATAATACAGGCCTTGGGACTGGACCCACCGACCGCCAACTCACCCTCAAAACCCTCTACTACCAATTGGGACCCAGAGCGCACCGCAACGTTTGTACCGCGGAACAGAAGCCCTCGGTCCTCGGACCCAAGACAGCCTCAAGGGACTGGCTGACAATGAGGCACAGTAGGGACACCTTCCCAGCGCTCACCTTTACCTCAGGTCTAAAGACTGCAAAGTTATTTTCATTGAACGTTTAACATTTCTTATAGTACCCCATTGTTCTTGGGGGCAACAATATATATATATATATATATTTTTTTTTTTTTGTGAGCCCAATTTTGGCAACCAAGTGCCGTTTTGGAAACGTTACCATAATTCCTACAGTTCGTACACTCAATGCGAAAATCACAATTGTTTATTACCTTGTTCTTTCTCCTGAACCCTGTTTTTGAGCCGGTGGCTGTCAGTTTGTAAGGTCTCCAAACATCTGATAGAGGTTAAAGCCAAGCTCAGTGTCCCATGACTAGGGGACATTACCCTCCTAAGGCTGAATAGGGGCACTAAAATTTAATAAACACACCTCACTACTTTCAAGCTACAAAAACAAGATTAAATGGTCTCACAAAATGTATATATTGCTAAAGCCCATTAAATGCTGACCTTATATAGATGACTAATCTAGAATACTGAACAGTAGCCGGCCTTTAAGAGGGCAGCATAGTAAAGGTACAGGTTGTATACGACCCATTACCTACCGTCAAAGTGTCCATATGGCAACGTACATTATTCTGCAAAGATTAGGGTTTGTCCTGCACTCTTAGTGGGTGTAGAGATTTAAGCTCGAGGGTTTATGAAGTCTAAAACGAGTCAAGAATTGCATACAAAAGCATAGGTCAGGAGAAACCTATCTAACTTCACACCATACTTGAGTTACAAAAGGACGTTTAAACGGTTTATTGTTTATGTTGTTGCGATCCCTACTAGAAGACTGACACACGTACAACAATCGACAAGCCTAACCCTGACATGGACCGTACTTGACTGACACCACAGGCTCAACGGGACCCACTCTCGCACGACTGGTACACCTAAGACGGGGACATACCACAAACGTTTAATGGAGTGACTGCTACACTCTTACCACGACCACCCCCCCCCCATCAGGCCTTTTTTAGTCGAATGTATCGCCCACTGTCAGTCCCTTCGGGATCCATCCCTCATTCATCTTAATAAAGGTGAGGTAATCTAGACTTTTTTGACCTAGGCGACTTCTCTTCTCAGTGACAATACCTCCTGCTGCACTGAAGGTCCTTTATGACAGGACACTTGAAGCGGGGCAGGCCAGAAGTTCTATCGCAAATTGGGATAGCTCAGGCCACAGGTCAAGCCTGCACACCCAGTAGTGAAGGGGTTCATCGCTCCTCAGAGTGTCGATGTGTGCAGTTAAGGCGAGGTAGTCTGCTACCTGTCGGTCGAGTCGTTCTCTGAGGGTGGATCCCGAAGGGCTGTGGCGATGCGTAGGACATAAAAAGCTCCACATGTCCTCCATCAACAACACGTCTGTAAAGCGTCCTTGCCGGCGTGGTCGTGGGAGGAGGAGGATTACTTTCACCTCTTCCCCTGTTAGATTCCCGTTGTGCTGTGACATCACCCTTATACGCTGTGTAAAGCATACTTTTTAATTTATTTTGCAAATGCTGCATCCTTTCCGACTTGTTGTAATTTGGTAACAGTTCAGCCACTTTCTGCTTATACCGGGGGTCTAGTAGCGTGGACACCCAGTACAGGTCGTTCTCCTTCAGCCTTTTTATACGAGGGTCCCTCAACAGGCACGACACCATGAAAGACCCCATTTGCACAAGGTTGGATGCCGAGCTACTCATTTCCCGTTCCTCCTCCTCAGTGATCTCAATGAAGGTATGTTCTTCCCCCCAGCCATGTACAACACCAGATAGGTGACAACAAGCACCCTGGGATGCCTGTTGTGGTTGGTCTTCCTCCTCCTCCTCAAAGCCACATTCCTCCTCTGACTCCTCTTCCTCACAATCCTCTTCCAGCGTTGCCACAGGTCCAGCAAGCGATGCTGATAAGGCTGTTTCTGGTGGTGATGGTGACCACAACTCTTCCTCTTCACGCTCATCTACGGCCTTATCCAGCACTCTTCGCAGGGCACGCTCCAGGAAGAAAACAAATGGTATGATGTCGCTGATGGTGCCTTCAGTGCGACTGACTAGGTTTGTCACCTCCTCAAAAGGACGCATGAGCCTACAGGCATTGCGCATGAGCGTCCAGTAACGTGGCAAAAAAAGTCCCAGCTCCCCAGAGGCTGTCCTAGCACCCCGGTCATACAAATATTCATTAACGGCTTTTTCTTGTTGGAGGAGGCGGTCGAACATTAGGAGTGTTGAATTCCAACGTGTCGGGCTGTCACAAATCAAGCGCCTCACTGGCAGGTTTTTTACCGCTGGATATCTGCAAAGTGCGCCATGGCCATGTAGGAACGCCTGAAATGGCCACACACCTTCCTGGCCTGCTTCAGGACGTCCTGTAAGCCTGTGTACTTATGCACAAAGCGTTGTACGATCAGATTACACACATGTGCCATGCACGGCACATGTGTCAACTTGCCCAACTTCAATGCCGCCAACAAATTTGTTCCGTTGTCACAAACCACTTTGCCGATCTCCAGCTGCTGCGGAGTCAGCCACTTTTCCACCTGTGCGTTCAGGCCGGACAGGAGTGCTTGTCCAGTGTGACTCTCTGCTTTCAAGCAAGTCAAACCCAAGATGGCGTGACACTGCTGTATCCGGGATGTGGAATAGTACCTGGGGAGCTGGGGGGGTTATGTACCTGGATAGCCGAGGAGGTTATGGAAGAGGATGGAGTAGGAGGAGTAGAGGAGGTGGCAGCAGGCCTGCCTGCAAGTCGTGGCGGTGTCACCAACTCCTCTGCAGAGCCATGCATTCCATGCTTGGCAGCTGTCAGCAGGTTTACCCAATGCGCAGTGTAGGTGATATACCTGCCCTGACCAACCTTTGCAGACCAGGTATCAGTGGTCAGATGGATCCTTGCCCCAACACTGTGTGCCAGACATGCCATTACTTCCTTTTGCACAATCGAGTACAGGTTGGGGATTGCCTTTTGTGAAAATAAATTTTGTCCGGGTACCTTCCACTGCGGTGTCGCCTCAGACTCCACCAGCTTGTATAGTAAAAGCTAGCGGGCTAATAGTTCAGACAAGCCAGCTGTCAGATGCCGGGCAAGGGGGTGACTTTCTGACATTGGCTTCTTACGCTCAAACATGTCCTTGACAGACACCTGACTGTGGGCAGATGAGCGGGAACTGCTCAAGGCGAGAGACAGAGTGGCGGATGGTTGAGAGGGGACACGGAGGACAGCAGTGGTTGATGTGGCTGAAGATGCTGGACCAGGAGGAGGATGGCGGCTTTGAGTTTGTGTGCTGCTTGTACTCATGTGTTGATCCCATAGGTGTTTGTGATGTGCGATCATGTGCCTACGCAAAGCAGTTGTACCTAGGTGGGTGTTGGACTTCCCACGACTCAGTTTCTTTTGGCACAGGTTGCAAATGGCATCGCTGTTGTCAGAGGCAGACACACACAAAAAATTCCACACTGCTGAGCTCTGCAATGACAGCATTCTGGTGGTGGACACAGCATGCGTTGATTGGCGTGCTGTCGGGCTGACCCCGGGTGCTGATGTATGCTGTCTGACTGTGCCTCTAGCTCCTTGCGACGACCTCCCCCTGCTTCCAACTCGTCTCCTCCTCCTCTCTGTCTCCCCATCTGAACTTCCGCCCTGTTCTTCTTCTTGCCGAGCGGGCACCCACGTGACATCCATGGACGCATCGTCATCATCAACTGCTTCACTTGTATCTGACAACTCAGCAAAGGAAGCAGCAGTGGGTACAACATCATCATCACACCGTACGTCCATGTGTGTAATGCTGCCTGACTGAGACATATCCCTGTTATCTACATCCTCTGGCAATAATGGTTGTGCATCACTTATTTCTTCAAACGGATGTGTAAATAACTCCTCTGACAGATCAAGTGAAGCGGCTGTGGTGCTAGTGTTGGTGGTGGCGGCAGGCGGGTGAGTGGTATCTTGAGAGGTGCCCAAAGCTAAGCTGGAGGAGGATGGTGCGGCAAGGTTCCGAGCGGAAGCTGTAGAAGATTGGGTGCCCTGTGTTAGCCAGTCAACAATGTCCTCAGAACTTTTCAAGTTCCGGGTACGTGACCTCTGAAAACTGGGCATTATTCTAGGGCAAAAGGGAATCACAGCACCACAACCACGACGGCCCCTGCGGTTTTTTTTGCATTAGTGGTACTTTGCGTGCACGCTACTGTGAGACCAGATATGAGTGGCACTGTGCAGTGGCAGAGGCTGGCAGAGTACATGCTGTAGACCTGACACACCCGCTTGAAGACAAGTAACTGCTATTCAATCTATAACAGTGAAAACATTTTTTTGTTTTTAAATGCACGCTATTGTGACACCAGATATGAGTGGCAATGTGCACTGGCAGAGGTTGGCAGAGTACACGCTGTAGGCCTGACACACCCGCTTGAAGACAACTAACTGCTATTCAATCTATAACAGTGAAAAAAGTTTTTGGGTTTTTAAATGCACGCTATTGTGACACCAGATATGAGTGGCACTGTGCACTGGCAGAGGTTGGCAGAGTAGACGCTGTAGGCCTGACACACCCGCTTGAAGACAACTAACTGCTATTCAATCTATAACAGTGAAAACATTATTTTTTGTTTTTAAATGCACGCTATTGTGACACCAGATATGAGTGGCAATGTGCACTGGCAGAGGTTGGCAGAGTACACGCTGTAGGCCTGACTCACCCGCTTGAAGACAACTAACTGCTATTCAATCTATAACAGTGAAAAAATGTTTTGGGTTTTTAAATGCACGCTATAGTGACACCAGATATGAGTGTCACTGTGCACTGGCAGAGGTTGGCAGAGTACACTCTGTAGGCCTGACACCCGCTTGCAGACAACTAACTGCTATTCAATCTATAACAGTGAAAAAAGTTTTTTGGTTTTTAAATGCAATCTATTGCGACACCAGATAAGAGTGGCACTGTGCACTGGCAGAGGTTGGCAGAGTAGATGCTGTAGGCCTGACACACCGCTTGAAGACAACTAACTGCTATTCAATCTATAACAGTTAAAAAAGTTTTGGGGTTTTTAAATGCACGCTATTGTGACACAAGATATGAGTGGCACTGTGCACTGGCAGAGTTTGGCAGAGTACACGCTGTAGGCCTGACACCCGCTTGAAGGACACTGACTGCTATTAGATTACAGTCAAAATCTTTTTTTTTGTTTTTAAATGCAAGCTATTGTGACACCAGATATGAGTGGCACTGTGCACTGGCAGAGGTTGGCAGAGTACACGCTGTAGGCCTGACACCCGCTTGCAGACAACTAACTGCTATTCAATCTATAACAGTGAAAAAAGTTTTTGGGTTTTTAAATGCAATCTATTGCGACACCAGATAAGAGTGGCACTGTGCACTGGCAGAGGTTGGCAGAATACACGCTGGAGGCCTGACACACACTTATGAAGGACACTGACTGCTATTATATTACAGTCAAAAACTTTTTTGTTTTTAAATGCAAGCTATTGTGACACCAGATATGAGTGGCACTGTGCACTGGCAGAGGTTTGCAGAGTACACGCTGTAGGCCTGACACCCGCTTGAAGGACACTGACTGCTATTATATTACAATCAAAAAGTTTTTTTTTTTTAAATGCAAGCTATTTTGACACCAGATATGAGTGGCACTGTGCACTGGCAGAGGTTGGCAGAGTACACGCTGTAGGCCTGACACACACTTATGAAGGACACTGACTGCTATTATATTACAGTCAAAAACTTTTTTTGTTTTTAAATGCACACTATTGTGACACCAGATATGAGTGGCACTGTGCACTGGCAGAGGTTGGCAGAGTACACGCTGTAGGCCTGACACCCGCTTGAAGGACACTGACTGCTATAAGATTACAGTCAAAAACTTTTTTGTTTTTAAATGCACGCTATTGTGACATCAGATATGAGTGGCACTGTGCACTGGCCGAGGTTGGCAGAGTATACGCTGTAGGCCTGACACACCCGCTTGAAGACAACTAACTGCTATTCAATCTTTAACAGTGAAACATTTTTTTTGTTTTTAAATGCACGCTATTGTGACACCAGTTATGAGTGGCACTGTGCACTGGCAGATGTTGGCAGAGTACACACCGTTGGCCTGACACACAGACGCTTGCAGACAACTAACTGCTATTCAGTCTATTACAGTAAAAAACATTTTTTTTTAAATGCATGCTATTGTGACACCAGATATGAGTGGCACTGTGCACTGGCAGAGGTTGGCAGAGTAGACGCTGTAGGCCTGACACACACACTTGAAGACCACTAACTGCTATTCAGTCTATTACAGTAAAAAACATTTTTTTTTAAATGCATGCTATTGTGACACCAGATATGAGTGGCACTGTGCACTGGCAGAGGTTGGCAGAGTACACGCTGTAGGCCTGACACACACTTATGAAGGACACTGACTGCTATTATATTACAGTCAAAAACTTTTTTTTTGTTTTTAAATGCAAGCTATTGTGACACCAGATATGAGTGGCACTGTGCACTGGCAGAGTTTGGCAGAGTACACGCTGTAGGCCTGACACCCGCTTGAAGGACACTGACTGCTATAAGATTACAGTCAAAAACTTTTTTGTTTTTAAATGCACGCTATTGTGACATCAGATATGAGTGGCACTGTGCACTGGCCGAGGTTGGCAGAGTATACGCTGTAGGCCTGACACACCCGCTTGAAGACAACTAACTGCTATTCAATCTTTAACAGTGAAACATTTTTTTTGTTTTTAAATGCACGCTATTGTGACACCAGTTATGAGTGGCACTGTGCACTGGCAGATGTTGGCAGAGTACACACCGTTGGCCTGACACACAGACGCTTGCAGACAACTAACTGCTATTCAGTCTATTACAGTAAAAAACATTTTTTTTTAAATGCATGCTATTGTGACACCAGATATGAGTGGCACTGTGCACTGGCAGAGGTTGGCAGAGTAGACGCTGTAGGCCTGACACACACACTTGAAGACCACTAACTGCTATTCAGTCTATTACAGTAAAAAACATTTTTTTTTAAATGCATGCTATTGTGACACCAGATATGAGTGGCACTGTGCACTGGCAGAGGTTGGCAGAGTACACGCTGTAGGCCTGACACACACTTATGAAGGACACTGACTGCTATTATATTACAGTCAAAAACTTTTTTTTTGTTTTTAAATGCAAGCTATTGTGACACCAGATATGAGTGGCACTGTGCACTGGCAGAGTTTGGCAGAGTACACGCTGTAGGCCTGACACCCGCTTGAAGGACACTGACTGCTATAAGATTACAGTCAAAAACTTTTTTGTTTTTAAATGCACGCTATTGTGACATCAGATATGAGTGGCACTGTGCACTGGCCGAGGTTGGCAGAGTATACGCTGTAGGCCTGACACACCCGCTTGAAGACAACTAACTGCTATTCAATCTTTAACAGTGAAAAATTTTTTTTGTTTTTAAATGCACGCTATTGTGACACCAGTTATGAGTGGCACTGTGCACTGGCAGATGTTGGCAGAGTACACACCGTTGGCCTGACACACAGACGCTTGCAGACAACTAACTGCTATTCAGTCTATTACAGTAAAAAACATTTTTTTTAAATGCATGCTATTGTGACACCAGATATGAGTGGCACTGTGCACTGGCAGAGGTTGGCAGAGTAGACGCTGTAGGCCTGACACACACGCTTGAAGACCACTAACTGCTATTCAATCTATAACAGTGAAAAAAACCTTTTTTGTTTTTAAATGCAAGCTATTGTGACACCAGATATGAGTGGCACTGTGCACTGGCAGAGGTTGGCAGAGTACACGCTGTTGGCCTGACACACACTTATGAAGGACACTGACTGCTATTATATTACAGTCAAAAACTTTGTTTTTAAATGCAAGCTATTGTGACACCAGATATGAGTGGCACTGTGCACTGGCAGAGGTTGGCAGAGTACATGCTGTAGGCCTGACACCCGCTTGAAGGACACTGACTGCTATAAGATTACAGTCAAAAAGTTTTTTGTTTTTAAATGCACGCTATTGTGACACCAGATATGAGTGGCACTGTGCACTGGCAGAGTTTGGCAGAGTAGATGCTGTAGGAATGACACACCCGCTTGAAGACAACTAACTGCTATTCAATCTATTACAAATGCACGCTATTGTGACACCAGATATGAGTGGCAATGTGCACTGGCAGAGGTTGGCAGAGTACACGCTGTTGGCCTGACACACAGACGCTTGCAGACAACTAACTGCTATTCAATCTATTACAAATGCACGCTATTGTGACACCAGATATGAGTGGCACTGTGCACTGGCAGAGGTTGGCAGAGTAGACGCTGTAGGCCTGACACACACGCTTGAAGACAACTAACTGCTATTCAATCTATAACAGTGAAAAAACTTTTTGGGTTTTTAAATGCAAGCTATTTTGACACCAGATATGAGTGGCACTGTGCACTGGCAGAGGTTGGCAGAGTACATGCTGTAGGCCTGACACCCGCTTGAAGGACACTGACTGCTATAAGATTATAGTCAAAAACGTTTTTTGTTTTTAAATGCACGCTATTGTGACACCAGATATGAGTGGCACTGTGCACTGGCAGAGGTTGGCAGAGTAGACGCTGTAGGCCTGACACACCCGCTTGAAGACAACTAACTGCTATTCAATCTATAACAGTGAAAAAAAATGTTTTTAAATGCACGCTATTGTGACACCGGATATGAGTGGCACTATGCACTGGCAGAGGTTGGCAGAGTACACGCTGTTGGCCTGACACACAGACGCTTGCAGACAACTAACTGCTATTCAATCTATTACAAATGCACGCTATTGTGACACCAGATATGAGTGGCACTGTGCACTGGCAGAGGTTGGCAGAGTAGACGCTGTAGGCCTGACACACACGCTTGAAGACAACTAACTGCTATTCAATCTATAACAGTGAAAAAACTTTTTTGGTTTTTAAATGCAAGCTATTTTGACACCAGATATGAGTGGAACTGTGCACTGGCAGAGGTTGGCAGAGTACACGCTGTAGGCCTGACACACAGATGCTTGCAGACAACTAACTGCTATTCAATCTATTACAGTGAAAACATTTTTGGGGTTTTTAAATGCAAGCTATTGTGACACCAGATATGAGTGGTGGCACTGGGCAAGTGGGCACAGTATCCACTGTGAGCATGACACAGAAGCTGGCAGGCAGGCAACTGCAATTAAATTACACAGGAAAAAAAAGCAGACTGATGTTCTAGCCCTAAAAAGGGCTTTTTGGGGTGCTGTCCTTACAGCAGAGATCAGATGAGTCCTTCAGGACTGTAGTGGAAACTGAATACACTAGCCTAGCTATCAATTTCCCTATCAAATCAGCAGCAGCTACACTGTCCCTCCTCTCACTAAGAATGCAGCTTCACAATGAATGTAAAATGGATGCTGTACAGGAGGTGGGAGGGTCTGCTGCTGATTGGCTGGAATGTGTCTGCTGACTGTGAGGCACAGGGTCAAAGTTTACTCAATGATGACGAATAGGGGGCGGATCGAACCGCGCATATGTTCGCCCGCCGTGGCGAACGCGAACACACCGTGTTCGCCAGGAACTATTCGCCAGCGAACCGTTCAGTACATCACTAGAGGCGATGTGCCCGGGTGCCCCTCACCCAGGGGGTACCATGACCAGGGCCTTAGGATGTGTGAGTTGTATGGTCGCACAGGTTGCCATGACAGCTGGGGCGCAGGGCAGCCGACACTGCTCACATACACAGGGGCCGGGAACTTGAAAACTGTCCGCATGTAAGAAAAGTGTAGGCACCCACGGCTGTGGGTGGTGCAAATCCGTCAGCGGGGGGTGGGACTAAACACAGACTCCACCCACTGCTGTTACTGCTGCACATCGAGGGGAAGCAGGAATGAGTCCCTGCTTCCCCAACTAACAGACTTCAGAGGCCTCAATGAATCGACTCCTACTCGTAAGAGAAAGAGAGAGCATGTGTGTTTTGACTGTCTGCCTGTCACTTTGTGTGTATGTGTTTGTGTGACTGTCTATCTGTAATTGTGTGTGTGACTGTCTGCCTGTTACTGTGTCTGTCTGTGACTATGTGTGTGTGACTGTCTTCCTATGACTGTGTGTGTGTGTGACCATCTGCCTGTGATTGTGTGTGTGACTGACTGCCTGTGACTGTGTGTGTGTGATTGTCTACCTGTGGCTGTATGCGTGTGTGTGTTTGTCTGCTTGTATCTGTGTGTGTGTGTGTGACTGTCTGTCTGTGACTGTGTGTGTCACAGTAAAACTGTGTGACTGTGTGTGTGACTGTCTGCCTGTGACTGTGTGTGTGTGTGTGTGTGTGTGTGTGTGTGTGTGTGTGTGTGACTGTCTGCTTGTGGCTGTGTGTGTGTGACTGTGTGAGTGTGTGATTGTCTGACTGTAACTGTGTGTGTGACTGTCTTCCTGTGACTGTGTGTGTGTGTGTGTGTGTGACTGTCTGCCTGTGACTCTGTGTGAGACTGTCTGCCTGTGACTCTGTGTATGTGACTGTCTGCCTGTGGCTGTGTGCATTTGTGTGTGATTGTCTGCCTTTACTTGTGTGTGTATGTGTCACTGTGTGTGTGACTGTCTGCCTGTGACTGTGTGTGACTGTCTGCCTGTGGCTGTGTGCATGTGTGTGTGATTGTCTGCATGTACCTGTGTGTGTGTGGCTGTCTGTGACTGTGTGTGTGAGACTGTCTGCCTGTGACTGTGTGTGTGTGTGTGTGTGTGTGTGTGACTGTCTGCCTCTGGCTGTGTGCGTGTGTGGCTGTCTGAGTTTGTGTGATTGTCTGCCTGTAACTGTGTGTGTGACTGTCTGTCTGCCTGTTGCTCTGTGTTTGTAACTGTCTGCCTGTAACTGTGTGTGTGTGTGTGTGTGTGTGTGCATGTGTGTGTGTTTGTATGTGTGTGTGTGTGTGTGTGTGGTTGTCTGCCTGTAACTTTGTGTGTGTGTGTGTGTGTTTGTGTGTGTGACTGCCTGCCTGTAACTGTTTGTGTGACTGTCTGCCTGTGACTGTGTGTATGTGTGTTACTGTCTGCCTGTGTCTCTGTGTGTATGTGTGACTGTCTGCCTGTGACCATGTGTGTGTGTGAGAGATTGTCTGCCTGTAACTATGTGTGTGTGTGTGTGTCTGTGTGTGTGTGTGTGTGTGTGTGTGTGTGGCTGTCTGCCTGTAACTGTGTGTGAGAGAGACTGCCTGTCTGTAACTGTGTGTGAGACTGTCTGCCTGTGACTGTGTTTGTGACTGTCTGTCTGTGACTGTGTGTGTGACTGTCTGCCTGTGACTGTGTGTGTGTGTGTGTGTGACTGTCTGCTTGTGGCTGTTTGTGTGTGACTGTGTGAGTGTATGTGATTGTCTGCCTGTAACTGTGTGTGTGACTGTCTTCCTGTGACTGTGTGAGTGTGACCATCTGCCTGTGACTCTGTATGTGTGTGTGTGTGTGTGTGACTGTCTGCCTGTGACACTGTGTGAGACTGTCTGCCTGTGACTGTGTGTGTGTGTGTGTGTGTGTGACTGCCTGTTGCTGTGTGCATGTGTGTGTGATTGTCTGCCTATACGTGTGTGTGTGTGTGTGTGTGTGTGGCTGTCTGTCTGTGACTGTGTGTGTGACTGTCTGCCTGTGACTGTGTGTTTGTGTGTGTGTGTGTGTGACTGTCTGCCTCTGTCTGTGTGCGTGTGTGACTGTGTGTGATTGTCTGCCTGTACCTGTGTGTGTGACTGTCTGTCTGTAACTGTGCGTGTGACTGTCTGTCTGCCTGTTGCTCTGTTTTTGTAACTGTCTGCCTGTAACTGTGTGTGTGTGTGTGTGTGTGTGTGTGTGTGTTTGTATGTATGTGTGATTGTCTGCCTGTAACTTTGTGTGTGTTTGTGTGTGTGTGACTGTCTGCCTGTGACTCTGTGTGTATGTGTGAACGTCTGCTGTGACCATGTGTGAGTGTGTGAGATTGTCTGCCTGTAACTCTGTGTGTGTGTGTGACTGTCTGCCTGTAACTGTGTGTGTGTGAGAGAGAGACTGCTTGTCTGTAACTGTGTGTGAGACTGTCTGCCTGTGACTGTGTGTGTGTTTGAGAGAGATTGTCTGCCTGTAACTGTGTGAGTGCTTGTGTGTGACTACCTGCCTGTAACTGTGTTTGTGACTGTCTGCCTGTTACTGCCTGTTACTGCCTGTGTGTGTGTGTGTGTGTGTGTGTGTGACTGTCTGCCTATAACTGTGTGTGTGTGCACACTAAACATTGCTGTGAGTTTTATTCCAGTTTAGCTCTGTGATACACTCGTAGATATCACACATTACAGTGGGTTTTGTTGCTGTGGAGCTTTGTGATATACCCATCCATATAACTTGTGCCAGTGTTTTTTTGTTTTTTGTTTTCTATTTTGGGGGGTTGAAATATCACTTGTCCATAATGAAGAAGCCATTTTGTGCAGGCTAACAATCTGTTTCACAGATGGACGCTAAAGACTGATCATGCATGGGTGTTTGCTAAAACAATTCATAAAACATAACAACTAAAGTCTAACAGAGGTATACTGTAACTGTACTCTGCTACGTTCAATGCTATCAGTCCTACAGGAGTCAAATAAGGTTACATTAAGTGGATTTAACAAATAGCAATCATATGCATACATTCTGCTGTTTTAAAAGCATGAGCCATCTGCCAAATATTGGTACATATGAGCAAAGATAGCCACCTGTATACAATGGGCAGTCACTGTACATCCATTTACAGACAGTACAGTATGCCTGAATTAATTTAACACAATCTATACAAACAGAAAAAAACTTGGAACACAAAATACAAGACACAGCGATATTTTATACTCAAGAGTACCATGAACTAATTCAGAGAAGTGTTTTGGATTATCAGGGTAAGGCTATATTTCTGAAAATGATATGGAAAATGTCAGCATCGTTAAAAAAGCCAATGCATTTTTAAAAAATATTGCACAATAGAAGCATTGCCATTTGTGAGAAACTACAATTTTTACATTTCTAAATGAACAAACTTCTAGTGGGTGTCTGGCTGACAGTCACTAGAGACATTTTCTAATGACGTTTGAAATTCATACGCCTTTACGTACAGTGTAATCATGCCTAGCACGATGACTTTGAATATATTTAAATACTTCTCAGACAGAAGCACTAGATTCAATGATTCTCTGTGAGAAGCATTTGGCAGGCTTGATATGCCATGGACAGGGTTAGCAACTGATCATGTTAAAATGTTGGAGCATGCTGAAAAAAACACCCCTAAGACATGATATGTCTGCTCTGGTGGGAATTCTACATCACTTTGGAATTTGCATTGTTCAGTCAGATCTCATAAGCTCTAAAAGTAATATCTGCATATTGTCATGTCTTATAAGGCTGTTATGGGGTAGCAGCCTCAGTAAGTAAGGAGTAAAATTTATTTAATTTAGTTGTTGTTTCCCAAATTCATGTACACTATGTACACTATATGGACACCTGACCAACAGGGACTTTTATGAAATCACATTCTAAATACACCTAACAGCTTCCAATCATCTGGGAAAGCTTTCCACAAGATTCGGGAGTGTTTCTTTGAGAATTTCTGCCTATTCATCCAGTAGAGCATTTGTGAAGTCAGGCACTGATGCTTGACGAGAAGGCTTGGCTCACAATCTCCGTTCCAGTTCATCCCAAAGGCGTTCGATGAGTTTGAAGTCGGGCTCTGTGCGGGCCAGTCAATTTCTTCCACACCAAACTCATCCAACCATGTCTTTATAAATTTTCCTTAGTCTACTCGGGCACAGTCATGTTGGAATAGAATACGGCTTTCTCCAAACTGTTCACACACAGTTGGAAGCATACATTGTCCAAAATGTCTTGGTATGCTAAAGCATTAAAATTTCCCTTTACTGGAAGTAAGAATTAAGATTCCCTTCCATTCGAAGTATAGGGGCCTAGCCCAACCCCTTAAAAACAGCCCCATGCCATTATAATTCCTCCAATTTTTACAGTTGGCACAATGCAGTCACATAGGAAACGTTCTCCTGGAATCTGCCAAACCCAGACTCGCTCATCAGACTGCCAAACAGAGTAGCATGATTTGTCACTCCACAGAACATGTTTCTATTGCTCCGGAGTTCACTGTTGGCATGCTTTATACAACTCTATCTGACGCTTGGTTATTATACTTTGTGATGTGAGGTTTGCATGTAGTTGCCCAGCCATGGAATCCCATTCCATGAAGATCCTTCACACAGTTTTTGTGCTGATATTAATACCAGTGGAAGTTTGGAACTCTTCAGCTATGGAATTAGAAGAGCAAGGGTGACTTCTATGCACCATGTACCTCAGCACTCCGTGACCCGGCTCTGAGACTTTACGTGGTCTCCCGCGTCATAGCTTGAGTTGCTGCTGTTCCTAAATGCTTCCATTTTCCAATAATACTACTTATGGTTGACCATGAAATATTTTGCAGGGATGAAATCTCATGATCTGACTTATTACAAAGGTGGCATCCTTTCACAGTGCCACATTTGAATTAACTGAGCTCTTCAGAATGACCTATATTTTTTCACAAATGTTTGTAATGTAGACTGCATGGCTAGATGATTGCTCTCATACACCTGTGGCAATGGGTTTGATTGAAATAATTAAGAGGTGTGTCCCAAAAATTTTGTCCATATAGTGTATGAAGGTGTGAGCAGGTCATAGTATTTTATTGATTTAGAGGTTCAGTACAGGGGATAAAGTGGGGAGTCTACTGGAGGTGGGGATATGTCTCCTTAGATGGATCATTGAGGTAGGATTCATCAGGTTTTTCTTTGGGCTCGAGTACCAGATGTTTCAGGAATCTCTTGATACCCCTGTCTTCATTTTAAAGATATATAAGAGGAAAATTTGCCATGGGCAAAATGTTGTGCATCCCATCATCTAATGATCATCATCTAATGGTCATCATCTAATGATCTAACTAGATCATTAGACTAGTACACTCTAGTTCTTAAGTAGGACATTTAGTGCTGGCATAGGTTCACTAATTACAAGATTACATTGCTTGCAGAAGGTCTTTAGAATGTAATAATATAATTTTAATAAAATCTTGAGTTAATTATGTTTCAGACAATAGATACTTTGAGAACTTGCAAATTATTCCTACAATGACGTTAACATAATTAATATGTTTACTTTCCACTTGTTTGTACATTTTCTGTCTGCAAAGACAACTGCCATATGTATCGTACATATGGAAATATTAAGCAGACCAAACAAAATTTTTCACTTACCTGCTCGAACAAGCGTACAAAGTAAAGAGAATATGGATATGTTATGTCAAAACTGTATAACAACTTATTAGGAATTGACCAGAATCACATATGTTACAGTTTGATAATGTATAACTGAATTAAACATATGTTGTTTACCATGAAAAGAACCGCCAGATGCATCATATTACTAGGTGTTTGAATGTCTATTGTTGGGTGAATATACAGGGAGTGCAGAATTATTAGGCAAGTTGTATTTTTGAGGATTAATTTTATTATTGAACAACAACCATGTTCTCAATGAAGCCAAAAAACTCATTAATATCAAAGCTGAATATTTTTGGAAGTAGTTTTTAGTTTGTTTTTAGTTATAGCTATTTTAGGGGGATATCTGTGTGTGCAGGTGACTATTACTGTGCATAATTATTAGGCAACTTAACGAAAAACAAATATATACCCATTTCAATTATTTATTTTTACCAGTGAAACCAATATAACATCTCAACATTCACAAATATACATTTCTGACATTCAAAAACAAAACAAAAACAAATCAGTGACCAATATAGCCACCTTTCTTTGCAAGGACACTCAAAAGCATGCCATCCATGGATTCTGTCAGTGTTTTGATCTGTTCACCATCAACATTGCGTGCAGCAGCAACCACAGCCTCCCAGACACTGTTCAGAGAGGTGTACTGTTTTCCCTCCTTGTAAATCTCACATTTGATGATGGACCACAGGTTCTCAATGGGGTTCAGATCAGGTGAACAAGGAGGCCATGTCATTAGATTTTCTTCTTTTATACCCTTTCTTGCCAGCCACGCTGTGGAGTACTTGGACGCGTGTGATGGAGCATTGTCCTGCATGAAAATCATGTTTTTCTTGAAGGATGCAGACTTCTTCCTGTACCACTGCTTGAAGAAGGTGTCTTCCAGAAACTGGCAGTAGAACTGGGAGTTGAGCTTGACTCCATCCTCAACCCGAAAAGGCCCCACAAGCTCATCTTTGATGATACCAGCCCAAACCAGTACTCCACCTCCACCTTGCTGGCGTCTGAGTCGGACTGGAGCTCTCTGCCCTTTACCAATCCAGCCACGGGCCCATCCATCTGGCCCATCAAGACTCACTCTCATTTCATCAGTCCATAAAACCTTAGAAAAATCAGTCTTGAGATATTTCTTGGCCCAGTCTTGACGTTTCAGCTTGTGTGTCTTGTTCAGTGGTGGTCGTCTTTCAGCCTTTCTTACCTTGGCCATGTCTCTGAGTATTGCACACCTTGTGCTTTTGGGCACTCCAGTGATGTTGCAGCTCTGAAATATGGCCAAACTGGTGGCAAGTGGCATCTTGGCAGCTGCACGCTTGACTTTTCTCAGTTCATGGGCAGTTATTTTGCGCCTTGGTTTTTCCACACGCTTCTTGCGACCCTGTTGACTATTTTAAATGAAACACTTGATTGTTCGATGATCACGCTTCAGAAGCTTTGCGATTTTAAGAGTGCTGCATCCCTCTGCAAGATATCTCACTATTTTTGACTTTTCTGAGCCTGTCAAGTCCTTCTCTTGACCCATTTTGCCAAAGGAAAGGAAGTTGCCTAATAATTATGCACACCTGATATAGGGTGTTGATGTCATTAGACCACACCCCTTCTCATTACAGAGATGCACATCACCTAATATGCTTAATTGGTAGTAGGCTTTCGAGCCTATACAGCTTGGAGTAAGACAACATGCATAAAGAGGATGATGTGGTCAAAATACTAATTTGCCTAATAATTCTGCACTCCCTGTATGTTCAATACTTGTCCCAGTTCATCTGATATTAATGTCTGACTACAAATGGCAGTAAACTACACGCTTCATAATAATAGTTGATTCCTAACTGTGCTCTCAGCTAGATAGCACTATTTACTAGACTATTTACAGCAGTTTTTATACACTATATTATTAACTGATAACAAGGTTAATATTACTATATGGGGGCCGGGGCCTGACCGCCGGTCGGATCAGACATGCTCTGTCTGAGCTCCGGCCTCTGAGCTGGAATACCGGAGCCAATTGCGGGCCACAAACAAGAAACCGACCTGAAACTGTGCTCACTGCACCACCAAGACGACTGTGACCCAGAGGATACCTAACAGGACCGTCCACGGCGCCAAAGTAACCCGGCCGAGGCCTGAGGCCTACGAGCTTGAGCCGTGAGAGACGGCCGCTCTCCCGGTTCTCCGGCCGGCGGTCTGCCGCTCCCCCCCCTCTGGACCGGGGGGGTCATCCCGGTATCCATGGGCAGCAGCCACCGCAAACCATACCGCCTTCACTCCGGCCACACCGAGCAATGAGGTCCGTACATGGAATCCCAAGATGGCCGACCAATACCCATCCTGTGCACAAAAAGCCCTATGTGTCAGGATCGGGACAGGGATCCAACACGCAGAGTACAAAGAGTGGAAAGGTACGTATACCGGGCCTTAGAATGGCCGGACTAACGTACCGAGAGTAATAGAGAATAGTCAGAGACAAGCCGAGGTCGAGGGAACGAGAAGACAGATAAGCGAGAGACAAGCCGGGTCAAGGGATAACAGAGATAAGCAGGGTAGTACAACAAGCCGAGTCAAAACCAATAGAGCAAACTAGAATACCAGAGCACTGAGTGACTAGACAAGCTAGAACCACGACAGGGCAATGAGCTGAAGTGAGAAGTAAGCTTAAATACCCTGGCTCCGGATGGTAGACACGCCTCTGACAAGTACCGATTGGATATCGGACACTTGAGTGGCAGGTCGCTCGTGATAGCGTCATGACGTCACGTATTGAGCGTCCCGCTAGAAAAGGACGTGGATTCCTCGCGGTCGGTGTTTAAGTGACTGGATGAACCGCGAGGAACGAAGGAAACAGCTCGTTTGGATGGATAAACTACTAAGTCTCTATCTCTTTTAGAGGTAGAGACCTCAGGTACCCTGACAGTACCCCCCCTCTCAGATACGCCCACCGGGCGGAAGGAACCGGGACGAGATGGGAAGCGGAGGTGAAATGCTCTGCGAAGGCGAGAAGCATGAACGTCCTCCTGAGGTACCCAACTTCTCTCCTCAGGACCATATCCCCTCCAGTTGACCAGATATTGCAATTTTCCCCTTGAAATTCTGGAATCAATGATGGAGCTGACCTCGTACTCCTCCCGACCCTCCACCTGAACAGGACGGGGTGAGGAAACCTTAGAGGAGAATTTGTTGCAAATAAGAGGTTTCAACAAGGAGACATGAAAAGAGTTAGGAATGCGTAAGGCAGGTGGCAGAGCAAGGCGATACGCAACCGGGTTGATACGAGTGAGAACCCTGTAAGGACCTATGTAGCGAGGAGCAAATTTCATAGATGGAACTTTTAGGCGAATATTCTTAGTACTCAGCCACACCCTATCCCCAGGAACAAAAACAGGAGCCGCTCTTCTATGCTTGTCAGCGTGTTTCTTGAACAACGAGGAATTATGTAACAGAATTTGCAGAGTCTGATCCCATAATTTCTTCAGGTTGGCGACATGATCATCAACCGACGGTATCCCCTGAGAAGAGGAAACCGAAGGAAAAATTGAAGGATGAAAGCCATAGTTCATGAAGAAAGGGCTAGAGCGAGTTGAATCACAAACAAGGTTATTGTGTGCGAACTCCGCCCAAGGAATCAAACTGACCCAATCGTCCTGGTGTTCGGAAACAAAGCAACGTAGATACTGCTCGATCTTTTGATTGGTACGTTCAGCAGCTCCGTTAGACTGAGGGTGATAGGCAGAGGAGAAGTTCAATTTGATACCCATTTGAGAACAAAAGGATCTCCAGAAACGTGAGACAAATTGAGAACCTCTATCAGAAACAATCTCCGAAGGGATCCCATGTAGGCGAAAAACTTCTCTCGCAAAAATCTCTGCCAATTCAGGAGAAGTCGGAAGTTTAGGTAATGGCACGAAATGGGCCATCTTAGTAAATCTATCCACCACCGTGAGAATAACAGTCTGTCTCTTGGAAGCAGGCAAATCTACGATAAAGTCTATGGACAAACAGGACCAAGGTTTCTCAGGAATGTCCAAGGGGTGTAACAGACCACAAGGAGATGTATGAGGTTGTTTAGTCTTGGCACAAGTCTCACAGGCTGCGACGAACTCCTCAATATCTCTTCGTAGTGAAGACCACCAGAAATCCTTGGATATCAGAGAGTATGTCTTGCGAATACCAGGATGGCCAGCTACTTTACTTTCGTGAAAACATTGTAAGAGCTCCAGTTGGAGTTCAGGAGGGACAAAGTTTCTTCCCTCAGGAGTGTTACCGGGTGCCAGATGTTGTGACTTCAAGATCTGGTCAAGTAGCGGAGAGTGGATTTTGAGACTGGTATTAGCAATAATATTGCATTTGGGTACAATGGAGGACAAAAGTGGTTCAACTGAAGCAGAAGGCTCATATTGGCGAGATAGTGCATCGGCTTTAGAATTTTTTGACCCAGGTCTGTAAGTCAGAACGTAATTGAAATGGGTAAGAAATAACGACCAACGAGCCTGCCTGGAGGACAAACGCTTGGCCTCTCCGATATAAGACAAATTTTTGTGGTCCGTTAGAATGGTAACAGGATGTAATGTACCTTCTAATAAATGTCTCCACTCTTTCAACGCCTTGATAACCGCTAGTAATTCTCTGTCACCAATGTCATATCTGCTCTCTGTACCAGACAATTTTTTAGAGAAAAATCCACATGGATGTAATGGTTTATCAACACCCAACCTTTGAGATAGGACAGCACCTAAACCAGTCTCTGATGCGTCTACCTCAAGTAGAAAAGGCAGGGAAGTGTCGGGGTGAACTAAAATTGGAGCGGAAGCGAAAAGCTCCTTGAGAGTTTTGAACGCAAGAAGAGCTTCAGTAGTCCAATTCTTAGTATCAGCCCCCTGTTTGGTCATATTGGTGATAGGTGCGATAATTGAAGAATAACCCTTAATAAAGCGCCTATAATAATTAGAAAAACCAATAAATCTCTGTACGGCTTTAAGACCTTTGGGTAAAGGCCACTCTAGAATGGACTGGAGCTTATCCGGATCCATCTTAAATCCCTCCCCAGAGATCACATAGCCGAGAAAGGTTACCTGGGTTTGATCAAAGCTACATTTCTCCAACTTGCAGTACAAGCCATGCTGGAGAAGCTTGTGCAAAACCCTCCTGACTTGCTTGTGATGAGTCTCAATCTCACTAGAATGTATGAGTATATCATCTAGGTATACAATGACGCAATCTTGCTGAAATTCCCTAAGAACCTCATTTATCAGATCCTGGAATACAGCTGGTGCATTGCATAACCCAAAAGGCATAACTGTATATTCATAGTGGCCATATCGAGTATTGAATGCCGTCATCCACTCATGTCCCTGCTGGATTCTCACCAAGTTATATGCCCCTCTGAGATCTAACTTGGTGAAAATTGTAGAGCCCTTCAAACGATCGAAGAGTTCGGTGATCAAGGGAATCGGGTAGGCATTTTTAATGGTTATCTTATTTAGGCCTCGATAATCAATACAAGGTCTTAAAGAACCATCCTTCTTTTTAACAAAAAAAAATCCAGCCCCGGCAGGAGAGGAGGACCTCCTAATGAATCCCTTGTCTAAATTTTCGTGAATATACTCCTCGAGAACTGAGTTCTCTTTCGTAGATAACGGGTATACATGACCTCTGGACGGCATGGTACCAGGGAGTAGGTTAATTTTGCAATCAAAGGACCTGTGTGGGGGTAAGGTATCGGCTTTCTTTTTGTCAAATACTGCCTTTAAATCTAGATACTGAGACGGGATTTGTGTCTCTGTAGGATTGTCAGAGTTAGCCGAGGTGTTGGTTAAGCAGAGAGGTGAGACCTTCCGCAAGCATTTCTCTTGACAATTCTGTCCCCATGAAACTATCTCCCCTGACTCCCAATTAATAATAGGGTTATGTCTCCTCAACCAGGAGTACCCCAGGACTATGGGAATAGACGGAGAAGAAATGAGCAGTAAGGATATGTCCTCTCTATGTAGGATGCCAGCAGTTAAGTTAATCGGTATGGTCTCACGGAAAATAACAGGCTCAAGTAACGGTCTACCATCGATGGCCTCAACAGCCAGTGGTGTCTCTTTTAACTGGGATGGAATAGCATGCTTGGCAGCAAAACCCTGATCTATAAAGCTCTCAGCAGCTCCAGAATCGATTAGTGCCATAGTCTTAACTACTCCCTTTTCCCACTTTAAAGAAACGGGTAACAGAAGCCTGAACTCTTTGTAGTTGTGAATAGAGGACAAAGTAGAAACACCCAAGGCCTGTCCTCTAGAGAAACTTAGGTGCGAGCGTTTCCCGAACGATTAGGACAATTTAGGCGTAAATGACCTCTGACTCCACAATACATACATAAACCCTCCCTTCTTCTGTACTGTCTCTCCCTCTCTGTGAGATGAGTACTGCCTATCTGCATAGGTTCAGAAATACGTAAGTCCTCGAACTCAGAATTTTGAAAAGTAGGCGCTAGTTTAAAGGAGGGTCTACGGGTCCTATCTCGAGTGTTCTGCCTCTCTCTTAGGCGTTCATCAATACGAGATATAAAAGAAATTAAATCCTCCAAATTCTCAGGGAGTTCTCTAGTAGCGACCTCGTCAAGAATTACATCTGATAACCCATTCAGAAATACATCTATATAAGCCTGTTCGTTCCACTTAACTTCTGCCGCCAAGGACCTGAACTCTAGTGCATAATCCACAAGTGTTCGATCGTCCTGTCTAAGGCGCAACAGTAATCTAGCTGCATTGACCTTTCTACCAGGAGGGTCAAAAGTTCTTCTAAACGCAGCTACAAAGGCATTATAATTATAGACTAGTGGATTATCATTCTCCCACAAAGGATTGGCCCATCTCAGAGCTTTCTCAATGAGTAAGGTAATAACAAATCCAACCTTCGCTCTATCTGTAGGATAAGAGCGGGGTTGTAATTCGAAATGGATGCTAATCTGGTTCAGAAAGCCACGACACTTCTCCGGTGCCCCGCCATAACGTACTGGTGGGGTAATACGGGAAGAAGCACCTACAGTGGCTACCTCTAGACCTGAGACTGCAGGAGAAATAGAAGGAGTACGTGTCTCCTCAGGTGGGTTACTAGCACGAGACAAAAGTGCCTGTAGTGCTAGAGCCATCTGATCCATCCTATGCTCCATGGCGTCAAACCTGGGATCAGAAGAACCAAGCTGACTGTTTGTACCTGCAGGATCCATTGGCCCTGTCGTAATGTCAGGATCGGGACAGGGATCCAACACGCAGAGTACAAAGAGTGGAAAGGTACGTATACCGGGCCTTAGAATGGCCGGACTAACGTACCGAGAGTAATAGAGAATAGTCAGAGACAAGCCGAGGTCGAGGGAACGAGAAGACAGATAAGCGAGAGACAAGCCGGGTCAAGGGATAACAGAGATAAGCAGGGTAGTACAACAAGCCGAGTCAAAACCAATAGAGCAAACTAGAATACCAGAGCACTGAGTGACTAGACAAGCTAGAACCACGACAGGGCAATGAGCTGAAGTGAGAAGTAAGCTTAAATACCCTGGCTCCGGATGGTAGACACGCCTCTGACAAGTACCGATTGGATATCGGACACTTGAGTGGCAGGTCGCTCGTGATAGCGTCATGACGTCACGTATTGAGCGTCCCGCTAGAAAAGGACGTGGATTCCTCGCGGTCGGTGTTTAAGTGACTGGATGAACCGCGAGGAACGAAGGAAACAGCTCGTTTGGATGGATAAACTACTAAGTCTCTATCTCTTTTAGAGGTAGAGACCTCAGGTACCCTGACACTATGCCAGCACGCCTAACAACGCCTGCTACACGAAGGAGGGAATGTGGAGACAGAGGGAGAGTGGGGGAAGAGCAGGACCTCCCTGGGCGCTCCTTTACCGAAATCGTTACTGCTACAGGGTAGGCCAATCAGCGCACCCGACATGCCTGCCATCCAGCGGCCCCAGCAACCCTTGACGGACAGAGAGCAGCCCCACATGTGGAAAACCACAAAGCACACAGCGATGCCGCCAGGATGCAGCGAGGTTGTTGGCAGGCGGGTGGAATCGACAGAAACCCAATCCACGACCCACCGGAGATTGAACCCCGATGAAGCACCTATCCTGCCACGCAAGACAAGTCACCAAAATGGGCATCGGATGACGCAATCCCGACCAGTGCACCCAGAGGCCCGCAGCTTAGGACACTCACAGAGACTTTAGGTAAGCAACTAGCTGGCAGCCTCAGATCTGAGAGGTCCAGCGGTACGTCGCTGCCGTTTAGATTTTTCTAGGCATGTTCCCCTAGTCAGACCTCACACAGAGCTTGGTAGCAGAGCGGGACCCGACTCGACACTAGCGGTCACTTGCATACCGGCTTACTTAATTGACCATCCTAGATAACACTCCTCATGTCTGTAGTATACTGCCTGTAGACTTACTCTGTTTTGCTTGCAGACATGTATAACTTACAATGTTGGTGACCCAGTGCTGAGATGTACATAAAGGCAATGCTTTCCCTCTGTGTCTCTCCTCTGTCTTTTCTTACCTGACGTGCTCACCTAGATTCTTAACTAAGCAAGAATTTAAACTGTTGTAACTGTGGCATAAATATGCATGTTTACCCTCCTCAGAAAAGCAATGCCATGTATTTAACATAATCTTAAACTTAACTAAATCAATCATATGCCTGTCTAGCTTAGCATGTTTAAAACAATCTACGATGTTACAAAGCCAGATATTCTCAAGTTTAAAAAAAAAATGTGCTGATTAATCTGCCACACTTTAAAATGCAATGAAAAATGCCTGCAGCTACTGTCGTGGTCCTGCACGCTTGTTGTTACTTCATGCACAAGAAAAAAAAAGAATAAAAAAAAAAAGAATAAAAAAAGAAAAGAAAAATTACTATATGAACAATCCAAGCACCATAGCCACTACAGCTCACTGCAGTCACACCAAACCTCATGGTAAGCAGTCAAATCCATATGAATGGTTTGACTTCTTGTTGGAGTCTACCGGGCGGCACTCCCTGTCTCCACTACTAAAGATAGAGAGTTGGAATCTCTCTGTTTTTTTGTGCACTGCAAGTCTTAGACTGGAGCTTCTAGTTCTCTTTGTCCTTAGTAGTGGAGGCAAGGAGCAGGACCGATCCTGGGCAGGTGCACAGGGTGAACCGTGCCAGGCGCCATGGAGCTGACGCAGAATGGGGACACCAAGAGGAATGAGCAGTGGAAAAATTTAAATGAGCAGTCACTGGGTATACAGTCCGGCAGTTAGCACAATCCCCATGAATGCTGAGGACAATGAGTGGGCTGGATCCAGCCTGTGAGTCTCACATAGCTGGGCACAATGTTGCATTGTGAGCGAACCAGAGGTTTCTCACTGTGTGTGCGTGACACCGGACCCCCACGGTGCTTGGAGACATACTGCCAAACACAGCCCTGGAGCCCGGCATCCGGCCGAGCGAGGAGCGAGGGAGTACCGTCAACATGAACACATTTTCAATGAGTCCCAGACCCACCACTGTATGGACAGCAGCATTGTAGAGGTGAAGAGTAAGTGGTCTGTTTGTCTGTTGCCTGACTGTTGGCAGTGCATTGTCCTGCAATGAAAGGTGAGCAGGCTTTAAGACAGTCCTTGTGAGCTTGCCGTGTGGAGGGTAAGTGTTTGTTTCTCTGTATCTGAATCTGTGTCTGAATACATTTGTCAGTGTATATGCATGTGTGCATCGGTATGTGTCACTGTTTGCATCTGTATGTCTATGTATCTGTGTGTGTCATTGTATCTGTTATCTGGATGTGTGTCAGTGTGTGTATCTGTATGTCTGTACCTGGATGTTTGTTAGTGTACTTGCAATATTTGTATCAATGTGTCTGTGCAACAGTATGTGTGTCAGTATTTGCATCTCTGTGTCATTGTATCTGTATGTGTGTCAATGTGTGCATTTGTACATCTGTATATGTGTGTCAGAGTTTGTATCTGTGTGTCTGTTTATCAGCATGTGTGTCAGTGTGTTCATCAGTGCAATTGTATGTGTGTCAGTGTTTGTTTCTGTGCCAGTGTTTATATATGTGTGTCTTTGTGTGATTTTGTGTGTGTGTGTGTATCTGTATGCATGTCAGTGTTTGTATCTGTGTGTCTTAGTGTGATTTTGTGTTTGTCCGTATCTGTATGCATGGCAGTGTGTGTATCTGTGTATTTGCATCTGTGTCAGTATCTGTGTATGTATGTATGATTGTATGTATGTTGAGTAGAAACACTGAAAGCTGAAAGTAAATGGGGAGGTTGGGCAGAGCAAAACATATGAATTTGAAATAACAGAAACTATACTAATTACAAAAAGTTTACTAATATAAGCGGTACAGTTTATGGAAGTAGGCTGCCAGGGGGTACACAAGTCAAAAAAGTTTGGAAACCCCCTGTTTGGTTTCCTTATATGACATGCTAGCCCACCATGCCCACCTACTCTCTGATGTATAACTTTATCTTTGAAT
Source organism: Pelobates fuscus (assembly GCF_036172605.1). Lineage (NCBI taxonomy): Eukaryota > Metazoa > Chordata > Amphibia > Anura > Pelobatidae > Pelobates > Pelobates fuscus. The sequence continues at coordinate 455,240,795 of NC_086317.1, forward strand.
CCATCACTTCTTCATGGGCAAAGTATGCGACTTTATGTTAGGGCATTAACTATGTGTGTGAGAGAGGTCTTCACAATGCTTGTGCACACTATTATTCTTTCATCGGTAAGTGAGCATGATAATAAATATAAATAATGGACCCATTTAGATATGTACTGAAGGAACGTTATAACATGTTTCATTCAAACATTATTGGCTGCTTTGCATGTGTAATGAATGAACCCGGCTGCTACTTGCATTATCAGTCCAACAAAGACTTCCGATTACAAGAAAGGGGTGGGGCTTATTGGTGGAGAGGAAAAGTCATTGTTATAGAAACATGCATGGACATTTGTAAAGAGGAGGAGTTACTAAGATGGCCACGCCTACCGGGGGAGCCCCAAAAATTCTGCACCCAGGCAGGGATCAGCCATGGCAGGGAGACGCATCTGAGGACCCAAAGGTAAAAAGGCGGTTTTGAAAACGGTTTGACTATTTACAGTGGTGGAGAGGGGGGAGAAGGGGAGGGGGTACGAGTGTGTTCCTGGTACCATAACCACTACAGCAAACTGCGGTGTTGCTTTAACTTGAATTTGGTTGATAAAAAACACTGATCATGTTAAATGGACATATGGAAAGTATTATAATTTTGATGCCAGCTATCTGGATTTCTTTATGCTTTCGAAGGCTAATTACACAAAATGAACGGCCAGGTTTCCAATACATCACTGTCCCATGATGCATCAGCTGTGGGTTAGAAGAGAGCCGCAGCTTTTGTTTGTTGTTGTTTTTGGATGTACCATCAATGCAAAAATGCATGCATGTTTTCATTGGAGGTATATCTACTACACAGTGATTTTTATTTGTATTCATATTTGGACAGTGGAGAGACCCTTTATGTTTATTCAAACAGTGTTCTCTGGCTGTTTCCTGACACCTGGAAATGCTATGTAAATGAAAAATAGAAACTGCTAAAGGGACACTATAGGGCAGTATTGAGAACTTGAGCTTAAAGCGGCACTGTCATGGCCGAATCCATTTTTTTTTTTAACCCCCCTCCTGACTCAACTACATCTAATTGTCCCTTTAGCCACTCCAAAATGCCCCTAAGCCCCCCATATTAGCTTTTTAAAAAATCTTTAATTAGTTCAAAAAGATGAAGAAATGAATAGAAATTTCACCATCGGTGTTCGTTAAGTTTATTACAAGGAGGGAGCTACCAGCGCGCAACTCTATCTTTGTAATATGTAATATTACTAAACAATGAGGGGGAGACTAGACATGTGCAATTCGTTTCGTTATGAATGTCAATTCGGATGAATTTTCCGGCAATTCGGATAGAAAATTAAGAAAATGAAGAATGTTACACTGTATACAAGTTTAAATAAAAAGTATGTAAACATAGCCAGGATTCAGCTGTAAGCATTTGCAACACTTACAACAATCAAGTAACATACATTCATATAAAATGTAAGTTACTTAGCCAGTCAATGTAATGACAGGAATGAATAAGTAGATAACTCCCTAATTCCCATGGTATTAGGGAGTTATCTACTAAAAGCTGAAAGACCTAAATTGGTCTTTCAGCCAAATTTACTAATACTAAGTAAAGATTACTTAGTATTAGTAAATTATGCCCCTACTTGCTATACCGTGAGTAGGGGCATATCTAGTAAACAGTGAGCAGCCAATCAGAGTGTTGTTATGAGTCAAATTACACAGAGTGGGAAAATTCCAAAGAACCGTGGGAATTAGGGAGTTATCTACTAAGCGGCTGCAAGAAAAGTTCCAAAGTGCTGAAGTCCCGAAATTCCGAATGCTGAAGTTCCGAAATTCCGACGTGCCGAACCAAAGTGCCGAAGTCCTGAAGTTCCGAATTGTTGAAGTCCCGAATTTCGGAATGCCAAACCGAAAATTTTCCCCATGCACAATAAAGACAATAAAACAAAATTTTCCCCATGCACAATAAAGACAATAAAACTAAATACCTGTAAATAAATTTTAAAAATACTTATCATTTGATGTCTTCTTTTTTCTAAAACCTTCTTTTTTCAGCTCAAAAAAAGGGCAAATAAAAATCCATAATACCCGTCAAACTTAAAAAAGAAATTGAAAATTTGAGTGCAAAAAAAAAAAAATACTAATGTATTTAGAGTAAGTGAATAAGAGTGCTCTGATAGGTAAATTTGAGCCTTGCAAGTTACCAATCAGGCAAGGCTCAAATTTACCCATCAGAGCACTCTTATTGGTTGGCTTGGAATCCAACCAATCAGAGTGCTCTGAGTCATTTTACACAGCGTGGGAAAGTTCTTTGGAATCAGAGCGCTCTGGGTCAAATTGCAGGGAATGGGAAGGCTTTATAAGCCTTTCCCCGCCCTGCAGAGCTCAGCCTGCGCGGTGCCCTTGTTGAGTGAAGATGGATTTTTTTTTAGTGTCTGTTTTTTTTTTCGGCGTATTTTTTTTGGCACTAAATACAATTCTTTTTAAAGTTTTATTTGGTCTTTTTTGGGGCTGAAAAAAGAAGGTTTTAGAAAAAAAGAAGACATCAAATGGTAAGTTATTTTTATTTACCGATATTTAGTTTTATTGTTTGCCCCCTCACTATTTTTTTTTGGGTGGGGGGTGACTAGAGGCTTGGGGACCCTTAGTCACCCCTTAGGGGTATTTTTACATTTAGCCCACACCTGTTGCCAATGGGTGGGGGACGGGGGGAGGACAATAGCCTCCCTATTGTCTTTTAGGGCCCCCACCATCCGCTCATGGGTGGGGGCCGGGGGGGGGGACAATAGGTGTGTTTCCCTTTGTCTTTTAGGGCCCCCACTCGCCACACATGGGTGGGGGTAGAGGGGGCAATAGGTCCCACCCATTGTCTTTTAGGGCCCCCACCCACCGTTCATTGGTGTGGACCGGGAAGGAGGACAATAGTTCCCCCCCGTTTACATTTAGAGCCTTCACCCGCTGCTCATGGGTGGGGGCCAGGGGGGCCAATCACCCATGCTCATGGGTGGGGGCCAAGGGGGACCCTATGTCCCCCATTTAGTTTAATAGCCCCCACTCGTGGGGCACGAGTGGGGTGTCGGGGAGGACACTATGTTCCTCACCCCGCTATTTCAGAGATGCCCCACCATGGGGTCATTTATTGGGGGGTGCATTATTTCTTTTTTATAACAGCCACTCTTACTCTTTACTAGACATGCCCCTTCTCGCAATATAGCAAGTAGGGGCAGATTAATTAATAATACTAAGTCATTTTTACTTAGTATTAGTAAAGTTGGCCCACTGATACCGTGGGAATTATGAAGCTATCTACTAAGCAGCTGCAGCAAGGATCGGATCTTCATTCATTTGAAGGAAATTTTGAACCAACCTAAAAGTACCGATTGTCGTCCTAACATGAATGAACAATCTGTTCTCATTCTGTTAGGATGAAAATCTGTATTTTCACAAGCCTTTTGTCTAAACGACAGGACGTTTGGGAATAGTGAAACGAGACATCGCAAAATCACAAAGAAAAGGTGAGAATTGTGCTAAAATTTCTCTGACCACAGGAAATGGAGCACACTTTGCTCCTCCACTGGTCATAGCTGGTCAGGGATAGGAAATATACATAAGACAAAATAGTCCCTACTTTGTCTTATGTTTTAAAGAAAACTAGAGCAGACAGGAAGAAATGAAGAACAGATCCCGACAGAGGGGGAGAAGAGGAATCGATTGGGGAAAGCTAAGTTCGGCATGACAGTGCCACTTTAAAGGGACACTATAGGTACCCAGAACACTTTGAAGTGCTCTGGGTGCAGTGTCCCTGTTGCACTTAGTGCTGCAATGTTAAACATTGTAATTCCAGAGAAACTGCATGTTTACATTGCAGCACTAAGTCTGCCTCCAGTGGCTGTCTCCCAGTAATGTCAGGGGAGATGTAGCCACAATCCAGCACAGAGGGACATCAGCGCTGGGATCAGATAAATAAATAAAGGGTTTTTAACCCTTTATTCACGTCGGTAAGGAGAGAGGGGGTTGCGAAGGAGGGGTGGAGGCAGAGGGAGCTATAGTACCAGGAATACATCCCTTTAATGAAGCAGTTTTTGTGTATAGATCATGGCCCCTGTAGTCTCACAGCTTAGTGTCCCTGCAAGTAACATTGCACAGCCTTACAAAACACTTCCTGTAAAGAGTCAGCTAATGTTTACAATTCCTTTATTGCAAATTCTGTTTAATTTAGAATTTCTAATCTCCTGCTCTGTTAATAGCTTGTTAGACCTTGTTTGAGCCTCCTGTGTATAATTGTAAAGTTAAGTTAAAGTAAAGTTAAATTTAAAGAGCAGGAGATAAAAACTTGAAATTAACCATTTCTTTTATGCAGTCTATGTGAGTCACAGCCAGAGGAGGCGAGGCTAGGGCTGTGTAAACAGAAACAAGTGATTTAACTCCTAAATGGCAGAGAATTGAGCAGTGAGTTCAGAGGCATGATCTATACATAAACAGTGCTTCATTAGAGGGACCCTCCACTGCACTCATACAAAATAAATAAAAATCATTAGTTAGTAGATATACCCCCAATGAAAACTTCCTTGCATTTAATTATGCATTCTTTCACTAAGAGGTATATCTAAAACAGTTTGCAAAACCAGCAGATCTCGTGTCTGTTGCTTTTGCAAACCCTCGTCTTCAAATCACGGCAAGATGTTTTGTGACTGTCCTATCACAGAGTTCCCAATGGAGCTCAACGACAAGTATTTTCAAGGCAGGTGCCCTGGGCAATTGCTGCCTCTTGAGATTAGCTTTTCTGAGCTAACCAAACCAGGAAGTAACAGGACCTGTTGTCTGCTTGAAAGCCAGGGGGTGCAACCAGCTTAAAGGGACACTATAGTCACCTGAACAACCTCAACTTAATGAGGTTGTTCAGGTGAGAACTATAGCTCCCTGCAGCCTTTTCTGAGAAAATACAGTGTTTACATTGAAAGCTAGGAACACCTCCAGTTGCAGTCACTCAGAGTGAACCAGAGGGACTTCGGAGTTGATAGAGGCATAATATGCCTCCATCCACTCAGATCTGCTGTCAGCAGAGCACAGGGCAGCACTGTGCACAGCATCCTCTGATTCAGTATCTCCTCCCTCTGCATGCAAACACTGAACTTTCTTCATAGAGATTCATTGATTCAATTCATCTCTATGAGGAGATTCTGATTGGCCGAGGCTGTGTTTGAATCATGCTGGCTCTGCCCCTGGCTGCCTCTTTGTCAGTCTCAGCCAATCCTATGGGGAAGCACTGTGGTTGGATCAGGCTACCACATGTCAGCAGACTGCTTGTTTTTCTGAGTCTAACAGCATGCAGAGTTACAGCTTCAGGCTTGAATACAGTACGATCTTTACTATATTCATGGAGGCATGAGGGGCCCACGAGGGCTAGATGGTGGTGTTAACACTATAGGGTCAGGGATACATGTTTGTGTTCCTGACCCTATAGTGATGCTTTAATTTATAACACATAAAGCTTTTCAGCAATCTAAAATGCTTTAGGGGTCTGGAGTGTCCCTTTAAGTTAAAGTTGTTTTGGTGACTATAAATATATATTTTTTTAAAAAAAAGCACAACCCATAGCAAACGTTTAGTTAGCTTTTTGGGTTTTTCCTAAATGTTACTTTTAACTCTCTGAACTAAACTTTGTGCGCTGACTATTTTCGTAAACATAATAACACATCTTCAAAAAATATGTAAAACAGAAGTATTGCTACAAAATCTGTAAAAAGGCAACAACAACAACAACAAACCTCCTTTGAAAATACTCTAATAGTACAGTGTTTCTGTATCTTAGAATGATTACTGCTCTTTGTTAAACGTTAAATACACTGTATAACCTTAACCTTTTCAAACTGGAAGTCATTGCCCTTATAAGAGGCTCGCTAAGTAAATATAGGTAATATATTGCTGTTGGTTATTTAACAGTGCGTCCGTATTTATATAACAAAGTGAATGTAAGTCAAGACATCAAGGGAGTGACTTTAGCAGGTAAAAAGCAATAGCAACACAAACCACGTTATATACCAGGGATAGACAAACTTTGGCACTCCAGATGTTGTGGACTTTATCTCCCACAATGCTGTTACAGCCATAATGCTGGCAAAGCAACATGGGAGATGTAGTCTGCAACCAGGGCCGGTGCTACCTGTAAGGCGACCTAGGCAGCCGCCTAGGGCGCAACTTAGCAGGGGGTGCCGGATCCCTGCACCCGGAATCACCGGTGCGTCTCCTCATGCTGCGCCGCCTGAGCGCTTTAGCAAGCCCCAGGCGGTGCAGCACTGCTGTGTGGAGAGCGGCCGGATTTGAGTGACCGGCAGGAGGGAAGCGCAGAGCGCTCCCTCCTGCCGGTCTCTCAATGTAGCGTGGCCGGGCGGCGTGGAACGCGGGACAGGAACCTCTGTTTCCTGTACCCGGCCACTGGCGGACTAAAAGGAAGTGCTCACCTCCTTTCAGTCCGCCGGCGGCCGGGTACAGGAAACAGAGATTCCTGTCCCGCGTTCCGCGCCGCCCGGCCACGCTACATTGGCAGGAGGGAAGAGGAAGAGGAGGGTAAGGACCACTGGGGGAGGAGGGAGGGGGACATTAAGGACCACTGGGGGAGGAGGGAGGGGGGACATTAAGGACCACTGGGGGAGGAGGGACGGGGGACACTTAGGACCACTGGGGGAGGAGGAGGGGTGGGAGGAGTAAGGACCACTGGGGGAGGAGGGAGGGGGGACACTAAGGACCACTGGGGGAGGAGGGAGGGGGGACACTAAGGACCACTGGGGGAGGCGGGAGGGGGGACACTAAGGACCACTGGGGGAGGAGGGGGGACACTAAGGACCACTGGGGGAGGAGGGACACTAAGGACCACTGGGTGAGGAGGAAGGGGGGACACTAAGGACCACTGGGGGAGGAGGGGGGGCACTAAGGACCACTGGGGGAGGAGGGAGGGGGGACACTAAGGACCACTGGGGGAGGAGGGAGGGGGGACACTAAGGACCACTGGGGGAGGAGGGGTGACGAATGAACACAAGGGGGTGGAGGGGACTAAGGATCACTGGGGGAGGAGGGGGGAACTAAGGACCACTGGGGGAGGAGGAGGGGGGACTAAGGACCACTGGGGACAAAGGGGGGGGGACTAAGGACCACTGGGGGAGGAGGGGGACTAAGGACCACAAGGGGGGTGGAGGGGACTAAGGATCACTGGGGGAGGAGGGGGGGAGTAAGGACCACTGGGGGAGGAGGAGGGGGGGACAAACGACCACTGGGGGAGGAGGGGGGGAACTAAGGACCACTGGGGGAGGAGGAGGGGGGACAAAGGACCACTGGGGGAAGAGGGGGGGACTAAGGACCACTGGGGGAAGAGGGGGGACTAAGGACCACTAACGGGGGAGGGGACTAAGGACCACTGGGGGAGGGGACACTAAGGATCACTGGGCGAGGAGGGGGGGACACTAAGGACCACTGGGGGAAGAGGGGGGGGAGTAAGGACCACTGGGGAAGAGGGGGGGAGTAAGGACCACTGAGGAAGGAGGGGGGAAGGTCCACTAGGGGTTTGCCAGAGGGAGGACCACTAAGGGGGGGAAGAGGGGAAGGACCACCAAAGCGGGGGCGGAGGACCACTGAGGGAGGGAGGACCACTAAGAGGGAGAGGGGGGAGTGAGAAGACCACCAAGGAGGGACTGAAGAGGGACAGGGAGCCAAGGGAGAACACTGAGGGACAGGAGTGAAGGGGAAATCACTAATTGACAGGAGGGGAGAGCACTATGATTTTTTTTTTTTAAATAAAGAGCTGCTCCCCTCTCAGTCCCTATCCTACCCCACAAACCCTCTCTTTTACACTACACACATGGACAATTCATCCCCCCACACACACACACACACAAACAGAAACATACAATGCATCCTTACACACAGACACACCCGAAACACACAATGCATCCCTTACGCTCACACAAACACTCATTCTCTTACACACAGAAACAAAATGCATCTCTTACACACTCAATGCACCCCTTACAGACACACACTGCATTCAATTACATACACAGAAACACACCTTGCATCCCTTATACACACATCCAGAAACATACAATGCATTCCTTACACGCAAACACACACTGCATCCACTATATACACACTACATCCCTTACACAAATTGGTATACCTATACACTATATTCTTTAAGAACACACACATTACATCCTCTACAATAACACACAAAACATACACTCCACATACCTGTGAGAGAACTCATAGGTGGGCCATGTAGGTGGATTTATGGGTGGGCATTGTAGGCATACTCACGCTCAAGCCCTGGGGGCCCAGACCTTGAGCTGTGTAAGGGGCCCAAAAAAATGGCGCTGCTTCCTGTTCTACACCAGACCTGTGGAGCCAGACTGAGCCCATCATCAGCCTATTGTCCTCATCTGGTGGTAAGTAGGCAATCCAATATATTATCAGTGGCACTAATCTCTAATTTACCTCACATTAAATGGATACTATAGTTACCAGAAGCACTACAGCTTAATGTAGTGGTCCTGGTGCCTATAGCCTCTGCCTGTAGGCTTTTTAATGTAAATACCATACCTTACAAGGGCAAGCTTTTAGGTCTCTCTAAGCTTTTGCCCTTTCTCAGAGTTCTCATATTCTTAATTTTTTGCTTTAATGCATTAACTTGGCTCACCCCAAGTTAAAAGGGTAATCCAGACGTGGACCCCGTGCTCACTGTGCCTAGAGGGATATCAGCTACACATCAGTGACGAGGCCCCAAAGAAGGCCGGAAACGATCATCTGGGGTTGCTGTATCTCTCTGGCAGAAGTAACTTGCTGGCATTTCGGATCTGGACTGCCCGTACAGGCTGGACCAGTCTGATATGCTTCAGATATGTTCTCTATGTAATGGCACAAGTGAGCAAAAACTATTTTGAGATCTGATCAGGAATGCACCAAAGGGCAAGCTATCGAGACTCTCTAAGCTTTTGCCCGTTCACAGAGTTCTCATCCATTTTTTTTTTGTTTTAGTACCATACTATACTAATGTATTTGCATGATATATGACATGCATTGCCAAGGCAACATGTTAAAAAAAAAAAAATAGGGACACGCAATTAATCTGTGTTTTTGAACACATTTTATTCTCTATAAACTAAATAGAAAGATCTGTATTACACTACATTTGGCACTTAATGCAAGTGACATGGACAGACTTATGGGTCCGTTCACTAAACTAGGAAATGTAATGATTTATAAATATTAGCCCAAAAGAGCAGAACCTATAGATTAGAATTTAGTGAACTTATAGAACTAAAAATAGCTTTATTGCTTTTTCTTGCAACCATTAAAGGGTTAAGAGTTAGTCAGACAGATTGAACACATCTAGTGAGATTTTAATGCCTATAATTAGTGATGTCCCGAACAGTTCGCCAGGAACTGTTCGCCGGCGAGCATAGCTTGTTCGTGGCGAACGCGGTGGGCGATCATATGCGATGTTCGGTCTGCCCCCTATACGTCATGGAGGTGGGAGGGTCTGGGAGGGAGGGTCTGCTACTGATTGGCTGGAATGTGTCTGCTGACTGTGAGGTACAGGGTCAAAGTTTACTCAATGATGACGAATAGGGGGCGGACCGAACATCGCATATGTTCGCCCGCCGCGTTCGCCACGAACAAGCTATGTTCTCTGGCGAACAGTTCCCGGCGAACTGTTCGGGACATCACTACCTATAATATGTGCCTTTCCCATCTGTTAGGGACATCGGAACAGATATAGTCACACTAAGGTATGGTAGATTTTTCCTTGTAATTTCTTATTGACTTACAACAAGGTGGGTAATATGGTTTAGTAATATGGTTTAGTAGGGTGTAAGGTTTGCATCAAAATGAATCATTGTATCACACAAGTATCACACAAGTACATAAACATGTATAAACATGTATACAATGCCTATCAGTACGAACCAGAGCCCATACGATTGGGCCTATTCCTCAGTATTATCAGTAGCCATAAATAATAAATGAGTTAATATGATAATACATTCTGTTACAAGTTTATTTGGCCATGAAATGTAGACCATGCTGCATTTTCTATAATGTGCTACCATGTTAATCTTGTACGGTGACATTTAATAGTCCCATGTAGGACATGAGAGATACATTGTAAATCAGGGCAATGCAACACTTTATGCCCACACATTTTTCCGACTGCTTGTCTGAGTCATCTCACAATTCCATCTTTGGAACATTTTTTTTTTTCATTTCTGTCAACTGTGTCTGAAAATAAAACATGTAAATAAGAGTGCTTATTAATTTGTGAAAATTAAATGTTTCCTCTTAAAGGGACACTATAGTCACCCAAACAACTTAAGTTTATTGAAGCAGTTTTTGTGTACAGATCATGCCCCTGCAGTCTCACTTCTCATTTCACTGCCATTTAGGAGTTAAATACATTTTGTTTCTGTTTATGCAGCCCTAGCCACACCTCCCCTGGCTGTGACTGACACAGCTTGCATGAAAACAAAATGGTTTCATATTCAATCAGATGTAACTTTAAAAGTTGTATCTCCTGCTCTGTAAATTAAACTTTAATTACATACAGGACGATCCTACAGGGTCTAGCAGGATATTAACAGAGCAGGAAATAAGACATTCTAAATTATACAGATTTTTCAATAGAGGAAGTGTAAACATTAGATGACTCTTTACAGGAAGTGTTTAGGAAGGCTGTGTAAGTCACATGCAGGGAGGTGTGACTAGGGATGTAGAAAGAAAGTGATTTAACTCCTAAATGGCAGATAATTGAGCAATGAGGCTGCAGGGGTATGATCTATACACCAAAACCACTTCATTAAGTTGTTTTGGTGACTATAGTGTCCCTTTAAGACATAAGTGAAGATAGTAAATGGATATGTTTTGAAATGGTAACTATTGAGATGTACAAAACAGCAGTGACAAGACTCCTCTTCTTGTGGTTATTGGCCAACACAATCCTAGATCCCAAGGGTAGGGTCTCCTGGAGCTTGAGCACCAACGTGCAGACGCATGCATTGCAGTTGACCCAAGCTGCCTTTTGTAATTTTTTTTTTGGTGTTCTGTTGTTAGCCTGAAAAGCTGAGTGCCATAACTGAGAAACCATTTATAAAACCTAAAGTGTTAAATGTAGCTCTGACCCTGTATTTACTAATCTGTATATGGTCTGTACCCTGATTAACAACTGGGGAGACTCAAATGTGCCCCAGGCTCCTAGGAGTGACCTGCTCATTCTTCAAATTCATTACACATAGATCTTCTGTGTCCCATTATCTATAGTACGGAATCTCTGTACCCCTTGACTCATGAGTTGGGTTGTGATGTGTTGTTCCAACAAAATTCTCTGTGGCTAAACCAGCTTGTGAATTAGGCCCTGGGGAGATAGCGCAGCTAAGCGGACAAGGGCACATGTAGGAGTGTGGGGATAGATGCATGGAATTGGTTGGGAAGAGTCTGTGGGTGTGTTTATGTTCTGTGTAAGACAGTGTGGGGGAGGTCTTACCTCAGTGCCACTTGGGATTTGGGCCAGCAAACAGCTTCCTGTCCTCCAGCTCCTGTTTGCCTGGGCCTGCAGATTTACACAGCTTGATGGTTGAGGCTTCTGGCTTCCCTCAGGGCTTCTGCAGCGTGGATGGTGGCCGGCACCTGTGGGAACAATTGGCAGGCATTACTGAAGGTATGGCTACCGGTGTGGGCCCCCCCCCGCTGCCTTCCTCCCCCTGGAGCACCCCCTGCGGTCTCCCCTGCTGCCTCCCATGCGGTCCCTGCCCCTGGGGGCCGCACCAGCACTGGCAGGCATTCCCACCCGCCTGCCAGGCTCTTCCCTGATCCCACTCCTCGGGCCCGGTTGAGGACTGAGAGCCCGGGCCCGTGGCAACGCCAGGACCGCGTGTCTGGGGGCTCCAGACACGCGGCCTACCTCCAGTGCCTGTGATTTGTGGCCTTCTGCGGCCGCGCGCGTGGCATGGCCTTCTGCACGAGGCCTGCTACTGCCGCGTGGCCAGCCGCCTCCATTCCCGCACGGCCTGGTACTCCCAGGCCGGGGATGCGGCCTAGTACCGCGGAAGTACTGCCTAGTACGGCGGAAGCAGCAGGCCGCGCGGCCTACACACTGGTCTCCCTCCACACCATCCGCCCCGGCCGCCTGTGCTGGATTGCGGTCCGGGGGCGGTGGGCGGCGGATACAGCCATCCGGGCGGCAGGCGGCCGCCCGGCGACGGTCCAGGTCCCCCCGCGGCCCGCGGGGAGGTGTGGTGGTGAGTAGGCCCTGGCGGGCCGTGCGGGGTACATTGGTACCGCCGTTGGGAATCCAGGGGGGGTCCCCTTGCCCGTCGGGAGCCTCCTCTGCCAGTGAGGAAGGCTCCCAGGGCTGTCTCACCTGTGCCCCCCCCCCCTCTTTCCCCTGTTGGCTCTGTCCGTTCTGTTAGGGGGCCCAGCTTACCCTTGGCTGGTCCCCCCTCCTCTTGCCCGGTGTCCTCTTCCCCTCCCCCTCTCTGGTGGTCCCCCCCCTTCACCCCCCTCCTGCTCTGATTCCTCCCTTTCCCCTCCCGTTTCCCCCTTTCTGCTCTATTCCCCCCCCCCTGTCCCTCCCTGTCTGCCTCCCCTTTGTTCTCCCCCCTTTCTTTCTAGCCTGGCCCCCTCCCCCCACCACCCCACCACCCCTGTGTAGGTCACTTACCTCGGCCATCTCCTCTGGGGCGTGGGCTCTCATCTTCTCTGCTGCTTCTTCTCAGGATACTGCTGCAGTTCATGGACCGTCCAGCAGGTGGCGCCTGGATCACAGCCGATGTCTTCTGTGGATGCTGGGACTGCTGATTCCTCGCCTCAGCCTTCTGTGAGCGCAGTGCCGGGCTTGGATCGCCAGGCTGCGACTGGTGAGTACACTTCCCCCCTCCTTTTCGCGTGCGTACGTTGTTCCTTCCTTTATTCAGTCTAGTCCTCGTGCACACAAAAAATAAAAAAAAATAAAAAAAATAAAATTAATGAATAAATAAATAAATAAATAATGAATAAATAAATAAGTAAAAAAAAATAAAAAATAAAAAAAAATAAAAACAACAATTACTGTAAATTGCCAAATGGACTAAATTACAAAACATAAAAAGAAAAAAAAAAAAAAAGAGAAAGTGCATACTATGACATATACAAGAAGGTTACACGTTAACATAAAAAATAAATAAATGAATAAATAAATGTAAAAAAAAAAAAAAAAAAAAAAGAGGAGGAAAACAACTGAAATAGAATCCTAGTACCCCTCCCCCTTAATTTTCAGTATGCATCGTATGTTTAAGTGCGCTTTACTGCAGCGTCCCGGGTTCGCGGGTCTCTGGGTGTTGCTGAGCTACTATGGCCCGCTTGGCTTGCGCGCAATACTAGGGAGCAGATGGGGGGGAGGGGCTTTTATTGCAGGGACGTTCCCTCCTGCCACGGGGGGGCCCTTGACTAAGAGGGACATTTGGGGCTCCGGGAGGGTCGTGGGGAGCATGCTGTGGTCGGTTACGCCCCGTGGCGCATATTCGAATGCAACCTGTGTTCAGGATAGCATGGTCGGGGTGAGGGCTCCCCGGGGGTTCGCTGCGTGGTTCAGTGGTCAGGACACTTTCGGGACGCATATCGTCCCTGGGATGAGCTGGGTCGGTGGAGGTACATTTTGCATTTTAGTCGGCGGTGCAACCCTTCTTGGCCTGGGGGCCGGATGGGCTTCGGCCTCTGGTTTTACTTGGGGCTCGCCTGATGCCTCAGCATGGTGCGTTTTTCGTCCTCTCTGCAATCTGTCGGGATGGGGACGTGGGTGCTCTCGGTGGTGTGGGTCCAGTTTCCCAAGAACGCTCGATTAGCTTACTTCCCAATCGTTTAGGGTGCCCCTGGAGTCCGCTCTGCGGGTCCCCCCTTTGGGATGTGGTACCCATGGAGGAGCGGGGTTGATATCGCCTGATTCCTTATTTACTCGTCTGTTGTTTCCTTCCGGGGGCTGGGTTTGAATTGGTAGCTCGGCGCAGCGGTCTGCGTGGGTGGGGCTGCGGGGCCCTGGGGCCTTACTGACGAAGGCGGCGGTGGAATCGGTCTTCCGGCTGCTGCCAGTGCACCCGTCGAGTTGTTGTTTCCGGGCTGGATTTCTGACGGTCAGGATTAGGTGGCTATGTGCCTCCACGTAAGTTGCTCCCGATGTCGCTTGTGTGTGGGGCCGTCAGTGTCGCATGTACGCACTCTGGCGATGCAGTGTTTCTCTTGGGATAGTGTTTTGGAGTTTCGGGCCCAGGCCTTATCCGGGCACCAGGAGGCGTCGGTGGCGTCGGGGTTTTGGTGGGGCGTTGTGGGTTTCGGCTGCGCTACCCGTGGGCTCTCCTGGGTACGCTGGGCTTTGCCTGTTGGGGTTGCCCTTGGGACTGTACGGGCCTCTTGCCCGATACGCTGGCTCTGGCGGACTCTGGTGTCTTGGAGGTACCCCCCTTCTGGTGGCATGGTAGGCATGTGGTACCCAGCTCACGAACAAGTGGGTGGGTTTTTTCCTTGGGGACCATCGTGGGGTGATGCTGGCTGTCTTTCACATGTTACGGTACCCTATACCCCGGAGGTACTCTGGTACTCTGGCTCGGTGCTGTTTGAGTCTAGGGGCAGCTGGTCAGGGTTTGTCCGGTTGTTACCGATATGACGGCCGATGCTCTGTCTTGTTCATTATAGAGCGTACTTCGGGTGGAGGTGTCACGGGGTCGATTTGTAAGGCAGTGGAGGTGTGGTCACTTGGTCCAACGGTCTGCTGAAGCTGGTCTGTAGGCAATCTCTGGGGCGGCGTGGGGCCCGCTCCAGTAAGGTTGGAGTGTTCGGGACGGATGGGTACGTTTCCTTTTGGGTTCCAGGATTGGACTGCTCATCTACATGTTTGGTTCCGTCTATTGCGGGCGTTGGGGGCGATTTCTGCGATTAGCAGGGCTCGGCCTCCCGTTCATGTTACGGTCATCGGCAAGCGGGAGGGTGTTTTGGTGGAGTTGAGTAAGCGTTGGAATGGACTTCCTTCAGGTTTCGCAGCTCGATGGCTGTTGTCGTTGGCAGGGTAAGTTGGTTGAGGTTGGCTGTTTCATCGATAGAATCTGTGCAATTCTTGGATGTTGCGGGGTTGACTTTCTGTATCCTCCTGGGGTAGGTGGGATGCACGGGGTAATGGTTGGGCTCCTATCAAGCTGTAATGGGTTTCCAGGATGGTCTGTAATATACCGTTCCGATCGGGGGCGGTGCAGGGTTCCGTTTGCCTGTTTTCGTTGGGAGTACTGTTCCGTCCCTGGGATTTTTCGGCCTCCTCCCCGGTTTGGTCCTCGGAGATGGGTTTTTTCACCCCCGCGTCCATTTAGTTGGGGTGTTCCTCTTGGGGGGCTCGACTTCCTGGATAAGGATGGTGGGGAATTCAAGGGGCATTTATTTTGGTTGTGGGCGGCTAAGGACACCGCCGGGCTGGGTGCGCCTGCGCCGATGGTTCAGACGGCTCGAATGGTGGGAGTCAGGGTCCTTGGGTTTGCCTTGTTGGTCTCTGCTTGGATTTATCGCCGCGTTCACGTTCCCCCCCCGGACTGGGGAGGGCGGGGTTTTTTTCGTGGGTAATTTGGGAAAGGAGGCAGGGGCGAGTGGTTGGATCTTCCACCTTCTGGGGCGGAGGTTCGGTGGCCTGGCTCCGGTTACGTGAAGGGGGTGGCTCCTCCTCATACGGGGTCAGCTGCCCCGCCTTATGGGGTACCAGGGGTTTTGTCATCCCTGGGTGGAATGACATGGATCGGTGGTGTTTTAGGACTTGGGTGCTCTTCGACCTGGACATGTTTCGCATTATGTTTCTTCCACGAGGTTCTCAGGGGATGGGCTGCGCCTATCGCCCTTTCCTGTTGGCAGTGCACTCCGCACTGTGAGTGCCCTGGTGCGCTGCCGTCTGTCATCGGTCTGGATGGGTTCTAGATTTGTCGTGGGTAACTAAATAACTAAACACATAACGGACGAAATGAATATATATAGCATAAACACTTCCAGTTCGCCTTTTGGGTTTGGCTATATGTGGTTTAGTTTTCTCGAGGGAAGGGTGCGCTTGCTCGAGGTCGGACTTGACCTCTGTTACTCTAGCGCTGCGAGAAGTGGTGGAACAGGCCATGGCTGTTTGTGGTGGGGTTCCCCGCTATTTTAGGCTTAAAACAGCGGGGTTGTGGCGGGGGTATGTCCTTGCCAATTGAGTTTGAGGTTACGTTTAAGTATATGGAATGAGATGAACAAGTTTTTAAGATCTCAAACCTCCCCTGCTCCAAAGGTTAAACTTTAGGTTGCCTGAGGTCTCGTGCCCATCGAGCGTGGATAAGGTCGGCTGATGGCAGGCATTGGAAGGATTTTTTATGACGAGGGGGGAGGTGAGAGGGAGTGGTGATTAGGAACCACTCCATGGTTTTTATTGGCAAGGACGGTTGGGTCACTGTATAACACTATGGGTGGAGTTATATATGTATATATGTTAATTTATGCTTATTTATGTCTTATGTTTTGGTTACAGAAAAGAAGAGATTTAATAAATAAAGTTATGGATGTGTTATGCAGTAATTTATTTGTGATAATAAATGCTGTGGCCTGTTTCATCCATAATAAGTGGTCTGTCGTTACTGGGGGGTTTAATGGGGTTAGATTTTGTCTAGGCTGCATCGCGATTCCCCACTACGTACATACAAGGCCCTGGGGAGATAACGCAGCTAAGCGGACAAGGGCACATGTAGGAGTGTGGGGATAGATGCATGGAATTGGTTGGGAAGAGTCTGTGGGTGTGTTTATGTTCTGTGTAAGACAGTGTGGGGGAGGTCTTACCTCAGTGCCACTTGGGATTCGGGCCAGCAAACAGCTTCCCTCCCGCCCACCCTATTAGTATATTTAGTCACAGCTAGCCGGGGGTATGTCCTTGCCTATTGAGTTTGAGGTTACGTTTAAGTATATGGAATGAGATGAACAAGTTTTTAAGATCTCAAACCTCCCCTGCTCCAAAGGTTAAACTTTAGGTTGCCTGAGGTCTCGTGCCCGTCGAGCGTGGATAAGGTCGGCTGATGGCAGGCATTGGAAGGATTTTTTATGACGAGGGGGGAGGTGAGAGGGAGTGGTGATTAGGAACCACTCCATGGTTTTTATTGGCAAGGACGGTTGGGTCACTGTATAACACTATGGGTGGAGTTATATATGTATATATGTTAATGTATGCTTATTTATGTCTAATGTTTTGGTTACAGAAAAGAAGAGATTTAATAAATAAAGTTATGGATGTGTTATGCAGTAATTTATTTGTGATAATAAATGCTTGGCCTGTTTCATCCATAATAAGTGGTCTGTCTTTACTGGGGGTTAAATGGGGTTAGATTTTGTCTAGGCTGCATGGCGATTCCCCACTACGTACATACATGATTTTATATGTTTAAAATTTCCAATTTGTAAATGCATGTGGTGATAGTTTCGAGTATTTTGTATTTAGGTTTATTGTAATTTTTAGCTTCAGACCCAAAAAGCTCTTATACCAGCACTGTCAACCGTTTAGAATTGCCTCCATGACCTGAGGCTTGATACATTTTGGACAATTACAGCTACAGTTTATTTTTATTTTTTTATTTAACAAAAGACATCCATGTTTTCATTGAGACGTCAGGTTTCTACTCTTTGTCACATGAGCCTTATCTGCTCCTCACCAGTCATCCCAAGTCTTGTTTACTTGTTTATCTGTTCACTCAGGGCAAGCTTCCCGTTACGACTTATATAATTACAGCCTGGTGACCTGAAGCTGCTATGGGGAGTTGGGTCATAATTATCTCACCTAAACAGACCATCTCTACCACATACAACAAGAAACCAGTATCCTGTAGAGCTGTTTTTAAACATGTATTGAACACGCTTACCCCATCAATGTGCAGGAACTCTCTAATCACCTTTTCCAGGTGGGCCCACCTATTATGGACATCGCCAGTGAGGCAAGTTGTGCGTGTTCCCGTCCCAAACTCATACCTTGTTGAAAGGTATGTCTAAACGTGGAGTGAAATGTTCTTCTCATGTGACTGGAGGTCTCCAAAGCTTAGTACAAGGGTTGTCTAACCATGGTAATCTAGTGTTCTTTGAGTACAGTTCCCAGAATTCTTTTGAACCATTCTTCAGAGTGCTGTCTGCAGTCCCATAAGCACAGTAGGCACTTGTTTAAAAAATTGTGTTGTTTTTTTGTTTTTTTTTCAGAGGTTGCTGCAGGGCCAGCCTGAAACATTCTGCTAGCTGGGTCAAAGAACAAAATGTTAAATTCAATTTAAAGTGCAGGAGGTGAAAACTTCTAAAATAAATTAACATCTGATAATGTAACCTTTTTTTTGTCATGCAGGATGTGTCAGTCACAGCCAGGGGAGGTATGGATAGGGCTGCATTAGCAAAAACTAAAGTGATTTAGTTCCTAAATGGCAGAGAATTTAGCAGTGAGACTGCAGGGGCATGATTTATACACTAAAACGGCTTCAAAAGGTAAAGTTGTTTTAGAGTCTATAGTGTCCCTTTAACCCCTTCCCGACTGCGGACGTATCAGGTACGTCTGGCAGAAAACAGTCCATAATGACCTTGGACGTACCTGGTACGTCTGCACCTATTTTGAGCTCTGGAAGCTCTGATAGTATAGCAGTGATGTACTGCATGTGATGAGTGCCTTGAGGGGTCCTGGCACTCCGTGCATATAAAATAATATATATAAAAAAATAAATATAAAATAAAGAAAATGATCAATATTAACTCCCCCCCCCCTTTTTTTTTCGAAAGGCAGTGAATCATGGGGCTTCTGGGGGCGTCCCTAGCATGCCGCATCATAAGGGGCAGGCTGGAGTCATACAATCACAGCTTGCCCCATTAGCAATTTCATCCCAAGTGTGTTCCCCATTTCTCTGATTAGTGTGGATCTGCCTCCCTCTCTTCACTTGTGTTTTAGTGTGAGAGAGAGAGAGAGAGAGATCTGTGGTTTAGCTAGAGAGATTTAGGTATTTATAGGTAGGGATTTGTAAAATCTTGAGACCCAAAGGCTCTTTTCAGAGCCATTAACCCCTGTCTTGCCAGTGATCACTATAATCACTGGCTCTTGCACAGCAGATCTTTTCTGCTGTTTGTGCCTTTTTTTAGGGGTTCATTTTTTTGTGATCTTTTTTGAGACCCAAAAGCTCTTTTCAGAACGATTAACCCCTGCCCTGCCAGTGATCACTATACAGATCACAGGCTCTTGCACAGCATCACTTATTTTGCTGTCTGTTCATTTTTTCAGGGGTTATTTTTTTTTTTTTTTTTGTGACAGGTCACTAAGTAAAGCAATTGTGATCATGGCACACGGGTCACGGAAGACAACCCGCGCTGAGCAGTCATATGCCACCCTTGCGCTAGAGTCTGACGCGTCTATGTCAGACTCTGACCCTGATTTTGACCCTGCCAGGTGCTCAGATACATCATCACTCGATACAGTGTCTACTGCTAGTGATGTATCTGGTGATGTTGTATCTGTGCCTGCTAGTCCCCCTGCCAGAAGGAGACGTGCTGCTCCAGGTGGCAGAACTGCTGAGGAGTGGGTAGTGCCTCATAACCAGAGGCCAGACATCCCATCCTTTACTGCAAATCCTGGCATTAATTTGGATGTCACAGGATTTAGCCCTCAGCAGTTTATGGAGGTGTTTCTGGGCGATGATGTATTGGGGAACATTGTCGCCCAAACTAATTTATATGCCCATCAATTCCGAGCTAAAAAACCGGACTCTTTTTTGGCAAAGCAGCAATGGGCCCCCATCGATGTGCCAGAATTTAAAAGATTCTGGGCATTGACTATGCTGATGGGCATCATAAAGAAGCCCTCCATCCGCTCCTACTGGAGCAGTAGCCCCATCTGCTCTACCCCCATTTACTCCCAATGTATGTCGAGGAAGAGGTATGAAATGATTCTGCATTTCATGCACTTCAGCGACAACAGCCTGTGTCCCCCTAGGGAGCATCCCCAGTTTGACAGGCTGTATAAAATCCGCCCCCTGATTACCCACTTTGCTGCCAGGTTTGCAGAGGCTTATACACCTGGAAGGAATATATGCGTGGATGAATCCCTGATGAAGTATAAGGGAAGGCTGGGATTCAAGCAGTATGTTCCTTCCAAGCGCTCTAGGTATGGTGTAAAGATGTATAAGCTCTGTGATAGCGAGACTGGGTATACTCAGGCCTTCCGGGTGTACGAGGGAAAGGATAGCCACCTTGACCCTCCAGGTTGCCCAGAACATATGGGAACCAGTGGCAAGATTGTCTGGGACCTGATATTCCCCCTGATGAACAAAGGGTACCACTTGTATACTGACAATTTTTATACAAGTGTCCCTTTGTTCAAGCTACTGTACTGTTTTGATACAGTAGCTTGCGGCACAATTAAAAAGAACAGCACAGGTTTCCCAGGACAACTTGCACGCACCCGGCTACGGAGGGGGGAGACCTCAGCTCTGCGCCAAGAGGAGCTGTTGGCAGTTAAGTACAGAGACAAGAAGGATGTGTACCTTCTTACCACCATCCACACTGAGGGGACTGTGGAGGTCCCTGTACGTGGCAGAGCTGAGAGAACCAGGAAGCCAGTGTGCATCAAGGCCTATAACCGTCATATGGGTGGGGTTGATCTGGCAGATCAGCTGCTGCAGCCCTACCTAGTTATACGAAAGACAAGGGCCTGGTACAAAAAGGTTGCAATCTACCTAATGCAGATTGCAACCCACAACGCTTTCTTGTTGTTCAAAAAAGCAAACCCCGGGACGCAACTGAGATTTTTACAGTTTCAGCTCCAGATCATTTCGGGGATTTTGTACCGTGATGCACCTGCTCCCCGGGCGGTGATGGGAGAGAGCAGAGTTGGGGCTACACATTTTATTTTTAAAATCCCCCCTACTGCGGCAAAACAGAGTCCCCAAAAAAGATGCAGGGTCTGTTCTAAGAGGGGGCAGAGAAAAGACAGTGTATATTACTGTCCTGATTGCCCTGGGCAGCCTGGACTCTGCATTGGAGACTGTTTCAAACGATACCACACGCTGGCCCATTTTTAATTTATTTTTTGCCGTTCAGTTATTTTTTTTTGGTGTCTTTTTCTTTGGGGGGGGTTGTTACATTTACCCCGTGCATGGGGGGCATGGGTGTCCTTAGGAGGCCTCGCAGAAAACAACCCTGTAAGGGGTCCGCGGGATGCTAGTAGGGGAGGCTGCTCGCAACTCGCAGCACTCACCCTCAGTCCATCGCCGCCCGCGGTCTCCCCTCCTCCTACCTGTCGGCGAGTGGCGTCTCCTCTCCGCCGCTCGCATCCGTCACGCCTCCCAGCGGCAGCATGTATAACGCTGCACGCTGAAAGGTCGTTGATTTATGCAAACGCCGGGGTCACGTGAGTGACCCGGCGTTAAAGCAACAGTACCACAATCACAGTGGGAGGCTTAGATATCTCCCACATGTGATTGTTAATTCTGATTGGAAGTTATCCAATCAGAATTTAACCTAGGGTATTTATACTCACCTTTCCTGTTCCTCCCTGCCCTGTTGTGGTCTTTGCTGTATAGTATTGATTCTGAACTTGTGATTTGTGGTTACGTACTCTCTGGCTTGTTAAGCTGACTTTGTGACTTTCTCCTACCCTTTGACCTCGGCTTATTTCTCGTTATTCTGTTTTCTGGTTCCCCTGACTCGGCTTGTCTCCTGACTATTCTGTGTGTGCTTAGCCCGGCCACTCTAAGGTCCGGTACGGCACCTTTTCTGTGTGTGTGTGTGTGTGTCTGTTAGCGTGTTAGGTTCCCGGAATCGTGATAAACCCGGGGTGTGTTCCACAGTCAAAAAGCGGTGTGCGTGTCTACGTTTCAAGTATGTACCCTTTTGTGGCGATATATAAAACTGGGGTATGTGTTAAGCCCCAAGCTAAAGATAGGCCTATCAGAAGACATACTCTCAATTTCAACTCAAATGGCAAGTCATTCAATTGTTACCGTACCTTCCCCAAATCCTGGCAGACCTATGCATGGGGGGGGGGGCATGGGTGTCCTTAGGAGGCCTCGCAGAAAACAACCCGGGGTGTGTTCTTGCAATAACCAACAGCGGGCTCTCCTAAATCACAGTCAAATAGCGGTGTGCGTGTGTAAAATTGAGGATTGAACAGTTACCTCCACACACGTTCTTCAACTTGTTTTATCTTTTTTCTGGCTAAAACAAAGTTGCATCAAAGCACTCCACATACATGCAATACCTCGGGGTGTCTACGTTTCAAGTATGTACCCTTTTGTGGCGATATATAAAACTGGGGTATGTGTTAAGCCCCAAGCTAAAGATAGGCCTATCAGAAGACATACTCTCAATTTCAACTCAAATGGCAAGTCATTCAATTGTTACCGTACCTTCCCCAAATCCTGGCAGACCTATGCATGGGGGGGGGGCATGGGTGTCCTTAGGAGGCCTCGCAGAAAACAACCCGGGGTGTGTTCTTGCAATAACCAACAGCGGGCTCTCCTAAATCACAGTCAAATAGCGGTGTGCGTGTGTAAAATTGAGGATTGAACAGTTACCTCCACACACGTTCTTCAACTTGTTTTATCTTTTTTCTGGCTAAAAAAAAGTTGCATCAAAGCACTCCACATACATGCAATACCTCGGGGTGTCTACGTTTCAAGTATGTACCCTTTTGTGGCGATATATAAAACTGGGGTATGTGTTAAGCCCCAAGCTAAAGATAGGCCTATCAGAAGACATACTCTCAATTTCAACTCAAATGGCAAGTCATTCAATTGTTACCGTACCTTCCCCAAATCCTGGCAGACCTATGCATGGGGGGGGGGCATGGGTGTCCTTAGGAGGCCTCGCAGAAAACAACCCGGGGTGTGTTCTTGCAATAACCAACAGCGGGCTCTCCTAAATCACAGTCACATAGCGGTGTGCGTGTGTAAAATTGAGGATTGAACAGTTACCTCCACACACGTTCTTCAACTTGTTTTATCTTTTTTCTGGCTAAAAAAAAGTTGCATCAAAGCACTCCACATACATGCAATACCTCGGGGTGTCTACGTTTCAAGTATGTACCCTTTTGTGGCGATATATAAAACTGGGGTATGTGTTAAGCCCCAAGCTAAAGATAGGCCTATCAGAAGACATACTCTCAATTTCAACTCAAATGGCAAGTCATTCAATTGTTACCGTACCTTCCCCAAATCCTGGCAGACCTATGCATGGGGGTGGGCATGGGTGTCCTTAGGAGGCCTCGCAGAAAACAACCCGGGGTGTGTTCTTGCAATAACCAACAGCGGGCTCTCCTAAATCACAGTCAAATAGCGGTGTGCGTGTGTAAAATTGAGGATTGAACAGTTACCTCCACACACGTTCTTCAACTTGTTTTATCTTTTTTCTGGCTAAAAAAAAGTTGCATCAAAGCACTCCACATACATGCAATACCTCGGGGTGTCTACGTTTCAAGTATGTACCCTTTTGTGGCGATATATAAAACTGGGGTATGTGTTAAGCCCCAAGCTAAAGATAGGCCTATCAGAAGACATACTCTCAATTTCAACTCAAATGGCAAGTCATTCAATTGTTACCGTACCTTCCCCAAATCCTGGCAGACCTATGCATGGGGGTGGGCATGGGTGTCCTTAGGAGGCCTCGCAGAAAACAACCCGGGGTGTGTTCTTGCAATAACCAACAGCGGGCTCTCCTAAATCACAGTCAAATAGCGGTGTGCGTGTGTAAAATTGAGGATTGAACAGTTACCTCCACACACGTTCTTCAACTTGTTTTATCTTTTTTCTGGCTAAAACAAAGTTGCATCAAAGCACTCCACATACATGCAATACCTCGGGGTGTCTACGTTTCAAGTATGTACCCTTTTGTGGCGATATATAAAACTGGGGTATGTGATAAGCCCCAAGCTAAAGATAGGCCTATCAGGAGACATACTCTCAATTTCAACTCAAATGGCAAGTCATTCAATTGTTACCGTACCTTCCCCAAATCCTGGCAGACCTATGCATGGGGGGGGCATGGGTGTCCTTAGGAGGCCTCGCAGAAAACAACCCGGGGTGTGTTCTTGCAATAACCAACAGCGGGCTCTCCTAAATCACAGTCAAATAGCGGTGTGCGTGTGTAAAATTGAGGATTGAACAGTTACCTCCACACACGTTCTTCAACTTGTTTTATCTTTTTTCTGGCTAAAACAAAGTTGCATCAAAGCACTCCACATACATGCAATACCTCGGGGTGTCTACGTTTCAAGTATGTACCCTTTTGTGGCGATATATAAAACTGGGGTATGTGATAAGCCCCAAGCTAAAGATAGGCCTATCAGAAGACATACTCTCAATTTCAACTCAAATGGCAAGTCATTCAATTGTTACCGTACCTTCCCCAAATC
Organism: Pelobates fuscus; assembly: GCF_036172605.1. Taxonomy (NCBI): domain Eukaryota; kingdom Metazoa; phylum Chordata; class Amphibia; order Anura; family Pelobatidae; genus Pelobates; species Pelobates fuscus. The sequence goes on from NC_086317.1 coordinate 455,265,204, forward strand.
CTGGCAGACCTATGCATGGGGGGGGCATGGGTGTCCTTAGGAGGCCTCGCAGAAAACAACCCGGGGTGTGTTCTTGCAATAACCAACAGCGGGCTCTCCTAAATCACAGTCACATAGCGGTGTGCGTGTGTAAAATTGAGGATTGAACAGTTACCTCCACACACGTTCTTCAACTACTGTGGGGTGTAAACTTTTCAAATATATGCACACTCATGGCAAGAAAATACATTGGGATATCTGATAAGGCCCTCAAAACAAGATAGGCAAACAAGATATATAAAATTTGAAAAACGCATATCAGACATTTTGCTTTGCACCCCCCCAGTGAACCCGACAAACGTATGCATGAGTGTTATCGCTGTACTCGGGAGATGATGCCAAGTACATATTGTGGTGTCCTTTGGCAGTAACACCTAACAGGAGCTTAGAATCTATGCACAAAGTAGAATGTGTGAGTGAAAAATAACACCACAAAAACGTTTGACAGAGACTGGTGGTAGAATTAGTGCATGTAAAGTGTTCAAATGCCACCATGTGAAATGCCCTAGGGTGTGTACTTTTCAAAAACATACAGTTTGACTGAGGTGAATTACATTGGTCGGCTTCAGACATGTTCCAACTGGGACATGGGTGCATGATGGCCAGCTGTGTTTTTGTTTGTTTTTTTATCATATTTTACTTTTTTTATTCTAGTACATTATATGATATGATGAAAATGATGGTATCTTTAGAATGAACATTTAATAGCCAGAAAAATGGTATATAATATGTATGGGTACAGTAAATGTGTAAGAGGCAAATTACATCTAAACACAACCACTGCAGAAATGTAAAAAGAGCCCTGGTCCTTAACGGTAATACAATTGAAAAATGGCCTGGTCACTAAGGGGTTACAAACACAATTCAATTCTCAGTTTAGTGAAAACTCCTGTGACTCATTCATGCATGACATACCGAGACATTCTTATTTCTTGAGGTTTTTGTAGCTGAATCTGATGCCCCTCTAAATGTGCCAGCTAGGTCCCTTGGGCCAGCCCTGTGTTTCTAAAGTCAAGTGTTCTCAGCTAAATGTTACCAGGGCCGGATTAAGAGCACACTGGGCCTGGTGCTGACAATTATGATGGGCCTAATTACGGAATCTTATCGACCAAAAACATTAAAACAATCATACCTCCCAAGCGTCATGTATCTGATGGAGATGGTGCTGGAGGGAAACTCATAGGATGCAGCTATAAGAAAACACATACTCTATGCTAATCTCTCTCTAATTTATATCTTTCATCTTTCAATTAAATCCATAACCCTTAACAGCAGTGTCCAGTGAAGCAGGCAGTCAATGGGCGGGGTAAAAGGGTGGCCACTGGTGCGAATCACGTGACCAGACCTGCCAAAAGGGGAGAACATGCCCAAAAAGGGGGCATGTCTGTCCAAAGAATTTGAAGGACAGCCTGGCATGAATGCATGTCAGGCTGCCCGCCAATCATGCAGGCTGTCCAACTAAGGGAATACTATGCAGGCAGCACCCTGAGCTTGACATAAATATATCTAAGGATGCGCTCACTCAATGCTTTCTAAGGACTGTCCCCTAGCACTCGCTGGTCCACATGTCTCCTTACTTTCTTGCTAGCAGGCAGAAGTTCCTGGTATATAGTCTGAGACAGATAAAAGGTGTATGTAGTGAGTGTAGATGAATGGGGACACGCCACAGTGTTAGAGAGACCAACGTCTGCATTACCTAAACTAATTTTATTGTCAGCCAGTCCACACAAGTTTTGTTCCCATACATCCCTCTTAAGCTTCCAAACTTAAAGGGACACTATAGTCACCAGAACAACTACAGCTTATTGTATTTGTACTGGTTAGTAGAATCATTCCATTCAGGCCTTTTGCAGTAAACACTGTCTTTTCAGAGAAAATAACTCCACTGGCCACTCCTTAGATGGCTGCTAGAGGTGCTTCCTGGGGCAGTACTGCCTAGTGTGCAGCACTGCCATTCAGTGTCTCCACCCTCGGCATGCAGACACTGAACTTTCCTCATAGAGATGCATTGATTCAATTTATCTTTATGTGGAGATGCTGATTGGCCAGGGCTATGACTTGTGCTGGCTCTGCCCCTGATCTGCCTAGTTGACAGTCTCAGACAATCCTATGGGGAAGTATTGTAATTTGCTCAGACCACCACTTCTGATGATGTCAGCAGACAGTCAGTTCAGAGGCAGAGCCAGCAGCTGCAGACTTGAATACAAGTTATATTTTACTATACTTAGGGAGGCAAGAAGGGGGCAGGGTGGTGGTTTTAACATAATAGGGTCAGAAATACATGATTGTGTTCCTGACGCTGTAGTGCTACTTTAAGCAAGAGTATGTGAAGAGTAGTTAAGGTTGCCACCTTTCTTGGAACAAAATACCAGCCTTAATCCCTTGTATAATCACAAGGAGTGACAGAGAAAATTCTGTAAAATCACCAACAAACTACTCACAGTTTGATTCTGCTGTATAGATGGATTGCTCCCAGTGTCTCAGTCTCGCAAGTCACCCAGTGTCTCAGTGTCCCTATGTATCACAGTGTCAGTGTCCCCATGTCGCCCAGTCCCCTAGTCTCCCAGTGTCTCGGTGTCCCCATGTCACTAGGACACTGAGAGACATGGGGACACTGAGACCCGGGGACACTGAGAGACATGGGGACACAGACATTTAGGGAAACTGGGAGAAATGGGGACACAGACACTAGGGACACAGACACTGGGAGACATGGGGACATTGAAACATTTGGGGACACTAAGACACTAGGGACACAGAGACATGGGAACACAGACACTGGGAGACTATGGGACACTGGGAGACTAGGGGACACTGGCTGGGAGACAGACACTTGGGGACACATGGGGACAGTTATGGACATAGACATGGTGACACTAGGCACACAGAGACATGGGACACAGACACTGGGAGACTTGGGGACACTGAGACACTAGCGACACTGGATGGGAGACACTGGGAGAAACAGCGTCCCCATGTGTCTTAGCATCCCCATGTGTCTCAGTGTCCTCAAGTGTCTCAGTGTTCCCAGGTCTCCCAGTGTCTGTGTCCCCATGTGTCTCCTAGTATCTCAGTGTCACCATATGTTCCCTAGTGGCTCAGTGTCCCCTAGTGTCTCAGTGTCCCCATGTGTCCCTGCTGCCTTTCCCCCCATCCCTCACTTATCTGAACTGTAGAGCTGCTGTCTGGACTCTGTGCTGTGTTGCTGGTCCCCACGGATCAGTGAGTAGTACAGAGAGGCAGGGATATGCATAGACATAAAATACTAGACGCCGCATTGACTGCTACTTCCTATTGGCGCTGATGAGCCGCGGGGCCGCCATCTTGGATCGGTCACAGTGTGATCTGCAGCATAGACATATATAGAATATATATGTCTATGATCTGCAGAGCAAGGTCCTCAAAGTAAACATGGTTAGTCTTAAAATCCACCTGGAGGGTGTATAGATCCAGTAGCATGATGTTTAATCCTGGGATATTAAATAAAATTAACTGACATTTGCTGCTTTAAGACCTCTGTGGTTATTTACGTTATCGACTAAGTTTACTCAATACATTGAAATTATTTGAATTTCCAGATTGAAACTATGCGTTGCATTTGGATTTAGGTTTGTTAAAATTATAAGTTTAGTGAACTAACCCCACAATCTATCATCTTAATATACATGTTTTAAACTGGGACTGGATCTTTGCCTGATTTGTAATGTATTTACTTTTCACCTATTTTTAACTAATATGGATTTTGGAACTGTGCAAAATAAAATGTAGATATTTACAACTCTTTATTATTGTGAGTTCTGTCTTTTGCACTTTGAAGTCCGCATGGAGATAGCATAAAGAGAATAGGAGAACAAACAATCACATAACTATTTACTAAAGTGAGATTTGTCACTAAGGCAAAGTAAATAAAAAAAAATTAGGGACAGAAGTTCTAATATATAGACATATAATACCACACTGGGTGACCGGCCCAAAATGGCGCCCGCATTTCATGGCCCCCCGAGGTCAATGCGGCGTCTAGGTATTATTTATTATTATAAGGCTGATTTAGCCTTATTGAAGATTCCAAATTTTAAAAAGAAAAAGTGCGGAGGGAGAACGAGTGATGTTCAGGGAGCGCAATTTTGGAACTCCCTGCCTCTGACATTAAGACTTGAGAATGATCTACTGAAATTCCGCCGGAGCTTAAAAACAGTTTTATTTGCTCAGGCGTATGGGATGACATGAAATTTTTAACTTGGTTCAAATGCATGTGATTATAATGCTGTGGTTTTGCTGGATATTGTTTTGTCTGTTTTTATTGCTGGTATGCGCATCGAGACCCTATGGGTAATAAGACTACGTTTTCTTAAGAATTTTTAATAAATAAATAAATAAATATAAGTGCAAACAAAACAGGGTAGTACTAGCGCTAATTTGCAAAGTGTAAACAACGAATGAGCAGCTTTAACACCAAGTTCTTATCTTTAAGAGTAAGTCCAGTGGTAATGTGCTGGTGAAGCGCTATAAAATATTTAATTATAACAGTTGTGAATTTTTGTTATAATATTAACAATTTGTGAATAGACTTTAAAGTGTAAATATATGTATAAACAGTACCTTTTAGGTATACACAAAGGTGTCCTAAGTTGGTAATCAATACCTTAAAAAAAACAGAATATACCAAACATAGTGTAAACTGTGACAAAAAAAAAATTAAATTTAAATAAAGAGGGAAAATTCCCACTCACACTTTGGAGAGCTAATAGTGTATAGCTCAATTTGATCGCCCGTTGGGTCCGTGAAGGCGACCCTATCCCTTCTTTTTGCTGGATATTACTGTCTTGAAACTCTGAAATGTTGAAACATATATATGGTGCAATACCGTATGGTTCCAAATACGTATGAAAAAGAACAGGTTTGTACTCACAGACACAGAGCCATCCACATCGGCTCTGATCAAGGGTATATGTGGTTAAGGACCACACACCTTCTTTAAAAGAGCAGGAACAATGCCCACAGTGTTATAAAAATATAAGTATATTTATTACATAAAACAATTTGTAACAGTATAAAAAACTATATATAGCAATGTAAAAACACTGAATAGGAATATAAAAAAGTCCAAATAAATAAAGACCGGTATTCTCCAAGTTCCAGGACGCGTTTCGCTTTGACAGCTTCTTCAACTGGATAAAAAAGTCTCTATTTCGTCTTTGGGACCTGTTCCTGCTTTTATACATCTTTAAAAGTCCAATCCTTAATTTTGAGTCCGTGATTCCGCGGGCTTTCTCCATGGAAATGGTGACGCCCTGCGATTCACGTCTCGTTTTCATGTATTTCCGGGTTTCCGCATCACTTCCGGTCACGTGTCTCTCGGCCGATACGTCATGCGTTCCACCTTGCGGTTCACTCGGCCGATACCCGGAAGTGTGTGGTATCATTACACAACAATGGGAGATAGATGTAGGATAAAAATTAAACATATAAATTCATAATAGTAGAAGTCATGTCTTCTTATCCCTCTCAATAAGGGGAATGTTAATTGCTTATTGAATCTTATCGTGAAAAACTGAATAAGTATATTTGATTTCTGTCTTTCTAATGAATATGGCCATAAATCTATTACAGAAAAATCGATTGTCATATAGAGAAAATTCAGCAAAATTCACAGGAGATCTAATGTGGCAACTGGGAAAATGAATCATAAAAATATATAAATAACCAGGACCATAAGGTGCATAAATATTTTCATAGGGGATCCTAGCTATAAGCAGCAAAAAGGGGCATATATAAAGAGATCTAATGTGGCAACTGGGAAAATGAATCATAAAAATATATAAATAACCAGGACCATAAGGTGCATAAATATTATCATAAGGGATCCTAGCTATAAGCAGCAAAAAGGGGCATATGTAAAGATATCTAATGAGTAAAATTTACAATATCAAAACTTAAAAAAAGGCATACAAAAACCAAGTGAAAATACATCATAAGAACGATATCCCCATAAATTTGAAATAAAACATATATTTATCTTAAAAAATGGCACATCTCAAAGTCCGTGTTAAGACCATATGGGATGAGCGTGTTTAACTTAAAAATCCATTCCATCTCGTTCTTACTCATTCTTGTATCGAAATTTCCTCCTCTCCAATCTCTTTCTAGTTTTTTAATCGCAAAAAATTGGGTACCGGCTGTTTCACAATTATGGTGGATTTTGTAGTGGGCCGAGACGCTATGGTTCTCAAACCCTTTAGATATGTTCCTTCCATGTTCTTCAATTCTTATATGTAATGCCCTTGTGGTTTTACCTATATATTGTAAACCACAAGGGCATACCACGCAATATATGAGATTGTTGGAATGGCAAGTCAGGAGTTCTTTAATTTTATATTAAGTTCTGTCTTTGCTAAAAAAATGATTTATGTGTCTCTTTTTGCTGGCAGTTCTTTTACATGCTAAACAGCTTCCACATCCAAAAAAACCCTTATCTAAATTTAAAAATGTGTCATTAGTTTTTCTTTCTTTTAGGAAGCTGGATGTAAGTGCCGTGCGTAAATTGTTCACTCCTCTGTGTATGAATCTGGGTCTTTCAGGAAGGAAGGTTTTTGCTACCGGGTCTTGAAGGAGAATGGGCCAGAATTTGGAAATAATATTTCTGACTTTGTGATTTTGCGTGCTATAGTTGCATATAAAGGGAATTTCTTTGAGTTCATTATCCTTTTTCTCTTTGTATTTTAAAAGCTTCTCCCTCTCCATTGTTTTTACTTCTTTTCTAGCATCCTCCAATTTCGTTTCCTCATAGCCTTTTTCTATAAATTCTTGTTTAATCTTATTTGATTGGGTCTCAAAGGTGGTAAGATCAGTGCAATTCCTGCGGATACGTAGGAATTGCCCTCTAGGGGCATTCTCGAGCCAGGGGGCAAAATGACAGCTTTCCCTACCTATGAAACTATTAGCTTCTACAGTTTTAAAGTGATTTCTGGTCTTAATGCTTCCATCTTCTATGTATATCTGTAGATCCAGAAATATAATTTCCGATTTGCTCCAGTTGTTGGTGAGTGTTATCCCCCATGTGTTATTATTAAGATAGTTTAAAAATGTCATTAAATCTCCTTCCTCTCCTTCCCAAATAAAAAAAATGTCATCAATGTACCGGCCATAGGTGACCAAGTTTTGCCTCCAGCCATGCTGGCCATAGATAAACTCTTCCTAGTCTTCATAGTTTTATGTAATAAATATACTTATATTTTTATAACACTGTGGGCATTGTTCCTGCTCTTTTAAAGAAGGTGTGTGGTCCTTAACCACATATACCCTTGATCAGAGCCGATGTGGATGGCTCTGTGTCTGTGAGTACAAACCTGTTCTTTTTCATACGTATCTGGAACCATACGGTATTGCAACATATATATGTTTCAACATTTCAGAGTTTCAAGACAGTAATATCCAGCAAAAAGAAGGGATAGGGTCGCCTTCACGGACCCAACGGGCGATCAAATTGAGCTATACACTATTAGCTCTCCAAAGTGTGAGTGGGAATTTTCCCTCTTTATTTAAATTTAATTTTTTTTTTGTCACAGTTTACACTATGTTTGGTATATTCTGTTTTTTTTAAGGTATTGATTACCAACTTAGGACACCTTTGTGTATACCTAAAAGGTACTGTTTATACATATATTTACACTTTAAAGTCTATTCACAAATTGTTAATATTATAACAAAAATTCACAACTGTTATAATTAAATATTTTATAGCGCTTCACCAGCACATTACCACTGGACTTACTCTTAAAGATAAGAACTTGGTGTTAAAGCTGCTCATTCGTTGTTTACACTTTGCAAATTAGCGCTAGTACTACCCTGTTTTGTTTGCACTTCTATTTTAGGTAATTTTTCTTATCTTTTTACCTGTTGTACTTAGCTGCTGCGATATTTAATATGTCACTATTTGATACTAGAAATAAAACATATATGGAGATGGAGACAGAGATAGCCAAATGGTCAGATTCACAATCAATTAGACAAAAAATAACATACAATAATGACGAACATTTAGAAAAATTATTACAGAAAGAACTAAAAATAAAGTGGGAAATAGCAACATTGGAAAAATATTTAAAAGAAGGTATCACCCCAAGAGGCTTAAGATATTTTAAAACCCCCACATTTGATAAAGACGTCACGAGTTTCATGGAGGAATGGAACTGTATGCTTGAAAACTTTTCGATAACCTCTATGAACCTTATTATAAAAAGAAGAAAAGAATACCTTAAAGAACTAGATTTAGAGATAAATAGAAGCCAAAATGCTATTCTGAACAAACTAAATCAAGAACAATTCGATTGTATGACACTGGAAATCAAAGAAAGTTTAGATAAATTAGAAAAAGAAGTTATAAATATAAAAAAGAATAAATATTTAAGAGACACGAGAGACTATAAGCTTAATCAAGTTAGAACATTTTCTAAATATAGTTATCAAAATAAGGATTCAGAAACAAGAGAAAACCTAAAAAATCCAAACGAATACCCAAATGAGAGATCAAATTTAGAAAATCTAAGAGATGATAAGGAAAAAAGAATATATCCGAAATATAGGGAAAATAAATCATATAACCAAAGATATAATGACCATTACGGACAAACCCGTTTAAGCAACTGGGACAGACCCAGAACACGATATGCCCAGAATAAAGAAAGATATCAAAATAGGGTTGACTATGGGAGAGAAAAGGATGAAAGGAGAGTAACATACGATGTAAAACCATGGGAAAGAACGAACTATAGAAAAAGACCAGTATATGAAGAGAGATCGAGGGAGAGAAATGAAAGGAGACCTCTTTACAAAGATGTAAGACCAAAGGAGAGAATTGGAAGGAGGGAAATTGATAATGGGTCCCCATACCAAGAACCTGCCCATTTTTTGAAAAGGAGAGAACCCCTACCCACACACAACAGATTCCTAACCCTAGATGAATTTGAGGATCAGGATTTTTGGAGGAGCAAGGGAAAAGAAAGGCACAAAAGGGAAGATACCTCAAACATCACAACACCCTACAAAAGACAAAGAAATTCGAGTGTAGAGGAACTAGAGGAGGAAAACATATCCAAAAAGGAAAAAACGAGAGAGGCCACAAAGAAATCAGATCCCATAAAGGGGATCTTTCATTTAAGCCAAAAGATTCTAACAGAACATCATAAAAAAGTGCTATCGAAAGGCCTAAAATTTGCCCCTAACAAACCTCTGAACCAGTTTGAATTTTACATAGACCTAAATAAATTTAAAAGAAATGTATGTCTAAAAAAATACTTTGCTAAAAATCCTATAGAACGACAATATAATCAAGAGGAGGAAACAAGACACACTAGACTAAAAGAAAAATCTACATTTTATCCAAAACAAATGATTTCTGAAAAAATGATTACATTTGAAACCATGGTAATGATGGAAATCAAAAAATTGGAGAAAAAAGATAATTTTAATTATAATCTTACTATGCAAGAGAGACAAGCCTTGAAAGATTTAAAATCAGATACTGACCTGGTTATTAAGCCGGCAGATAAGGGAGGGGGGATAGTCTTAATGTCGAAAGAGCTATACTGCAAAGAGGCCGAAAGACTACTACTAGATGCACATACATATCAAAAACTTAATTATAACCCCAGTAAAAATATGAATCAAAACTTTTTACATTTTTTTAATAAGGGAAAAGAGTTACAAATACTAAATGAAAAAGAATTTGACTTTTTAAATATTAAATATCCAAAAATTCCTGTATTTTATTTTTTTACCAAAAATTCATAAAGATGTAAATAATCCTCCAGGGAGACCCATTGTAGCAGGAATAGACTCAATATCAAGTAGATTATCCCAATATGTAGACATTCACCTTCAACCCCTCGTTAAGAAAACTACCTCATACATTAAAGACACCATTTCTATTTTAAATATTTTAAAGGAATGTTCTTGGAACCCGAATTGTTTTTTAGTCACTAGTGATGTTACGGCCCTTTACAGTAATATCCCACATAGTTACGGGTGTAATGCAACTAAATTTTTTTTAACCAATACCTCAGATCTAACAAGCATCAAAATAGATTACATTTTAGAAGGTATGGATCTAATTCTAAAGAATAACTTTTTCTGGTATGGAGAAGAATTTTATCTCCAGATCAATGGTACGGCCATGGGGACCAAGTTTGCCCCCAGCTATGCGAATTTATTTATGGCCCATTGGGAGGAAGAGTTTATCTATGGCCAGCATGGCTGGAGGCAAAACTTGGTCACCTATGGCCGGTACATTGATGACATTTTTTTTATTTGGGAAGGAGAGGAAGGAGATTTAATGACATTTTTAAACTATCTTAATAATAACACATGGGGATAACACTCACCAACAACTGGAGCAAATCGGAAATTATATTTCTGGATCTACAGATATACATAGAAGATGGAAGCATTAAGACCAGAAATCACTTTAAAACTGTAGAAGCTAATAGTTTCATAGGTAGGGAAAGCTGTCATTTTGCCCCCTGGCTCGAGAATGCCCCTAGAGGGCAATTCCTACGTATCCGCAGGAATTGCACTGATCTTACCACCTTTGAGACCCAATCAAATAAGATTAAACAAGAATTTATAGAAAAAGGCTATGAGGAAACGAAATTGGAGGATGCTAGAAAAGAAGTAAAAACAATGGAGAGGGAGAAGCTTTTAAAATACAAAGAGAAAAAGGATAATGAACTCAAAGAAATTCCCTTTATATGCAACTATAGCACGCAAAATCACAAAGTCAGAAATATTATTTCCAAATTCTGGCCCATTCTCCTTCAAGACCCGGTCGCAAAAACCTTCCTTCCTGAAAGACCCAGATTCATACACAGAGGAGTGAACAATTTACGCACGGCACTTACATCCAGCTTCCTAAAAGAAAGAAAAACTAATGACACATTTTTAAATTTAGATAAGGGTTTTTTTGGATGTGGAAGCTGTTTAGCATGTAAAAGAACTACCAGCAAAAAGAGACACATAAATCATTTTTTTAGCAAAGACGGAACTAAATATAAAATTAAAGAACTCCTGACTTGCCATTCCAACAATCTCATATATTGCGTGGTATGCCCTTGTGGTTTACAATATATAGGTAAAACCACAAGGGCATTACATATAAGAATTGAAGAACATGGAAGGAACATATCTAAAGGGTTTGAGAACCATAGCGTCTCGGCCCACTACAAAATCCACCATAATTGTGAAACAGCCGGTACCCAATTTTTTGCGATTAAAAAACTAGAAAGAGATTGGAGAGGAGGAAATTTCGATACAAGAATGAGTAAGAACGAGATGGAATGGATTTTTAAGTTAAACACGCTCATCCCATATGGTCTTAACACGGACTTTGAGATGTGCCATTTTTTAAGATAAATATATGTTTTATTTCAAATTTATGGGGATATCGTTCTTATGATGTATTTTCACTTGGTTTTTGTATGCCTTTTTTTAAGTTTTGATATTGTAAATTTTACTCATTAGATATCTTTACATATGCCCCTTTTTGCTGCTTATAGCTAGGATCCCTTATGATATTATTTATGCACCTTATGGTCCTGGTTATTTATATATTTTTATGATTCATTTTCCCAGTTGCCACATTAGATCTCTTTATATATGCCCCTTTTTGCTGCTTATAGCTAGGATCCCCTATGAAAATATTTATGCACCTTATGGTCCTGGTTATTTATATATTTTTATGATTCATTTTCCCAGTTGCCACATTAGATCTCCTGTGAATTTTGCTGAATTTTCTCTATATGACAATCGATTTTTCTGTAATAGATTTATGGCCATATTCATTAGAAAGACAGAAATCAAATATACTTATTCCGTTTTTCACGATAAGATTCAATAAGCAATTAACATTCCCCTTATTGAGAGGGATAAGAAGACATGACTTCTACTATTATGAATTTATATGTTTAATTTTTATCCTACATCTATCTCCCATTGTTGTGTAATGATACCACACACTTCCGGGTATCGGCCGAGTGAACCGCAAGGTGGAACGCATGACGTATCGGCCGAGAGACACGTGATCGGAAGTGATGCGGAAACCCGGAAATACATGAAAACGAGACGTGAATCGCAGGGCGTCACCGTTTCCATGGAGAAAGCCCGCGGAATCACGGACTCAAAATTAAGGATTGGACTTTTAAAGATGTATAAAAGCAGGAACAGGTCCCAAAGAAGAAAGAGAGACTTTTTTATCCAGTTGAAGAAGCTGTCAAAGCGAAACGCGTCCTGGAACTTGGAGAATACCGGTCTTTATTTATTTGGACTTTTTTATATTCCTATTCAGTGTTTTTACATTGCTATATATAGTTTTTTATACTGTTACAAATAGTTTTATGTAATAAATATACTTATATTTTTATAACACTGTGGGCATTGTTCCTGCTCTTTTAAAGAAGGTGTGTGGTCCTTAACCATATATACCCTTGATCAGAGCCGATGTGGATGGCTCTGTGTCTGTGAGTACAAACCTGTTCTTTTTCATACGTATCTGGAACCATACGGTATTGCACCATATATATGTTTCAACATTTCAGAGTTTCAAGACAGTAATATCCAGCAAAAAGAAGGGATAGGGTCGCCTTCACGGACCCCACGGGCGATCAAATTGAGCTATACACTATTAGCTCTCCAAAGTGTGAGTGGGAATTTTCCCTCTTTATTTAAATTTAATTTTTTTTTTGTCACAGTTTACACTATGTTTGGTATATTCTGTTTTTTTTAAGGTATTGATTACCAACTTAGGACACCTTTGTGTATACCTAAAAGGTACTGTTTATACATATATTTACACTTTAAAGTCTATTCACAAATTGTTAATATTATAACAAAAATTCACAACTGTTATAATTAAATATTTTATAGCGCTTCACCAGCACATTACCACTGGAAATAAATAAATATGTCTATGGGGATATGCTGTAACTTCCTATCCCTGCCTCTCTCCACACACAGTGACCCCTACTGGCCGGTGCTGGTATTGCAGAGTAATCTCCACTTATTCTGAGAAAAATACCTGCATTTGTATTGCCAGTATTACTGCAATACCGGCACGGCCAGGCAGTCTCAAATACCGGCTGTGCCAGTAAAATACCAGTCAGGTGGCAAACCTAACAGTAGTGTGTGTGTAAAAAAAAAAAAGTTAAAAAAATTGATTTTTTTTTTCCAATGGGCCTATTCTATGGGCCTGGGCCTGGAGTTGCAGCTCCATCAGCCCCTATGTTAATCCGGCCCTGAATGTTACCCCTCACCGAGCACTATCCAATGCTACTTTTTAACAGGCGAAGGAAACATGTGAGCTTCACTTACAGAAAACTAAAACACACAAGTAAAAAGCAGTAAAAAACAAAAATAAACCCCAAAACTCTTTAAAAAAAAAAAAGTATTTATATTATATAAAAACTTGAAAAAAACTGTTCTAGTCTGTTTTTAAATTCTTTCCAGTTTAAAAAAAAGACAGGAAGATCTTTCTCTTTTAAAAATACAATTATATTCTTGATATTCTGCAACATTGGAAACGGTATGGTTTTAAAATGTCTTCTGGTCTGATGAACCTCGGAGCTAGTTTTATATGTAAACGCAGCGGCAAACGCGGAATAAAAGATTGCAGACCTCTGTAAAAACTGTTATCAATGTTTCAGCAACGTAAATGCTTTGCAGAACTGCTATATCAGCATGATGTGAGCTGGGCTTCCATCCATGTTTTCCTTATTTTTCAAAGAGTCATTGACCTGATGTAGGCCAGAATCAAAATAGGATGAACAAAAACTAGACTAGACACTGCACTATTTTTGGTGAAGATATATAGATGTTTTGTTATCCACTTGCTTACTTGGTAGTTCGTGAACAGATTTCGGGCAGTAGTTTAAACTATGTCTATGTGTTGTTTGCTCTGCTGGCCCAGAAGGGGTTTATTTCCAACAATGCTTTGCAAAGACTCGGTTTACGTTGTGTGTTTTAAGATGACTACTGTAAATAAGTCCCTATATTCTAATATAATCATTCATACTCGCATTCCCCAGAGAACCCATTCCATAAAAAAATAATTTAAGCAGAGCTCTCCCAGATTACTTTCTCAGCAATGTAATAATAAATCCTGGCATTCTCTATTGATTATTGAATTATTTAGATCAGAATATTTTTTTTATTAAAACAATTATTTAGACTAGAATTTCATAGGGTAGGATGTCATAAAAACAGTCATTTACAGCTGATTAGATTGGCCTTTTAAAATACCTGAGAGGGCATCTTTAATCAAACTATTATTTAAACATGTGACACTGTTATTTTTACAATTCAATCTATTCTATTATCAATTCTATTATTAATTCTATACGCTTTCATTTATAAAACAAAGTACACTAAGTCCACAAAATTATAGAACTTTATACTCTCTCAGTGCACAAAAATTATTTTCATGAAGGTAGTAAAAGAAAATCAGTTTTAAAATCAGTTATACCCAAGTACAACATGATGTACTTTAAATGAAACAGTCATGACATCATTGGGATGTTCCATTGCGGACAGAATAAACAATATCGGAGTACCCCACAGCACAAATGCACGTATATTCATATTAAAACATGCACAGTGGGGGTTGTATCGTGTTTGGTCTCACCACAATTTATTGGTACCTAGCTGTATGCTCTCAGAGAGATTCCAACTTCCAGATCAGATCTGATACCATGCTGATGAGACTCACAAGCAGGCCCGGACTGGCCATCGGGCACACCGGGCAAATGCCCGGTGGGCCGCGGTGGCCATGGGCCGAGGCCGGCAGGGGAAGGTCCCAGGATCTCCCCTGCCGGTCTATGCAGGGCCGGCACTATCTGAGCGCCGGCCCCGCTGTTTTCAATGAAGGGCCGGTGAGGAGATCAATGATCTCCCTCACCGGCCCACTTGGAAAGACATGCGGCTGGGGAGGGAGGGAGAGGACCCGGCGGAGCTCTATCTTGCAGCTCCGCCGGGTTCCTCTCGCGAGATCCGGCGCGTTGCCATGGCAACGACCGGATCTCGCGAGAGTGAACTCTAGCCTCGCAGGCTAAAGTTCACTCACCCACTGGACCGCCAGGGAAGATACCAGCGTGCCGGTCCCCTCTCCCACTCACCAGCGTGCCGGTCCCCCCCCCCACCTCCCAGGCTACAGGTAAGAAGGGAGGGGGGGCATAATGCTACATTTTATTTTACCCCCCCAACACTCAATCCCTTCTAACATTCACACACAGCACTCTCACTCCCACTCCCACCACACACAGCACTCTCACTCCCATCACTCTCACTCCCATCACTCTCACTCCCATCACACACAGCACTCTCACTCCCAGCACTCTCACTCCCATCACACACAGCACTCTCACTCCCATCACACACAGCACTCTCACTCCCATCACTCTCATCACACACAGCACTCTCACTCCCATCATTCTCACTCCCATCACACACAGCACTCTCACTCCCAGCACTCTCACTCCCATCACACACAGCACTCTCACTCCCATCACTCTCACTCCCATCACTCTCACTCTCAATCCCATCATTCTCACTCCCATCACACACAGCACTCTCAAACTCATCACATCACTTTCACACACAGCACTCTTACACACATCATCCACAGCACTCTCACACTCAGCACTCTCACACACAGCACACATCACACTCAGCACTATCACAAAACACATCATACACATCACACTCAGCACTCACGCACATCATCCACAGCACTATCACACTCAGCACTCTCACACACATCACACTCAGCACTATCACAAAACACATCACACACAGCACTATCACACTCGGCACTCTCACACGCTTTACCCTCAGCACTCACACACATCATCCACAGCACTATCACACTCAGGACTCACACACATCACACTCAGCACTATCACAAAACACATCATACACAGCACTCACACAGCACCCTCACACACATCATACACAGCATCCATTATACACACATACTGCACCCCTCACATACACACAGAAACTCCCCAACACACACACACACACACATATATATATATATATATATATATATACACATATACACACACACACACACACACACACTACATTCCTGACATACACACTCTGGATCCCCTATACACACACACTAGATTCCTTGTAAGCAAACACATACTACACCCCTAAACACACACTCTCTACAAACACTACATCACATATACACACACACTATAGCCTGTATGCACACACACTTGCTACATCCCCTATACACACATTCTCTACAGCCCCTAGCCACATATGCGTTACATTATACCACAAACACAACACGACTAAAACCGACCTTATTACACAATACCACACCACAATCAGCTCACTCTATACACACACACACACAATCCCACAAGCAGGCTCCAAACACAGCACAATACTCTTTCCTGGCATTTTTGTCTCCTGGTATCCATTTATAGAGACACCAGAGACAAGTTGCAAGGAAACACAGTGCAAGCATGTTATTAAATTTGCTTGCACTGTGCAGAACAAATACAGGGCTTTTTTCTCATGCTAGAGATCTTTAGCAGAGCTCTGCGCATGGTCTGCCCTGGCCTGCACTTTGAGAAGGGGGCGTGTTTGTCGTTAGTGACGACAAAACACACCCTCTCTGCCCGCCCCTTCTTAGTGGGCCGCTCTGATAAAAAAATGCCCGGGCCGAATTTTTATCCCAGTCCGGCCCTGCTCACAAGGTCAAAATTGCAGTCCACGGAAAAAAAAAAAAAAAAGTAAATTGGGGGCACACCCAGAACATGCATTTCTCGGCAGTAGAGACCAACATGTATACAAAATACAGATTATGGAACAGCACACACACACAAACACAGTTTCACATTTTAGAAGGCTGCCCTAATCTCTGCAAAGAAATATGGGGATTCAGTTCCACCATAAGGTGTTAAAGGGATACTGTAGGCACCCAGACCTCTTCATCTCATTGAAACGGCAATGTTTACATTGCAGGGTTAAGACGGCCTCTTGTGACTTTTCTACAAGCCACTAGAAATGCTTCCTGGGCTTTCACAGAGTTTGACTCTGTGAAATGAGGTTGGATGTCCTCACACTTTGCATGAGGATGTCCAGCATCGTCTAAACCCCCATAAGAAAGCATTGAGTCAGTTTTAAGCAAGCAGCACTCACCGCACATGCGCATTAGACCTCCTTATCAGTTGACATCAGCAGAGGAGGAACCCATACCAGCACCATGCAACTTTCACTGGAATCCGGTAAGTGAAAAATGATTATTTGACCCTTTACTTGCCACTTGGGATGGTGTGAGTGGGGAGGGTGTTTAGTGTTAGGATGTCATGATCTTGAGTAGGTCAGAGAGGAGACTTTGGCCAGGGTTGACATTTGAGGCTCTATTGGTAAGTTTTGACATAATTGAAACTAAAATATGCCATAAATAGAATATAAACAGGAATGTAAGTAAGTAATAAGAAAACTTATAGATAAAGTATAGGTTAAAATAGAAGGACAAATAAAACAGAACAATAAGGTTGCAGGAAAAGGATAACTTTAGTTAATAAGCCCCCTATTAGAAGGAGTATTGCTCAAGCAGGAATAATACACCATGTGATTTTACTTTGAGGCAACGTCCAGAGAGGTGTTATGCAGGCAGGTATAGAGCAGAGAGGTTGTATGATTAAGCAGGTATTAATCAGGATGGCAGGATAAAGCTGGATAGTTGGGAAGTTCATGTTGGTATTGTGCAGATTGGAAGTCAAGCAGGAATGCAGAGTAGTTCAGGCTGGTATGGAGCAGGTTAGTAAGTAGAGCAGGAATGCAGAGTTGTTCAGGCAAGTCTGGAGCAGTTTGGTATGGAGCAGGTTTAAAGCCACGAAGGTAAGTCCACAGGAGCCAGGATCTGAAGTGTTTCATGCCAATCAGCAACTTCAATGTAAAGGCCATGTGGTGTAGCCTTTTGTAGGATCTTAATTAGTCCAGGCAGGTGAGGATGATGAAGGTAAGGTGAGGATGATGAAGGAGGCCACTAGTGGTGAAACATAATCAGAGTAGGAACTTTGTTTTACAGAAACAGAATAAACGGAATAAAAGTCTCGTTTTGTCCGGATAGGAATTCAGTCCATCCTTGTTAAATGAGCTAAATTGTATTTAATTAATCTGTTTATAAGAGCAAAGGGGGAGAATTATTTTCTTAACTGTTCAATCTTGTTGGTAAAGTAGCATGCAAGGCTATATGCTGAAAGGTCAGTTTGAAGGGTGGCTTGAGGGGGCGAAGGAGAGAGTTGAAGATATTAAAGGGTGTTTAGCAAGGGTGAGGGCTGTGCTATATGAAGACAAAATTAATTTATAATGGAGGAAGTCTGACAAGGTGCAGGACTTCCTCTAGCAGCGTTCAGCTGAACAGGAGCATCTCTGCAGGTAGCTTGTTGACTTAGTGTGCCACTGTTGGAGGCGCGCCCTCCTTGAGGTGCGTGCTTGGAGCGGGGCTGCAGCATCCAAGGCAGATGTGAGGGTAGCGTTATATCAGGAGATAGCCAGAGGTACAGGAGAGGGTAGGGATGGATGAGAGTTCAGAATAGATTACAGTTGATACTTGCTGGAGATCAAGAGAATTCAAATTCAGTTGAGGGGGATTAGGTTGAGGATATTGGGTGTGGGGGCACTCAACAAATGATAGGAGGTGGTGGTCTGATAGAGGAAATTGAGTATTACACAGATTGGAGACTGAGCATGCATTTAAAAAAAAATCTAGGGTATTGCCAGCTCTATGTGCGGGAGAATTAACCCATTGCGATAGGCCAAAGGAGGAGGTGATTGAAATACGTTTTGAGGCTACCAAGGACAAGGGTGGGTTTATGGGAATATTGAAATCCCAGAGAATTAGGGATGGGACATTGCTTTAACCCCTTAAGGACACATGACATGTGTGACATGTCATGATTCCCTTTTATTTCAGAAGTTTGGTCCTTAAGGGGTTAAAGGAAGTAAGGAGGCCAGGCAATAAAATGGTCAAGGAAGAGACAAGGAGAACCAGGGGGACGATAAATAACTGCAATTTTTGCAGATATGGGTTTGAATAAGCGAATTGAGAGAATTTCAAAGGAGGAGAAAGAGAGGGGAGGGGAGTGGGTAGAGGTTTGAAGAAGCAGTGAGGTAAGAGCAAAAGCCCTACACCACCACCTTTACTGTCAGTCTGTCTTGGGTTTTGTGTAAACTGTAGACCACCATAGAGGCAAGAGTAGCTGTGTCAGAAGGAGAGAGCCAAGTTTCAGTTAAAGCAAGTAAGTTAAGGGAGCGTGAGATGAATAGGTCATGGATGGAAGTAGATTTAGTTATGTTGCACACAGAGCATGCATTCCAGAGGGCAGAATAGAAGGAGGGTATAAAGGGAGAGTTACATGGGATGGATATAAGATTGAAGAGATTTCTAGGGTGGACATAAGGTAGGTAGAGGCGAGACCAGGGTTTGGAGAGACATCGCCAGCTGCCAAGAACAGAAGCATAGAAAGTAAGAGAAGGTGTTCCAGAGATGCTACCTCAGCATAAGGCTTTTGAGCTGCAAGTCGTACTGGCTGTGAGTCCATGGGAGCAACTTCTAAGTATGTTTGTTGGGGCTCAGACTAAAATAGAAAGTCTGGGTTTAGATAAAAAAAACAAAAAACAATTATGGGTGGAGAGAGACATGCATATATTGAAGTGAGAGAGGGCAGAATTAAGGGAAGAATGCAGAGGAGAGGATATTTGAGATTTAAAGATAGGAGGGCATGGAAGAGATCAGATAGGTGAAATTACAAAAAAGAACATAAATTAAAAGGATTAGGAGTTAAATTACCAACACTAACAAAACTATTTAAGTTATCAATTAAGCAGATAAACTATTGGAGAGGGAGGAAAATAGGAAGGCAAAAGTAAATGAAATAAACAGGATTAAAAAATTGGTATTATGGCGTAGTGGTGGGCTTAGCATAATTTGGCTATATGGTGGAACTGAATGCCGAAATTGCAGTCCATGGCTGGTTTCTGGTCACTGATCCTATTGGATCCTAACCCATGCTTTGGTTTAAAAAAAAATGCTGTGTTTAGAACAGTGTCCATTGCTAAAGGTTCCTACAGAAATTAAGTATGACGTCTGAGACATGATTCCTGTCTGTGTTCATTTGCATGTTAAGCTGGGAATTCTGGGATAGTTGTGGAAACATGATTTCTCAAGTTTCTAACCACACTCAGTCCAACTTGAGATATGCCGGTGATACATAAGACTATTTTTTTTACTATAAAACAGATGGTAAGATACCTATGATGTCACGCAACAAATGTATCTCTACTTTTTTAAACCTAGCTATTTTCCTCTAAATTTCGCAATGTGGTAATTAATATATTATTTTGTTAATTATGCAAAGTATCTGTGTATCCTCAGGGTAAAAAACTTACCTATACAATTTAGTCTAAATTTATTGTCTACCAGATGAAAATTAAAATAAAGAGTGTGAAAAGAAACATAATAAGGAATATTAATATTCATATAATAGGCTTAATTCTCTTTAAGTGCCACAGGCCCATAGAAGATAGAATAAATCACTATACAAACATCAGGCTAAATATAGTTTGTTGTCTTTATTTTATCTTCTTTAAATTGATTCTCATCTTCCCACGTGTAAACAAACCCACCTCATTTTTTTCTTAAATGCGTCTTCTCATATGTGCACAAGTCCATCTATTTTTTTTAACATTTATTTTATTTTTCTTTCCTTTTCAGTAAATCTGGAGGCCCTGTTTATAATGAATCTAAACAAAGAGAATGCTGTTAGTGTGAATAAGCACAATCTGGCTGCATATCTGCATTTAATTTCACCCACATCTTCATGAGCTACAAAAAACTATGCTTAATGGTCGACCACATTTTTTTGCTGTTTTATTTAATTTTTTTTATTTTATATCATATACATATCTTTTAAGCTTTATTTATTTTTTTTTTGTTTTAGTGCGATGTAAAATATTTTGTTTTGTTTTGTTTTCACTGCTATGTAAAATATAAAAACCACATAGAGCTACACCACTACCCAACGCCTCAGAGCAACCTGACGCTGCAGAAAAATAATACATAAACACTGCCATGGTTATTCAATAAAGTGCCCATTGTCAGGATTTCAGAGCAAAATTTTAAAATTTAAGAACAAAATAGATAAACCGAAATCATAGCTAATCATATTGTCTATTTTGGCCTAAAACTTTAGATTCACGTTAAATTCCTGAAAATTCACACTTTAGAGAATAACTCTATATCTAAATTAGTCAATATAGACTTATTATATCTTGTCTATGGGTATTTAGAGAATAATTCACTGACCTCAAGTGCTAGTAAAGTTGAAACTCAAAGATTTTTTTTAAAAAGAGCATTAAATAAGAATTTGTCAATTTGTCTTTGCATAAATATTTTACAACTTATTGATTTATTGCAGATATCACATTTTTTTTTTAATGCAAGTACTGAATGTCATAATTATTGATTGTTGTTACATTTGACAAAATACATTATTATTTCTTTAATTTGCAATACCTGAACGAATTGGCACCTTGTATTGCAAATCAAAGAAGGCTTCGGGTTTCCATAGAAATATTATTATCAATGTATAATGTTACCATATTCTGAGAAATGCTTAATGAAAAGTTCTTTGCTTTGAACCTGTGATGCATAAATTCTGAAAATTCAATCTGTAAGCACGATAACATTATCACCTTTTCTAGACAATAAAATCGATTGCTTGTTTTCAGCTAAAGGTAAATATAATTTGTCTGTGATGTATCTGCATTTATTATCTATGCTCTGTCTATTTTTCCATTACATTATCGTGGCAGGTACCAACGTGGACTGGATGAAATGGGAAATATTAGAAAAAGAGCCTTTCCTGGTAAGAGATTTTAAGTTTACAAAGTAAGGATTTATTCAAAATATGCAATATCTCGATACCGCACCAACATCTTCTGTGGTTTCTTACATATGCACATATACTAAACAATACTAAACATCTAAGTAGTCAAATATACAGATGTTTGCTTAGAATAATCAACAATTAATACAATGTGAAATATGGGAGATTTTTAAGATTTTCAGAAAAACATTTATCTGCAGCAGAATGTATTTATGTCATAATCAGACTACTGTCATGGTCTCCCTAAGCTATTATATCTTAACATGATCAAAGGCTTAAAATAGGAAAGCTGTCTCCTGCTTTTGTCCTGAGCTCAATTTGCTATTTAGATTGTCTTTTGGCTTAAGAATTAAAGATACAATGACCTTGAATGAGATGAGAGTGACTGGATTATCAATAGTTGCACCTCTCTAGGCCCTGAACTTTGCACTGGCCCCATATGTTCGCACACTGTCCTTCAGCTTGAACTAAATCTCTCTAAGCCCATAACGTGAGAGGTCTCTCATGAACAGCAACCATTCCTTGAGAGGTTAGTCTTGAACAAGAACCATTCCTTGAGAAGTCAATCATGAACAGGTAAAGTTTTTAAGAAGTCAGTCATGAATGGTAACCATTCCTTGATAAGGTAATCATAAATTGGAACCATTCCTTGAGAGGTCAATCAATAAAGGCAAACCATTCCTTGAAAAGTCAATTCTTAATGTAAACTATTCCTTGAGAACTCAGTCATGAATGGGAACCATTCCTTGAGAAGGTAATCATAAATTGGAACCATTCCTTGAGAGGTCAATCAAAAAAGGCAAACCATTCATTGAAAAGTCAATTCTTAACGTAAACTTTTCCTTGAGAACTCAGTCATGAATGGGAACCATTCCTTGAGAAGGTAATCATGATAGGAAACCATTGCTTGAGAGGTCAATCATAAATGGGAACCATTTCTTGAGAAGTCAATCATAAAGGGGAACTAGTCCTTAATAAATCAGTCATGATCAGGTGCCAATCCTTGAAAAGTCAATTATTAAGGGGAACCATTCCTTGAGAAGTCAATCATGAACTGGAACCATTCCTTGAAAAATCAATCATGAACGAGAATCATTCTTTGAGAAATAAATCTTGAATGGGAACCACTCTTTGATCAAGGAAGAGCATGCACTGACTAGGACTCTCATGGAATATACAGGTCCCTAAGCTGTGTCCTTATTAGATATATCCTATGGCTCTAAAAGAGATTTCCTAGTCTCCTTGCTCCTTAAGGTAAACTTTACAGTCTTGACCTTAAAAACTGCCACCTACCTTATCTACATGGATGCTTGACTGAAACAACGGATGGTTATTATTTCCCTATTATCCCCAAGACCCCACTAAATGCTTTACTGATGACATATGTCCTTCTTTATAAGTACACTGGAAAATTCTCTGATACCACTTGGACAATTTTCTCCTCTGTCATCAGCCCTTCATTTGCATTTTAAGCTGTCCCTTCTCTGTCTAATTCATACTTTTAGACCCCTGTTCACTGTTAACTCCTGCATTCCTGCTCTTTTGTTCTGCAAGAACATTTTCATTTTCAGCTACCACTCGTCGGTTTCTCTAACTCTGCCCAGAACTCATAAGCAAAAACCTCCCTTCCTTAGCAGTGTTGTTTTGTTTTTTTCTCACCCCCACCTTTTTGTATTTTGTTTTAGCTCTGCTATTTAATGACCTTCTTTCCTCTATATGGTGGTCAGCTGAATTAGATGACAGTCTTTGTGGCAAATCAGCCAACCATGGGAAAAAACATTTTTTTATGAAAAGGGGGAAAGTAGGAAGAATAATCAATGCATCTCTATGAGGAAAGTTCAGTGTCTCCATGCAGAGGGTGGAGACACTGAATGTCAGTCACACTGTGCAGCACTGCCCCAGGAAGCACCTCTAGCAGCCATCTGAGGAGTGGCCAGTGGAGCTATCCCTAAGCTCTAATGTAAACATTGCCTTTTCTCTGAAAATACAGTGTTTACTGCAAAAAGCCTGCAGGTAATGACTATACTCACCAGAACAAATACAATTAGGTGTAGTTGTTGTGGTGACTACAGTGTCACTTTAATCTATGCATCAGTGGGTTACCTGCTAAATCCTCATCATTGCTTGATTTCTGTACAGTGGCTGTGACCAGTTTGACAGCAGTACTGCTTCCCTTCCATATGTTCTTGCCTTTCCTCATGGTCACCTTTCTTACAGCACATACTATGACAGGGGTAGGCAACACACCTGGAGTGCCGAAGGTTGTTTACCCCTGTACTATGAAATATTGAATTTTTTTGATACACATGATTTCAATATACAAAGTATTTTAATTTCTTCAACAGTCTTTGTTATACGTGCATCCTTAACGGTGAAACAGAGAAGTCTTGTTACTTGTAAGTTACTTCCTCCACAGTTTAGCTATATTTATGTATGTGTACATTTTAAGACTTTGATTTTACAAAAAGTGTTATGTTTTTACTTTATATTACAGATTGACATCTCCTCGTCTTTATTTCTTGTAACTGGGAGCTAACTACAGCTGAGCTGTCTTGAATATTATCTCAAGCCAAAGGCCATCCAATTATTTATTTGTATATTTATGTTTTTGATTATTTGTTTGTGTGATCTCATTGTGTTTCTTGATAGAGGAATCCAAGGGACTTAGACTATAAACAAGCCTGAAAGTGATATACAGTGATGGATAATGAAAGTTCTAGTTACTGTAAATTAAAAGGGCATCATCAATTGACAGCTCCACCAGTATCATGTATCTCCCCCTATTCACATTCCCCATCTCTCATATACAGGACTTTCCAATGATCTCACCCTATGAGACTTTCCCCAGGTTTCCTACACTTGAAAAAAACAACCTAAAAACCTAACTTTTTAAGGAAGTGTTTCAAATGAACCTATAATGCCTATCCCTACAACAGCCTACTCCTACTACATTACTTTGTATAACTTGTTGTACCTTCTAACTCTATATTTTTATCCACTTGTTAGCTATATATTTTTTTCTTAATATTGTAAGTAGCCATATATGGAATATAATACAATTTGGGTACACTCTGGATACCTCGATGTTTCGTAAGATTATATATTGTATAATTATTTCCACTTCCCCATGACTATAAATCTAGTGGCAACCAAATTAAAAAAAATTCACCTAAATTTGACCTTGCTTACTTGCATGTTATGTCCCACAATCACTCAGTTCTAGGACTACATAGATGACTAGATTGTTCGATGACTAGATGGATGCTATGTAAATAAAATTAATAATACAAACTAACCTTAGGAATGCTAATTTAGGAACACTCAGCTGCAATGAAAGGGTGACAGAATAGGTAGTTTGTAGTTTTTGAGGGGATTTGCTAATGTTTACTATTTTGTTCGAATATGTCCTTTCAGACTCTTACAGATATTTTTACATTTCGATTCTTGATCCAAACTCTGTCTTGGCGAAGATCTGGTAGAATTGGCAAGTCACCTTTGATGTTGCAGTATTGAAGTAATGATCTGCGTCTCTGATGGGGAGGCTGAGTCTTTTTAATTAGAACATACAGGACCTCAATTCAGCGATGAAACTTCTCAGGCAAACTCACAACACTGATACAGTGAAGCCAAGCAACAACATAGCAACTGAATAACGTCTAATATGTAAAAAAAAGGGTCCTGAATTCACCATTCACTATTCACAGACGCAGTGCTCTTTTCATCATGACAAAAGGCTAATGGACTCACCAGCTACCATTCCAAGGGATGGTTCTTGGTGTAATGTGACAGACATTAAAGCACTACAAACCGCAAATCAAAGCAGCGACTCTTACATTTTAGTAATTCACAGTAGGTGGATGGTTGTGCTTCCAGTAGATGTGTATGAAAGACAAAAAGAAACAAAAGAAAATTCAGTGGTGAAGTGTCTCTCTGTATAGGGACCCGAAAGTATGTGGAGGATCACTTACATTCAATAGAGCTTTACACCAACTCAGATATTCTGTGCCTGGGAGTAACAATACCCGCCTGACGATATATGGTTTGTCCTCCTCCATGGAATGTAAGGCTTACACCGGGCAAGTAACAGAGCCTTGAATAGATTCCACTTTCAGAGGACCCAATCAGGGGTGGTCAGCCATTTTCCCAGAGTAATGTGAGGATATTGCTCAATCCTTAGCGCCTTAGTGGAACAAATCCCCACTTCAGATATTACCAGGAGAGGTGTATTACAGATGTGAAAGGTATCCAGGAGCAGAAAAATAAATAGCCAGGAGCAAAAATTAAAAAGGAACTTTATTCATAAATATAAAACAATAAAATGTTATAATAAAACCACTAACGCGTTTCACTTTACGTAAAGGCTTTTTAAAAATGTGTAAAAGTTTTACAGTGGCAAGTAATTCCATTGTGTTAAACAGAATAGGCTGTTTAAATGTTAAGGTTAGAATTGAATGCAGTGGGGGAGGTATATTAAATAATTAAGCTGTAATTATTATTAAGTACAATAATAATTACATTGAACACTTTGGGATATACACCGTAAATATCTACTGTTAAAGCAGGATTCACAATCTGCTTTTTGGACTATAAACCCCAACAATACACAAAATACAAAATATTATTTTTATGTTTTCCTTTTATATAATAATAATAATGTCAATAATAATCAATTACATTTATATTTTCTTTTTTTACCCCATATCTATATGTAGGAACAGCGAATATAGAGAACGAAGACACACTAACGGGATTATTCACTTAAGGGAGTATTCAAAGAGAAATTCTAATTTTGGGACAAAGTAGCCGAACTGGGAGCATAGCTGAGTTAGAGAATCTTTCCAATTTGGCTATTTTGGCCTTAAATATGAAATTCACTTTGAATTCTCACTTTACTGAACGTGTAAGAGTGTAAATTCATGGTTTGCGTAGAGCGCCAGAGTTACAAGGACTGGCCCAGTCTGTACATTGACCATGCAGTCTGGCCATAGGTAGGAGAGTTGCAGAATCATTGATATGCAGGTTTTAAATGTTAATAAAATAAATGTAGTCACTTTAACAGGAAATTGAATGTGAGTGTAGATGATTAAAGGAACACTAAAGCATTAGGAGTCAAAAAGGTATTGCTATGCCCCTGTCCCTTACTTTAGGTCCCCCCTTCTCAAAACTTGCCTTAATTACAGCGCCGAGAAATCTTTAACAGGATGAAGTGGGTTGATTTGAGCTACTTTACGGAAGGAGTTTCCATACTTGAATTTTTTTTAGGTTTTTACCCAAGATAGAAACTGGGATATTGGGCAATTGCCAAGATCATTTTAAGTCTCTTGTCCGCAACCAACGTTAGCTGAGAAAATCTTTTAGACAGTTTGTTTGTACTCATGGAGACTTGTGAAGATCTTCCATAGGCTGGAGAAGTCTGCAGCAATCACAGTTAGTCACAGTCAATCACAGTAAGTCTTGCTCATAATTTCTACGACTCTTCTTGATACTGCATCACTACTTGTATGTACGTAGTGGGCATTGGATAGCATTCCCTTCATCCCCCATAAAACCATAACTTACCCCTTCAAATAATGACAGACAACGTCTTGGAGAAAACAGGCCACAGCATTTATTAACACAACCAAATACTGTATAACTCCTTTGACATATAACGAAATAATAATTTTCATAAATTAACATAAACAATTTGCATATAGTCATACAGTAACCAAAGAAACCGTCCTTGCCAATCTAACTTCCCCAAGGCTCTCACCTCCCCCCCTCGGCATAATAAAAACATCTTCCTTTTCAGGGCTCCCCACCAACTCCCCACCACACCATGCAAAAAAAACCCGGAAATGACATAAGGATCTGGGACAAGTCCCGCTTCCCTATGTCCACCAAGTCTCCGAGCCGCACCGTCCCCAGGTCAGTACCCCCGCAGGGGGAATGACCAGAACCAATGACACCCCCCGCAAGCGACAGAACCTGTCCACTTCCGGGAGGAGCCAGACCCACTTCATGTCCCCCCGGCGCTGAACCACCGAACCTCCACCGTCGAGTGCTCAATCATCCGCCCCGAGAAGGAAAAAACAATTAACGGAGCAAACCAGCGTACCGCACACCAGAACAAATCTCGTAGAGTCCCACCTTCCTCTGTCGCAGCGCCAATGCGGAAAGAATGACCGCCAAACAAATTGAAAATGGGAGAGGAAGTTCCACTCCTCGTATACCATGATTGGGCCAGCCAGGTATGGCCGTACCGCGGACTCCCTGAGCGCCCAGACCAGACAGGCGTCCAATCCTGGGACCGCTGCCAGCGGGACCCACCTGCCCTTGCAAAGGATGTCGGTCTTGTATGGATGAGTCTTGAACAGAATTCTCCCCTACCGGCTGACCAGTTCGGACCCACCAATACCCCAATCCTCATGGCCCCAAAGAAATGAAGAAATGACGAGGCATACCTCTGGGAGCACCTGGCACAATTGTGCCTATAGGGCCCCCAAAACCGGTCTCTTTGGATCCACAGAAACCGACCCCTGCATGGGCCCTACACCACATGCCATACCAGAAAATCCGTGGTGACAGCCACCCAACCCTGGGACTTAACCAGAAAACTAAACTGGACACGCGCAAGGACACCCCGGAGGGTGACATATGCGCCGAAACCCAACGCTCCAGCAGTCACAACAGACCTTGTAACGAGCAGGCAAACCCGCAAATACACCCACCTCTGACTCCCGCGCGTGCCATTCCACCCATACCCTGGAGTACTTTGGCCCAAGAAGAACCGGACCTACATGACACATGAAGACACGGGCACTGGAGCACCAGACGCTGGAGCAGGGGAAGTACCAAAAGAGAAAAGCGGGGCCGAGAGCTGGCTAATCACCTGGACAACCCCGAGGTTGGCACAGTGAATAACAACCCGACGGTCCTGTAGCTCCCGACCCCACAAATCCAATGCCACCACAATGGGAAAGCTCCAGGAATGCAAGATTCCTGGTCAAGTCGGAGGCGGACCATGCCGCCGACCATGTCAGCACACCAGCGCGATCCCAGAATCGCCCCAACCAGAAAGAGCCAGCCGCGTCCGTATAGAGGGGCAAGTCCGAACTGGACGCCTGCCAAGATCACCTTCCAATATACTCGGTCAGGAAGGAAACCCAGACCTCCAGAGCCGGATAAAATACGGTGGTCCCGGTAGTAGCGGCCACCAGGCGCCTGCGGGACAATTGCCCCATGGGCCTGATCCGGCAGTGGAAGGTCAACCTCCCTAACAGGGACCGCAGCTTGCACACCTGCATCCTCCTCAGACCCCTGGCCATCACCACACCCTCTCAACCTTATCCCGCGGCAGCCAGCACTCCATGGCCACAGATTCAATTTTGAAACACAAGGAGCTAAGGCACGTCACTGGGCCCCACTGTCTTATCGTGCTCCAAGAGGACCCCAAAGCTCCACCGAGTCGAGCAAGAGTCGACAAGTCAGCGAAGGCCCACACACAAAAGCCATTGAGGTAACGCAGCAACGAGCCAATCCTTGCCTCCTGCCGCACCACCCACTCCAGGAAAGCGCTGACGCACTCATCGTAAAAGCAGGATATGAACAACCAATCGGGAAGCACGTATCCACATAATACCGACCACAAACCCACCACCCAGGAGTTGATGACAATCCATGTGAACTGGCAACAAGCGAAACGCGGTTCCGACGTAGGCCTTCGTTGGCAAAGCCCCAGGGCCCACTGCCTGTCAGGATCGGGACAGGGATCCAACACGCAGAGTACAAACAGGTACAGGATACGTATACCGGACCTTAGAATGGCCGGACTAACGTACGGAGAATATAGAGAATAGTCAAAGACAAGCCGAGGTCGAGGGAACGAGAAGACAGGTAAGCGAGGAACAAGCCGGGTCAAGGGTAACAGAGATAAACAGAGTAAGTCAAACAAGCCGGGTCAGAACCAAAGGGATAACAGAAATACAAGAGCACTGTGTGACTAGGCAGACTAGAACCACGACAGGGCAATGAGCAAATGGGAGAAGCAAGTCTAAATACCCTGGCTCGGAAGGGTAGACACGCCTCCGACGAGTCCTGATTAGTCTCTGATGGATTGAGTGACAGGTCGTTCCGAGTTGGCGTCATGACGTCGGTTTCCGGACGTCATGCTAGAAAAGGAAGTGAGTCCCTCGCGGCCGGCGTTTACGTGACCGGATGGACCACGAGGAACAGAGGAAACAGCCCGTCCGGACGGATGAACGTCTAAGTCTCTACCGCTCTCGGAGGTAGAGACTTCAGGTACCCTGACAGTACCCCCCCTCTCAGATACGCCCACCGGGCGGAAGGAACCGGGACGAGATGGGAAGCGGGAGTGAAACGCCCTGCGGAGACGAGGAGCATGAACATCCTCCTGAGGTACCCAACTCCTCTCCTCAGGACCATATCCCTTCCAATCGACCAGATATTGTACTCTCCCCCGGGAGATTCGAGAATCGATAATAGAGTTAACCTCATACTCCTCCTGACCCTCCACCTGAACAGAGCGAGGAGAGGATGATGTGGAGGAAAATCTGTTACAGACTAGTGGTTTCAACAATGAAACATGAAATGAGTTAGGGATGCGTAAGGCAGTTGGAAGAGCTAGACGATACGCAACTGGGTTAATGCGAGTTAGCACCCTGTAAGGTCCAATATAACGAGGAGCGAACTTCATGGAAGGCACTTTTAAACGGATGTTTCTTGTACTCAACCATACTCTATCACCTGGAACAAACACCGGAGCCGCCCTTCTACGTTTATCAGCGTGTTTCTTAACCAGCATAGAATTGTGCAGAAGAATCTGTCGAGTCTGATCCCACAACTTCCTCAAATTGGCAACATGAACATCAACCGACGGCACCCCCTGGGAAGAAGAAGCCGAAGGAAGAATAGATGGATGAAAGCCATAATTCATGAAGAAGGGGCTTGAACGAGTAGAATCACAAACGAGATTGTTGTGTGCAAACTCCGCCCAAGGAATCAAACCAACCCAATCGTCCTGGTGTTCGGAAACAAAACAACGTAAATATTGTTCAATCATTTGATTGGTGCGTTCAGCAGCTCCGTTAGACTGAGGATGATAGGCAGAAGAGAAATTCAATTTGATACCCAGTTGAGAGCAGAAGGACCTCCAAAAACGGGAAACAAATTGGGAACCTCTGTCAGATACAATTTGGGAGGGTATCCCATATAATCGAAAAATCTCCCTTGCGAATATCTCCGCCAATTCGGGAGAAGACGGGAGTTTAGGCAGCGGAACGAAGTGAGCCATCTTGGTGAATCTGTCAACCACGGTGAGGATAACAGTCTGTTTTTTAGAGATAGGTAAATCGACAATAAAATCCATAGCCAAACAGGACCATGGCTTCTCTGGAACCTCCAAGGGGTGCAGAAATCCACAGGGAAGGGTATGAGGTTGCTTGGTCTTAGTACAAACCTCACATGCACCGATGAAATCTTTAATATCCTTCCGTAAATCAGGCCACCAGAAGTCCTTAGAGATCAAAGCACATGTCTTGCGAATACCAGGATGTCCAGCCACCTTGCTGTTGTGGAAACATTGCAACAGTTCCAGTTGTAGAACAGGAGGAACGAAACGTCGACCTTCAGGAGTCTGTTTGGGAGCTAGATGTTGCAGTTTAATGATCTCGGCAAGTAACGGAGAGTGAATCCTGAGATTCGTGTTGGTGACAATATTGCATTTCGGAACTATAGAGGAAAGAACCGGTTCAGATATAGTAGAAGGTTCATATTGGCGAGACAAAGCATCGGCTTTGGAGTTCTTAGAACCAGGTCTATAAGTAAGCACATAATTGAAGTGGGTCAGGAATAAGGACCAACGAGCTTGTCTGGCGGACAGTCGCTTAGCTTCCCCAATATAAGACAAGTTCTTGTGATCCGTTAGAATAGTAACAGGATGTAAGGTCCCCTCCAATAAATGTCTCCACTCCTTTAAGGCCATAATGACCGCTAAGCGTTCCCTGTCGCCAATGTCATATCTACTTTCAGGGCCAGACAGTTTCTTAGAAAAAAAACCACAAGGGTGTAGTGGTTTATCCACCCCTAACCTTTGCGACAGAACAGCCCCTACGCCTGTCTCAGAGGCATCGACCTCGAGTAGGAACGGCAGAGTCGTATCAGGATGGACTAGAATTGGAGCAGAAGCAAAAAGATCCTTGAGAGTCTTGAAAGCAGCGAGAGCTTCATTAGACCAAGTCTTAGTGTCAGCCCCCTGTCTGGTCATATTGGTAATCGGTGCAATAATAGAAGAGTATCCCTTAATGAAGCGCCTATAATAATTAGAGAAACCAATAAACCTCTGAATAGCCTTGAGTCCCTTAGGCAAAGGCCATTCTAAAATGGACTGGAGTTTGTCAGGGTCCATCTTAAAGCCTTCCCCAGAAATCACGTATCCAAGAAAGTCTATCTGAGACTGGTCAAAGCTACATTTCTCCAATTTACAGTATAAGCCATGTTGCAGGAGTTTGTGTAATACCTTTCTGACCTGTCTGTGGTGGGTCTCAACGTCTCTAGAGTGTATCAGTATGTCATCCAGGTATACAATAACACAATCATGTTGAAATTCCCTAAGAACCTCATTAATCAAATCCTGAAATACTGCAGGTGCGTTACAAAGACCAAAAGGCATGACCGTGTATTCATAATGCCCATAACGGGTATTGAACGCTGTCTTCCACTCGTGTCCTTGCTGGATTCTCACCAAGTTATATGCCCCTCTGAGGTCCAACTTGGTGAAAATTTTAGAGCCTTTCAGACGATCAAACAGCTCGGTAATCAAGGGAATCGGATAGGCATTTCTGATGGTTATCTTATTCAAACCTCGGTAATCAATGCAAGGTCTTAGTGAACCATCCTTCTTTTTAACAAAAAAAAACCCCAGCCCCGGCAGGAGAAGAAGATCTCCTAATGAATCCCTTGTCTAGATTCTCCCGAATATATTCCTCTAGAACTGAATTCTCCTTAGTGGATAGGGGATACACATTGCCCCTCGGAGGCATGGTACCAGGTAGTAAGTTAATTTTACAATCAAAGGTCCTGTGTGGAGGTAGAGTATCAGCATTCTTTTTGTCGAATACTGCTTTTAAGTCTAGGTACAGGGGCGGTATCTGTATCTCTGTAGACTGGGTAGAACTACCTGGTGTGTTAATTACACCCAATGGGGAAACCCTCCGTAAACAATTCTCCTGGCAACCCTGGCCCCATGAGAGTATCTCCCCTAACTCCCAATCAATAATAGGGTTATGTCTTTTTAACCATGGGTAACCCAGGACTATGGGAACAGAAGGGGATGAAATAAGCATAAGCGATAAGTTTTCCTCGTGTAAGATACCAACAGTTAAGCTAACTGGGATGGTCTCACGAGAGATAACAGGCTCAAGTAAAGGTCTACCATCTATGGCCTCAATGGCCAAGGGTGTATCCCTTAACTGGGATGGGATAGTGTGTTTAGTAGCAAAGGCTTGATCGATAAAATTCTCAGCAGCACCGGAATCTATCAAAGCCATGGTCCTTAGTACTCCCCTTTCCCAAGTTAAAGAAACTGGTAGCAGAAGCCTGTGATCTTTATAATTATGCGTAGAGGACAAAATAGAAACACCCAAGGCCTGTCCTCTAGAGAAACTTAGGTGCGAGCGTTTCCCGAACGATTAGGACAATTCAGGCGTAGGTGACCTCTGACTCCACAATACATGCATAATCCCTCCCTTCTCCTGTACTGCCTCTCCTCCTCTGAGAGGCGAGTATTGCCTATCTGCATAGGTTCAGGACATAGTGAGGTAGTGGAATCAGGACTTTGAAATGCGGGAGCTAATTTAAATGAAGGTCTAAGGTTCCTCTCTCGAGTGTTCTGTCTCTCTCTTAAACGCTCATCAATACGAGAAATGAATGAAATTAAATCCTCCAAATTTTCAGGAAGCTCTCTAGTAGCAACCTCGTCGAGGATTACATCTGATAGCCCATTCAAAAATACATCTATATATGCCTGCTCGTTCCACTTAACTTCTGCCACCAAAGACCTGAACTCTAGTGCATAATCCACAAGAGTTCGGTTCTCTTGTCTCAGGCGCAACAGTAATCTAGCTGCATTGACCTTTCTACCAGGAGGGTCAAAAGTTCTTCTAAAGGTAGCTACAAAGGCATTATAATTATATACCAAAGGGTTATCATTCTCCCATAATGGGTTGGCCCATCTCAGAGCTTTCTCAATGAGTAAGGTGATAATAAATCCAACCTTCGCCCTATCTGTAGGATAGGAGCGAGGTTGTAATTCAAAGTGGATACTGATCTGGTTAAGGAAACCACGACACTTCTCAGGTGAGCCGCCATAACGTACTGGTGGTGTAATACGAGAAGAGGCACCTACAGTGGCTACCTCTAGGCCTGAGCTCACAGGAGAAATAGAAGTAGTACGCGTTTCCTCTGGCGGGTTATTAGCACGAGACAATAACGCCTGTAGTGCTAGCGCCATCTGATCCATTCTGTGCTCCATGGCTTCGAACCTAGGATCAGATGGACCAAGCTGACTTTTGTACTTGCAGGATCCATTGGCCCTGTCGTAATGTCAGGATCGGGACAGGGATCCAACACGCAGAGTACAAACAGGTACAGGATACGTATACCGGACCTTAGAATGGCCGGACTAACGTACGGAGAATATAGAGAATAGTCAAAGACAAGCCGAGGTCGAGGGAACGAGAAGACAGGTAAGCGAGGAACAAGCCGGGTCAAGGGTAACAGAGATAAACAGAGTAAGTCAAACAAGCCGGGTCAGAACCAAAGGGATAACAGAAATACAAGAGCACTGTGTGACTAGGCAGACTAGAACCACGACAGGGCAATGAGCAAATGGGAGAAGCAAGTCTAAATACCCTGGCTCGGAAGGGTAGACACGCCTCCGACGAGTCCTGATTAGTCTCTGATGGATTGAGTGACAGGTCGTTCCGAGTTGGCGTCATGACGTCGGTTTCCGGACGTCATGCTAGAAAAGGAAGTGAGTCCCTCGCGGCCGGCGTTTACGTGACCGGATGGACCGCGAGGAACAGAGGAAACAGCCCGTCCGGACGGATGAACGTCTAAGTCTCTACCTCTCTCGGAGGTAGAGACTTCAGGTACCCTGACACTGCCCCAACCATGCATACAGCTGCATCGAAGGATGCCTAGGACGCCCGACATCTTTAACCGATACCCCTTGAGGGCAGACGAATATCCCCTGCCTCCTACTTGGGCACCAGGCCCAAGGGGGACCTGCAACATGGGGAGCGACGGGGCCTCAACTGACCCCGCGAACCACCCCAAAGCTTTCCAGCACCATTTGCGGGAAGTCAAGCACAGACTTAGAAACATAACATAGAATGTGACGGCAGATAAGGACCATTCGGCCCATCCAGTCAGCCCAATTTTCTAACCACTGACATTAGTCCCTGGCCTTATCTTATAGGTAGGACAGCCTTACGCATATCCCACACTCACTTAGACTCCTCTACTACTTCAGCTGGAAGGCTAGTCCACACATCCACTACCCTTCCGTTAACGTAATACATCCGGGTATGATTGTGACACCTTCGCCCCTCTAATTTAAGACTATGTATTCTTATTGCGGAAGTTTTACTTCTTTTAAACATAGTCTCCTCTCTTCTGTATTGATTCCCTTTAAGTATTTAAATTGTCTATCATATATCCCCTGTCTCGACTTTCACCAATCTATAGATACGAAGTTCTTTTAACCTTTCCTTCAAGGTCCGCACCGCCCCGAAGCCGGGCGCTCCGAGAAAGGGATCCCGAAGCCTCGGGTGACCCCCTCCAGCAGGAGCCCCATGGCCTGCCGATTCCAGCAGCGGTCGAGCCATGGGCGCATGAAACAGCAGGAGGCAGAGTGAGCCCCCACCACAATGGGAGCATATAAAGCTTAAAACAGCATGACCCACCCCACTTACATCGGCTGACGTTCAACTCCCCGCAACAACCTGGCCGTTGCTGCGAGGCCGCTGGGGCGGAGCCACCCCCCCAGGAAAGGAGGACAAACCCCCTTTACGCGCCGCAGGGCGGGTTACGATGGAGAGCCAGGGGCCGAAGTCCATCTGATCCCACGCAACAGAGGGCAAAACCGCAAGGTGCTGACGAAATGTTTTTCATAGCGCCACCAACCCAGGCCACCATAAATATGACATGCAGTCCAAGTGGTGTCCTGGTAACAAAACAGCGCCACGCAGCCCGCACCCCAACCTCGCTCTCCAAAATAGCGAACCCCAAACCCAATTCCCAATGTCTTAGGAATTTCCCATAACGGAACTTTACATCATCGCCACCCGAGTCCTACCCCCCCTTGTGCCCCAAGGGAAGCGCATCCCCCCCAAGGGCCAAAGGGGAATATCTTGCGCGAGTGCGCAGGGGAAAGGGGGGGCACAGCCCCCAATGAGGAA
This sequence comes from Pelobates fuscus, assembly GCF_036172605.1. Taxonomy (NCBI): domain Eukaryota; kingdom Metazoa; phylum Chordata; class Amphibia; order Anura; family Pelobatidae; genus Pelobates; species Pelobates fuscus. The sequence goes on from NC_086317.1 coordinate 455,301,664, forward strand.
GAGGCCCAACTCCCCTCCAATTGCCGCGCTGAGGACCGAGCGCACTGGCCCCCACGTCGCGCCAGGAGAGTACTACACTGAGCGCGGCTGACCGTACTCTTTGATTTTTTTGATTTTTTTTTGTGTTTAGGTCTTAGAAAATTATTATTATTAATTTTACATTTTTTTTTATAAATAAACCCAACATGTACCAGCGTAGCGCAGGCGCCCCAGCCAGCGCAGGAAAACATTACTCACCTGACCAGGGAGCACACACCGCCCGCAGACCCCGCCCGGGCAAAAGAGGGAGGGGAGGGCCGGTACAAGTATAGCCCCTGAGGGGGATCCAGAACCCCTCCCCACCCGGCTGCAGCGGCCGAGAGCCACCCCGCGTGCCCCGCAGGGGGCCCACTTACCACTGCCGGCCGGGAGGGGAGGACCCCGGGCAGCATCCATACACCGCCCAGGTCGATTGCCAAACTTCCGCCCCCCCACTACCTCCAGGGAGGGGCGCGGCCCACAGCAGATGCCGCCGCCTGGACAGCAGGGGTGGCGAAAGGACCCGGCGCGGAGCAGGACACGCGCCACATGGTCCAGGCACGCGGCCCTGTTCAAGACTTGGGCCCGGGCTGCAGATCCTGTACCAGGCCCGAGGAGGAGAGTTGGGGCTCACAGAGCCCGAGGGCGGGAGCCCAGGGAGGGAGACACATGGAGGGTGCCATGAAGGGTGACCAGGGAGGGGAGTCCATGAAGGGTGACCAGGGAGGGAGTCCATGAAGGGGAGTCACAGGGGGAGCCAGACCGCTGGGGAGGGGAACCTCACCGCCAGGCTGCTGGGGAAGGAGGAGGCCACCGTCTGCAGCACCATCACCAGCCCTGAGGGCAGACAGAATGTCTGTAACAACCAGGATCCAGCATCCAGGGCCCCAGGCAGAAAATCCAGCAAGCCCAGCAAGAGGAGAGGCAGGAAAACTTGTTGCTGGCCCGGCTCCTAAGTGGCACTGAGGTCAGTCTGATCTGTCACCACCCACTTCCTCACATCTCACACTCCCACATGTAGCATATAGCCAATCATGCATCATCCATCCCACACTCATACATGTGCCCCTGTCCGTTAAGCTGCGCACTCTCCCTGGGGCCTGTCTCACTGGTGTCCTCTGACTTGCAGCTGACTACTGAAATGAAATCTCTATGTGCTATTGGGTTCTGACTCTTCTATCATTTTTCATTCTATCATGAAGTCAATACACAGTACAACTTTTCTTTTTTTCCCCTGTCCTTTCTGGTGTCTGGAAGTTATACACTTAGATTTGGAATTTCTGTACAATGGCCCAAGGTTCAGATCTATCACTAGTTACCCTATACATTGAATATTACGGATCCCGGGGTTATGATTTGAAAGATTTATCCTTCATGTATTTTCTTCGTATTAGAGTAGAATTTCTTCTGACATTTTTCCTGCCTACTTTATTTAGTTTTAGAAAGCTACTCCTTTAATAATTTTCGCTATACCACTGCAGTGCAGGGGTAAAAAAAGATCACCCGTATTGAGGATGTTTTACTACTTCCTCCAGGAGCTATTTCCTGCATTGCATTTCATTTATTTAGGAATATTTCCTGTTATTGAAAATCTAAAGTTGCTGATCAGCATCCTCCGGAGTACATGTAATTATCTGAGTAGGTATAGTGTGAATGTCCCATTGATTACTCCATTGGCTTTTTGTTCATTAGGTTTTTGTATCTGTCCCTACCACTATATATACTGCTTTGACATTGCCCATTGGTTAATGCTGCCATATTTTACCGAGGATTAAGGAAAACAGTTTCCAGACCTTCTGTAATTTTCTTTTTCCTGATCGTTCAACATGTCAACATTACTTCTCCACCTTTCTTCTGTGTGGGCTTTGTAGTTGGTTATGAAGAATGCATGATAGGGAAGGATCTTCTACTATTTATACTAATGTCATGGTTCTGTTTACTGTCCTTTCTTCTACATGGATTAAGCTATTGGCTAATGCTGCCAAGGTAATTTGTCAGGAAACGGAAGTTACAGTAATCGTAGCAACAATTTTACTTAAAGGATTACTGCAAGCACCATGATGAACCTGTCAGAGATTGGAAGTGGTCATTATATTTGCATGCTTCCCAAGGGGACAGTCCCGATTTTGGTGTGGTCCTGCTTTCCTGCTTTAGTTCCCTTGTGTTCCGCATCCGGGGATACCAGGGAACTATCCTGGGCAGCACAGTGCGACTGCATCAATGAACGCGCATGTGCTGTGCCTCTGTGCACTAGAATCATGCATCAGAAGTGCTCTGTCCTGATAGCTGGAGGCCGGCGAGGCTACATGTGAGGTGGCAGGCCCACCCCTGAATGTACCAATAGAGGAGCAGAGGCAATGGCCTTTTTTAGGGTATCAAAGGCTTCCAATGCATCTTGTTACCAATGTTTGTGATTGACTTCTTTCTTAGTCATATTAGTAATCTGAGCAATAATAGATGAGAATCCCTTAATGAGCCTTCTGTAATAATTAGAAAAGTCTATAAACCTTTGTATGGCCTTCAGTCCGGTAAGTATAGGCCATTGAAGTATGGGTTCAAGTTTAGTCGGATCCATAGCAAATCCTTTTTCAGATATTATGTATCCCAGAAAAGCATTTTTCTTATTTACAGTACAGGCCGTTGTGTAGGAGTCTGGTCAAAACCTGCTTAACATGAATATGATGCGTCTCCTTGTCTTTCGAATAAATTAAAATATCATCTAGGTAAACGATAGCACATTTATGTAAGAAGTCCCTTAGTACATCATTAATTAGATCCTGGAAGACAGCAGGAGCATTGCATAACCGGAAAGGCATAACGTTATACTCATAATGTCCATAACGGGTATTGAGAGCTGTCTTCCATTCATCTTCCTGACATATTATGACTAAATTATAAGTTCTTCAAAGGTTCAACTTGGTGAAAATGGTAACCCATTTTAGTCTATCGAATAGCTGAGATATTAAGGGTATGGGATATGTATTTCTGACTGTAATCTTGTTAAGAACATGGTAATTGATACAAGGTCTTAAATTGCCTTCTTTTTTGAAAAAAAAAAGCTGCTCTTGCTGGGGATGAAGACTTCCTGATAAACCTTTTCTTAATGTTTTATTTTATATATTCCTACAAATCTATGTTCTCCTTAGCAGAAAGGGGATACACCATACCTCTAGGTGGCATAGTGCCAGGCAATAGATCAATAGCACAGTTAAAGACTCTATGAGGAGGCAGGGACTCGGCCTTTCCTACCGCAATACATGCACAGACCTGTATTGTCTTTCTGCCTCTGATAACCTAGTCACCCCTAGTTGCATAGTCAGCTGGGTTAAAAAAAAAGGGTGCTAATCTTATTGCTGCCCTTCTGGGTGTTCATTCTACGTCTTAGCCTTTCATCTATATGAGACATATAGGTGATAAGTTCCTCTAGTTCTCTGGTAGCAACTTCGTCAAGAAGACTATCAGAAAGACCATTGAGAAACACATCCACATAAGCTTGGTTATTCCAACCCAATTCTGGGATCTAAATTCAAGGGCGTACTCAACCAGAGAACGATTCCCTTGTCTTATACGTAAAAGGATTCTTGCTGCATTTGCTTTTCTACACGGAGGATCAAATGTTCTCCTAAAAACTTTGAGAAAGGCATCATAGTTATAGACTATAGTATTATCATTTTCCCACAAAGGGTTAGCCCAAGTCAAGGCCTTATCTATAAGCAGGGTGATGATAAATCCTATATTGGCTCTATCTGTGGGATAGGCTCTAGGTTGTAGTTCAAACAGAATGCTTACTTGGTTCAAAAAACCACAGCAAGCTTTAGGTGCTCTACCATAGCGTAACGGTGAAGTCACGTGTGTACTGACACCATACGGAGTTACTTCCAACCCAGTCCTTTTTTGAGGTTTTCATAGGCAAAGTTGGTGGACGTGTCATCAAGCTTTGTAAGGCAAGGGCAATTTGGTCCATGCGGTAGTCAATTTCCTCAAATCTATTATCATATGTAGCCCCTTGAGGGCTAGTACCTGTAGTGTCCAAGGCCCTGTTGTACTGTCACGATACCCAGTGACCCAACACGCAGTGTATATATGAGAATAGTGTAGGCAATGTTTACCAGTCCTTAGAATGGCCAGAGTTATATGTTGTTAGAATAAGATTGGTCAGGGACAAGCCGAGTCAGGGAAGCGAGAAATTAGGGAACTGAAAAAAGCGATAGCCGAGTCACAGGAGAACAGAACAGAGAATAGTCAGAAGGAAGCCAAGATCAAAACACCAGAAAATACACAGAATATAACGCACTCTTGGGAAAGGTAAAACAGAAACCACAACAGGGCAATGGTCCTTTCCCTAAGTGCCCTTTTTATATCCTATACCTTTAATCTATAGTCACGCCCCCAAAACGTTCGAATTCAAACGTTTTGGTGAGCCGTGACATCATTGACGTCATGACATCGGTGCATACTTGCCGTGTCATAATTAGCAGCTGAGCTACAGCGGCTGGCGTCGGAACAGCTAGAGAGATGAGAGGGACTGTGGGAAGGGTCACTCTCCCCTTCATGGAGCTCTCTAGGCAGCGTCACACAAGATACTGTGACAAATGTACTCTTCTTGGAAATTCTAGGTGAATGCCTGATACTTCTTGGTAAGTTGGTATATGACTTAGAGCTAAAAATTATCATATACAGATGGAAAAAAAATAGTTACGTGAAAGCGCAATAAGTAAATAAGTAAATAAGTAATAATAATAAAAAAAATATCTATTGTACACTATGCAAAAAGATAAACAATATGTAACAAAATAATAAACAGAAAGAAATCCCAGGGCAGCCAAAAGGTTAAATAGGGTCAACTCACAGACAGCAAGTAGAGTCATAAAAAAAGCTCAACGCGTTTGACACCACACAGGTGTCCATACTCACAAACAATACATTCATTTTATTCGTTTTTCTCAGGTTTGAGTTGAGAGCTTTTTTTTTTCTTTTTTCTGTGTAGTTATCCTACAGATACAAAAACATGTTTTGGGTTTTATATTTATTTTTATTTTGTGACTCAAACCTAATAGTGTTGCTTTCCATCGTTGTTTATTTCATCGTCAACTTTCATAAAAACAACGAAATATACTTAAATATAAAGACTCTCCCTCTTGTGTCTGATGCTCTCATTTTTTTTTTTTTTTCAAACACCCTCAATGTCCTCTCAGTGTTTCAAATAGCCGAGACTTTCTGTCTACTAAATTGCGAGTGCAAAGGAAATGCAAATAAGTCTCAGAGTTCGTCGGGCTTGTTTTGCTAGGATACAACCGTAGCTCGGATGATTGTATCCGCCTTTTGATTGGCTCTTTTCTTCCATGCTGCTGACATCACTCTGTTGCTGGGTGGAATGTTTCAGCAGGCCTCCACAGTTGTTCCTCTTCTTAGTTAAATGTGTTAAAAGAAGCTAGGAACGGCTCATGTTTGTTTGCAGTAAAAGCAAATGACATAAACGGCCTCAACAAAAACACATAGCTGATGATTTTTAAATCTTTTAACTCGTAATGCTCTTTGTAGCAATGTCTTCGGGTTTTGGAGTGTTTATTTTAATGCAGTATACTTTTTGTAATTTAATATATAGGTATAGATAGATAGATAGATTTTTCTGATCATCTTTATTATCATGGAGATGTCTTGTTGGAATAACTGGAGACAAGAAAACATTGTGAAATCTGGTTGATACAATATTTAGTTAAAACATAAACATTTTTTAGAATTGGGGAACATTTTTACTGGTTGTAATTTCTGGTTTTACTGGTTGCTATGTCATACGGTATGTATTGTTTATGTTCTAGAATTTAATAAATAGTTATAGTCAACAGTGTATAAATATGGTCTGCCTGAGGTTAATGAGAGTTACAGCAACACAGCATGTCACAGTGGTTTCGTGATCTTCAGACACGTGACACGCGATAGAAGACGTATACTATCCACATGCCTGAAGAAGATTAAGTATAACACCTTGATCTAAAATGAACTTGTGACTTTGTCATTTGCGATATGAATTCCCGAGGCTTTTCAGACTTTGGTAATACTGACATACAACATCAGGAGAGAATTAGGGCTCAACAAATCTGTGTGGCATAGAGAAAGGAGAAGAATACAGGTATAAGGATAAATCAATATCTGTGTTTAAATTAAACATTCTATTTTTTGTATTTTTTTTTTATAGTTTGCTTAGTATTTTTTCTCTAATTCTCCATCACATGACATTATGATCGAAACCCTAGATAAAAAGGAATGTTGACGCATCAAGAAATGCGATACTGGATCCTTGAGTTAGTTGTCTTTTGTTTTGTAAGTCATTTATAAACACTATTATTGTACGTATTGCTTTTCAGAGATGAACTATGTATTGAAATGTTTATCAGTGTGTGAAGCTTCTTTTTGTATATATCTAATACAAGGGATTTGCTGGCCCTGCTTTGGCTACGCTGTGTCCCTTCCTCTTTTAAAGGGACACGGTAGTCACCTGAATCACTACAGCTTAATGTAGTGGTTCTGGTGTCTATAGCCTGTGCCTGCAGGCTGAGCACTGTAAAGGCTTCCTTTTCAAAGTAAATTGCTGGCTAGTTACACCTCTAGTGGCAGTCAGAGGGCCACTAGAGGTGCTTCCTAGTCCAGTGCTGCGCAGCTGAACATTCCCCACAGAGATGCATTGATTTAATGTATCTCTATGAGGAGATACTGATTGGTGCAGCGCAGCATATAGTCTCCCACTGGTTTCAAGATTCAAGATTGATGATCTCAGCGAAGGAGGTGGAGCCAGTCTTGCCGCGGCTTGGGAGAATAGCTGAGTAAAATCACCCTTTCAGTGCAATTGGAACAGACCCGGTCACCTAAACAGTTACACCAACACTATAGTGTCAGGAATACATGTTTGTGTTCCATACACTGAATTGTTCCTTTAAAGGGACACTAGAGTCACTAGAGTCACCAGAACATGTACATACATGGGACATTGTGTCTCTCTCATTGTGACTCTCCCTTGTACCTTGCCCTGCATATTTTATGTGAGAGGGACAAAGTTGAAGGTATGCACCAGAACAACTTTTTTTTATTTTTTTTTATTCTTTATTTATGTTGTGCACATGTTAACAGATAAATTTGGTATTGGCTTTTTACCGGGGGTCCGTTTAGCTCTGCTTCCCACCTCCGCTACAGTTGACAGAGAGCCAGAAAACCCTGCTCTACATCTTCAATTAGCTAAGTTTTCAGACAATAAGCTTATCTAATTTGGGGTAACCACTTGAAGCATTCATTGTTTTGTGCTATTTAAATTGCTTTTGTTTGATTTCGACATTGCAAACAGCTGAAAGTGTACATTTTGACAATAAGTATGATTTTCCATGGGGTTGAATAATTTTGATTACAACTGTATAATGTATCAAGTGAACAGTCAGTTATTGAATTTCAGGTGTTGGAAGCAGGAAAAATGGGCAAATGAAAAGATCTGATTGACTTTGACAAGAGCCAAGCAGTAATGTCTAGGTGGGTCAGAACGGCAAGTTTTTTGGGGTGTTGCCGTTAAAACGGCAAGTTTTCTGGGGTGTTATTTCTGGTATGCAGTGGTTAGTACCTACCAAAAGTGGTGCAAGGAAAGACAAGTGGTGAACCCGCATCACAGTCATGGGTGTCCAAGGCTCATTAATGCTCATGGGGAGCGAAAGCTTAACCACCTGGTTTAAGCAAAATTAAAGCGGCACTGTCATGCCAAATCCCGTTTTTTTTTTTAACCCCCCTCCCGCCTCCACTACATCCAATCGACCCCCTAGTCACCCCCAAATGCCCCTAAGCCCCCCACAATACCTATTTTTTATTCTTTATTTTCTGCCCCGATCTTTATTCAGGGCGCCGCCATCTTTGTGTGGGTAGGTGAAGTCCCTGTGGGACACGTCATCTGCCCACACTACACAGACTGTGAGATTCCCGCACATGCCCAGTGAAACACCCGGACATGCGAACGGGAATTTCACCTATTCATTCATTCATCAGACAGACGAATGAATAGAAAAAATCAAACGAACAAACAAACACCGAATATCAGTGTTCGTTTGTTTGTTCGGTTTATTACAAGGAGGGAGCTACCGGCGTGCAGCTCCCTCCTTGTAATATGTAAAGACAGAAGCGGCAGGGAGCTGTGCTCCCCACCACTTCATAAGCCCCCCAGGTCCCCCCCTTTACTCTATGGGGGTCAATATGACCCCCATAATAGCATAAGGGAGATTACAATCTCCCCAATGCCCCTACTCGCTATACCGTGAGTAGGGGCATGTCCACTAAACAGTGAGCAGCCTGTGGCTGCTCATTGTAAAAAAAAAATGGTAATAAGGGGGGGGACCTACTGTCCTCCCCCGCCGGCCCCCACCCCTGGGCGGCGGGTGGGGGCCATAGTAGTAATGAGGGGGGGGCTACTGTCCTCCCTCCCTGCCCCCACCCCTGGGCGGCGTGTGGGGGCCATAATGGTAATGAGAGGGGGGGGAGACCTACTGTCCTCCCCCCAGGCCCCCACCCCTGGGCGGCGGGTGGGGGCCATAATGGTAATGAGGGGGGGGACCTATTTTCTTCCCCCCCGGCCCCCACCCCTGGGCGGCGGGTGGGGGCCATAATGGTAATAAGGGGGGGGACCTACTGTCCTCCCCCCCGGCCCCCACCCCTGGGTGGCGGGTGGGGGCCATAATGATAATGGGGGGGACCTACTGTCCTCCCCCCGCACCCACCCCTGGGCGGCGGGTAGGGGCACTAAGTCAATCCCCCCCCCACCCCCCATCAAAGTGACTAGGGGTCCCCAAGCCCCTAGTCACCCACCCCCCACCCAAATAAAAATGCCCCTACCTACCCCCCTCACCCTTAAAAATAGTGAGGGGGGAATAAAATTGCTAACCTGTAAAGTAAAATTAAACTTACCATTCGACGTCTTCTTTTTTCTAAAATCTTCATTTTTCAGCCCCAAAAAAGGGCAAATAAAAAACCATCATACCCGTCGAACTAAAAATAAAAAAAACCCGAGCGCAAAAAAAAAACCCGACGGAAAATAAAAAAAATAAAAAAAATAATCCATCTTCACCCATGGAGGGCTCCGCGCAGACTGAGCTCCGCAGGTTGGGGGAAGGCTTATAAAGCCTTGCCCCGCCCTGCAATTAGGCTAAGAACACTCTGATTGGTGGGTTTAAGCCAATCAGAGTGTTATTTGTCATTTTACATGTGTGGGAAAGTTCTTTGGAATTTTCCCACGCTTGTAAAATGACACAGAGCACTGTGATTGGATGGATTTCAAGCCATCCAATCACAGTGCTCTGTGTCATTTTACAAGCGTGGGAAAGTTCTTTGGAATTTTCCCACGCTTGTAAAATGACACAGAGCACTGTGATTGGATGGATTTCAAGCCATCCTATCACAGTGCTCTGTGTCATTTTACAAGCGTGGGAAAGTTCTTTGGAATTTTCCCACGCTTGTAAAATGACACAGAGCACTGTGATTGGATGGCTTGAAATCCATCCAATCACAGTGCTCTGTGTCATTTTACACAGCGTGGGAAAGTTCTTTGGAATTTTCCCACGCTTGTAAAATGACACAGAGCACTGTGATTGGATGGATTTCAAGCCATCCAATCACAGTGCTCTGTGTCATTTTACAAGCATGGGGAAGTTCTTTGGAATTTTCCCACGCTTGTAAAATGACACAGAGCACTGTGATTGGATGGAGAAGAGGAAGAGATTGAGGAAAGGTAAGTTCAGCATGAAAGTGCCGCTTTAAAAGCTACTGTAGCTCATATTGCTGAAAAACTTAAAGCTGGCCATGATAGACAGGTGTCAGAACACACAGTGCATTGCAGCTTTCTGCGTTTGGAGCTGCTCCGCCACAGGCTGGTCAGAGTGCCCATGATAACCCCAGTCTCACTCCAAAAGCTCCTTCATTGGGGATGTGATCACAGAATTGGACCATGGAGTAATTGAAGAAGATTGCCTGTTAGGATGAATTATGTTTTCTTTTAGATCAAGTGGATGTCTGGCTATGTGTGGATCATTTGCCAGGGGAAGAGATGGCAGCATGATGCACTATGGGAAGAAAGCAGGCCAGCGGAGGCAGTGTTATTTTCTGGGCAATGTTCTGGATCTTTGGGTCCTGTCATTCATGTGGATGTTACTTTGACACGTACCACCTACTTCGAGATTGTTGCAGAACACATACACCCCTTCATGTCAATGGTGTTCCCTGATGGCAGTGGCCTCTTTCAGCAAGATAATGCACCCTGTCACACTGCAAAAACAGTTCAGGAATGGTATGAGGAGCATGACAAATCCCCCAGATCTCTGATTGAGCATCTGTGAAAAGTACTTGAGCAACAAATCCAATCCATGGAGGCACCACCTGGCAAATTTCAGGATTTCAAGGATCCGCTGCTGAAGTCTTGGTGCCACATACTAGAGGACACATTCAGAGGTCTTGTGCAGTCCATGCTGTGGTGTATTACCAACTCTATAAATTATTATGTACGCATACACATATAAACTCTGGTCCGTCTACTTTAACAAATATTTATTCAGAGACAAAACAAAACAACATACAAATAATGACACATAATCTAACTAACTATACCAACAACAGCAACAACAATCTAACTAACAATAACAACTAAATCTTATAAAATCACCAGATCCCACTCACAGTTCACCATGATAAAAATTAGCCCATGTCTGCTCAGTAGCACAGCCAAGAAGGAACAGGAAGGAATGGGGATAGGGGGGAGTGGTTATCTTTTTTCTGACCTGTAAAGGTATTGAATTACCATATCAAAGGATAAAGCTTATCCCAGTGTGAGAAAGGCATACATGAGCTTGGTCACATGACCCCTGGTCACCATATTAGTTTGATGACAGAATGTCACCACACATGCCTCGATGCATCAGAGCAGTTTTTGCAGCATGAGGGGGACCTACATGGTATTAGGCAGGTGGCTTTAATGTTTTGGCTGATCAGTTTATATGCAACCACTTGCACTTACTGGTCCAAGGTTAAAAAAGGAGAAGGGAAGCGGCAGTAGATATGGCTAGAAGCAGAGATGGGTTGGCAATATTTGACTTAGGGGCAAGTACAAATAATTTGGCTTTTTTTTCTCCCAAAGAACTCAGATCTCCATGTAGATGGTCCTACTCACATGGAGCGTGTGATATGACAGAGTTTGGATGCTGGAGTTGCATGGTGTAACATTATATATCTCTGCCACCTCCATCTGTATTGACTGTACAGTGTAACAAAAACACAGATTCTGTTTCCCATGACTTCATTGCCACACATACCAATTGGTGTGTGTTATAAATGTCGTTAGTACGGGAGTGGAAGACAAGGGGACAGAAGGTTTAGCTGGCTAGGGTGGCATAGGAGGGTATGGCTGGCTGGGGTGGCCTAGGGACTTAGGATACAGCAGGTATGGCCAGCTCGAGTAGGAGAGAAGGGGAGGGTGCAGGAGAAATTGCCTGTTGGCGTGGGAGAGGTCATCGGGACAGGATACATGTCTGACGAGAGAAAAAGCAAAGGACATCAGTGTGAATGGGACATTACAATTTGAGAATAAGTTGATGTACAGATATAATTAGCTACTTCACAATCTTCAGTTCAATGTCCTCAGGGGCCTTAATTCAAAACTGGATCTATATAACTCAATATATCTAATGTATATAGTGGAGAAAAGACTTAGAAGACTTAGACTCGGCGCTGGTGACTTCTCCTTCCCCTGCCGACGTCAACTCCGAATGTGCATGTGCGACCAGAGACATGTGCGCATTCAAACTCAATGCTTTCCCATGGACGTTAGCGTAATCTCAGTGTGATATTCACAGTGAGAATCGTGAAAGCGGCCTCTAGTGGCTGTCAGGTAGAGGCTGGATTAACCCTTAATGTAAACATAGCAGTCTCTCTGAAACTGCTATGTTTTCAGCTGCAGGGTTAAAACAAGGGGGACCTGGCACCCAGACCACTTCATTGAGCGGAAGTAGTCTTGGTGACTATAGTGGTCCTTAAACTGAATATATTGAGTTGCATTTGTAAATGCAATCTCACAACACTGCAAAAAGTCAATTGCACTCCAAGCTAGAAGTAGAGGTGAACATGGAGATCTTCTCAGAAAACCATGAAAGTGAGATGTTAAAAGTGTTGGTGACTTTAATAGTTTCTGGGTATCACCCCTCCGTGCTTTGTCAAACCATATGAGTTCAGTTTGACAAATATCAGGACTCTCTCTAGCCTCCAGAAACAGACTCCACTTTATTGATCACTGATCATTGATAACACCAAAAATAAATGTTCATGTTATTTAAGCCAATTTTGCCCAACTTGGAGAGAAGTGATTTCATGGGAGTGCTGGTGGGGTGGGGGTGTTTAAGGAATGTTTAACCATGTATTTGTTTAACAGAGATAAAGAGTGAATCTGTAACACAGGTTCAGTAACACAGCTTTTGTTTAAATTAAGTGAATCTTGGCATTCCATGTGCATATTATGCTACAACTGACTTGTTCATTTTTTCTTCAATGTAAATACACTCCTCTCCCCATCTATTTTCTATACCTCTATCCCCTACCTGATACAAGCAGTTTTGTAGATAATTAAATGGAAAATTTTGTTGCATTTCTTTTTTCAATGTTTACATTGTTAAAGGAACACTATAAGGTCAAGAACATAAACATGTATTCCTCACCCTATAGTGTTAAAACCATTCCCTCCTTCCTTGCCCTCCTAAATATAGTAAAATCTTAATTTTATTCAAGGCTGCAGCTGTCGGCTCTGCCCCTGATCTGCCTGCTTGGGTGACATCATCAGAAGTGATTCTCTGAGCCAATCACAATGCTTTCCCATAGGATTGGCTGAGACTGTCAAGGGGCAAAACAGGGGCAGATCCAGCACAAGTCAAACACAGCCATGGCCAATCAGCATCTCCTCAATGAGATGCATTGAATCAATGCATCTCTATGAGGAAAGTTCAGTGCATCCATGCAAAGGGTGGAGACACTGAATGTCAGTCACACTGTGCAGCACTGCCCCTGGAAGCACCTCTAGTAGCCATCTGAGAAGTGGCCAGTGGAGTTATTTCTAGGCTGTAATGTAAACACTGCATTTTCTCTGAAAAGACAGTGTTTACTGCAAAAAGCCTGAAGGGAATGATTATACTCAGAAAAATACAATAAGCTGTAGTTGTTCTGGTGACTTGAGTGTCCTTTTAAAGGTCATGAATTGGTATTGCTTCAGAAAACATACAACTTTATAGGCAAACAATCCTCAGTCCCATGGCTTTTTGAAAAAAAAAATTATATAATTTTTTTGCAGTGCATAGTGAATGATACAAGCAGGTCTGAGGTGTGCCAAAAGCAGTCCACAGGCTTTTCCTCGGGCAACATGTGGGATATTTGTTTAACAGGCACATTTTTATATTTTAAGCAGGCTTTGTTTAATAGATCATTATACAGGCTAAGAAACAATATAACTTGCAATAACAGAAGATTAATTCTAGATATCGAGACGTTGCTAGTCTGGCTTGCAGTGCTAACACAGCTTGGGTGAGCATTCATTCTAGTGTGTTGTCGTAGATAGTGCTATGGCTAAACAGCAGAGAACAGCACACAATCTGCACTAGTGCGTAGGGGCCTTTAGTGTTTCGTAAACGGGCTAGGGAGGAAGGCAGATAGGGTGCCAGTGGCTACTAGGCTAGGAACATGTAGAGACATATTAGAGTTACTTATATTTCAGGAGATATCCCCGTATGTTTAAAGCTATTACAATGCTGTAAAATGGGAGGCTTCTCTGAACCTGAAGCAAATTAAAGAAAACAACAAAGATTCAAAACTGTTATGTCTTAGCGTTAAATTATCCAGGCATGTGCCTTTTAATGAAAAAATGCCAAGCAGTGAGTCTGACATGCCTTAATATTTAGTCCCCATAGGCAGCCCCTTTGTGACCACGGCTACCCCCGGCGGCAGTCCCAATGTTTCCCATCGATAGGTATAGTCACCAAAAGTCCAATGAGTCCTGTCAGATGGCCCTTCTCAGCCGATGCCCCCACATGGCAGAAGGTGTGCAAGCCTTCCGGTGAGCTGTCGCAGGGCATTTCCAGCAGGTACTTCCATCGGTGATGCAGCCGGGAGCTGTTCCAACGCGTCCCGGGGTTGCGGCCCGTGGGTCTGGTCAGCATCGTAGCAGGCTTTGTGAGTATCATGAGGGTTTACGCTGTGATGGTTCAGAGTTGTTAGTGCCGCTGATTGCTAGGTTGGACAGATGTGTCGGTTGGTCCTATTCTGAGGCTTGGGTTCATGAGCGTTGCTGTCCGAGGGCCCCGGCGCCGTTTCCCGCCATGTTGATCCTCAGCTTCATTTCCATCTGGAGGCCACTAGGGAGTTACTAGGTGGGTACTCTCACAGGTGGCATCGGGTAGCCGGGCGTATCCACGCCTTTACTTCTCTCACCGCTAGCTTGTAGGTCTGTCTGCTGTTTTTGAGCTTCGCCCAAAGATAGGTGCATAGTCGGCCAACAAACTCCAGTGTGTGTCTGGGCGGCTTAATAGGTGTTCGCTGGGTCATAGGCTGCTTCTGAGCCGCCATCTTGGCTGGACTTGGTTTGTCTCGTTTGGCTGGAGGTTTAGTCGCTTGGTTAGGCGGTAATGTGGGGGTGATTGCCCCCAGTGAGGACTGGGATGTCCCCCACCGGTCTAGAGGAGGGGTAGCAGGGCTGTAGTAGACACTTGCTTGTGTGCTCGTCCCATGCCGGGAGATCGGCCGCCTCTCCCGGACCTCGGGCTTTGCTCTGATTTAGGCCGCATGGCCGATGGAGGTTTTTCCTCGGTGCACCGGTGCCGGACAGGTACCCTTTCGTTTGTCATGTTGCTCTGTGTCTATTCCCGGTCACTGTGTGCCTCCAACGTAATAATGTCGCTCGGTTTCAACTCATATTTGCCATTTGTTGCAAGAGCTCCTAGGACATGTGACTGGCCATCTCGGCTGTCAGGCTCCGCCCCCGTCCCATGGCTTTTTAAAAAAATAATTTCTCTTAAGTAATATTATTTTATTTTGCAGGCTGATTTTTGCCTTTTAGAAACTTTTTGTTTTATATCACATCTCCATAAACGTCCATGACGCTCCAATCAGCTGTAGGATAAACTTTGTGGCTGCATTCTAGAACCCTGTGTAGGGTGAAGGAGTGAGAAAAGGTTCTGAGTACACTAAAGGCATTCCTTGCACGGAAATACAATCATGTTCCTTATCAAAAGCATTAACAGATTATTTCAAAATGTTTGTCTATTTTTGTCATACCAAGTATATGTGACAAAATTCTACTTCCGTCTCTTTGCAAAAATGTAACACTCTGTGTTAGCCGTCGATTAGAAAAAAAAAGATTTACATATACAAACTATTCCTCTACACAGTTTGTTTGAATAATTATCTACAAATTTCTGTTAAAAAAAAGGCAAAAAAAACTGCTTTAATCTCATTCCATATTATCTGATATAAGGCTGGCACCAGACTTCAAGACCGTACAGTTGAATGTTTCATAATAATATGGTCTTTTTTTTTATATATGAATTTCCTTTAAGGGAATATATTTGATTTAATCTCCCTTCCTAAAATACAGGCCAATGTTACAAAGGAAACAAGTAAATTCTCCAGCAGATATCATTTTTATGTTTTCTAAAGAAAGAAAGGAAGGAAGTAATGCGAGTCACTGAGTGCAATATTGTACAAAAATCGAGCTCTGCAGACCCGACATAACTCAAATGTTACTTTTCAGAAGATTCAGTCAGTGCACTATATATTGCTATTTAAAGTAACACACCAAGCACTATACGCACTGCAGAGTGCTAAAGTGGTTATGGTACCAGGAGTGCCCTAGTGCCTCAGAAACCATTTTAGAATGTTTTGACTTCTTACCTGATTCCTGTATTTCTTCCTCCTGTCTTCTAAGCCGTCAGCTAATCACTCTCGGCCAGTGAGCTTGTGGTGGAATCTCGGTAAAAATAAATTTAGTAGGCCGAGATTACCACGTGGCATGTGTACGTGCATATGCTGACGTATCGATCAGTTGGTTGCACGAGGCAAGATACGATCAGTAGTGTACGGAGCATGTGCAAGAATACAGGATATAGTATTCCCCTCCTCCATTGTGCTGGACAAGCCATGCGGTCAAGCAGGAAGTTAATTCTTATTTGTATTGATTGGTCAAGAGAATGTGCGGGTGGAGCTTAATATGGGAGGAGTTATGTGCCTATATAAGGAGCTTGCACTATTGTCCGGGGCTCAGAACTTGCTGTATTTTGGTGACATTAGTCCCTCTGAGTCCCGATCGGTGATCCAATAAAGAATCTCTTCCTTCCTGAAGAAACCTGTGTCCATCTCTCTGTGCTTGGCTTCCGTCAGTTTCTCCGGTATCATTTGGTGCATTGGCCGGGAAGCTCATCGTTCAACGGTAGCTGAGAGGCAGAGGCGTGAGACGGTCTATCTTTGCCCACGTTCTCTACGGCTGCACCCCTGAACTTCTGCGTGGACCTCCCTTCGTCTCGGCGCCACTGGTCTGTTGTCCAGGAGATCATCAGCCTCTGCGTAAGAAGTGCTGGGGTGTCCCCGTCGATGAGTGTGAACTCAGGTTCAGGAACGAGGAGGTAAGACAACTGCTGTTTTAGACGGCAGATCCACTAGGGGTATACCGATTGTGCGGTAGGCCCAAAAGGGGTTTAAATCTGTGTATGGAATCTGCCCCCTCTGTCGGAGGGAAGGAGCGAAGGCGCACCGCTCAATCGAACGCTCTTTAGTAAGACCGTTTGATTTGGTTTGGAGTCAGGCGGGGTCCTGTGTAAATAGCCCTAGCCGGACACCGGTGTCTTGTCTAGACTAGCGTTCTAGGGTGTATATTTTGTTCGCTAGGTCGGAGGGACCGGGAGACTAAGCGGCGTCTGTGTAAATTCGGTTCGCTAGATCTCAACCTATCTTGGCTAAGTGGGAAGGCGTGTAAATTTGGAACCCACTAGATTTTTGATAGAGTAAATAGACTAAGAGGGTTCTGTTGTAAATTCCACCCTCAAGTTCGCTATATGTGGTGCTTGGGCAGTGTGGCTAACCAAAACGGGTGTACATAGTTTTAGGTAGTCCATTCAAGGTACTGGCCAATAGTTTAGCTGGGATTGTATATGTGTTAAAGATTGTTAGTAAAGTGTATATCTTGTTAGATAGCGCGAGCTCAGCCGTCTAGCGAGAGTGTTAATAGTGTGTTGCTGTATCATAGTGCACGGTACCATAACCCTGTATATTTACTGACACTGTATATAAGTACTAATCATTGTCGTCTATTGCATGTTTAACACCATAACCACTAATAATTGTATTGTGACCTTAAATTGTGCTTTGACCTATGCTAACCGTACTGTAACCGCTATTTGTAA
Source organism: Pelobates fuscus (assembly GCF_036172605.1). NCBI lineage: Eukaryota > Metazoa > Chordata > Amphibia > Anura > Pelobatidae > Pelobates > Pelobates fuscus. Next base: position 455,319,123 of record NC_086317.1, read on the forward strand.
AAGACGATGTTACTGGGGTGTGTTATAGATGGGTAATTCGTATATAGAGAATTCTAGCGTGGGTGACTATATAGTTTCGCCAAAGGGCATAATATTGATTATTTAGTGACTGGTGTAACAGCTGTGTGTGTACGGGAATTCCCTGAGTGTTTATTGTGTTATTGTGTACGTTTCACTTGGTAACCGTACCACGTGGTGCTGTTGCCAGAGGAAACGGGTGTGACTGTTGAATAGAACGTGTGCATAGTATTCGTTGTCAACGACGTTCCATTGATAAGTATGGGCGCGTCAGAGTCAACGATTTTGGATCCCTTAGGTTGTATGGTAAAGCATTTTAAAAAGGAATTTAAAACATGTGATTTTGGGGTTAAAATGTCTCCTGTACGTTTGGTCACTTTGTGCACTAGGGAGTGGCCTATTTTGGTTGCGGCATGGCCGCCACGTGGTAGTTTGGATCCAACCCTGATACAGCGTGTACACGTGGCTGTGTCAGGTAGGCCTGAACTTTATGGACAGTTTCCATATATTGATTGTTGTAGACAGGCCGTAAACGACTCGCCAAAATGGATTCAGATATGCCACGAGGAGCAATGTCGCCTCATGGTGGCCAGGACTTGTTTGTCCACTAGGACTGTGGTTAGGCCCATTTTGGACACGCCCCCTGAGTCCGAGATCCCTTTGCCGCCCCCTTACTTCCCTATAGGAAGAGGTGACGCGAGTGCAGGAAGTTCTATACCCCTCCCCTCATTGCCCTCATCCACTTCCGCTTCCTCCTCCAGTACAGAATCCACCCCCCCTCGTATTAAACCTCCCCTTCCGGAACCAGAACCAACCCCCGTTAGATCTGAATATCCTGATTTGGCGCCACTTCAAACTTCCGGTCAAGCTTCTTCTAGCTCGGCTGGGAGTATTCTATTTACTAGCTTTTCCCAAAATCAAGCTCCCACATCCTCATGCCTTATTTCCCCCCGACTGGAACCCATAACTGACGCCCCTTCACGTAGCCCTATACTAACCAGACAACTGACCGGTACCCAACAACTCAAACATTATCAGATGCCTCTTCGTCTGAATCCTGGGTCAGCCTATCTCGATGCCGCAGGTCAAATGGCACATGCTGACCCAGTCTTCGTATATGTCCCGTTCACGACTACCGATCTCTTGAATTGGAAGACCCACAATTCCTCGTACAGTGAGAAACCACAAGCTATGACCGATCTGTTCACCTCGATAGTTCAGACACATAGTCCGACATGGGCTGATTGCCAGCAGTTATTAATGACATTGTTTAATAATGAGGAAAGGACAAGGATTAACCAAGCGGCCATTAAAGCGCTAGAGGATAGAGCCCGTGCTTTAAATCAAGCCAATCCGGCAGCATGGGCCGCAACACATTACCCTAATACCGATCCCGATTGGAATGTTAATGGCGCAGATATGGTTCAACTCAAAGCCTATAGAGACGCTATAATTGCTGGCATGAAAGCCGGAGGGAAGAAAGCTATTAATATGTCGAAGACAGTTGAGGTGATTCAGAAAAGTGATGAAGCGCCCAGTGTCTTTTATGACCGATTATTGGAGGCATACCGCTTGTATACCCCCTTTAATCCGGAAGACGCTGATAATTCCCGAATGGTAAACTCCGCCTTTGTCAGCCAAGCTTACGGAGATATTAAGCGCAAGCTACAAAAGTTAGAAGGGTTTGCAGGAATGTCTATCACCCAACTAATGGAGGTAGCAAATAAAGTATACATGAACAGGGAAACAGAGACAAAGAAAGAGGAAGAGCGCAAGATGCGTAAAAAGGCTGATATGCTAGCGGTAGCGATCGCAGGCGTAGATAGACGGGGCCCAGATAGAGGCGATAGTAGATGGAATAGGGAGCCTTTGAGTAGGAATCAGTGCGCGTATTGCAAGGAAGAAGGGCATTGGAGAAACGAGTGTCCGCAAAGAGAGCAGTACGAGAGAGACCCACCCAGGGCAGGTTACGGAAACTTTAGAGGCAGAGCGAGAGGTAGAGGAGGCCCCGGAGGGAGCAATGGTAATAGAGGAAGTAATGGGAACAGAGGAAGTGTAAGGAAAGACAGGTACTATCCAGCAGCGCAAAGGTCCCGCGATAGAGAAGGTAGGGACTTTGTAGGATTGGCTGACACGGTCATGGAGGACTATTGATACCGACCGGGCTCCATCCCCCTTGGTCGAGCGGAGCCTATGGTCGATGTATCAATAGGGGGAAAAAGGAGTGCGTTCATGATCGACACTGGTGCTGAACATTCGGTGGTGACTGACCTAGTTGCTCCTCCATCTGGAAGAACTATTACTGTAATAGGAGCAACTGGAAGAAGTGCTGCAAAACCGGTTCTTAAAAGTCGACTCTGTACATTGGGAGGCCACGTAGTAAAACATCAATTCCTTTATATGCCTGAATGTCCAGTCCAATTGCTGGGACGTGATATGCTATCTAAGTTACAAGCGCAGATTACGTTCCTACCAAATGGAACAACATCCTTAAAGTTTAATGGACCTTCAGGTATTATGACATTATCCGTACCAAAGGAAGAAGAGTGGCGACTTTATACAGCGTTGACTAGCCAAAACCCTAGGAGTGATGAATCCTTATTCAATATACCAGGAGTTTGGGCAGAGAACAACCCACCAGGACTGGCCCGCAATATTCCACCTATTAAAATAGAACTAAAACTTGGGGTTTATCCAGTGAGCCTAAGACAATATCACATCCCGCAGAAGGCTAAGAAGAACATCCAATCTTATCTGGATAAGTTCATACGGTATGGTATCCTAAAATTCTGTACTTCCCCCTGGAACACCCCATTGCTGCCTGTTCAAAAGCCCGGTACAGATGAGTATCGACCTGTACAGGATTTGAGAGCAGTCAATGATGCGGTTGTTAGTATACATCCAGTTGTGCCCAATCCATATAACCTGCTTGCTTTAATTCCGGGCGGGGCTACTTACTTTACAGTCCTAGACCTCAAAGATGCCTTCTTTTGCCTCCGAATTGCCGTAGAAAGCCAATGTATCTTTGCTTTCCAATGGGAAAACGCTGTGACGGGCTCAAAACGCCAAATGACCTGGACAAGACTGCCCCAAGGGTTTAAAAATTCACCTACCCTATTTGGTTCAGCTCTAAGTCAAGATCTACTGGATTTCGAGTCCATCCCAGGAGAGTGTGTATTGTTACAATATGTAGATGACTTGTTGATAGACAAAGGAAATATGTCAGCAAGCAACGCACGATCTACTACACATTCTCTGGAAGGCAGGATACAAGGTGTCTAGAAGGAAGGCTCAGTTGTGTTTGCCAACTGTCAAATATCTGGGATTCCATATCTCTGAAGGTCAAAGAATTATGGGGCCAGAGAGAAAAGAAGCTGTGTGCCAAATACCAATACCCAAGAATAGAAGACAAGTGCGAGAATTCTTGGGGGCAGCAGGCTTCTGTAGGATATGGATTCCCAGCTACGCGATACTGGCAAAACCTCTGTATGCAGCTATCAAAGGTACAGAGCACGACCCCTTCTTATGGACTCAAGAACAGCAAACGGCATTTGAAGATGTGAAGAAGGCTTTGATGAGTGCCCCAGCATTAGGTCTACCTGATCACACACGACCATTCTACCTGTATGTACATGAGCAAAGAAGAATGGCTGCGGGAGTATTGACACAGTACTTGGGATCATGGCAAAGACCTGTTGCCTACATGTCTAAGCAACTGGATGCAGTGGCCAGCGGACTTCCACCTTGTCTAAGAGCCGTAGCTGCAGCCGCCCTGCTGGTAGCTGAAGCCGATAAACTCACTCTGGGTCAAGAACTTTATGTACGAGTCCCACATGCAGTACAGACGTTGTTGGATTACAAAGGAAATCATTGGTTTAGCAACAGCCGTATGACCAAGTATCAAGCAATGTTGTGTGAAAACCCAAGAGTGCATTTAGAGACTGTAAATACCTTAAATCCAGCTACCCTTTTGCCACAACCTACTGAAAGTCAACATGATTGTTTGGAAGTAATGGATGAAGTATTTTCAAGTAGACCAGATCTTCGTGATTTTCCCATCCAGAACCCCGATGTTCAATATTACACGGACGGCAGTAGTTATGTGAAAGAAGGGATCCGCTATGCAGGATATGCAGTAACAACGATAGACAAGGTGATCGAAGCTCGGCCACTGGCAAAAGGAACATCAGCACAAAAGGCAGAATTGATAGCACTGACACGAGCGTTACAATTGGCTGAAGGTTTAAGAGTGAACATCTACACGGACTCCAAGTATGCGTTTTTAACCACTCATGCCCACGGAGCTTTGTATAAAGAAAGAGGACTATTGAATTCAGAAGGCAAAGAAATCAAGTACGCAGCTGAAATCCTACAACTATTGGAAGCAGTGTGGGAGCCGAAAGAAGTCGGTATTATACATTGTCGAGCGCATCTGAGAGGAGATGGTGATGTAACCAAAGGAAATCGGATGGCAGATAGTGCAGCTAAGCGTGCCGCTGAATCGGGAAGACAAGAGTATGTGGGGCATATAGCTGCTCTCATACCAACTCCACTGTCTCAATGGACTCCAGTTTATACAGCTCAAGAAGAGGAGTGGTTAAAGACTGAACCTGGAAAGTATTTGGAGAACAGATGGTATCAGTTAGAAGATGGAAGAATAGTCATTCCAGCATCACTAGCGGTAGAAATTGTCCAAAACTATCACAACAGGACACATTCTGGGAGAGACAGCACAGAAGAATCTCTCAGAAAACATTTCTACATACCAAGATTGTCTAACTTGACTCAGGCCATTGTACGAAGATGTGTAACGTGTGCTAAGAATAATGCAAGGCAAGGACCAGTAAAGCCACCAGGAGTCCAGTTTATGGGGGGACTCCCCATGTCCGATTTACAAATTGACTATACAGTGATGCCTAAATCTGGTGGACATCGCTACCTACTGGTAGTTGTGTGTACCTATTCAGGCTGGGTAGAAGCATGTCCTACTCGTACAGAGAAAGCAGGAGAAGTTGTGAGATTCCTGTTACGAGAAATAATACCCCGATATGGACTACCCTGCTCTATAGGATCGGACAATGGTCCAGCTTTTGTTCATCAGTGCCTACAACAACTGACTCATATGCTTGGTTTAAAGTGGAGGCTTCATACGGCATATAGACCCCAGAGTTCTGGTAAGGTAGAGAGAATGAATAGAACTATTAAGAATCAGTTGGCTAAAATGTGTCAGGAAACCCAACTTAAGTGGAACGTTCTCTTGCCCATAGCTCTATTGCGAATCCGCAGTACACCTACCAGAAGGATGGGCCTCTCTCCTTTTGAAATCATGTATGGGCGACCACCTCCCGTACTTGGTAACTTAAGGGGGGATTTGAGTCAGTTGGAAGAAGGAATTACCCGGCAGCAGGTTGTAGAGTTGGGTAAGACTATGGAGGAGGTACAGAAATGGGTACAAGATAGATTACCTGTGAATATTTATCCCCCAGTTCATAGTTACCACCCAGGAGACCAAGTGTGGATTAAAGAGTGGAATAATGTACCGTTAGGGCCCAAGTCCTTATGTTGTTCTTTTGTCTACCCCTACAGCGATAAAAGTAGCCGAAGTGACTCCGTGGATACATCACTCCAGGGTTAAACCAGCAGCAGTCGATTCTTGGCAAGCTACAGCAGATCCAGAGAATCCCTGCAAGATCCGGTTAAAGCGCACGACTCAGTCGGAGTGACGAGGAACCTTGTGGATTACAAATTTTATTGTTTCAGAGATTTGGTAAGTGAGTGAGAAGGCCATAATAAAGCCTGTCCGCTCACCAACGAGTGTATAAGTCAGGAAAAGTCTCGAAGGGACCCCTGTGAAGACGAGCAGAACTCCATTCCCTGCAGCCCTTACATCCTGGAAGCTGAGGTGCCTTCGCACGGACGAAGACTGAGGATGACGACGAAAGATGTATTCTTAATAATGTTTTTATATGTGTATTTTTATATTCAGGAAGGTAGAGGTACCGACACTCCTAGCTGTGAGGTATGCATTAAGACTACAAGAACAGGTAACCATATTTCCCAAACCCTAATTTGGCATTCGCAATACGAGTGTAAAGGAGATGTATCAAGATGTAGATACTTAAATATAGAATATAGTGTGTGCCATTTAGGAGTAGGAGAACCTAAGTGCTTCAGTCCAGAGTATCAACCTCGTACAATTTGGTTGACTCTCAGGAATGGAGATCCTCAGGGGACCCTAATTAATAAGACGGTATTAGAATCCGTACATTCTTCGGGTGTTCTGCTATTTGATGCGTGTAAGGCGATATCAAGTGGTAGAAAGCCGTGGAATGTATGTGGGGATCTTAGATGGGAGAGGACGTATGGGTCTAACGATAAATATATTTGTCCCAGTAGTAAAAATAAGTATGTGAGTCCTAGATGCCCAAATAGAGATTATAACTTTTGCCCATATTGGTCTTGTGTGGGGTGGGCAACTTGGGGACAGACAGTAGACAAGGACATGATTGTGACTAAGTTGCCTACCAGTCCATATTGTAAGTCTATGGAATGCAATCCAGTCCATATACTTATAAATAACCCCGACAAGTTCTTAGATAAATATGGTAATTTATTTGGGTTTCAAATATATGGGACGGGTTTAGATCCTGGGACAGTATTGTTTATAGGGATAGAGACTGATACTGTATCCTCCCAGACTCATCAAGTATACCATTCCTTTTATGAAGAGATGAGCATAGATAATAAGATCCCCCATAATGCTAAAAACCTGTTTATTGATTTAGCTGAAAGTATTGCCGGTAGTCTTAATGTTACCAACTGCTATGTGTGTGGAGGTACTAACATGGGAGACCAATGGCCTTGGGAAGCAAAGGAGGTAATGTCCGGTTCTGAGGCAGTTGACCAATTAATATCTACACAAGCCGATTATCATATGAGTGTTAGAGGTAAATCTGAGTGGAGATTAAAGACCTCCATCATAGGTTATGTTTGCATAGCAAGGAAAGGAATGATGTATAATACTTCTGTAGGAGAATTAACTTGTCTAGGGCAAAAAGCTTATGATGATGATACAAAGAATACAACTTGGTGGTCGGCTTCAAATGTCTCAGAACCATCTAACCCGTTTGCTAGATACGCCAATTTAAAGGATGTATGGTTTGATTTATCCATCACATCTAACTGGAGAGCCCCGGCAAATTTGTACTGGATCTGTGGTAAGAAAGCCTATTCGGAGTTGCCACAGGACTGGGAAGGGGCATGTGTGTTGGGTAAGTTCAAACCATCCTTCAACTTGTTAACTATCGAAACAGGTGAGACTTTAGGTGTTAAAGTGTATGATGTGAATCATAGGAAGAAAAGGGGACCCATAGAGATAGGCACCTGGGAAGATAATGAATGGCCTCCCCAGCGTATTATAGATTACTATGGGCCAGCCACGTGGGCAGAGGATGGTACCTTTGGTTATAGAACCCCAATTTACATGCTCAACCGTATTATAAGATTACAGGCAGTGGTTGAGATCATTACTAACAAGACATCACAAGCGCTCAATCTTCTAGCGAAGCACAATACCAGGATGAGGACAGCAGTATACCAAAATAGATTAGCCTTGGATTACCTTTTGGCAGTAGAGGGAGGTGTATGTGGGAAGTTTAACCTGAGCAATTGCTGTCTTCAAATAGATGACGAAGGGCAAGCAATAGCTGAGCTTACTAGCCATATGGTTAAACTAGCGCATGTGCCTACACAGGTATGGAAAGGGTATAATCCAAGTAGTTGGTTTGGTAGCTGGTATGAGTGGTTTGGAGGGCTTAAGGCAGTGGTAGGTGGAGTCCTACTAATTTTAATGTTGTGTCTACTCCTGCCGTGTCTTATACCCTTAGTAGTTAGGTCTGTGCAAAGCCTGATAGAAAATATAGCAGAAAGGAAGGCTGCTGCACAGATAATGGCTATATATAAATATAAGGCTCTAGATCAGGGAGAACCAATGCAGGAAGATGAGTGTTGAAGATTCACATCATAGATAAGTCTGGTCTGGTTCAAGGTAACTTGCGGTGTATGCAAACTAAGGTTAAGTGATGCCTCAAGTAATTGTGAAATATCAAGAGGCATCAAAGGGGGGAATGTGGTGGAATCTCGGTAAAAATAAATTTAGTAGGCCGAGATTACCACGTGGCATGTGTACGTGCATATGCTGACGTATCGATCAGTTGGTTGCACGAGGCAAGATACGATCAGTAGTGTACGGAGCATGTGCAAGAATACAGGATATAGTATGCCCCTCCTCCATTGTGCTGGACAAGCCATGCGGTCAAGCAGGAAGTTAATTCTTATTTGTATTGATTGGTCAAGAGAATGTGCGGGTGGAGCTTAATATGGGAGGAGTTATGTGCCTATATAAGGAGCTTGCACTATTGTCCGGGGCTCAGAACTTGCTGTATTTTGGTGACATTAGTCCCTCTGAGTCCCGATCGGTGATCCAATAACCTGTGTCCAATAAGAAACCTGTGTCCATCTCTCTGTGCTTGGCTTCCGTCAGTTTCTCCGGTATCAAGCTAAGCCCTTCACCACGAGGCTCTTAAACCACAATGGGAAAGGCAGGACACAGCGACAAGCAGACCCCAGGTATAACATCAAGTAATTCTGGTATTTGCAGAAAAACATATGATAACAAATAATAAGAATAATAATAATTAATGCCTAAATGTATTCATGACTCTTGGTTCTCATGGTTCTTTCTTGCTTTTTTTAATAGCTACCTGTCATGTACAACTGGTGGAAAGATACAAAGAAGGTGTGGCTATAAGGCGCTTAACACTTATTTGGTGCAAACTTATTTAGTATAGCTGCTATATGCACTTGTAGTGGATACTCCAAAACCACTATAATATTGAAACCAAAAAAAAAACCAGAATACCAAGCAGTGAGTTTAGAGTGTAAAAAACATCAAACCAACACTTGATATAGGTGCAGCACTTTTTAAGCGCTGCACCTATATCAAGTGTTGGTCTGATGTTTTTTACACTCTAAACTCACTGCTTGGTATTCTGTTTTTTTTTTTGGTCTCATGTACAACTTTTGTTCTTTTTAAAGAACATTGCATTTTATCTATAAATTGTGCTAACAGATTTGCAATCAAATGTATAGATTAAGAGAAAAACCTATTTTAAAAATTCTATGCCAAAGAATTGGCAGACAAGGGAGAACATAAGACTCCTCCCACAGGCGGTTCTTCTGCTCTCCACACTTAGTAACCACAGCGCATGCACATTAGAAACAGAGTGACTGACAGGAACCTTAAAGCACTGAACATCACTGCCCATAACAACACTCCCTGCACAGCACCCAGCAGGTCCAACCCAACACAAATAAACTACAAGAACACCTACACCAGGACACTCAGAGGGGCAAAGGTTCAGGCCCTCTACACGACATGTGCACCCTAACAAAGGTTAACCTGTATGGAATTTCACTGTAATGTGTATAACATGTTCAACATAGCTACAATGAAAACAAACAATTGTACTTGTTGATACCTCCCTTCCTATATGTATCCCCTACCCTTGTTTAATCAAAAATGAAATAAATAAAGAATAAAAAAAAGAAAAAGAAAAAAGAAACAGAGTGACTGATGTAATTTAATTTAGATTCCGGCATAATGACAATGAAGGAGGCGTGTTGACATCACAGAGGAGGTTTGTACTGCTTAGAAATATCCCCCAGGTAAGATAAATCAATGAAGACTGCAGGAGGGGGGAGAGTGGAACGGAGGTACGAGTAACATCTATCTCTGTGAAGACATGGTGCCACTTGAGCAGAGAGTAAAGTAAGTCCTTGACAAATTCCCTCTAAATATTTTTCACTTACCTCTTTATTACCAAGCACTTAATGTTAGCAAAAATATTACCATAACATTTTTTTAAAAAAAACATGAGGCCCATAGCTAGCACAAATTATTATATTATATAGACAACGTTTCTGAAAAACATAAACATTAAAATTGTGCAAAATTCATTTAGTTGTTCATCCTTTGTAGAAGTATTGAAAAGCTATAGACATTATACAGTACCTCTTATCTATCAATATTTTAGAGTCCCTGTGCAAGTGAATATCTAATAAAAAGAAGTGGAAATTGATACTAAAAATAAAGAGTAACAACGTTTAGTTGTATTAAAAAACTCAAAAATATAAGAGAAAACTTTATAGGGCTTCAGTGTACATATAACCAAAGATATACTAATACAAAAAAAAATATCTCAGGTGGTGACACCCACTATACCTGGAGTCAAAGCTATAGCACATCGAAGAAAGGACACGGTTTTACCTTACATGTCCTTTGATTGGATTAGAGGCTTCAGTTGTTTGGGAAAATCTTCAGTGATCTAGTTAGAACCATATATCATGTGATATGGCAAGAGTAGCTCAAATGGAATGTTTGTATTTTACATCCATATGTAGAAAGGAATAAACCACATCATTTAAAAATATCCATTAAGACTGGAAACAAAATCAGGGGTTGAGATAATTCCAGTAATACATCATCTGTAAAAAGGTTTCATTTAACCTTAAGGTTATCAACTTGTATACCATGCATACTGTATGTAACCTAATCTGTTTCACTGGAAATGGAGAACTTTCAAAATACAAATCCACTAACTAAACCAGAACACAGAGGTGCAAAACAAATATGGAGTAAACCACGTTGGTGGAAAAGCCAAACTGAAGGACCAACCTTCTGGAATAAAAGGGAATCATGACATGTCACACGTGTCATGTGTCCTTAAGGGGTTAAAGGGAAACTATAGTCACCTGAACAACTTTATCTTAATGAAGCAGTTTTGGTGTATAGAACATGCCCCTGCAGCCTCACTGCTCAATCCTCTGCCATTTAGGAGTTAAATCCCTTTGTTTATGAACCCTAGTCACACCTCCCTGCATGTGACTTGCACAGCCTTCCATAAACACTTCCTGTAAAGAGAGCCCTATTTAGGCTTTCTTTATTGCAAGTTCTGTTTAATTAAGATTTTCTTATCCCCTGCTATGTTAATAGCTTGCTAGACCCTGCAAAAGCCTCCTGAATGTGATTAAAGTTAAATTTAGAGATTGAGATACAATTATTTAAGGTAAATTACATCTGTTTGGAAGTGAAACCAGTTTTTATTTTTTCATGCAGGCTCTGTCAATCATAACCAGGGGAGGTGTGGCTAGGGCTGCATAAACAGAAACAAAGTGATTTAACTCCTAAATGACAGTGAATTGAGCAGTGAAATTGCAGGGGAATGATTTATACACTAAAACTGCTTTATTTAGCTAAAGTAATTTAGGTGACTATAGTGTTCCTTTAAGGGGTTAAAAACGGTCAATTCAAATGGTTTTTCAGTAGCAAAGGAAAAGAGGAGGCCTCTTGAATGTGTCTTCTGGAGTTCATGTAAGATACACAGAAGGTGGAAACCAAGGGCTTTCTCTTAGCCCTAGGGCTTATTGGCCTTGCCCCGTACTGCAAGAAAACAGAATTATCAGCTATGTTGAAGCCCTTAGGTTTTGCTGCTGTGTACATAGCATCTTGAAGCCCATGTGACCGACTTGCCATGTTTATTTGAGCTTGACACAGAGTGATGATGTTTATGAGTTCTAAGTGTGATACGTTTGAATTTGCAACCCAGTGCTTGACATGTAAAAACAATTCTGTATCGAAATATAACATCTTTCTTTAAAAATGGTGGTATGTTAATACCAGCATAGTGTCATTATCATTTTAAATGATGCTTCTTGGCACTAGAATTAGCAGCTTAGTGTTTGCGTGCAATTATGATTAGTGGGGTTAGCTTGGGGTTATAGGGGATCTATTTTCAAGACAGCATGTATTGTAACTCCCATCATTCTCAGGCTACTGAAAGTGATAGGAGTTACAATATACAGTATCTAAAAAAAATAGGTACTCCCTAACCCCAAGTCCCCAACCATAAGCACATCATTTCACTGTAATGATACATAGGCACTGACTAGAGCACTATTATGGCCTGCGTTGCAGTGAAATCTCTCATTACAAATGGCACTATGGTGGTGCCATGCTATTTTCAATGTAGCACCACTATAGGGTTGGTATTCACTCTTTAAAAGTTGATTGTAAACATAGCTAAAGTGAATCGAATGGGATTTACACAGAGCACCATGATTTTCCGCTAGAAGCATAGACTGTGACAGCAGATAAGAATCATTCAGCCCATCTAGTCTGCCCAATTTTCTAAATACTTGTATTAGTCCCTGGCCTTATCTTATAGTTAGGATAGCCTTATGCCTATCCCACGCATGCTTAAACTCCTTTACTGTGTTAACCTCTACCACTTCAGCTGGAAGGCTATTCCATGCATCCACTACCCTCTCAGTAAAGTAATACTTCCTGATATTATTTTTAAACCTTTGCACCTCTAATTTAAGACTATGTCCTTTAGGTTAGCCATTCTGCGGCCTGTTGAAAGGATTGCGCTAGATCTTCTGAAAAATAACTCTGAAAACAAGTTTGGAATTAGCTTTAAAGGATAATGGAAAACTTTTATAGTAAACAAAGTAGGATGTTTATTTACATATTCACTTTTAGGTAGGTTTACATTCACCCGTTTGAGTTGGGTCATCCAAAGATTAATCTGGAGAAAACTTCAATTACATTTATAACAGAGATATATTTAAGCTGAAGATCCCTTCTTCCACCTCCAAGATGGCGTCCGGAATTGAATGGGGCAGTTGTGTGTAAACATTTACTGCAAGTTGTAGATTTCTCCGTGCACAGTTTCCTGTAGATGTCACATAAACAGTAAAGAATGTAAAAAAAAATCTATAACAGGAATTAGCTTCAATGTGTTTTCCAGTACTTTGGCAAGCACAATACATAAAAGGAATCCTGCATTCTCTAGATATTCTTTATGTGGTGGCACCAAGTTATTTTGTGCTCTCTAATGTCCACAGGTATGTGGTACGTTGCACCAAATATATGTAATTTGAAGTGTAAAAATTGCCAGATTGGTGGTAGATAGAGTTGAGCGGACACCTGGATGTTTGGGTCCGGCGGGGATCGTCCGAACTTTGAAAAAAAGTCCGGGTTCGGGCTCGAACTTGACCCTGAACTTAACCCCGAACCCCATTGAAGTCAATGGGGACCCAAACCTTTGGGCACAAGGCCTCTATACAAGCAATTTTCCCGGGCCCACTTCACTACAGGGCACTTCAACGCCTAAAGGCAAGATACCTTCGCTCGGGTCTCTCCTATGCAGACTCAGTACCTCTCGATTGTGCAGCCAAAGAAGAACTCTCTTGGTGGCTGCAGCACATGGAAGCATGGAACGGAAGAGCAATTTTTGGGACAAGGCCAGACTTTGTCGTGGAATCGGACGCAAGTCTGCTGGGCTGGGGCGCGCGTTGCGGTCCTATCTCCACCGGAGGGAAATGGTCCCCAGTCGAACAAGAGTTACACATCAATTGCCTCGAGCTATTGGCGGGGTCATTTGCAGTTCGGAGTCTCGTGGGTATCTCAACCAACTGTTCCATTCTGTTACGGATGGACAACGTGTCAGCAGTCCGCTACATCAACCATCTCGGGGGTACGAGGTCCGTAGTGTTAGCGGAACTGGCGAAAGACTTCTGGCACTTCTGCCTGGATCGCAATATCTCGGTTCAGGCGGAATACATTCCCGGGATGTCCAATATGGTGGTGGATTGGAATTCCAGATACCTACGGGATGCCAGCGACTGGCGGCTGAAGCGCACCATTTTCCTGCAACTCCAGTCACTTTGGGGCCCACTGGAGATCGACCTCTTCGCATCACGGTTGAATTCCCAACTTCCGAGGTTCTTCAGTTGAAGACAGGATCCAGAGGCGTTGGCTTCAGATGCATTCCTTCAACGGTGGCCGGACACGCGAACTTACACCTTTCCTCCTTTCTCCTTGATTGCGAGGACGCTTCTACATCTCAGGCGCTACAAAACCACCATGATTCTCATCGCCCCATTCTGGACGGCTCAGCCATGGTTCCCTACACTCATGGAAATGTCCATGGACTACCCAAGGCTACTTCCAACCTCTCCGGACCTCTTATTAGACCCCAACGGGGAAACGCACTCCATGCTATTACAGGGACATCTCCAGTTACTGGCATGGCTCCTCTCCGGGGATTTGGATTCATCCCAGACGTTCCACAGACAACTATTGACCTTCTGGCGGGAGCTTGGGCTCCGGGTACAAGGAAATCCTACATACATGCCTGGAATTCATGGAGTGGTTGGTGCATGGAACAACACATGGATCCCTTATCTGCCCCTGTAAATTACGTTTTGAAATTTCTCACTTATCTGTTCGACCATGGCCTAGCCTATCGCACGATAAATGTGTACTGATCAGCAATTTCCGCAGGACACCAAGGTTTGGAGGGTTCCCTGGCAGGTAAACATCTCCTCGTATGCCGACTCCTGCGCGGCATTAGATTTGCATGTCCTCCGCAACCTAGGTACTCTTCATCATGGGACGTTGACCTCGTCCTCCAGCTTCTGACAGACTGGCCAAAGAACGAAGATCTCTCACTGAAACAACTCACAGCAAAGTTAGTGATGTTGTTTTGTTTGATCTCCTGTAAACGGGTGTCTGATGTACGTGCGTTGGACCTCTCCGCACGTTCATTCACCCCCGAAGGTGTCTCGTTTAATATTTCCAGGCGTACAAAGACGTCAATCACCTTAGTTTTCTACCCAGCTCTTCCACAAAACGTCAAGCTATGTCCAGTGGCATGTCTCAAGGAATACGAGTCCAGGACTTCGTCTACTCGTGACCCTACATTTCCAGAGTTATTCTTGGCCCTTCGTCATCCATATCACCCTGTTTCAACAGTCACATTGTCTCATTGGGTCAAATGGATTATGGCATCAGCGGGCATCGACACTACAGTGTATGGAGCACACTCGGTCAGGGGTGCCATGGCGACCTACTCCGGGCGGCTGATTGGTCCCGCGAATCTACCTTCAAGGAGTTTTATTTTCGGCCAATTTCTCATATTTCTGATGTGGTAGTTTCACAGCTTTAAACTAGCATAATATGAGCCTCCGTGTCCTTAAATAAAATTACCAGATTTTACTAATTTCATGACGTAAAGTCATGATTTTATTAAGGACACGGAGGCGAGTATTATCCCACCCAGGGCCGGATTAACATAGGGGCTGATGGAGCTGCAGCTCCAGGCCCATGGAATAGGCCCATTTAAAAAAATAAAAAATAATAATAATTTTTTTTTTTTTTTTTTTTTTTTACACACACCACTCTTAGGTTTGCCACCTGACTGGTATTTTACTGGTTTGCCACCTGACTGGTATTTGAGGCTGCCTGTAATTGCAGTAATACCGGCAATACAAATGCAGGTATTTTTCTCAGAATAAATGGAGATTACTCTGCAATACCAGCACCGGCCAGTAGGGGTCTCTGTGTGTGGAGAGAGGCAGGGAAAGGAAGTTACAGCATATCCCTCCCTGCCTCTCTCTACTACTTACTGATCCGTGGGGGAGCAGCAACACAGCACAGAGTCCAGACAGCAGCTCTACAGCTCAGGTAAGAGAGGGATGGGGGGGAAAGGCAGCAGGGATACACTAGGGGACACAGACACTAGGGGACACTGAGACACTAGGGGACACAGACACTAGGGGACAAATGGGGACACTGAGACACAAGGGGACAAATGGGGACACTGAGACACTAGGGGCAAATGGGGACACAGACACTAGGGGACACTGAGATACTAGGACACATGGGGACACAGACACTGGGAGACGTGGAAACACTGAGACACTTGGGGACACTGGAAAACATCAGGACACTGAGACACTAGGGGACACTGGGACACATGGGGATGCTGTGAGACATAGGGACACGGAGATATTATGTCCCCATTTCTCCCAGTGTCCCCATGTTCCCCATCTAGTGTTGCTTGTGTCTCAGTGTCCCCAAGTCTCCCAGTGTCTGTGTCCCATGTCTCTCAGTGTGCCTAGTGTCCCCATCTGTCCCTATATGTCCCAGTGTCCCCATGTCTATATCCACAACTGTCCCCATGTCTCCCAGTGTCCCCAAGTGTCTGTCTCCCAGCCAGTGTCCCCTAGTCTCCCAGTGTCCCATAGTCTCCCAGTGTCCCCATGTCTCTGTGTCCCTAGTGTCCCCAAATGTTTCAGTGTCCCCATGTCTCCCAGTGTCTGTGTCCCTAGTGTCTCAGTGTGCCTAGTTTCCCCATGTCTCCTAGTGTCCCTATATGTCCCAGTGTCCCCATGTCTATGTCCACAACTGTCCCCCAGTGTCCCCAAGTGTCTGTCTCCCAGCCAGTGTCCCCTAGTCTCCCAGTGTCCCCTAGTCTCCCAGTGTCCCCTAGTCTCCCAGTGTCTGTGTTCCCATGTCTCTGTGTCCCTAGTGTCTTAGTGTCCCCAAATGTTTCAGTGTCCCCATGTCTCCCAGTGTCTGTGTCCCTAGTGTCTCAGTGTCCCCATTTCTCCCAGTTTACCTAAATGTTTCAGTGTCCCCATGTCTCTGTGTCCCCCGGTCTCTCAGTGTCCCCATGTCTCACTGTGTCTCCAGTATTCTAGTGACATGGGGACACACGGAGACATTGGGACACTGAGACACTGGGAGACTAGGGGACTGGGCGACATGGGGACACTGACACTGTGATACATATGCTCACACACAGACACTGGGTGACTTGCGAGACTGAGACACTGGGAGCAATCCATCTATACAGCAGAATCAAACTGTGAGTAGTTTGTTGGTGATTTTACAGAATTTTCTCTGATGTCACTCCTTGTGATTATACAGATGATTAAGGCTGGTATTTTTTTTTCCAAGAAAGGTGGCAAACCTAACTACTCTTAAAATATACTCTTGCTTAAAGGAGCACTATAGGGTCAAGAATGCAATCATGTATTTCTATTATGTTAAAACCACCACCCTGGCCCCTTCTTGCCTCCCTAAATATAGTCAAATATAACTTGTATTCAAGTCTGCAGCTGCTGGCTCTGCCTCTGAACTGACTGTCTGCTGAGATTATCAGAAGTGGTGGTCTGAGCAAATTACAATACTTCCCCATAGTATTGGCTGAGATTGTCAACTAGGCAGATCAGGGGGAAGAGCCAGCACAAGTCCAACATAGCCCTGGCCAATCAGCATCTCCTCATAAAGATGAATTGAATCAATGCATCTCTATGAGGAACGTTCAGTGTCTGCATGCAGAGGGTGGAGACACTGAATGGCAGTGCTGCACACTAGGCAGTACTGCCCCAGGAAGCACCTCTAGCAGCCATCTTTTCAGAGTTATCTTCTCTGAAAAGTCAGTGTTTGCTGCAAAAGGCCTGAATGGAAGGATTCTACTTACCAGAACAAATACAACTAGAAAAGCTACAATTTCTGGGGACATTGTGTGAAATGTTCTTGCCTCCACCAGTAGTCTACAACTGGAATGGGCGGAGTAACTGTTATTATTTATTTATATAGCACATTTAATTGCAACGTTGTTGCCCAAAGTGCTTCACAGTTACATTAAAACATACATTTATAAAAACATTAGCAGGTGTACAAAAGGCCCTGTCTATGACATCACTTGCTGCTCCAGCCTGGCACAGGTCAGAGTATTTTGGCGGTTGCCATCTTCAAACGGTCCCAGACCTACATTTTGATGTATAGTATGTCTCTGAAGTATTAAAAATGAAGGCACAGTCGCAGTTTAGAAATTGCCCTTCAAATGTGAGCTTTGCAGAGTGTAGTTTCAATGAATGTCAATGGACGGCGTGAGTTGCAAACAAATGGTCATATTGTGAAAACTATCAGGACTATGGCTTAGCCGTGGGCATTTCTAGTGGCAGCAGGGATAGCTGAACGTTTTGATATACGATTTGTGTAGGTGGGCTTGAAAATGAGGGAGTGGTGGCAGTTTAGAAATCATGTCCTGATTTTTCAGCTTTTGCCAGCTCCCACTCTAGTTTTGAACATTTTGCCATTCATTCCTATGGGACCAATTTCGCCACAAGAACGACGATATTTCGAGAACCATTCGGCAAAACGTTCCACAAAGTAATAGCACACCAATCGGAAACAATCCGCACGTTTCGGTATATTACTGTCTATGTAGTGTAAAAACTGTGGGAGGAGTTAGGGTGGTAAATTTGGCTATAATAAGAATAATAATATATATGTGAGATAACAGTAAGTGGTCTTGCTCTGCAAGAACACTTAATAAGCTGTGGTTGTTCTGGTGACTATAGTGTCCCTTTAAGATTGGAAGCTTAAGAGGGATGTATGGCAACAAAACATGTGTGGACTGGCTGACAATAAAATTAGTTTACGTAATGCAGACTGTGGCATGTCCCCTTTCTTTTACACTCACTACATACACCTTTTCTCTGTCTCAGACTATATACCAGGAACTTCTGCCTGCTAGTAAGAAGGTAAGGAGACAAGTGGACCAGCGAGTGCTAGGGGACAGTCCTTAGAAAGCTTGGAGTGAGCGCATCATTAGATGCATTTATGTCAAGCCACCATATGTCTATGCTGCCTGCATAGTATGCCCTTAGTTGGACAGCCTGCAGGATTGGCGGGCAGCCTGACATGCATTCATGCCAGGCTGTCCTTCAAATTCTTTGGGCATGTTCTCCCCTTTTGGCAGGTCTGGTCACGTGATTCGCACCAGTGGCTCACCCTTTTAACCCGCCCATTGACTTCCTGCTTCACTGGACACTGCTGTTAGGGGTTATGGATTTACTTGAAAGATGAAAGCATAAATTAGAGAGAGATTAGCATAGAGTATGTGTTTTCTTATAGCCGCATCCTATGAGTTTCCCTCCAGCACCATCTCCATCAGATACATGACGCTTGGGAGGTATGACTGTTTTAGTGTTTTTGGTCAATAAGATTCCGTAATTAGGCCCATCATAATTGTCAGCACCAGGCCCACTGTGCTCTTAATCCGGCCCTGATCCCACCCAACGCAGGTAAGTGGCGCCCTCCCACGGATATGTGGTCATTAGATTACTACGGATTTAAGTTACTACAGCACATTGCAGGTATTGAAAGGTTTGTTTAGATGATAATCTGTTATTGGTGGCATATAGTCCGATGATGATTTCTGTACTAGGGTTATGATCAAATGTCCAGAAACACATTTTACCAGTTTGTTTCTCTGTTCCTTTCAGCTTCATGAACGGATTTGGCACCGTTGTGCACGGATTCCTTCAGGACCTACGGAAAGTCTCCAATCTCTGAAGAGTACCGGACTCTTCTCTGTGGCGTTCTTGGCATTTTGTTTTTCATTCAAGTTGACTTATGTTCTGCTGTGGATTATTCGTCGACAACATCAAGAAAGAGGAGTGGCTTAAGGTCACTTGGGGACTTGATGGTGCTGAAGGCATTATGATTGGTTGTACTGTTATACTGTTATAGGATTAACCCTTTGGGGGCATGTTTACATGTTTAGATCTGTTTTCTAAAAGAAATATTTTGCTGCTGAGGAATAAAAGAAAGAGAATAAGCATAATACTCGCCTCCGTGTCCTTAATAAAATCATGACTTTACGTCATGAAATTAGTAAAATCTGGTAATTCTTCGTCTGAGTTTTATGTTACACATTTTTAAACATTGCCTGTCAGTTTTACATTTAAGCAACAGTACTACTCCACTTGCTGGATACGATTTGAATGCAGGATCGTTAAGGAAACTGAGTGTATTGCAGAGTACCCTTCACAGGGATACATATATGTATATTTACTGTACCTAGTGTACATATTGAACGTGGGTGTCCTCTGGGCAATTTTTCATGGCACACCACCTGGGGTGACCCCCAGATATGCATGCAATGCTTGTAAGGTGCCAATAATTATAACGTGGGTGTACTCTGGGTAAATATTCATGGCACACCACCTGGGGTGACCCCCAGATATGCATTCAATGCTTGTAAGGTGCCAATAATTATAACGTGGGTGTCCTCTGGGTTACCATGGCACACCACCTGGGATGAACCCCAGCCGAATGCACGAGGGTCCTGCGGCTGCAGACCTTAAGGAGACAGGCCCCACATGCTTCTATAATAAGCCTGATTACTAAAAAAAACGTGCATACAGCTCTGGCGTACATTTGTGGTAAACCCGGCTAACCAGACCAACATCACTACCAGTCAGTCACACCTGCACCACGGCTCTCAGTAGCCAGATTAAACTAATAGAGGTGACCCCTCTACACTTGGCACAAGTATTCATACACTCAGACAATCTAAAGTAGGCAATTCAAGCCGTTTAACCTGGGTGATCCCCAGTTCTACCAGGAGTCTAGCACCCCTACGTGCTAACCCTCCAACACTACTCCCACTGACTGCCACTATCTCCCAACAAGACGGGAACGAGTCATGGAGGACACTCTCAACCTTTCCAAGATTTCCAGGCAATGATAAACGCCGCAGTAGTGGCCCCAGTGGAGAAGGTTCTGTTATGAGCTCTGCCCCAAACTGCTTGATGGAGGCCTCAGGCCCAAAAGTCTCCAAGTCAAAAAGGCAAGGGAAGGGCTCCAGCCCCACTGCCACTAAGGTCAAGGGCAAGACGCCCATCAAACAGACCAAGTGGACGGAGCACCGGGAATCCAAACCCCGTCCACCACAATCTTCCGACAAAGAAGACTATTACCCACCACGCACTTTGGACATGGTAGATGCAGAACTCAAGAAACACGTGAATTTATTCACCACACTAAATTAAGCCCAAACCTCGCTAAAACAAGTCTTCCACACCCCTACGGGGAGAGGTGTTTTTAGGAGGACTGGTCGGTAGCGGAACCGAGCCACCAGTCGCTTCTGGGCGACAGGTTCCATATCGTATACACAGTCCTCATATTTCTCCCATCTACTACAAAAAGGACCTCATCCTACAGAGGCGCGGATAGAACCAGAGGCTTCAGAGGTCGGGGCCGTGGCCGCTTCTCTACTAGTGAGTCCAACTACATACCTAACTGTTTCCAATTTTATGACCGTCAGCATGTCTCTGTTTTACAGAATTGGGAGACAATTACCAAAGACGCCTGGGTTCTCCAGACAGTACAAGGCTACGTCATAGAGTTTTTTATCACAGCCATTCAGGTCGCCCCTTCACCTCCAATACGCATGCTGGTGGAACAGGAACACTTCGTGGACAAGGAAATCTGCACCCTCTTCAAGAAGGGCGCAATTCAATATGCACCGGAGGGGAAGGCTTCCTCAGCAATATTTTCCTGGTCAAGAAGAAGCCAGGAGACTACATCAATTGAACTCCTACGTGGTATACAAACACTTCAAGATGGAGGAAATCCATCTTCTATAAGACCTCCTAAGCGATAACGACTGGTTTACACATCTGGACCTCATGGACGCATACTTGTCAGTATCCGTTGACCTAGACTGCCGACGTTTCCTCCGATTCCAGTGGTGAGGACAAACATGGCAGTTTACGACTCCATGGTGCTCACGAAGCTACTGAAACCAGTGAGGGCACGCATCCGAAAATTTGGGCATGCGATGTCTCGTATACCTGGAAGACTTGCTGATCCTTTGCGAATCCAGGCTATGATTGCAGACAAAATTTGTTGTTCACTTTCTGGAATCCATGGGTTTTGTAGTACACAGACAAAGATCGCTTCTCCAGCAGCAGACCTCTCCCACCCAGCGGCCGCCAGAAGACCTCCCCCTGCGGCCACTAGCCCACCCAGCCGGTCACCCACAGGTAAAATGTGTAATTCTGTCAGTGTGAGTGTATGTGTGTGTGTCTGTGTCATGGTGTGTGTGTATGTGTCATTGTGTGTCTGTGTCATGGTGTGTGTGTATGTGTCATGGTGTGTGTGTCTGTGTCATTGTGTGTGTGTGTGTGTGTGTGTTTGTGTCATGGTGTGTGTGTGTGTTTCTGTCATTGTGTGTGTGTGTCTGTGTCATGGTGTGTGTGTGTATGTGTCATGGTGTGTGTGTCTTTGTCATTGTGTGTCTGTGTCATTGTGTGTCTGTGTCATGGTGTGTGTGTCTGTGTCATGGCGTGTGTGTCTGTGTCATGTGTGTGTGTCTGTGTATGTGTCATTGTGTGTCTGTGTCATTGTGTGTGTGTCTGTGTCATGGTGTGTGTGTCTGTGTCATGGTGTATCTGTGTGTCTGTGTGTATTTAAAAAGTGTTTTTACTCACCTTTTTTTTTCTCCCCAAGCCATGCTGGTCTCCCCTCAACTGGCCCTGCCTCTATGGCTGAGATCATCAAGCATGATGATCTGAGCCAATCCAATGCTCTGCCATAGGATTGGCTGCAAAGGCCCTGATAGTAGGTGCTACACACTGTGCAATCACGCTGTGCAGCACTGACACAGGAAGCACCTCTAGTGACTGTCTGAGTGACTGTCACTAGAGGTGTCACTAGGAAGCAATGTAAACACTGCATGTGAGTATGCTTAATGTATAATTAAATTAAAAGGACGAATATTATATATTAGAAAAAGCAATATATATATATATATATATATATATATATATAATACAAAAATCCTTGCACTCACGCTTTCATTGCTTTTGCTGTGCCTATAGGCTTGCCGGGTGCCAGTCCTTTAGGGATGTTGAGGTAGATAGATAGAAAAATGCAGGCTGCACTCACGGACTTTGAAATTCAAATGGTATTTATTCCATCAAACAAATAGAAAAAAATGTACGTTTCGGTCCGCACAGGGACCTTCCTCAGGATTTCACTTGATCCTGAGGAAGGTCCCTGTGCGGACCGAAACGTTGATTTTTTCTATTTGTTTGATGGAATAAATACCATTTGAATTTCAAAGTCCGTGAGTGCAGCCTGCATTTTTCTATCTATCTACATCAACATCCCTAAAGGACTGGCACCCGGCAAGCCTATAGGCACAGCAAAAGCAAAAAAAGTCAGTGAGTGCAGCCTGCATTTATTTATATATATATATATATATATATATATATATTATATATATATATATATATATATTACTCAACCATCTGGGGTGGCAAGACATTGCCTTACATATTACATACGGCAATATATGGCGCAATGACTTATGGGGCTGGCATAGATTTTTTTTTTTCCAGGGCTGCTTTGTATCCCCAGTCCGGCCCTGCGTGGTTCCCGGATCTCCTGGAGATGTCTCACGAAAACCCCCTACTACTCCCTACCTTCCCTCTACTTCTGACAGGACCTCGATGGGAAGCCCATTCCCTCGTCCTGGAAGGACAACTGGCGCTAGTGGCCTGGACGATTTCAGGGAATCCTGGTCAGTCCACGGCCTATCACAATCAATTAAAGACCTCCTATGGGACTCATGGGCTCCTGGCACCAGGAAATGCTATATTTCCGCCTGGTCGACCTGGAGTGATTGGTGTGTGGAAAGGGATTCCGATCCCTTTACTGCCCCTGTCTCACTGATCCTTAACTACCTATCTCATCTGTTCTCGCTGGGATGATCATATCGATCCCTCAATGTGATCAGATCTGCTATATCGGCGGCACACGTTCCGGTACAAGGCAGACCAGTAGGTCAAGATCCACTGGTTTGTCGGCTACTGCGCGGTGCCAAATTAATGAGACCCCCAGCACCCAAGTATTCACGCCTCTGGCAGGTGGATGTGGTGCTGAAATTCCTTAGGGAATGGCCGGACAACCCCTATCTGTCAGCCTCACGGACCGGTGTCTACGACAACACTGGCTAGATGGGTTCGCTGGCTATTATCGTTAGCGGGCGTTGAGCCTTGCTTCAGGGCGCACTCGGTCAGAGGGGTTGCAGCCTCCCAAGCCTTAACGGCAGGCGCCTCCCTAACCGACATTTTGTGCTGCGCGGATTTGACTTTATTACTTTACTTTATGGGCATCATAACTTTATGGGCATCATAACTTTTTTCTGATTGGTTGTTATGTTTCTATGCTGCTGGAGTTTTTAGTAAAGAAAGATATGCAAATATTCGCCTCCTGTCATTACTAAAATTAAGATTATTAGTACACTAAAGCTAATATAATCTTCAATTGATCACACATATTGAAATATGTACCAATATATGTTCTAAATTTTAAAAGACTGTTAAAGGTTATCAAGCTCACGCTAGCTCCCCACACCTCCTGTAACCCACACACTCCAGCACACTCACTAATCCTCCTATACACACACTACCTAAACAATACACTCACTACTCCTCCTATAACACACACTACCTGAGCATCACGCTCACTAATCCTCCTATGACACACAGTACCTGAGTATCACACTCACTAATCCTCCTATAACACACACTACCTGAGCATCACGCTCACTAATCCTCCTATGACACACACTACCTGAGTATCACACTCACTAATCCTCCTATAACACACACTACCTGAGCATCACGCTCACTAATCCTCCTATGACACACACTACCTGAGTATCACACTCACTAATCCTCCTATAACACACACTACCTGAGCATCACGCTCACTAATCCTCCTATGACACACACTACCTGAGTATCACACTCACTAATCCTCCTATAACACACACTACCTGAGCATCACGCTCACTACTCCTCCTATAACACACACTACCTGAGCATCACGCTCACTACTCCTCCTATAACACACACTACCTGAGCATCACGCTCACTACTCCTCCTATAACACACACTACCTGAGCATCACGCTCACTAATTCTCCTATAACAAACACTACCTGAGCATCACGCTCACTACTCCTCCTTTAACACACACTGCCTGAGCAGCAGGCTCACTAATCCTCCTATGACACACACTACCTGAGCATCACGCTCACTAATCCTCCTATGACACACACTACCTGAGCAGCATGCTCACTACTTCTCCTATAACACACACTACCTGAGCATTACGCTCACTAATCCTCCTATAACACACACTACCTGAGCAGCATGCTCACTACTTCTCCTATAACACACACTACCTGAGCATTACGCTCACTAATCCTCCTATAACACACACTACCTGAGCAGCATGCTCACTAATCCTCCTATGACACACACTACCTGAGTATCACACTCACTAATCCTCCTATAACACACACTACCTGAGCATCACGCTCACTAATCCTCCTATGACACACACTACCTGAGTATCACACTCACTAATCCTCCTATAACACACACTACCTGAGCATCACGCTCACTAATCCTCCTATGACACACACTACCTGAGTATCACACTCACTAATCCTCCTATAACACACACTACCTGAGCATCACGCTCACTAATCCTCCTATGACACACACTACCTGAGTATCACACTCACTAATCCTCCTATAACACACACTACCTGAGCATCACGCTCACTACTCCTCCTATAACACACACTACCTGAGCATCACGCTCACTACTCCTCCTATAACACACACTACCTGAGCATCACGCTCACTACTCCTCCTATAACACACACTACCTGAGCATCACGCTCACTAATTCTCCTATAACAAACACTACCTGAGCATCACGCTCACTACTCCTCCTTTAACACACACTGCCTGAGCAGCAGGCTCACTAATCCTCCTATGACACACACTACCTGAGCATCACGCTCACTAATCCTCCTATGACACACACTACCTGAGCAGCATGCTCACTACTTCTCCTATAACACACACTACCTGAGCATTACGCTCACTAATCCTCCTATAACACACACTACCTGAGCAGCATGCTCACTACTTCTCCTATAACACACACTACCTGAGCATTACGCTCACTAATCCTCCTATAACACACACTACCTGAGCAGCATGCTCACTACTTCTCCTATAACACACACTACCTGAGCATTACGCTCACTAATCCTCCTATAACACACACTACCTGAGCAGTATGCTCACTACTTCTCCTATAACACACACTACCTGAGCATCACGCTCACTAATCCTCCTATAACACACACTACCTGAGCATTACGCTCACTAATCCTCCTATGACACACACTACCTGAGCATTACGCTCACTAATCCTCCTATGACACACACTACCTGAGCATCACGCTCACTACTCCTCCTATGACACACACTACCTGAGCATTACGCTCACTAATCCTCCTATAATACACACTACCTGAGCATCACGCTCACTAATCCTCCTATAACACACACTACCTGAGCATCACGCTCACTACTCCTCCTATAACACACACTACCTGAGCATCACGCTCACTACTCCTCCTATAACACACACTACCTGAGCATCACGCTCACTAATTCTCCTATAACAAACACTACCTGAGCATCACGCTCACTACTCCTCCTTTAACACACACTGCCTGAGCAGCAGGCTCACTAATCCTCCTATGACACACACTACCTGAGCAGCATGCTCACTACTTCTCCTATAACACACACTACCTGAGCATTACGCTCACTAATCCTCCTATAACACACACTACCTGAGCAGCATGCTCACTACTTCTCCTATAACACACACTACCTGAGCATTACGCTCACTAATCCTCCTATAACACACACTACCTGAGCAGCATGCTCACTACTTCTCCTATAACACACACTACCTGAGCATTACGCTCACTAATCCTCCTATGACACACACTACCTGAGCAGCATGCTCACTACTTCTCCTATAACACACACTACCTGAGCATTACGCTCACTAATCCTCCTATAATACACACTACCTGAGCATCACGCTCACTAATCCTCCTATAATACACACTACCTGAGCATCACGCTCACTAATCCTCCTATAATACACACTACCTGAGCATCACGCTCACTAATCCTCCTATAATACACACTACCTGAGCATCACGCTCACTAATCCTCCTATAATACACACTACCTGAGCATCACGCTCACTAATCCTCCTATAATACACACTACCTGAGCATCACGCTCACTAATCCTCCTATAATACACACTACCTGAGCATCACGCTCACTAATCCTCCTATAATACACACTACCTGAGCATCACGCTCACTAATCCTCCTATAACACACACTACCTGAGCATCACGCTCACTAATCCTCCTATAATACACACTACCTGAGCATCACGCTCACTAATCCTCCTATAATACACACTACCTGAGCATTACGCTCACTAATCCTCCTATAATACACACTACCTGAGCATCACGCTCACTAATCCTCCTATAATACACACTACCTGAGCATCACGCTCACTAATCCTCCTATAATACACACTACCTGAGCATCACGCTCACTAATCCTCCTATAACACACACTACCTGAGCATCACGCTCACTACTTCTCCTATAACACACACTACCTGAGCATTACGCTCACTAATCCTCCTATAACACACACTACCTGAGCAGCATGCTCACTACTTCTCCTATAACACACACTACCTGAGCATTACGCTCACTAATCCTCCTATGACACACACTACCTGAGCAGCATGCTCACTACTTCTCCTATAACACACACTACCTGAGCATTACGCTCACTAATCCTCCTATAACACACACTACCTGAGCATCACGCTCACTAATCCTCCTATAATACACACTACCTGAGCATCACGCTCACTAATCCTCCTATAATACACACTACCTGAGCATCACGCTCACTAATCCTCCTATAATACACACTACCTGAGCATCACGCTCACTAATCCTCCTATAATACACACTACCTGAGCATCACGCTCACTAATCCTCCTATAATACACACTACCTGAGCATCACGCTCACTAATCCTCCTATAATACACACTACCTGAGCATCACGCTCACTAATCCTCCTATAATACACACTACCTGAGCATCACGCTCACTAATCCTCCTATAATACACACTACCTGAGCATCACGCTCACTAATCCTCCTATAATACACACTACCTGAGCATCACGCTCACTAATCCTCCTATAATACACACTACCTGAGCATCACGCTCACTAATCCTCCTATAACACACACTACCTGAGCATCACGCTCACTAATCCTCCTATAATACACACTACCTGAGCATCACGCTCACTAATCCTCCTATAATACACACTACCTGAGCATTACGCTCACTAATCCTCCTATAATACACACTACCTGAGCATCACGCTCACTAATCCTCCTATAATACACACTACCTGAGCATCACGCTCACTAATCCTCCTATAATACACACTACCTGAGCATCACGCTCACTAATCCTCCTATAACACACACTACCTGAGCATCACGCTCACTAATCCTCCTATAATACACACTACCTGAGCATCACGCTCACTAATCCTCCTATAATACACACTACCTGAGCATCACGCTCACTAATCCTCCTATAATACACACTACCTGAGCATCACGCTCACTAATCCTCCTATAATACACACTACCTGAGTATCACGCTCACTAATCCTCCTATAACACACACTACCTGAGCATCGCGCTCACTAATCCTCCTATAATACACACTACCTGAGCATCGCGCTCACTAATCCTCCTATGACACACACTACCTGAGCATCACGCTCACTAATCCTCCTATGACACACACTACCTGAGCAGCATGCTCACTACTTCTCCTATAACACACACTACCTGAGCATTACGCTCACTAATCCTCCTATAACACACACTACCTGAGCAGCATGCTCACTACTTCTCCTATAACACACACTACCTGAGCATTACGCTCACTAATCCTCCTATGACACACACTACCTGAGCAGCATGCTCACTACTTCTCCTATAACACACACTACCTGAGCATTACGCTCACTAATCCTCCTATGACACACACTACCTGAGCAGCATGCTCACTACTTCTCCTATAACACACACTACCTGAGCATTACGCTCACTAATCCTCCTATAACACACACTACCTGAGCATCACGCTCACTAATCCTCCTATAATACACACTACCTGAGCATCACGCTCACTAATCCTCCTATAATACACACTACCTGAGCATCACGCTCACTAATCCTCCTATAATACACACTACCTGAGCATCACGCTCACTAATCCTCCTATAATACACACTACCTGAGCATCACGCTCACTAATCCTCCTATAATACACACTACCTGAGCATCACGCTCACTAATCCTCCTATAATACACACTACCTGAGCATCACGCTCACTAATCCTCCTATAATACACACTACCTGAGCATCACGCTCACTAATCCTCCTATAACACACACTACCTGAGCATCACGCTCACTAATCCTCCTATAATACACACTACCTGAGCATCACGCTCACTAATCCTCCTATAATACACACTACCTGAGCATCACGCTCACTAATCCTCCTATAATACACACTACCTGAGCATCACGCTCACTAATCCTCCTATAATACACACTACCTGAGCATCACGCTCACTAATCCTCCTATAACACACACTACCTGAGCATCACGCTCACTAATCCTCCTATAATACACACTACCTGAGCATCACGCTCACTAATCCTCCTATAATACACACTACCTGAGCATTACGCTCACTAATCCTCCTATAACACACACTACCTGAGCATCGCGCTCACTAATCCTCCTATAATACACACTACCTGAGCATCACGCTCACTAATCCTCCTATAACAAACACTACCTGAGCATTACGCTCACTAATCCTCCTATAATACACACTACCTGAGCATCACGCTCACTAATCCTCCTATAATACACACTACCTGAGCATCACGCTCACTAATCCTCCTATAATACACACTACCTGAGCATCACGCTCACTAATCCTCCTATAATACACACTACCTGAGCATTACGCTCACTAATCCTCCTATAACACACACTACCTGAGCATCACGCTCACTAATCCTCCTATAATACATACTACCTGAGCATCACGCTCACTACTCCTTTTTTTTTTTTTTTAAATATACATGTAAGGAAATATGCTGTACGTTGCGACATTTGCATATCACCTTCGGACCGGGCTTTATGCTATCTATTTTGTAATTTATATTTTAAAATTAAAAAAGGGAGGTAAAAAAAAAAGGAAAAACTTAAAAAAGGGAAAAGTAGTTGTGTGTAGGCTTCTTTATTAAAAGATTAAAATCAACATGGATATGCATTAGAAAATATCAGAGAGGATAGGGTTTCACACATGGCTCCTAATCATAGGTAATGATATCATTCATGAAAACCCAACCTTTGGACCCATGGCATGGTGTAAAGAAATCAGGTTTAGGCAGAGTAAATTTCTATTCCGTGTCTGCACCAATAAAAAAGTAACTTGTTTTTATCACATCCGTTACCCCAGTGACAGTGTGACAATTGCAAGTACTTAACAGGGTATTTATTAAACTTTTTGGGATTTCAAAGTGAATTACAAGTGAATTTCCAATTCTAGACCAAAACAGCTGAATTGGAGAAAATATCAAATTCAGGTATGTTTTCAATTTGATTATTGTGGCCAATATTTGGAATTCACTTTGAATTCTTTACAATAATTACTTTAGTGAATAACCCAGTGATGTCTTTTCTTGGGGCGGGGGGTGGAGGGGAGGTTAGGGGGAGAGGGAGGGATTAGCGCATTAGACCCTCTATGGGGATTTTACGGACGCTGGATGTACTCATGCAGAGTGAGAAGATGTCCAGCATCAGTTAGGCAACCAAAAGTTGGTTAGCCACCAGGAAGTCAATCAGGTGTATCTGTATGTCAGTGTATGTGCAGGGCCGGCCTTAGGGGTGTGCGAGCTGTGCGGCCGCACAGGGCGCCATGGACCAGGGGGCGCCCTGTGGCTGACACAGCTCGCACTGTCTCCTAGTGACAGCCTGTGAAGGAGAGCTCAGAGCTCTCCCCTAATACAGGCTGCGCTGTGTTGCGTGGCCGCGCTCCGCCCCCCTGCCTCTTAAGGCTGCCCTCACTGATAGTCTCCAGACTCCCCACTCGGATCTCAGTGAGAGAAAGGGGGCGGGGTTAAACGCCGATCGGAGGCGGAGCTACATGAGAAGCGGGGCGGAGCTACAGGCAGGCGAACCCTCTGGTAAGTTAGGGGAAGCAGGAAGGAGTTCCTGTTCCCCCATCTACCACCACACTGCTCCCTGCTCCCCCATCCACCCTAACCGTGCCCCCTGCTCCCCCCTACCCTAACTGTGCCCCCTGGTCCCCACCTACTCTAACTGTGCCCCCTGCTCCCCACCTACTCTAACTGTGCCCCCTGCTCCCTACCTACCCTAACTGTGCCCCCTGCCCACCACCTACCCTAACTGTGCCCCCTGCTCCCCACCTACTCAAACTGTGCCCCCTGCTCCCCCCTACCCTAACTTTGCCCCCTGATCCCCACCTACTCTAACTGTGCCCCCTGCTCCCCCTACCCTAACTGTGCCCCCTGCTCCCCACCTACTCTAACTGTGCCCCCTGCTCCCTCCTACCCTAACTGTGCCCCCTGCCCCCACCTACTCTAACTGTGCCCCCTGCTCCCCACCTACCCTAACTGTGCCCCCTGCCCACCACCTACCCTAACTGTGCCTCCTGCTCCCCACCTACCCTAACTGTGCCCCCTGCTTCCCCACCTACCCTAACTGTGCCCATTGCTCCCCCACCTATCCACTGTGCCCTAGCTACCATAACTGTGCCCCTTGCTCTCCCACCTACCTACTGTGCCCCTTGCTTCCCCACCTACCCACTGTGCCCCTTGCTTCCCAGCTACCACCATTGTGCCCTCTCTCCCCAGCTACCACCACTGTGCCCCCTCTACCCCAGCTACCACCGCTGTGCCCCCTCGCCCCAGCAAGCTTATCTGTGCACTGCGCCCCAGCTACCCACTGTGCCCCCCTGCTTCCCCACCTAGCCTAACTATGCTCCTGCTCCCCCAGCTACCCACTGTGCCCCTGCTGCCCACCTAGCCTAACTGTGCCCCCATGCTCCCCCACCTACCCACTATGCCCCACCTACCCACTGTGCCCCTCACTCGCCCACCTACTCACTGTGCCCCTTGCTCCCCCACCTACCCGCTGTGCCCCTTGCTCCTCAGCTACCACCACTGTGCTCCAGCTACCACCACTGTGCCCCCACTCTCCCAGCTACCACCGCTGTGCCTTCTCACCCCCAGCTAGCTTAACTGTGCCCCTGCTCCCCCAGCTACCCACTGTGCCCCCTGCTTCCCCACCTAGCCTAACTGTGCCCCTGCTCCCCAGCTACCCACAGTGCCCCTGCTCCCCACCTAGCCTAACTGTGCCCCCTGCCCCCCACCTAGCCTATCTGTGCCCCTGCTCCCTACCTACCCACTGTGCCCCCTGCTCCGCCAGCTACCCACTGTGCCCCCTGCTTCCCCACCTAGCCTAACTGTGCCCCTGCTCCCCCCGCTCCACACAGTGCCCCTCCTCCTCACCTAGCCTAACTGTGCCCCCTGCCCCCCCACCTAGCCTATCAGTGCCCCTTGCTCCCCCAGCTACCACCACTGTGCCCCCTCTCCCCCAGCTACTACCACTGTGCCCTTTCTCCCCCAGCTACTACCACTGTGCCCCCTCTCCCCCAGCTACCCTCTGTGCCCCTGCTCCTCCACCTTCCCACTGTGCCTCCCCCCCAGTTACCCACTGTGACCCTGCTCTCCAACCTACAACTACACTACCCCTGCTCCCCCAGTTACCCACTGTGCCCCTCACTCGCCCACCTACTCACTGTGCCCCTTGCTCCCCCACCTACCCGCTG
Source organism: Pelobates fuscus (assembly GCF_036172605.1). Lineage (NCBI taxonomy): Eukaryota > Metazoa > Chordata > Amphibia > Anura > Pelobatidae > Pelobates > Pelobates fuscus. The sequence goes on from NC_086317.1 coordinate 455,351,804, forward strand.
TGCCCCTTGCTCCTCAGCTACCACCACTGTGCTCCAGCTACCACCACTGTGCCCCCACTCTCCCAGCTACCACCGCTGTGCCTTCTCACCCCCAGCTAGCTTAACTGTGCCCCTGCTCCCCCAGCTACCCACTGTGCCCCCTGCTTCCCCACCTAGCCTAACTGTGCCCCTGCTCCCCAGCTACCCACAGTGCCCCTGCTCCCCACCTAGCCTAACTGTGCCCCCTGCCCCCCACCTAGCCTATCTGTGCCCCTGCTCCCTACCTACCCACTGTGCCCCCTGCTCCGCCAGCTACCCACTGTGCCCCCTGCTTCCCCACCTAGCCTAACTGTGCCCCTGCTCCCCCCGCTCCACACAGTGCCCCTCCTCCTCACCTAGCCTAACTGTGCCCCCTGCCCCCCCACCTAGCCTATCAGTGCCCCTTGCTCCCCCAGCTACCACCACTGTGCCCCCTCTCCCCCAGCTACTACCACTGTGCCCTTTCTCCCCCAGCTACTACCACTGTGCCCCCTCTCCCCCAGCTACCCTCTGTGCCCCTGCTCCTCCACCTTCCCACTGTGCCTCCCCCCCAGTTACCCACTGTGACCCTGCTCTCCAACCTACAACTACACTACCCCTGCTCCCCCAGTTACCCACTGTGCCCCTGCTCTCCTACCTATCACTACAATACCCCTTCTCCCCCATTGTGCCCCATGTTCCCCCACCCACCACTACTTTACCTCTGCTCCCCCACCTACCAATACATTACCCTTGCTCCCACAGCTACCACCACTTTGCCACCTGGTCCCCCACCTACCACCATTGTGCCCCCTGATCCCCCACCTACCACGACTGTGCCCCCTGATCCCCTACCTACCACTACACTGCCCCTGCTCCCCCAGCTACCACTACACTACACACCTATTGACACACACAGTACATGGATAAAGGGGTATGATGGGGGGGGGGGGGGCGCTGTGAAGATTTTTTGCACAGGGCGCCTTAGGGCCTAGGGCCGGCCCTGTGTATGTGTTTGTGCATCAGTGTGTCAGTGTGTGTATCTGTATGTCAGTGTATATGTTTGTGCATCAGTGTATGTGTCTGTGCGTCAGTATATCTGTCTGTCTGTGAGTCTGTGTGTGTGTGTGTCTGTCTCTTAGTGAGTGTCTGTTTAGGTGACCGGTCCCTCTCTAATTACATGGGAAAGGTGATTTTACTTTTCCAACTTTATTGCTTGCAAGACCATCCTTATTTATATATATTGTATTCTCAATTATTTATATATTTTAAATAGAGGATCTCTTACTAACCATATAATATTATAGATAAGATATCTGTATGGTTAGCCCTGCTAAGTTCTATGCTTGAAGACGTTATAGTGGTAAATAAGGGAACCGGCTGCGGTTACAATTGGCGCCCAATGTGGAGCTTGTCCTTGGAAGCTTTAATTATAAAATAATACATATATATATATACCTAGGAAACCTCTTATACCTAAGAGAAGACACAATACTTTGTCATGGCACAAGTCTTGAAATATCAAGTGTCACGAACGCACCCTACTCCAAGAGTGTGCGTGACGTAGTTGTGGTGGTGAAAGGGTTAAAGTACACTATTTGTCTGCCCTAGACCGGAAATAATGACAAAATCCCCCTTTTTAACACCACCCACACTTAAACATAATAATATAACTATTACTATTTTAACGCTGCCACCACAAAGACAATTTATACATGGGGTGCCTTGGTCCCCCAGGTAAATCAACAATAAAACCCACCAAATATTACTTAGTACAATATTTAAGGAATTACAAAAATACTAACTAGTCTCTTCAGGTAACGTGATTCTTAAACAGACAAAGGCAGAACTTAATAAATGAATGTTTATTATGAGCAAAAATAGTCACAGTGCATATAACAATATATAATAAACAAATTATTTACACCAACAACAGATAAAAACAAAAAGGATAAAATACAGAAGTCCTAATTACTCACTTAGGTTTTTCAAAGTACAACTTCTGTCCAGGGGGTCTCTAGCAAGGAAAGATGGTGACTCACTCAAAATTAGATCTTGGCCCCAAGCAAGTACCCCACCACCCTTCAGGATCACAGGAGATATACCCTGTGGATTATCACACCTCACCCAGCGATGGAGCCAAGGCGTACCTATAGTGATTCTAAGTGACCACCTCCTTTGTTCCAGAAACAACAAGCCAAATATAAACTTTTGGTTTTATCTCCTCTACTGTACTTGCCACAGAAATAATAATTGCCTCTATGAATTTGTTATTATTTTCCCATTCCATAGACATGTTGCACGCCCCGCCCACGATCCAATAGGACAGACATCACAACTCCTGCCACATGGTTTAAGTTGTGCAACTCATGTTTAGGCTTAATTAAGAGATTGGGCTTGTCCCATTCCAAATATAATAAAAAATGAGGCTTAATTATTAACGTGTGGGTAAGTATTAATGTTTCACTTGGATAAGATATTGGAACACCAGGATCTTCATGAAATTAATCCCGTTACCATATCAAAAGTATTGAACTATCCTTTACAAGGTACATGCCAAATGGAAGAGACATTCAGACTTTTTCCAAGTGTAGAACCTCACACCTTGCAGAGCCTTAATTACTTCCCGTCCATATAGTAAAATCCTTTTCACATTCCTATGCCATTCATACTACCCCTTCTGTCATCTGACCTCTGTGGGGGTTCCAGCTTCAAAAGATGTAACCCCTGTTGACCTCAGCAATAGCATCTCTGTAATTTGTGCCATTTACTACACAAATTATATTAAAGGATAATATTTCATAGTGTAATAATAAATTATGCACCCTTGCCGTGACATCAAGAATCTAATAAACTATTTGTAACCTAGATTTAGAGAGAGATCTTCATCATGAAGAGAAGATTTTATGTGAACTTGTACAAGGCACTTGGAGTTCAGGTGCCAAGTACATTGTAATTGGCATACAATGCTGAAATTGTGGATCTTAATTAATATCATAAGAGAAACATATATACATATTTGGTAAACTCCCTAATATGCCAGCAATCAGATCAGACAAGTAATCTCAGTGGATTTCTCTAGTATAAAATAAAATGAAATATCAGTGTTGTTTATATATAAATATATCAGTTGTTTATAAATAAATATATAGACTAGGTAATAAGAGCAGTTACATGCTGTACCAGGCTGCATTAAGCAGTCTGCTGTCTCAAGAGCCAGGAACTGATTTATTTTGTATTTTTTATTTTTTAAAGGGGGGTTTAAATCTAAGAGAAAAGCCCACAGTGACGTGTATACCACAACCACACATGATGAGTAAAATAATTGCAATATGCTGCTGCAATTATGTATATAAATACATATTAAGGAACAGCGCACAAATAAAGATAAAGTTTTGTATATGGACATATGTATATTTCGCATTATTTTTATTTATTTATATATATATATATATATATATATATAGACAATTTCATTCTAAGTGTATTTTGATATAAATATATATATTTTAATATCAAAATACAATTTGAATAAAATTTCATATAGATATATAATTTTTTTTAAATTGTTATTATTTTTTTAAAAATATTTAATTTAATTTACTTATTATTTGTGTTTTATAATAATATATATATACACACACAATATTATAGTTATTATATATATATATATATATTTTATATATATATATATATACGGTATGTGTGTAATTTAATTATAAGTGTATTTTTATATTAATATAAGTACATATTAATATAAAAATACACTTGTATGACATATATATGATATAAATACATATATTATATTTATATAATATATGTCTATATATCATATTTATATACACATATATAATTATTATTTTTATTTATTAATATTAACCTTTATTTTTTTATTTTATTGACACTAGCAGGGAGACTGCCTGTCAGCACAGGCAGTCCCCCTGCAGGCAGACACATGGACACCTATTGTGACCATGTGATCGCTCTCTTGAGCGATCACATTATTATTATTATTATGATATTTATAGAGCGCCGTCAAATTCCGCAGCGCTTTACAATGGGTGGACGAACAGACATGTAGTTTTAACCAAATAAGTTGGACACACAGGAACAGAGGGGTTGAGGGCCCTGCTCAATGAGCTTACATGCTAGAGGGAGTGGGGTAAAATGACACAAAAGGTAAGGATAGTATTAGACTAGTGACAGTTGCAGAAGAGGAATCAGTTGGGAGTTATTAACAGTAGTGATTGTCAGGACCCCGCGGGCGGCTGCAAGGGGAGGCTGCAGTCCGCTCGCGGCACTCACCCTCCAGCCGTCCGCGGTCCCCTTCTCCACGTGGGCTCGGCGAGCGGCATCCCTCCAGCCTCGGATGCCGCCCGCGTCTTCCTCCACGCCCCCCAGCGGCAGCATGCATGACGCTGCACGCTGGAAGACTGCCCAAGATATGTCACGCCGGGGTCAGTCACCTGACCCGGCATTAAAGGCACAGTGCCTCAATCACAGTGGGAGGTTTAGATATCTCCCACGTGTGATTGTTAATTCTGATTGGAAATTATCCAATCAGAATTAACCTGATGGTTTAAATACTTACCTTTCCTGTTCCTCCCTGCCCTGTTGTGGTCTTTGCTTTTTAGTATTGATTCTGAACGTGTGATTTCTGGTTACGTACTCTCTGGCTTGTTATACTGACTTTGTGACTTTCTCCTACCCTTTGACCTCGGCTTGTTTCTCGTTATTCTGTTTTCTGGTTCCCCTTACTCGGCTTGTCTCCTGACTATTCTGTGTGTGCTTAGCCCGGCCACTCTAAGGACCGGTACTGCACACTTTCTGTGTGTGTGTCTGTGTGTGTGTTAGCGTGTTGGGTTCCTCGAATCGTGACAGTGATATCCCGAACTGTTCGCTGGCGAATAATTCCTGGCGAACATCGCTTGTTCGCGTTCGCCACGGATGGCGAACACATGCGCTGTTCGGTCCGCCCCCAATTCGTCATCATTGAGTAAACTTTGACCCTGCCTGTACCTCACAGTCAGCAGACACATTCCAGCCAATCAGCAGCAGACCCTCCCTCCTAGACCCTCCCACCTCCTGGACAGCATCCATTTTACATTCATTGTGAAGCTGCATTCTTAGTGAGAGTAGGGACAGTGTAGCTGCTGCTGATTTGATAGGTAGCTGCAAGGAAAACAGCCTGCTAGCAGATATGGACAATATCAGGAATACACTCTAATGAGGATTACAGGGACGAATGCAACCATCTGAGGAGGCACCACAGCCCACGCTGAGTCCCAACTATAGCAACTGCAGATGAGAATCCTACCCAATACAATACCCATTCCCTCCTGGAGCCCGGGTAAGGGACATATGCACCTATAACAGCACATACCAGGCCGGGATACCGCGGGCCCCCTGCGGTGGCGGACCCACGGATGCCCGCCCTCGGGTGACCGGTGTGTCGGCACGTAGCCGGCCAGGCCCTTTGGACTTGGTGGGGATCCAGAGGACTTTGCCCCTGATTCAGTGAGCCCTGTGGGACCGGAAGGTGCATGACCCTCCGGCGGACCGGTGGCCGGGGGGCGCGCACTGGTACCAAGTATGTGACCGGAACCAGACGAGGCATGGAATGGCTGGGGCCTAGGGGTAGATCTGGGAGAGCCGGGGAGGTGCAGGGGACGGGTGACCTGAGGATTCTACGTGGGGGGGATCAGCCGGACTGCCCAAGTAACCGAGTGCCCACAGCACCAAGGATCTACCCACCGACGGACTGGAGTCTGCCCAGGGTGGGGGCACAAGAGGGTGACCCGTTGCGGAGATGCCCGCGGGTGTGAATGGCCCATCTTAACTCGACAACATAAAGGACTCATCCTACTGAAAGCTCAGAGGCTGAGGACAACGCTGCTCCCGTCTTGTTTAAAGTTTTATTATTAATTTTTCTTTCATAAGCATTCATTAATTGACATAACCAATTGTAGACGACTGTTATGGATCACTGAAATTAATATATGCGTTATTCGTGTTTAACCTTCTTTTTTGATAATTTTAAATATAACGTTTTGAGACTGACATACATGGTGACATAATTTGACTAAACTGTGTGCTGTAGGCTTATGTTATTTTCTGCTATGTATTTAAATAATACGCTATACCATGAAACTGTAAAGCTACATATTATCCTTGATGCACATATTTGCCTTCCCCGATGTATGTAAAAATTACGCAAAAAGTGCACTGTTCCTCATGGCACATACCTGCTAAACTTCTACTCGATATTAATATTATGTTTCTCTACTTTCACCACTCTCACGCTAAACTTGTTAGCAATACTATGAAACGTCTAATTAACCAAAAAATGTGCAAGTTATTTTTATGCCACAACTATGTTTATCACTCTATGAACACCGCGCTTGTTAGAGCTGTTGTGGCAATACAAGCAATGTTGTAATCTCCTATGCACAATAAAAATAAAGAATAAAAAAACTAAAAAAAAAAACTAAACTTTTTTGACTGTAATATAATAGCAGTCAGTTTCCTTCACACGTGTGCGTTTCAGGGCCTGCCAGGGCACAGTGTCACACCAGTGCAACTCATATCTGGTGTAACAGTAGTGTACATTTTTACAAAAAAAATACAATTTTGACTGTAATAGATTGAATAGCAGTTAGTTGTCTGCCAGCGTGTGTGTCAGGCTCACAGCGTATACTGTGCCCACTTGCCCAGTGCCACCACTCACATCTGGTGTCACAATAGCTTGCATTTAAAAAAAACTAAACTTTTTTGACTGTAATATAATAGCAGTCAGTTTCCCTCACTAGTGTGCGTTTCAGGGCCTGCCCAGTGCCACCACTCACTCACTGGTGTCACAATAGCTTGCATTTAACAAAAAAACTAAACTTTTTGGACTGTAATATAATAGCAGTCAGTTTCCTTCACGAGTGTGCGTTTCAGGGCCTGCCAGGGCACAGTGTCACACCAGTGCCACTCATATCTGTTGTCACAGTAGCTTGCACGCATAGTACCACTAATCGAAAAAAAATGACAGGCAGAGGCAGGCAACCCCGCAGGGGCTGTCGTGGTCGTGGTGCTGTGATTCCCTTTGGCCCTAGAATAATGCCCAGTGTTCTGAGGCCACGTACCCTGAACTTAAAAAGTTCTGAGGACATAGTTGACTGGCTAACACAGGACACCCAATCTTCTACAGCTTCCGCTCGGAACCTCGACGCACCATCCTCCTCCAGCTTAGCTTCGGGCACCTCTCAAGTTACCACTCGCCCGCCTGCCGCCACCACCAACACTAGCACCACAGCCGCTTCACTTGGTATGTCAGAGGAGTTATTTACACATCAGTTGGAAGAAATGAGTGATGCGCAACCATTATTGCCAGAGGATGTAGATAACAGGGATATGTCTCAGTCAGGCAGCATTACACATGTACGGTGTGATGATGATGATGTTGTACCCACTGCTGCTTCCTTTGCTGAGTTGTCAGATACAAGTGAAGCGGTTGATGATGACGATGCGTCCGTGGATGTCACGTGGGTGCCCGCTAGAAGAGAAGAAGAACAGGGGGAAAGTTCAGATGGGGAGACAGAGAGGAGGAGATGGAGACGAGTTGGAAGCAGGGGGAGGTCGTTGCAAGGAGCTAGTGGCTCAGTCAGACAGCATGCATCGGCACCCGGGGTCAGCCACACAGCACGCCAATCAACGCATGCTGTTGCCACCACCAGAATGCCGTCATTGCAGAGCTCAGCAGTGTGCCATTTTTTTGTGTGTCTGCCTCTGACAACAGCGATGCCATTTGCAACCTGTGCCAAAAGAAACTCAGTCGTGGGAAGTCCAACACCCACCTAGGTACAACTGCTTTGCGAAGGCACATGATCGCACATCGCAAACGCCTATGGGATCAACACATGAGTACAAGCAGCACACAAACTCAAAGCCGCCATCCTCCTCCTGGTCCAGCATCTTCAGCCACGTTAACCACTGCTGTCCTCCTTGCCCCCTCTCAACCATGCGCCCCTCCGTCTCTCGCCTTGAGCAGTTCCTGCTCATCTGCCCACAGTCAGGTGTCTGTCAAGGACATGTTTGAGCGTAAGAAGCCAATGTCACAAAGTCACCCCCTTGCCCAGCGTATGACAGCTGGCTTGACTCAACTCTTAGCCCGCCAGCTTTTACCATACAAGCTGGTGGAGTCTGAGGCGTTCAAAAATTTTTTAACTATTGGGACACCACAGTGGAAGGTACCCGGCCGAAATTTCTTTGCACAAAAGGCAATCCCCAACCTGTACTCGATTGTGCAAAAGGAAGTAATGGCATGTCTGGCACACAGTGTTGGGGCAAGGGTCTATCTGACCACTGATACCTGGTCTGCAAAGCATGGTCAGGGGAGGTATATCACCTACACTGCGCATTGGGTAAACCTGCTGACGGCTGCCAAGCATGGAATGCGTGGCTCTGCAGAGGAGTTGGTGACACCGCCACAACTTGCAGGCAGGCCTGCTGCCACCTCCTCTACTCCTCCTACTCCATCCTCTTCCATAACCTCCTCGGCTGAGTCCTCTTCTGCTGCTGTGTCTTGCTCCACATCAACGGCACCCCCCCAGCTCCGCAGGTACTGTTCCACATCCCGGATACGGCAGTGTCACGCCGTCTTGTGGTTGATTTGCCTGAAAGCAGAGAGTCACACTGGACCAGCACTCCTGTCCGCCCTGAACGCACAGGTGGATCAGTGGCTGACTCCGCACCAACTGGAGATCGGCAAAGTGGTTTGTGACAACGGAAGAAATTTGTTGGCGGCATTGCATTTGGGCAAGTTGACACATGTGCCGTGCATGGCACATGTGTGTAATCTGATCGTACAACGCTTTGTGCATAAGTACCCAGGCTTACAGGACGTCTTTAAGCAGGCCAGGAAGGTGTGTGGCCATTTCAGGCATTCCTACATGGCCATGGTGCACTTTTCCGATATCCAGCGGCGGAACAACATGCCAGTGAGGCGCTTGATTTGCGACAGCCCGACACGTTGGAATTCAACACTACTAATGTTCGACCGCCTGCTCCAACAAGAAAAAGCCGTTAACGAGTATTTTTATGACCGGGGTGCTAGGACAGCCTCTGCGGAGCTGGGAATTTTTTTGCCACGTTACTGGACGCTCATGCGCAATGCCTGTAGGCTCATGCGTCCTTTTGAGGAGGTGACAAACCTAGTCAGTCGCACCGAAGGCACCATCAGCCACATCATACCATTTGTTTTCTTCCTGGAGCGTGCCCTGTGAAGAGTGCTGGATCAGGCCGTAGATGAGCGTGAAGAGGAAGAGTTGTGGTCACCATCACCACCAGAAACAGCCTTATCAGCATCGCTTGCTGGACCTGCGGCAACGCTGGAAGAGGATTGTGAGGAAGAGGAGTCAGAGGAGGAATGTGGCTTTGAGGAGGAGGAGGAGGAAGACCAACCACAACAGGCATCCCAGGGTGCTCGTTGTCACCTATCTGGTACCCGTGGTGATGTACGTGGCTGGGGGGAAGAACATACCTTCAGAGAGATCACTGAGGACGAGGAACAGGACATGAGTATCCAACCTTGTGCAAATGGGGTCTTTCATGCTGGCGTGCCTGTTGAGGGACCCTCGTATAAAAAGGCTGAAGGAGAACGACCTGTACTGGGAGTCCACGCTACTAGACCCCCGGTATAAGCAGAAAGTGCCTGAAATGTTACCGAATTACGTCAAGTTGGAAAGGATGCAGCAGTTCCAAAATCAATTAAAAAGTATGCTTTACACAGCGTATAAGGGTGATGTCACAGCACAACGGGAATCTAACAGGGGAAGAGGTGAAAGTAATCCTCCTCCTTCCACGACCACGCCGGCAAGGACAGGACACTTTACAGACGTGTTGTTGATGGAGGACATGCAGAGCTTTTTAAGTCCTACGCATCGCCACAGCCCTTCGGGGTCCACCCTCAGAGAACGACTCGACCGACAGGTAGCAGACTCTCTCGCCTTAACTGCAGATATCGACACTCTGAGGAGCGATGAACTCCTTGACTACTGGGTGTGCAGGCTTGACCTGTGGCGCTTCCTAAAATCGATGCCTTATATACACGTCCCCTGATAGGAGACGTAACAGGGATTAAACTGATAGGAATAGTCAGGGGTGGACTGACCACTCACAGGGCCCTCGGGCAGTGGGTGATCAATGGCCCCCCCTCTTGGTCCTGGTACAAGGTTTTCTAGTCCCCTGCTACTCTCCCCCCCCCCCTTCTTTCTGCTGCTTTTACACATATATTATGTGTAGGCTGCCCAGCACACAGAATGGCTGTGTGAGAGCCACACAGCCCTGACTTCCACACTAACAGAGCCCACAAAAATGGCCAGATTTACTTTTAAGGAGTTAATCCAACCAAAAACAGTGTATTAATAAACACTGTTCTTAGATGGAGTAACCCTTGCTGGCGTGCCTTCCCAGCAATTAAAGGATCACTATAGTGTCAGGAAAACAAATCGGTTTTCCTGACACTATAGTGCCCTGACGGTGCCCCCACCTTCAGGGTCCCCCTCCCGTGGCGTTGAAGGGGTTAAAAACGCCTTCAGCCAATTTCCTTAATCCAGCGCTGGGCTCCCTCGGCGCTGGTGACCTCTCCTCCCCGTCTGACGTCAGCGGAGCCAAATGCACATGCGCGGCAGTGCCGCGCGCGCATTAAAAGTATCCATAGGAAAGCATTTCTCAATGCTTTCCTATGGACGCTCTGCGTGATGGAAGCGGAATGCGTCTCAGAGTCGCAAATGCGCCTCTAGTGGCTGTCCGGAAGACAGCCACTAGGGGCTGGATTATCCCTAAATGTAAACATATCAGTTTTTCTGAAACTGCTATGTTTGCATCTGAAGGGTTAAAACCTGAGGGACCTGGCCCCCAGACCACTTCATTGAGCTGAAGTGGTCTGGGTGACTATAGTGTCCCTTGAAAATAAAGAAATAAAGCAAATTTAATAACACACTTCTTCACCACTTTTGCTGAGGCCATCACAAGCAGCAACCCCACATGTACAACCATTCAAGTAGCCACATGTGTTTGGAGTCTACTTGTGGGGTTGCATGTGTGGGGATGTTGCTAGTGATGTTGTGTTCCTGTATGTCAAAGTGTTGTGTTAGATTAATCGTTTCTCTTGTTTTACCTATTAATAGCGCTGCAGAATATGTTGGTGCTATATAAGTGATGTATGTGTGTGCAGTATTTCAATGGTGGGTATGCTGTTTGTGATGTGTATGTGTAGGGAGGCAGCATGTGGTTTTGTATGTGTGGGGGGATGCTGCTTGTGGGATTGTGTCTATACGGTGAGGCTCCTTGTGGGTTTTTGCGTGTGTGAATGGGGCGATTTGCAGTGCATTATGTGAGTGGATATGGCTGGCTGTGTTGCAGTGTCTGTGGGATAGAATCTGTAGTAGGCATCTGGTGTTTACTGAGGCTGTAGTGTGTGTGTGTTTGGATAATAGAGGCTCTACTGTGTATAAGTTGGATAGTGGCTGTAGTGTGTGCGCGGGGGGATAGATGCTGAAATAGGTGCAGGGAGGGCTGTGGTGGGCACTGTGAGGCACAGGGACTGAAGTGGGCACGGGGAGGCTCGGGGACTTAGATGGGGGTGGGACTGGACAGAGTATGAGGTGGGACATAGAGGTTGTGGTGAGCGCAGGAGGGGACATAGGAGCTGTGGTGGGTACTGAAAGGGATAGGGACTATAGTAGTTAGTCCTGGGGCCGAGGTGGTTACAGTGGGGCCGAGGTAGGTACAGGGGGGCTGAGGTGGGAGCAGAGGTGGGTACAGGGGGCTGAGGTGGGTACAGTGGGGCTGAGGTGGGTACAGTGGGGCTGAGGTGGGAGCTGAGGTGGGTACTGGGAGCTGAGGTGGGTACAGGGGGGCTGAGGTGGGTACAGTGGTGCTGAGGTGGGAGCAGAGGTGGGTACTGGGGCTGACGTGGGTATTGGGGGCTGAGGTGGGTATAGGGGGCTGAGGTGGGTACAGGGGGGCTGAGGTGGGTACAGGGGGGCTGAGGTGGGAGCAGAGGTGGGTACTGGGGGCTGAGGTGGGTACAGGGGGGCTGAGGTGGGTACAGGGGGCTGAGGTAGGTACAGGGGGGCTGAGGTGGGTACAGGGGGGCTGAGATGGGTACAGTGGTGCTGAGGTGGGAGCAGAGGTGGGTACTGGGGCTGAGGTGGGTATTGGGGGCTGAGGTGGGTATAGGGGGCTGAGGTGGGTACAGGGGGGCTGAGGTGGGTACAGGGGGGCTGAGGTGGGAGCAGAGGTGGGTACTGGGGGCTGAGGTGGGTACAGGGGGGGCTGAGGTGGGTACAGGGGGGCTGAGGTGGGAGCAGAGGTGGGTACTGGGGGCTGAGGTGGGTACAGGGGGGGGCTGAGGTGGGTACAGGGGGGCTGAGGTGGGAGCAGAGGTGGGTACTGGGGCTGAGGTGGGTACAGAGGGGTTGAGGTGGGTACTGGGGGCTGAGGTGAGTACAGGGGGCTGAGGTGAGTACAGGGGGCTGAGGTGGGTACAGGGGGCTGAGGTGGGTACAGGGGGGCTGAGGTGGGTACAGTGGTGCTGAGGTGGGAGCAGAGGTGGGTACTGGGGCTGAGGTGGGTATTGGGGGCTGAGGTGGGTATAGGGGGCTGAGGTGGGTACAGGGGGGCTGAGGTGGAAGCAGAGGTGGGTACTGGGGCTGAGGTGGGTACAGAGGGGTTGAGGTGGGTACTGGGGGCTGAGGTGAGTACAGGGGGCTGAGGTGAGTACAGGGGGCTGAGGTGGGTACAGGGGGCTGAGGTGGGTACAGGGGGGCTGAGGTGGGTACAGTGGTGCTGAGGTGGGAGCAGAGGTGGGTACTGGGGCTGAGGTGGGTATAGGGGGCTGAGGTGGGTACAGGGGGGCTGAGGTGGGAGCAGAGGTGGGTACTGGGGCTGAGGTGGGTACAGAGGGGTTGAGGTGGGTACTGGGGGCTGAGGTGAGTACAGGGGGCTGAGGTGAGTACAGGGGGCTGAGGTGAGTACAGGGGGCTGAGGTGGGTACAGGGGGCTGAGGTGGGTACAGGGGGGCTGAGGTGGGAGCAGAGGTGGGTACTGGGGCTGAGGTGGGTATTGGGGGCTGAGGTGGGTATAGGGGGCTGAGGTGGGTACAGGGGGGCTGAGGTGGGAGCAGAGGTGGGTACTGGGGGCTGAGGTGGGTACAGGGGGGCTGAGGTGGGTACTAGGGGCTTAGGTGGGTATAGGGGGGCTGAGGTGGGAGCAGAGGTGGGTACTGGGGCTGAGGTGGGTACAGAGGGGCTGAGGTGGGTACTGGGGCCTGAGGTGGGTACAGGGGGGCTGAGGTGGGTACTGGGGGCTGAGGTGGGTACTGGGGGGCTGAGGTGGGTACTGGGGGGCTGAAGTAGGAGCTGGGGGGCTGAGGTGGGTACTGGGGGGCCATGGTGGGTACAGGGGGGCTGAGGTGGGTACTGGGGCTGAGGTGGGTACTGGGGGCTGAGGTAGGTTCAGGGGGGCTGAGGTAGGAGCTGGGGGGGCTATGGTGGTTACTGGGGGCTGAGGTGGGTACTGGGGGATTCAGGTAGGAGCAGGGGGGGCTGAGGTGGGTACTGGGGGTTCAGGTAGGAGCAGGGGGGGCTGAGGTGGGTACTGGGGGATTCAGGTAGGAGCAGGGGGGGCTGAGGTGGGTACTGGGGGGTTCAGGTAGGAGCAGGGGGCTGAGGTGGGTACTGGGGGGCTGAGGTAGGAGCTGGGGGGCTATGGTGGGTACTGGGGGCTAAGGTGGGTACTGGGGGGGTTCAGGGGGGTTAAGGTAGAAGCAGGGGGTCTGAGGTGGGTACTGGGGGGCTAAGGTGGGTACAGGGGGGCTGAAGTGGGAGCAGAGGTAGGTACTGGGGGCTGGGGTGGGTTCAGGGAGACTGCAGGTGGTGATGAGCGGAATGAGGATTTGCAGAAAATAATCTATAAAAAGCTTACCTGAGCTGTCTGCCAGGCTGCTGCAGCTCCTCTTCAGGCAGGGCAGGAAGTGATGTCACTTTCTAGCCCCGCCTCTTCCTCCTCACACAGCACCGCACGGCTGGAGACCTGGCAGCAAGAACTGAATACTCACTGCCAGGTCTCCCTAAGAGAGGGAAAACGGGTGAGGGATGAAGGGGGTTAACTACAAAGTGATATGCTGCAGGGCTCCTGCAGCATATCACTGGAATAACTCTATCTCCTCAGCCAGAGCATGACTGTGCTGCCGGGCCCCTGACTGCCTCGGGCCCTCGGTCCATGACCGATCTGCCCGACCTGTCAGTCCGCCCCTGGGAATAGTATTACTTAACACACCACTCCTATCTGGTGGCACATTAGATTGCATGCGCAGTGCCCCAAATTTGAAGTAGGAGGACCGACCAAGCATCTTTTTCCATCTCCCGCTTCCTGGGTGGAGGAAGAGAGACCTTCAATGACATCAATGAGGACAAGGAACCTTGTGCAAATGGGGAGTTTGCGGTTGTGCAAATGGACTGTTTGCGGTTGTTTGCGGTGCGTTAAACGGAGAGTTTGGTCTGCCACTGTGAAGCGGGCGTAACCCTTACACTACCTGATGTTTTAAAGCACGTTATTCCAAACAATTTAGGAATGTTAGGTGATTTATGCCCTTTATGGATTAAAACCAGACTCTGCATCAACTATGTAATTTTCCATGGGAGTTTTGCCATGGATCCCCCTCCGGCATGCCACAGTCCAGGTGTTAGTCCCCTTGAAACAACTTTTCCATCACTATTGTTGCCAGAAAGAGTCCCTGTGGGTTTTAAAATTCGCCTGCCCATTGAAGTCTATGGCGGTTCGCCCGGTTCGCCCATTCGCGAACATTTGCGGAAGTTCGCGTTCGCCATTTGCGAACCGAAAATGTTATGTTCGCGACATCACTAATTAACAGTTTAATTGATACGCTTTTATGAAGAAGTGGGTTTTTAACGATTTTTTGAAGGAGTGGAGACTGGGTGAGCATCTAACGGAGGAGGGAAGCGAGTTCCACAGGAACGGTGCAGCCCTCGAGAAATCTTGAAGGCGAGCATCAGAGGTGGGAGTACGGACAGAAGATAGACGTAAGTCTTCAGCAGATCGTAAGGGCCTAGACGGGACATACTTACCTTATGTAGGGACTGACAGAAGGGTGAGGCATGGGAGGTGCGGGCGGACAGGAAGATGAGCCTTGCCGCCGCATTCATTATGGACTGTAACGGCGCAAGTTGGGAGCACGTAAGACCACTGAGAAGCGGGTTACAGTAGTCAAGGCGAGAAAGTACAGTGGAATGGACCAACACCTTAGTCGCATCTGGCGTTAAGTAGAGGCGGATGCGCGCAATGTTTTTGAGATGGAAATGACAGGATTTGGCGATAGATTACACATGAGGCTTGAAGGAGAGGTCGGAGTCAAAGAGAACACCTAGGCAGCGAGCCTGCGTGGTGGAGCTGATGGTAGCACTGTTGACTTGGAGGGAGACAGACACAGGAGTAACAACACTTGAGGGAATTTCAGTTTTGGTCAAGTTTAGTTTAAGGAAGTGGGCAGCCATCCAGTTAGAAACAGCAGAGAGGCAGTCAGAGAAACTAGTCAAGAGGGACGGGGAGAGATCAGGAGAGGACAGGTAGATTTGCGTGTCATCTGCATAGAAATGATATTGGAAGCCAAAGGAGCTAATGAGTTTACCAAGGGAGGCAGTATAGATGGAGAATAGTAGGGGACCAAGGACTGAACCTTGGGGGACACCAACAGAGAGGAGTTGGGGAGTTAGGGTCAAGATTGGGCTTCTTTAGAATTGGGGTTACAGTTGCATGTTTGAAGGACGATGGAAATATACCAGAGGAGAGAGAGAGATTGAGAATTTTAGTGAGAGGTGGAGAAAGAGAAGAAGACAGAGTACGGATGAGATGCGAGGGAATTGGATCTAGGGAGCAGGTGGTGGGGCGGGAGGACTGGAGCAGAGCATAAACCTCTTCCAATGTAGTGGGTGCGAATGAACATAGAACAGCAGAGGGAGTGAAGTTAGGGGAAATATTGTAAGGGGAAGAAGAAAGATGAGAGATCTCTTCTCTGATTGTAGAGATCTTGTCAGTGAAGTGAGTTGCAAAGTCTGAGGCGGTCAAGTTAGTAGGTGGAGGGGGAACAGCAGGGCGAAGAAGAGATTAAATGTGTGAAATAGTCGTTTGGGTTCGCGGGAGAGTGTGGTTATGAGGGTGTTGAAGTAATAAACTTTTGCAGAGGAAAGAGCCAAGCTGTATGAGCTCAGCATAAATTTATAGTGGAGAAAGTCAGATGCACAGTGAGGCTTTCTCCAACAGCGTTCAGCAGTTCTGGAGCATTTTTGGAGGTATCGAGTGAGCTTGGTGTGCCAGGGTTGTTGTTGGGGGGGCCTGCGGCGTTTAAATGTACAAGGTGCCATGATGTGTAGTTGAGAGGAGAGGGTGGAATTGTAGAAGGAGGTTGCAGAACTAGAACAGGTGAGGTTTGAGATAGGTAAAATGATTGTTTGGAGATTAGTGGAGAAATGCTCTAGGTCAAGACATTGGAGGTTTCAGTGAGAGTGATGTTCAGACGGTGGTGTCAATTGGGTCTTAGGTATGCCAATGTCAAAAGTCAGCAGATGGTGGTCAGATAGAGGAAAAGGAATATTGGAGAGATTAGAGGCAGTACAGAGGTTGGTGAAGGCAAGATCAAGAGTGTTTCCTGCTGTATGGATTGCTAAATTGGACCATTGCGTAAGGCCAAAGGAGGAGGTTACAGAGAGCAGACGAGAGGCATCAGTGCAATTGGGGTTATTGATTGGGATATTGAAATCCTCAAGTATAAGGGAAGGAGTGCTAGATGAGAGGAAGTGGGGAAGCCAGGAAGAAAAGTGCTCAATGAATAGTCTAGGATAACCGGGGGGGGCGGTAGATGATAGCAATTCTTAAAGGAGTGGGTTTAAATAGGCGGACAGTGTGAACTTCAAAAGAAGAAAAGGATAGGGCAGGGGGAGTTATGATTGGTTGAAAGGTACATTGAGGGGAGAGAAGGATGCCTACGCCCAGGGCCGGCGCTTCTTATAAGGCGAACTAGGCAGCCGCCTAGGGCGCCATATAGGAGGGGACGCCCTGCGCCCCCATCGCCAGCCCTTTAAATGTTTCAGCCGCCTGAGCGCTCTATAGAGAGCACAGGGAGAGGGGGGTGAGGAGAAGGGAGAGGAGAGACCACGGGGGGAGGTGAGAAGACACGGGGGGGGGAGGTGAGAAGAACACAGGAGAGGGGGTGAGGCCCTGCCTACGCCACCTCCTTTACAGTTGAGTCTGGGAGTGTGAGAGAACTGTAGCCCACCAAAACATAAAGAGGCAGGAGTGGCGCTATCAGAGGGGGACAGCCAGGTCTCTGTAAGTGCAAGCAGTGTGAGTGAGTTTGAGATGAAAAAGTCGTGTATGGTTGTTGATTTTAAATTACTGCAGATGGAGCAGGCATTCCAGAGTGCACAATGAATTTTGGTAAGTGAGGGTAAAGGGCAGGGTATTGTGATGAGGTTTGTGGGGTTTCTGGTTGTCTTAGTGTGTGTAGAGAAGGTGAAGGGCCCTGGATTGGGAGAGACATCACCAGCTGCTAGAAGTAGGAGGAGAGAAAGTGACAGGAGGTGTGAATGGGTTTTGTATGCATGGGGTCACATAGCCCCAGGGGTCCAAATCCGCCATGGGAAGACTGTCTGGGCTGCAGGCAGTCTTCTCACGCCGGGAGCAACGCCGATCGCCGCCGATCGCCGCCGGGGGAGTGACGGCGATCGGCTAAGTACATTGCACTGTTAGGACGGTTCAGGACCGTCACCGGTCGGCAATGCAAAAATGCCGATGACGGTCCTGAAACGTCCTAGGTCGTTAAGGGGTTAAGAGAAAAGTTGTTGTTTTTGTTGTTGTTGTTGTTGCAAGTGAATTATCTCTACAAGGTCATTTTGTGATGACAGAATATTCGGTTTAAAAGCTGTGTTCTTTATCCCACATTATGAGCGGCCTTGTAATTCCTATGCACACTAATAGTTGGCTTTTAGATGTAATTGTTTTATCTTTAATATTTCATAGTTGATACAGAGAATAAAGTAATTTACAGAAAATATATTAATTGTAAAAGGTTTCATTTATCTATCTTGGCCCACTGTTCATTGATCTCTCAAGTCTAAGTCTGGTGTTCAAACTGTTTTTCTTACGATATGTCTTGAGTTTACAAGCCACAAACTGCATATTGCAAATTGAAAGCCTGACATTGTGATACGTGTATGGACATGCGTATAACATAGCTTTGTTCCTCTCCTCACATAGTTGGTCATTGACAGGCACTTTGATACAATGTGTGTACCAACGCTATTCTCTTAAAGTAGTCCCTAGATCACAAAAACATACCCTATCTCTCAGTCTTGATGCAGAGTTTTGACAGTGAGCGCCCCCTGTGACAGACTGTGGTAACTGACAGCGAGAGCAGCGCCCCCTGTGACAGACTGCGGTAACTGACAGTGAGTGCAGCGCCCCCTGTGACAGACTGCGGTAACTGACAGCGAGAGCAGCGCCCCCTGTGACAGACTGCGGTAACTGACAGCGAGAGCAGCGCCCCCTGTGACAGACTGCGGTAACTGACAGTGAGCGCCCCCTGTGACAGACTGCGGTAACTGACAGTGAGCGCCCCCTGTGACAGACTGCGGTAACTGACAGTGAGTGCAGCGCCCCCTGTGACAGACTGCGGTAACTGACAGCGAGCGCCCCCTGTGAGAGACTGTGGTAACTGACAGTGAGCGCAGCGCCCCCTGTGACAGACTGCGGTAACGGACAGTGAGAGCAGCGCCCCCTGTGACAGACTGCGGTAACTGACAGCGAGAGCATCGCCCCCTGTGACAGACTGCGGTAACTGACAGCGAGTGCAGCGCCCCCTGTGACAGACTGCGGTAACTGACAGTGAGCGCCCCCTGTGACAGACTGTGGTAACCGACAGCGAGCGCAGCGCCCCCTGTGACAGACTGCGGTAACTGACAGCGAGTGCAGCGCCCCCTGTGACAGACTGCGGTAACTGACAGCGAGCGCCCCCTGTGACAGACTGCGGTAACTGACAGCGAGAGCAGCGCCCCCTGTGACAGACTGCGGTAACTGACAGCGAGCGCCCCCTGTGACAGACTGCGGTAACTGACAGCGAGCGCAGCGCCCCCTGTGACAGACTGCGGTAACTGACAGCGAGTGCAGCGCCCCCTGTGACAGACTGCGGTAACTGACAGCGAGCGCCCCCTGTGACAGACTCTGGTAACTGACAGCGAGCGCAGCGCCCCCTGTGACAGACTGCGGTAACTGACAGCGAGCGCCCCCTGTGACAGACTACGGTATCTGACAGCGAGAGCAGCGGCGCCTGTGACAGACTGCGGTAACTGACAGCGAGCGCCCCCTGTGACAGACTGTGGTAACTGACAGTGAGCGCCCCCTGTGACAGACTGCGGTAACTGACAGCAAGCGCCCCCTGTGACAGACTGCGGTAACTGACAGCGAGCGCCCCCTGTGACAGACTCTGGTAACTGACAGCGAGCGCAGCGCCCCCTGTGACAGACTGCGGTAACTGACAGCGAGCGCCCCCTGTGACAGACTACGGTATCTGACAGCGAGAGCAGCGGCGCCTGTGACAGACTGCGGTAACTGACAGCGAGCGCCCCCTGTGACAGACTGTGGTAACTGACAGTGAGCGCCCCCTGTGACAGACTGCGGTAACTGACAGCAAGCGCCCCCTGTGACAGACTGCGGTAACTGACAGCGAGAGCAGCGCCCCCTGTGACAGACTGCGGTAACTGACAGCGAGCGCAGCGCCCCCTGTGACAGACTGCGGTAACTGACAGCGAGAGCATCGCCCCCTGTGACAGACTGTGGTAACTGACTGTGAGCGCAGCGCCCCCTGTGACAGACTGCGGTAACTGACAGCGAGCGCCCCCTGTGACAGACTGCGGTAACTGACAGCGAGCGCCCCCTGTGACAGACTGCGGTAACTGACAGCGAGCGCAGCGCCCCCTGTGACAGACTGCGGTAACTGACAGCGAGTTGTTTTTCAGTTTTCCCTTTGTCAGGAGACGGATCTGCAGGGGGCGGGGTTTTCTTCGCAGACGCTTGTTTTTGTTCTTTTTTCATTGGTCCATATTCTTGCCGAATTCTCATTGGCTAGCGTGAGCAGTTACCGGGGGGCGTGACGCAAAGAGTGACAAAGCCTGCGATTGGTTTGAGGAAACAATGAGGCGGTGAGGAGGCGTGTCCTAGTGACAGGCAGAGCGCTGGGAATCATTATGGTGAGAGTTGTGGGCGGGGCATGCGTTATGGAGATGGAGGAAGAACGCTAAGTGGGCGTGGTTTGATGTTTGTCATGCCTTGGTGAGCTACTTTGTTTAGGCGAGTGGGCGCGGTTAGCTGAGCGATGGGCGTGACTAGCCGGTTGGTGGGCGTGTTCCGTCAGATGATGGGCATGTGCTGTGTCAGTCCGTGTCTCCGGGGTACGGGCTGCACAGCTCGCCAGGCACAGTGAGCATGAACCGGGCCGGCACGGACAGCCTGTGCTCCACCACCAGCGACTATCTGATCTGCAGCCAGTGCCACAGAGTGCTCAGCAAGGTAGGCTCACTCTGAGAGGGCACTCAGACTGCACCCTACACTCACAGCAACTACACTCACACTGCACTCTACACTCACAGCAAGTACACTCACACTGTAAGTACACACACTGTAAGTACACACACTGTAAGTACACTCACTGCAAGTACACTCACTGCAAGTATACTCACTGCAAACTACACTCACAGCAAGTACACTCACACTGCAACCTACACTCACACTGCAAGTACACTCACTGCAACCTACACTCACTGCAACCTACACTCACACAGCAAGTACACTCACACTGCAACCTACACTCACTGCAACCTACACTCACTGCACCCTACACTCACTGCACCCTACACTCACTGCACCCTACACTCACTGCACCCTACACTCACACAGCAAGTACATTCACACTGCAACCTACATTCACACTGCAACCTACATTCACACTGCAACCTACATTCACACTGCAACCTACACTCACAGCAAGTACTCACACTGCACCTTACACTCACAGCAACTACTCACACTGCACCCTACACTCACACAGCAAGTACACTGCACCCTACACTCACAATAACACTTAATCGAACTGCACTAACACTGCAAACACACTAACACTGCAACATACATTCACTTGCACTGCAACCACACTCACACAAACACAATCACACAGCAACTACAATAAAAATGCAATCATCAACATGCAACTACACTCACATTGCAACCTACACTCACATTGCAACCTACCTATAACCATTACCAATCAGGTATATTCACACCTAAGCTATACTCACTGCAGGAAAGGGTTAATGCACATTACTGATCGATCACAGTGTGAGGCAAGGGTTAATGCATGTTACTGATCAATCACAGTGTGAGGCAAGGGTTAATCCATGTTACTGATCAATCACAGTGTGAGGCAAGGGTTAATCCATGTTACTGATCAATCACAGTGTGAGGCAAGGGTTAATGCATGTTACTGATCACACTGTGAGGCAAGGGTTAATGCATATTACTGATCACAGTGTGAGGAAAGGGTTAATGCATATTACTGATCACAGTGTGAGGAAAGGGTTAATGCATATTACTGATCACAGTGTGAGGAAAGGGTTAATGCATATTACTGATCAGTGTGCGGAAAGGGTTAATGCATATTATTGATCAGTGTGCGGAAAGGGTTAATGCATAATACTGATCACAGTGTGAACCAAGGGTTAAAGCATGTTATTGATCCCAGTGAGAGGTCTCTGTGATCAGTAACATGCATTTACCCTTCCTTGTCTCACTGTGACTAATAATATGCATTAACCCTTTCTTATGGCCGAGATCTGTAACATGCATTTAACCCTTCTCTCGCTGTGATGGAAGGTTAAATTCCATGGACTTAAGTCATTTTGCAACCTAGAGTACATATGTTAACCCTTCCCTGGTACTGTGATCACTGTCACATGCGTTAACCCCTTTTTCTGTCTCTGTGATCAGTTACATGTATTAACCCTTCCTTTAACTGTGATTGGTAAACATGCAATAATCCTTCAAACTACTGTGAACATTAACACGTTACAACGCCCCTATCATATGGGCAACAGACATACCCATTGTACAGCGCTATGGAATTTGCTGGCGCTATATAAATAATTAACCTTTTGCCTCATTCAGACCATTAACATGCCTGCACCCTTTTACTCTCAGATTATTTAACTTGCACTGCATTGACCATTCTTTTACCACACGCCACTAACAAACCATTCCCCTCACTCAAACCTCAAATATTAACCCCTCATTGACCATGGGAGACTGTCAAGCTCCAATCCAGCATCTATTTCAATAAGACTTTAATGCATTGTGATAAGTTATTTGCAATGTGACCGGTATGCAAAAGACCATTTATAAATCTATCCTAAACAGTGGAGCAAATCAAATTTTCCCTTTTTATGTCACAGTGAGATAAAACTGTCACTTGGCTCTCAAGGGTTAATACTGTCTTGTACAACTAAGTAGTTTTGAAATAGACTTCTTATCGTTGATGAAATGTCTTTTTTTGTTATACCTTTTATTCATTAATTCATTGTTTGCCACCCAGCCTGTAAATCCATAATGGAATTCCATATATTGACTGTCCTATTCTAAAGGGATCATTAGAACGGGAGGCACTGCTCCAGTACCCAGTGCAAATTTGTCTCTTTGGGTTTAATCGCTAAATAGCAAACTGACAAAGGAAGCACAACACCTAACGTTCATTTGAAAAGTGACTTGCAAAATGTAGGCTAATGAACCAGGATTCACTGTTTAGTGAATAAGCTCCATTCTCGTTTATTCACTGAACCAAGGTTTCTAAATGACTGACGATGGTAATGCGAATTTTATGCTAAAACAGTCAAATTTGAATAATTCACCAACTCCATTTTTAGGCCAAAAGTAGCAGAACTGAAGAAAAAAAAAAAAAATCTAAATTTTAGCTGTTTTTTCCAATCTGGCTATTTTGTCCTGACGTTTTTAATTCTGTTATCAATTCTCCACAGTTTCCAATTTATTGAATAACCACACTAAAGCTTTTTATGAGCTGTGAATGGCCAGTCGCTGACAAACGCGTCGGTCGTCAATAGGCCAAGGGAGCAAAAGTAAAAAATCCTCCACTTTTTTTTTTTCTTTGATTTGATTTCTTAATTTCTCAGTTTAATCCATGACCGTTCAGTTTCACAGTTTAGTAAATAATCCCTTTAAACCCAAAACGGCTAAATTGGATAGAGAACATGTTAGTTTTTTTTTTTTTTGGCTCAGTTTGTGTAAGTGCCCTGTTGATTCTCTGCTGTTGAGTCACTCATTAGAAAAATAAACCTCTTTTGATTATTTGACTTCACAGTGGCCTTGTGACAATCATAGGTAAACCTCTATATAATCTCTCTTCGCCGTTAGTCTTCTGTGTAGGTAACCTGCGGTTGTTGCTAGCAAATAGTCCGAATTTACTAATCGCTGTGTTCTTCTGGTGAATTAGATGCTTACTTATAATGTGATCATGTAATAATAATAAAAAAAAAACTAGCCTTCTTTATTCACTCCCATTCAGGCACTAATATATCATTTTAATAGGGGAAAAAAGACGCATATGCATTCAAGAGAACTTCTGTGGCCTTAATTTTGAAATCCCCTTTGAACTCCCACTTTATGTAAATAACCCACTTATTTTCTGTATAATCGCTAAAACGTGATGCAATGTCCATTTGCCCAGTTTTATTGGTTAATAATATTAATTATGGTTATTCACTACGCCAGTTATTATGGAAAATGGACTGAGGAATTTTACAATTTGTAAGCCAAATTAGACAGAATTCAAAGAATTCTACAACTCTCATCTATTTTTACAGCTAAAATGTAAACAATCTCAATTCACTTTTTAGTTTTCTACAATTCCTGGTTTTCGGCGAAGTGTGCCAAATAAATTGCTCAGGGGTTTAATCATTAAAAGGAAATGTTGGAGAGTGGAAACCAAGTTAGCAAAATGTAGGTCAGAAATCCACACACTGGCATTGAATTGGCTCAGTTGGATAATTTAACTGGGCTATTTTCAGTCTAACATTTTGCAATTCCTGGTTTAAGTTCACCACAACCTATTATTTGCTAAATTAACCTGTTGTTTTTTGCTTAAACCTATTTGATACCATCTATAATTATTTTGGTTAAATTACAATCTTTGAAATTCATATGGGATTGGATTCATTACACTTTTAAGACCAAAGTAACTAAAGTGGAAAGTTTTAATTATGCCAACTAAATTGTCCCTTGTCAATTTTTTCCCAAACGTCCAATTTAGTGATAAATAATCCCCAATATAATAGCATCAGAATCAATTTATAATTTTAAGTAACCATGCTGAATTTGGACTAAGAAAAACTCATTGTAGAATAAATCTGTTAAACAGAAAGTTGTGAGACATTTTGTGGAATATTTAATATTGTTTGTATAATACCAAAATATTTAATAGTGCTTTGCTATGGGGCTATAAAGACTGCTAATAAATTACATATAATTCTAAGGAACATTTCAGTCGCCATAACTATTACAGAGTGCTGTGGTTATCTTGCCAGGAGTACCTTGAAGCCCCACATTGTAAGGAGTTAAACCATTTTTGAATTGTTAAACTCATTACCTTCAGTACTAACAATGAAGAGCTGACGCTCTAAGCTAATAGGCTACGCCCTGCAAGACTTGGCTCAGGAGAGCTAATGGGAATTCACATATAGGAACTTTAGTCTCTCTGACATTGGTGTAGGCTGGGCTAATCAGTTGGCGGATCCCGGGTAAGAAATCAGACTGTTCAAAAATAGTTTGACTTGTTACAATGGAGGGGGTGCCAGGCCCCTACTGGTACCACAGCCACAACAGTTACATGCAGTAGTTATGGTGCCTGGACTGTACAGAATCAGTTACAATCTTTTGCAATTTTGGCTGCATTTGGCACCCAATGTGCACAGAAACCACTAGCTGGTGAGTAACCTTCGGGGTTAAACCGATCTCTAATGGTTTAACCCAGCGGTTCTCGAAAACGGAGATATTTTCCCAGTGCTATGATCAAATGATCATAGCACCGGGAACTGTGCCTCCCTCTTCCTGCCGGCTCTGCAGTACCGGTGGGGAGATCAGAGCTCTCCCTCACCAGCCCGCTTGCACTGTAATGCTGGCAGGTGAGGGAGGGAGAGAGGACCCGGGGGAGCTCTAATCTGCAGCTCCGCCGGGTTCTCCTCTTGCAAGCCCAGAACGCTGCCGTGGTTACCACAGAAACGCTCCAAATCTTGCAAGAGTGAACTGTTGCCTGAGCTGTAGGCTAGAGTTCACTCTTACCACCGGACCACCAGGGATTAGTACTGTCCCCCCTCCCAGGCAAAGGTAAGCAGGGTGGGGGGATATGAATATAATTTTAATTTAAAAAGAAATAAATTATATATTCATGAATTTGCCCTTCTACCTCCACAGAGACACAATAACTCCCCCCCCATACACACACACTGCTCCCCCATACATACACACTCTTCTGCCCCACACACAAACACAGTACCCTTCATATAACCTGCCCCCCCCCCAAACTGTCCAACATACACACACTAAATCCTTCACAAACACAATGCACCCTGTACACTCACTGCACCCCTCACACACTACTGCCCCTATCCCCTACCACAGTCCCTATCCTGGCAGATCCCAGGCAGGTTGTCAAACTGTGCTTAAGCAGTTTGACTACTTACTCTGGGAGGGCACTACTGGCACCATAACCACTACAACGTAATGTAGTGGTTATTGTGCCTGGATTGTTTCTTTAAATAATCTACCAGTGCCACTCCCAAGATTAGGTTCTGAATCTGCGCCTGAACGGCAAGCATTTCTGACGAACAGGGGCTCAGTATATGCCGCTGCGCTGTACATGTATACAACCTAGAATTTTTTTTGATGAAATATTAAATATTGACATATTATGGGCGCCTTGAACCCAATACATTTGGGAATCACTGGTGTTACTCCTTCAGGTAATAAGGCACCAGGGACCTCTGGGTATAACGATGAAGTTGTTATGGTGCCCATACAGTTCTGTGGTGCCTAAGTGAGCTATCACTGATGTATAGTGTTTGTGTATATAGAACATATTACAAAGGAGAGAATTTACCTTGAACTCCAACATAAACAGCACCTCTTAAATCCTTGTGATCAAACTAGCAGAGAAAGTGTTAAATAATTCTGTGTATATAATCAGACATGCTATTCGAATACATGTTATACATATTCTATACTTTTTATTTAGACACATCATATTCATGTTTTATACCAGTGCCCTCACACTAGTCAGCCATAAATCATAATTGTTATTGTGTACAGTGTTAACACAGCACAGACTGTATACTTTGCTTTTATTATTAGTTCCTTGTCTCATATTAACTTTTTTTTTTCTCAAGGTCATAAGGTTTTTTTGTGATTACATAGTGATTCATTATTTAATATATAGTCCCTTAAAAAAAAAAAAAAAAATGTAGGTGAATTGTATTTTTTTATTATTTATATAATTTGTCTTTTATGTATTTTTCACACTGACTGGGTTTTGAAACCAAAGTAAAATAGTTTAGCTTAGTCACTGAAAATTACGGAGAATGCACCTGGGCATTTCAAATGTTATCCCAAAATAGCTCAACTGGAATAATCATTTCAAACTACTTTTGCTGCTTGTCTGTTTGGACCTAAACTTTGCTATGAATTTGCCTATTCTCAATTAATTTGAAGGCCCAACCTCTCTCCCTCCCCCCCCCCCCCCCCCACCCCATTCCTGCAGGGCAATTCAAATTTGTACAAGGGACAGACAAAAACGTCACATTGCAGACACACAAATGTTAGGTGCATGCACACATTAGATTAGTTACAATGTATTTTCCTTTCTTTGTAATAAATTGTATTGCATCTTAAAGGAACACTATAGGGTCAGGAACATGTATTAAAACCACCATCTGCCCCCCCCTAAATAAAGCAAACTCTTAGCTTTATTGCAGTCTGCTGCTGCTGGCTCTGCCCCTGTTCTGCATCCTTGGCTGACGTCATCAGAAGTTGTGTTCTGTGCCTATCACAATGCATCTCTATAAGCAAAGTCCAGTGTCTCCATGCAGAGGGTGGAGACGCTGAATGTCAGTCACACTGTTCTGCACTGCCCCAGTAAGCACCTCTAGCAGCCATCTGAGGAGTGGCCAGTGGAGGTATCCCTAGGCTGTTATGTAAACACTGCATTTTCTCTGAAAAGACAATGTTTACTGCAAAAAGTCTGAAGGGAATGATTATACTCACCAGAGCAAATACAATAAGCTGTAGTTGTTCTGGTGACTATAGTGTCCCTTTAAACCCAGTCTTTCTTCCCTTCCCAACCAAACAGAGTGTTCCCTGTTTTCTTCAAAATTACGTCTTCATGACACCATGTTGTTTTCTGGATGCTGTGGTTTAGGTGTTTGCTTTCTTCAGTAGCAACACTGTAAAAATATAAAGGAAATTAATTTGGTACAGTGTTCCTTACCTGAGTGTTGCCACATAATTCGGGGGCAGTGTGTGTTCCCAGTTGCAGGTCCTATTTTGAAATTACATCAGCCATCATTGACACACGTGCCGTTATCTCTTTAGAATTCTCTTCTGGGCAAAACACGGGAATCTTTGCAATGTGAGTTTTCAATTTTCAAGTAAGTGAACATCATGAGTTCTTCCTGCTTCAGAGAGGGTTTACTGCGTTGGTGTTTAGTAATGTTCGTAATTTTGTATTGTCTTTTGTATATATATTTATTATGCATTAATAAGACAAACAAAAAAAATCAAACACAGTTTGCTAACAATTTGAAAACTTGCATGGGGTCATCCAGACACTGGTTACCTCATCCACTGATTTGGTTGTAGTAACCCTTTAAAGGAACACTCTGATTTTAAAATACATTTTTATCTATATCATATGTTAGATGTGCTTCTTTTAAAGGGACACTATAGTCACCTGAACACCTTTAGTCACCTTTAGCTTAATGAAGCAGTTTTGGTGTATAGAACATGCCCCTGCAGCCTCACTGCTCAATCCTCTGCCATTAAGGAGTTAAATCCCTTTGTTTATGAACCCTAGTCACACCTCCCTGCATGTGACTTGCACAGCCTTCCATAAACACTTCCTGTAAAGAGAGCCCTATTTAGGCTTTCTTTATTGCAAGTTCTGTTTAATTAAGATGTGCTTATCCCCTGCTATGTTAATAGCTTGCTAGACCCTGCAAGAGCCTCCTGTATGTGATTAAAGTGCAATTT
Organism: Pelobates fuscus; assembly: GCF_036172605.1. Lineage (NCBI taxonomy): Eukaryota > Metazoa > Chordata > Amphibia > Anura > Pelobatidae > Pelobates > Pelobates fuscus. The sequence continues at coordinate 455,380,220 of NC_086317.1, forward strand.
AGAGATTGAGATACAATTATTTAAGGTAAATTACATCTGTTTGCAAGTGAAACCATTTTTTTTTCATGCAGGCTCTGTCAATCATAGCCAGGGGAGGTGTGGCTAGGGCTGCATAAACAGAAACAAAGTGATTTAACTCCGAAATGACAGTGAATTTAGCAGTGAAATTGCAGGGGAATGATCTATACACTAAAACTGCTTTATTTAGCTAAAGTAATTTAGGGGACTATAGTGTTCCTTTAAATATCTTGCTTTTCTTTTAAAAAAGAAAAAGGCCATAACTACAAATCCATAACTTTTTTAAACCACCATTAAACTTCTCTGTAATCCAGGTTGGGACAGACTCCAGACCGCAGCCCAATACTCGTACTGTGAGATCACTAGGCTTGCTGTTCTTTGTCCAATCAAATTATTCCCTTGCAAAACCAATGTGGGCTTACGGCACATGAGTGGCAATCGCTCTCTCTGAGAAGTCACTGAATTGGAAAAAATAAACCATGCTAGTTTTCAGAAATGTAAATGTGCAAGGGCACATCTATGCCCCATGTTACTTCAGTAAGGTGAAGTGATTCTGATGCTTAGTGTCCCTTTAAAATTAGAGAAGTCTCACTTTCCAAGGGAACTAAATCTGACATGCCGAGGAAGCCGCCTCTAGGTGATTGACACTGCAGCCACACAGTCCTTTCAGATTAGCTCAGGCCTCGCCAGAGAGGTAATGCTGATACCCCTCTACGCACATTGGAATCTGAGGAAGTTGCACGACGAATACTGGGACAGTGTATTTTGCCAAAGCACTCAAGCTTGTTCACTAAAATGCAACTTTGCAGCTTATAATTCACATTACAGTAACTAACCGATGTAGCAGTTGTGAACTAAGACTGGAAATTGACTTTGAATTCCCATCGATTTACATTCTCATTGAATAACTAACTTCCCTGGGAATTGGAGTAGGTTATCCCCTTAAGGACACATGACATGTGTGACATGTCATGATTCCCTTTTATTCCAGAAGTTTGGTCCTTAAGGGGTTAAGCTTTACTTTCCACTCTTCTTTAAAAAGATGAATCCCTTATTTGAAGTGAGTGAAGGTTATGTTTAAAGCCATATTCCAGGTTCAATTTTGCAAAATTTTTAATTCATGCAGTGCCGAAATTAATTAAATAAATAAAAATACAAACTTGGGGATGTCTCTCTTAGCAGATTATTCTCAAGACTCCTGTTTGCCTGGTGTGTAGATAAAATCATCTATTGCGTGGCTGAGACCTCTCAGCCAGTCTCTGGACACTGTGTGATGTGGATTTCCCTCCTGTCCTTTCTCATAGGATCAGTGTAGCCATGCAGTTCCTATTGTCTGTTTATAAAGAGCTTTCTATAAAATCATAAGTTAGGATCCAGACAAGACTTTCACCACTTAATTAGCATTTCACACTCGCACAGCCCTTGTTAGTCATACATACATACCCAATTGTCTACACTCACAATGGTATCACTTTAATTGCTTTTAAACACAAACCGTTAGCCATCTCTTATGTATTAGCCGCACACATTATTGGCTAGTGATGCACACACTCTCACTAGTTAGTCATACAGACCTAATTAGTTACACTTATACAAGTTGCTCTTAAACATGCTATCTACACTAAAGGGTCCATTGGTGCAGGATGCAGTGTCTGGCTCCTCTATGCCAACCCTGCATACAAACTGCAGGAAATGCCTCTAGTGGCTGTCTGGTACACTTAACCCTGTAATGTAAATATTGCAGTTTCTCTCAAATACTGCAATATTTTACATTGCACGGCTAAGAGGACAGAGACACTGTACCCAGTAAAATGAAGTGGTCTATAGTGTTCCTTTAATCCAAAGAGGATGTCCAGCTTCTTGAAAATCCCAAAAATAGTTTTTAACCCTTTATTTGCCCTCGGATAAAATATCTGCATGACAAGCCAAGGCAGATAGACCTTATGGGTTAACTCATGCCGGAGTCGACCTATTCACGTGCTGTATTTATTTAATGCATTGCAATATGTAAAATAAATCTATAGAAAGGACACTCGTATTTTGATGTTCCTGCATTTGCTGCAAATCTCCAGCCATGCATCTTCTGTAGTGAGCTCTTCCTAAGCCAGCTGAGCTTCTACCATCGTGTGTATGCTCTTTGTGGCCATGCAAGAGTATCAGGATGTTATAGTTCCATTGTCAGATTACTGTATAGCGCCAAGAACTAAACTACACCTCTCCAACCAAAACCTAGTTATAAACTCATGTACGCCTGTATTTTTGGAGAAAAAGGTGGGGGAATACCAGATTGGAGAGGACATAAAGTAACATAGTAACTACTATTGTTCTGCTTGCATTTCTTTCTCAGATGTACACAACCTGTAGAACTCCAGCTTCCCATCATATTATAGACAACATGGCAGCTAGCTCAACATCATAGAAAATCTGTCATCTAAAAAGATGAATTCAGGACACTTTTGAATAGGGAGTTGGTGACCAGTGGGGTGAGAGATTAAATGCAAACCGTTCCTTTAAACATATTAACTGAATTCCTGATGGCTTAATTTGTTATATTTCATACTCTCTCCCATGCATTCCGCTGCTGGTCATAATCTCATTGGAAAGGAGATTATCCCTTTTTAGTGTCAGAAGGTTCAGCAAAGTAATCTGTTTCATGCAGCGTCATATAACCAAAGCAATGTCTGCCTTGGTGAATAGGTCTAGATACTCACATTAACCTTTCCATTGCCAGGGGAGAGAAAGTTCCCTGTCTACACCCCAAGGATAAGAGTGTCAGTCTAAGCACCATAACCACTACAGTACTTTTGTAGTGGTTATGATGCTAGTAGGCTCTGTGGACCTTGATCCCCGTTTCTGTATCCAACCATTTTCAAGCAATTTGGCAGAAAATATGGGCATTCCCCAGACACTGGTGGCCCGACTATTCATTTGCATGGCAGTGACAAACCAACAGGTGCATGTACTGGTCTTACAAGGTTATTCATTAAATAAAAGGCCAAAGTAACCAAAATGTAAGCATGGGTGACTTAGCTCCGAATTTTCCCAATTTGGCTATTATGACTTTAAATTTGAAATTCACTTTGAATTCTAAATTAAGTAAATTGTAGTCCTGTTCAAAAATTAGTTTTAAGCAATTTGTCCAAATAAAATTCCTGGCAATCTTTGAACAAATCGATTGAGGACAGTTTTACCTGTGAAGTCTACTGATGAGATCGATTCGGACTAATCACGTGAAACTAATTTTTTTTTTTTTTTTTTTTTTTTACACATGTCTAGTGAATAATCCTGTTTGTTTTGATTTTCTGTCATTTGTGCCTGTGCTGGTCTTGATGTTACGTTGTTCTGTCATGCTTGTGCTCACAGTGGTTTTGGTGGGAAGCCTGGGGGGGGGGTGGGGGGTGAGGGGGCGTGGAAAAAAAAAAGGACATTTATAGAATGTTATTTGTTTATTTTAAAATCTGCTGGTTTAATCAAAATTTAGCTGTACTCGTCTGCTGTATATTTAGTGAATAAAACACTTAATTTAACCAAATGTTAGTTGTTTTTAAGCATTCATTTTAATACCAACCACTTTACCAGTAAAGCGCCGAAGACTAAATGTAAAATCTCTCTTCATTCCACAACAATGCTGGGTAATTGTACGCCTAAAAAAAAAGGGAATTAATGGCACTCTATACGTACAATAATTACTACTTGATGATTTGAGAGAAAAAAAGAACGAAAAAAGCCATGAAAATGTGTGTTTCATAAAATACTCTAGTAGTTACATTGCTTCGAGTATCCCTATTGTTGGGCTATAAAAAAAAAAAAAATTCCACTAAGTGTACATGTAAATAGTAATTATAGCATTTAATGTTCTTTAGTAAATAAAAGAAAATAGCCGTTTTGTTGGTAGGGGGAGGGGGAGATGGGTTGTTTTTGTTTAATTTTAAAAAGTGAAGTTTTGACCTGAGTTTGTTATCAAAATTGTAGCTTTAAACTGTATCTTTTTATTAAATTCTTCAAGTAAAAAAAAACCTTTTTCTCTTTCACTCTGGCTGGTAGCCAGCAGAAGTTTTTTTCAGCCCTTTTCCCTTGTTTCTGGCAGCTTGATCCCATGTAAAATGATCTTGTTATTGGGGGGAAAAAAGTTACAGATACGTTTTGCATGCAGCTTTCATTGCTTTGCTAAGCAGGATTGTCCATGTTAAAAAAATAATAAATAAATGTAACAAACAGCTAATAGTAATATATATATATATTTTTTAACGTCTTATGAAAAGTGTGTGTGTGTGTGTGTGTGTAGTTATGTTCTCCTTAACTCTCGTAGGATCAGATTACATAAAATGCTTTTCAACCACCCCATTGGCGAGCAGAGGGGGAATGTGCACATCACTGCCTACATTAACCCATTTGCTCCCAGCTGGCTGCTCTCATACCGTGAATTTCAAACTTGTTTTTCCGAACAGGAATGCTTTCTGTAGGAGGTGTTTCTGGAGGCAGTCCATATGAAAAATGTTTGAGGCCACTTGCTAGCAGTTAATAGAGGAAGAAACACTTTTTAATACTGGAACTTACTTATTTACTAGTCCAGTAAGGGAGGATTTTCTTAAAGGTATTTATGTTGGCTGAGCATAATGGGGATTGCAGTTGTCAATCATTTTACAAAGACAGCGGTGTGTGTGTATATGCATTTGCAGAGCCCCAAGCTAATGTTACTGGTCTGAGTAGCATATAGCGATTTTGTTTTAAAAAAAAAAAAAAAAAAAAAAGAGAGAGCTGTGCCTTTTCGGTCAAATTCAAAGGTTTGTAGCTCTTGTTGTCCAATGTGAAGGGCAGCTTGAGCAACCCAAACCAATGTTTCTCCTATCTGATTACTGATGCATGGTAGAGAAGATATTTATTATTATTATTGCCATTTATATAGCGCCAACAGATTCTGTAGCGCTTTACAATATTATGAGAGGGAGGATTTAACTATAAATAGGACATTTACAAGAAAACTTACAGGAACGATGGGTAGGGATCAGTGCCTTGATTGGGTCCTCTGATTCAAGGTGATATGGAATGGGGAAAAAAAGGAAGGAAATATAGTGTAGTAGGTAGATGCTTGTACAATGGGACAAAGTAGAAATGCACTTACAGTATTTGGAGTTACAAATTGGCTCCAGTTGATGTCTTGGTGGTACGTTCGCCTCCTGTGGATATAAGCTTGAAGTCTTAGTCCAATGGAGTGTAGTTCGGATATATAATAAAAATGGAATAACAATAACACTGATGTAGTTTAGTATGTCAGACTTCCAGAGAAGAGGATAATATATTTAGAAGTGAACACTCACATTTAATGGAGCCTTTTGATGGCTGCTTGTGTAGGGCTTGCAGTGGAAGAATCCCCACTCTTGAATCTATGTGCAGTACCCTTTATTGGCTATATGCAGATTAAAATCCTCACCATGATCTATAAAAACATGTAAAATAAAGTGCACACTGTGTTGTAAAATAACAGGGAATGCACTCGGTTTAGAGCAAAAATAGTTTTTGCTCAATCCAATGGCATAGGTGTTATATACCCCACCAAGGAAGTTGATGTCGCAGCATCGGCATAACCAGAACGTCCAGAGGTAGTGATTATGCATGAATTTTATTTGAAACGTAATAATAAAAACAAAGAATAACATAGAATAGCACACAATGCATTTCACCCAGTAAGTAGACATTTATTCCAAAGTGTTTACAGATAAGGGGCCCTTCACTGCTTATATTCCAGAGTATACAATTTGAAAGGAACGGTCACATGATGTAATAGGGCTGTTTAATTAACTTAAAAACAGCTCACATTAAACAAAAACCAATAGAGGAGTTTAGAAACGTATAAAATTGGGGTCTTTAGGACATAAGAAAACCGAGAGATATAAAATGGGGGTGTAGCAAGATGGTTCCGCAGTCCTGTCAGTCAGTCCATGTGATTTGATGTGGCCTAAAAATATACTCAAAAAACTACTGTACCATGGATGGCCATAGGGGAGTGAGGAAAGGAAGGGGATTTTAAAATCGGAAAATTGACCCCACCGTGAGAGTTGTAAGTTGGATGCGCTTAGTGGGGGGAAAATGGCGCTTTGGCCCGTGTCATGTGACATGCGAGGCCATGATGGGAAAATAAGATTATAGCTAAGGGATGAGCCAACTGGGGGTTATGAATAAAAGTGTAGAACAAGTATTGGAAAAGGGGGGGAACTGGATCGTGCAGAAATAGCTGTCCGGCTCCAACAAAATCGTAGTGGTGTGTAGCATATAGACCTAATGCCTCGTTGTGTTCACCTCTACAGCAGGGATATTCTCAATATCCCTGCTGGCATTGATTGCATGTTGCGATTACAGCGGTGATGTAGGAGTGGGGCATGGAAACAAGCATGGGGAGCTGGATTCCAGATACATTTATTACTTATTTTACTGCATTTTAACGTTTTTTTTTTTTTTTAAAAAGGGTTAGGATAAAATTTAAGAAAACCAGTGAGCACTATGGGATTTCTCGATCACGGGATTTGTTATAAAATATAAAAAGTACTGAATAAGCAGATCTTGAAGCAATCGTGTTCTCCAATAATGCAGACCAGTGAGCAGTTTCCCTAAACAGTGGTCATACTGAGCCTCACTGCTTCGTGGTAGAATGGTTGAAGAAAAGATCTTGTTGAGAAATAATAAATTTTTTAATTTTTTTTTTTTTAAAAATTACTCTTGGCATTGTTAAATAAACAATAGTTTGTGTTTTACCCACCCAAAAAGTTGTTTCCAATCTAAACGTTTAACATTCTTGTACACAACTGTCCCTGCTTTTATTGCTTCCTGTGAGTGTATTTCTCTACAGACCTATTCAATTTTAGCATTTGTCAGCATTTTTCACCCTTACACTGTTTGTCAGCATTTCTTCACCCTTCTCAAAAGAAAACTTTTCCAAATCGCTCAGTTAGATGTTTTTTGTTGTTGGTTTTTTTTCTCCCCTTTAATGCGCTTTGTCAGAATTCCAGGTGACTGCTTCCCATACCTGGAATTCTTGAAGTCTGTATCTGCCCTTTTTTCATTTTGTGCACAAAATAAATTTCCTTTTAGATCACCAGTATTATTATTATTATTTTTTTTTTTTAAACAAGGTTTACGACCTGAAATGCGAAATTCTCTGTCTGAAGATAAAGAATTAAAAAAAAAAAAACTAAATTACTTTAGATCACCTACCTCCGCTCAATGAATCAGTCTTCCCCTTTTTTGTTTGTTTTTATCTATTTATCTTTTTTCCCTGAAAGTCTTTTTGAACATACTTTATAAGGTAAAGATATTTATTACTTTATCTTATGGCCTTTCATTCTGAAGACTTAATAAAGCATTAAACTCTAGTTCTCCAACCTTTCCATTTTCTTTGTAGTAGTTCAATAAGTCCATATTCACTGTTGGCTGAGCACGAACCTTAAATCAATTTGAGCATCAGGGAAAGCCACTTTAGCCTAATGAAGAAGGTTTGGTGTGTAAATCATGCCCCTACAATCTCACTGCTCAGTTCTCTGCCATTTAGGAGCTAAATCACTTTTGTTTATTTATGCAGCCCAAGCCACACCTACTCTGACGGTGACTGACACCGCCTGCATGACAAAGAATTATTTTGAATCACATGTGAGTTACTTTAAAAGTTTTTATCTCCTGCTCTGTAAATTGAACTGTAATCACAGACAGGAGGCTCCTGCGGAGTCTAACAAGCTGTTAACAGGGCAGAAAATAAGAGATTTAAACATAATTTGCAGTAGAGGAAGTATAAACATTAGATGACTCTTTACAGGAAGGGTTTAGGAAGGCTGTACAAGTCACATGCAGAGGGGTGTGACTAGGGCTGCAAAAACAAAGTGATTTAACTCCTAAATGGCAGATAATTGAGCAGTGAGTGAGACTACAGGGGCCATGATCAATAAACCACAATTTCTTCATTAAGCTAAAGTTGTTTTGACGACTATAGGGTCCCTTTATGGTATTGCAACCAGGGAGAAAGAACCATAACTATAAGATGAATACCATGATCACTTTTATTTTAAATGAAAAAACAAGACCGAGCAGAATTAACAGGGTATATATTCATAACCCCCTATCCTTGCTCCAGATCCCGAGCAGAACATGACTAGCAGACCACTGGGACCAGCTAATACCAAATATTATTGTTAGCTTCTGAATGGCTTTTTTTTTTTTTTAAACGCAGATCCCCTATAAAAGGCCCCTTCCAAATAAACATGCAGGAGCTTTGGGTAGAAATGATAAGCTAGTGGCTGTCATACTTTGCTGGAAGGTTGTTTTTTACAGCATGCTCTCGCTGTCTCTGCCAAGTAAGAGGTTTTGTGTGTGGTAGAATGTAAATGTTGATGATTAATTCTTGTTCGGTGGCAAAATGACAGTACGCCACCTCATTCCTAATGTAATCAAGTGGCTGAAAAAAAACCAGGAAAAAAAAAACCAAACCACTGAAATGTAAGCACCTGCTGTTGCCCACTGAACGGCATGCCGACATAACGTAAAACCTTTATAGCTTGCTAGCAATTCTATAACATTTCATTTGATCTGTTTTTATGTGAAGATTTTGGCTTCAAAGCAGTTTGAGTATGGTGGGGAAACAAGTTACATTTTTTTTTTTATCTGATTTTAATTTTTAAAAGTTTCGATTTTAGAGATATTTTAGAAGTCAATCACAGTCTGCTTCATAATCAATTAAACGATATCTCTGGACGGCAATTGGCGCAACTTTAAATTTTAATGCATTCTATAAATATATGCAATTTTTTTGTGAGGTCTGAATTTTAGAATGTAGAAACCCTTTTTCCTGAAACGGAGTGTCTCCATTTTGGTTCTCTGTCAATCATTGTTATAAGCTGTGACCTTTGTATTGAGAGAGCTTAGTGAGGAGGAGAAACTATTTTTTTTTTTCCCCCTTCATCCTCCAAAGCAATGTGTGCCATGGTTATGCCAGGATTGAACTAGTTCGTGATGTCAAGTGGTAAAACTTTATTATACATTTATAAGAAAGCATCTCATGAGAAAAACATACATTTGATTTTTAAAGTTTTTTTTTTTTATTCAGCGGTTTAACATTTCCCCTTTATAATGTCCTGAATTTGCAACTTTCTTCAATACGCTTTGCTCAAACTGGCAGGTAATTTTATGCTCATCCGCCACCCCAAGCTTAACCCATTGCTCCCCAGGGGAATATATAAAATAAGCGCATAACAGCCACATAATTTTAGATACAGATAGAGGCTGTGGTTAGTAAGTTTGTCAACAAAAGTCTTGTCTTGACCTATATGTGTGTGGAGCCCACCAACAGAAGAAAGGTTTAATCTGGAGGTCCACCAATCAGGAGCTTATGGGTCAATATTGTTGTCTTATTGGATGTGGCCATGAGTTTAAGCGTGCTCTGGGCATTCTCAACTTTTTTGGTTTTTAGGTGGTCTACTCCATCTTATTGCAACTATATTAATTTAATCTGTTCAGTTGAGTAAATGTAAGATCTAAAAAAGCCGGTACATATTAATTAGCTCACTTGTTTTTGTGGCTTACTCTCTCTTGCATTTTTCCAAAATCTGTTAGGAGAATTCATATTTTATTCTCCATAGTGAGCTCCTTTCTTGGGAAATGTGTTGCCATACAGGGGAGTTTGTAATGTTTTCTCTAGGGAAAGACTGGGTAGGTCTTCAACACGCGTATTTACAACATATTACTGAAAAGAGTCAGTGTTTGACTGTGGGTGTATTCATATGAATATTTCAGATTGGGGAAGTAAAAAGCGCAGAGTCTGCTTTGGACAATGTGAAGAGAGAATACAGAAGGGCATGTGGTGGACAGCAATTTCTGCTCCCTATCTGCTCTATGTAATATGAAACTCAGTCCAAATAGGATCTAAACAATCCAGGTTTATCGGTAATCCTGTTGGAACATGGCTTGATAATGCTGAACCCCTGGAAGCTTGGCCGCCATATAGTTATGGTTTGGAAAGATCGAAGTTAAAGGCCTACTTCATTAAAGACCACGTTGGTTCAAGAAGTGCCCCCAAGGTAATCATCCTTTTGGAGTTACAAAACTTCAGGAGACACTGCAGTACTTCCCGTTTGGCTGCAAGATTATTGCTAGAACCCACTTGGTAAATAACCGCACCCGAATCTAGTAAAAATTAGTATTAAGGCCTTTTAGCCTGTACTGCATGTGAACGTAATATCCCAGCCTGTCGGCTAACAGGATCAGAACATGCAATGTATGGCATAGACTTACCAGCCTTGTTGGGAAATAAAGAGGTGTTGTCAACAATATTACCTCTAAAAAATGTCTAATGTACTTCAAGAATGACAAACTATGAGTGTTCGATACACAGTTGCTGTTTTAAGCACGTTGCTTTGTATATAGGTAGCCAGTGATAAAATTGCTGCTGCTGGGTTCTCCACAAGGTCACATTTTGAATGGAGTCCATTATACAGACACCTTAGTGACGTATTTCATTGTTTTCAAAACCTGTTCGATATTACCTGATAAAAGTTACTGTAAGTTAAATATAAACTATATTCACGGTGGACCTTGACACAAAGTTAGATTCACACAGCCCCAAAGACCTGATCCATTAGAATCTTGTCTATGATAATGTTCTATTATGTATTTTGTAAAGGACAGAGTATTTTTTTCATTTTAAACCAAAATCCTTCCTCTTCATGGGTCTAGGAAGGGATTGTTCGGGAAGTCCTCTCCCTTTTCTGTGGCGTTTCCTTTTGGATACGTAAACAAGAAGTGAGGAAAAGCATATTGGATTGTAACAGATTGTCATCCTTGAACTTTAATCTTTTGACTGCCAAAGGTTTGCTAGTCCTGTTTTGACATGTAAAAGGTAACTGCAGAATTGCAAATATTCCAATTTTTATTTATTTTATTTTTCAAAAATTCTTACTTTTTTTTTTTTTTTTTTTTTTTTTTTAACACATGCATTCTGTGTTTGAGATCACAGCAGGGACTGGAATAAATATATCGGTAATGTATAACAGTTGTGAATAAGAGAACCTTTCTGGAAAGTTTTTCAAGTCCATTCATTTGAGAGAGAGAGAGAGACATGTTTTTTTTTTTGTTTGTTTTTGGCTGATATCCCTACTATCCCCTAAATTCTGCACTAATCGTCCAATGAAAAGTGTAAATATGCATGCAAGTACGTGACAGGAGCATATTTATATCTGTATGATCTATCTAATATACGTGATCTGCATGTTACTTCAACTGGCAAATCGTGTTCAAATCCTATAATGCATGGACAGTGATTGATGTCACATGTGCAATAAAAAATACCATATTGTGTGTTGTGAGGTGCAGGGTAGAACCGGGACAACGCCTACTAGACTACTCAAGATTGCTGGGAGTTTAAATTCATTTAATTCAGTCCCTGTTGCTTTATGAATGTGCTAAGAGAGGAACTGAGGAGAGGATTGCACGATCTGTCTCCCCAGTTTCTCTCCAAGGATGTTGAGGCTGAATTAAGAACGGCAGCCACATATAGCACTTTGCACCAGGTGTGTAAACTGCAATATTGGGCAGGCCATGACCTGTATATGTCGGTGCTGTATTATGATTGAAGGAACAATTTGGGCACCATAACACCTTCATCAAAATAAAGTTGTTATGGTGCCAGAAGGTCCGGGCGCTTATCATCATTAGACGTTACACCATTCACAAACGGTTTAACGCCAAAATCTGTGCTGCAGCACAGGATCGCTCAGCCTCTCCATACTTCCCCTTTCTGAAATTCAGCAAACACAGAAGGCTCAGGCAGCACAGGACAGGGGCACAGCTGGCTGGCTTAGAGTGGTCTGCTGATGCTTTAAGCCATTCGGTAGTTCCCCTTTCATAAAAACTGCTTTTTGACCTCCTGGCTCCTTAACGACTTACTTTCTATGATGTTATGGTGCCCGGAGTATTCCTTTTAAAGATATTTTAGCCCTAAACCTAATATTTAAAAATAAATGCAATATAAAACATTCATTACCTAACGGCAAAATGTTTTGGGGGAAATAAGTCTGTACAAAAAGTCAATAAATATTCAGGTGTACTTATTAGAACCCCTTTATCTACTTTTTGCCATACATTGGATACGTTTTTTTCTTGCATATGCCTATTGATAATATTAAGGAGATTACTTTGGTCTGCCTTTATGTGCCTGAAATGCCAGTAAATCATTCGATATATCCTCTTCAAGCTCCCCCACCATTTTATCAGATTCTAGAAAGCCAGAGTCCCTCATGAAGTGTTTTCAGGTCTCGCAACATTTTTTCACTCTTTACATTAGCTCACTAAAGAGGAAATTGCAGATCCAACCCAAACAAGCCTTGCTCTCCCTGCTGAGTACAGATCAGTGTGTGACGTGTGTGGGATTGAACGTGATGTGTAGCGCTCTGATTTAAAACTTTATTTATTATGGTAAAATCTTGACCAAGAATTTGGGTCCAAGCACTGAAGTTGTTGATTCTCTCGAGTAACCTCTAAAAACCTCACATTTGCACTTATGCACTTTGTACTTTGCAATCCCATTACTGTTCCACAATCACCGATATTATGAACCAAACGTTGGTCAATGTATCCTGTGTAAAGCAGGACAAGAATAGACCTAAAGGGGGCAGGCCAGTGAAACGACCTATATTTTACCACAAAACAAAGAAAACATTCATCAAAGTAATTCCTGCTTTGTTCTATGGGTATATTTCGATGATGCTGTAATTTTGATCAAATATTTGCAGAATGTGTGAGGTTCTTCACCTGGTAAAATCCATAGATGGAAACATACCTCCCAATATTTCTACTGTGAGTATTATTGCTGTGGAGTTCTGTTATAAACTTAGAGACATTGACAATACGTCCTAGAGGGGCGTTAGGATGCGAAAGAGGGATATGGGCACAAAATAGGGACTGTCCCTCTTGAATAGGGACATTTGGGGAGGTATGTTGTTACTACTCCTTGGATTATCTCCATAGTATATTGGGTAAGATTTAAAAAAAAAAAAAAAAAAGTGAAAATTATATTGGCTACAAGCTGTTTTTGTAAGCACTAGAACAACTGCACCATATTTAACATGTTTTTGTAGTCCTGCTTGGGCAGTGACTGACCATGCTGGGAAAATGGAACAGTAGCCGGTTAGTGGAGGAAGGTTACCATGCTTTTCAAGGCTCTTTGCCAATTGTTGTGTGAGATGGAGTTAGTATTTAAAAGGTAAATGTTTGTTATTTTAAGCGGCTCAGTCACTTTGGAAGTATTTTGCTTAATTTTAACTAATCCTTTTTGTACCTCTATTTCTCCTTGTTGTCTTTTTTATTTTAAAGTCAATCTAGTTGTTTAGTTATACATAAGACGTAGGGACTATTTTTTTCGTTATGGAGAGAGTGATCTTTTGCAAATGTTGGAAAAGGATGGAGCTTAAACTATAGGCACCCAGACCACTTCAGCTCAATGAAGTGGTCTTGTTGCCAGGTCCCCCAGGTTTTAACCCGGCAGCTGAAAACATAGCAGTTTCAGAGAAACTGCTATGTTTACACTGAGGGTGAATCCAGCGAGAATCACAGTGAGAAGACGCTGGACGTCCATGGGAAAGCATTGAGTAATGCTTTCCTATGGGCGGTTTGAATGCGCATGCGGCTCTTGCCGCGCATGCGCATTTGGCGCTGATGTCAGCATGAGGAGGAGAGTTCCCCAGCGCCGAGGGAGCCCAGTGCTAGATAAAGGTAAGTGGCTGAGGGTGGGGGGGACTTAAAGACCCTTTAGTGCCTGTAAAAATAGCTTGTTTTCCTGGCACTATAGTGGTCCTTTAAGCAAAGTTCTGCTTCAGTTGCGAAGCTAATTTATCCACAATCCATCAGTCAAAATGATTCCCACGGAAGGGAAAACTGCAGATGTTGGACAGAGGAGAACAAAATGGAGGCGCCCAGGTATTAAGATATGATTTAAGGAAGACAATATATTACATATAAATAAACACAAGTGCAAAAGATTGAAAAATAATCATTAATATAAGGTGCATAGGAGAAGGAAAATTGGGGGAAGGGTGAGGGGGGGGGGGGGGAGAGAAAAGGAATAATTGGTACAATAATGCTTGACGCCTAGGTAATGTAGACATATTAACAATGTGATTAATTTATCTTTTGTTGCTTGTGTATTGTTCACCATAACCTCCTGCTCAAGCAGAAAAATACATCCTGGTAATTATACTTATGTGTGTGTGTTTAGATATCTCATTAAGGACATGATTTGATTAATTTTGCAGCATTGCTTCTCAAAGCAAAAAATAAATAAAAATAGTAATGTTACTGATTTATGATTTTGTTTTAAGTTACATTTTGGTTTGCTTATATAGGTAGTTGTACTTGGGTAAGAAATAAGGAATCTTTTTGACGTACCGTTTTATTCTTCAATTGAAATGATGGTTGGTTATTTTACATTCTAAATTTGGCTGAGGGTAGTTGGTGTTGCATTCAATTAGTTGAAAGATTCCATAAGAAGGTTTTTTTATACAGATGTTGCTTTTTGTTTTTTCTGTGTGAGAATGGGCTGACAAGTGATGTAACGACAAAACACACACACACACACACACACCTTGTCCACATCTTTTCTTGTGCCTTTCAAACTTGTTTTTTCTGTATTGTTTATTGATTTGCTTTCAAACCCTGGCCCGATTCGGTAATGAGGCTGTTTACCTTGAGCCCTGCTGTATCTCGTATTACATTGCGAAATGAGGACTTGGATTAATTTATCTTGTTACAGTTGTCAGAAGTCATTTAACGCTGGATTGGGAATGCTTTGCATTTAAAGGGATTCTCAAGGCTCCACCACCATCACAACCTTATTTTTTTGTTTTTGTGTGTGTGTTTTTTTTTTTCAATTTATAACACATATGTGTAATTTCAAATCATTTTATTTTATTAACAGTTTGACAAACACTGTTTGATTCTGAGTTCACTTAACCAACCCCATAATTATAAGAAAGTTTAACTACATCCACATTTTTGTACAGCTTGAAAACAGTTTGCTGAAACAGAGGCGTACTACACCCATAACCTCTTAGCACCATAACAACTGTAAAAAGCTGAAAGGGTTATAATAACATAGCTTTTATGCATAGCCCATGCAAGGGGTCTTCAACACAGACAAACAGGGGTTGTGTCCCAGGATACTTGGGAGCCCAAGCACGGGAACGGGGGGGTCGCTGTCCCTTTGTCTCCCAAGTGTAGAAAGCACGCCACTCATGCGAGGGGTCTCCCACACAAGACAACAGGGGGTCTTCATCCCAGGAACCTCTGTGCCTGGAGCCAAGGCGCGGAAAAGGAGATTGCCTCTCACAGAAAAGCCCGCCAAACTAGCCAGTGTCCCGGTCCCCCCCCAACCGCATTCACCAACCAGCATCCGTTCACGAGGTTCCTGTGCTGAAACCATGCAATGGAAGCGTCTCCTTTCGGGATACGCATGTTCCCCCTGGTTGACGTTCATTTATATGGAATGGCGGCCACCCAGTGGAGCACTCATTAATTACTTCCCTTGCGGTTTTGCAGTTATGTTGCAAGCCCGAACATTCTAAAGAATTGGCGTAAGGTTTCTAATGGGGCACGGGGGTGGTCCCCATTCGGGAGACTAGTAGATCCTGTTCCTATGTCCGCTCCCAAATAAAGTACAGGACACGAAAACCAAGGGGAAAACATACAAATAAGCAGTGGTTCTGCCACACAACCTATTTCATTACCCCGACTTAGACGCTTTGTGTCACTACAGGGAGTGCAGAATTATTAGGCAAATGAGTATTTTGACCACATCATCCTCTTTATGCATGTTGTCTTACTCCAAGCTGTATAGGCTCGAAAGCCTACTACCAATTAAGCATATTAGGTGATGTGCATCTCTGTAATGAGAAGGGGTGTGGTCTAATGACATCAACACCCTATATCAGGTGTGCATAATTATTAGGCAACTTCCTTTCCTTTGGCAAAATGGGTCAAAAGAAGGACTTGACAGGCTCAGAAAAGTAAAAAATAGTGAGATCTTGCAGAGGGATGCAGCACTCTTAAAATTGCAAAGCTTCTGAAGCGTGATCATCGAACAATCAAGCGTTTCATTCAAAATAGTCAACAGGGTCGCAAGAAGCGTGTGGAGAAACCAAGGCGCAAAATAACTGCCCATGAACTGAGAAAAGTCAAGCGTGCAGCTGCCAAGATGCCACTTGCCACCAGTTTGGCCATATTTCAGAGCTGCAACATCACTGGAGTGCCCAAAATCACAAGGTGTGCAATACTCAGAGACACGGCCAAGGTAAGAGGCTGAAAGACGACCACCACTGAACAAGACACACAAGCTGAAACGTCAGGACTGGGCCAAGAAATATCTCAAGACTGATTTTTCTAAGGTTTTATGGACTGATGAAATGAGATTGAGTCTTGATTGGCCAGATGGATGGGCCCGTGGCTGGATTGGTAAAGGGCAGAGAGCTCCAGTCCGACTCAGACGCCAGCAAGGTGGAGGTGGAGTACTGGTTTGGGCTGGTATCATCAAAGATGAGCTTGTGGGGCCTTTTCGGGTTGAGGATGGAGTCAAGCTCAACTCCCAGTCCTACTGCCAGTTTCTGGAAGACACCTTCTTCAAGCAGTGGTACAGGAAGAAGTCTGCATCCTTCAAGAAAAACATGATTTTCATGCAGGACAATGCCCCATCACACGCGTCCAAGTACTCCACAGCGTGGCTGGCAAGAAAGGGTATAAAAGAAGAAAATCTAATGACATGGCCTCCTTGTTCACCTGATCTGAACCCCATTGAGAACCTGTGGTCCATCATCAAATGTGAGATTTACAAGGAGGGAAAACAGTACACCTCTCTGAACAGTGTCTGGGAGGCTGTGGTTGCTGCTGCACGCAATGTTGATGGTGGACAGATCAAAACACTGACAGAATCCATGGATGGCAGGCTTTTGAGTGTCCTTGCAAAGAAAGGTGGCTATATTGGTCACTGATTTGTTTTTGTTTTGTTTTTGAATGTCAGAAATGTATATTTGTGAATGTTGAGATGTTATATTGGTTTCACTGGTAAAAATAAATAGTTTTTGGAGTTAAAATTAAATCCATTTATTTATTATTGTTCCTTTAATCACTTCAACCTCAAGTGGTGAAAATGACATAAGCTAAGCGTCTTTAGGTATTCACCCAAAAAAACCTTTTATCCAACTTGGGGAAATTTGGTGGGATTCCCCTCCTACTAGGACCCTGCTCCAAAAGGTCAATGTATACCCAAGGTGTGAATAATCTTTCTCTCCCACCCGATGTCTGTCCATTTCCTGGTAAATGCTGTACTTTTTTTTAATTTTTTTTATCAAGTTGCGTAGTTTTCTTAACTGTAAGCCAAAGTTGCTCTCTGAATATCTCATCTTGGGTGAAACTCACTGCCAAATTAGGTTCCTCCAAGAAGTCTCTGAATGTAACTTGGGATAATTTTTGGAAACCTACTTACACAAATTCTTAAATTTACTCAATTGTTGTGTTCTGTGTTTTTTTTTTTGTTCGCAGAACAGGCACTATATTTCATCCGTACCCAAGAGACACCCTTCACTTTATAAGTTTGGCCCAAACATAGACTTGAATATGAGACGTTCAATGGCTAAATCTCATACATGAATTTTCGCTAAACCGGGAATCGACAAATTAATTGCACGTTTTAAGTTACAATTGCAGAACTGGAAAAATTCTTCATGGTGCCTGGTAGAAACGTCACTGTCACCTTTAGGGGTCCTTGGCTGCTCCTCGTGCTTCATCCTCCATGAGCCCACGTCATTGTACAAAACTACCCTGCCTCTCACAGCTGTCGTGATGGGAGTTGACAAATTGTGATGGCAAAAGCACTGTTGATCAAGCATTGTGGTCCCTACTTTGTCATATGATCTTTTTTGATTGCATTCAAATTTCAGTGAAATTTCAACACAGTCAATATGAACATTTTTTATAAAGATTTTCAAGCGATATGACGAACTACTTTAAGGGCACTTGAGTTTTATCTGTTTATCTTTTAAACTTTAGTGCGTCATTTACTAAAGCGTGAGCTCTAGGAAATTCAGAGTGCAATTTTAGGCCACATTAGTCACAATCATGTGGCATTTATTCAATAAACTGAAGATTGGGGTAAATTCAACAAGTGTTTGGTGTTTTTTTGGGGCCAAGTTTGATAAATAGGGGAGTTGTAATTTTAAAAAAAATTAAAGGATCACTCTAGGCACCCAGACCACTTCAGCTTAATGAAGTGGTCTGGGTGCCAGGTCCCTCTAGGGTTAACCCATTTTTTTTATAAACATAGCAGTTTCAGAGAAACTGCTATGTTTATAAATGGGTTAATCCAGCCCTCAAATCCTCTAGTGGGTGTCTCACTGACAGCCGCTAGAAGCCCTTGCGTGATTCTCACTGTGAAAATCACAGTGAGAGCACGCAAGCGTCCATAGGAAAGCATTGATAATTCTTTCCTATGAGACCGGCTGAATGCGCGCGCAGCTCTTGCCGCCTGTGCGCATTCAGCCGAAGATCGGAGGAGAAGAGCCCGGCGCTGGAGAAAGGTACGTTTTAACCCCTTTCCTCTCTCCAGAGCCCGGCGGGAGGGGGTCCCTGAGGGTGGGAGCACCCTCAGGGCACTATAGTGACAGGAAAACGAGTGTTTTCCTGGCACTATAGTGGTCCTTTAAGTTGAAATTCCAACACAATCAACGGGAGTCTTTCAGAACGAGTTTATTATAATAAATCAGGGGTGACTTAAATTTCAACAATTCCAATTTTAGTGAACGGAGAACTTAGTGTATTAACCTCCTGCCATAGAGATATTCTTTAACAACTATTTTTGCATTAGACTAATAATACATTTTTTAACCAGGCTAATCATTTTTTTTTTTTTTTTTTTTTTTCCTGCATTCACAGATTTTTTTTTTTTTTTTTTATATTCTTGTTTTATTTTGTTTTTGTAAAATTTGTGCATTTTTTTTTATTTTTTTTTAACTTATGTAGAGCAGACTTCCAAAACTGTTCAGTGGTGGTGGAACCAAAGGCGGATGTGATGGATTGGATGTGACAATTCCTGTTGTGTTTTTTTTTTTTTTATCTGGCAGTCCTAGGGCAGGCATTACACAGCACTGAGAATTGAATTGCTGCCCAGAACAGATTCTGATCTCTGTAGTCAGCACTTAACCAGATAAGAAAAAACTAGCAAATAAAACTGCAGTAAAGCAGGCCACTTGGAACATAACTGTAAAATCAGATTGTGTGTGGAGCTGTACGTGTGTCGGAATCTTACCCTTTCCTGTACTCTCAATGTATAATTAACTGAACTTTTACATGAGATGAGATCGGACTTTGGTTCTGGTTTTACATGAAGGTGTTTTTGTGATGTATATTTAAAGGGGAAATATGGGCTGTATTATAATTATGGTGCGGCTGCGTATATTGTAAGAATCCGGCTCTTGCTATATCTTTACACGTTGTTACACTGCTATCAATCTATAGACTTCCTCCATTGTATTTGAGTCAGTGGGTTGTAGCCATCTGGCTGTCTTAAAGTGACAGATTCTCATTTCAGCACCCATTTTGTATTGAAGCACTTACCGCGGTGAATAGTATAGCAGAGGTAAGTTTAAAAAATAAATAAAATAAAAAAACACAAAAAATACATTTACCTCTGCTTCATGTGTCCAGGGAAACATGCTGACCCTGTGATGCTACAGGCGTGTTAATGCATGCTTTGCCATCATAGGTGCCCATTCCATATTGCTTGCGGCCCCTGCGGGTATAGCACTGCAAGAGTTAAACTCATTTACAAAGCGAAGTTTAGCTTAAAACAAGTTATCAGGTTGTGCAAATAGCCCTCAATTTTGCTTTAATATGCAGCGATGAAATGGGTCTCTTTCTAAACTTTATGTGCGCTGTGCGCTGTGCGCTCACATGCCAGAGGATACTTAAAAAAAACAAAAAACATGGCTAGCCTGTCCTAGATTTCCCTCAAAAACCGCAGTTCTCACTTTTCATAATAAATCCATAACCCCTTAACATACTACATTGCTGTGCATGCTGTGTAGTTTTTAAATGATACTACAAAGGAATATGTCGTTTTCCCCCACTCCTCGCCGATCAGTTACTCGGTGTAGGTTACAAGATCGGAGCTCTTGGTGTCCCTGATTGAAAACTTTGTTACTAACTTGTCAATTCCCCTGATCACACAATAATTTGTTATCTTGGGCTGTGGTTTGAATTTATTACCTTTTTTAGAACTCCTGCCAGGGATGGCGAAACTGTTTAGAAACACTAAAACCACAAACTAAAACTTGCTTTCAACGCATTTCTCTTTTTTTAGGATGCACTGTAGAAAAGTTTAAGCAGCTCATTACTACCCATCCCGTGTTCTGTCTCTTTTGGACTGTTGACTTGTAAATTAAGTGGATTGCAATGCTCCCAGCACATGTCCAACAATTCCTTGTTGCAGTGTTTCAATGATTTTAACATTGACAGCCGAACTGAAGAATTCCTTCAACGCCACTATTTTGCCATAAACTGTGCAAATTTGTTTGTGTTGATCAAATTGCTTCCCTGCAGCACACCATTTCTCAAATAAACATGGTTAGTAGTGCGTAACAATCACGAGTATTTTTCGAATTTCCATGTTTCTTGAGTAAAGATTAGGTTTTTATTGATTTTATAACCGATTTTCTTTAAAGTACCCACTGACTTGACAACATGTTATCATACTCTCCTGTACTGCCCTGCAACTTACTTTCTTCAGACCCTCCTTTTGAAGTTTGAAGACCAGACTCTTGGGGAACAAAATGTAAGGAATATATAGCGTTAAAATTTAAGAGTCTATTCCTAACGCTATAGTGTTCCTCAAGAATAAAGCTATTGTCTGCCACCCTCAACTGGGTGTTGAAACAGTTGAAAAAACAAAAAAACATTTGAACACTTACCTCTTTAGAGCACCTAGTTCCTTAGCGCTGGCTCCGTCTTTGACTCCTCCGACATCATCAATTGGGAGAGGCTAATGTGCATGCTCATTAGACCTTCCCCATAGAAATCCACAACAAGCAATTCGGGCTATGGCTGTGTAAATCTACAGAAAGGACATAAAACAAAACATAGTGTGATATTGTTAAAACACAATTTTTTTTTTTGTGCACAGCAATATTTGCACTCACTAGATGTAGACAGATATAAGCGTTCTTAGGGTGCCTCCCCCGATGTAATGGGGGGCCAACAAATCCCTCTGATCACCTCCGGGTAATTATTCCACCACAGGACTTTCCTATAGGGCATTTGAATATTCTGCATGTAGGAAGCGCCTCTAGTGGCTGTCTGTGAGACGGCCACTAGGGGTAATCTTATCACCACAATATAAACATTGCCGTTTCTCTGAAACTAGGGGCAGTCTTATCATTGCAATATAAACACTGCAGGGTTAAGGGGACAGCGACACTACAGTGCTATTCCTTTAAATATATATATTTTTTCAAATCACTTTTTAGTAAAAATGCCCCCATTGAAAGCATGCATGCATTTAGTTATGCATTTTTTTATTTTTTTTTATTTGGCAATAATTCTAAAACCCGCTTGCAAAAGCTGCAGATCTCTAAAGCCTTTGCAAGCCATGCCCTACTAACCTCGCCTGTCCAATCACAGACTTCCCAATGCAGCTCAATGAGAAGTCTTTGCAAGGCAGGTGCTCTGGGCAATTGCTACCTCTTGAGTTTAGCTTCACTGAGATAATCAAACCAGGATGTAACCGGAATAGATGTCGGACAGCCTGGGAGGGGACGACAAAGTTAATTTAGAAAAGTACCAATTTCTTTTGAAATCAGCACTTTTTGCAAAATGTAAAGAAGAACACATACACTTCACAGATAAAGCACTTCAGCAAACTTTAGGGGTCTGGATTGTCATGTAATGTATAATGTGTTTGATTGTTAATGCATCTACATACCATCGATAAATTATTTGTTACATGGACATCAACTTGTTTAAATATTCTGTATCCTGAGGGTTTTTTTTGTTTTGTTTTTTTACGCGCTTAACGATCACAATTCTGACTGTTATGAAGAACTAAAAAAATAATAATTCAAAGCCAGGGGTACTGAAACCGGTGTCTATAGACTGACCGCCATCTTTAAATAATACCCAAAGTAATTCTAATTGCTTTCGTATAACAAGGATGTAAGGGAATGATGGATAACTTTTGCACTGTAAGTATTTGTGTGATCTACATTTTTTATGATGATTTGACAACCAAAGTTTCTGATTCACGTACATATCTATCTTAATTATTTGTCATTCTCAAATATGGTAGGGGGTGTGGAGCATTGCAATGGAAACTACAGGAATGATTTAATGGTGTCCTGAAGAACGTTGCACCACTTTGTGCTTGTGTGTTAGTGTCACTTTTATTATCTCCCACACTGTCTTTTTCAAGCTGGCTTATTGCATGAAGCACTATTTGATTGTATAGTTGTGTTTTAACAAAAATAACTAAATAGCTTCAAGGGACACTATAAGCACCCAGACCACTTAAGCTCATTGAAATGGCCTGGGTGCTGCTTCCCTGTCCCCCTTAGTCCTGCAATGTGAATCATTGCAGTTTTTGAGAAACTGCAATGTTTATTTATTTACATCGCAGCAATAAGACAGGCGCTAGGGGCTGTCTACCAGACAGCCACTAGAGGCGCTTCTGGGTGTTTAACAGACTCTAGGTTGCCTACTTGATGCTAGATGTTCTCCCGATCTGAAGCAATGCTTTCCTATGGTGAGGGCCTAAAGTGATCGCCGCACATGTGTCCCCCCCCCCCCCCCCCCCTCGTCGGATTGCGTCAGAGGAGAGAGAGAGAGTACATTTTTTTTTTACATTTATTTTTTAACCCTTTTATGTGCCGTGGTGGGTGCTGCGAGGAAGAGGGTGACCAGATCTGTATTCCTAAGACTACAATCCCTTTAAGTTCCTTTACAATGCTATGTGATTATTATTATTTATTTTTTTTATATATAACCGCCTTAAATAAAATGTCCAAAATATGTTGGGATGGGGAATTTGGTGGTGTAAGACTTTGAAAGAGGAAGGGGAAAGAGAATATTGGCTTCCCCAATTCTGCTGCAAATATATGTGTACAGAAGATCCACATGGGAACTGTGAAACAAGTAATTCTGAAAGGGACCCTCCAGGGTTTACACGAACATATTACACACTACTATTCAATGACCAGTTTATTAGGGACTCTTGTAGAATAGGCTAGGGCAGTGGTTTTCAACCAATCTGTTTGTGGCTTTAGGGATCCAAATGGTTAAATGTAGTCCTCAATGGGACACTACAATCAACAGTTGACTGTAGTAGTTCTGGTGAGTATAGTCAGTCCCTGCAGCTTAGTGACCCCTCCGGTGGCCACTCTTCAGATGGCTACTAGAGGTTCTTCCTGGGGCACCCCATAGGGATGAATTGATTCAATGCATCTCTGAGGAGAAGTTGACTGGTTCAACATGGTGTTTTGCCGCACATGCACAATAGTCTCCCAATGATTTCCTGTGGTGAAACATTGGATTGGCTGAGATCGTCAAGATTGATCTCAGCCATGGAGGTGGGGCCAGCCGACGTGTCACCAGCACGGTGTGGGAAAAAAGGGAGAGTAAACACCTTTCCCATTTGATTGGAGGGCGGCAAGTCACCTAAACATTCACACAGACATACACAAACTGACAAACACTCACTGACAAAGAGACTCACTGACACACATACCCACTCACAACCCCCCCCCCCCCCCCCACACACACACTGCTCCCTCAGCTCTCTATGAGCCAGCCACCTCGGGGACTGAATGGGGTGGCCTGGGATTTGTTGAATCCCTGCCTTAATTGCATGTTTTTTGCTCAGTAATCATATATTTTAAGTGATTAAAAAAAAAAAAAAAGAGTTTTCCGTTTTAGCGTGAATACATTCATTTTCTTAGCTGGCTATTGGGAAGTGAAATAAAATGTGTAAACCGCATTAAATGCAGCGGCTAAGGATTATAAAAAATGAAAATTAAAAAGACGTTCATTTAAAAAAAAAAAGTGTCTTTTAAAGCCTTGTTGTTTTTTGGGGGTTTTTTTTGCACATTTATTATTTTCTGCTGTCTACTTTTGATATTTCATCGAAAAGAAGTGAAAGAGCCAAATGCCAAGCGTTCAAATGGCAAAACAATGGGGAGAATGAATAATATTTAAACGCAAAATAAGTTCGCATGTTAATCCTAAAAAGCTAAATCTCCCTGGAGTTTAGCCAGGCTAACCATAAGATTTTGAACGTCATTATATCTTACTGACCTGCACTATTCTGGAATCTATTTTTCCAGGCATAATTTGAACTGTCACCCAAACAAAAATGTTATTTTATTTTCCTCCTGATTTAAAACATTCAATTAAATTTAAAAAATATATATATATATATATATTCGAGCATCTATCCCAAGATGTTTTTAGAGACAAAATCTTCATGAAAAAAAATATTTTGCACAATTTCAGTGACATTCAAGAGCTATCAATTTATATCATGAGACTACTTTGTCTACTGGGCAAAGCCATGGTTGACAAAAGTCGGAGCTTCTGCTGTGAACTTTATTTCCGAGCAGTCGTTGCTACTGCGGCTCTGGGAAAAGGCATTTTCTTGGAGTTCTATGGAGGATCCCCTGGGTCTAAAAGTAAAGAGGGCTTCTGGAAGAAGAAGCCAAAAATGGACTCCATAAGGAAGATGGTGGCACATCGAGGGAAAGTTTCAGGTAAGTACATACCCATTAGCCTCTCTCACCGGTTGCGATATATTAAGCAGACATTTCATCTTTGAGGGTCTTTGCGAAATATTCTAGGACCCTGAAAATGAAAAGGCGTTTAGGAAAGGATTTTCTGTTTTGGGTTATTTTACTAAATAGGGAACTTTAGAGAATTGACAAGGAAGTGCCAATATAGCGGAATTATTTTCAAATTTGGACTATTTTGGCCCAAATCTCCACAGCCTAGTGAATAACACCAGTGTATATCTTTCTTTGAATGTGCAAGCCTTGGCATACCAGCTCTTTTGGAGTGTTTTTCCACAGTCAGAGTCTGTCCATGTAAATATTAACAAGAACCAACAGGCATCTTAGAATAAGTGAATCATCTTATTATTCAGTTATTTGATCAACAGTTAAAAGTGCTGATCCACCCAAAGAAAGCATAAAATCCTGCATTCTAGAACACGATTAGACCTTTAGCGTTCCAGGTCCCATGAACTAAATCTCCCTTCTGGTTGGCACAGTTTAATGTGAGATGTAGTCCATAGCATATAAATATTGTCTTACTCTGCTCTAGGCTACTAAGCACACAAAAAATAATTTGATGTTTTCTCGGGTGTTGTAAACCCTTGAAAACAACACCCTTTTAATTGTTAATATCTGCTGCTATGGTAACACGGTCACCATGTTGCAGTTTAGTCGGTGTTAAATGGCTGTAGGCTAGAATTTGTCTGCCCTAGCAAAAATGTGAATGTAATTAAAATGTTCTTCCTTGGATGGTGACAGTCCAAGCGTCCTAAATTGTGGGGTAAAGTTCCTTTGAAAAAGAGGTGGTAGAATCAGACTTAAACATGCTCTACACTCTCTAGTTCCTTCTGTACACTACTCCATTCCTATTTTGTCTCCCAGGAGAAAGGTGGATTTGCTGAAGCTCTGACCTTTGGACCTGTGAATCTTGGGTTTGGTTTCTTTGGGTTACCAGCTGGACTTTCAACTCCACCCTCCAAGGGACTGGTTCCTGATGTTCACTGTCTTCTCAAGGCTCTGGCCTTTCTTGCCATGTGGCTGACTTAGAAAGTTCCTAAATTTGTTTTTGAACCTGTTTAAGAAGGAGTTTTAACTTGAAAGTGGTCCCAATGTTTCCAGACAACATGGCCACTCTGCCTCAGTTCCTGGATCCAACTTCTACACCAGTGGTAGACTTGGTGTCAGCTGACTCTGTCAGACTATCACTGGTCTTCCATTGAGAAAAGTGAATTAGAAACATATGTAAATACTAATGCATTTTACACAGTAGAAGACAAATAATAGGCTCCCAGCAGGCTATTGGTAATGGGATTTACCACAACAGCCCTGCTTATTCTATTTTTTCCATTTGCTTAACTGTTTCTATAGTTTGTGTAATTAATTATCATTAAACTTGATTATATAAAAACCTAATGAACAGGTTTATTAGAAACATAAACCAATGTTGCTATATTAGACAATAAGAATAAATAAATTTAAAAAGCTTAAACTAGTTACGAAAGAGGCCACATATACAGCAACTAACACTTTCAAACAGACTCTGAGAAAAAAACCACTTTGTAAGGGATATTGACGGGAAGCTTGTCTGGGGATGTTATTTTAAAGGACTACTCCAGGTCCCATAGCAATGCCTATGAAGTCGTTATAAGGTCTGGAGATCCTAGGATCTGTCTCTTTAACCTCAGAGTTGTGTTCCCAGCCCCTGTCAACTCGACCCCTCTGTTTTCTTGTCCATTGTTGGCTCGGAAGCTTTTACCTTGGGCACTTGGAACATTGTCAGTCTGTCACTCGCCACTCATTGAGAGAAATGCTTTAGAAATGTCTTAAATGGACACTTTGCACCATAACCACTACAGGGTATTGTAGGATTTGTGCTAGGGTGCAGCATTCTAGTCAGAAAATATGTGCACTTGCAGATTGTTACAACCTAAACTTGGAACTATTTGTATCATACCTCCCAACAACGGCCTTCTCAGAATCGGGACCCCGATGGCAGGGAAGTAGTCTCATCAGAGGTGCTATCTTATCACTGACTCTGCCCAAAATGGGCAGGACCACCCAGAAATGGGGACGTGTCTGCCCATATTACTGGCAGGTCAGCCTGTTGTGAATATACACCAGGTTATCTGCCCATAGTGCAGACCGCCCACAGGGGCTGACCCTGCAGGGTTTTAGTCCCCTAAACATAGCGCAAGCGCGTCTAATGATGTGCTCGCGCTATAAATGTTGGAGATAACTTCAGCCGAAATTAAGATGGTTGTGAGACATGTTGTATGGGTAATGCAGAAGTGAATCTTCTGTATTTTATTGGCAGCATTAGCGGGAGTGTTCTTTGGGTGCCAGAAAAACCCTGTTTTTTTTGTGTTTTTTTTGTCAAACCACTCAAACAGGGCAGATTCTCGACACCATAGATTCTCGACACAATAGCCACTGCAATCTACTGTAGTGGTTATGGTACTTAGTATACCTTTAAGGTTAAGTCTTGATGTTGAAAGTCCTTCATTTTTTATTTTTTTTTTACAGATTTTATTGACCATTTCAGCGGTACAGTACTTGGCATCAGTCAGTACAGGGTGAAGAGGCTTTTGGACGTGTATTATGTAGTCAATATAATACAAAAATAAGCAAGTGAGAAAGAAAAACACTGGATAGAAATGGCAATGTTTCACATTCGAAAACAAACTCAAATGTTACAAAGCCTTACTCGTAGTGTCAGGTACATATTACCAGGGATGTTAAAAGGATTCTCCAGTGCCAGGAAAACATATTCGTTTTCCTGGCACTGCAGGTTCCCGCAGTGCCCTTCTCCCTCCCACCCCCCATCCCAAGTTGCTGAAGCGGTTAAAACCCTTTCAGTGACTTACCGGAGTCCAGCGCCGATGTCCCTCAGCGCTGGGTCAGGCTTCTACTCTCATCCCCCGCCAACGTCAGCCGGCGGGGGAGACCTAATGCTCATGCGCGGCACTAGAGGAGGACTTAACCCTGCAATGTAAATATTGCAGTTTATGAAAACTGCAATAATTACACTTGCAGGGTTAAGGGTAGTGGGAGTTGGCACCCAGACCATTCCAATGGGCAGAAGTGGTCTGGGTGCCTGGAGTATCCCTTTAACTACGATCGAGCAGGGAGGCCCAAAGTGGGTCCTGGTATTGTGCCAGAGGTATATGTGGAGGACATATTATGGTGCTTGGTGGTATTAATGGCCCATGGATGCCAAAAGTTTGAAAATGTGGAGTGAGGGTTTAGGGAGAGAGTGGTTTGATATCCTCAACTTTGTTTCTCCATTCTGTTATGGAGGGTACTTGGGGTGATCTCTAATTAAGGGGTACGAAGGATTTAGCTGCAAGCAGTAAGAATGGTAGGCAAGATTTCCATCGTTTGGCAAGGGGGGTTTTCATATGGAGGAGAAGTATCTCTGCAGGGCAAAATATTATTTGTACATGTGCAGTACTGGGAACTATCCACATAATCCATGTGTCCCTTTAAGGTGTGGGAAGTCTTCTAGTTCATCAGCCTGTTTTTAGGACATGAATGGTGTTGATGCATTGTAGCCAAACTTGGGGACTTTGCTAAATTGGTTAGCTGGAAAATGCATCCTGCCTGCTCCCTCTAGTGATGATATAATTGTATGGGGCTGGGGAACATGATTGGAGAAGATGGAGTGCCCAGGCATGATTACAGTGGCCTAGTATTTCTGCCAAGTTCTAAATATTGAGTATCGTTCATTCAAGTGGCCAGCTACAGCTCATGAACCGAAGATTCATATCATGTAATGTTTTGACGTGCACCAGACGTTTATATACAAGTTCACGGCAGCTCAAACACAAAGGGAGAGTCTTGCACAGAAAGTCACGTTCGCCACAAAACTCGAACACACACAATCTTGTACTTTTATATCTTACTGCGCTATTTCCACACCTGGGTTTTAAAACCAAAGAAAGCATGACAGTAAACAAATTGAGGATTTAGCTATTTAAAAAAAAAAAGAAAAAGAAAAATGTATTTACGTTCTCTATTCTGTTTGCATTTATTTGGAAATTGAGCATTTCGTCGTACTATCTGGAATATTGATTATCATTTCATAGAGCTTCGTATCATAATGGAGGATTTGTAGAACAGTATTGTGCCGTTAAGCTGCCAGTGGTGTGCATATTGTGGTGTACAGGGTAAAGTTCATTTTTCTATTTATTTTTTTTCTTACACGGCAGATGCAAGATACGTTATCATATGGAGGAGGCTGAATCCATGGCCAATGTGTGCATTTCTTAGAAAATCACTTCATAATAAACACTGGATCGGGTTTCATGAAGTTTTATGCGTTTGTTATTAACTCCTTTGTTTTACAACATTTAGTTCTTATTTTGACGTTCACTTAAGTTATACGTTTTGAACCAGGATCAGCATTTAGTCATATCTGCTGTCTGCCTCTCTTTTATACTTTTATCATGGTTGTCCATTTTAATGCAGACCGATAATGTGAAACTTGTCCTCAACATGTGTTTTGACTACAGCGCTAACTTCTATTTCTAGCCCAGCTACCCCGTAGATGTGCAAATTGGTGACTTCTAGAATCATTCATATTCTGGAGCAGCGGTACCCAAAGGGTAGATTTGACAGATGTATTTAAAACTACAGCATCCATGATGTTTTGTCATTTTAAAGCAGGTGGTTTCCAGTCCTCTCGGATATAGGGATTACCCAGTTGTGTCACTGTGTTTTCTATAAACAACAAGAGAAACACCTTGACACAACTGGGTAAAACCTAAATTCGGAACTGGTAGGCGTGCGTTGACGACTGGTTTGGAAACTGCTCATATTCATTCTAAAGGCATGAAAAGCATCATGGGGGTTGTGGTTCTACATCATCTGGGAAACTACCTTTCGGCACCCCTTCTTTAGAGAATGTCCTGTTGCAGAGAACTGGAAGTGTCTTGTCGTAGGGAGCAGGGATTTCACCGGAGCCGACCATACACTTAGTGCATGATTGTTTTCTCTGTAACGGGTAGAATCACAGTCTTATACTGTTTTAGATGTGTCATTTGAACAAAAACTAGCTTGACTTGCCCAAAGAAGATGTCATTTTTAGTCCATTCATGCAGAAAGTATGGCCGTCCTTTCGCACTCTGGTTGATGCAAACTATAGATTCTTAATTTCATAAATTCCTGAAGAGTCAGATGTGGTGTTGTACTGTGTACCTTTTGACCATCCTACGTATAGAATGTTTAGAATTCATGCTTTGCATTCTAGATAATGTTGTCGCATCCTACCAAAGGACAATCCGAGCAGGTTTGGGAGGCAATTTACGTAGCTTTCCACACTTCTCTTGCCATCAGGAAAGTATCAGTAACAGAAAAATAGAACCCTGATCTCGAATTCCAACATTCTTTTAGAATAGGCTTCAATTTTGCATTTCTAACTGAAACTGTCTTGTTCTGGAATACTGTAGCAGTCAGACCAATATATCCGGCTGTTCTGGGACTAAACATCTCAGAGTTTACTAATGAAAGCCGTCATATTGCTTGATGGAGGTCATTCATTCAAGGCTCATAGTTGCAGGGCCAAAACAGCCTTTCATCTTCCCAAAGTTAATATATAGATGAGCTAGATAATGGGTAACATAAATTACTTAGCTGCCATTTATGTTAGAGAGCTAAAGCTAAACTCCTGGAATCCCCCTGGCAAAAATAGTTATATAAATAGCTTTATTAGTGATATTATTGATGAATCTTGCCCAAATTATGTATTATATTAGAAGCCTGTAAAATACTATGCTTTAATGTAACTATGTAACTTAATATAACTTTCCAAAATATGAATTATACACAAAGCGTGTATCCTGTAAATTATTGCAATCGTAAGGTCACAATAAGTATATTATTCAAATCAATATTGATCCCTTATGAGCCCTTTGTCCATTTCATTTTAGGAAAAGAAAATGCTAATCTCTCAGCCTTCAAGAGGACCAAGTGCCTTTATACCAGAAAAAGAGGTAAATATGTAATACTAGATAATAAAAGAAATTAAATGACTAGTTCTTCTTTCTAGGTTTTAAATATTTAAATTTCTTAGCACTATATTGTTATAATTATATAAAATAAATATAAATGTTAAAAACAATAATAACCATTGGAATATTGTGTTTCTATGTGAGTGAGTTAGTGTAACATTATTATTATTATTAATTAGCCATTGTAATTAAACTAATACAAATTAAAAAATGTTTTTGTTTTCTTGATGCAAAATATTTTTTTCTCTCTTCTCAGTGTATTAGAATTACTTTAACAAAAAAGAGTTTATTTTCTGCTTGAAACCTGTATGCTTCCATCTGAAAAAAATTCAAGATGAATGTTGCCAAAGATTTAAATATGTACCTTTTATATGGTTATAATATAAAAATGTGCCTATATAACTATAGGGAGCGCCTGCCCCTCCCCACCACCCCCATATTGATAAGTTGAAATATTTTTTAAAAATATTACACTGTTTTTGTTAAGTTGGTAAATAAAGAAATTTATGACAAACGTCATGTAGAAAAAAAAGGCAACCGAATTAGAACAAATTTAAAATAAATGGTTTCATAAAAAAAATTATACTTTTTTATTTTTATTTTTTTTATCTTGATCAGATGTAATACAGTTAATAATAATACTTGCACACCAAACAATTTCAAGGTCAAGTAGAAGAATTTTATTACATCAATCACCCAGGGGTGGTCTTAGAAAATGCTACAAAAAAGTTTTTTGTTTACAGCCATTTAAGATAACTATTAAAAGTTTGTGATAGTAAATGAATTTCCCATTCTGTGTGTCCTTAATTTATATAATTATTGAAATATATAAAATGCATACTTGAGGTATTTATAAAAAAATAAAACTATTCATGTTTTGACATACGTATGCTATATCAGCTTCCCCTTGTTTTTCCCTGCATGTTATCCAAAATCCCATAAAAATTAAATTTGCATACTTGAAAACTATATATTTAAATGCCGACTATTCATTTTTTTAAAAGCAATCTGTTATGTTTAACGAGATAAGGCACGCTCTCCAAAATGTTACCACCCATTTTAAATGCTTTATGCAGATAATATAGATAGTAATTAAACAATAAAATGAGGAATAGTAAATATTTGTACACATTTTCTAGTTTGCGTTTAGCTGATAATGATTTTCGGAGTTAGTAAATATTCTCTCAAGTGCCCCTTTAAGTTCATTTGTATGAAGTTATAAAATACAGATAAACAGGCTTTGGGGGAGGATAGTTTTCAATGCCGTTGCTTCCATACATTAATCCCGTCCCGATCCCCTATATATAATAGAAGTTGTTGTTGTTGTTGGGGGATTCTATCATAAGAGGTGTGGAGCTGGACAATAGTGGTCTGGTGAGATGTCTTCATGTAACTACTGCTCACAGAGACAGGAGATGTATTTGTAATATTGTTAAGCGAGCAAAGCAGGAAAGGGAATTGGATGTACTTGCCCATCTAGGGAAAAATTAGTTGGCTTGCATTGAGGTTTCAGAGGTAAAGGAAGTTTTTTTGTGTTTTTGCCAATGATATATGGCAGGTTGCTTCCACACTGTCATTCTCTGAAGTTCTGCCTGTGTATAACACTCAGAATGACCGGCGGATGCGTATTAGGGACTTTAACTTGTGGCTTGGTGAATGGTGTCGAGAGCAACGATTTGGCTTAATTTACCATGGTAGCTCTGTTTGGAATGGAAATAAACTGTACAAAAAAGATGGTTTGCATCTTTCTCAAAAGGGAACAAATGTTCTCAGTGAGCAGTTCAGAGGTTTTGCTAGGATGTATTTAAACTAGGAAGGTGAGGGTGGAGGGGGGCAAAAGGATGATAAAACATCAATCCAATTGCTCCCCAAAACAAGGACTGAAGGTGCGTGTAGCAAGTGTGTTAAAAAATGATAAGCTTAGAGTCATGTCTACAAATGCTCGCAGTTTAGGGATTAAGATCCATGAACTTGTGGCAATAATGGCAACTGATAGTGTAGATTTAGTCGCTGTTACTGAGACATGGTATAATGAAAAAAATGACTGGGACATAGCAATACCAGGGTACATTTTATATAGAAAAGACAGAAAAGGCAAGAAAGGGGGAGGGGTGGCCCTGTATGTGAAGGATAGCATAAAATCTAGCCCAATAAAAGTTAGTGAGGCGAACATCCGTTCGGGTTTGGGTTATGTTAGAAATCACACAGTAACTCTTATAGGTGTGATTTATAGGCCCCCAGGACAAATAGAAGAGTTAGATAATCTACTAGTTGAGGAAATGGCCAAAATGACAATGAAGGGGGAAGTTATCATCATGGGCGACTTTAATCTTCCTGATGTGAATTGGAAAACAAAAATAGCTGCTTGTGCCAGGAGCACACATATTCTAAACTCCCTACTGGGATTGCCTCTGAAACAAGTCGTTGAGGAGCCAACTCGTAAAGAGGCCATACTAGATTTAGTGTTAACAAATGGAGATTTGGTATCGCATATTACTGCATTACTGTAGGTGAAAGTTTAGGATCCAGTGATCATCAGCCACACAAACTAAAGTTTTAGACTTTAGAAAGACAGACTTTTCTAAAATTAGAATATGTGTAAAGGAGTCATTATCAGACTGGAGCAATTTAAATGGAGTCCAAGAGAAATGGGATTATTTAAAAGTTGCACTGATGAAGGCAACAGAAAATTGCATTAGGCTTGTCAGTAAAAGCAAACAATTCAAGAAACCACTGTGGTACTCTGCAGATGTGGCCAAAATAGTAAAAAACAAAGTTAGCATTTAGTAATTATAAAAAACCCAGAGTGAGGAAGACAGAATGACCTATAAGATTAGGCAGAAAGAGGCTAAACAAGTTATAAGAGCTTCCAAATCACACACAGAAGAGAACATAGCACATTTCGTTAAAAAAAAAAAAAGAAAAGGGGACAAAACATTTTTAGATACATTAAGGAGAAGAGGAAAGTAAAACAAGGATTAGTTTAGATTAAAAAGATTAAAAACAAAAGCAGAAATATATGTATAATAGGATAAAGGTCTAGCTGACTGCCTCAATGAATATTTTTGTTCAGTATTTACAGATGAAAATGAAGGAAAGGGGCCTCAGTTAGGAAAAAGGACAAATGAGTAATTTGTTACATGTGAGTTTAGAGAGGAAGAGGTTCTATTTCAACTTTCAAAAGTAAAGCCAAATAAGTAAGTACCGTATATACTCGAGTATAAGCCGAGTTTTTCAGCCCATTTTTTGGGCTGAAAAACCCCAACTCGGCTTATACTCGAGTCAAGGTCTGTATTATGGCAATTTGCATTGCCATAATACAGACTGGAGGGAGAGGGGGGCTGGCAGAGCGGTAACTTACCTGTCCTGCAGCTCCTGTCAGCTCTCTCCTCCTCTGTGTGTCCGGTCAGCACCTCGGTCAGCTCCCAGTGTAAATCTCGCGAGAGCCGCGGCTCTCGCGAGATTTACACTGGGAGCTGACAGAAGAGCAGAACGGACGGCGCAGAGGAGGAGAGAGCTGACAGGAGCTGCAGGACAGGTAAGTTACAGCTTTGCCAGCCCCCCTCTCCCCCCCACTGAACTGCCACTGGACCACCAGGGAAGGAGAGCCCCCCTCCCTGCCATATATCAAGCAGGGAGGGGGGACGAAAAAAAAAAAATTGTAAATAAAATAAGAAATCATAATAAAAAATAATAATAATTAAAAAAAATTAATAACAAAAAAAAGGGGTATAAAGACCACTATGGGAGGGGGGGTATAAGGACCACTATGGGAGGGAGGGGGGGGATAAGGACCACTATGGGAGGGAGGGGGGGGATAAGGACCACTATGGGAGGGAGGGGGGGGATAAGGACCACTATGGGAGGGAGGGGGGGGATAAGGACCACTATGGGAGGGAGGGGGGGGATAAGGACCACTATGGGAGGGAGGGGGGGTATAAGGACCACTATGGGAGGGAGGGGGGGGTAAAAGGACCACTATGGGAGGGAGGGGGGGTATAAGGACCACTATGGGAGGGAGGGGGGGGATAAGGACCACTATGGGAGGGAGGGGGGGATAAGGACCACTATGGGAGGGAGGGGGGTATAAGGACCACTATGGGAGGGAGGGGGGTATAAGGACCACTATGGGAGGGAGGGGGGTATAAGGACCACTATGGGACGGAGGGGGGGGATAAGGACCACTATGGGAGGGAGGGGGGGGGGATAAGGACCACTATGGGAGGGAGGGGGGGTATAAGGACCACTATGGGAGGGAGGGGGGGGATAAGGACCACTATGGGAGGGAGGGGGGTATAAGGACCACTATGGGAGGGAGGGGGGTATAAGGACCACTATGGGAGGGAGGGGGGTATAAGGACCACTATGGGACGGAGGGGGGGGATAAGGACCACTATGGGAGGGAGGGGGGGGGATAAGGACCACTATGGGAGGGAGGGGGGGTATAAGGACCACTATGGGAGGGAGGGGGGGTATAAGGACCACTATGGGAGGGAGGGGGGGTATAAGGACCACTATGGGAGGGAGGGGGGTATAAGGACCACTATGGGAGGGAGGGGGGGGGATAAGGACCACTATGGGAGGGAGGGGGGGATAAGGACCACTATGGGAGGGAGGGGGGGGATAAGGACCACTATGGGAGGGAGGGGGGGATAAGGACCACTATGGGAGGGAGGGGGGTATAAGGACCACTATGGGAGGGAGGGGGGTATAAGGACCACTATGGGAGGGAGGGGGGTATAAGGACCACTATGGGACGGAGGGGGGGGATAAGGACCACTATGGGAGGGAGGGGGGGGGGATAAGGACCACTATGGGAGGGAGGGGGGGTATAAGGACCACTATGGGAGGGAGGGGGGGGATAAGGACCACTATGGGAGGGAGGGGGGTATAAGGACCACTATGGGAGGGAGGGGGGTATAAGGACCACTATGGGAGGGAGGGGGGTATAAGGACCACTATGGGACGGAGGGGGGGGATAAGGACCACTATGGGAGGGAGGGGGGGGGATAAGGACCACTATGGGAGGGAGGGGGGGTATAAGGACCACTATGGGAGGGAGGGGGGGTATAAGGACCACTATGGGAGGGAGGGGGGGTATAAGGACCACTATGGGAGGGAGGGGGGTATAAGGACCACTATGGGAGGGAGGGGGGGGGATAAGGACCACTATGGGAGGGAGGGGGGGATAAGGACCACTATGGGAGGGAGGGGGGGTATAAGGACCACTATGGGAGGGAGGGGGGGGGTATATGGACCACTATGGGAGGGATGGGGGGGATAAGGAACACTATGGGAGGGAGAAAGGGGATAAGGACCACTATGAGAGGGAGGGGGTGGGATAAGGACCACTATGGGAGGGGAGGGGGAAGTAAGGACCACTAGGGGAGGGGAGGGTAAGGACCACTAGGGGAGGGGTGAGTCAGGACCACTGGGGGGGGGAGTGAAGGAACACGGGGGTGGGGAGGTAAGGACCACTGAGGGAGGAGGAGGGGAAGTCAGGACATATGGGGGGGGGAGGGGGCGGCAAAAAATGTTTTGCCTACGGCGGCAAATATCCTTGCACCGGCCCTGCACACACTGCATTCATACACACACACTGCATTCATGCACACACACGCTGCACTCATACACACACTGTAAATAAATATTCAATTAATATATTTTTTTTTAGGATCTAATTTTATTTAGAAATTTACCAGTAGCTGCTGCATTTCCCACCCTAGTCTTATACTCGAGTCAATAAGTTTTCCCAGTTTTTTGGGATAAAATTAGGGGCCTCGGCTTATATTTGGGTCGGCTTATACTCGAGTATATACGGTAAGTGATGGAATACACCCATAGTTATTAAAGCACCACTTCAGCTTAATGAAGTGGTCTGGGTGCCAGGTCCAGCTAGGATTAACCCTTTCTTCTATAAACATAGCATTTTCAGAGAAACTGCTATGTTTATAATAGGGTTAATCCAAACTCTAGTGGCTAGAGGCGCTTCCGCGTTTCTCACTGTGATTTTCAAAGTGAGAAGACGCCAGCATCCATAGGAAAGCATTGAGAATGCTTTCCTATGGACTGGCTGAATGCGCGTGTGGCTCATGCCGCGCATGCGCATTCAGCAGATGACAACAAGGAGGAGAGTCCCCCGCCCGGCGCTCGAAAAAGAGGTAAATTTAACCCCTTCCATCCCCTAGAGCCTGGCGGGAGGGGAACCCTGAGGGTGCGGGCACCCTCAGGGAACTATAGTGCCAGGAAAAGGAGTATGTTTTCCTAGCACTATAGTGGTCCTTTAAAATAGCTTAGTGGTGTATTAGCAAAACCATTAACAGATTTATTTAACATTGTTAACAATCATTGTTAACAGGAGTAGTCCTAGAAGATTGGAAGTTAGCGAATGTTGTGCCCATTCACAAGAAAGGTAGTAGGGAGGAGTCAGGCAACTATAGGCCAGTAAGCCTTACTTCAGTAGTGGGGAAAGTAATGGAAACCATGTTAAAGGATAGGATTGTTGAACATCTAAAAACACATGGATTTCAAGATCAGAGACAACATGGGTTTACTTCAGGGAGATCATGCCAAACTAATCTTATTGATTTTTTTTTGATTGAGTAAAATAATGGATCAGGGTGGTGCAGTAGACATTGCTTACCAAGATTTCAGTAAAGCTTTTGACACTGTTGCACATAGGCTTATCAATAAACTGCAATCTTTAAGTTTGGTTTCCAATATTGTTGAATGGGTGAGGCAGTGGCTAAGTGACAGGCAACAGAGGGTTGTAGTCAATGGAGTGTATTCGAAGCTTGGGCTTGTCACCAGTGGGGTACCTCGGGGTTCTGTACTTGGACCCATTCTCTTTAATATTTTTATTAGTGATATTGCAGAATGTTTTGATGGTAAGGTATGTCTTTTTGCTTATGATACTAAGATATGTAACAGGGTTGATGTTCCAGGAGGGATAAGATAAATGGCAAATGATTTAGGTAAACTGGAAAAATGGTCAGAGTTGTGGCAACTGACATTTAATGTGGATAAGTGCAAGATAATGCATCTTGGACGTAAAAACCCAAGGGCAGAGTACAGAATATTTGATAGAGTCCTAACCTTAACATCCGAGGAAAGGGATTTAGGGGTGATTATTTCTGATGACTTAAAGGTAGGCATGCAATGTAATAGAGCAGCAGGAAATGCTAGCAGAATGCTTGGTTGTATAGGGAGAGGTATTGGCAGTAGAAAGAGGGAAGTGCTCATGCCATTGTACAGAACACTGGTGAGACCTCACTTGGAGTATTGTACGCAGTACTGGAGACCGTATCTCCAGAAGGATATTGATACCTTGGAGAGAGTTCAGAGAAGGGCTACTAAACTGGTTCATGGATTGCAGGATAAAACTTACCAGGAAAAGTTAAAGGATCTTAACATGTATAGCTTGGAGGAAAGATGACACAGGGGGATATGAAACATTTAAATACATAAAGGGAATCAACACAGTTGTTTTCAGTAATTTTAAACCGCTATATGTTGAGGGTACACTTTCAGTCCTATAGGTGTGTGTGTTTTGTTACGATTGCGTAACTGGATAATTTTTGACCTCCCCAGGTCAGCTTCTTGTTGATCTAGTAGAATGCAAATAGTGTGCCTCATCAAAGCAAGGTATGCCTGGAAGGGAAGGTGTGTTTGTAATGGCAAATAGTAGCATAGTTAATTAAGTTCACGACCTGGCAAACCCCTATATTGAACTAGCACTTGGTAATTGGATCACCTGGTAGATTATTATTTTCCAGAATAAATAAGACTGCATTTCGCAAAGCTGCAAACTGGCTCCTGAATAATAATTTTAACTATCCATATGGAATTCTATCATGGAGAAGAGGGTTGGCACCATTGCTGCAGCAGGGATATGGCGGAAGGAGTAAGGTTGTGTGCAGTCCCATGTGCTTAATTAAATTGCCCATATCCTTACTCCTCATTGTTGCTTGTTTTTGCTACTGGTTATTAGGGCCTACTGTACTCAGACTTTTAATTACTCGGAGTCGGCACACTAGGTAGATGAATGCTGGGGGCAGTGCAGCAATACAGGTCTAGAGTGTAGTCAACATCTCTGTTATCTAGGGACTCTCAACTTACTTTTTTAATGGGCACTCAAATTTTGTACGGGGTGGTAGCTCAGGAAACAATTTTAATTGCTAGAGTAGAGATGCACCAACATTTTCAGCCGAAAATGGGCCTATCTGAAAACGGATCAAATTTGCCGAAATTTTAATTTTTTTTATTTTTATTTTTTTAACATATTTCTTTTTTTTTTTATTTTGGTATTGCATAGTTTAACAGACATGCTTGCATTAACAATTCAGATGATTATATATCACAATGCAAGATAGTAATGATAACATGAAAAGTCAAGAATACTGCAGTTGGGACGAGGGGAGAGAGAACATTTTGGGACGGGAGGGGGGAAAGAACATTTTGGAACGGGGAGAGGGGGAAGAACATTTTGGGACAAGGGAGGGGGGGGGAGAACACTATGGGACAGGGGAGGGGGGGGGGGGAAGAACAATATGGGACAGGGGAGGGGGGGGGAAGAACACTATGGGACAGGGGAGGGGGGGGGGAAGAACACTATGGGACAGGGGAGGGGGGGGAAGAACACTGGGACAGGGGAGGGGGGGGGAAGAACACTGGGACAGGGGAGGGGGGGGGGGAAGAACACTATGGGACAGGGGAGGGGGGGGGGAGAACACTATGGGACAGGGGAGGGGGGGGAAGAACACTATGGGACAGGGGAGGGGGGGAAGAACACTGGGACAGGGGAGGGGGGGGGAAGAACACTATGGGACAGGGGAGGGGGGGAAGAACACACTGGGACAGGGGAGGGGGGGGAAGAACACTATGGGACAGGGGAGGGGGGGGAAGAACACTATGGGACAGGGGAGGGGGGGGAGAACACTATGGGACAGGGGAGGGGGGGGAAGAACACTATGGGACAGGGGAGGGGGGGGAAGAACACTATGGGACAGGGGAGGGGGGGGGAAGAACACTATGGGACAGGGGAGGGGGGGGGAAGAACACTATGGGACAGGGGAGGGGGGAGGAAGAACACTATGGGACAGGGGAGGGGG
The DNA here is from genome assembly GCF_036172605.1 of Pelobates fuscus. NCBI lineage: Eukaryota > Metazoa > Chordata > Amphibia > Anura > Pelobatidae > Pelobates > Pelobates fuscus. The sequence continues at coordinate 455,420,183 of NC_086317.1, forward strand.
GAGGAAGAACACTATGGGACAGGGGAGGGGGGAGGAAGAACACTATGGGACAGGGGAGGGGGGAGGAAGAACACTATGGGACAGGGGAGGGGGGAGGGAGAACACTATGGGACAGGGGAGGGGGGAGGGAGAACACTATGGGACAGGGGAGGGGGGGGGGAAGAACACTATGGGACAGGGGAGGGGGGGGGAAGAACACTATGGGACAGGGGAGGGGGGGGGAAGAACACTATGGGACAGGGGAGGGGGGGGGGAAGAACACTATGGGACAGGGGAGGGGGGAACATTAATTGGAGGGGGCACTAAAAGAGAAGGGAAGTTTTTCATATTAGATTAATTGAATTCATTAGAAAGTCTAATATTAATAAAATGTTAGGGGAAAACTTTTTTTTGTAATTTTTTAAATCATTTAGGGGAAAAGTCATTTTCGGTTTGGGTTTTCGGCCAAGGCAATCACGAATTTTGGTTTCAGACTAGAATTTTCATTTCAGTGCATCCCTACTAGAGAGCCATTCTTCACCAGTCTTCAGGCGAAGTATATATAACAATTTATGCAACTAAAACGTAATGTAGAACAAGAACAATGTATCTTATCTACACAGATTGATTACTTAACACATTTATTGTAGTTTAAAACTTGTCATTACCAGGAGTATGATTACTGTAGAGCTCTGTTATACACTCAGACAAAACCAACAATATGGAGCTCCTAGAAAATACATCGGGATAGAAAAGAGGGACTAGAGGAATTTGGATATAAAATAGACCGTCCCTCCTAAATGGGGACACTTCGGAGGTATAGCATAACGCCTTCATTAGACCTTAACCTATGTCCGAGCATTCACCAAAGTGCTGGAGAATATAGAGCCACTAAACTAATTCATTCAAACACATGGATTTGGCAGCTTCATGGGTTGGCCTATGGTGCTTTTTAGTATTTACAAGGTTAACAAAATTTTTAATTCTTGGCCATTTGAAGTGAATTTCAAATTTTAGTCCGAAACAGTTGAATTGGATGAGTTCCTATGTATACATGATGTATTCGCAAGCCTACGCAGTCACAGCATTGACTCGAAACTTTGGAAATGAATGCATAGAGTGGAATTACTGTATGTCTCTGTAACCTATGGTGTAGTGTTCATCTTTCAGTTTTTAGTTATTTTATTTTCATGTAACTGGCAAACACCATATTGTTTGAGAGTATCGGTAATGTTGTCCTAAGCATGGTCTGTGTGGTCATATATTACTTTTGAACCCACACGTAGTGAGAATTTAGCCCAGGCAAATAAAAATTCAGCAACTTTAGGGCCTGGCAGGTATTGTAGGACTTACAGTTTTAGGCCCAATGGCGGGGTTAGTCGTATGTTGCGGACAACATGTCTCCTAAAGCTTTGCCAGCATTATGGCTGCACGAGCATGTTGGGAGATGTAGGTCACGACATCTCTAGCTCTGAAAGTTGCCTACCCCTGCCCTCTGGTATATGAAGAGATGTCTAAATGGACTTTGTACTTTTCATTTTATTTTTGCAATTTTTTCTTGCAGCACAGCTGATGCCAAATACAAGATGGCAAATAATTGCAGTACGATGAAACGATCTTAAAAAAATAATGCACTTTTGCACTTGTGTTTATACATAAACTTGAACAGAATAATTAATATTTAGATAAATTATTTCTGGTTTTTTTTTTTTTTTTTTAAATTCTTTATTTTTGATGTGCAGGCAGTTACAGGGTATAGACGTACGCCACAACAGCGTGTTTCAAGAGTTACATTAGTTAGGCTGCGGCATGAAAATTCGCACATTTTTGTATATTTTTATCAAGCTTGGGTAAACACGATACTATGCACATTTTTATTATGTCAGAAAAGACTGTCGATTAGGAGTCGTTGTATAAACATGTTGCTTTCAGGTAGAGTGGGTCAGTGGCTTCAATCAGTCACCCCAGGCCAGTAGTAGCAGGAGCCCCTGCGTGTATATAAAATCAGGCATTCTGGCAGTTTGCTGTGACATGTGTCTGTACAGTGCCTCATGTAGATGTTTAATGTCATCTGTGCCCCCCAGTCTGTGTGTATTTGCGTGGACATATCTGCTACTTGAATGTATGGTAGTGGTTGTCGGTGGTGTGAGGGATAAGAGCAATAAAAATAACAATAATAACAGCCCCCAAACGTCCAGTGACACCTGCACAATGAGGAACTCACGAGCACTGTAGTTGATAAGGTACCGTATATCTAGTTTCTCTGAGCGTCTCTGAACCGGCCCAAGGCAGTTGGTGTCAGAATGTATAGCCTCACGGCCCCGGCTGGACCTGAGAGAGTCCTGCTCTGTTGTCGGAGTAGACGGGAGTGAGGTATCAGGCATCAGGATGTGTTTTGTCCGTTTGTTCCTCCAGGTAGCCGTCCTGCTGTGGTAGGCTTGTTGCTTGAGGTCATCCGTCGGTTGGTGTTCGCCATATTGTAATGGCTGGATAATATTTGCAAGGGTCTGCCGTGGGCTGTTCTGTTGCAGGCTGTATGGTGGGCGAGCACTGGGTCGGTCCGCTACTGAGGGTGTCTCGCTGGGTAGAAGGTGCGGTCGCTCCGGGCAGGAATAGTCATTGTTTGACGTTCTGTCCCCTCACTCGCCTCTTAGAGCCGCCTGTGTCTCGTGCTGGTGGCTGGAGTGGTTGTGAGGATTGCCACGGGCTTTGTAGCATCCCCATGTGGCGGGACTGGACACCAGGAGCCGTCTTGCTGCCAATAGACACTAGGAGGGGGGTATTCTCTGTGCCGCTCACGCACATGTCGCCCGCCATTTTGGATGCAGGGGCTCCCCGGCCTTGTTAGAAGAGTCACGTCTGCCGGGTGAGGACCGGGATCACCCCCCCGGTCCATGGGGGGGGGGGAACGGAGCCGGATCCGCGCCGGTCTGAATCCCCAGCCAGGATCTGTGGTGCAGGATAGTGAGGCAGCGGCCGTCTGCCCCGCTCACCGCGAGAGAAGAAATTGTCTCCCCCAGGGGACTGAAGCTCAATGAGCCAGCCTCTCCCCGGGTCCAACAGTCCACTGGTTCTGGGCATCCGTGCTGTTGGTCCGATTTCGGCTGGAAATGCTCGTTTTTGTCGAGTTTTCAGCAGCGTTTTGCTGGAGCCGCTCTGATCTGCGGCCATCCAGCTTGGCGGTCCGGCCCCGCCCCAATTATTTCTGTTTTGCCGCATCCAGCACCGAGATATATTTGCCTTTATTGATGACTTTTTATTTTTTTCCTTGCAGAAACACTTTTTTTTTTATTTATTATTTTATTTTATACATAGCTATCTGGGAAAATTGTGCATTGTCTGACCATTGTGAGAAGCATTGGTGCTGCCAGACAGATTTTCCTCTCTAGTCGGTCCTCTAACACCTCTCCCCTCTGTCAGTCCTTACATTGGCTTCCTGTATCCTATAGGAGTCAATTCAAAGTGCTAACCCATACCTATAAAGCACTGACCAATTCTAGCCCCTCTAATATCTCATCACTGATCCATAGGTATGCCCCTTCTCGGTCTCTCCGCTCTGCCCGTGACCTTCTGTCCGCTGCCCGCACCCGTATGGCCAATTCATGCTTGCAGGACTTCTCGCGGGCGGCTCCCTTCCTATGGAATAGCCTACGACCACCAGACTCTCCCCTAGTCTTCAATCATTTAAGAAGTGCCTTAAAACTTCTCTCTCTTTAGGAAAGCTTATGGCCTCCCAGAGTAACGTCTACCTCGCATACCTGTCTCTTGCTCTCTCCTAAAGGGCAGCACTCTATTCTCTCCTCCAGCTCTGCTTCACTCCCACCTTATTTGATTGCTATTTCCTGTCCTATTGTGTTTTATACCCCACCTCCTCTAGACTGTAAGCTCGTTTGAGCTGGGTCCTCTTCAACCTATCGTTCTTGTAAGTTTTTGTAATTGTCTCATTTATTGTTAAATTTCCCCCTCTGATAATATTGTAAAGCGCTACGGATTATGCTGGCGCTATATAAATACCAATAATAATAATAATAATATTAGACTAATCTCTCTGTACCAAGGGTTTGCTTTGACACAATACGATTTCTTAAAGGTTGTATGAATGCATATGTGGGATAACATAGACCAGAGGGAGGTAGACCTCCCGCTATGAATCTTTCATGTACGTAAGTTTCCCTGTGATAAAGGATCAATGTTTTTATTTAAGTAAAAGGAGCAAACTGCTGAGACTGCAACATCAATCGGGGGCAGAATATTTGTTCTTTTTGCATAATCCTTTCAAAATAACTCTTGGCAATACTGAAAAAGGGGAACATGTTATGATTACTTGTGATCTAAAAATAGATAGAAAAAAATTATTTGCTTTGCAATTGCTACAAAATATTTTTGTTTTTATTATATTAATTCTTAATGTACAGATTCCCTTTGTCCATCTATTGGCAAAGATGATCGCTCACTTTTCTAATTTTTCCATTCTTATTTCCACAACGTGGTGTACTTAGGGTATGGCAGCTAGGACACGTCCCCTGGGTTCATCTTGAAGGGGACGCCACTGTGTCACTTTGTTTTATTCTTTTAGCCCAGCTGGAAGGATCAGAACTAGTAGTGTCTGTTTTGCACCTCCGGCGGGTGCAGAACTCCGTAATCGCTCCATTGCGTTCCGGTGCTTTCTGGTGAGTCAGAGCATGCGATGGATGTTCCCGGCGACGCATGTACTTCTGAGTTGCTGAGTGCCGAACTGCAAAGAAACCGTTACCGAGGTCTGCATCCGCCAGTGGTGCAAACCTCACACTCCCCACACTCAGGAAACCCGCTACACCACCAGGCAGAGTTAACCGCCCCCACTTGCTGGATCACCAGAGAGTATGCCCCTCCCATTGGACCACCAGGTATAATACCTCCCTTCTTTTAAGAAAGCAGAGCTATACAGAGCACCACTACACAAATTACATACCGCCAGCACACACCACACGCGCACACACACCTTACATACAGCTTGTATTTTTTGTAGCTGATTTTATGGTAAAATTATCTAAAAGAAAGGTGTCAGATATTTGCTATTTTCAATAGATACGCCTCTGTGTCCACAACCTGTGTTTGATACCCTTTTTCTAATGCTTCTATCCAACTCTGTTCAACGTTCTCCCTACCCAACTTTTTCCTCATCAACTCATGCAATCCACATATTCAGCAAAAAACTTTGTCCCAAAGTCAAGTTGCCTTTTCTGACCCCAGCTGACCTGCTCCTTGCCAGTCTTACTGTGTTCAACTCATCTGACCTTATTATATATGTTTTTTTGTCTTATCGCCGTCGGTGACTGCAGTTACTAATCTTTGTAAAGCACCCTTGAGAAGTTTGTTATATAAGACTTCCCTGCTTAGTTTAATGACTGTGTTTTTATGTCAATCTCTTGACTTTGATCGCCTAACCTTGGGACTGTGGGGCTTTTCCAACTGTTTTCCCATAAAACCTATGCATTATCCATTACTCTCCTCAAATATGCACGTTTCAATCTCAAATCTCATTGCATCCCTTCCAGACCATATGCTGACACTTCCCAGTCGTGTTGTTTCCTGTGCAGAGATACGTTCAAATTTCACATCGAGTCAAAACCCAGAACATAAACAAGCTTAGAGCATATTCATTTTCATAAACAGGAACTTTTTTTGTTTGTTTGTTTTTTTTAGATTGGAGAAATCAAGCAATTGCACTTTAATATTTCCCCCCAAAAAAATTCAATTAACAAGTGAGATCCGTTTTATAGTTTAGGGGTTCTTTCAACTGTTGGACATTATTATTATTATTATATATATATATATATATATATAGTATACTGAAAAAAGGCTTGCACTCACGGTCTGTATCTGGGTAAAATATTTCTTCTTTATTCCAATATTCTTAAAACATAATTCTAGTCATCAACGTTTCAGCCATCTCTCGTGGCTTTCATCAGGATCAGTTCAGTTTGCTAATATTTGAAAGTGTGTGTGCGGGGTACCAGTGGAATAAATATATATATATATATATATATATATATATATATATATATAATCTGTATGTTTTGTCAAAATAAAAAGGTCTTTATAATAATAAAGTATTTTACTGAGAAACTGCAGCTGTAGCTATTTTAGCAATAGACTAATCAAAAACAGGATGACTTCTCTGCTACAGATGGTGTTGTCTTGCTGTATTCCAGCTTATAGCCGTAGTTGCTTACCTAGTTTTGTCAATTATAATAGTCAAATGCATAGTTGGTTTTCTGTTATTTTTATTAACGTTTTTGTTACTTTTTTCAGCTTATTCCTGTTTTTACGCTGTTGGCAAGTTGGGCTGATTAGTACATTATGTTGTGGAAGCTATGGATTTCATAACTTGAGTTACTTCTGCTTTAAAGGGACACTATAGTCACCAAAACAACTTTAGCTTAATGAAGCAATTATAGACTGTAAGCTCGTTTGAGCCGGGTCCTCAACTACCTATTGTTCCTGTTACATTTTGTTATTGTCTCATTTGGTAAATTCCCCTCTTATTGTAAAGTGCTGCAGAATAAGCTATATAAATACCAATAATAATAATGATAAATAGTGTATAGATCATGCACCTGCAGTCTCGCTGCTCAATCCTACAATCTTCTAATTAGGAGTTAAATACCCTATTGGTTCTGTTTGTCACCCTAGCCACACCTTCCCTGGCTGTGACTCACACAGCCTGCATGAAAACAAAATGGTTTCACTTTCCATCAGATGTAATTTACGGTACTTTTAAAAGTTACTATCTCCTGCTCTGTAAATTAAACTTTCATTATATACATGAGGCTCCTGCAGGGTCTAGCAAGCTATTAGCAATGCAAGAGATCAGAAGTCTAAAATAAACAGAATTTACAATAAAGGAAGTATACAAATTAGATGACACTTTACAGGAAATGTTTAGGAAGGCTGTGTAAGTCACGTGCATGGAGATGTAACTAGGGCTACATAAACAAAGGGATTTAACTCCTAAATGTCAGTGAATTGAGCAGTGATGCTGCAGGGGCGTGATCTATACACCAAACTGCTTCATTAAAGGAGCACTATAGTGCCAGGAAAACAAACTTCTTTTCCTGGCACTATAGGGTTATTAGGTCTGCCCCTTTGCTGGGCTGAAGAGATTAAAACCCCTTCAGCCACTTACCTTTATCCAGCGCCGAGCTCCCTCGGCGCTGGTGACCTCTCCTCCCCCTGCCGACGTCGGCCCTGAATGCGCATGGACGTCCAGCGTGTCCTCAATGCGATTTTCTGATTGAGGGTTACAGAAGCGGCCTCTAGTGGCTGTCAGGTTGACAGCCACTAGAGTCTAGATTAACCCTCAATGTACACAACTGCTATGTTTACAGCTGCAGGGTTAAAACTAGGGGTACCTGGCACCCAGACCACTTCATTGAGCTGAAGTGGTCTGGGTGCCTATAGTGGTCCTTTAAGCTAAATTGTTGAAGTGACTATAATGTCCCTTTAACAAGCACTGTAATCATACTATATAATTATAAACAATATGTATATTACAATTTTTTTTTATATATATCTGAGTCAGCAGTGAGTCTGCATGCATGATGTTTTTCCTATAACGCCAAGCATCTCATCCCATACTCATTTAGTAGCAATGTGCGCAAACCGACTGCAGTATCCCAGATATATAAACTGTACATTTGCTTGCATGTTTTTCTAACACATTGTAGATCTGGCTTATCAGAAGTCTTGTCTTCTGTGCATGTTGTGGGTGATGCCATAATTTGGAAGTATACAGTAAAATTAAGCTACTGTGCCCTTCCCAATTGCAAAATAAGTGCATTGTTTATCCGCCTCGGACTACTCCTGCTGCAGTCTAATGAATCGCAGAATGTTGAAACAGCTGCTTGTCTGGTTTTCCTGTTAGCCTTTGAACTTGCCTGTGTCTGTGTAATTGGCCCAAGCCTCAGGAATCCATGTTTAAAGTGGATGTGGACCAAAAGATAACTAGCTCGGTCTTTATTTGCAAGATGCAATCTAAAATCCTTGGTTTCACATAATTGAGTTCAATCAACTTTTAATTACAACTCCTTATTTTATATTTATTTACGTGTGCTTATGTTAAACCTTTTATGGATCAATATTTCCATACAATTTAAAGCATATTCATAACCAATTATAAAATTATCAAATCTTGCTATTTTAAAAAGTTTGGAATATAAATATTTTCTGGTTTGCTAGAAGCCTACATCCTATTGGCTTGCTGCCAGCAAAGCTTGACGAACCTTTGTTTTTTGTTTTTTTCTTGTTTTTGTTTATTTGTCAATCTAAGCACATGGCTGCTGTACAATTGTTTCAATGTTGTTGTTTTTTTTTTTAAATTTTTTTTTTATTGTTCAATTAGTTTGGCCAATCGAACGATGCAGACAAACTCGTCAACAGGCTGGTGGAAGAATACAGCACCTCCGGACGTCTGGACAATATCACCCAAGTCATGAGTTTTCACCCGCAGTACCTAGAGTCCTTCCTACGTACCCAGTTTTACATGCTACGCATGGACGGGCCCCTACCGTACCATTACAGGCACTACATAGCAATTATGGTGGGTACTACAAGTATCATACTAATACATGCAACTGGTGGGATAAAACTATTGTTTTTAAAAACCTGCAAAAACAAAGACAAGAATATATAACCACTAACAATGCTATTTGGGCACCCACACTTAAAACAGTGTGCCCTCTATACACCAAACAATAAATTAGCAGAATATTAAGTGGGGTGAAACAAAATAAAAAAATCTCCTATGTAAAGGAGGTTATACAACCTTAAGAAACAATAAACCAGAAATCTAAAAAGGAAAAAACAAAAGCTACATAGGGTAATAGCGTCGGGTATCAATAAACCTGCATATCATAGATTGCACTCACAGAAACTTGGATATAGATAAGCCCGTCAGGGGAAAATCAGGATGGAGATCTCGCTGTATAGGAGGGATAAATGTCCTCTCAGGTGTGGTATGATTATATATATATATATATATTATAATGGAGAAGGAGAACACAAGATTGGATATGTAAAATGTATTCAAATTGCTCTTAAAAACACAGCTTAAAAATCAGCATATCTCTGCATCCAGCGGATCCTGGTGATGTGAATCACTTCAGAAGCTGGTAGGTTTTCAGGAGCAGCAATAATAATAAAATTAATTAAAATAAACGTGCCAAGACATATCCGGAATCTTAAGATGCTATCCAACGCATTTTGTCTGTCTTGACTTCTACCTACATATCCCTGAAGAAGTCCAGACAGACGAAACGCACTGGATATCATCCTAAGATTCCGGATTTATTTGTCTTGGGACGTTTATTTTAATTTATTTTATCATTGGTGCAATTTGAATAAATGTAATATTTTACATATACAATCTGCACTATCTCCATTATAAGCAGAGAATCATACCACACCTGAATGGGCACGTATACCTCCTATACTGTGAGATCTCCATCCTGATTTTCTCCTGACTGGCTTATCTATATCCAAGTCTGTGAGTGCAAGCTATGATATGCAGGTTTATTGATACCCGACGCTATTACCCTATGTAGCTTTTGTTTCTTCCTCTTTAGATATCTGGATATATCTGGTTTATTGTTTAAGATTTTTTTAAAACCTGTTTGAATGCATAATGCAGGGCATATTTAACCCTTTAGGAAGAATTTCACGCGATTCTGTGCATTATTGAGTTAAACCATTTTGGCCTTGATACCCTTTTACACAGTCTTGCTCTAATGACGTATACTGTGACTAGATACATACAAAGGCGGGCAACAGACAATTCCTTCCCAGGTGCCAAAAAACCCAGGTACACCATTAAACATAGCTTAACAAAAATATACCTGGGAGATCTTGACACTTTTGAGGTAACTGCGATGTCACCAACGTCTGGTTATACTTCAGTTTTTGTATTTTTCCATACATCTCCAAGCACAGTATTGCATTTTCACAGTAACTATTGTAACCTTGATATGGGCTAATGCAGGATAAAACACGGCCATTAGCTGCTTTCTCCGTCACACTTACTGATAAGGACACAGTGTCTTTGTCACCGTACTGATTATTGCAGACTTTGATACAGTGTCATCGTCGCATCTCCCTCTGCAAAGAAAAAACAAATAAGCCTACATAATAACATACAAAAAAAAAAAAAAATCCAGTTACATAAATTAATTTCTCCTATCGCTTACTTATTAATCTTTTTTTTATTTTTTTCCCCTCCAAGGCCATCAAACCTCAACCTACCACAAATTTAAATATACAAGTATAGATCTGTATTTGTTCTAAACCAAAAGCCTTGCCTCACTTATTCGAACTCTCACTTTTGCCCCATTGTGGGACTTCAGGCTGAATGGCTATTATGAGATGCACAGGACTATTCACTAAGCTAAGAATCCATGTGAGTTTTAAATTTAAGGCCATAGTAGCCAAACCGGAAATATTCTCCAATTTGGCTATGCTGGCAGTTTGGCTATTTTGGCCTTAAATGAACACTTTGAACACAAACATGTATTCCTGACAAACTTCGAGAACTGTATAAACTAAACTAAAATTGGCCACTAAAGATACTATTTAATCTCTCTGTATCTGTGTCAGCTTGGGGGTTGTGTGCTAAGGAAATGGACAGAGGCACACATATTGTAATACACAGACACAGGACTTGCTTTGTTTGTGCACATTAGAAATCCACAGATTGAGCGCACAGTACAGAAATACTCTCATTGAATAATACATTTACTTCTGTCCTCGTCATTTATTCAGTATTCTGGTTTTATTTCACACAGGCTGCTGCCCGGCATCAGTGCACATATTTGATAAACTTGCATGTCGACGAGTTTCTGAATACTGGGGGATCATCTGAATGGCTAAAAGGTTTGCAATATGTACCTCAGAGGCTAAAAAATCTCAACGAAATAAACAAAATTCTGGCACACAGACCATGGTTAATAACAAAAGAGCACATACAGGTACACACTTGCCTTATGACATGGCATTAACAGACGTGTTTTACGGTGAATGTTTAGTTTATCTGTGCCGTTTGCTAGTTTGTCTGTTGATAATTTATTTTACTAGGGGATCGCCTTGGTTAAAGGTTAATAATATTCCGTAAAAACAGCAAGGTTTATTTGCCTACAGAAAACATGCAAGATTAAGTTTTGTTTTAGTTTGTTTTGTTTATTTCTGTATTTTTAATTCTACAGTAAATTTTTACCAAAATAAATAGGGATACATCATTTTTGTTTCTTAGTTGAGGTGTCAAGTTTGAGAGAATATTTATTTTACCTGGTTTAAAAGAAGCTGGGGTATCCCATGGTCAATGGTTTAGGTCATTGACTAAACCAGGAGTCCTCAAACTCCGGCCCCCCAGATGTTGCTGAACTACAACTCCCATGATTCTTTGGCTGTCTATGTAATTCAAAGAATCATGGGAGTTGTAGTTCAGCAACATCTGGAGGGCTGCCGTTTGAGGAACCCCGGACTAAACCAAAGTGCAAAAGTGTGTCAAACCTAGTTTGTCAGTGTCTCTCATAATTTTCTGCCAGCCATAAGACAAGTGAACATTATTGGAGTTATCAAACATCTGAAGAGCATGTCTACTAAACACCTCTGCCATAAGGGTTTGCGTCGGTATGCAAAATTTCGGTCGAAATCTTGGAGTTGAAAAATAGAAGTTACATTTTTTTTTCTCCCAGTCTAAATTTTTATAAATTGGATAACTCACTACAACTTGCAAGTTGGCAAAAAAAAAAAAAAAAAAAAAGAACCACATGAAGTTGTCTTAATCAAATAGTTGTAAATAAGATTTGTATTAATCAGCATTAATTCTTTGCAATAGATAAACATTTTTTTTTTTTTTATGTTTTAAGATTTGTATATGTAACAGTGTTTAGAAGAAGTAAAAATATATCACTGTGTGTCATTCCTTCTTTTAGTATAGGGCATTCAAAGACGCATAGAATAAGAAATATTAATAATACTCTAGTGTTGTGTCATTATCAAAGTTCAAAATGGTCAAACCAAATGCAACTATAAACAAAAATGAGTTGTTTGTATCTGTGATTCGTGTTTGTATCTGGCATGGCTCTCTCAGTTATTGTGATTTTCTATACATTCTTATCCCTCTTTAGAAACTGGTGAAGACCGGAGAGAATAACTGGTCACTGGCTGAGCTGGTACATGCCGTGGTACTGCTGGCTCATTACCATGCACTGGCGAGCTTCGTGTTTGGTAGTGGCATAAACCCAGAAAGAGACCCGGATGCATCAAATGGATTCCACCCGGTTGTGAAAAGCAAGCTTTGCGTTTGCGATCTTGCCAACGACAATAACATAGAAAACACAAGTCTTACGAGTAACAATATCGAGGTCAGTGGTGAGAAAATTAATCTTTTTTTTTTTTTTTTCTTCTTCCTTCTTAGCTTAATCTCCGTTCTACATCTGCAATATCCGCTTTTTCATAAAATTTTACCACCTGTTCTTTGAATTGAAATTGCAATTTTTAGCCTAAGCCTTATTTATCTTCCCCTTTGCTTTAGTGCTGGCTTTCACCATAGAGACACATTTCAATGCCAAGGTCCTATTCTATCACTCAACATCTTCTTTAGAAGGGACTGTAAAATAACAGACGTTGTTCCCTCCTCATACACCTTACAGCAGCATTTGTGGTCAAACTTTGAGGCTGCATTCGGACAACTAGTAGGAGAAGAGGAGGGAGCAAGGGCTCTGGCACACTGAGAGATGTCTTTTTACAGGTTGCAGTTGCAACCTACAATGTCCTCTATATTTCAGACGTGTTGTCTAGCTGTAATTTCTATATATGTATGTATTTTAACATTCTGGTGGCATTATTAGTTCGCTGTAATCAAAGAACTGCCATTGGCTTACATTTATTTATAAGCCAAGGTATTTAATGGTTTTCTTTTTTTTATTTATTTTTTATCTTGATTATGTGACAACTGATACTCTGCTTCTATGGTTTTTCTTAATAGAACCAGGCAGGAAATGGGTTTTACGAAAATCAAAATTTGAATTTTGTGAAAGTGACTATTTTTATTCATTCAGTCCCATGTATTGTTTGCATACACTAAAATTAAATCTGATAAAAAAAAAGTCTAATTGATTCTAATCATCAAAGTCTTTTAATGACTTTGCAACCAGTTATAAAAAAAAAAACCCTAACACAATGTAAAATGCAAGGTCTTAGGTTACCTGGTTATAATAAAACAGATCTGTTTGCTGTAGCTGTGTTTGTGTGCTATTGTATTCGCTTTTCTGGATATTTATTTTATATTCTGATGAGTTGGATAAGCTTTTTCGAGTGACACAATTTGCACATTTCCAGAATTTTGCCAAAAGGTAAGAGGTACATTTGCCAGGAGATACACACTTTTTTGCTCTTGTCTACAAAGTCCAGTCTCTACATCAATCTCACTAGCAGCCCGTGTACAGACCCCTGTATATAATAATAACCAATGGGTCATTTGTTTTGTAATTGGTAGCATACAAAGAGATATAGAACGCATACGTGTGTCCGGATAGAGGGGCACCTAAGGACTGCACTTTTGTCAGTCTTGATTTTAGCTGGATCCTTACCTAAAAGCAGTAACCTTATTTGATTTTCTTTATTGCTATTGATAGCTTGAAGTCTTCCATAGTACTAAGCTACCAGATGACATCAGGATGCAAATCGTTTTAAAAAAAAAAAAAAAAACCATTCGATTTTCATTTTTCTTTCATCTCCGAACAATACATCTGGATAGCCTAATTAATGGACTATATAATTTTATGTATGTTCACACACCCTACCAAGTCACGAATAGACTTGCAAATACAAGTACCACTGGTGACTGTCTCGTAATCCCAGCGATGAGGCAGAAGCAGTGGAGTATTTTAACGCATAATGCTGTACATGCTAATTTAGCAGTGGATGCAGATTAATCATCAAATACCATGTTTAAAAGGCAGGGATTTTGCTTTATTGCTATGCCCGTATTAACACGTTGCTTTACGCTGCAGGCGCCTCTCTCCATAAAGAAATCTCCAGCAGTCACATATTTCTCTAATTTTCTTAATCACCTCTAAGAGACGGGCTCTGTAACTCCCATTAGCTGTCTTGATTGACGTAAATGAGTGCTGCTACGAGGTGTCCAGTACATATTCGTTAGTCAGGACCCCATGCTGTTTTTCCTATTGGCAGTTTTTTCAATAAATAGTGATTTTAAAACAAACTTGCAAGATTTAGACAAGGTGCTCCATTTTCTCTTCAGCTGATTTGTCCTAAATTTACCACTCTTTTATCAGTTTACCCCAACATATACTTTGTGTTTAGCCCCTAGTGCACACATGTAGAACAAGAGTGTGTAAACGGATTCTTTAGCTGCTAATGCACTACAGTCCCAGTGAAAGAGCCTAAAGCCCTCTTCCAGCACAGAGAAAAAGGACATGACAAAAAAAACAGAAAAGGAGGTGGTGTGGGGGGGGGGGGGGGGGTGTTACTTTGATTAAAGTAAAGTGGCATGTAGCCGGTGTATATAGAGGGAAGTGATAAATCAATTCTGACCCATTTCCATGACTGCTTTTGACAATTGATTCAAGAGGGAGAATCGGTGCAACACAAGTACAAAAAAACTGCGTATGTCTGACCAACAGGGTAGCTGTAGATCCACAAAAGTTGCTGAACGATCTCCTGACCCACCCTGTATTGGTAGTCTGGGGGATTGTATTACATGTTATTGTTTTGTTCTACAGGACAGTAGGTAACACTAATGCCCCTGCCTTTAATTAGCAGAACATGGATTCGGAAAGTGAACTAGAGGCCCTGATGGAAAGAATGAAAAAGCTGCAGGAAGAGAAAGAAGAGGAGGAAGCATCCCAGGAGGAAATGGCCACTCGCTTTGAAAAAGAAAAGAAGGAAAGTCTTCTCGTTATTTCTGGAGGTAAACCGCTATTTATTTTATTTTTACCCTTCGTGGCTTTGTGTAAACGTGTGTAAACGTTTTGGCAATGCTAGACTTTAGGCTCATAAGTCCTCCGTTCATTTTGTACTAGTGTGTCTTTTATATTGTACTGTTTAGTTCCCTCATTTGTCCAGCGTTGCACTTTATAAATGGTAATATTATTTAGTCTTGTCATCCTATACATTTGCACCAGTGCTGTGTTTGGTTTTAGGTAATCTATCCATAATACCTGCTATACTTTTTTCCACATGCCTACTTTTACCAAACACAGATCAAGGTAACACTATTATTCTCTACTCTTAAAGGGATATGCTCTGAACCATAACCACTTCAGCTTATTTATGTAGTTGCAGTGCCATCCATGCAATATTATGTTTGATTAATTTGTCAGACTGACAAAATAGGGCTTGAATGCAAAGCTCATTGCCCCACTTACAAGCCCTGTTACTGAGAATCCCAGAAATCTCACTTCCCAGCTCACATAACTGTGACATTAGTATGTCACTGCTCCCCGGAAGGACACTTGAAAGTCGAAGACTGCCGCTGTCTCTCTGATTGGTTCTGGGGATGGCTACGGGTGCTCTTTATCGGTTGGCACATGGCATGGGGCAGTCTTTGTGCTTTCTCCCAAGGTGCAGCTCCTGGAAGTCTCCCCCCCACCTCCTTTCCCCCACACACGTACATCCTCAGTGCCAGGAACTCTCTGACAGAGCTTTAAAGGAGAGCTCAGAGCTCCGCCTACCTCTTTAGGCAGACAGTCCTATGTTGGAGTGCCCAGTGCAATAAGATGCGGTGCTTATAGTGCCTAGACTGGGCTGTTTAATATTTTTGATTCTTAAATGGAGTGAGGAGAAGTATCTTGTAAATGTAAATCCCTGTTTCGGCAAACTGAGCCTAGGAAATATTTGTGACCCCTTTCCCTTGTAAAATCGCATAAAAATAGGGATTGCCAGGGTGCAGCTGTGGGAACCAGATAGATCTGCAACTCAATCTCTATCTGTAAACCACAATTACAGAGCATTACTTGAGGCAGTGTTAAAAATTAAACCAGGCAGCATGCATTATCAGGAACGGCCAAAGCTGAGATCCCCAACTACAGCGTCCATGCCTAAAGAATTTTGGGAAACTAACAGATTATTAAAGAGGTGTGTGAAAAAGGGGGCTATCGTCAACAACCAGGTAAACTCTCAAACCTGGAAATATGACACACATAAACTTTGCTAAAAATGGAATGCCTAGTGAAATCAAATTAAATAGGAAATAAATATTATATAACCCCCAAAGCGTTTTGGGAGTAGGTGGTTCTTTTCTTTTGTTTGTGCTTTTGTTTTTTTAACGCTTCATAGAAATATTTAATATAAAATTTACAAATTTGATTCATGTTTGTTTGAAAATGTTGTCGTACCCAACTGCATTATATAAAAAGCATTTCAACAACTATTCTTCCAGGACATCAATGTCTAGTATATTATTTTGATTTATTTATTGTACTTTGTGCCATTAGCTGGCAAAGTTTCCTCTAAAGAGTCAGAGATCATGGCTGAGCGACGTCTTATCGAGATAGAACTGGCTGTTTCTAAACCATTAAGCTAACACCCTAACTGGCTGCAATGTTTACAGATCACACTGCTGATTTGTCTTACTTACACATTAAACATCAACATTTCTCAAAAACAGATTGAACAAGGCTGTAATTCCCAAGGACCAAAACTCTGAATTAAATCCCAAATTACTATTAGTCGGCTCGTATTCCAGGAATTCACTGATGACGATTGGAATATTGAATATATTGCTGTACAGGCAGAGCATAAATAATGCTGCAAGTTGCACGGATTTGGCCAGGTGTACACATGCATTCACTTAAACCATACGGGGCACAATATACCATAATGCTTAGCGTGGAGCAACATAAAGGACTGAGATATGAAGGGCTGTGAATTGTGGGAGCTGAAATCCAAGTTAAAATAAAATATCGGCTACATAATTGCAAGCTATTTGGATAGCACAATGTCCACATAATATGTGCCCATCTTATCATGTCATCTCTGTGTGATGTCCACTTTAAAGATAAATATTTTTTCTATTGGTGTTCCTTTTTCTCTCTCCCATTTAATGGAATTGAAATATGTATGTTGGTGATGCATGTCGGGAAGGTAAGTATAAAACAAACTTACCTCTGCTGCATATGTAGGTGAGGTACACAGTTGGTTTTTGTTTGTTTTTTCCCTAACAGACACTCTGTAATAATATTCTCTTGACATTAACTTTCCTTGATTTCATGCAAGGTCTTACCCCAGGGAATTATGGGACGTTTTTTTTAATTTGCATCACATGCCAGGCTGGGACAGAACAGCAAATTATTCAAAACCAATCCAAATGAAAAAAAAAAAAAAAAAAAAAAAAAAAAGCAGGAGTACCTTGTTACTCTTGTTCAAATGCTATTGTTTTTTTTTTTATTCTCTTCACTGCAAAAAAAATGGCATAAGTAAGTATGTAACAATAAAAGACAAAAGGTCAGAGAATTTTTTTTTTTTCCAAAGGAACTTCTCCTTTAACTAGTGCTAGTTGCCAGCTATCTCAGGCCATATGGCATTTTTATTTCTGAAGCATGCAGTCTGAGAATTACCACCAAGGTCAGATGCAGTCAGCCTGACGGTAATTAACTCCATGCAAGGTGGTTACACAATATAGCCACCTGCCTCTTCAGAAATAAACGACTCTCTCACTATAGATAAAGGAACTTTATTTGCCAAGTAAAACATTGTTAGAGATCTAGAGAAATGCCTAGTTACTGCAAATACTGGCTTTACTTCAGCCCTGATTCCCCCTGCCTACCTAGACTCCTATCTGTTGAATTGACGTTTCAGCCGCATCTTATAGCTGTATTTTTATTTATATCTCCAGTGATTAAGCTTTATGTTGCACGTGCTTTTAGATCCTTTATTTCAAGCTGATTAGTTTATTTAGTAAACACCAAATGGTAGTGAAATAAAAACTGCAAAATTACAGAATAGTAAAATTTTGGGTAAAAAAAGTGATGATATTGGAGAAATGTAAGCATCAAAGAGACTCCATATTCACCAAAACAACTTTATCTTAATGAAGCCGTTTTGGTGTGTAGATCATGCCTCACTGCTCAATTCTCTGCCATTTAGAAGCTAGATCACTTTGTTTATGCAGCCCTAGTCACACCTTGCAGTTTTCCTAAACACTTCCTGTAAAGAGTCATCTAATGTTTATACTTCCTTTATTGCAAATTCTGAAAGCAGGCATATGTCTCTGTTTTCTAATTCTATCCACAAACCGGTGCACTGCTACACATTTCCAATCCAGTTCTTTTGATGCTGACCAAGTCAATTTGACCCACCACTCTAAGCCCCTCTTACCTAAAGATCACTCTAAATCTGTTACATTACCGTATAATTATCTACCCTAAATCTGTCCCCCTCCATCCTTAAGTTTACCATAGCAGAATCTCTCAAGCAAATCTCACTGCTACCATGAATGCCTTTTGAAAATAACTAAGAAGACCATTTCAGTTTACAGTGTTTTTGGTTCTGTTAAAGGCAAACAGCAAACAGAAATATTTAACAATTTAAAAAAAAAAAAGATTTTGCAAACAGTTGAGCAAACTTGTTACAGCAATTTTATGTGTTTGAAGTTATTTATTTTTGTGTTGCAATTTTCCTTGGCCTCTTCTGACCTGCAATTTCTGCTTCTTTCAGCTTTCGATACTGATATGGTTTCTATGACAAATGCCTCTCGTTACATTGAGGATCCTGGGTTTGGCTATAAGGATTTTGCCAGACGTGGAGAGGAACATCTGCCTACATTCCGGGCACAGGTAGGTCCACTTTGTGTCCAGCTGTAATAATGGACATTTGCCACAAAATAAATCTGTACTTAAGTCTTTCAAATTAAGAAATGTAATCCCTGATACCAATGCAATGAAAAGTTATCATAGGAGCTACTTTATTTTATAGTCAAAGACTAAATTGACAAAACTTGACAAAAGGTTAAGCTTCATGTTTTGTCAGTTCCACCAGCCATCGATATTGTGGAGTTCCGATGTATGTTTTTCTTTGCATTGTTGAAGCCAGAGCGATTTTTTTTAAAAAAAATTTTCAGGTTAAGCTGTGCAGCTCTGGGATTCACTTACAAACATTACACATTTTGAGCTCATAGTAAAGGAGTGTGGGTTCTAAAGATAGTGTAGTCTTGCTCAGTAGGACCCATGGAAGGTTTCAATTTTGACTTTGCCAAGGTTGATTATGCAATATAGAAGCCATGTGATGCCATCTGTGCTACTAGCAGACACTTAGTGTTCGGTTTATTATTTATATTGTATCTGTTCAATTCAAAGCAATGTTCCCATTATTAAACCATGGATTCTTTTAATGTTGTGTAACAGGACTACTCTTGGGAAGATCATGGCTTTTCGCTCGTTAACAGACTTTACTCCGATATCGGACACCTACTAGACGACAAGTTCCGAATGGTCTACAATCTCACATATAACACAATGGCTACCCACGAGGATGTGGATACCACCATGTTAAGAAGAGCCTTATTTAATTATGTCCATTGTATGTTTGGGATCAGGTATGTGTTCCATGTATTACGACACACGTACAATTCTAGTAAAACAATATTCATCTCATCCTGTGGATTCTGACTGGGGTGTCATGCAACGGCCTGCACCTTAAGGTGTGCTTGGTAAAAGCATTGCAATCTAACTCTGCAGCAAAGCTATCAAATTCAAGAGCAGCCCATGGTTGACTCCTAATTGTAAAGACGAGCACATTTATTATGGATGTAAACCTGCAAGAGTTTTTTTTTTTTTTTTTTTTTTTTTTTTTTTTGGTTTTTTTTCTTTTTTCTAGCCCTCTTAAACCCTTGTATGAATTTGGTGTAGCCAAAAGGGTCAATGACAATTTGGCCATCCCAAACCGCTTACAGAGATTCAGTGTCCAAATTCTCTTATTCTCCCATGCTTGCAGCTTTTTATTGCGCAGTGTGTACTCTTGCTGTACAAATATTTGGGAATCTAATGATTGAAATTTCCTCTTTAGAACATCTTTAACAGGTGCTGAGTGTGACAGGGAATGCTACCGTTTTTTGTCAGATGGCTTCAGAACCATTTGAATAATGGTTCCATCAGGAACTGTCTGAGGCCTCTCAGTTAATCTTTATGCTCACATTGATTTCTATAGTAGAAGGTGCATGTTGTGATAAACTCCATAGAATCAATGTGAATGGAAGCCAGTTAGCAAGTAGTTATCATTCTTTTATATTTTAAATTTCTCCAGTTGGAATGCACACAGAAACATAGAATGTGATGGCAGATAATAACTAGTCTGCTCAATTTTCTAAATGCTTTAAAACGTCCCTGGCCTTATCTTATATCTAGGATAGCCTTATGCATGCTTAAACCCCCTCACTGTGTTAACCTCTACCACTTCAGCTGGAAGGCTATTCCATGCATCCACTTGTAGTCACCTTTTGTTCAACGGGGACTTTTTGTTAAATATATCTTCATGTTACCTGCTGGGTGTCCCCTTACACCACCTTGGGAGTGAGGAAGGTTTTGTTATATGTAAAACCGCACTGATGACCTTTTATACAATAGCCTATATTCATCCAAATCGAACTTATTTTATCCTGATGGTAGTTTTCCACTCTGGCGTAGGTGGATAGTCTTTTGGGATAAGTAGTGTAATTAAAGACTTTTATTTGAGCTGGTTATTCATCACAAGTTAGACTCCTGTTTATAGTGATGCTCAAGACTTTCAAGTCTGTGCACATCCCTTCTCTAGCTTTTACCAGCCATAAAACATCATGGAAACATTCCATTCTGTACTTCAAATCATCATTTTCTTACATGTTCTTGCCCATACGGTCAATACTCTAATAATCTCCAAACTGCCAGTGTTGGTGCAATACATTTCAGTTTGTATAATATATTTCTACAATAATTCGGTTTGTAGGTTCTGTATGCCATTTAAATTAAAGTATTACAATCGTTCAGATAACTACATAAATCAGATGGACGAAAGAGTAGATGGATGGGCATAGGTAGCTGGATAGATCTGGAAATAGATGGGTGGGTATGGATATAATAGAAGGATGGAAATGGGTGGATAGATCTGAAGGTAGATGATTTTGGTGATGGATATAGAGACAGATAAAGATAAATTAATAATGTACAAGTGTTTTTAAAGTTATTGATCTATTACACGTTTTCCACAATGTCAGGAAAAACCCTGCACGTTCACATTTTCGTAGAACTGTAAGAGTATTTAACACGAGAGTTCTGCTTTCCAACCAATTAAAATTGTGTGAAACATAGCTGATATTCTTTGTCTGACCTGATTTTCCCTAGGTACGACGACTACGATTATGGAGAAGTTAATCAGTTACTTGAGCGGAGCTTGAAGGTTTACATTAAAACAGTGACCTGTTACCCCGAACGAGCAACCAAACGAATGTACGACGGCTACTGGCGTCAGTTCAAGCACTCTGAGAAGGTACGTGATGCAAACCCAGAAAGCCAGCTCTGTGTTCTGTAAAAATATTACTACTGAGACAGTTATGTTGTGTCTCATCCATTGTTTGCAATAAACCAAGTCATTTACTTGTCTTAGCTGTTTATATTCTAGTTTATATGTCTTAAAGCATGGCACTGACTTGTCCTAATTGTACCATCAAATCCTACTACTTTATAGCATTAATTATGTTGCTGTATGTGTAGATTGAATGTGGCACCTTTTAGTAAATTCATGTTTGTAACATTTTATTGAGTATTTGTTAAACTTACTCTTCACTTTTGCTGAAAAGGTTTTGGCAGACTATTTCACTTTCTATCCACACCAACTATGAAGCAGTTCCCTTATTGTAGCTGCACAGTGTTATCTGCTGTCCTAATTGTCTGTGTCAGGAGCTAAAAATGGTTCACTTGGTGTTTTTTGTGACAAAAGATATAGACAAAAAGATGAGCCTTAATGGAAACTCGAAGCAATATAACCACTGCAGGTCTCTCCGGTGGTTATGTTGATATGAGTCATGGTGTGCCGCCCCCCATGTTCTGATAAATCTCTATTAAGAGTGTAACAAGAATTGGGGTGCAAGAGGGTGCAGGGAATTGTATGCACAACCTAGCTTTAAATTTAAGAGCATTAAACCTGCAAATACAATCTCCACTGGATTTAAGGGACACTATAGTCATCAGATCATGTCATTTCATTGAAGTGGTCTTGGTGCAGTGTCCATGTCCCCTTTAGTCCCTCAATGTAAATAACTGCAGTTTTCGAGAAAGTGCGTTAATTACATTGCAGGACTAGGACTGCCTCTAGTGATTGTCAATCAGACAGCTACTAGAGGCACTTCCTGGTGGCTAACCGACTTTTGGTTGCCTAACTGACGATGGACGTCCTTACGCGCTCTGCATGAGGACATCCAGCGTTCGTAAAATCCCCACAGGAAAGCAATGAGCATTAGCCACAAAATAAATCTGTACTTAAGTCTTTCAAATTAAGAAATGTAATCCCTGATACCAATGCAATGAAAAGTTATCATAGGAGCTACTTTATTTTATAGTCAAAGACTAAATTGACAAAACTTGACAAAAGGTTAAGCTTGACTTTGAAGGAGGTAGGGCGCTGACCCAGTGACTAGGGACAATGACTAAAGTGTGTTTTTTTTTAACCCTTTAGCTGCCTAAGTTGGGGGAGAGATGGGGGTCAAAAGGCTCTATAGTGCCTCAAATCAAAGATTTGATTTCTTGCATTGTCTCATGTGAGAGTTTCTGTGTCATGCCATATTCCTAACGGTCTCTTGTGTGTTTCAGGTCCACGTGAACCTGCTTTTGATGGAAGCTCGCATGCAAGCAGAACTTCTGTACGCCCTCCGTGCCATAACCCGTCACTTGACCTGAGTGTTGGGCATAGAAAGCGACTACCTGCAAAACCAATTCTCTCTCTTTTTAACTAGATAGCAACAGAAGTGGTCTGTGATGTAGCATCAAACATATATGCATATCTAGCGTCAACGTTTGCCACACTTGCGGCAGTTATGTGCAATGATCTGTGTTTTCTATATCTGATGCTTTTCAATACTAATATTGCAGAAATCTCACTACTATAATTTTTACTATTCTTATTTTCTAAGCAGCCACTGCAATGCAGACTGCCTTTCCAACAACCTTATTGTTTAGATCTTCATTAAGCTCATTTCATTGTAGCAAATCAGGTTTGACTTGTTCCAGTTAACTGTAGTGTGTTTGCTTGCCATAGCAAAAACAAAACACAAAAAAAAGGTAATTCAGCTGACCTGGCTACTTTTAAAAATGTATATTTACATATATAAATTGTAAGCTTTTTTTTTTTTTTTTTTCTATTTCCTTTAACCAGTTTGCTAACAAAAAAAAAATACACAATTATGTGCCATAAATGGAATCTTTAGATGTATACATATTATTTGCTAGCAAAGTGAAGCTACGTCTACATCTGCAGGCTCGCGAGCTAGTTTTGGTGCTTTAATTCTCCCAACTCTGCTAAAAGGACATTCTTGAAAGTAGATGTTGGTTTCTGGCTTAAATGAGAGGAAAAAAAAATGTGAAAAGTTTAAGTATGTTATAGTATATTCTGCAGCAAGCTACTCACAGTACACAGCTCAAATGTACATGTGTATACATACAACTATGCTAATTTCGTTCTCTTTTCAATCCTCTGAATTCAATATATTTCTACGCCTTGCGATTTAATAGCACTCTTGTTTCAGATGCACAATTGTGGATATTTGACCTCCATAACTCTTAGTAAATTGGGACTGCAGTAGTACTGCACAATATGAATGCTAAACAGCTTTAATCTAGTAAACATGTGGATCCGTACATTACCAAACCTCTCATGCAGCCATCAGCCATGTAGCAAAGTGGCTGGCTATTCATGGTTTATCAGTAAAAAGAAACAAGATGCCTTTTTAAAAGACCATGTTTGCACACAGCTCATATACTATTTACATGTATCTTGTAGGATGGCAGCTTCCTGTATGACAAAAGTGAGGCTACGGTAGTTCTTGTTTCTTGTTTTCAGGTTTGTTGCTATTCCAACAAAATGCTTATTATATGTTAAAACTAGTAGTCCTATAGGTGACTCTACCAATTGGACCCTTAAGGACCAATGACCGTCTTCTCCAGAATGACCTTACACCAACATAAAATGGCCACCTTCAGTAACACATCATGCGTTTGACAAAAGAGTAAGACATTTGATTTTAGAATATGTCCTCTAAGACCAAGTTATTATGATGCCATTGACCTTCCTTGGTCCTTAACAGTTAAATGTTATCAGAATAAAATATGGAAGGAGATTTAAAATGCACCTCTACTGACAATGCCCCGATGTCTCAATTTGTTCCAAGACAAGACTGTGCCTTCATCCATTTAGGTCCTAAAAGGCCAATTGTGCATTTAAATACAAAAAGTGTTATAAGCCCACCAGCAAAAGGCTCTTAACTCAACATTACAAGAGGGATGATGCAACATAGTATCACAACTCCTCTGGTCCTCAAAGGAGTTGGAAGAGGAATACCTGAAATACCAAGTTTTGCACATCCTTTTAGTGTCCATAATTATTGCTTATGCAAGAGCAGGATGCCTGTTGTACTTGACCTATTTGTTGTTAGGTTTTTTTGTTTTGTTTTTCTTAACT
Organism: Pelobates fuscus; assembly: GCF_036172605.1. Lineage (NCBI taxonomy): Eukaryota > Metazoa > Chordata > Amphibia > Anura > Pelobatidae > Pelobates > Pelobates fuscus. The sequence goes on from NC_086317.1 coordinate 455,444,861, forward strand.
TTAGAAATGTTTACTCTGAATAATTTACCTGCATCCATAAGTATACTAATGGTGGCTCCAAGCTGTGATTCTACAGGTGTGCATTGTTGGTGAACAAAAAAAGGTAAACGTGCAATATTAATCTAGGGTAGGGGTGTGGAAGCAGAGTCCCAATCCAGGTGAAGTTGAACTACAGCTCCCATAATTCTTTGGGGTCCTTTGTTAAAACCACCTTTGATCTAGCACAAGCTCCTTTTGTATGAGTGAGGCTTGAAGTGCCCTGTGAACTTTAAAATATATATTTTTTTCTTTCGCCTTTTCCTTTAAAAGAGAAAAATATTAATTTCTTGTTGGCTATTTTTCTATCCTATTAGAAAAGAAACGGTGCACGTTTAAAATACACTTAAAAGCCAAAGCATTACAAAAGTTAAAGACCATATACCAGCTGTTAATTTTCTGTTGTATGTTATCAGTTGTGTGTGTTATTTCTGCTAGTGATGTCCCGAACCGTTCACCAGCGAACATAGCGTGTTCGCGGTTGCAAACACGCGCGATGTTCGGTAAGTGTATAAACATTTTCAGTGTGATGGTAGATGGTGACAGTCTACCAAATTATAAGAGCTAGTTTTGCTTTTAATTCTGCATTTTAAGATATTGCAAATGGCCGTTTTTAAGTTGATTTCTGTGATCAGGATATTTTTTCAGGTTTTTATAGAGAAAAAGAAACTGTTTTATTATTTGTTTTTATGTCAAACCCACCATATTACATTTGTTTGGTTGACCTGTCCTTCTTATTCTTGTCCATTCAAAAGTCCACCTCTTTGATATGTCTGTAGCACAAGAACGAAGTCAAGATGGCAAACCGGACCCAAAAATCAGTACTGTCCAGTCAAGTCAGGACAGTTGGGAGGCCTGTTAAATTTTACCTTCGATTTTGTGACTATTGTTATAGTAAGCCCATTTTAAGCATGCATTGAGCTGATTGACATAATGCATTGTCCAAAAGATAGTCAGACATTAAGAGCAGTGTCTAAGCATCCAACTTGATCTAGACTAGAATGAAAATGTATTTGTTGTTGATGAATTTGTGCTTTCCCCAGTCCTGTTTGAGTTCATAGAATATCCCCATGGCTGAATCAATTGTTATACTTTTAAGAACATTTCCAAACATTTTTATTTTTTTTCATCATGTAGGCCATCCTTCATCCAACAAACACTTAAGGCCTAACAAAAATGTGCAAATAAATATATGGTCTTTATAACCTATATAGCGTTTCATTTATTTTAAAACCTGGGTCATCTCACTAGTTGAGTAATTGAAGACACTGAGTTTAGCAAGTACAGGTTATTTGTACATTGTGCTATCGGTCTTCTCTCATATAAAGATAAAGTGATTTAATTTTACATTAATATGACCTTTTTCAGATTTTCCTGCTGTACTGATGGCACAGCAGTAAAGGGTACAATCATGGAGCGCTGTAGTGGCTTCACATGCAGCCAAACCAGCCTCCGAGTGACCCAACGGCATCTCACAACTGCTAGCACATGCTTATAGTTATAGGTCACCCATTCTTTCTGGTCGCCATGTCCTCTCCAAGACTCAAATCTGTACATGGAGGTAGCAAAAGTAAGTACGTTTCTCAAGCTATACTCGTGTTGACAATTTGCCCGCATAGTTTATAGATATAGATATACCTATCTATCAAAATGAGCTTGTCGTACATCCAGTTTGTGAATATTGGGTGCTTTTTCATACGGTGTCTCCAAATCTTGTAATTATAAGACACTAGGAGCTGTGTCTCAGTCTGACTGTTTATCAGCTGTTATGAATTGTCAGATCAGTGATTTTGAATGTATTGTGCTCTAAATATTGTAATGGTCCATCACTTTATTAACTGGGGTTAACCAAATAAATACTATTCTAAAAGGCCAAAGTAGATCGTGAAAAGTGATTAATTCCTCAAAACTCTCCAGATTTATTTTTGATTTGTTGAAAATTTTTGAGTGAGACTCCTCATGAATAGGAGATACCTACAACTTGGTTCCCAATTCTCCTCACTTTGGGACTGGCTTTCTTGAATATTTTTAACCAGTGTTTGTCAACCTTGGCAGTCCCCATATCTGTTGTATTATATCTCACAGAAATCATTAATGGCAGAGTTTTCTGGAATATGTGGGACAACAAAAGTTTAGATAACTGCTGCTGAAATTTATGTTACCAATACAAAGAGCAAAAATAATGAAGCATAAGGAAATCTGTTTTTTGAATACACTAGTTTCAACTTTGTGTTTGATTTGTGTATTTTCCTGCTGTGTTGCAGAAGGTTTGAGTGTTTTTTTTTTTTTTTTTTTTTTTAAGTATAACATGTTGGATGGTTTCATGAGATCTCAGTTCACACTTTATGTTGTTATTTAATGAATACTATTACTCAACATGAAATTGGGACTCCATGACTTGACGTGGACCTCTGTCTGGTGTGTAATTCATGTTATAAGCTTAAACAGTAGTTTGCTAACCTATACAATCTGTAACTATTGCAACACAATCAGACTGGCCCAAGGTGGTAGGAATAGCACTTTTTATATGTCCCTTTGTAGTTAGACTGCATAGTTTTGCCTTTTTCATTTAGTTTTGAGAAGTGTTATGTTGAGTGCTTAGCCATCACTGTTTCGGCCAAAACATGTTGGAGATCAGTGTCACTATCCGTGTCGCACTGAACATAATGCGACCGATCCCTTTCATCCTTTTGTGAATCAGGCGGAGTATATTTCTTAAACTGTAACTTGCTAAGGTGACATGTTGCAGGCCCATCCAAGCACTGAATGGATTCATAAAAGAACTGGATACAAATGTGTTTGTACCTTCAATATTGCTGCACAGAATCCTTATGAATGTATTAGCCTTTCAAGTTACAGATGGGTGTGAAATGCGTTGGCTTTCCTACCCATCTGGCATTCAAGGGCTATCAAACTACCAGCAAATTTAGATTTTAATTTTATTATCTTGTCCTCAAGATAAGTGATATGCTGTGAAACGTCAATTACTAGTAGCTTGATAGTATTGATCAGTATTAGCAAAAAATAAACACACAAAAAAGGTGGAAATAAATCACACCTAATGGGGGCGCTAATCGCAAGGAATAAACAGTACCCTTGTAAAAAATAGTGAAGCAATAAAACTCTATATACAATAGAGTAATCTCTTAGAAAAAATTAGCTTTATTCTGCATCACAGTGCAGTAAAACCATATAAAAAACATAAAAACAAGATATAATAATCTCTAATGCACAAATAATACACAGTGAACAGTCCTATTATGAGACCTGGGAAAAACAAGCCCTGCATAAACCACTATATAACCAGAGTGAAGTATAAGATAGACTAATCAGCTCCTGGTCGCGACCTCCAGGGCTGAAAATACTTGCAACTCGGTCAGTGGTAATGATGTTAAGGTCTCTGGACGTCGGCTGGATGATAGATGTGGCTCAACGCGTTTCGTCCCGCTGTATTCGGGACTTCCTCAGGAGCTGTGGATGGCCTCTGTTCTTTCCGGGGTCTCTTCTTATCTTCTGAAATTCGCGCGCAAATTAGCCCTATACGCATGCGCAAAACGGACATCAGCTTCCGTCTGAAATGTTGCCGGAACACAACATAGATGTGTCCGCCCCCAGTGTCTGTCGGGAATGGCCGATGCGCATGCGTGGCTAAAATTGTGCGTCTGAAAACTTTATTAGCATCCGAAGTAGAGACACATTATAACATTAGGCTCCATTCAAAGCCGTTATATGTGTCAAAACTGTTCGTTACAATTGATGCTCACAATTACTATATGCAGCCTACAGTTTGCCACAAATAAAAGTTATATATGTAGAAAAAATAAATAAATAATAAAAAAATATATTGGAAATAATTGTATTTAGTAGATAGAAAAATGATCAATTAAATGTGGTGTGTACCAGTAAATTTATGGCAAACCTTACAATCTAAAATCAGAGGTTCTAGGGGCAAAATTTTACAATCTAAGGTCAAAGAAAAAAACTTTCTCACTTAGCAGGGTGTATATCATATGTTAAACTTCCATAACCATCTAGATATAATGATCGACATAGATACAAAATATATACATGCTTTCCAATAGACATATTGTGATGCAAATTGATACCTAATTTTTAAATTTTTAAAAAATATCATTAATGCCTAAGTAATCTATAGCACTAAAGCATAGTAAATAGAACACAGAAAAACATACCCATGTGTGATATCTAGCATCGGGGACATTGCACATACATCAAAATAGATATGCTAAAAAAACTACGGAAAAAATACATTTCAACCCATATTACATAAAAGCTAAAATATCTAGGTCTGTGTTCAGACCTCGTGGAGTGGAAGATTTCATCTTATATATCCATTCTGTTTCTTTTTTGGCTAATGCTTTCGTAGTATCGCCCCCACGCCAGTGTGGAACCACTTTGTCGATACCTATACATACAAAATTATTAAAGACAAAAACAGGACATTGATTACAGTGTCGAGGAACATTGTGTTTGTCACTTTTTTTATTTATACCATAAAAGTGTTCTCTTAATCTCTCGTGAAGTTTACGTATAGTGCGGCCTATATACTGCATACCGCATACGCATTCCAGCAAATATACTATATTTTTACTACTACACGTTATAAAGTGCTTAATTTCAAAAAGTTCTCCTGTAACAGAACTTTTAAAGCTGGTGGTGGATCTTTTTTGATATTTACAGGTGCTACAATTACCGCATTTGAAAAAACCATTAGGTTTATTTGGTAGAAAATCTTTTTTTGAACCTTCAATTTTTAGGTCCATTTTTGGGAGGACACTTGGAGCTAAAAAATAAGTAAATAAAAAATATATCATTTTATTTCTTTGGTACTCTTCCTCTTCCCCTCACCCACAGTATAAGCTTGCCTACTCATTTCCACTTGTAAGGAAAATAAGTATTTTCTCTTTTGCTAACAGCAGATATACCCGTTGGGTAATGTGAAGCACACATCCGTGACCTAGAGGTCCATATATAAGTAGAATTACTAAAATATGTTTCTAGTAACGGAACCCGTGATACTTCTTGGGTTTCACGTAGTTACAGTGTCTAAATCAGAACAGTGTCATTTTATTACCTCTACATATACACAGTCACTTTAATACAGCAGGGTCTTTTAACTTATCTAGTTTCAATAAGTAGCTAGCACACGATTACGATTTCAGAAATATTTATGGGAGTTTAGTCATTAACCAAGGCCATATGTCAAGATTGAGCAATGTGCTACCTATTGTTGCTCCTCACGATGATAACTCATAAACAGTTGAAAGTTCTTGGCGTTCTGTCCCTGACTAACCATGTATATGAGGCTATACTGAATATACTGAATTCTGTAAAATGTGTAGGGTGAAATTTTTTTATTTTTTTTTTAAACTATAGAATTATCTTGCATATTTTAACATTGATGGAGCTGTATCAGTAAAAGTTTACAAACTATTTTGTTACAGGAAAATGAGTACATTTGTGCCCCTTAAGGAGTAGAACTTAAAATATAATTTTAAGGGGCTGACAGTGTTAAAATGTGAATTTAACTTTTTCATATACCCATGTTTCCAATTTACTTGCAATCGCTCCCTTTAATAAAGCTGGCACGTTTTGCCAATATCCTTTTACTCCTGGTTTACAATCTGGTAGTTTTTTTTTTTTTCATTGTTTTCTTTTGGGTTTTTTTTTTTTTCTTCAACAAATCCACTTAAACTAAGATTAAAACTGCTACTTAATGGACCCAGATGAAGTAGAGACTATGCTTCTTTAAACTAAAGTTACGTCTAACCGTAATCGACTTTAGTTGAAAAATACGTTTTCTTTTTTTTGTTTGTTTTTTTATCATCTTCTTTTATCGTCTTCATTTTTTTTTGTTTCTCTGCTTTTTTGTTGTTGTGGAGGACTGTAGTGTGCTGACAAGAAAGATGTACTATATAAATGCCTTACTTCTTGGTTTTTTTTATACACAGACTGGGTTTAATAAATATAAATTTGCTTCTGCGGTATGTGGTTCCCCTACTCCAACCCCTCACTTAACCCCCTTCTTTGTAACAAAATTCCCTCTGTTTAGGTTCATGATTTCATGACATGGCGTCCAAAACTTGTCATAAAATCTCATCTCTTTTCTGTCCTTAACTTTTCGAAATGTTATGTGAATAGGAATTATTGCTTTTTTTTAATGCAGGGATGCCCTTCAATGACTGTCTTGCGTTTGTTTGTTTGACTCCCACAATCCTTTGCTGTTCTCCAAATGGTGTCTGGAATTCTGAGCGTTATAGGCAAGCAATAAATCATTGACTGGAGTTGGACATCTCTGCTTCAAGATATTGATGACATTTCAACAATCTATCATGTCAAATTATTCTCATTAACTGTTAAAACACTTAGAATCAGTTGGTTTTGCTTTGATTTTTTTTTCGATTCTCTACTCAATCAGTACAGCAGTGTTTGGCATCAAACCAAAGGGTGCTGAATATAGGCTACTCTCTCTATATGTTATATTGTACATTTTAGGTTTTACTCTGACTGTAGATATAATGGATACAATTACACTAGCGTTTTTGTTAGACTTTTGTTTGTTTTTTTTGCTTTTGCTGTGCTAGCAAAACTGCAAATTCTAACTTTTTTATTATTATTATTATTATGTCTGATTTAAATTCTATGTACACTTGCAATTAAACCCTCCTTCAGTGTTTAAGAGGAGAGCAACACGTGCCTGTAATACATTGCTACTATACTAACTGAAGGGGTTATTGTGCCAATTGCAAATGAGGATCAGATTTTCAGTAATGTTTAGCGAGAGCTCGGAAGATGCAGTATAAATTACAGATGTCTGCGAGTGTGAGAGTGTGTGCGCGTGTGTGTAATAACATGCTAACAGGAATTCACAAATCTGCACTTTTTTGAAGGTTTGAAGAATATATTTATACTGTAGGTACGGAGCAACGGGGTTTGTTTGTAAAAGTAGATCATTTATACTTGCTAAAATTTTATTTTGTTGTTACTTGTAGAATTTTTTTTCTTGTTTTGGTTCAATAAAAATTTAATGGAAATTAAATTGGTTTCATTCTGTGGTTTTTTTTTTTGGTTTTTTTTTTGGTTTTTTTTTGTGTGTGTGTGTGTTTTGTACTAGTCATTATTGTTTATCTAGATTAACCTCTTAAGGATGGAGCCAATTGTACAAGTTGTGATCAAAACAAAACCTGGAATTTGTGCTTTATGTGGTTCAACCATAATTCACCTCTTTCATATAAAGTGCACCCGCACTTATTAAATATAATTTTGTTCAGGAGAAACAGGGCTTTTATTTCATATCACATATTTATATGTGATACATCATTTAATATGAATAAAAACTTTAAAAGTATTATAAATTAAGACATTTTGTTATTTTTCAAGTTATGCAAGACATTTGTTAACTGTGAATGTCATAATACTGTTGGATTTTACTGAAATAAATTACACATATTTGTATTCAGAATTGTGTCACGAGTAAAACAGTGCCCCAATGTACAGGTTTTATGGGTTTTAGGAAACTTACAAGGGTCAAATGTAGGGCTTTCCCCTTTTCCATGTTTGCACATTAAAATTTGCCAGATTGGTTTGCTGGGCCTATGTTGCCTTTGAGACCATATAGCAGCCCAGTAATGAAAATTAACCCCATCGACACATACTCCAAGGAATCCATGTATAAAGTGTAATTATGAGGCACAAATGGGGTTCTTTGTTGAGCTTATTTGCATACGCCTACCCAGAATCCCTTGCAGTAGTGAGAGCACTGTTAAAGTGAGATTTCTGTGGGAAAAGCAAGTCTTATGACTTGACTGGTGTGTGTATTTGTGTTTAGTAATGTATTAACTACCCACTTACTTCAGGTGGAAGGGGTTGTCACCCACACTTTTTTCCCCACCACAACTCTCTTGGGGGGTATGTGTGTGTGTGTGTGTGTGTGTGTGTGTTTAAATTTTTAAAAATTAATATTTATGTGTATTATACATATATATGATATATTGTAAAATACCGTATATACTCGAGTATAAGCCGAGTTTTTCAGCCCATTTTTTGGGCTGAAAAACCCCAACTCGGCTTATACTCGAGTCAAGGTCTGTATTATGGCAATTTGCATTGCCATAATACAGACCAGGGGAGAGGGGGGGCTGGCAGAGCTGTACTTACCTGTTCTGCAGCTCCTGTCAGCTCTCTCCTCCTCCGCGCCGTCCGTTCAGCACCTCGGTCAGCTCCCAGTGTAAGTCTCGCGAGAGCCGCGGCTCTCGCAAGACTTACAGTGTGAGCTGATAGAAGGAGCTGCACGGACGGCGCAGAGGAGGAGAGAGCTGACAGGAGCTGCAGAACAGGTAAGTACAGCTCTGCCAGCCCCCCTCTCCCCCCCACTGAACTGCCACTGGACCACCAGGGAAGGAGAGCCCCCCTCCCTGCCATGTATCAAGCAGGGAGGGGGGACGAAAAAAAAAAAAAATAAGAAATAATAATAAAAAAAAATAATAATAATAAAAAAAAATAATAAAAAAAGGGGGTATAAGGACCACTGTGGGAGGGGGGGGGTATAAGGACCACTATGGGAGGGAGGGGGTGGGATAAGGACCACTATGGGAGGGAGGGGGGGTATAAGGACCGCTATGGGAGGGAGGGTGGGGGGATAAGGACCACTATTGGAGGGAGGGGGTGGGATAAGGACCACTATGGGAGGGAGGGGGGTATAAGGACCGCTATGGGAGGGAGGGGGGATAAGGACCGCTATGGGAGGGAGGGGGGGGGATAAGGACCACTATGGGAGGGAGGGGGGGGGATAAGGACCACTATGGGAGGGAAGGGGGGGGATAAGGACCACTATGGGAGGGAAGGGGGGGGATAAGGACCACTATGGGAGGGAAGGGGGGGGATAAGGACCACTATGGGAGGGAAGGGGGGGGATAAGGACCACTATGGGAGGGAGGGGGGGATAAGGACCACTATACCACTATGGAAGGGAGGGGGGGGATAAGGACCACTATCGGAGGCAGGGGGGTGGGATAAGGACCACTATGGGAGGGAGGGGGGGAGAAAAGGAACACTATGGGAGGGAGGGGGGGATAAGGACCACTATGGGAGGAAGGGAGGGGGGGATAAGGACCACTAGGGGAGGGAGGGGGGGATAAGGACCACTAGGGGAGGGAGGGGGGGATAAGGACCACTAGGGGAGGGAGGGGGGGATAAGGACCACTAGGGGAGGGAGGGGGGGGATAAGGACCACTAGGGGAGGGAGGGGGGGATAAGGACCACTAGGGGAGGGGAGGGGGAAGTAAGGACCACTAGGGGAGGGGTGAGTCAGGACCACTGGGGAAGGGGGGTGAAGGAACACGGGGGTGGGGAGGTAAGGACCACTGAGGGAGGAGGAGGGGAGGTCAGGACATATGGGGGGGGCAAATATCCTTGCACCGGCCCTGCACACACTGCATTCATACACTGCACTCATACACACACACTGCATTCATACACGCTGCACTCATACACACACGCTGCACTCATACACACACGCTGCACTCATACACACACACGCTGCACTCATACACACACACGCTGCACTCATACGCACACACTGCATTCATTATACACACACTGTAAATAAATATTCAATTAATATATTTTTTTTAGGATCTAATTTTATTTAGAAATTTACCAGTAGCTGCTGCATTTCCCACCCTAGTCTTATACTCGAGTCAATAAGTTTTCCCAGTTTTTTGGGGAAAAATTAGGGGCCTCGGCTTATATTCGGGTCGGCTTATACTCGAGTATATACGGTAATTGAAGATTATAATAGATTTTATATATATATATATATATATATATATATCATGCATATATATGTATAATATATTCTAAAATGCTTGAATTATTTTATAATACATTATATATATATATATGTATTATATATTTTTTTTAACATGTTTGATTATTTTTTTAAATTTTAGCAGGCTGGGGGACTGCCTGACAGCTCAGATAGTCCCCCTGCAGGCAGCTCCATAGACTCCTATTGCGGCCATGTGATCATGATGATCACATGGCCCTGGAGGGCTGGAGTATCTGGTGCTGCTGCAGCGGGACTACTGGGCTCTCAGGCACTCAGCCCCCAACCGGGATCACTAGGCCAAGGTAAGTACAGGGTGGCGGGAGGACGGCTGGGCATACTATGCCGCCCTCTGGCGTTTAGGCTCATCCTTTCGAGGATAGCATAGTACGCTCACTGTCCTTAAGGGGTTAAAGGGATTCTATAGGGCCAGGCATACAAAGTTGTATTCCAGGCACTGTCGCTCCTCCCTCCCTCGCCCCCCACCCTGGTAAATAAAAACCCCTTTATTTACTTACCTTATCCCAGTGCTGGGTCGATGCTCCGCTCCCTCCGATGTCCCTCGATGAGCGGGCAGGCGTTTTTTTGGGGGGAAATCTGACACTGGATGTCCTCATGCAGAGCGTGAGGACGTCCAGTGTCAGATACCGGACCAAAGGTCTATTTCAATCCAGGAAGCCTTCTAATGGCTGTCTGATGGACAGCCACTGGAGGCAGACTTAGTACTGCAATGTAAACATTGCAATTTCTCTGGGGAAAGAGAGACACTGCACAGAGACCAGTTCAATAGGTGCCTATAGTGTCCCTTTAAACTGAATGGCAAAGCCTGTAATTAACGCTATCATTTTCAAAATGTTTTCATTATAATATTTGTGGGTATTACACTACACACAGGTGTTTTTTTTTTGTTTGTTTTTTTAAGTAAAGAACAAGAACATATAAAATTATCAGTTCTGTACTGCATAAGTATCTTAGGAATGGATTGGTAATACAATTTTTAAGGTAGCTAAGGTAAGTTGTGTATAGTATTGTGCCCATTCCGTTTATGAATGTATAATATAAAACAATGTATTAAAAGACAAAATCATTATTTGGTAACTGTAAAGACCCTACAGATGCATATGGAAGATGGGGGGGATTCGTAGAGAGGAGTACAAGAAGTCTATTGAGCAGAGACCGTCCATGTGGAATCTCTTATTTTGTGAAAAGGGGTTTGAGAAGTTTTGGAGGAACTTCGATTGATGACATTTCAATTGTATCTCTCAACTTGGGTTTGGCTTAGGTGGCAAAAAACAGAGGCACAATCCTGCCTCTGCTACATGAGCGGCCCAGGATATTTTTAGCCAATAATTTCTTTCCATTCTTCATACACATATGTTACGGAATGAAGGAAAAGCTCTCTGGGGAAATCCAGTAATTTAGATTCTGCTCTCTACCTTCACAGATCCACAATCAAAACCATACTAAGCCGGATTGCTATGATTTCCTCTGATCTCTTGGCTTGTCCATTGCATCAGGCCAAGATTAATCTGTTGAATACTATTATAAACCTGTCTATTTGTAACAGTATAATCTCTTTATATAACAAATGTAGTGTATTGTGAAATGCATATACATTTTCATTATTCTGATTACGTTAATTGCCTTAATGGGCAATTTTCATGCATTTACTGTGTTGCATGATACATGAAGCATAGAAGCAATCTGAGCATTAAACCTGTGGTTTAGACTTTTCACTTGGACTAGACAAATAGCAATGAGAGTGCTTGGGTACATGAAGCTAAGTGATACTTCCCTAAAAACGCTACAGGGCACAGTTATCAATCGTTAGAAAGCATTACCATGAAGTGAAAACATCTTGAGAACTGTGTCTAAGTTATGAAAATACATTACTAACAAAATGGCTTCTGTAGATGGAAAACTCCAAAAATAGATGTCATGCTTCGAAGAAAGTGGCGTCGAGCAACTCTTGATTTCCGAAGTTATGAAATCACTCTGTTAATTTCCCTAGCAGTACTCCATACACCAAAGAAATTGAGGTGTCGAGGCAAGGTGTGATAAATAGGTTTAACCCCTTAAGGACCAAACTTCTGGAATAAAAGGGAATCATGACATGTCACACATGTCATGTGTCCTTAAGGGGTTAAAGATAGTTAAATCATTTTTAATTTTTATTAAAACAATTATTTCTGTTGATCTATATAGTTGTGAATGTTTGTTTGAAGAGGGTAAATAGGTCCATAGAGCAAGAGAATGTCCAGGCCATGTCATTAAATTCTGTGACATCCTGCTGTACCCCGAATCTTGACCAACACCACTGTGGTCTTTTCTGTTAGACCTGCTGTCCTTCGACCCCAGGGTCAACACTATTGTGGCCTTTTTTTTCCCTCAAACACCCAATAACTTGAATTTAGAGTTTGATGAACTATATTGAGCCTGAGACAGAGTAGGGTCTTCAATTGTGGGCCTTTGGTCAAAGGTGGGTAGTTTACAAAAGCTTGGAATCCACGACTCTGCAAATTTCAGTAAACTAGTTTCTTATTTGCCTCTAGAACGTACCTGCTGAATACTTTTCCTGCTTGTTGGTTCAAACCTCCCATGTAAAGTTTAATGCCCCCACTCTCTTAATTTTCTATAACTTTCTGCATTACCCATTAATGTTCAGTTTGCTCTACTCCTTAAACAATAGCTTGGACTATATTTGGTGGATGATACCTAGTGGCATTTATTGACCTGGTAAATGACTAAAGCAAACAAGCCTACCAGCCAATCCTTTAAATCCAGTCTCACTTTTGTGAGTGCTTATCCAATCGGTTAAATGAGGAGATCCCAGTCACTGTGTGTAGTCTGATGCTACAATGAGGTGGACTTGCACACCTTCATATGCAGGTGCCTATCTCTCCACAGTGTGGTATTTTCATAAACTTGGAATATACCTTGAGTGTTCAGCCATGACAAAGTCTGACATTATGGACCTAAAAGTATATTTATTTAAATAACTTGTGAAGAACAATTTTTTCCCCCACTTTTATGGCTCTCGTAATAGCTCTGTGTGTTTTAAAACTGCACGTTTTATGAGATTCTATATCCGTCACGTTTTATGAGATTCTATATCCGTCATCCAATGACAAACAAATAAGTGAATGTTGGTACATATTGTGAGGCTGCACTATGAACTATGTACTATGTATTCATTTATCTCTCTCTCACGTCTTCCTCTCCTGATATCCCTCCCTTTCTTAATTTTTGCCCTCTCATGTTCCCCCCCCCTTATTTATCCCCATCCCTCACTTGTTCCCCTCTTCTTCTTCCCCATCTCACTTGTTCTCCTTATCTCTCACGGTTTCCTCTTCTCATCCCCCCTCTCACTTGTTCCCTTCATCTCATTACCCAAATCTCTCACTTGTTCCCCTCTTCTCATTCCTCCCATTCCTCACTTGTTCCCTTCTTCTCGTTCCCCCATCTCACTTGTTCCCTTCATCTCATTTCCCAAATATCTCATTCCCCCATCCCTCACTTGTTCCCCTCTTCTCGTTCCCCCATCTCTCACGTGTTCTCTACTACTTTATCTCCATATTTCACTTGTACCTCTCTTCAGTCACCTGTTTTCCTATTCTGTCCCCCTCCTTCAGACAATTGTTCTTTTCTCCCCCTACTTGTCTAATCTCCCCTTTTCAATTGGTTGTTTTCCTATTTGCCCCTAAGCATACCCCAACTCTCAGGGCTTAAGCAGCAATCATAAGCAGCTGGAGGTACAGAAGGTTGTGCAGGGTTGTGACGCTGACGCCATCTCTGTATGTTCTCCTGTAATTTACTCAGGAAGTGATGACCTGCTGCCATAGTTCCTGGAGGAGAAGGGGGAAAGAGCTATTTTATTTTTTGCCTGAGCACTCCTTGTGTACCACCAATGATACAGGGTTCTGGCAATGTCTCTCCTCCTCTGTCTACCACCGCGACTACAAGGCCTCAATGGTCTTATGGTAAATCCGGCCATGGATTGACCAAAATGTAAGAACATTAGTTATGGGTTCAGCAGGTTAGGCACATAAATAAAAATTTGTTGGAAACAGGAACACAAAATAAGAAAATTATTTTGTGTGCCTGTTTCCAGTATACTTTAATTTTTGTGCCTACCCTGTTGAACCCATGGATTCTCAACTATTTTTTGGAGGGCAAAAGACTTCCTCCACATTATATGGGGTTGGGCATTAGATCTTCGCTTCTTTTCTTCAGTGTGCAACACCGGATTACATTTTGAGTTCATACAGTTCTACATATAGGGTTAAAAAAATCAAGGTGGTCATCCAAAGTTTGGAAAGTGTGGGCCTCAGTTGGTTAATTTAAACCACAGTGAATTAGGTATAACAGTAACTAAGTGACTACCACCGGCACAATTTAAAAATCCAATGTCACCCCGGACAAAATAAAACACCCCAAAACACGTTAACAGGAAGAAAAAGAACAACAAAAAATACTATAATATATATATGTCTTTGATTATATGGTACTTCTACCAGACAAAGGTAGAACTTAGTAAAGGGAGGTTCACTATTATTGGTTTCTTGCACTTGGTACTCCGACCAGCCTTGGCATGACTAAGGTTCCAGCCATCTACAGTCACCTTCCAGAACATAAGTGGTGAGGCTGGTCTAAAATCAGAGGCAAAAGCTGGAGGTTTGGCATTAAGAGAACTAAACCCTACATACAGAGTGAGACTGTTACGTTAGTTTAAGTGGAAACAGTGATTTGAAGCTTCTATTGTAAGTTATGAGTTACGTCATTATGGAATGATAAAAAATACACAAAAGAGTTTTAAATTGTAAACAAAATGAGGTCTCATGTATTGGGAATCTTAAACAAACTATACTTGGGGTGTATTGTGGGGGACTGTGCTCCATCTCTCTGGTGGCTTAGGTACAGCTGAAGTGCAGTACCGGCCTGTCCATAAACCTCGGTGGAGCCACGGCTCCAGGTGGCACTCTGACAGGGGTGGCATTTTGTCATAATCTAAAACAGTAGTTCCCAACTCATGGTGGCGGTGCAGCTGCACCGCATGGGTTGGGAACCTGTGTGAGGGTCCATCGTGTGGCCCATGCCCTTAAGATGGACATATGCAGTGAGGGGCCCAGTCGTGCGCTGTGGCATTTTAACAGCGCGACCGGGTCCTTTCTATTTTGCACAGAGAACTGGGAGGAAGTGACAGCGTATCAGTGGGGGGGCAACATTTCATCCTTGGACCCAGGCTGCACAATGTATTGGGCTGGCCCTGCTGAAAACACACACCACACCACCACCACCACCACCACCCTTCTTCCCCAAACATAATATCAGGAAGTATTACTTAACTGAGAAGTTAGTGCATGCATGCAATAGCTTTCCTGCTAAAGTTGGCAAGGCACAAGGCTATCCTTGATATAAGATAAGGACAAGGACTAATTAAAAGTATTTAGAAAATTGGGCAGACTAGATGGGCCAAATGGTTCTTATCTGCCGTCACATTCTATGTTTGTATGTGCCTGGGCTGGAGTGACATTACATTTCAGCAATACAGGGCGCGTGTAGGAGCTGTGCAGGCAATGCTCAACCGGCCATACACCCTGCCTGGCCCCAAGGGAGCGCTCGCCATTGAGAAACCACTCAGTGCGGTACAACAACACCAGAAATATCCCAATCGGCCAGCCCGACCTGCAGTCCTGGGTACCATTTCATTCAGGGGGCACAAGGGAGGCACTGCATCATGTTAGGGAGGCATGGGCCCCTCTGACTCTTCTTAGTGACGCCATTTTTACAGAGCTGTGTAATAGAAACTATTATTGTGGTCTGTGGATTTTTTTGTTTAACATGCTGCTATCTGAAGATGGCTTGTTATATATGCTGAAGAAAGACAGGGTCAAACTAAAAGTAATAGCAGACTAAGTAATTATAAGGCCAGTTAGTGGAAGTTAATTAATTCACATTAAACAAGAACACACAGCAAGAGATATTTATTTACCAAGTGGTTTACCAAGAAATATACATTAAGGTCTCGTTTTAAAATATGTCGTGTAGGTCTAATTACAGTCAATGCATGAGCATTCAACTTTATAAATGATCAGGGTATCTGCTATGGAAACTGTACATTATAAGACTGGAACATTGTCAGATTAGACTTCTGGGCCCCCTCTTCACAGGACAAACATGCTGTGCCACTGGACTATTAAGTAATCTAGTGTCCCCCCTTCCTCACCAGAGGTTCGAGGCATGGAGGAGGAAGAAGCCTAATTAAAGTTTTTTTTTGTTTTGTTTTGTTTTTTTAATGCTCACAGCCCCAATTCAACCCCACTAAACACACTACATGCACTACAAAAAAAACAAACACTGCATCCACTACACATCCACTACACACTCTGCATCCACTACACACAGACTGCATTCACTACGCACACACACACACACTGCATCCACTACACACCGCATCCACTACACAACAGACACTGCATTCACTACACACACTATGCATCCACTACACAACATACACTGCATTCACTACACAACAGACACTGCATCCACTACACAGAGACAGTGCATTCACTACACAGAGACAGTGCATTCACTACACAGACAGTGCATTCACTACACACACAAACCAACAATGGTATGTGAGCGCTCCAAATCAAAATATGACCACTAGAAATTATACTCCAAAGCAGCAGCTGTTGAATAAAAAATTAAATATACACAAAGTATTTATTTATACATATATAAACAATAAAATGAATCAAACATGAATACAATGAAAAAAATTAATGTTGCCACAAAAATATATGTCCAGGCCAAAGTTCAAAGAT
The DNA here is from genome assembly GCF_036172605.1 of Pelobates fuscus. Classification (NCBI taxonomy): domain Eukaryota; kingdom Metazoa; phylum Chordata; class Amphibia; order Anura; family Pelobatidae; genus Pelobates; species Pelobates fuscus. The sequence continues at coordinate 455,461,571 of NC_086317.1, forward strand.
ACACAGTGTGGGGCCCCCAACACTAATATTGATAGTGTATCAAAAATAAAAATAAAAACCAAAGGACTGTGCACATCAAAATTAAAAATTAAAAAATGTAGAACATCAAAAAATGAATATCAGACCCCAAACACATATATCGTTCCTGGGGGAGGGAGCTCTTAAACCCGCCAAACAACTAGGTAAAGGTAGAGGGTGCCGCTGTGAATAATCTCCCAAAGTTGCAAACCTAGGGAGTAAGTCAGAGCAACTTACCCTATTCACCCGACCTTCGTGTAAGGTAAGAGGAGCACGCCAACTCCCTACCACAAGATAGGATGTGTAGGTCCGAATTATACAGCTGCCGAAAATCCCTCCTGGACCGTATATAAAGCCGGGTGGAAAACAGAGGAGACGGAAAACAGATCGTCTACGCGTTTCGTCCCCTTTGGAGGACTTTCTCAAGACAAAGATCTGCTGTCCACAAACTGGGTTTATATACCCTGCATCTAAAGGAGTGGTCATTCAATTAAGAAATAATGAAGATTAAAAGTAAATTGATAGAGGGCGGATCGCCTAAGGTGTGCATTTTAAAAAATAAAATAAACACAAACTGCAATATAAACATCAAAATAATATTAATAATTGTAAATCATAAAGAATCTTGTAATGCAAAATATGGTATTAATAATCATCAGCTAATAAGTGATATCACTCTCTCTATTTAATGATAATATTGACAGGTAAAACATGTGAAATCAAGGCTGCATGCAACAAAGCCACTTTTTACATGTGTCTCTTATCTTTTTCATATTTTAAGAATACTTATATGCTATGGTTCTCTATGTTTCTATATGTATACACACATGTATATACATAAATACATACATGTATATATCCTTTCACATCAACCAAAACACAGAGGATTTTTGTGTGTGAATAAAGAACTTCATTACTTATACTTTATTGATTAGAACCTCTCAAAAGCTTCTAAAGTAATATATAAAACAGATATAAGTGCAGCAAATAAAAATTATAGAAAAATTAATAATAATGATCCCAATCACTAAAAATTGCATAAATAAAGAAACACAAGGAAACACATACATCTTGTATATGATCAATATGTAGCATATGAAAAAACTTTTTTAGGGAAATTTCATATCGTACAATCATATAAATTGAACAATGGGTGAATTGTCCAAATGAACAGGTTATAATTAAACAGAACCGAGAGGGATAGGGTCATATGGCTGGAAATATATTAATTAACCCTCATATCCCGTATGATACACTCCCCACTACTAAAACAAAACCATGAACGAATAAAGCTTGAAATAAACAAAGCAAGGGGGGAAAATTTAGGTAATATGCTCCAATTCCTCATTCAACCCATAAGGGTTAAGTGTATTTAGTCGGAAAATCCACCTAGTCTCAGCTACAATAAGGGCTGCTTTTCTATTGAAAGTCTTCTCTGGGATGTGTTCAATACCCATAACTGATATATATAAAGGGTTACTCTCATGGGCTATCTGGAAATGTCTAGCTACCGGGGATTTCCTATCCTGGTTGATAATCGCTAGTCTGTGTTCTCTAAATCTGGTTTTCAATGACCTAGAGGTCTGGCCAACATAAAGTAGTCCACATGAACACTTCAGTAAATAGACGACGTATGGGGTGTTACAGGTAATCCTTGAAGCTACTTGGAAGATCTCATTATTCCAGGAAGACAAAAAATCAGAACTTCCATGGCATATGTACTGGCATGTCAAACATCGCGTCGAGCCACATTTGAAGTTCCCTACACCAGAGAGTACCAATGTGTTATGGGATTCTACTAAGGCAAGTTTAGATGGAGCCAACAGATCCTTCAAATTTCTATTTTTCCTGAAGGTTATTCTGGGTGACCCAGCAATACTGAATTTCAACCAAGGATCCAATAATAAAATGGACCAATGTTTGCATAAAATAGAGATAATCTGGTCATATGCCCTATTAAAAGTAGTGGTGAATATGGGACCTTTATTGAGAGAAACATCCCTGGTGCTGATATTGAATTTGTTCTGGGAATTAGGTCATCTTTTAGGAGTTGAATTTTCCAAAAGGGATAACACTTCCCTATGTTTGACCGATAACAGAGATGGTGTAATTGAAGACTCTTGATCAATATAGGGATCTATGAGTGAGCTTCTAGGGATGTTTCTAGCCTTTTGGTATGCCTGATAGATGATGCTCGGATCGTAATCTTTATCCAAGAAGCGTTGACATAGTTCCAAAGACTCTTCCTCAAAGTCCTCTAGAAGAGAACAATTGCGACGTAATCTAATGAACAGAAGCCTTGCGGCTAACCTTGCAGCTGCTCCAAGGCCTCGGGTACCAAACACCCCCCGCAAACAAGCAGGGGTTGCCTCTCGAAGAAATGGGACGCAAAACCCCAAAACAGCAAACGGGAGCACCCAAAGACACCCGAGACATCCGGACTCTGCTCCAGCGACCCACGAGCCACAAAATGGCGGCGGAGCCCGACCCGGAGACGAGCTCCAATTGCTCAGCGATGAGCCCAGAAGACCAGGGAGAACATCAACAACCCCAATCACAACACAATCCATGAGGTGAGAGCGATGACAAGGCCACAAAGCACGACATTAGGCAGCTCTTAATAGAGGTGAAGCGAATGTATGAGGCAGACTTAAACAAGGCCCACACAGAGATACAAGCTGTGACCACGAGAGTCCAGGCCACAGAAGATAACATCACGGACTTACACCAGGAGGTGAAGGACATGGGGGACACCCTCCGTCAACTACAATCCGCAAACACAGCAGTCCAAACAAAACTAGACACCATAGAGGACCGGAGCAGACAGAAAAATATAAAAATCAGGGGAATCCCGGATACCGTCGGCACAACCGAACTACCGCACTACCTAAGAAGACTCACTGCGGAACTCCTGCCACACACGCAAGCCAAAAGGATGGAATTTGACGGACAATTTCGAATCAACAAAGCCAAGCAGGCACCCATAACAGCCCCGAGGGATGTCATAGTGAGATGCCACTCTCTACTAGACAAACGCTGATTACTGATAGCAGTACGGGACAAGACCCCATACCTATTTGAATCTGCCAAGCTTACCTTTTTTCAGGACATTACCCGAAACACACTACTGTGGAGAAAAACGCTGACGCCAATTACCACCCTCCTCCGCACAGCAAAAGTGGATTACAGATGGCACCTGCCTAGGGCCCTGGCAGTCACCCGGGACAATACCATCCTGAAACTCACCTCGGTATCGGAGGCATCATCTTTCCTTCAGGCGCTGGGCATTCCACAGGGGGCAATGTCCCCTTCTACTCAACCAATACCACACAATTGGAACCCAGGCAGGACTGTCCCATTCGTCCCACGAAGAAACAAGGGAAAGGAGGCAGTCACATGAACCGTGAGCCAACAACGGTGTCCTCTTACGCCCAAGTCTCTTTTATATGTTCCATGATTGTTATACATAATGTACATTACACTGTTACACGCTAGTTACTCCAACTTATACATTCACTTCTTTTACCAACGGCTCTCGCCCGAACACGCTATAGACCCCCCTGCCTGGCCCCCTTAGGTTAGGGGTCGGAAATATGTGACCGCATAGCATGCACCACCCAACCCCATTCACCCTGCACCTTGACAAGCTAGGCAATAGGTGAAGACATTCGCTGCCGACCCACCCTGAAAATCTCCTGAACAGACCCGGCAGGGCCAAGACAACCCGTATGCAACCCAAGCCCCTCACCCCCTTCCCTCCCTGACCTACATACTCACAATCAGGCTGCACAAGAACGCAGGGTGATACATGCCTGCACCACCTACACAATAAGATGTTGCTCAACCCACGAGCAAGACATACCTAGTCTACCTAGTTATAACATAACAAAATCTGATCTGAAATGCCGACTCCTAAATGATTGTCTATATCATATTAATAAGTGCATTGTTTTTTTTTCTATGATTACTGTTTTCATGATATGTCCTGCAACCGTTACCTGTTTCTCGCAACCTATCATAAGCTGGCATGTGTACCATTGAAATGCACTGCAAGCCTAAAGAATATTTTTTAAAGTACTACTCGACTCTACACATATGTCTACCTATTTTTAATGTTATTATTTCGTTAAACTTGTCAATAAGCCTATGTAAAGTCAAATTATAAAAAAAAAAAAATGTGCATGTTCTCTACATACCACATATCTGTTATCACTCTTTGAAAATAGAGCTTGTGAGAGCGAATGTGGCTATACAAGCACTGTTGTAATCCCCTATGCACAACAAAAATAAAGAATTAAAAAAAAAAAAAAAGAAAAGAAAACCTTATAAAGACTGTGTTGGAATTTAATTAAAATTCCAATGCAGTCAAAATATATCATAAAACAAAAGTGCTATTTTGTGTTATGTCTAATCCTGACGTTGACCAAACTTGACAAAAGGCAGAGTTACCACACTCACGGTTTGTCACATCCCACAGGTGTTGCTATAGGGAATAAGTCATTGTTTCATTCATTGCCAGTCAATATCTGTGGAGGTTCTCACAGTCTCAGCACTGCCATGGGATCCTGGCGGGTAAAGCAGCAGGACCTGAAATTTGAAGATGGCAGAGCCAACGGGGGACAACATAAACTAATTATAACCCACCTCCGCTGCTTCCAGGTGCCACCGTCCACAAAATATGCAAAGATGCCAGAAAGTGGCAGAGCAGCCTTAAGAAATTCTTGTTCATTGTGTGTTCCGAGGTGTTATTTTTTTTTCTATGTACAAACAGAATTCTGACCATGACACCTTAGATTCCAAGTGCTGTCTACTTGTCCAGTTTGCAAATTCCTCTATAGAATTAGATCACCTTAATTCTTCTGCCCAGTGATTACTCGTTGATTTAATATTCATTTTCTTATTTTCCCCCTATAACTTCTATTTCTGTCTCCTAGTTACGTTCTCGAATAAAACATCTAATTACTCTGAGTGTGTAAGGTCTGCCCTCTGCAGGACACTTATTATATTCCATGTGGGAATATTGTGGACACTCCGTGTTCTAGATAACATAAAAGCAATGAGAAGAGTTACTTCAAGCATCACTACAGCTCTGCCCCAGTTTCAGTGCAATGCTCTCACCGAATGACTGCAATTCTATGCATAGAAATTTACACAGAATTGACATTATTAGTTAGTCTGAAACTTTGGTTCTGGGCAGGCTGATAACACCCCAGTAACTCTTGTAGCGGTGTAGTTACACACCCTGCAGAAGAGGGGTCTCGTAAGATATAGGGCTCATTTTAAAATTCTGGTTTTTGCTCTTACATTTCTACACAATGCTGCACCCACCTATTTATCCTCCCTAATACACAAGTATGTCCCGTCTAGGCCCCTACGCTTTGTTGAAGACCTACGTCTATCCTCTGTTTATACTCCCAACTGTGATTCTCACCTTCAAGACTTCTCTAGGGCTGCACCGTTCCTGCGGAACTCCCTTCCCGTTAGATGCTCACTGAGTCTCCACTCCTTCAAAAAATCTTTAAAAACTCACTTTTTCACAAAAGCGTATAAATTCAACTGTTAATGGCTCCCAACGGATTTCTCTCCTGCAACTGTCATTTAAAATAAAATAAAAAAAACACTAAGCCTTCAGTGAATACTATTCTACCAATCTACTTCCCTAATACCATTCTTACCTTTTGTGTCACTTAAACCCACTCCCTCTAGCATGTAAGCTCATTGAGCAGGTCCCTCAACCCCTCTGTTCCTGTGTGTCAAACCTATCTAGTTACAATTACATGTTCATTAGTCCACCAATTGTAAAGCGCTGCGCAATTTGTTGGCGTTATAATAATAATAATAATCTCCTTATGTGCAGCATTTCATTGCCAAAGTCTGCACATACAGATTCCAGGCACCATGACCACTTAAAATTACTGAAGTGGGAATGGTGCTTGCAGTAACCCATTAATTACACTTCTACTAACAATCTTCTATCAGTAACTACCTGCTCATTTTTACTGCCACTGCAATCTCACTGCTCAATTTTCTGCCATTTAGGAGTTAGACACTTGTTTCTGTTTATGCAGCCTTAGCCACACCTCACCCGCCTATGACTCACACAACCTACAGGAAAAAATTATTTAATTTCCAATTAGATCTTACAACACATTGTGTTTTCTTTAGAAATTATCTCATGTTCTGCTCATTTAAACTTGACTCATGCACAGTAGACTTTTGCAGACTCTTGCAGGCGAATAACAGACCAGGAGATAAGACATTGTAAATTAAAAATACTGTGCGATAAGAGAAGTCCAAAAATTTAGACTCTTTTCCAGGAAGTTTATAGAGAGGCTGCCTGAGTCTCAACCAGGGGAGGTGTGACTATAGCTGCATCATTTTTTTTTTTTGTCCTTGCTCTCCTCGTCGCTAGTGCTACCTTAGTTATTCATTTATTTTGGCATCGTGGGGTATGTTTGAGCGGTTTTGAGAGGAGCCATATCCAGGGGTCAAGTGGTACGTCTGTATGTAGTACCCTGGATATTAGTTGTGAAATTTGGAGCCACAAGTCTGCTATCTCAGCGCATTCCCACCATAGGTGAAGGTATGTGCCTTTGCACCCGCAAGCCTTCCAGCACAAATCCGAATCTGATAGGCCCATTTGTTTTAGTCGGAGAGGGGTTATGTACCAGTGACGAAAGTAACCTCGTCACTGACTTTTGGAGGGGCCTGTTTGCCAGCCTTCTACCCTTTGATTATGGCCCTGTGACGAACTGAAGCTCGTCACAGGTACTTGGAGGGGCCTGCTCTTGCCTCAGGACTATGGGCCCTGCAATCTACCTTGCCCAATGCACTTTAAAAGGCTCTGTTCTTGTGTACTCCAGACAGAGAGACCTACCGTTAGCCCTAATTCTCTGGAACTGTTTTGGGCATTGGATGTGCACAGTGGGTCAAAAATAAGACTTCCAGGAAATTCCTGAGCCCCTGAACGGATCTGGATGATTTTTGGATATGTTGGTCACCCAGATCAGGACTATCAGGGGATGTAACATTTGTGGGGTTTTATGGTACTTTTAGGACTTTTTAGAAATGTATGTTTTTTTATGTGCTTGGAGATAATTGGATTAGAATTAGTACAGTTACTGATCCAATTATCTCCCAAGCAGAGTGGAGGGATTGTGCATCATACGTGCGAGTGCCTTACATTGTAAATGTGTTATTATTGGTTTGCAAGTTTGTGTCCCTGTCCCCAACAAGGTCCATGTGGGCATATCCCTTGCATGGGGATTGTCATATAGGGCCAAGTGTGGCTCCATTAAAATCTATTCCAGCTCACAGTCCAAAATTGTGTGTCGTCCTGTTATTGGAGGGAGAAAATATTTACTCCTGTGTCTGCTGTTCCAGCTTGCAGGGGATTCAACGGGGAAAGTCCTTGTAAGGACTAGAGCTCCCAGGACTGAGTGTCGTCCAGTGCCTGGGGGTGTCTTGAGCTAATTCCCCATTCGGCTCCAGGAGGGAGTGGTTCCAGGACCCCAGTCAAGCCACGCCGACTGAGAGCAAGAGTGCTGAGATTTGTCCCCTGTTCAAGCTAGGAAGCGGTCCTTGGCGGAGGTACCCAGTCGGGATACAGGGAGCTCCGCTACAGTACCATCTCATTAAGGTTTTGTATGCTTGTTCCTTGTGGGTGACACAAATGGAAATTGTGGCAGAGGCTTCCTAGATGGCCCCCAGTTTTTTGGGTCTTACAGATCCCTCTCCCAAGCCAACACATATGACAGTGAACCTTTGTAGGAGGTTGTGAGTATGACAGGGTACAGAGTGGATATTTGGCTTTTATGGATCGGGATTTGCATGCATGTGCATTTGAAGAAAGTAAGGGACCTGGTACCTGCTTCTTTGTTGGCGGGTGTGTCCAGAAAGCTATGTATCTGTCGTTGTTTTCAAATGTAGCGAAGTGTTAGGGGGTCATCCCCGGGGTAAATTGAGTGTTGCACAGAATTTGGGTGACGGGTGTGTCGTGAGGGAGCATTTGGTTACGAGCTTGTCCCATACCCTGACTGAGTTAAGAAGCGCGGGAGGTAGTGGGTAGTTGGGGTCTGGCTTGTTTAAGAAGCCAGAAAAGGAGGGATGGGAAATCCCTATCCACAATGATGTGTTCCAGATCCACCCAGCGTTTTATTCCGTATGGTGCATGCAGATGTTGAACTTGTGCCATTTGTGCTGCGTGTTAATAGTGCGTGAAGTGGGGGAGCCCAAGTCCTCTGGCCCGGTTAGGAAGGTTGCTCATTTTATCCTGGCCCTCTTGTTTGCCCAGATGAATTGATCTATTTAGGTTTGCAGGGCCTTGAAGTTGGGGGCGGATATGTGGATGGGCAAAGCCTGGAACAGGTATAGGAATCTAGGTAATAAATTAATTTTTATGGATGCCAAGCTCCCCATCCATGAGATTGATAGGCCTGTCCAGGTTTTTAGGTCTGTTGTTGCTTGTTGGAGAAGTGGGATGTAGTTAAGGTGGTATGTCAGTGTTCAGTCTGTCCGGATTCGGGTTTCCAACTATTGTATGTCCATTTTCCGGAGGTCAAATGGGTAAGTATGTTCGAGAATATGGAGTGATTGTGTGTCTATGTGGAGTGGTAGGAAAGTTTTTTCTATGTTTAGTTTTTAGCCTGAAATCTGGGCATATTCGTGTAAAGCTGTTAGCAGTGGTGGCAAATACCAAATGAGGTCGTACATACATCGGGTGTTGTCGCATGCCTGTCTGAAGGGGATAAATCCAACCTGGTCAGGGTGAATTAATTTGCGGAGGAAGGGGTTTAAGCGTTCCACCAGTAGTTTAGTGAATAATGTAATATCTACATTCAGTAGCGATATGGGGCGGAAGTTTCAGGTGGGACTTATTTGGCTTGGGGTGGAGGCAAATGTTGGCCTTAAGCATCTCTTGTGGTAACGGATCCCCCTGTAAAATTGTATTGGATGAATCGCACAGATATGGAATAAGGGTCCCTGACCAGGGGCTTTAGTTTGGTTTGAGCATTTTGAGTATCCGTGCTATTTCTTCTGCTGTTATCATGTCTGATGCCGTCTGGGATAGGGTTGGTAGCTGTATCGATTTTAAGTAGTTTTCAGTTAGGGTCTGGAGCACTTCAAGCTCCAAGCCAGCTTGTGGGTTATGATCGTACAGTGCGGAGAAATAATTTTGGAAGACTTTATCTATTTGTTTGGGGAGTTCTTTTAATTGTCTGTCTGGGGTGGCAATTTTGTGAATGTGTTTGTGTGCAGTTCGTTGTCGTAATCTGTGTGCTAAGAGGGTGTCAGCTTTGTTCGATTTTTCATAGAATAGTTGTTTTGTCCAGCAGGGCCTTAGCTGAGTCAGTGGCCATGAATTATTTAAGGTCTGTATGGCATTTAGTTATTTGCATTTTAAGGGTCGGAGTAGGGTTGCACGTGAACTGGTGTTCCAGGGTTCGCAGTTCCGTGACAGTGTGTTCTAGGCTGGTGCGGTATTGTTTTTTGGTTATGGAGGCAAGGTTTATAATTGTGCCCCGGAGTACCGGTTTGTGTGCTGCCCAGATGTGTTTCAGCGTCGTCTGTCTGTGGTGGGGTGTAGGGTGGCATTAAAGTCCCCTCCTACTATAAGGTGGCGGAAAGGAAAAAGAGACAGGTGTACTTTGAGCGCTTGCCAAATGGAACTATTCGGGAGGTTAGGTGCGTAAATTGAGGTGATCGTGTATTTACAGGCGTCTATGTTTCCAGTGATGGTGAGGTATCTCCCTTGGGGGTCTGCGTGCTTGCGTAGGATCTATAAGGGACATGATTTCCATAGTATGATTGCTATTACGTTTTGTTTGCCAGAAGAGGAATTAGCTGTGTAGAATTTGTTTCAATGTTGGCTCAGGAGAGGGAGTAGTCTGCCCTGGATGAAGTGTATTTATTGTAACAGGAGTATGTCTGCCCAGGTCCTATTCGCCCAGCCTAGAAACTGGTGTCTTTTGGAAGGGTTATTGAGCGCTGAGCGGCTGTTCCGTAGATGAGTCCATGAGGTGTAATGTCTGTGGTCAGGTTGTAGATTGTGGGTGTCCTCTAGTGGCTGCTGTCGCTGGCCTTTTCTTTGGAGTTTGGCGGGGTCAGAGCGGTGGGATCTTCCTGGTGACGTCAGTCATGTCGGTCACCTGGAATAAAGTGTAGGAAAGGTTGCCCTTGCGAGCAATCAGCTTAAATGGGTGTCCCCACATATACCTCCAGCCGTGCTGTGTAAGGACTGTGGTTATGTTGTTGCGTCTCGAAGGATTATTGAGGTCCTCCAGACCATCTTCCAGTTGTGAGATTTTCTCATTAAGCCGCGTAAGTTCTTTATTGTGGAAGTTTGTTCTGTTAGTGATTTCTGTTATTTGAGTTTCAGATTGCGTCATCTGTGATGAGAGAGCCTCCAGGTCCTCACGTAGGCCCGAGAGTTGTTTTTCCAGCTCTGCGCTGGTGTGGGCTTTGATTTCCCTTGTGGCCTCTCTTAGCATTTTTCGGAGGTCTTCTTTAGTGAGTGGGGCGTCTGGCCCTGCGGTTACCTCGCTGTCGTCGGAGTCGGTGTCCGTGTCGGGAAGGCTTGGTGACAAAGATGGCCGCCCTGTGTCTTTAGGCCCGCAAAACATCGTGGCCACTGATGGAGTCGGGTCTCTTTTTCTCTTGTTTCCCCTCATCGGATTGTGGGTGGTATGTGGATGTTCAACTGCAGGGATTGTTCAGTAAAATCGCGGATGATGGCAGTTACAATGCCCGGGGGGAAGAGAGCTCAGGAATCACACGTCTGGTTCCATGGAAGGTTAGACTCCGCCCCCATAAACATAGTAATTTAACTCTTAATTGGCAGAGAATTGAGCAGTGACGCGTCTCCAAGTCTAGGCCATCTTCATTCTGCTGATGCTGATTCTTCTTCCGCCGCGTTCTCTTCCGCCACATACAACCACCCCTTCCTGCTCTGTCCCTCATTGTAGCAGAGTGGATCAGGACCGCAGTGGATGCTCTGTGAGGGTTGCAGCAGTGTAAGTGAGGGTGAGGTGTATGACTTCAAATAACTACAAAGTCATATCCCACACTCTCTCCATTCACCAGGCACACTGATCACCAGGCACAGAAACATCCTTTTCTGCAGACCTGCTCTACCATTATTATAAGTTCACACATATAGAGTGAAAGCAGCTCTCTGGCAGCAATGGAGAAACATGTGAAAAAGCGGTTTCATTGCAATTTATAGTGGCTCTATCAATCTGCATCTAGGAAAGTAGGGGAGACACAAGGAGGTAATGGATAGCACAGCCAACGGGAAATAACGGTGAGGAGCTAAGGAAAGACAAAAAATGTAGTGAGAAGGAAAGGAAAGACACAAAAGGGGGAATGCAGAGACAAACAAGGGGTAATTGGTTTATGGAGAGACATATAGGGATGGGGTGATGGGATACGGCGAGACATGCCTATAAAGATGAGAGTGGTAAGGAGAGACACAAAAGGGATGAGGCTTTTTTTTTTAATTATAGGGAATGCCAAACAGCAACCACTGCTGGAAGTCACATACCCTAAAGAACTCTCCAGATAAAACTGTATAGAACCCTTCAGATAGAACCCTCCAGATAGACCTGGATAGAGCCCTCCATATAGAACTGGATAGAGCCCTCCAGATAGAACTGGATAGAGCTCTCCAGATAGAATCCTCCAGATAGCACTGGATAGAACCCTCCAGATAGCACTGGATAGAACCCTCCAGATAGAACTGGATAGAACCCTCCAGATAGAACTGGATAGAACCCTCCAGATAGAACTGGATAGAACCCTCCAGATAGAACTGGATAGAACCCTCCAGATAGAACTGGATAGAACCCTCCAGATAGAACTGGATAGAACCCTCCAGATAGAACTGGATAGAACCCTCCAGATAGAACTGGATAGAACCCTCCAGATAGAACTGGATAGAACCCTCCAGATAGAACTGGATAGAACCCTCCAGATAGAACTGGATAGAACCCTCCAGATAGCACTGGATAGAACCCTCCAGATAGCACTGGATAGAACCCTCCAGATAGAACTGGATAGAACCCTCCAGATAGAACTGGATAGAACCCTCCAGATAGAACTGGATAGAACCCTCCAGATAGAACTGGATAGAACCCTCCAGATAGAACTGGATAGAACCATCCAGATAGAACTGGATAGAACCCTCCAGATAGAACTGGATAGAACTGGATAGAACCCTCCAGATAGAACTGAATAGAGCCATCCAGATAGAACTGGATAGAGCCCTCCAGATAGAACTGGATAGAACCCTCCAGATAGAACTGGATAGAACCCTCCAGATAGAACTGGATAGAGCCCTCCAGATAGAACTGGATAGAACTGGATAGAACCCTCCAGATAGAACTGAATAGAGCCATCCAGATAGAACTGGATAGAGCCCTCCAGATAGAACTGGATAGAACCCTCCAGATAGAACTGGATAGAACCCTCCAGATAGAACTGGATAGAGCCCTCCAGATAGAACTGCCTTTTCAAATGTCCCCCCTTGCTGTCAGAGAGCTGCTTTTGATGAAGCCCACGGAACAACGCAGAGGGGGAGTGGGCCTTGACAGGGCCAGAGAGTGGGCAGGGTTAAGAATTGGGGGTGGGCTTAGGGTAATGCAGCGTGGGGGTGGTCTAAGAGCGAGTTAAATAGCGGCCATCTTAGAGAGGAGCCATTTTAACAGAAATTCACTCACCTGTTCTTTGTCAGGTCTGTGGGTTTCCTCTGTTTTCTCGTTTCTGCAGGTATGGCGTCGTTAGAAGAAATCCTGGAGGGAGTCCGAGCGGCTGTCAGGGACCGGGGCATGGAGTGGCTACATCAGCAGCTCGGCGCTGCTGCAACTTCCCGGGAGTCGGAGCGGAGGCCTACACGGAGGACGAGGCCGCCGCAGCGTCTCAGCCCGGGTGTGGCACCCGCAACTCGTCGGAGGAGGAGCCCGTAGAGGATAGGGAAATGGCGACTGGTTCCGGCAGCGGTTTGTCGAAGCAGGCGGCGCCGGTCACTGGGACGGCTAGCCAGGCGAGGAAGGCCACAGCGAAGGGAGCGCGGGGGAAGATGGCGCCCTGCGGATCTGCGGTTGGCAGGAAGGCGGGAACAGAGCCGGTTTCCGGGACAGCTGTCGAGAAGAGTGGGTCGGGAAGCGGCCAGGAGGCCAGGGAGGCCAGATTGTCGGGAAGCGGTGAGTCGAACACCAGGGGGGGTTTGGGGAGTCAGGGCGAGAGTGTTGCTGCAGGCTCTTCTCTAGCGGTCCCGTCTCAGGAGCAAGGGGATCAGGTCAGCAGTGGACAGAGGGCGGCCTTATTGAGAGCCAGGTCGGGGAGCAGGACAGAGGGAGGAGAGAGGGGGCGCTGCGAGCTCAGCCACAATTCGAAGAGAGCGGCAACAGCCAGGGATGCTTCTGGTAGTCAGGCGGTAGTGGTCAGCGGAGGACAGGAGACGACGAGTAGCGGCCAGCCGGGTTGGGATGGGCCGGGGCCCATGACAGCTGGTGGAGGCAGGCGAGGCAGAGAAGTGCGGGAGGGCCCGGCAGGCAGCTCCCAGGGGGGTGTGAATAGGAGGCCTAGTGTTTGGAGGGGAAGGAGCAAAGAGCGGCGCAGCGCTAGCGCCAGGCACAGCAGAAGTAGGTGCACGGACAGAGGTCGGATGAGTGAGGACAGGAGCCCGTCGCGGGACAGGCGTAGCGACTCCAGGCACAGTTGCGGAGTTAGGCAGCGGAGGTCCGTTTCTAGGAATTGGAGGGGGAATAGTCGGCTGAGTGCATCCGGTTCTTCGGATAGGAGTGGCCGGGATCGGAGGCTGAGGTCTGTCAGCAGGGACCGTAGGGCGGCAAGGAAGAGCCGGGACTGGGACGGAAGGGAAGAGCGTAGGGAGCACGGGCGGGCAGGGGACCGATCGAACAGACTGCCCAGGTTATCGTCTCCTTACAGGTCGCGGAGTCACACGCCAGCGGTTCCGAGGAGAGACCAGGAGAGCAGGAGTCGGCGATTTACGGAAGCTCCGGGGCCTGTCAGGGCCGGTGGAAGGACGGCATCCCCTGGGCCTGAGGCGGCCGGGGGCAACAGTGGTGAGTCGAGCTCTGCATTACATCCAGGAACACTCATAGGCTGTTTGAAATCTTTATTGGACTCGTGGGAGGAAGGTAGGGAGTCACAGCAGTTTGGTAGAGTATGGGCCACAGACGGGGACCGAGGTAAGGTAGTTACTAGTAGAGGTTCGTTATCGGGGGGGGTTGCCAGTGGGGACGCGAATGCCGCGCTTCCGCTGGTGGAATCGACTGAAGGGGCGTTTGAGCAGGACGCAGGTTTTGGGGACATCTCGGAGGCCGCACGGCAAAACGTGCACGTGTCCTTCGCGGGTCCCCTTGGCTGTCATTTAAAAGGGGAGGTGAAGGAAAAGATATGGAAAGGTGAGTTCGTGGAAATCTTTTCCCTTCTTCCCCTAGAGGAGTTCCTAGACCTCAAGGAGGAGGACAAAAAGGACGCCAAGAAAGAGGAGGAGGAAAAGAGGCGTAAGTATAGGAAGATCCCGAAGACTTTTGGGAATTGGCTGCGGGCATTTTGTATTTTGGCCAGCGTTATAGGCGAAAAGCGTCTGGATTGCTGTTCCCAGCTATTTTGCTATCTCGACGGAATAGGTGATGCGTACCGGACTTATGGGGGGCTGGCATGGTGGAAGTACGACGAACAGTTTCGTCAACGGCTAGCAGCGAATGCATCCATGCGGTGGGACCAGATGGACCTGCCGCTATGGATGCGGCTGATGATGGCGCAGAAATCTGCTCCCTTTCCGGGGACAGCCAGCGCGGCCACTGGGAGCGCTGCGTCGGCGGGTCCGAAAAAAGGTTTTTGCTGGGCGTTTAACGAGGGCCAGTGTAAATGGGGGGCTTCGTGTAGGTTTAGACACGAGTGTTCCGGTTGCGGCGGGAGCCACGGGGTCAGTAGATGCTTTAAAAAAGGGAAGAGTAGCACAGGGGGAGGTACGACAGGAACCGCTGCTACAGCGACTACCGCTGGGGCGGTCCCCGGTGAAGGTCGACGTGATGTTGCCTTGGCTAAGGCAATACGATAGTCAGCAAGATGCAGAGTTTTTATGGAAGGGTTTCACGGAAGGCTTCCGGATCCCCTTCAAGGCAAAAGGTCCGAGTGGGGTTAGCGCAAATCTTAAGTCTGTAATGGAACATCCGGGGGTGGTTGGGGAGAAGTTGTTGAAAGAAGTTTCCTTGGGTAGGATGGCGGGTCCGTTTGCGGCCCCGCCATTGGCGGATCTGCGGATATCCCCTTTGGGTGTGGTTCCCAAGAAGGAACCGGGTAAATTCCGTATGATTCATCATTTGTCGCACCCGAAAGGGGGTTCGGTGAATGATGACATTGACGCGGACCTGTGCTCGGTCTCCTATACATCATTCGACAAAGCCGTCGAGCTGGTACGGAGAGCGGGTCGGGGGGCGTTAATGGCGAAGGTGGATGTGGAGGCAGCGTTTCGGCTGCTCCCCATCCATCCGGATTGTCATCACCTCTTGGGTTGTCATTTCGAGGACGGGTTCTTTGTAGATTTGTGCCTGCCTATGGGTTGCTCCGTGTCATGCGCCTATTTCGAGAAGTTTAGCACGTTCTTGGAATGGGTGGTGCGCAAAGAGTCGGCGGGGGGGATCGGTGGTGCACTATCTCGATTATTTTCTATGTGTCGGCCCTCGTGATTCGGGTAGGTGCGGTCAGCTGCTGGGGACTCTGCAGTGGGTGTCGCATGCATTCGGGGTGCCTTTAGCTGCGGATAAGACAGTGGGCCCCACTACGTGCATTTGTTTCTTGGGTCTGGAGATTGACTCGTGTGCTGGTGAGTGCAGGTTGCCAGTAGATAAGCTGCAGATTATACGACAGGTGGTAGGCGCGGCAAAAAGGGCAAGGAAGGTTACGTTACGGGGCTTGCAATCTCTTCTAGGGAGCCTTAACTTTGCATGCAGGGTCATTCCTATGGGGAGGATATGCTGTAGGAGGTTGGTGTAGCGAAAGCCACTTCGCCACTGTGGTTTGGAGGGGGCTGCTTGCCCGCCTCTTACCCTGTGACTACGGTCCCTGGGCGATTTGGCCCTTTATGCACGGTATTTGGGCATACTGTGGGTTATTGGGCTGCCCCAGGATTATGGGCCCTCTCATCAGCCCATACGAAACTTAAACCCCATGGCGTTTGAACTGTGTTTGTGGCATCTAAACGCTGTTTGGATATGTTGAGCGCTCAGATCCAAGCCATCTGGGGATGGGTTGAATGTGGGGGTTCTGTTTAGTATAACAGGAGTTATGTATTTTTATGTCTTTTGGTGGTTGCTGGTAACATGTGCTTAATGGAGGCTGTGTTTGTCCCTGGATATAATTAAATCAGCTTCTCCATTGTCTCCAGGATAGAGGATTCTGGGGAACTAGTTTGAGCTTCTAAAAACCATGCTTCCAGAAGGTCAAATGCACATTTGTACTAACTTTTGAACCCCTGGTCCAATTCGTATGATTTTTGAGTATGTTGTTCCCCCGAATGGATTGATTGTGTATATGTATTTATGCGAATGTGATGTATATTTTGGGAGTTATGAATGTTGTGTAAAAACTGTATTTTCCCTACCTAGGATAATTGTATTTTCCTGTGTGTACAGATAATTAGTTTACAGGTAGAGGGGAGGGCTATGTGTGGGATGTAACTATTGTGTGATTGGTTTATGTACGTTACTGTGTGTGTCCCTCCCCTTCATGGGAGCACCTAATAAAAAGGGCTGCAAGCTAGCAGCCAGAGAGTTCTATTTTTTACCCTCAACTTGAGTCCTGTCTCTTATTGGGGGAATCTGCTACAAGGGATTGCTATGCTAGGCATATTCCCTTGCTATAATCACTGAGCTCTTGTAAGAGCTTGTTCCTGCTTCGTTCTGAAGGGAGATAGCTGCAGCCTGCGGTGCTTATGGTGTCTGGTGGAGTGCTTGGAGTCCTCTGGAAGCGCTAGGAGCATCTTTCAACGGAGGTACCCAGTCGGGGTGCCAGTGGATCCGTTACAGTTGGCTCAGGCAACCAGCGGGGCGCGGCGGCCGTCTCACTATATTAGAGTGTCCGCCGACATGAGAGAAGATCTAGAGGTGTGGGATCATTTTCTGACCAATTTTAATGGAACGGTGTTTTTTAGGGAGCTGTCTGTGTCGTCTGAGGCTATAGGGTTGTTTACGGACGCGTCGGGCAGTATTGGTTTTGGTGCTTATTTGGCGGGAGAATGGTGCGCGGAGGGGTGGCCGGACACGTGGTTGTCATCCCCGCTTATCAGAAACCTGGCGTTTCTGGAACTGTTTCCCGTGGTGGTCGCGGTGTCACTCTGGGGCAAGGAGCTTGCCAACAAGAGGGTCACATTTCATTCAGACAACATGGCGGTAGTGCAGGCGATTAATAGCCTGTCTGCTAGCTCGCCTCCGGTGGTGCGATTGTTGCGGCGGTTGGTTTTGCTCTGTATGTCATCTAACATTGTGTTTAAGGCTAGGCACATTCCGGGGTGTAAGAAGGTGGTGGCTGATGCTCTATCTCGTTTACAGTGGGAACGTTTTTGGGAAGCGGCTCCTGGTGCAGCGAAGGTGGGGCAGGTGTGCCCAGTCGAAATGTGGCAACTCGGGATGGCCTGCTTGGGGAGTGCATAAGGAAGTCGCTGGCGCCAAGCACCTGGTCGGCGTATGTTAAGGTCTGGAAAGTATGGGAGGAGACGGTGCTTCAGGTAGGGGGGGAGCTTTCCGCGGAGAGGAGGCTGGACGTTTTGTTGTGGATTCTTTGCCAATTGTTTGTTAAGCAGGCCTCGCCGGCCATGGTCGACAGACATATGTCGGCTCTGGCTTTTTTATTTAAGTTCAACGGGTGGGAAGATGTTACTAAACATTTCTTGGTTCGGCAGGCTATCAAGGGCTTCAGGAGAGGGAAGAAAACGGCTGACTCGAGGCTTTCGGGATGCTTCAACAGTTGGTGGAGCTGCTACCCTCGATATGCCGCTCGCCTTTCGAGGTTAAATTATTTGCAGGTGCATTTGTGTGGGCCTTTTTTGGGGCGTTTCGAGTCGGCAAGCTGGTGAGTGCGAACAAGGCGGAGGTTGGGGGTCTGCAGCAGGAAGACGTGGTGGTCAGCGCTGACAGGGTGAGTATCAGATTGTGCAGGTCAAAAACTGATGTTTTTGGAAAAGGCTGCACGGTGGTATTGTACGGGTTTCCGGGGTCCAAGGTGTGCCCGGTGTTGCGGGGTGCTAGTTATTTAGCGCTCCGGCCAGAGGGTAAGGGCTGTTTTTTCATACACGCTGACGGGTCAGCGTTGTCACGTTTCCAGTTTACCAGGGTCTTCCGGATAGGCCTGGGGAAGATGGGCCTGGAGCCCATGCAGTTTGGTACTCATTCATTCCGTATTGGGGCCGCGACAGAGGCGGCGAGGTTAGGTCTGGGTGACGAGAGGATAAAAAGGATTGGTAGGTGGGAATCCTTGCGTTTCCGATCGTATGTGAGGCCAGACAGGCTGGTGTAAGTTCAAAAAAAAAAAAACGCATTTTGAAAGTTAAGTATTTTGAGTGGTGGTGTTGGTGACGGGACGGTGGTTTGGATGACGAAGTACTAACTTTTATTTCATTTCAGGTTGGACGGTGTGGGTGATCGGCCATTCGTTCGTGTATTGGGCACAGAAGAGAGCTGCAGCTAGAAGGAGCGGAACACAGCTGGGCTTTCCTCGGGAGCGGGTGGCGATCTCATGGTTTGGTTTTAGGGGATTTAGCTGGCAAGGTTTGAGCAGTGTTTTGTTCAGGAAAGTGTATGGGGGGGCGAAGCCTGATGTGGTAGTGTTGCATGGCGGGGGGAATGATTTGGGTCTTGTCCCTCAGAGGGAGTTAGTGAGATGGATGAAGAGGGACATGGACCGGCTGGTAGGGCTGGTCCCTGGCGTTGTAGTGGTGTGGTCGGAGATGGTCCCCCGATTTGCGTGGAGGCACGCTAGGGACTTGGATGCGGTAGCCCGTTGCAGGGGCAAGGTGAATAGGGCAATGTCAGCATTTATTAGACGTTTGGGGGGAGTAGTTGTCCGACACAGGGAGTTGGAGGGCATGTTGCCCGGTTATTTCAGGAGAGACGGGGTTCATTTGTCAGATGTAGGGACTGACTTGCTGAACCTGGGTTTTCAGGAGGGTGTTGATAGGGCCCTGTTTTTGTGTAGTGGGGGTCGCGCATGTCCTTAAGGGGTCAAGGCATGTGCTATGGCGGAACAGGGCATGGTAAAGTCGGAAGTTGGCTGGAATTGGAAGGCCTAGGCCGGAGTAGGCCAGGTGGATAAGAGTGTTGGTAGGTTCAAGCTCTTCGGTGGCTACGAACCTAGGGGGTAGGGGTGTCTGGGTACACCCCTACAGTTACGTTTGGTTGGGGCCTCTTTGGTAGGCCGTGTGTTATAAGTTAAATGTTATTGAAATGTTATTTATTGTTTAAGTGCTAGGGTCATTGTCAGGGGTATTGTATGGGGGGATAGTAACAAAATGTCAGAAATGACAATGACCCTAAATTTGTTAATTTGTTTGAGATTTAATAAAGCTGTGGACGTTATACTCCAACAGAATAACTGGTGTCCGAGTCTTATTAAGGTAATTTTAAACTAACACCTGCCGAATAACGACAGTGCCTATGTCATGTGTATCCGTGAATTGCTTTGTTTTGCACTCTACTTTTTTTCTTTTTTTTTTATTGTGCTAAAGTGTGAAATTAAGGTGGTTTCTTTTAATATATGGATATTAGAAGATTTTTTTTCTGGGTTCTCCTGATTTTCTGCTATATAAAAATGAATTGTCTGATCACTCCAAAATTTTATTCTTAAATCTGCTTTGTCATTTTACTGGAATATACATTGCCAGGAGCAAAGGACAGATTTTTTTAAAGATGAATGACATGGAGATAAAATGTAGGTGCGTAGTTGCAGGATAAAAAGGTGCGTGTAAAGCAACACACACTAGGGCAAGGATACACAATATCTTTAATTTTCATGATATGCTGAGGGAATGGTAATGCACTGCCCTAAAATACACCCTATGGGTATGGTAGTACGCTATCCTACTGTGTTTCCCCGAAAATAAGACTTCCTCCGAAAATAAGCCCTAGCTTATTTTCGGGGGTTGCTCCTAATATAAGCCCTACCCTAAAAATAAGCCCTCGTTGTTCGCTATTCTATGTTTGGGAAATTTTCCCCGAACATAGATTTGTGGAATTTCATCTGCGAGTAAGCTTATCTATGTTTGGGGAACATAGATACGCAAGATTCTATTCTATTAGCGAGTAAGTTAACCTATGTTCACAAAAGTTTCCCCAAACATAGATTTGAAGGATTCCATGGCCTTGTGAACTGGGGAATTCCCCCGAACAACGACCTGCTTTCTACCACACATTTTTCCCCAAAATAATACCTCCCCCGAAAATAAGCCTTTGCGTTTTTCAGGGGGAAAATCAATATAAGACCCGGCCTTATTTTCGGGGAAAGACGGTAGTTAAAAAATGTCAAGCCAAAAATGCTTACATACAATGTTTTTCATACTATTATTGTAAACAACTGCTATGGATGTAAGACTTGAATGTTTTGGTATTTACTGATTACGGGCCCTGTGAGGCCCTCTGTTCATTTCGAATTCTCACTTCTGAAAACATAAACAAAAAAATCTCAATAAAAACTATATTTGAAAGAAAAAGGTGTGTGTATACACTGTTGTGCATCGTCTGCATTTATATATAATGCCACTAAGTGGTGACATTGAGCTTACACAGATTATAAAATATTTCTATTTATTTTATCACAGCAGAAATGTGCACGTTTAAGGTATGTATGGCCCAAAAGATAAAAGTTCATAACAAAGCTCCAAAAAAAACCCACAAGATTCAATGTCCTTACTACAGACAGTGTGAGCACCTTAAAAGGTTTCTGCATTTTAGTGCTTTTTGTATTTAGTGACGGTGCTTTGCATTGAAGAGTAAGCAGCAGACTAAAGATCAAAGGGATAACGGACCGAAATGATTAAATTATAAAAACTGCCTGAGTGGGTGCTCTGCTTTTTTACTTTATTTGTAGAGTGATAGACCCTTATTTTACATACACAATCTTTTTACTGGCAATCATCCTTTCTCTCTCTTAAAGCGGCACTCTCACCGTCTGGGGAATTTGCAGAATTCGTAAAGGCCCCTGATGATGACATCGCCGCTCGGTATCTGGTGGCCGGGTGATTGGGAAGGCAAAGGGGAAATTTATTTACCTGAACCTATCCCTCACGGGTGCAGCCATCTTCCTCTGGCGGGTCCTCCTGGCGCTTTAACACAGGGACATTGCTGCACTCTCGCGCATGTACAAGAGTATGGCATTGAGGTCTATTGAAGACCACGAGATCATCCAAAGACCGTTGGATCATCCAAAGACAGAGCCAATTCCCTGCAGCCGACACTTCTAGATGGCGGTAACTCTGTCCAGTGTCTAGAAGTGTGGGGTGTAGGAAATATACAAAGACAAAGTAGTCATGGCTTGGAAGAGTACGAGTATTTCATAAAAATGCTATTTCCAAGTCCAGGCCATTTTCATTCGGCTAATGCTGATTCTTCGTCCACCACGTCACCGGCATTTGGCAGATGCAGAATGTGCAAGCACACATGAAATAGGGGCTGTGCGCTCTGACTTCATGTATCTATGACGCGGAATGCCTAGTTACGCCCTAAACTAAAGAGACAACCCAGCCCAGCTAAACACATTTATCTTATCATTGCTAATTACCCCTATTGTTCCCCAACTTGTGCCTATTTAAGTTCTTCTCTGGCATCACTTGCCCTGTTGTTTTTTTAGTTACCTGAGAGTGTGTTATAAAATCAGCCTATACCCCCTTTTCTCACTTGTGGCTCCTTTTCCCACTTGAGTCACACTTTCCCAAACCCACTTTCCCCTACTTGTGTCTCTCTCTGTCCTGTACTTGAGTCTTGATGTTTATAACATTCTTTAGTGTCCCTCCCATATTCCAAGCCCCATACCTCCTTGTGTCCATCTGTCTATATTCTCATTCTACCCTATTTGTGCCTATCTGGCCATACCTTCTTGTGACCCTCTGTGAAAATCCCCTTTCTCCACCTAATCCATCTGGCCATACTCTCTGACTTTCACCCCACTTCTGTGATGTAATTCCAGTAAAATACAAGTTTAGCAGGCTAAGATTGCCACAAGGCATATGTATGTATATGTGTTTGTAGTATCAGTTAGTTAATAACACGTAGCTAAGATACTGTCATCACTGTACTGACCAGGTGCAGGAATGTAAGAACTGGAATTACGCGTCCCTCTCCTTTGTATCAGATGAGCCACGTGGTTAGACCGGATGGATGAGTTTAGACTCTATTCATTAAATAGGTTAAGGGTATGTGTGGGTGTAGTTAATTGTGGGAGGAGCTACAGTGCTATATAAGGAATGTACTCTATGTATTCAGTACTCAGACTTTGCTGTATTTTGGTGACGCTAGTCCCTCTGAGTCCCGATCGGTGATCCAATAAAGAATCTCTTCCTTCCTGAAGAAACCTGTGTCCATCTCTCTGTGCTTGGCTTCCGTCAGTTTCTCCGGTATCATTTGGTGCATTGGCCGGGAAGCTCATCGTTCAACGGTAGCTGAGAGGCAGAGGCGTGAGACGGTCTATCTTTGCCCACGTTCTCTACGGCTGCACCCCTGAACTTCTGCGTGGACCTCCCTTCGTCTCGGCGCCACTGGTCTGTTGTCCAGGAGATCATCGGCCTCTACGTGAGAAGTGCTGGGGTGTCCCCGTCGATGAGTGTGAACTCAGGTTCAGGAACGAGGAGGTAAGATAACTGCTGTTTTAGACGGCAGGACCCACTAGGGGTATACCGATTGTGCGGTAGGCCCAAAGGGGTTTTGAATCTGTGTATCTGCCCCCTCTGTCGGAGGGAAGGAGCGAAGGCGCACCGCTCGATCGAACGCTCTTTAGTCAGACCGTTTGATTTGGTTAGTCAGGCGGGGTCCTGGTGTAAGATAGCCCTAGCCGGACACCGGTGTCTTGTCTAGACTAGCGTTCTAGGGTGTATATTACGTTCGCTAGGTCGGAGGGACCGGGAGACTAAGCGGCGCCTGTGTAAATTCGGTTCGCTAGTTCTCATCCTATCTGGGCTAAGTGGGAAGGCGTGTAAATTTGGAACCCACTAGACTTTTGATAGTACGACTAAGAGGCGCCTGTGTAAATTCGGATCTCTAGCTCGTTGTATAGTGCGACTAAGAGGCGCCTGTGTAAATTCGGTTCTCTAGCTCGCTATGTATATGTGGTGATTGGGCAGTGTGGCTAACCAAAACGGGTGTATATAGTTTTAGGTAGTCCATTCAAGGTACTGGCCAATAGTTTAGTTGGGAATTGTAAATGTGTTAACGATTGTTTTAGTAAAGTGTATATCTTGTTAGATAGCGCGAGCTCAGCCGTCTAGCGAGAGTGTTAATAGTGTGTTGCTGTATTATAGTGCACGGTACCATAACCCTGTATATTTACTGACATTATATAATAAGTACTAATCATTGTCGTCCATTGCATGTTTAACACCATAACCACTAATAATTGTATTGTGACCTTAACTTGTGCTTTGACCTATGCTAACCGTACTGTAACCGCTATTTGTAAAAGACGATGTTACTGGGGTGTGTTATAGACGGGTAATTCGTATATAGAGAATTATAGCGTGGGTGACTGTATAGTTACGCCAAAGGGCATAATATTGATTATATAGTGACTGGTGTAACAGCTGTGTGTGTACGGGAATTCCCTGAGTGTTTATTGTTATTGTGTACGTTTCACTTGGTAACCGTACCACGTGGTGCTGTTGCCAGAGGAAACGGGTGTGACTGTTGAATAGTACGCGTGTATAGTATTCGTTGTCGACGACGTTCCATTGTTAAGTATGGGTGCGTCGCAGTCAACGATTCCGGATCCCTTAGGATGTATGGTTAAGAATTTTAAAAAGGGATTCAAAGTTTGTGATTTTGGGGTAAAGATGTCTCCTGTACGTTTGGTCACTTTGTGCACTAGGGAGTGGCCTACTTTGGTTGCGGCATGGCCGCCACGTGGCAGTTTGGATCCAACTCTGGTACAGCGCTTACACGTGGCTGTATCGGGTAGGCCTGAACTTTACGGCCAGTTTCCTTATATTGACTGTTGGAGACAG
The DNA here is from genome assembly GCF_036172605.1 of Pelobates fuscus. Classification (NCBI taxonomy): domain Eukaryota; kingdom Metazoa; phylum Chordata; class Amphibia; order Anura; family Pelobatidae; genus Pelobates; species Pelobates fuscus. Next base: position 455,485,815 of record NC_086317.1, read on the forward strand.
GCCGTAAATGACTCGCCAAAATGGCTCCGGACATGCCACGAGGAGCAGTGTCGCCTCATGGTAGCTAGGACTTGTTCGTCCACTAGGACTGGTGTTAGGCCCATTTTGGACACGCCCCCTGAGTCCGAGATCCCTTTGCCGCCCCCTTACTTTCCGGTAAGAGGAAGTGACGCAAATACAGGAAGTCCTGTAACCCTTCCCTCATTACCCTCATCCACTTCCGCTTCCTCCTCCAGTGCAGGATCCACCCCCCCTCGTACTAAATCCCCCCTTCCGGAACCAGATAGACCAACCTCCATTAGAAACGAATATCCTGATTTGGCGCCACTTCAGACTTCCGGTCAAGCTTCATCTAGCTCGGCCCGAAGTGTTCTATTTACCACCTTTTCCCAAAACCAACCTCCCACATCCCCATACCCTATCTCTCCCCGACCGGAACCCATGACTGACGCCCCTCCACGTAGCCCCATACAGACCCGACAGTTGACCGGTGCCCAACAATTGAGACACTATCAGATGCCTCTTCGTCTGAATCCCGGGTCAGCCTATATTAATGCCGCAGGTCAAATGGCACAAGCTGACCCTGTCTTCGTATATGTTCCCTTCACTACAACCGATCTTTTAAACTGGAAGACCCACAATTCCTCGTATACTGAGAAACCACAAGCCATGACTGATCTGTTCACCTCAATAGTACAGACGCATAATCCGACATGGGCTGATTGCCAGCAGTTACTAATGACTTTATTTAACAATGAGGAAAGGACAAGAATAAATCAAGCAGCCATTAAAGCATTAGAGGATAGAGCCCGTGCTTTGAACCAAGCCAATCCAGCAGCATGGGCCGCGACACACTATCCCAACACCGATCCCGATTGGAACGTAAATGGTGCTGATATGGTTCAACTCAGAGCCTATAGAGACGCTATAATTGCTGGCATGAAAGCCGGAGGAAAGAAAGCCATTAACATGTCGAAGACAGTTGAGGTGATCCAGAAAAGCGATGAAGCGCCCAGTGTCTTTTATGACCGATTATTGGAGGCGTACCGCTTGTACACCCCCTTTAATCCGGAAGACGCAGACAATTCCCGAATGGTTAACTCCGCCTTTGTCAGCCAAGCTTACGGAGATATTAAGCGCAAGCTACAAAAGTTAGAAGGGTTTGCAGGTATGTCAATCTCCCAACTAATGGAGGTAGCTAATAAGGTCTATATGAATAGGGAAACAGAAAGCAAGAAAGAGGAGGAGCGCAAGATGCGTAAAAAGGCTGATATGCTAGCGGTAGCGATCGCAGGCGTAGATAAACGGGGCCCAGATAGAGGCAATAATAGATGGAGTAGGGAGCCTTTGAGTAGGGATCAGTGTGCGTATTGCAAGGAAGAAGGGCATTGGAGGAACGAATGTCCGCAAAGAGAGCAGTACGAGAGAGACCAACCCAGGGCAGGCTACGGAAACTTTAGAGGTAGAGCGAGAGGTAGAGGAGGCCCCGGAGGGAGTAATGGTTATAGAGGGAGTAATGGGAACAGAGGAAGTGTTAGGGAAGACAGGTATATTCCAGCAGCGCAAAGGTCCCGCGATAGAGAAGGTAGGGACTTTGTAGGATTGGCTGACACTGTCATGGAGGACTATTGATACCGACCGGGCTCCATCCCCCTTGGTCGAGCGGAGCCTATGGTCGATGTATCAATAGGGGGAAAGAGGAGTGCGTTCATGATCGACACTGGTGCTGAACATTCAGTGGTGACTAATCTAGTTGCTCCTCCATCTGGAAGGACTATTACTGTGATAGGAGCAACTGGAAGAAGTGCTGAAAGACCGGTTCTTAAAAGTCGACTCTGTACATTGGGAGGCCACGTAGTAAAACACCAATTCCTTTATATGCCTGAATGTCCAGTCCAATTGCTGGGACGTGATATGCTATCCAAATTACAAGCGCAGATTACGTTCCTACCAGATGGAACAACATCTTTAAAGTTTAATGGACCTTCAGGTATTATGACTTTATCCGTACCAAAGGAAGAAGAGTGGCGACTTTATACAGTGTTGACTAGCCAAAACCCTAGGAGTGATGAGACATTGTTTAACATACCAGGAGTTTGGGCAGAGAACAACCCACCAGGACTGGCCCGCAATATTCCACCAATAAAAATTGAACTGAAACATGGGGTTTATCCAGTGAGCCTAAGACAATATCACATTCCGCAGAAGGCTAAGAAGAACATCCAATCCTATCTGGATAAGTTCATACGGTATGGTATCCTAAAATTCTGTACTTCCCCCTGGAACACCCCATTGCTGCCTGTTCAAAAGCCCGGTACAGATGAGTATCGACCTGTACAGGACTTAAGAGCAGTCAATGATGCGGTTGTTAGCATACATCCAGTTGTACCCAATCCATATAACCTGCTTGCTTTAATTCCGGGCGGGGCTACTTACTTCACAGTCTTAGATCTCAAAGATGCCTTCTTTTGCCTCCGAATTGCCGCAGAAAGTCAATGTATTTTCGCTTTCCAGTGGGAGAACGCTGTAACGGGCTCAAAACGCCAAATGACTTGGACAAGACTGCCCCAAGGGTTTAAAAATTCACCTACCCTATTTGGTTCAGCTCTAAGTCAAGATCTACTGGATTTCGAGTCTATCCCAGGAGAATGTGTATTGTTACAATATGTAGATGACTTGTTGATAGCAGCAGTTACAAAAGAAAAATGTCAGCAAGCAACGCACGATCTACTACATATTCTCTGGAAGGCAGGATACAAGGTGTCTAGAAAGAAGGCTCAGTTGTGTTTGCCAACTGTCAAGTATCTAGGATTCCATATCTCTGAAGGTCAAAGAATTATGGGGCCAGAGAGAAAAGAAGCTGTCTGCCAAATACCAATACCCAAGAATAGAAGACAAGTGCGAGAATTCTTGGGGGCAGCAGGCTTCTGTAGGATATGGATTCCCAGCTATGCGATACTAGCAAAACCTCTGTACGCAGCTATCAAAGGTACAGAGCACGACCCCTTCTTATGGACCCAAGAACAGCAAACGGCATTTGAAGATGTGAAGAAGGCTTTGATGAGTGCCCCAGCATTAGGTCTACCTGATCACACACGACCATTCTACTTATATGTACACGAGCAAAGAAGAATGGCTGTGGGAGTATTGACACAGTACTTGGGATCATGGCAAAGACCTGTTGCCTACATGTCTAAGCAACTGGATGCAGTGGCCAGCGGACTTCCACCTTGTCTAAGAGCCGTAGCTGCAGCCGCCCTGCTAGTAGCTGAAGCCGATAAACTCACTCTGGGTCAAGAACTTTATGTACGAGTCCCACATGCAGTACAGACGTTGTTGGATTACAAAGGAAATCATTGGTTTAGTAACAGCCGTATGACCAAGTATCAAGCAATGTTGTGTGAAAACCCAAGAGTGCATTTAGAGACTGTAAACACCTTAAATCCAGCTACCCTTTTGCCGCAACCTACTGAAAGTCAACATGATTGTTTGGAAGTAATGGATGAAGTATTTTCAAGTAGACCAGATCTTCGTGATTTTCCCATCCAGAACCCCGATGTTCAATATTACACCGACGGCAGTAGTTATGTGAAAGAAGGGATCCGCTATGCAGGATATGCAGTGACAACAATAGACAAGGTGATAGAAGCTCGGCCACTGGCGAAAGGAACATCAGCACAAAAGGCAGAATTAATAGCACTAACACGAGCGTTACAATTGGCTGAAGGTTTAAGAGTAAATATCTATACGGACTCTAAGTATGCGTTTTTAACCACTCATGCCCACGGAGCTTTGTATAAAGAAAGAGGACTACTGAATTCAGAAGGCAAAGAAATCAAGTACGCAGCCGAAATCCTACAACTATTGGAAGCAGTGTGGGAGCCGAAAGAAGTCGGTATCATACATTGTCGAGCGCATCTGAGAGGAGATGGTGATGTAACCAAAGGAAATCGGATGGCAGATAGTGCAGCTAAGCGTGCTGCTGAATCAGGAAGACAGGAGTATGTAGGGCATATAGCTGCTCTTATACCAACTCCACTGTCCCAATGGACTCCAGTTTATACAGCTCAAGAAGAGGAGTGGTTAAAGACTGAACCGGGAAAGTATCTGGAGAACAAGTGGTATCAGCTAGAAGATGGAAGAATAGTTATACCAGCATCGCTAGCGGTAGAAATTGTCCAAAATTATCACAACGGGACACATTCTGGGAGAGACAGTACTGAAGAATCTCTTAGAAAACATTTCTACATACCAAGATTGTCCAACTTGACTCAGGCCATTGTACGCAGATGTGTAACGTGTGCTAAGAATAATGCAAGACAAGGACCAGTAAAGCCACCAGGAGTTCAGTTTATGGGGGGACTCCCCATGTCCGATCTACAAATAGACTTTACAGTGATGCCTAAGTCGGGTGGACATCGTTACCTGCTGGTAATTGTGTGCACCTATTCAGGCTGGGTAGAAGCATGTCCTACTCGTACAGAGAAAGCAGGAGAAGTTGTGAGATTCCTGCTACGAGAAATAATACCCCGATATGGACTACCCTGTTCTATAGGATCGGACAATGGTCCAGCTTTTGTTCATCAGTGCCTACAACAACTGACTCATATGCTTGGTATAAAGTGGAGGCTTCATACTGCATATAGACCCCAGAGTTCTGGTAAGGTAGAGAGAATGAATAGAACTATAAAGAACCAGTTGGCTAAAATGTGTCAGGAAACCCAACTTAAGTGGAACGTTCTCTTACCCATAGCTTTATTGCGAATCCGCAGTACCCCTACCAGAAGGATGGGCCTCTCTCCTTTTGAAATCATGTATGGGCGACCACCTCCCGTACTTGGTAACTTAAGGGGGGACTTGAGTCAGTTGGGAGAAGGAATTGCTCGGCAGCAGGTTGTAGAGTTGGGTAAGACTATGGAGGAGGTACAGAAATGGGTACAAGATAGATTACCTGTGAATATTTATCCCCCTGTTCATAGTTATCATCCAGGAGACCAAGTGTGGATTAAAGAGTGGAATAATGTACCGTTAGGGCCCAAGTGGAGAGGTCCTTATGTTGTTCTTTTGTCTACCCCTACAGCGATAAAAGTAGCCGAAGTAACTCCGTGGATACATCACTCCAGGGTTAAACCAGCAGCAGTCGATTCTTGGCAAATTACAGCAGATCCAGAGAATCCCTGCAAGATCCGGTTGAAACGCACTACTCAGTCGGAGTAACGAGGAATTATTGTGGATTACAAATTTTATTGTTACAGGTGTGAGTGAGAAGGCCATAATAAAGCCTGTCCGCTTACCATCACATAGTGTATAAGCCAGGAAAGTCTCGAAGGGACACCTGTGAAGATGAGCAGAACTCCATTCCCTGCAGCCCCTCACATCCTGGAAGCTGAGGCGCCATCGCACGGACGAAGACTGAGGATGACGGCGAAAGATGTGCTTTTGATTGTGTTTATTTATATGTGTTTTTATATTCAGGAAGGTAGAGGTACCGACACTCCTAGCTGTGAGGTATGCATTAAGACTACGAGAACAGGTAACCATATTTCCCAAACCCTAATTTGGCATTCACAATACGAATGTAAAGGAGAGGTATCAAGATGTAGATACCTAAATATAGACTATAGTGTGTGCCATTTAGGAGTAGGAGAACCTAAGTGCTTCAGTCCAGAGTATCAACCTCGTACAATTTGGTTGACTCTCAGGAATGGAGATCCTCAGGGGACCCTAATTAATAAGACGGTGTTAGAATCCGTACATTCTTCGGGTGTTCTGCTATTTGATGCATGTAAGGCGATATCAAGTGGTAGAAAACCGTGGAATGTATGTGGGGATCTTAGATGGGAGAGGACGTATGGGTCTAATGATAAATATATTTGTCCCAGTAGTAAAAATAAATATGTGAGTCCTAGATGCCCAAATAAAGACTATAACTTTTGTCCATATTGGTCTTGTGTGGGGTGGGCAACTTGGGGACAGACAGTAGACAAAGACATGATAGTGACTAAGTTGCCGACTAGCCCTTATTGTAAGTCTATGGAATGCAACCCAGTCCATATACTCATTAATAACCCCGACAAGTTCTTAGATAAGTATGGAAATTTATTTGGGTTTCAAATATACGGGACGGGTTTAGATCCTGGGACATTATTGTTTATAGGAATAGAGACTGATACGGTATCCTCCCAGACTCATCAAGTATACCATTCCTTTTACGAAGAGATGAGTATAGATAATAAGATCCCCCATAATGCTAAAAACCTGTTCATCGATTTAGCTGAAAGTATTGCCGGTAGTCTTAATGTTACCAACTGCTATGTGTGTGGAGGTACTAACATGGGAGACCAATGGCCTTGGGAAGCAAAGGAGGTAATGTCCGGTTCTGAGGCAGTTGACCAATTAATATCTACACAAGCCGATTATCATATGAGTGTTAGAGGTAAATCTGAGTGGAGATTAAAGACCTCCATCATAGGTTATGTTTGCATAGCAAGGAAAGGAATAATGTATAATACTTCTGTAGGAGAATTAACTTGTCTAGGGCAAAAAGCTTATGATGATGATACTAAAAATACAACTTGGTGGTCGGCTTCAAATGTCTCAGAACCATCTAACCCGTTTGCTAGATATGCCAGTTTAAAGGATGTGTGGTTTGATTTATCCATCACATCTACCTGGAGAGCCCCAGCAAATTTGTACTGGATCTGTGGTAAGAAAGCCTATTCGGAGTTGCCACAGGACTGGGAAGGGGCATGTGTGTTGGGTATGCTCAAACCATCCTTCTTCTTGTTACCGATTGAAACAGGTGAGACTTTAGGTGTTAAAGTGTATGATGTGAATCATAGGAAGAAAAGGGGACCCTTAGAGATAGGCACCTGGGAAGATAATGAATGGCCTCCCCAGCGTATCATAGATTACTATGGGCCAGCCACGTGGGCTGAGGATGGTACCTTTGGTTATAGAACCCCTATTTATATGCTCAACCGTATTATAAGATTACAGGCGGTGGTTGAGATTATCACAAATGAGACATCACAAGCGCTCAATCTTCTAGCGAAGCATAACACCAGGATGAGGACAGCAGTCTACCAAAATAGATTAGCCTTGGATTACCTTTTGGCAGTAGAGGGAGGTGTATGTGGGAAGTTTAACCTAAGTAATTGCTGTCTTCAAATAGATGACGAAGGGCAAGCAATAGCTGAGCTTACTAGCCATATGGTTAAACTAGCGCATGTGCCTACTCAGGTATGGAAAGGGTACAATCCAAGTAGTTGGTTTGGTAGCTGGTATGAGTGGTTTGGAGGGCTTAAGGCAGTGGTAGGTGGAGTCCTACTGATTTTACTGTTGTGTCTACTCCTACCGTGTCTTATACCCTTAGTAGTTAGGTCTGTGCAAAGCCTGATAGGAAGTATAGCAGAGAGGAAGGCTGCTGCACAGATAATGGCGATATATAAGTATAAGGCTCTAGATCAAGGAGAACCAATGCAGGAAGATGAGTGTTAAAAGATTCACATCATAAGATAAGTCTGGTCTGGTTCATGGTAACCTGAGGTATATGCAAACCAAGGTTAAGTGATGCCTCAAGTAATTGTGAAATATCAGAGGCATCAAAGGGGGGAATGTGATGTAATTCCAGTAAAATACAAGTTTAGCAGGCTAAGATTGCCACAAGGCATATGTATGTATATGTGTTTGTAGTATCAGTTAGTTAATAACACGTAGCTAAGATACTGTCATCACTGTACTGACCAGGTGCAGGAATGTAAGAACTGGAATTACGCGTCCCTCTCCTTTGTATCAGATGAGCCACGTGGTTAGACCGGATGGATGAGTTTAGACTCTATTCATTAAATAGGTTAAGGGTATGTGTGGGTGTAGTTAATTGTGGGAGGAGCTACAGTGCTATATAAGGAATGTACTCTATGTATTCAGTACTCAGACTTTGCTGTATTTTGGTGACGCTAGTCCCTCTGAGTCCCGATCGGTGATCCAATAAAGAATCTCTTCCTTCCTGAAGAAACCTGTGTCCATCTCTCTGTGCTTGGCTTCCGTCAGTTTCTCCGGTATCACTTCGTATTTGTCCTCAGTTAGACCTTTCTCCCAGTTCCTTATAACAAAGAGCTGCATTTGAAATCAATTAAACCTGTTATGAAACAACTTTGGGCAAAATAATATTAATATCTGCTGAAAATTTTTCTCACATTACGTCTGCTAGCGTACTCTTCCAAGCCATGATTATACTATTTATATCGGCCTCACTGGTCAGCTGAAACAAGTTTTCAGCCAATTTAGAAAACTTGTTGAGACACTGGAAGGAACAAATGAGTCACAGTCAAACCAAACCACATCCACTAATCAGATTATTGTGCCCTGGTGGCATTTGTGTTCATACAGCAGGTATGAGGGAGAGAGGGCTCTAAGGAGGTAATGTCTTCCAAGGTTGTCTTCCAGTCATCTCCCATCGAAGTATGAAGCAAGAACCAAGTGTTACAGTGTTTCCAGTCAAATTGCACCAATCTATGGAATCTTTGCATAACTCCCAATATTTCAAATAAACAAATAGGGCCACTTCAATTTTAGGGTGTGAGTGGGGGTATGGCCAGGGGCGTGACTGCTGAGTTGCTTTAGGTGACATACAAACAACAATTTATCCAACTAGTATAGTTAATAGACACATTACTGGGAGTAGTATTGCTGTGGAGCTCTGTTATACACTCAGACCCATTACTGGGAGTATTATTGCTGTGGAGCTCTGTTATATACTCAGACACATTACTGGGAGTATTATTGCTGTGGAGCTCTGTTATACGCTCAGACACATTACTGGGAGTATTATTGCTGTGGAGCTCTGTGATATGCTCAGACACATTACTGGGAGTATTATTGCTGTGGAGCTCTGTTATACACCCAGACATTACTGGGAGTATTATTGCTGTGGAGCTCTGTAATACGCTCAGACACATTACTGGGAGTATTATTGCTGTGGAGCTCTGTTATACGCTCAGACACATTACTGGGAGTATTATTGCTGTGGAGCTCTGTTATATACTCAGACACATTACTGGGAGTATTATTGCTGTGGGGCTCTGTTATACGCTCAGACACATTACTGGGAGTATTATTGCTGTGGGGCTCTGTTATACGCTCAGACACATTACTGGGAGTATTATTGCTGTGGAGCTCTGTTATACGCTCAGACACATTACTGGGAGTATTATTGCTGTGGGGCTCTGTTATACACTCAGACACATTACGGGGAGTATTATTGCTGTGGGGCTCTGTTATACACTCAGACACATTACTGGGAGTATTATTGCTGTGGGGCTCTGTTATACGCTCAGACACATTACTGGGAGTATTATTGCTGTGGAGCTCTGTTATATGCTCAGACACGTTACTGGGAGTATTATTGCTGTGGAGCTCTGTTATACACTCAGACACATTACTGAGAGTATTATTGCTGTGGAGCTCTGTTCTACACTCAGACACATTACTGGGAGTATTATTGCTGTGGAGCTCTGTTATACACTCAGACACATTACTGGGAGTATTATTGCTGGGGAGCTCCGTTGTACACTCAGAAACGCCAACAATATGGAGCTCCTAGAAAAGAGGGACAGAGGGATTTGTATCGACAATAGGGACTGTGCCCACTAATGGTATGTGTTTGTGGGTATGCCTGTAATAATTGTTACAACAAAATATGGACGTCTGATTTGGATTCCTAGCTATATTTATAAAAATTCCTTCAGAACATAATATCCAGTATCCTCATACTAAATGCTACAAAATGAATACTATAGTGTTGGGAATACAAAGCTGTATTACTACCACTATAGTTTCCCCCTGCACCCCCCCCCCCCTCCCCATGCCTCCAGCTATCAAAGGGTTAAAAACCTTTAAACATTTACCAAATTAGCGCAAGTTCTGTCGCTGCCTCAGTCTTTTTCTCTGCTGATGTCAAAGCGACGGGGAACCTAATGCACAGCGAGTGCGGCATTCGTATTAGGCCTTTCTCATAGAGAAGCATTGAATCATACTTTCCTATAGGGTTGTACAAGATGCTAAGGGACGTCCAGCATCATTTCACAAAGTTAAACTCCGCCAAACGGCATGAGCGCCTCTAGTGGCTACCTATTAGGCAGCCTTAACCTTGCAACGTAAACATTGCAGTTTCTCTAAAATCGCAATGTTTTCGTCTGCAGGGCTGAGGGGGACAGGGACACTGCACCCAGACCACTTCAATGATGCTCTGGGTGCATATAGTGTCTCTTTAAGAACAGAAAATACTCTTTGTAATAAACCTCTCCTAGTTTACAACATATTTTATCAAACTGAATTTAGGCTTGGCAACTAGGACAGTATAACACTTTACCCGCGGAAGGGCTGAGTTTAAAATGTAAAAATCCACCATAATTTGTTAGTAGTAAAAATAGAGGAAAAGACATTGAATTAAAAATGCCTGTGAGAGACAAGTTCAGGTAAGTAAATCTCACCTTATCCTCCCCCAGCCATGGACCACCATCGGTGATGCCAAATTGTGCAAATTATGCTAAGTCCCCAGACGGTGAGAGTGCCACTTTAAGTGAGACAATGAACTGTTTTCATGGAGAACTAATTAGAAGGGGACAAGTGAAACTTTGTTTTAGCTGGATCAGAAATAATATTTTTCAGTACAAATTGAACATCTGCCAGCATCGTTAGATGCCAAAAACTGCCGATGACGCCCAGTGCTGAGTCATGTGTACGACTGTGAGAATGCTGTGAGCAAACGCGAGAGTTAAAGGAACACAAACAGGTATTCCTGTCACTATAGAGTTAAACTAACTATTTAGGTTCTAGAATGACTGCCACTAGAGATGTTCTAGGCAGTGCTTACATTAAAAAGCCTGCAGGGACATGCTATAGACATTAGAACCAATACATTGATCTGTTTAATTAGGCCACCATTTGGCTCAAACTCCACATTTCTAATTGTATTAACCCTCGGAGTACTTGAAGAGATATGAACTCTACAAAAGCTACAATTCAACTTTTTTGAGATTACTGTAAAAAAGACAAAGTGCTTCGGGCTTAACCAACTCTAGAGATCCACAGCTGTTAATCCTGGTCCCTAAATGGACCGTTCTCAGTTTATTACATAACGCCAGGGTACTCAATAGAAGGATTTGTATGTTGATTTACCCAGAGCTTAGGGACTTTAAATGTGGCACTGTCATAGCATTCCACCATAGGCACAGGTCAGCTTGTCAGCAACAGCCTTGAAGATGCCACAGAGATGCAGGGGGTTGAAGCTCGCCATGAATCTGAGAAGCATGAGAACTGTGGGAGTTTAATGACATGGGCTTCCATGGATGAGGAGCTGTGCGCAAACCTCACATCAATGTGGTGCGCTTGTATCTTCCCCAAGCATCGGTTGGGGTCATATAGAACACCACCACTGGACTCTGCAGCTTTGGAAACATGTTCTCTGGAGGCATGAATCTCACTTTACCATCTAATAGTCTGATGCAATCAAGAAACAAGAGTATGCTGCAGAAAAATTGATCACCATAACCACTGCACCTGATTGCAGTGGTTACAGCACCTTTTGCCTTTGTATTGGCCAGGGCTGAGATAAACAATTATCCAACTTGGATATTAGTGCCTCAGTTTAAAAATAACCATAACACACTGCTTATTGAATACAGCAGAGAGGCATATGCAATGCATGACAGCACATGAAAATGGCTGCCTTGTAGTATTCTTAAGACTGTTGTGCTGCCAGCAATGCTTATGTGAGAAAAGGGGGAGATACAGCAAACCTTTTGAGACACATGGAGAGGCTGGGGGTTGGGGAATGGGAATTTTCTGGGGGGAAATGAGAAACATGGAGTGGCTGGGGGGATGAGACACATAGAGGGTGTAGCGGATCACCTGGCATCCCACCTAGGTACCTCCGTTGATGGATGCTCCTAGCACTTCTTGAGACTTCCAAGCACTCTAACCAACACCACAACCACCACAGGACAAATCTCTCTTCCTTCAGAGTAAAGCAGGAACAAGCTCTTAAAAGAGCTTGGGAGTGATTATAACAAGGGAATGTGCAGAGCATAGCAATAACTTGTAGCAAATTGCCCCAACAAGAGACATGACTCCAAATTGAATATGATGTGAAACTAAAACTTTATTTAACTTGAGGCTAGCCCATATGGTCATTACATTAACATTGCTGTGAAAGCTCAATAAAATTACAAACAGTCAAATCATAGCAGGCAACATACAGTGACTTATTATAACATAATTATATATTTATAAATGGGTGTGGAAGACCATAATTAACACAAAATGTCTCTCCTGCATGCAGAATTAGCGATATGCAAATATGCAAATTACCAGTCTTGCTATTCAGGTAGTGCATATTACTGTTGCTAAAAACAGAGGGCACTACACAAGTTCCATAGCCAAATCCACCTAGTTGGTAGCAATCATCAGCAGGCAATACATCCCAGGGGCCATAGTCACATGGCAGGAGGCTGGCAATCAGTCTTCTCCAATGCCCAGTGGCGAGGCTGGTGTAGCGGAGCTCCCTGTATTGACAGGTGAGAGAAAAAGACCTTTTATTAAATAGGTTATTCTTCCAATATAAACGTTTTGATAGCAATCCTCCTAACACAATGTACAGATAGAAGTTGTAATTGATGTGATTCTGACACTATGATTGTGATTGTGAGAGTATGTATGATTTGTGTGCATTATGTATAAATGTATTTATTTTAATTTTTTGTCAGTGACACTTGGAGGTAGCAGACAATATGATCCTGTCTTTTTCCTACATCTCCACAGTTTATGAAACCATTACTGATCAGCACCTTCAGTCAGGTACATGGCTTTGTAACGCAGTTTGGTGCTGACATTGAAAATCAATAGATGAATGTGAAGAGAGGTTTAAAATCAACAATATTTAGAACGCCTGGAAAATGAGTGCGTCCCTGACCCTACAATTGACCTTAACCCTAACCTTACTTGCTTTGCAGTTCCTTACTAAGCACGTTTCAGTCAGTATGGATGTAAATTCCCAAAAGATCAGGTAACTGATCACTGGGGGGGTAACTAACTTGCCCCACAACTCAGTTTTAAGCAAATAATCTATCTGTGTTTTCCTCTCTGAATAAAGTTACATTATAGGTACATGTTTCGTGTAAAGGCAGACAGTTGCAGCTGGCTATATCAAGAAATGGCTCTGTGATACAATGAGCCATACATTCTCTTTACAAAGAAATGTTTGGAAACTGATAGACTATTTATACAGTGTTAAGAGTGATCCTTTTCAGAACAAATACCTCGCTGAAAGCCCTTCTCAGTATAAACATTGTGGCGAGGCAGAACACACTCATTGAACAGCTCAGAAGTGCCAGCACGCCCTGCACTGTGCTTTATACCAGTAAATATTATTTTATTTAACCCCTTGGAAGCTAGAGGGAGGTGAAATTATGTAGATTATGCCAAATTACCCTTACATTATGTTTAGTTTCTGAGGTCCCTCTGGAAAGTATACAGCCATGTAATTTGAGAAATAGAGACATTTATTGAAGAAAAAACAGGACATTGTACACATAAATGACGCCTCAGTCCCCTTCGAAGGAGGCTCCTTGGGACCTCACACGGTTCTTCCAGTGTCTCTTCCCATGTTCAAAACAATCTGCAAAGTCCTTTGTTGGAATTAGCTGCCTCGTTGTATTTACCTGAATCTCATTGACGGTCTGAAATCTCTTCCCTTTTAATTGTGATTTTAGTTTTGGGAAAAGAAAGGAGTGTCAGGGCTCCAAATCTTTCAACAGATTATCAACCATCTTTAAAGCGTTTGTGCCACACTTTTATTTGCGCTGCACTCATTGCATTGTCCCCGAAAACCTTCCGAATCATTCAAAATATTTCTGCAGATAAATGTCTAAGCTTAAAGGGAAACTATAGTGCCAGGAAAACCGAGTTGTTTTCATGGCACTATAGCTCCCCCCTCCCTTGCCCCCTCCCACCCTTCTGTCTCTTACCTCAGTCCAGTGCCGATGTCCCTATGTGCTGACTCTGGTCTGCCCTTGCTCCTCCGCCACCACCATCAGCCGGCAGGGGAGATTTAATGTGAATGCTCGCATTAGGATTTTCCCATAGGAAAGCATAATACAATGCTTTCCTAAGGGGTTTTGGGTGACACTGGATACCCCCATGCATAGCGACCAAAAGTCGCCTAATGGCTCAGAAGTCCCACTGGTAGACAACCTCTAGAGGTGCAGTTAACCCACCAAGTTAATCATTGCAGTTTCTTAAGGGACCTGAGAAACTGCACCCAAGCCATTTCAATAAACTGAGGTGGTCTGGGTGCCTATAGTGTATTATTATCGCAAAATTTGATGCAGATTTGTTGCTCTACTTGCTCAGTCATTTTGAATGCAATGGCCACACAGTACACGTCGACTCAATGGTGTCTAGCGCCCCCCACCGTCTAGTACAGTGAAGTTGTAATTGTTCACGCATGCGACTTTCAGTCCACTCTCCTTGGCTGCCAGGTTACATCGATGCCATTATATTAACAATGGCTGGATACTTTGTATACAACATCATTATAATTAGACCATGATGTGCATCTATGGTAGTTCTATTAATGATTGTTTAATCATTTGAAAGTCCACATTCTAAAGGGATATCCAGGCACCAAAATAAATAAATTTAAGACTCATTTGTGCACCATTTATATATATATATATTTTTTCAATTCTTTATTTTTGCTCTGCAAATAGTAACATATATGCTCGCAATGCCACGACAACATTAGCAATAGCAAGCCCAGTAATAACAGCATAAAACATGAACATGGCATTGCATAGTAATAGCGCAATTTGTTTAATAATAAATGCAACATAAATGACGATTGGCATGTCGAGTTAGTTCACATAGGAAGCCCCAATAGTGGCAATGAGATATGAGATATAGGTGTTATGGGGTATGCAAGGCAAAAGAACAAAAATAAAGCAAAATGAAATGAGATAAATAGTCAGACAATAGGACAGGTAGGTCCCTCTGCAAACGTTAGTAGTAGTATCAGGTAACCACAGAATGTTCTAACACTAAGCCTGCTTCATCCTATGCCCACCGTGGGCAGAACATAGTCCAGCATCTGGCAGGGATATTGCATGTCTTCGTTTCACCCTTTGAATATTTATCCAGTTTTTTGCTTGTTTGAGAGTTTGGGCATAATACTTCAAGCAGAGTTGTTATACATAAAATGGTGCCATAGCTCCAACTATTTGACTAAATTCCATCAAGGTGTGGTGACAGAACTAACAGGAAGTGGAAAGCAGCGTGCCGCTGGAAACACATGTACATTTTTTTCTGTCTGAATGATGAAAATTACGATTTATTAGTTAAGTGGCATAATGAACAATAGCCACTCATACAACTGAAAGAGACTCCTAAAACATTAGGCTATGGAGGATATGATCAGTCAGTCTTGTGTTTATTTATACATATACTACATGTATATTTAATTTTGGTTGGATAGATGTAAATGTTGCAGGTTTAATTTGTGGCAAGCAGAACCCCTTTATCCTAGCCATCATTGTTCCCACCCATCCCTCCATAATTCCCCAACATAATTTATTCTGATTATTGATTACTGATCATCATCTTGTTTGACTATTCTGCTTTCTGTGGTTCTGACCTTGGCACCTTTTTGTTTTTCACTTATCGTGTTTTTATTCTTCCTGAAACGGCCAGGATTGGTTGTTTGCTTTTTGGCCCTCCTGGTGTGCACCTCATTGGAGATATTCCAGACCCACAGTAGCTCTGGACAACTTATGTATGCTAGACTGAACTACATTCTAAGAAGACAGCCAGGAAAATGTGTTCTCTGCGATTCTACACAGATATGTGATATTTATGGTTTAAACATGGTCTATATATAGTCTCTAGCACAGCAGAGTAAGGATACAAATATAAATATTCTGGCAATCCGTAGCATACCTTACTTATTGGTTTCTTTTAGTTTATATACAATTAATTCCCCTAAAGGTAATTTGTTCTCTCCTGCACACAAGGATAAAATAGCCATTTTATTGGACAGTTATTTAAGTATTTCTTAAAAAATTTAAATATATAAAAAAAAGTTACAAATCACATCATGAACATTACATAGAAACATAGAAACATAGAATGTGACGGCAGATAAGAACCATTCGGCCCATCTAGTCTGCCCAATTTTCTAAATACTTTCATTAGTCCCTGGCCTTATCTTATAGTTAGGATAGCCTTATGCCTATCCCACGCATGCTTAAACTCCTTTACTGTGTTAACCTCTACCACTTCAGCTGGAAGGCTATTCCATGCATCCACTACCCTCTCAGTAAAGTATCTCTTCTAAAGGTATTTAGTTCCGCATTCTGTTTGCTAGAAAGTGGCTTGCTAATCACTGCTTTTAACATTACACATAAAGCACGGAAAGGGAATATTTTGATGCAGTCATAGTCTAAATATTAAATAGGGAATAAGAAAACATGGTATATATTGTAAATATAAAAAAAAAACTGAGATATACGCTTAATATTTCATTGGTTGCATATTTTGCAAACACCCTTGAAGGTAGGTTTACTTACCTGGCGATGTTCCTCGCAGCCGCCATCTTCTATCTCTAGGTCTTCTTCGGCTCCAGGTAGACAGTGGTAGAGTCTTAGGACAATCTTTACTGTCTGAAATATGGTGGATCTCTGGAACTTCAACAGGTGTTGCTAGGAGATGGTGTTATAATATGATTCATAGAACATATAAGGCTTTGGACACAGGGTACAGTACAGCCTAAACAGGGCATAGTGCAGTGGGAACATCATCTAACTTCTCTACAGAGCGATTTGGATAAATTGGGGGACTGGGCAGGCAAGCGGCAGATTACATTTAATACAAATAAATTCCTAGATTTTACTATTAACATGACGTAAAGTCATGATTTTATTAAAGACACGGAGGCGAGTATTATGCTTCTCTTTCTTTAATTCTCCCTCAGCAGCGAAGAGAGATATATGCAAAAGAGATAAAGAAAAGAACAAATAACATTAGCATATTGACAGTGCTATCATGGGTATCCACCCCCTTAGTATATAAGGTGTAGCACTTCCTGCTTCTTCCTCTTTCTTCTGCGATCCGAAGACCAGATTCATAACTGAACGATAAACTTGGCCCGAACAGGAACAGTGGGCGGTAGTCAAAACTCCATTCTTTGATGATGGACTGTAGAACTTTCTATAGGCACTTCGACACCTTGACAGAATAATTCAGGCTAAAATGAAAGGAGAAAATATTGTAATATTCGGTTGGTGACTGGTTGTATCATATATCCCCACAAAGGTTATAACTTAATGTGTACAGCCTAATAGTCATGTCGTCAGACTTACGATATCTATCAGAATATGTCCACAGTAGCACGTAGAGTCACTTACCTGAGGGATGTATGAAAAAACCTGCAAAAAGGTAGTTAGAACTTAAGGTTACATCCTCTCTGTGGTCGATATCCGTGCTAAATCCAATCCCTCCACCCAGGGAGGGCGGGAAGGGAATAATACTCGCCTCCGTGTCTTTAATAAAATCATGACTTTACGTCATGTTAATAGTAAAATCTAGGAATTTTATTAAAGACAAGGAGGCTCCTATTATGCTCTTTCAAAGCTGAGCAATAACTCTTTCCGAAAAATGTTGGATTGGTTTAAAGTAGAAATTCCGGAATGTGGATTCCGTAGACCAATCTGCGGCCTTCAGGATATCCTCTAATCGACATCCTATCGTCGATGCTTTAGAAGCCATAGCGCCCCTCACCGAGTGGGCCGAGAAAACTGTTACGTCTATCCCGGCTGAAGCTAATAACCACTTGGCCCAACGTGCAAGCGTAGATACCGGGAGGTGCGGTTTCTTTAGTGAAATAAACAATGGGCCTTCGTTTGGTGATCGGAGGGAAGAAGTACGGGAATCGTATTCTTTCAAGCACAGTACTGGGCACAGCTTCGGTTGGTTCGGGAGGCGCGGATAGAAAACATGCTTAGTCGCTGATTTAGTTCTTCGTGAAATATCAAATGACACTCCCTCCGGAGTGAATGTGCGGGCTTGCCAGTCTAAGGCTTGTACATCTGATACTCGTTTACAGGATAGTAAGCATAATATCATGAGCAATTTAGCAGACAAATGTTTAAGTGAGAGTGCCGAGTTGTCGGGCCACTCTTCTAAGAATTTGAACACAATGTTGACATCCCAAAAGGACCCGTATCTGGATTTTGGAGGCCGTGCGAAACGTGTGCCTTTGAGTAGTCGACATATCAGGGGGTTCTGTCCGAGAGGGCTTCCGTCTACATTATCGTGACCTGCCGAGATAGCCGATCTGTAGATGTTGACTGTACGGAACGCCTTGCCTGATTCGAATAATTGAGTGAGGAAGTCTAGTACCGACTTCACAGGAGCTGATATGGGATCCACTGATTTTTCCAGGCACCAATCGGACCAAACTCTCCATGCCGCCGTATATGTGCGCCGTGTTCCTGGTGCCCATGCGTTTGCCAAGAGTTGGGTAGTTGTTCTCGAAACTTCTGTGATTTCCCAGGGTCCCCTGAAAGGAGCCATGCCATGAGACGGAGGATTCCCCGTTCTATCAGGTCGTGGTTCTCTCCATCCGGATTGGTTAACAGGGACGTGTGATCCGGCAGTAGATGTGGGAAATCGATTGCCATTTCCAGAAGGTGAGGGAACCAGGGTTGAGATCTCCAGCATGGTGTTATCAGAACTACTGTTGCTTTGAACCGTCGGATGTACGCCAGAGTCCGAGCAATCAGGTTGAACGGGGGAAAGGCGTATGCTCGTCCCCCTGTCCAGTCTTAAAGAAAAGCATCTGTTGCCAAGGCTTCCGGGTCCGGTCGCCAGCTGAAAAATTGAGGAAGTTGTGTGTTCAGTCTGGATGCAAAGAGATCCACACTCAGTGGACCCCATAGCCGTGCGATCTTGGAAAAGACCTTTGGATGGAGTCTCCAATCTCCCAGATCCCTCAGGTATCTGGAGTTCCAGTCCGCGGTGTAATTGTCTAGACCTGGTATGTGTTCCGCGGTCACCGACACATTGTTTTGCAAGCAGTAATGCCAGAAGTCTCGAGCCAAAACCGCCAGGATGCGTGATTTGGTACCTCCTAAATGGTTTATGTATCTGACCGCCGAGATATTGTCCAACTTGAGGAGGATTGAGCAAGAGACGCCCTTGGGAGTGAGGCTGCGTATGGCAAATGAGGCCGCCAGTAGTTCCAGTGAGTTTATATGGAGGAACGATTCGTTTACTGACCATCTGCCTCCTGTGGAGATGGAGCCGCAGCGCGCGCCCCAGCCATGTAAGCTCGCATCCGACTCTATTATTATATCCGGAGTGGAACCGAAGATCGCTCGTCCGTTCCATGCTTCCATGTGGGTTAACCACCAATCTAGTTCCTCTTTGGATTCCTCGTCTAGAGTGATGTTGGACTCGTACGATTGCCCGTTCCGTAGGCAAGACGCTTTCAGGCGTTGTAACGCCCGATAGTGGAGTGGTCCCGGGAAGATCGCCTGTATGGAGGCCGCTAGTAATCCGATTACTCTGGACAGTTGTCTCAGGGAGATATTTGGACGGTGCATTATCTTCCTGATCTCCTTCTTGATGCTGGACATCTTGTCCGCAGGGAGACATAGAATTTGTTGTACCGAATCGACTCGGAATCCCAGGAATTCCATCTGTTGAGATGGTTGTAGTACCGATTTCTCCCAATTCACTAGGAAGCCTAGATTCTGTAGGAGGTGCAGAGTCCACGATAGATGTGATAGTAGAAGGGATCTCGTCCCCGACAGTATGAGGATATCGTCTAGGTAGATAATGAGACGAATTCCGTGTAATCTGAGGAATGTAACCACTGGTTTCAATACTTTCGGAAAGCACCAGGGGGCGGAGGATAGACCAAAGGGAAGGCAGCGGAAGCGCCACTTCCTTGCGCCCCATTGGAATTGTAGTAGATTCCTGTGTGTTGGGGTTATCGGGATTGTGAGATATGCATCTTGCAGATCGAGTTTCACCATCCAGTCTCCTGGGAGAAGGAGGTCTCGGAGGCAGTGTATGCCCTCCATTTTGAAATGATGGTATTGGATAAAGGCATTGAGGGGTCTTAGGTTGATAACCGGGCGGACACCCCCGCCTTTCTTTGGTACCAAAAACAGGTTGCTTACAAAACCTGGGGTTTCTAGAGGGACTTCCTCTATGGCATTTTTGTTGTGAAGGACCTCTATCTCTGCGGAGATGAGGTCGCGGTGCGACTGTGGCATGTGTGGCACCCGTGGGGGGGAATCCTGAAAGGGAAGACCTGTCAGTTCTAGGTGGTAACCCTCTACAGTCTGTAGTACCCAGCTGTCGGATGTGATAGTGGCCCAAGTCTGTGAGAACAAAGCCAATCTGCCCCCCACATTTATATGGGAAAAATGGGGAAAAATCGTACTCACCATAAGGGCGTTTTCCTGGGGTTGTTCCTCTGCCGCCGCGGGCATTCCAAGCTCTTCCTCGAGAGGGGAAGAATGGTGTATAGGAACGTTCCTGGCTTTGCCTCTGTGTGTTGAAGGAGCCTCTGCCCGGTCTAGAGAAACCTCGGGGGTTGCGGCCGGGTAGACGGCTCCTACCTCTCCCGGCCCCACCGAAAACCTTTTGGTGGAAGACCCTCTTTATAGATGCTTGGGCTTTGTCAAGGGCCGTGAATGTTTTAACATAGGAGCCCAGATCTTTGACGAAGGAGTCGCCAAATAACAGGCCCTTAGCTGCGGCCCCTGGTTCAGAGGAGGCCATGCTAGCCAGTTTAGGCTCAATTTTTAACAGGATAGCCTTCCTGCGCTCCGTGGACATGGCAGTATTGGCGTTGCCGATCATGCAGACCAGGCGTTGGAGCCAGCCAAATGCCACCTCAAAATCTAATGTTGCCTCGCCCGACTGCGCTGCCTCTAGCATCTCGTAAAGTTTCGTAACGGGACCCAGGGTGTCGAGGAACTTGTCCTGACAGTTACGGAGGGAATAGTCCAGACCCCTCTTAGGTTTCCAGCCTGTCTTGGCCAGAAACTGGGCTATCTGGGGGTCCACTTCTGGGGTTTTTGCCACAGCATCAGGAATTATGGGTCGGGGGCGTTCTGCTCTCAATTTATTACGGCCCTCTTGAGAGAGGGACTTACGCACCCTGAGGGCCAGGTATCGGGCGATATGTTCGGAGGGTTCCCACTCAGCAGAGCGTGGGTGTCTCAGGTTGTCTGGATCGAAAAGCGGAACCTCTTTATGGTCGCCTTCAGTATCTGCCTCGGTCGCCCCTGACTGTGCCAAGGCACGTGTTGGTGCTAAGGGGAATTGTTTTCCCTGGAGGCTTTCGCCCTCTGAGAGCTCGTCCTCGTACGGATCTGAGTACGGGACGTCAGACCCCTCATCCCCCTCCTCGTCTGAGTCAGACATTACATCTTGGGCTCTTGCCCTTTTCCAGTCTCTGGTAGCCGTAGCTCTCCCAGAAGCTCTACTGCGCGGTTGTTGCAGACCATCTTGGACAGCCTGAGGCATGTCAATCAGAGCAGGTTCAACCTGCGTGGGGGGGGGGGTCCTGTGAGTGTTTGCGCTTGCCCAATGACTTGCGCCCCGGTAGTGTCCCTACAGGGGGGTTCAGGGCCAAGGTCGGGGTAGTTTGAGGCTGTACTTGCTTGAGTGCGAGTGCAATGGAGTCCGATATGGTAGAGGACATCGCGCCCATGGCCGACGATATGGCCTTAGAGATAGAGTTGGACATGGTGGTGTCCAGAAGGCATTGGAATTCCTCTGAGCCCATCAGTCCAGGGTCAACCTGGGGGTCAGGGTTAGTATTGGTCATAGGTGGGCTAAGTTTGCCAGGGAACTTATCACCAGATTGCATGGCAGAATAATGAGTGCAAGTGAGAAAATAATAAATGCAAATATAAGTGACAGGTAGTATCAGGATTGATTAACCCAGATACAGGGTGAGAAAGGACAGTGAAATGGAGGATAATTCCAAGCTAGAGGGGGTAAGAAACGACTGTACCCATCTGGAAGAGAGAGTAGCGATAATCAGCGTGTGAGGAACCAAAAACCGCGACACACGTTTCATAAAATGGCCGCCGCCTTAATCGGCGACCAGAAACCAAAAAGATGGCCGCCGCGAGCAAACTGCGCATGCGCGCCGTTCGCGAGCGGCGGGAACTAAAGGAAAACGAAACCGCCGTGCGGACAAAAGTAGTTCCGGACGGCAGTATAGAAAAAAGTGCCGGGAAGCGCCGCGGGGGTGATAAACGAGCCCCGCCGGCGAAACCCGGTAGAGTGTGACCGGGGGGAAAGCCCCACCCTGAGGGGGGGGGGGGGGAGGGAGCAGAAAAACCAGCAAAACGGACCCTGAGGGTAGCCCGGTCACACAGTGAAAAGGGGAACACAGTAAACAAGGTAAACAAATAAGCCAATAATTAAGAAGGTAAACAAGTAGATAAATAAGTATATAAGTAAATAAGGTGGGATAAAAACAATAACATAAGGGAATATCCCCACAGCAGAGTAAATAGCACAAAATACAACAATTAATCCCACCAGAGCACACCATAAAAAATTAGAGTGTACTTATCTGAGGGAGCAGCGAAGAAAGAGGGAGAAGCAGGAAGTGCTACACCTTATATACTAAGGGGGTGGATACCCATGATAGCACTGTCAATATGCTAATGTTATTTGTTCTTTTCTTTATCTCTTTTGCATATATCTCTCTTCGCTGCTGAGGGAGAATTAAAGAAAGAGAAGCATAATAGGAGCCTCCGTGTCTTTAATAAAATCAGCCCACTGGTTTCTAGCTGAAGTTAGGCGGCGTAAGGCATACACTAGCCATACCGACGGTTGGCTTGGCCTTCACTACCAGACTCCAGCACTGAACACTTGGTGATGTTTTACAGTCCAGGATTGACTAGTCTATTTTTAAACTCTACCCTTTGGAGGCCTGTTATTTTAAAATTATTTGAATTGGAAGGATGTTTTAGAAACCAGGGAGAATATTTTTTTTTTCCTTTTTAACAATAACAATACACAGTAATGCTCAAACGTTTACATACCCTTGGAGAATTAGTAATATATGTACCATTTAAAAAAAAAAAAAAAAACATGAGTGAGCAGGCAAAACACATTTCTTTTATTTCTTGTGGGATTCATATTCAACTGTAGGTTATAACAGAATGGCACAATCATAAAACAAAACATGGCAACAAATAAAAAAAAAATGAAACTACCCCTGTTCAAAAGTCTGCATGCCTTTAGTTCTTAATACTGTGCATTGCCCCCTTTAGCATCAATGACAGCATGCAGTCTTTTGTAATAGTTGTCTATAAGGGCCCCTAATTCTTTCATTTGTCTTGGAAAAATTCCTCCAGGTCATGCAAAGTCTTTGGTCGTCTTGCATGCACCGCACTTTTAAGATCTCCCCAGAGAGGCCAGGAAACTGTGATGGCCACTCCAGAACCTTCATCTTTTTCTGCTGTAACCACTTGAGGGTCAGATTGGCCTTGTGCTTAGGGTCATTGTTATGCTGGAAAGTCCAAGAGCATCCCATGCGCAGAAGAATACAAATTGTCTGGCAGTATTTTCTGATAACATGCTGTATTCATCTTGCTATTAATTTTCACAAGATCCCCCGTGCCTCTAGAGCTCACACCCCCAAAAACATCAATGAGCCACCACCATGCTTCACAGTGGGGATGGTATTCTTTTCACTATAGGCCTTGTTGACCCCTCTCCAAACATAGCGCTTATGCTTACGCTGTGAGGCATGTCAAGGTGTTGTCAGACATATTGTAACTGGGCTTTTTTTGTGTCATTCGCGCAGCTTCTTTCTGGCAACTCGACCATGCAGCTCATTTTTGTTAAAGTGTCGTCGTATTGTGCTTCTTGAAACAACCACACTATCTTTTTCCAGAGCCGCCTGTATTTCTCCTGAAGTTACCTGTTGTTTTTTCTTTGTATCCTGGACAATTCTTTTGGCACTTGTAGCTGAAATAGTTCTTGGTCTACCTGACCTTGGCTTGGTATCAAGAGATCCACGAATTGTCCACTTCTAAATAAGTGATTGATTACTGACTGTCATTTTTAAGGTTTTGGATGCCTTTTTATATCCTTTCCCGTCCTTATAAAGTTCCATTACCTTGTTACGCAGGTCTTTTGACAGTTCTTTTCTGTTCCCCTTGGCTCAGTATCTAGCCTGCTCAGTGCATCCATGTGAGAGTTAACACACACATGGACTATTACATATACACAGACATTAATTGCAATTTAAAAATTATTTTTTAATTGCCATTTTAACCTGTGCGTATCACCTTGTGTGTCTGTAACAAGGCCAATCATTCAAGGGTGTGTAAACTTTTGATCAGTGCTATTTGGGTGATTTCTGTTATGATTATGATTTTAAAAAGCAGTCAAACAACTATGTGATAAATAAAATGGCCGTTTTTGCATGATCAGTCATTTTTTTGAAAATTAATACCAAAATTCAAATATTTCTGCCAGGATATGCAAACTTTTGAGCACAACTGTAGAAATAAATGTAAAATAAAATATGCAAAGTCAACTAAAAAAAGTTACAGATTTTTTCACTATGAGATCTTAAAGGGAAACCATTGGATCAGAAACAAAAACTAGTATTCCTGAACCTATAGTGTTAAAAACACAATCTAGCTCTCGCTTTGCCACCCAAATATAGTAAAATCCTACCATTATTCGAGTCTGCTGCTGACTCTGTCCTTGATCTGCCTGCTTGGCTGACATAATCAGAAATGGTTATCTGAGCCAATCACAATGATTTCCCATAGAAAAGCATCTGATTGACTGAGACTGTCAAGGAGGCAGATCAGGGGCAGAGTCAACACAAGCCAAACACAGCCCTGTGTCAATGCATCTCTATGAGGAAAGTGCAGTGTCTCCACACAGAGGGTGGAGACACTGAATGCCAGTCACATTGTGCAGCACTGCCCCAGGAGGCACCTCTAATAGCCAGTAGTGAGGAGTGACCAGTGGAGTTATCACTAGGCTGTAATGTAAACACTGCATTTTCTCTGAAAAAAACAGTGTTTACTGCAAAAAGCTTGAAGGGACTGATTATACTCACCAGAGCAAATACAATAAGCTGTAGTTGTTCTGGTGACTATAGTGTCCCTTTAACTAAGAAAAATAGTCAGGACTTTTTTTAGGCATGGACTATGAATTTTATTTTTCCTATTAAATCAAATGAAAAGCATTCCTTTTCCCAAAGAAAATAAGCAAATATGTACTGAGTAGACTCATTAATTAACAAAAGCAATTTGCCAGCATGTCCTCACCAGCAGACTATCATAATTGCTGAGCAATTTTAATGGTTTTCAAGTTCCATAACTTGCCAAGTGTTCCGTAGCGTGACACAAAATCAACACAGTCATTAATGGTTAACATTTTGACATGATACATAAAAGATGGAAATATTGTTACATATTTCCATGTGTAAAATTAACTGCCCATTATATACTACATCCCTGATGCTTAGTACACTCTATAAGTGTTAAAGAAGCACCCCAAGCACCATAACCACTACAATCAGGGCCAGATTTACACCCCTCCCCCTCCCACTTTATGCAGATTTGGAGTATGAGGTTGGATGCATGTTTTTCTTCCTAGTTTGGAGTATGATTGAATGGTGAATGTGACTGGGTGGGTGGTTGGCTGATAAGTGGGACAGGGCTGGGGGAACGTGTGCATGTGTGGAGGCTGCTTGTGGTGTTGTATGTTGGTGGGAATGCTGCATATGGAGTTGTGTGTCTGTGGGTGGCTACTTGTTGTGTTGCATTTGGGGCTGTAGTGGTAGAATAGATGCTTTAGTTGGGGGGAGAGTGACTATAGTGGGGAGAGAGTGGCTTTAGTGGGGTGACAGGGCTTTAGTGGTTGAATAAAAGTTGTAGTGGGAGGATAGTGGGAATAGTTGGATGACAGGAGATGTAGTTCGGTGCCAGGGCTATGATGGGGTGACAAAGGCTATAGTGGGATGACAGGAGCTATAGTGAGTGAAAAGTGGCTATAGTGAGAGGATAATGACTATTGGGGGTGGAGAGAGGGTATAGTGTGGTGACAGGGGCTGCAGTGGGGGGGATAGGGGCTATAACAGGAGGATAGTGAGTATTGTAGGGTAGATAGTAAGTATAGTGGGCTGTAGTGGGGGAATAGGGGCTATAGTGGGAGGATAGGGAGTATTGTGGGGTAGATAGTAAGTATAGTGGGCTGTAGTGGGGGAATAGGGGCTATAGTGGGAGGATAGGGAGTATTGTGGGGTAGATAGTAAGTATAGTGGGGTGACATGGGCTGTAGTCGGGGAATTGGGGCTATAGTGGGAGGATAGGGAGTATGGTGGGGTAGATAGTAAGTATAGTGTGGTGACAGGGGCTGTAGTGGAGGAATAGGGGCTGTACTGGGAGGATAGGGAAGATTGTGGGGTAGATAGTAACTACAGTGGGGTGACAGGGGCTGTAGTGGGGGAATTGGGGCTATAGTGGGAGGATAGGGAGTATGGTGGGGTAGATAGTAAGTATAGTGGGGTGACAGGGCCTGTAGTGGAGGAGTAGGGGCTGTAGTGGGGGAACAGGAGCTATAGTTGGGTAGATAGTAAGTATAGTGGGGTGACAGGGGCTGCAGTGTGGGAATAGTGGCTATAGTGGGAGGATAATCAGTATTGTGGGGTAGATTGTAAGTATAGCGGGGTGACAGGGGCTGTAGTGGGTGAATAGGGGCTGTAGTGGGTGGATAGGGAGTATTGTGGGGCAGATAGTAAGTATAGTGGGGTGACAGGGGCTGTAGTGGAGGAATTGGGGCTATGGTGGGAGGATAGTCAGTATTGTGGGGTAGATAGTAAGTATACTGGGGGAATAGGGGCTATAGTGGGAGGATAGTGAGTATCGTGGGGTAGATAGTAAGTATAGTGGGGTGACAGGGGCTGTAGTGGGTGAATAGGGGCTGTAGTGGGAGGATAGGGAGTATTGTGGGGTAGATAGTAAGTATACTGGGGGAATAGGGGCTATAGTGGGAGGATAGTGAGTATTGTGGGGTAGATAGTAAGTATAGTGGGGTGACAGGGGCTGTAGTGGGGGAATTGAAGCTATAGTGGGAGGATAGTGAGTATTGTGGGGCGGATAGTAAGTATAGTGGGGTGACAGGGGCTTTAGACAATAAAAAAAAGTAACACGCAGAACCTTCTGTCTTTCTTGTAGAGGTAACATTACACTTGCTTTAATGCCAATTTGTTGTACGTTTTCAATGAATTGCCATAATTTTTTTTTAAATCTCTGTTGCTGCACGTTGTAAACACACTCTGTGTAGCAGAAAAATAAAGGCAAATCTCCTTTTAAAAAGGTACCTTTTCTGTCATGAAACCATTAACAAAATTAGACTGGCAAGGATTTTGGGCAATCGCAGTAGGCATGTTACCAATACAAGTTTCAAAATGTTTATTTTCAATTTTGACAAAAATGTAAAATGTTTTGTGTTTTATTCATTCTCATTAACCTAATTACCATCATACTTGTTACCGTTCTATCTGAAATAATTAAAATATTTCTATTGGGGGGCGGGGCCGGACCGCCGAGCTAGACGGTCGCAAGTCTGTGTAGCTCCTGCAACCAACTTAAATATTTACTCTAAAAACCATGTCTTTCCACCCGAAAATTGACCGACACAGCAGACACCCAGAGCTGAGGGACTGAGGGACCCGGGGAGAGGCTGGCTCATCGAGCTTCAGTCCCCTGGGGGAGAAAAATACGCTGACCTAAATGGGGCCTTCTTCTGCGGTGAGTGGGGCGGACGGCCGCTGCCCCACTATCCTGCACCACGGAACCCAGCTGAGGGTGCAGACCGGCGCAAACCCGGCCCCGTTCCCCCCCCTTTGGACCGGTGGGGGTGATCCCGGTCCTCACCCTGTGGCCCTAAACATGCAATCGAGGCAAGAGAGCCCAACCGCCGCACCTAAAATGGCGGGCGCCATGTGCGCAGCCGGCGAAGGGAAGACCTGCTTTCAGCTCACACTCACAGCCACCGAGGCAGCTTATGCCTCCCACTCAAGCCGCACGGAGAGTCGGCGAAACCAGCACGGATCAGGTATGTGGGAGACAACAGCTGCACTGGGCACACGACACACAATGAAGCAAAAATACTCGCCTGAAAAGACCGCGCAAATCGACAACTCTGCAGGGAGACCGATCTGGCAATCACCTACAATCCAGCCTGCACCAAGACGGACCGGTAAGCGGCAGCACCCGATCAGGGCAGACGCCAGCCACAGATGACCAAGAGAGGCAAGCCCACAAAAATACAGTGGCAGCATTGGGGAACCCAACGAAATCCACAAAATAAACCACGGACAAACCTAGCCTTGAAGCCTGCTTGGAAGGACACTTGCCCCCTGCAAATAAGACACAGCAGAGCAGGCATCGGATACAAATCAGGACTGCCCCTATCTGAACAGCCTTGAGCCCGCCAGGATACCAACGTCTTCCCACTGAGGCAGATTGGGAAACTCTGACCAACCAGGGTGACAACCTCGTTAGAATCTTTGGCATGTATAAGATGTTCCTGTCAGCTTAACTTGCAGTTACTTACTCTTACTCTGTTGCCTAGACAGCTAATCCACTAATATTTTACAACTGTGACACGCTAGAATAACCTGTAACTATAGCACAGTTTACTTATTGCTAATATGTGCCTAGCCTGTTGCCTCTAACCTAGTGTAGGAAGGTGCAGAACCAGTATGATATACTGTGCCAACCTAATCACATACACAATTGAGCCTGTTAGCTAACTGATTTGTTGTTTTCTATATGTAGTGAATATGCTTAAGTAATCTTTGAACTTTAAAAATGTGCATGACCAATCCTGTACCTCTATGTTTCAATGTTTTATGATGCGCTGGAGGACTGCCTTTGGGGTACCTCCCAAGCGACTGTATAAAGCCTCTGCACTACAAAAATAAAGTGCTGAACCGAACCGAAAAAAAATAAAAATATTTCTATTAGTTTTAATTCAATTAAAATATTCTAGAAGAAAAAAAAAAATCCAGAACATGTACATTCACCATTCGATAAATCGGCCAAATCCTTAGAAACCAGCCGTCCTCTTATTCACATTTCTGGATTTCAAATTAAACAAAAACCAGAAGGGATTTCTTGGATTTTAATTACAACTATACGTTATTTTTATCTGCTAACACTGTGGCTCGTTAGCTTCTTTTGGAAGAGAATTATTAAGCACATAAATCTAAACGAAAAAAAATCACAAGATTCTCATTAGCAAAATAATCTTTGAAACCTCAAGGGATTAATAGTGCTAATGTCATGAAATCAGACTTCATTGACTCAAATGTATGCATGGTCCTGATACCGGAGAAACTGACGGAAGCCAAGCACAGAGAGATGGACACAGGTTTCTTCAGGAAGGAAGAGATTCTTTATTGGATCACCGATCGGGACTCAGAGGGACTAGCGTCACCAAAATACAGCAAAGTCTGAGTACTGAATACATAGAGTACATTCCTTATATAGCACTGTAGCTCCTCCCACAATTAACTACACCCACACATACCCTTAACCTATTTAATAAATAGAGTCTAAACTCATCCATCCGGTCTAACCACGTGGCTCATCTGATACAAAGGAGAGGGACGCGTAATTCCAGTTCTTACATTCCTGCACCTGGTCAGTACAGTGATAACAGTATCTTAGCTACGTGTAATTAACTAACTGATACTACAAACACATATACATACATATGCCTTGTGGCAATCTTAGCCTGCTAAACTTGTATTTTACTGGAATTACATCACATTCCCCCCTTTGATGCCTCTGATATTTCACAATTACTTGAGGCATCACTTAACCTTGGTTTGCATATACCTCAGGTTACCATGAACCAGACCAGACTTATCTTATGATGTGAATCTTTTAACACTCATCTTCCTGCATTGGTTCTCCTTGATCTAGAGCCTTATACTTATATATCGCCATTATCTGTGCAGCAGCCTTCCTCTCTGCTATACTTCCTATCAGGCTTTGCACAGACCTAACTACTAAGGGTATAAGACACGGTAGGAGTAGACACAACAGTAAAATCAGTAGGACTCCACCTACCACTGCCTTAAGCCCTCCAAACCACTCATACCAGCTACCAAACCAACTACTTGGATTGTACCCTTTCCATACCTGAGTAGGCACATGCACTAGTTTAACCATATGGCTAGTAAGCTCAGCTATTGCTTGCCCTTCGTCATCTATTTGAAGACAGCAATTGCTCAGGTTAAACTTCCCACATACACCTCCCTCTACTGCCAAAAGGTAATCCAAGGCTAATCTATTCTGGTACACTGCTGTCCTCATCCTGGTATTATGCTTCGCTAGAAGATTGAGTGCTTGTGAGGTCTCATTAGTAATAATCTCAACCACCGCCTGTAATCTTATAATACGGTTGAGCATATAAATTGGGGTTCTATAACCAAAGGTACCATCTTCTGCCCACGTGGCTGGCCCATAATAATCTATGATACGCTGGGGAGGCCATTCATTATCTTCCCAGGTGCCTATCTCTAAGGGTCCCCTTTTCTTCCTATGATTCACATCATACACTTTAACACCTAAAGTCTCACCTGTTTCAATCGGTAACAAGAAGAAGGATGGTTTGAGCATACCCAACACACATGCCCCTTCCCAGTCCTGTGGCAACTCCGAATAGGCTTTCTTACCACAGATCCAGTACAAATTTGCTGGGGCTCTCCAGGTAGATGTGATGGATAAATCAAACCACACATCCTTTAAACTGGCATATCTAGCAAACGGGTTAGATGGTTCTGAGACATTTGAAGCCGACCACCAAGTTGTATTTTTAGTATCATCATCATAAGCTTTTTGCCCTAGACAAGTTAATTCTCCTACAGAAGTATTATACATTATTCCTTTCCTTGCTATGCAAACATAACCTATGATGGAGGTCTTTAATCTCCACTCAGATTTACCTCTAACACTCAAATGATAATCGGCTTGTGTAGATATTAGTTGGTCAACTGCCTCAGAACCGGACATTACCTCCTTTGCTTCCCAAGGCCATTGGTCTCCCATGTTAGTACCTCCACACACATAGCAGTTGGTAACATTAAGACTACCGGCAATACTTTCAGCTAGGTCAATGAACAGGTTTTTAGCGTTATGGGGGATCTTATTATCTATACTCATCTCTTCATAAAAGGAATGGTATACTTGATGAGTCTGGGAGGATACCGTATCAGTCTCTATTCCTATAAACAATAATGTCCCAGGATCTAAACCCGTCCCGTATATCTGAAACCCAAATAAATTTCCATACTTATCTAGGAACTTGTCGGGGTTATTAATAAGTATATGGACTGGGTTGCATTCCATAGACTTACAATAAGGGCTAGTCGGCAACTTAGTCACTATCATGTCTTTATCTACTGTCTGTCCCCAAGTCGCCCACCCCACACAAGACCAATATGGACAAAAGTTATAGTCTTTATTTGGGCATCTAGGACTCACATATTTATTTTTACTACTGGGACAAATATATTTATCATTAGACCCATACGTCCTCTCCCATCTAAGATCCCCACATACATTCCACGGTTTTCTACCACTTGATATCGCCTTACATGCATCAAATAGCAGAACACCCGAAGAATGTACGGATTCTAACACCGTCTTATTAATTAGGGTCCCCTGAGGATCTCCATTCCTGAGAGTCAACCAAATTGTACGAGGTTGATACTCTGGACTGAAGCACTTAGGTTCTCCTACTCCTAAATGGCACACACTATAGTCTATATTTAGGTATCTACATCTTGATACCTCTCCTTTACATTCGTATTGTGAATGCCAAATTAGGGTTTGGGAAATATGGTTACCTGTTCTCGTAGTCTTAATGCATACCTCACAGCTAGGAGTGTCGGTACCTCTACCTTCCTGAATATAAAAACACATATAAATAAACACAATCAAAAGCACATCTTTCGCCGTCATCCTCAGTCTTCGTCCGTGCGATGGAACCTCAGCTTCCAGGATGTGAGGGCTGCAGGGAATGGAGTTCTGCTCGTCTTCACAGGTGTCCCTTCGAGACTTTCCTGGCTTATACACTATGTGTTGGTAAGCGGACAGGCTTTATTATGGCCTTCTCACTCACACCTGTAACAATAAAATTTGTAATCCACAATAATTCCTCGTTACTCCGACTGAGTAGTGCGTTTCAACCGGATCTTGCAGGGATTCTCTGGATCTGCTGTAATTTGCCAAGAATCGACTGCTGCTGGTTTAACCCTGGAGTGATGTATCCACGGAGTTACTTCGGCTACTTTTATCGCTGTAGGGGTAGACAAAAGAACAACATAAGGACCTCTCCACTTGGGCCCTAACGGTACATTATTCCACTCTTTAATCCACACTTGGTCTCCTGGATGATAACTATGAACAGGGGGATAAATATTCACAGGTAATCTATCTTGTACCCATTTCTGTACCTCCTCCATAGTCTTACCCAACTCTACAACCTGCTGCCGGGTAATTCCTTCTCCCAACTGACTCAAGTCCCCCCTTAAGTTACCAAGTACGGGAGGTGGTCGCCCATACAGGATTTCAAAAGGAGAGAGGCCCATCCTTCTGGTAGGGGTACTGCGGATTCGCAATAAAGCTATGGGTAAGAGAACGTTCCACTTAAGTTGGGTTTCCTGACACATTTTAGCCAACTGGTTCTTTATAGTTCTATTCATTCTCTCTACCTTACCAGAACTCTGGGGTCTATATGCAGTATGAAGCCTCCACTTTATACCAAGCATATGAGTCAGTTGTTGTAGGCACTGATGAACAAAAGCTGGACCATTGTCCGATCCTATAGAACAGGGTAGTCCATATCGGGGTATTATTTCTCGTAGCAGGAATCTTACAACTTCTCCTGCTTTCTCTGTACGAGTAGGACATGCTTCTACCCAGCCTGAATAGGTGCACACAATTACCAACAGGTAACGATGTCCACCCGATTTAGGCATTACTGTAAAGTCTATTTGTAGATCGGACATGGGGAGTCCCCCCATAAACTGGACTCCTGGTGGCTTTACTGGTCCTTGTCTTGCATTATTCTTAGCACACGTTACACATCTGCGTACAATGGCCTGAGTCAAGTTGGACAATCTTGGTATGTAGAAATGTTTCCTGAGAGATTCTTCAGTACTGTCTCTCCCAGAATGTGTCCCGTTGTGATAATTTTGGACAATTTCTACCGCTAGTGATGCTGGTATGACTATTCTTCCATCTTCTAGCTGATACCACTTGTTCTCCAAATACTTTCCCGGTTCAGTCTTTAACCACTCCTCTTCTTGAGCTGTATAAACTGGAGTCCATTGGGACAGTGGAGTTGGTATAAGAGCAGCTATATGCCCCACATACTCCTGTCTTCCTGATTCAGCAGCACGCTTAGCTGCACTATCTGCCATCCGATTTCCCTTGGTTACATCACCATCTCCTCTCAGATGCGCTCGACAATGTATGATACCGACTTCTTTCGGCTCCCACACTGCTTCCAATAGTTGTAGGATTTCAGCTGCGTACTTGATTTCTTTGCCTTCTGAATTCAGTAGTCCTCTTTCTTTATACAAAGCTCCGTGGGCATGAGTGGTTAAAAACGCATACTTAGAGTCCGTATAGATATTTACTCTTAAACCTTCAGCCAATTGTAACGCTCGTGTTAGTGCTATTAATTCTGCCTTTTGTGCTGATGTTCCTTTCGCCAGTGGCCGAGCTTCTATCACCTTGTCTATTGTTGTCACTGCATATCCTGCATAGCGGATCCCTTCTTTCACATAACTACTGCCGTCGGTGTAATATTGAACATCGGGGTTCTGGATGGGAAAATCCCGAAGATCTGGTCTACTTGAAAATACTTCATCCATTACTTCCAAACAATCATGTTGACTTTCAGTAGGTTGCGGCAAAAGGGTAGCTGGATTTAAGGTGTTTACAGTCTCTAAATGCACTCTTGGGTTTTCACACAACATTGCTTGATACTTGGTCATACGGCTGTTACTAAACCAATGATTTCCTTTGTAATCCAACAACGTCTGTACTGCATGTGGGACTCGTACATAAAGTTCTTGACCCAGAGTGAGTTTATCGGCTTCAGCTACTAGCAGGGCGGCTGCAGCTACGGCTCTTAGACAAGGTGGAAGTCCGCTGGCCACTGCATCCAGTTGCTTAGACATGTAGGCAACAGGTCTTTGCCATGATCCCAAGTACTGTGTCAATACTCCCACAGCCATTCTTCTTTGCTCGTGTACATATAAGTAGAATGGTCGTGTGTGATCAGGTAGACCTAATGCTGGGGCACTCATCAAAGCCTTCTTCACATCTTCAAATGCCGTTTGCTGTTCTTGGGTCCATAAGAAGGGGTCGTGCTCTGTACCTTTGATGGCTGCGTACAGAGGTTTTGCCAGTATCGCATAGCTGGGAATCCATATCCTACAGAAGCCTGCTGCCCCCAAGAATTCTCGCACTTGTCTTCTATTCTTGGGTATTGGTATTTGGCAGACAGCTTC
Source organism: Pelobates fuscus (assembly GCF_036172605.1). Taxonomy (NCBI): domain Eukaryota; kingdom Metazoa; phylum Chordata; class Amphibia; order Anura; family Pelobatidae; genus Pelobates; species Pelobates fuscus. Next base: position 455,520,478 of record NC_086317.1, read on the forward strand.
TTTTCTCTCTGGCCCCATAATCCTTTGACCTTCAGAGATATGGAATCCCAGATACTTGACAGTTGGCAAACACAACTGAGCCTTCTTCCTGGACACCTTGTATCCTGCCTTCCAGAGAATATGTAGTAGATCGTGCGTTGCTTGCTGACATTTTTCTTTTGTAACTGCTGCTATCAACAAGTCATCTACATATTGTAACAATACACATTCTCCTGGGATAGACTCGAAATCCAGTAGATCTTGACTTAGAGCTGAACCAAATAGGGTAGGTGAATTTTTAAACCCTTGGGGCAGTCTTGTCCAAGTCATTTGGCGTTTTGAGCCCGTTACAGCGTTCTCCCATTGGAAAGCGAAAATACATTGGCTTTCTGCGGCAATTCGGAGGCAAAAGAAGGCATCTTTGAGACTGTGAAGTAAGTAGCCCCGCCCGGAATTAAAGCAAGCAGGTTATATGGATTGGGTACAACTGGATGTATGCTAACAACCGCATCATTGACTGCTCTTAAGTCCTGTACAGGTCGATACTCATCTGTACCGGGCTTTTGAACAGGCAGCAATGGGGTGTTCCAGGGGGAAGTACAGAATTTTAGGATACCATACCGTATGAACTTATCCAGATAGGATTGGATGTTCTTCTTAGCCTTCTGCGGAATGTGATATTGTCTTAGGCTCACTGGATAAACCCCATGTTTCAGTTCAATTTTTATTGGTGGAATATTGCGGGCCAGTCCTGGTGGGTTGTTCTCTGCCCAAACTCCTGGTATGTTAAACAATGTCTCATCACTCCTAGGGTTTTGGCTAGTCAACACTGTATAAAGTCGCCACTCTTCTTCCTTTGGTACGGATAAAGTCATAATACCTGAAGGTCCATTAAACTTTAAGGATGTTGTTCCATTTGGTAGGAACGTAATCTGCGCTTGTAATTTTGATAGCATATCACGTCCCAGCAATTGGACTGGACATTCAGGCATATAAAGGAATTGGTGTTTTACTACGTGGCCTCCCAATGTACAGAGTCGACTTTTAAGAACCGGTTTTTCAGCACTTCTTCCAGTTGCTCCTATCACAGTAATAGTCCTTCCAGATGGAGGAGCAACTAGATTAGTCACCACTGAATGTTCAGCACCAGTGTCGATCATGAACGCACTCCTTTTCCCCCCTATTGATACATCGACCATAGGCTCCGCTCGACCAAGGGGGATGGAGCCCGGTCGGTATCAATAGTCCTCCATGACAGTGTCAGCCAATCCTACAAAGTCCCTACCTTCTCTATCGCGGGACCTTTGCGCTGCTGGAATATACCTGTCTTCCCTAACACTTCCTCTGTTCCCATTACTCCCTCTATAACCATTACTCCCTCCGGGGCCTCCTCTACCTCTCGCTCTACCTCTAAAGTTTCCGTAGCCTGCCCTGGGTTGGTCTCTCGTACTGCTCTCTTTGCGGACATTCGTTCCTCCAATGCCCTTCTTCCTTGCAATACGCGCATTGATCCCTACTCAAAGGCTCCCTACTCCATCTATTATTGCCTCTATCTGGGCCCCGTTTATCTACGCCTGCGATCGCTACCGCTAGCATATCAGCCTTTTTACGCATCTTGCGCTCTTCCTCTTTCTTACTTTCTGTATCCCTGTTCATATAGACCTTATTTGCTACCTCCATTAGTTGGGTGATGGACATACCTGCAAACCCTTCTAACTTTTGTAGCTTGCGCTTAATATCTCCGTATGCTTGGCTGACAAAGGCGGAGTTAACCATTCGGGAATTGTCTGCGTCTTCCGGATTAAAGGGGGTATACAAGCGGTATGCCTCCAATAATCGGTCATAAAAGACACTGGGCGCTTCATCGCTTTTCTGGATCACCTCAACTGTCTTCGACATGTTAATGGCTTTCTTTCCTCCGGCTTTCATGCCAGCAATTATAGCGTCTCTATAGGCTCTGAGTTGAACCATATCAGCACCATTTACGTTCCAATCGGGATCGGTGTTGGGATAGTGTGTCGCGGCCCATGCTGCTGGATTGGCTTGGTTCAAAGCACGGGCTCTATCCTCTAATGCTTTAATGGCTGCTTGATTTATTCTTGTCCTTTCCTCATTGTTAAATAAAGTCATTAGTAACTGCTGGCAATCAGCCCATGTCGGATTATGCGTCTGTACTATTGAGGTGAACAGATCAGTCATAGCTTGTGGTTTCTCAGTATACGAGGAATTATGGGTCTTCCAGTTTAAAAGATCGGTTGTGGTAAATGGGACATATACGAAGACTGGGTCAGCGTGTGCCATTTGACCTGCGGCATCGATATAAGCTGACCCGGGATTCAGACGAAGAGGCATCTGATAGTGCTTTAATTGTTGGGCACCAGTCAACTGTCGGGTTTGGATGGGGCTACGTAGAGAGGCGTCAGTCATGGGTTCCGGTCGGGGAGAGATAGGGTATGGGGATGTGGGAGGTCGGTTTTGGGAAAAGGTCGTAAATAAAACACTTCGAGCCGAGCTAGATGAAGCTTGACCGGAAGTCTGAAGTGGCGCCAAATCAGGATATTCGTTTCTAATGGGGGTGGATTCTGGTTCCGGAAGGGGAGATTTAGTACGAGGGGGGGTGGATCCTGTACTGGAGGAGGAAGCGGAAGTGGATGAGGGTAATGAGGGGAGGGGTGCAGGACTTCCTGCGTTTGCGTCACTTCTTCTTAACGGAAAGTAAGGGGGCGGCAAAGGGATCTCGGACTCAGGGGGCGTGTCCAAAATGGGCCTAACACCAGTCCTAGTGGACGAGCAAGTCCTAGCTACCATGAGGCGACACTGCTCCTCGTGGCATGTCTGGAGCCATTTTGGCGAGTCATTTACGGCCTGTCTCCAACAGTCAATATAAGGAAACTGGCCGTAAAGTTCAGGCCTACCTGATACAGCCACGTGTAAGCGCTGTACCAGAGTTAGATCCAAACTGCCACGTGGCGGCCATGCCGCAACCAAAGTAGGCCACTCCCTAGTACACAAAGTGACCAAACGTACAGGAGACATCTTTACCCCAAAATCACAAACTTTGAATCCCTTTTTAAAATTCTTAACCATACATCCTAAGGGATCCGGAATCGTTGACTGCGACGCACCCATACTTAACAATGGAACGTCGTCGACAACGAATACTATACACGCGTACTATTCAACAGTCACACCCGTTTCCTCTGGCAACAGCACCACGTGGTACGGTTACCAAGTGAAACGTACACAATAACAATAAACACTCAGGGAATTCCCGTACACACACAGCTGTTACACCAGTCACTATATAATCAATATTATGCCCTTTGGCGTAACTATACAGTCACCCACGCTATAATTCTCTATATACGAATTACCCGTCTATAACACACCCCAGTAACATCGTCTTTTACAAATAGCGGTTACAGTACGGTTAGCATAGGTCAAAGCACAAGTTAAGGTCACAATACAATTATTAGTGGTTATGGTGTTAAACATGCAATGGACGACAATGATTAGTACTTATTATATAATGTCAGTAAATATACAGGGTTATGGTACCGTGCACTATAATACAGCAACACACTATTAACACTCTCGCTAGACGGCTGAGCTCGCGCTATCTAACAAGATATACACTTTACTAAAACAATCGTTAACACATTTACAATTCCCAACTAAACTATTGGCCAGTACCTTGAATGGACTACCTAAAACTATATACACCCGTTTTGGTTAGCCACACTGCCCAATCACCACATATATAGCGAGCTAGAGAACCGAATTTACACAGGCGCCTCTTAGTCGCACTATCAAAAGTCTAGTGGGTTCCAAATTTACACGCCTTCCCACTTAGCCCAGATAGGATGAGAACTAGCGAACCGAATTTACACAGGCGCCGCTTAGTCTCCCGGTCCCTCCGACCTAGCGAACGTAATATACACCCTAGAACGCTAGTCTAGACAAGACACCGGTGTCCGGCTAGGGCTATTTACACCAGGACCCCGCCTGACTAACCAAATCAAACGGTCTGACTAAAGAGCGTTCGATCGAGCGGTGCGCCTTCGCTCCTTCCCTCCGACAGAGGGGGCAGATACACAGATTCAAAACCCCTTTGGGCCTACCGCACAATCGGTATACCCCTAGTGGGTCCTGCCGTCTAAAACAGCAGTTGTCTTACCTCCTCGTTCCTGAACCTGAGTTCACACTCATCGACGGGGACACCCCAGCACTTCTCACGTAGAGGCCGATGATCTCCTGGACAACAGACCAGTGGCGCCGAGACGAAGGGAGGTCCACGCAGAAGTTCAGGGGTGCAGCCGTAGAGAACGTGGGCAAAGATAGACCGTCTCACGCCTCTGCCTCTCAGCTACCGTTGAACGATGAGCTTCCCGGCCAATGCACCAAATGAGAAACTGACGGAAGCCAAGCACAGAGAGATGGACACAGGTTTCTTCAGGAAGGAAGAGATTCTTTATTGGATCACCGATCGGGACTCAGAGGGACTAGCGTCACCAAAATACAGCAAAGTCTGAGTACTGAATACATAGAGTACATTCCTTATATAGCACTGTAGCTCCTCCCACAATTAACTACACCCACACATACCCTTAACCTATTTAATAAATAGAGTCTAAACTCATCCATCCGGTCTAACCACGTGGCTCATCTGATACAAAGGAGAGGGACGCGTAATTCCAGTTCTTACATTCCTGCACCTGGTCAGTACAGTGATAACAGTATCTTAGCTACGTGTAATTAACTAACTGATACTACAAACACATATACATACATATGCCTTGTGGCAATCTTAGCCTGCTAAACTTGTATTTTACTGGAATTACATCACAGTCCCAGTTTTATACATACAAAACTATATTATTATATTGCTATTCTACCGAAAAAGCAGTATCACTACCGCTTATCTTCAGAACAGTTTTAACCCTACTTGGAAAGCTGTTATTTAAATCCAGAATGATGTGGAAAATTGGGATATTTATCAAGAAAAAAAACACCAGAACATAGGCCCTGCAGAATTCAGACATCTTTATTCCTCCCGTAGAAGTGATCCCCATTGTTCCACCTGCATTATACGGATAAATAAATAATGGGAGGATTAGTAGTGTTAGCATCCACCAAAACTATATCAATTAAAGGGATACTATAGTGCCAGGAATAGAAAGCTGTAAAAAACCCTTTATTTACTTACCTTATCCCAGCGCCGATGTCCCTTTGCGTTTTGTCGAAGCTCTGCCCTCTCAGAGGTCCCTCGGCACGTGGGCGCAAATGCGCAATGCTCAATGAGCTGTAGTAGTCTGGGTGCCTATAGTGTCCCTTTTAATGTTAACGTCCATTATTTTGGTTACAATGTTGACTACCAGAGGAAGAAAAAATGAAGGAGGGCGCTTTGTACCATTCCAATAACCCTATGTGAGTGTGTCAGTGAACAATGATTACTCCTCTGACTCAACAACAGCTGTAAGCTGATTTAATAGTGACTACATTTGTACGGCTTCACTGCTGATGACATACAAGATTCCTTAGAGGTCGTACTCCAAATAATAACACTGAGAGCAACATGCCGGTATCTTATCGGCCAAGGTTCCACTTGCCAGCTTTTTCTATTTGGTAAGGATATAACCTCTACCTCGCATACCTGTCTCTTGCTCTCTCCTAAAGGGCAGCACTCTACTCTCTCCTCCAGCTCTGCCTCACTCCCACCTTATTTGATTGCAAATTCTTGACCTATTGTGTTTTACACCCCCACCCTCCTCTAGACTGTAAGCTCATTTGAGCAGGGTCCTCTTCAACCTATTGCTCCTATAAGTTTTCTTGTAATTTATAGTTAAATCCCCCACCCCATAATATTGTAAAGCGCTATGGAATCTGTGGGCGCTACATAAATGGCAATAATAATAATAATAATGTACGATCATGTTCTAATACACATTCCAGGACTCAGAAGAGCAGAAAAACCATCCATCCAGCAATTACTTCTTTATTAGTGGTGAACATTGTCCAGTCAAATATTTTATTTTTTTAAAAATCAGATTTTGGAATTTATGAAACAAAAACCACTTTAGGGTTATATTCAAGCGTTGGTTTTAAGTATTATTTTTTCTTTTATGCTTGTATTTCATTTATGAAGTTTTGTGAACTGGACTAGTGTGATTTGAGTAATATTCCACATAAGCAATTCATCAAGCTGTTGCTGCACTCACCCATTAAATCTGTTAACTCCCACTGGCCTTAGCCAAAATCTCACTGAGCCTGATAGGAGTTGTAGTAGAGAAGTGGCAGGAAACGTCTTGTTGGCTTGTGGGGTTTTTTTGTACGGAGAAATAGCAGAAGTAAAAAAGCAGAATCAGTCTATGTATTTTTTTTCTTTATGAAGGAGTTAGAGAGTTAAATAGCTTGAAAGCCATTCAGTGAGAGTTTTGTGTAAAACATCCAACTATGGGCAGCCTGTCCAAGGGGTTTGGCGTTAACATGCTGTGTGTGCGGGCACCAGATGCAAAACTTTAACAGAACTGATATTGCTTGGGAGAATGAGTGTTCCAGCTGGCTGAATGACGGTCCAAAGAGGAGGCCCTACTCACAGAAAAAAAAATAATAATTGCTCTGGAATTAAATATTTGTTTAAATGAAAGGCTGCACCAAACCCATTTCAGTATAATACTGTGGTTCTGCAGTGACCATTTATTCTCTGTGATCTTGTGAGTGCTCAATGATCCAACTGATGTGTACATAATCTCTATGCTACAGCTCTTGACAGGTGTATAGTCGCCATTTGGGCAGTCGGAATCCAGGACAAACCACCCCCATATCCTAACCCAATAACACACAGACACTAAGTAATATGGGGAAATTTGTCCACAGCTTTATTAACCAATAATTAATAATAATATTAATAATAATAATAATAATAATAACGATAATAAATTAACAGATAAACATGGGTCATTGCCCCCCATACTCCGCCCCCTCGCATCCTGTTCCTTCGGCTACCATACAAAAGGCAATGACCCCCATATAATAACACATATACATATTTATAACATACACCAACATTCCAAAGTGCCAACCATCCATTAACCACGGCAGGGGTATACCCGGATACCCCTGCCCCACCAGGTTCTGAGCCACCTCCAGGACTCGAAACCTCTCAACCACCGATGACCACAATCTGTTTATTCCACCTCACGTTCATCCAGGGGAGCCTATTTCCTCTCCTTCAGCTCCCCGTCCCGCCGCTGTGAAAGAAACGGCTTAAATAAACACATAACAAACAAAGGGAGGGTGGGTGGGACAAACTCAACCAGGTAGAAAGTTAGAATGACTCACCTAAAATGGCTGCTCATTTAAATAGCCAATCCCACTTACCCATAATTCCAACCCTTGCTTACTTCCTCCTAAGCCCGCCTCCTAACCCCTGTCAAGGCCTTTTTCCGCTTAGCTGCGCTCTAGCTACATGGGGCTACATAACTGCGAGGGAGCAGGAGGTCTGCACCTCCGCTGAGTGCAAATCACTGCTAATGCTCCCTCACATTCACAGTCTGGAAGGGAACATTTTCAGGGGTTTGCGCCGAGCTATAATGTCAGACCTACAGCAAAGAAGCACCAGAGAGATATTTTGTTGCTCCTACGAACCATCAGGTACAAAAAACACACACACACACACACACACACACCACCTTCCCCCCTCCCCCACCACCACAAAAATCGATATGCTTTATAGTTAAAAAAAAATTTTTTAACTAACTTAGGGACAGTTAATTCTGATTTTATTCACAGATCAAGTGAGAAGTGTTCAAGAGAGTGGGATAACATCGTAATATTGGTCCATTTTCGCTCTTTTGGTTTGTCGGATCAATTTTTCCAAATCTTTCTTCAGCCGAACTGCCATATGGCCGAAATCAGGCCAAATTTTGTATTTATTTTTTTTTCACCAAAAAGTGATCAGGCCAAAATGAATGTATACACTGTGCACAAGTCTAATGTATATGTATATGTGTATCCAAAACGGCAGCATAGCTGCTATGTGCCCCATGTACATGTGTGATGGGATTCCAGCATGGTTAAAATTTATTAGGCTGAAATCTCCACATGGCATAGGCTAATTAGTATCTGGTTACAAACAGTTGGACGAGTCATCAGTATACTGAGCATGTGCAGGAATGCAGGAACTGAAATTGCACTTATTTCCTTTGTCTTGGATGAGCCATGTGGTTTGACCAGATGTACAAGTCTATATTCTGCTCATTGATTGGTTAAAGGTATATGTGGGTGTAGCTTTTAATGGGAGGAGTTATAGTGCTATATAAGGAATGTACACCATGTGTTGGGCTCTCAGATATTTTTGGAACAGGAGTTAATCTGAGGCCCGATCGGTATGTAAATAAAGACCTCTTACTTCCTGAAGTCCTGCATCCATTTCTAGGTGACAGATGGGCTGCGTATGTGGACTAGGTGTAGGTTCTGGAGCAGATGTGAAAAACCCTGCACGTGGTGAAATAGCATACCCCAGGATTAAAGTCATAGTGCACCCGAGCCTTCCCCAGAAATGAAATGGTCAGCTAGCTTGTCCCTCTGGCCGCCTCTCTGACTAGTGCGTGGGTTGAAGGGGTGGTGAGAAGTGGAAGTAGCTGTCTCTACGCGAGAGGAATAGAAAGCTTGTTAAGTCGTGGGTGTCACTCTTGGGAGTACTGAAATGTTGCCAAGAATATAACCTTTGTACTGTAGGGAGTCTTGTGAAGTTAAGTAGTGATGTTAGTTTAACGTCCTTTCCATCGAGAATTACTTTCTCCATGGAAATTGGAACAGGGTGGGCCGGTGAGACGTATGGAGTAGTGATAGTGGGTGGTGGGGGACGGGGAGGCAAATGAGGGGTAAGCCAGACTGTATGACCGAGATCGCCAGGTGAGCGCCTGCTGGGCTTAACGAGACACCTGGTGTGACTATAGCCGATTCCATTTATCAGCCTGTTAATCATTTGGAGGCTGGCCAGGATAGCGACTGGGGTCTCCTGATTGGAATCTGAGGAGTAAGCTGACAGCCCTTGTGAGCTAGAGCCGGGCCTGGGAACATTGGGCTGAGCCGTTGTGAGCCAGTATAGTTCTGCCTTACTGGCAGTGGCTGGGGAGGGGATACCCCTGTGTCAGAGCTCTGCTGATATTTTTTGAAATGTACCAGAATCCCAGGTAACTGAGGGTAGAAGGGGTGAGGGATTCCTATGGAGACCCTGGCCAGACTGGCGTGCTGGCTATTTCGTCCAACAGCAGACCGATTATAGGGATGGATACTTGTGACATTCTGAAAAAGAAATAATGATTTGGATAAGTAATATGTCTTAGAGGTATGGATGAGACCTTCGGAGAACTGGCCTGCTAGCTAGTGACAGGTGTGTAGGTTTATTTACAACACTGTTTTCTTATCTGCAACTTCATTATTTGGTAAATGACCTTATTTTTCCTGTCCAATAAAAATAAACATTACTTTCAAGGACATCCAAAATACTCAGATTATGGTTCCAATGACATCACAAACCGCTTGATAATTAAGGGGAACTATCATGTCTTTGGAATTTACTACCAAATATAACATTGAAAATGACCTATAACTTGTATTAAATCATTTGTTTTATTCTTTACTCATGGAATATATCAGTCTAGCACGCACTAATAAAAAGGAGAGAAAAAAAATCAAAAAAACATTTATACAAAAACTATTCTTTGGAATGAAATGATTTCCATATTCTAGAGGCCTATCTGGAACATACCCTCAAGGTATTTTCCAAAGCATTCGAGATGAGAACCTTCCGTTCTTTTTTTGCATAACTATCTATTTGCTTATAAACTAGAACACATTCTGCAGTAAAGTATCAGGTTTTGGTTTTATTTTGTTTTAGAACAAGTGAGGGATTTCAAAATAAATAAATAAAATAAATCAATTGCTATAATGCTGAAGAGATCTAGGTTTCCCCGTGCAGCGTACTATGTCTGTTGAGAGCGCGCTGACGACAGAAGTACTGTAACACTTTTACGGTCTGCCGAGGGTGAAACTAGCCCCGACCCAAAAGTGGCGATTACGATATATGTGCAGTGTTTTTTTGTTTTTATGTCCAACCAAAATAAACATCACTTTCCGAGACAAAATAATTGTTACACTTGGTAGTGAAGGAGCTAAAGGTGGAATTGTTTACACATTGTTTAATTTCTCCTCTTATTTGTATGCTTTCTCTATGCTGACTGCCAGGTGTAAAGGACATAGCTTATAACAATGATTGACAGGCAGCCAAGACCCAGCTGCAGGATAAACAGGACTATTTGTTTATTTAATATTATGTGTCACACCTCACTGATTGTTCCCCTTTAAACCCAGCTTGGAAATCCAGCATTAAATCAGAACTTGCTGTCCTACCAAAATATAGTTTAGGTTAAGATGAAAACGGACTCACGATAACAATGAGTTTTGTAGCTTATCCGCGTGACGAGACCAATCTCGCCACATTGCATTGGAGGAGCCTGGTTGCCCGCCTGCTGCCTTTGGATTATGGACCGCCAGTTAACCCCTTCAGGACCGCTGACGGTTCAGGACCGTCAGCGGTAAAACGTGCGTTTGGACCGCTGACGGTCCTGAACCGTCATAACGGTCTGGGGCTACTTACCTGATCGCCGTCGGTCCCACGGCGGCGATCAGTGCTCCACCCGGTCCAGGGGGACTGCCTGTCTGCCCGGGCAGTCCCCCCTCGGCAGATCAGGACCCCACGGCCATGTGATCACTCGATCACATGACCGCAATAGGGGTCTTTGTATCTGCCTGCAGGGGGACTGTCTGTGCTGACAGGCAGTCTCCCTGCAAGTAAAAAATCCAAAAAATAAAGTAAAAAAAAAAAACAGTGTAAAATCAGTGTAAAAATAAATAAATAATATGTGTATATATATATGATATATATACATGTATTATATCTATATATAATATATGTATATGTATCATATATATATATATAATGTCATATTAAGTGTATTTTTTTATTTATATATACGTATATTAATATAAAAATACACTTATATTTAAATTACACACGAATATATACAATATATATATAATTGCTATATATATGGTATATATATATTATTATAAAATACAAATAATATGTTAATAAAAATAAATAACAAAAATTAAAAATAATTTTTAATAATTATAAAAAAATATTTATATATGCAATTTTATTCTAACAGTATTTTGATATATATATATATATATATTTATATCAAAATATACTTAGAATGTAATGATATATATATCTATGTATAAATAAATAAATAAAAACAATACGAAATATACATATGTCCATATACATAATTACATAAATAATTTCATAAATATACACGTAGACGTCAAATATATAAATATGTATATATATTAAAATTCTACATGTGTATTTATGTAATATTTTTACCTAATTAAGTAATTTTAATGATTGCAATTTGAGGGACCTGCCTGCCAACCCAGGCCGAAAGTCCAGATAATTTAATTTGCTAGCACTGTGTTTAACCCTGTAACTTTCTATGACACCCTAAAACCTGTACATGGGGGTACTGTTTTACTCGGGAGACTTCGCTGAACACAAATATTAGTGTTTCAAAACAGTAAAACATATCACAGCGATGATATTGTCAGTGAAAGTGAATTTTTTTGCATTTTTCACACACAAACAGCACTTTCACTGAGGATATTATTGCTGTGATACATTTTACTGTTCTGATACACTAATATTTGTGTTCAGCGAAGTCTCCTGAGTATAACAGTACCCCACATGTAGAGGTTTTATAGTGTTTGTGAAAGTTACAGGGTCAAATATAAGGCTTGATTTTACTTTTTTTTTTTATTGAAATTTGTCGGATTGGTTAGGTTGCCTTTGAGAGCGTATGGTAGCCAAGGAATGAGAATTAGCCCCATGATGGCATACCATTTGCAAAAGAAGACAACCCAAGGTATTGCAAATGGGGTATGTTCAGCCTTTTTTAGTAGCCACTTAGTCACAAACACCGGCCAAAGTTAGCGTTTCTTGCATTTTTAACACACAAACAAATATAAATGCTAACTTTGGCCAGTGTTTGTGACTAAGTGGCTACTAAAAAAAACTGGACATACCCAATTTTGAATACCCTGGGTTGTCTACTTTAAAAAAAATATGTACATGTTAGGTGTGTTTCGGGGATTTATGACAGATAACGGTGTTACAAGGTCACTATTGATACATTTAAAATATATATATATTGAAACAGCAATTTCCTACTTGTATTTATAGGCCTATAACTTGCAAAAAAAAGCAATAAAGCATGTAAACACTGGGTGTTTTTAAACTCGGGACAAAATTTTGAATCTATTTAGCTGTTTTTTTCATTAGCTTTTGTAGATAAGTAAAATATTTTTCAAGTAAAAGTCCAAAAACATGTTTTTTTTTTAAATTTTTCACCATATTTTATTATTTTTTTTAAATACAATATTGGACATAATACAAATAATGGTATGTAAAGAAAGCCCCTTTTGTCCTGAAAAAAACAATATATAACTTGTATGGGAACCGTAAATGAGAGAGCGGAAAATTACAGCTAAACACAAACACCACAAAAGTGTTAAAACTGCTCTGGTCCTTAACGTACAAACATCGCAAAAACAGGCCGGTCCTGAAGGGGTTAAAGGGTTAATTTTACTGTGCAGAAAGATTTATTTCTGCCTTTATGCACAGCCGTTCGGTAGATTCTATCTACCAAACAAAACAGCCTTCTATGAGCCTCCCCAGAGCCGTGGGAAGCCGGCCGGCGCCGTCAGTTGGCCACCCAGAAGCTGGCGTGTGCCCTCCATCTACCTCCCTGAAGCCGCGGTTAACCGCGGCTTAACGAGCATGTGCCGGCAATTGACCACCCAGTAGCTGCGGTTAACCGCAGCTTAATTGATTGTTACTGGGTGGTCGCGGTTACACCTAACCGCCACACGATTGCGGTGTTCTGGAGCTCCCCGGGCAGCCAGCGCTTTTCTGCCCGGCTTTCATGCACCAAACCCGGACACTGTGTCAGCCAAGCACCGCTGACCTACCAACCTACGGGTTTTCAGCTCCGTTCATGAGCCGAACGGCGGAGCATTCGGGACTTTGAATGTATATCCCAATCTATGTGGAAGTACCCAGATAGCCTGCCATGGAGCCTTTTCGTGTAATTAAAGACTTTGGCTCCATGGTGATTAAACTGTATTCGTGTGGTCTGAGTGCCATTCACCTAATAATGTGCACTCAGACCTGAGCTATCTGGGGATATGTTAAATGTATATATCTACTGTACCATTTGTCCCATTATATATTTTAAAGTGATAGTCTGTCTTTGTGTCCCCACGTGCATAATGGCGATTTGCCTTTGTCCTGGGAGATAATTGAATTACTCCTCAATTATCTCCAGGGCAGAGGAGAGGAAGCCAGGATGCATTGTGGGGATGTTTTACTGCTGTATGTCTGTAATTGGTACTTGTCTGTCCATTGTTACAGTCTTCCATCTGGTCCCCTAGGGGAGTGTCCACCAGGTGGGAGACCTGCATAAATACAGGGGCAGGTAGCCCTCAATAAACAGACCACTGCTTGACCCTCAATACGGAGCCTTGTCTCGTTCTTGGGGGGATTCACTGTATGCTGATGGAGACTGATTACCAGGAGTGTAAGCCGCTTGGGAGCTTTTCCTGTTCGTCTGCTAGCAGCTATTCGTGAGGTTCCAGTTCGGGAGTTTGGAGTGCTACCTTATTCCCTTGTATGCAGTTCGGGAGTTTGGTACATTCACTTATATCCAATTCGTGAGTTTTGGTGATTCTACAGTAGCTGTGCCTGCCTTTGAAAAGGCGATTATCGCCTAAACGATTTTAACCCCTTGTCTGCTGAAACGGTCCGTTACAATCAGTATCTATAAAAACAGAAGTTGCATCACTTAATTTTAATCATTTTTAATGGAATACTAAGCACCATATCCAATACAACCTGCTTTTGTGGTTATGGTGCCAGTGGTCCCCTAGTGCCATTCCACAATAAGTATTTAAACCGTGACGCTTACCTAGGTCTCATGAGTGCCTCTGTGTGATCAGCCTCCATTTCTACTATATCTACAGCATAAATTCCCCTTTCACAATGGCTATATCAATTTCATCCATATACGGATTTAATTATTTGGCTGAGATAATGATCTGTCTAAACACCTGCAGAATTTATGTTACTATCAGAAATCAAGGATGTGTTGACGGTGTTGACGGTAATGATCTGTCTAAACACCTGCAGAATTTATGTTACTATCAGAAATCAAGGATGTGTTGACGGTGTTGACTGCCTGACTTTTAGTGTGGTTTCCCAGCACCATAACCAGTACATTGGGCTGTAGTGATTATGGTTCTTAATTTAAATTGTTCTAAATACCACAGTGCACCTACATTAAAAGTTTCTTGTACACAGAACACGAACACTTAGAACATATTCAATTAAATCTGTAGTCACATTTAAAGCTTGTTTATTTACAGGTGCGTTAAGATGTCTTTATGGAATTATATCATAAACACTTTAATAATGAAACCACTTTAAATAAATATGTTTAAAAAAACCAAAAAAACAGAGACTGTTTTTTGGGGGATCTATTTATTAATGTAAAATTATTTTCAATAACATGTACAAATTGAAGCTCTATCGGACAAATTGTTATGGACAGGTTATGTTGTGTTTTTCTACTGGCCACAGCATGTGGATATGGTAACGGTCAAACAATTCTAATATGCTACCACTTACCAGATCAGTCATTACTATTCTACAGTATTACAGCTAATGAGCCGTTTGTGGAATTGCAAACAACTGGTCCATGTGGCTACTGTCATGCTCCACAACCCTTATTATTTGGAGTGTTGAAAGCCAACTGCAATGGACACAACATAAGGCAATAAACGCTTAACATCTCTGAACTAGACAAACTTTGTGTTTCAAATTCTGAAAATTATGACTACTATGGCTGACCAATAAGCTTTTTACCAAAACCTTAAATAGAATATCGAGTCCTTGGTTACTTACTAAAGCTTCCCCTCTCCACCTTGCACAACGGTAGTTAACAGTACAAAATAAGATCACTGACAGGTTTTGACAATATGAACGTTCTCCAGTGGAACTGACTAAAATTTTCCATGTAAGATTATACATCATCAATATACCTGTTGAAGTGTTAAGCATAACTAACATTACAGCTTAGAACGCAAAAAATAAAAATGCAAAACTATAAATTTATACAACATTTTTCATTTTGCTTTGTAATATATGCATGACTTAATATACATGAATGAAAACAAGGAAGATAAAATATTCTCTCTGTGTTTTGGCCTGGTTTGAAATCAGTGCAAAATAGAACATAAATAATGCAACAACTCAAAAAAGACAAACCGTGCAGTTTTCATAAATCAACAAGGCAACATAGATGTGCTTAACAGAACGTCTGAATTATTATTTACTAAAAACACAACAATACCATATGCATACATCAAACAGACTGAGAAGTAGAGGGGAGGTGTAATAATAAAATAATCCACGTACTCGAATACAAATCTGTCAATTTCTTTCATATAATAAGCCAAAATGAAACAAAAAGAATCCTGATTATGGAACCAAACTCCAGAAAAAAAAAAAAAGAAGAAGAAAAAAAAAAAAAAAAAAAAAAATATACCCTAATATGCCTATTCTTCTTAACCGATAACTTATTCTGTAGAACTCGTCAACTAAGTTAACCCCTTAAGGACACATGACGTGTGTGACACGTCATGATTCCCTTTTATTCCAGAAGTTTGGTCCTTAAGGGGTTAAAGGGACACTACAGGCACCCATACCACGTCATCTCAAAGAAGTGGTCTGTGTGCATGGTCTGCCTAATGCGCTCACCACTCACTGCACATTAGGTTCCCCCAATTGCTAATGTCAGCAGAGGAGGAGCCTGACCCAGCGAAGAGAGAAATTGGCGCTAGAATCAGGTAAGTTATTTAATCCTCTATATCACCTGTGGTAAGGGAGAGTCGAGGGTTCCTATAGTGTTAGGGAAAAAAATTTTGTATTCCTAACACTATAGCGATCTTTAACCCCTTAAGGACACATGACATGTGTGACATGTCATGATTCCCTTTTATTCCAGAAGTTTGGTCCTTAAGGGGTTAAGTAAGTTCCACAAGTTCATAGGTGCTATAAAACAAATATACCAAATTCAGGCATACTTAGTTTAGCAACTAAATCGTTCACAAATAAATGTTGATGGCATACTTAGATGATCCATAGCAGAACTAAATTGCATCTGCAACTTTACTGGCAGGATTTGAAAGTAAATTACGCGAACTGCAATGAAAAATTATGGATGTCTTTTTTTTTTTTTTTTCAATTGCCCAGTCCACAATGGAAAGCAAGAGGTCACCTAATAAAATCCTATAGATTAATGTACTTTTCCCTTAATCAGTCACTCATCATTCCCATCTGGAGTTTGAATGATCGCTTGCTATATATATATATATATATATATATATATATATATATATATATATATATATATATATATATATATATATATAAATATAAATATATAAAAATCCAAATTAACTAGATTCTGCATGCAAGAGGGTCTCCAGAAATGGGCACAAAATGTATTGTGTCAATTGCAGAATATGAATCATCAGTGGGCAAAGAAAAAAAAAAAATCAGATATGAAGAAGAACATTTTAAACGAAGTAAAACATTTATTAATACTTTCCTCTCATACTCAACTGTAGATCTATTACAACAGATATTTGGAAACCTGCTATTTCCATGAAAGCTGCGATAATGTCCTGAATATATTGAACTTTAAGCTTTTAAATGTGAAAATAAAACACACAGACACAGGCCCTATTTATGGCCAATGAATTCACTGGTGGAGGAGAATTCCGAGGGTGTCTCTGCAAGTATGACTTGGCAGCAGATAAAAAAAATAAAAAAGTGTATTTAAACGATGCAATTTTCTTGACTTTGTGTCTTTTAAGAGGCAAATGGCATAAAACCAGAGCTCACATTTTCCACACACCAGTAGTCATTGAGGAGTTAAAATTTAGCACTGACTAGTAGAAATTAACCCCTGATGAATATATCATAGACCTCCAAGGTTGCAGAGGCAAGTAACTTCTAGGGCTTAGCTTGTAAACAAAGGACTTTGAATTCGGAGCACTGATAATACTAAATAAAATTTCAATTGTCAATATGATTTAGGTCCAAACCGAAATAGGGCGGAATTTGCATTCAGCATTGGCACAGATCGTAAATGACAGAGAAGACAGGAAAGTCAAGAAATTTGTGATCCAAAGTCCACCTAAAAACAAATCCCTACAATATTATATTATTATTATTATTATTAAGACACCAAGATAATTGCACAGATGCTTGTAATACTTCCATTTTTAAGTTGTCAGGGTGCCAAAATTAGATTTGGTCTAAATGAAAACCCACAGACATCTTTTTCAAGAACTTTTAGACCGAATTATAGAAGTGACACTAAGAACAGAGTAATTGTATAACAAGGATTGACATTTGTTCTTTAACATGCTGACACTTGTTAGAAAAATACTGCCAATTGGCAAAGTCTACTCAAAAAAATAATATAGCATCAAAACAATAGGGGGGGGGGGGGGGGCACTTTGCAGCTTCCAGATTGCGAATACTGATGCCTCGGAGTACATCCTCACTGTAAGTTCTTATTTTTGCGTTTTTGTTGCAGGTCTATAATACAGCCTCTTACTATATAGCAAGCAGTCAATACAACTGGTTATGAAAAAGATGAACACTATTACAGCACAAAAGCTACTTCTAGAACGTACACGCCACAACAGTACCTGGAACATGTTTTTCCATATAGCTTGGAATTCTACAGCTCAGTATACTAAACGTACACAAATCTATAGCTGTACATTTCTAAGCAAGTTGGAACTTGCACATATTCAGAAAGAAATAGTACCTAAAAAATAGAGAGACACTACCAGGATAATAAAAAACGGTTTCCTTACATTTTCATTTTTCCGTGAACTCTTACGTGAAAAATCATTCTGATCTAAGATTTTACTGAAGTTGAGTTGCTAACCAGAGTAAATTAAGAAATTTAGATTATATATCAATATATTACATACATACGCCTATATACATGTTGTTGGTCTCCAAGACTATGGAACATTAAAAATTAGGAATTTTCTATATTACTACAGAATACCTGCATTCTTCTTGCACCGCTAGACGTCCAACTGTTACCATTGACTATGTAATTTACAGCCCTAGACACCAATTTTTTTTTTTTTTTTTATATATAATGAATTTTATTTTTTAAGCAAAAGTGGCACTTCTGGAGCTTCACAAAAAGTAATCCTCTGACCATGTATCATTATTGCACTTTTATCTAAAAAGGCAATGAATGACATTTCAACAAAGGACAATGAGAGGTCACAAAATGACATCTTATGAATTGAGATCCATGCTCCCTACAAAGAATTGCCTGATCTTACAATAGGATGCAATCAGACTCGTGCCATGAGTGACTAAACGCACGCACGCTCAGAAAACACACAAAAAAACAACACTTTAACCCCTTAAGGACCAAACTTCTAGAATAAAAGAGAATCATGACATGTCACACATGTCATGTGTCCTTAAGGGGTTAAAGTCTCTAAAATGCGATCGAAGCTAGCTGGATATTCCAGACATTTCACCTCAAAGCCAGCATTAGTGTTGCAGCTAGAACAAGTTTATATCCTGTGGAGTTACATGGTCAGAAATAAGAATGTAATTTGGTATGACTCCAACAGGAATTACAACCGATTTGCAGTAAAGTGCTAGCACATAAATTGATGAGTATTATTGTTTCCAAAAGCTGTAATATACTTCAAGCTTCATATCCATCTGACTGTCCTACAAACCTTTGGAGAAAACTGCTTCCTGCAAAGCTTGCAACAGAGAACGAACCACCAAATGCGCCAAAGACAGCATTTAAGCCTAGAGCCAACACACCCCATAATCCGCTCAATATGTCAATGCCAACATCTGGTATGGCACAAAGTGTATTGTATGGAAAACTTGCAATGTCACAGACAAACCTTGCTGGTAACCTCAGTATCAGACATACAATCGAGAAAACATTGTTAAGAATTCGTACAAAGCCACATACAATGTTTCCAAACACACGGAAAACATCACATGGAATGTTCAACAAAACACTGCTTAGTGCAAACACGTAGGTAGTAACTGAAGTCCAGATCCAATAGAGTCTTCCCAGTACCAGGTTACAGATCTGCTTGACAAAGAACCACACCAGATAAAACACATTTTTAAAAATTTCATATACAATACAGAAAAGGAACTGAATGAATTTAAAAAAAGGTCCTGATGTTTTAACTTGTGATTCAGCGTCTGTTTGAGAAGAGGCGTCAGATACTTCTCTCCTCTCCGGGGGTAACCTGCCTCCACCACACTGGTTAGAAAATAGTTTGGCACCACCAAGAAAATTCTTCTCAAGTTCTTTCACTGTAATGTCTTCTAAATTATCTACATCGACAGTTCCTTTGATAATTCCCGTGGACCAGGCATCGGGAATGTTGCAACAAGCGGCAAGCCACACAAACTCTGGAACGGTCACCTTGTCACTGATCTTACTATTGGAAGGAATGGCACCAGCAATGAGATGTAGGTTTTCTCCATTTGAGCAATAAGGTAGCAAAGTTTCTTTGATAAACTGGTCAACATCTGAAGCCCATTTTTCCTTGAAATTCTCTGTGAACGGCACAGCATTAGTGAGCATGCTTGGACTATTGGGAAGGAGAGACCCTGGTTGGTATTCCGAAGAAGCATAATCATCTTCAAGTGCTTGGTTCGTACCAAGACCTGCAATTTTCTCTGAGGCATCACTTCCACTTGTAGCTTCCTCCAGACTGCTCTCAGCATCATCCAGCTGAAATATGAACAAAAAGGGATGATTAGTATTGCATTTTATGAATAACACATGTAGTTCATCTCTTAACTTTTTTAATTAACCAAGAGTGAAGCTTCTACGGAGTCATCAACGTATTGCTATTTTAATTAGATGTGTTACATTGTAACACATCTTAGAAATAAATCTAGATCTTGGAAGTGGGCAAAGCAGTTGTGCATGTTGCCATCCATAAATGACAAGATTAGCATCCCTCAATCTCTAGAAAAACACAAGGAAATATGGAATGCCGATACATCAATTTGAGGCGGAGCAGCTATTCCCACAGCCTATCTGGACCGCCAAGATGGTTAATGGTCTCTATTGCTACAGCAATAAAATAGTTATGGAGCCCAAATAAGACTCATCTATGAAGAAGTTTAAATAACTTTCAACCTATACATAAAAATATTTAGTTTTGCACATTTACAACCTGATACTGCACCAACAAGGTGAATATCCATTATGATCTACATTTATTAAAATAATAATAATAATAATAATAATAATACACAAAGCATCTACTTAAACAGCAGTAAGAGACATAAGTGTTTTAAATGTCATTTCCTGCCCTGTTCCTCCCTCCCCCCCCCCCCAAAAAAAATATTGATTTGCTATCAACCTTTAAGTATGACAGATATTCTGATGGTCTGCGCAGTCCCAGTGTGGTCGATAATAGCCTTTAGCAATCATACATTAGCTCTTCCCAGGAGCAATGAAATATGCTTATCCACTACAAAGAAATGAACAGGCTGCCCTTCAACGCTAGAACAGAATGGAAGTCCATTTGACACCATAATTAGCTAGCTGCTGTCAGTGGCGTACACATGACCCATGGGGCCCCGGTGCGAAAATTGATCCGTGGGCCCCCCCCCCCTCGCGCTTACTCTGCGCGGGCCGGGGCAGCAACACATGGCGGCGGGCACCTGGTCGCAGGGGTTGCGACCGCGGTATGTACGCCACTGCATGCAGATGCACACACACTTAAAGGACCACTACAGACACCCAGATCACATCAGCTCAATGAAGTGGTCTGGGTGTCAGGTCCCTCTAGTTTTAACCCTGCAGCTGAAAGCATAGCAGTTTCAGAGAAACTGTTATGTTTCACTGAGGGTTAATCCAGCCTCTAGTGGCTGTCTCACTGACAGCCGCTAGAGGCGCTTCCGCCATTTTAAGACACTGAACGTCCATAGGAAAGCATTGAGTAATGCTTTCCTATGGGCGGTTTGAATGCGTGCGTGGCTCTTGCCGTGCATGCGCATTCGGAGCTGAGAGGCGGAGGGATCCCCAGCGCCATGGGAGTCCGGCGCTGGAGAAAGGTAAGTGCTGAAGACACACACACACACACACTCTCACGAACAAATGCATACACACTAGCTAACAGACACACACATTTACTGACAAAGACACACTCAGCGGCAGACATACATACACACTCACTTACAAAACATACACTCTCACTGACAAACACACACTCACTAACAGACATCAAACAGACTCACTAACACACACACACTCAGTAACAGACACACACAGTAACACACTCACTGACACACACACACACACACACACACTAACACACACACACACACACACACTAACACACACACACACACACTAACACACACACACACACTAACACACACACTAACACACACACACTAACACACACACACTAACACACTCACACTAACACACTCACACTAACACACTCACACTAACACACTCACACTAACACACTCACACTAACACACTCACACTAACACACTCACACTAACACACTCACACTAACACACTCACACTAACACACTCACACTAACACACTCACACACACACACACACACACACACTAACACTCACACACACTAACACTCACACACACTAACACTCACACACACTAACACTCACACACACTAACACTCACACACACTAACACTCACACACACTAACACTCACACACACTAACACTCACACACACTAACACTTACACATGTTTTTTTTTTAATTTAATCCCCCCAGCCTCCTTACCTTTTGGAGTGCTGAGGGGATTCCCTGGGGTCCAGTGGTGCTGCTGGGCTCCTGGGGGGGCCGGTCACCCGGCGGGCTGGCTGGTCCTGCGGGCGCGCGAGGGAGCACTCTCCCCTGAGTGCTTCCTCTTCAGCTCCCTCGCACGCCGCGTACTGATACCGGCGCCGGAAGATGACATCATCTTCCGGCTCCGGTATCAGTGCGGTGCGCGAGGGAGCTGAAGAGGAAGCACTCAGGGGAGAGTGCTCCCTCGCGCACCAGCCGGCCGCCGGGTGTAAGCAGGGCCAGCCTCGGGGGGCCCGGAGGTGGCCGGCTCCTGGGCCCCCCCAGGAGAAGAGGCTGGCCCAGAGCGTACATACCGGGTCGCAGGGGCGGCCGGGCCCCCTGGTGGGCCGGTCGCAGCCGCGACCCCTGCGACCCTGGTATGTACGCCACTGGCTGCTGTTTATTCTCCCCCCCCCCCCCCCAGAACATCTTATTTCTTTCTACTATAATGTTAAAACTATTAATTCTGAAGAATCTACAGATCCCCTCTAGAATGTAAGCTCATTGAGCTGGGCCCTCCACCTCGCTGTTCCAGTACGTCCAGTTGTCTGGTTACAATTACATGTCTGTTAGTCCACCCATTGTACAGCGCTACGGAATCTGATGGCGCTATATAAATAATAAAATAATAATTAAAAAAAAATAATGTGCACTTAGAGTCTTCTCAAACACACCCCAGCTCAAAAACACCATTAATATGCACATTAAATGTGATGTGTTAAAGAAAGAATTGTATGCTTTCTCTGGGGCGTGCATTACAGGCTATATTAAAAAGAGGATTGTGGCTTTTACATCTTCACCCCTCTGCTGGATCATCTGATTTAAAGGGACATCATAATCACCCAGACCACTTCATCTCATTGATTCAATGCTTTCCTATGGGGAGGGCCTAATGTGCTCAAAGCACATGTACATTCGCTCGTTCCTCCTGGCAGAGGACGTCAGAGCAAAACCCAGTGCTGTGATCAGGTAAGTGACTAAAGGTTATTTTTAAACTTTTAGCTGCCGAGGTTGGGGAGGCTCGAGAGAGGGGGTTACAGAGGGTTCTATAATGATGGGAATACAGCTTTGTATTCCTAACACCATAGAAACCCTTTAAAATCCAAGATATTTTTCTTCCTTCACCTTCCAATTAGACTTGCAGATTAGGAGCAAATTAGTTACAAGACGACTGATATGTTGGCGTGTGTGTGTGCGCTAAGGGTAAATTCATTTGTATACTGCATGTCACTTTATATTACAAGTGCGATCTTGTACAAATGGAAAAATTGAATGTACATTACATTATGGCGCTTAGAAATGCTTTAGAATCAACGGGGGGGACAAAAACAATGAAACACAACAAGTTATGACAAGATGAAATTTATTGAGGGAATAATGTTAAAATTAAACATCTCATTCAAGAGGTCTGGGTGCAGGGTCCCTGTCGGTTTAAGCCTGCAATGTTTACATTGCAGAATTAAGTCCACCAAAACAGCAACTAGAGGTGCTTCCTGGTGCCTAACGGAGTATTACTCCGTGAAATGATGTTGGACGTCCTCACACTTTGCATGAGGACGTCATTACATTTCCCATAGGAAAGCATTGAATTAATGTTTTCTCATGGGGAAGCCTTTTTGTGCGCGGGGCAAACACCACGCGTGATGTCACACCACCGCCGTGACGGCGCAGGAGGAAGAGACACAGGCAGAGACAAGATTTTTACCCTTTACTCAGCCAATATGTTGTTAAACCACAATTTTCATAATTTGCTAGCAGAGAAGTATGGGCGTTTTAGAGTAACATTATGGTCAGTCTGATGACCTAGTTGTATCAGTATTGGGTCCAAGAGAACTTATGCTCATTTGGTAGGTTCGGTAGGCAGATATTAAAACCTGAATGTGCTCTTTCCTTCTAAGAAGATGATCTTTGAATAGTCACACTATTCCATTGTGCAATATTCAGGTTGAAGAGTACGTTGATTGGAAAGTGAGGCCAACTGGAAATTTCTCGTTACATTCCTATTCTCCACGTTAATAACAGAATAATGCCATGAAATAATTAATCCCAAAATAGTTTTCTAAAAATGCAAAACTATTGCAGCTGGTAAAAGTGGATTCTAAGATACGTAGTAATAGCAGCTCTACAACAAAAGAATACTGCATTGCGGAGATAAGAGAATTTAAAACAAAATGCAAGCAAGACTGAAACGTACCCAAAAGCTGCCGATAAAAGATACTAAAACACGTTTTTCTCCTGGAACGGATTAATCAGCACAAAGACATGCAAGGGACATTTTTTATTACAAGAAAAAGGTGCAGTAAAGTCCTTAAGTGCTTTTAGTTTGGGAAATAGAGCAGCAAAATCATCGTTATAACTCACAACATTGTCAATGAGTCGAAGAAAGGTGATTGACAAGAGAGACATTAGAGACACTGACATGTAACTATGGGGAATAAAACATCAAAAACAGAATTTATTACTACGGAAGGACGATTGCGAACACCTAGGGCCTCCATGTGGAGAATGACAAAGACAATGATACTTATTGGCAAACAATGTCTTAACCCCTGGTTTAGGTCAATGTGTTTGTAATGGGTTCACTGCAATGGGCATATCCAGAGTAAAACAAATATTGATTGTAAAAAAAAATATAATGTAAAAAAAATGTGCCTTTTCGGTCATTATTTATCGGCCTCTTATATTCACACACAGTAGAATATAAATTTGGTGCAATCCAGTCTACACAGAACTTCAACACCTTGTTCAGTCAGTGGGCGCACCTCAAGGGTTTCACCCTCTGTCCAAGACGCCTGTTTAGAATGATAACATAACAGCTTTAAACACCAATAATTATAATGTGCAAAAACAGCTTGTTAAGCATTCCAAGACTGCTCCTTTAAAGAGTTAACTGCCTGGGGGGAGTGAGTGATGCTCTAAAACCCAGCATGTCCCATTCTAGTATGTAATGTGTGCAGAGCAGTGATAAATAAAGGGTGTCTCTGTTAAGTACTATTTTAAAATTCTGTAAAAGAAAATAGCCAGACTAGACTAACAAGTGCAATAAGATCCAGAGGAGACTGCTTTTGGCCTTAGTAATATAACAACTTCTCACATGTGTAATAATTGTATACTAGATAGACAACACCTACAAGTAAATCAGGCTCGATTATACGGATTATAGAAAAGCCAGGTATGGTATGTGAAGGTCGGGGTGGAGGGGGAGTATACTGGACACCAACATGTCACTTCTCTGTGTTCAGCAGACATAGTAAGGTATGATCTGAAGTTAATATTCTCAAAATATTTAGGCAGAGCAGACAAACTTAGATAAAGCTGGTACAAGGCCTAATTATGGTGTTTTTTGAGAGGTAAATAGGAGGCAACTCCTACAGAGAGAACCATGCGTACAGGCCTTGACATTAGTGTACCTGGCAATTAAATCTGACATAATACCATGCTGTGTGTGCCATTCACGCAACCACTGATAACATTGTGTAACATTGGTGACACATAATATCTGTTCCTAGTAACAGCTACTTAATTTACATTATGTTAGGAGATCTGACGGAATCTATAAATACAAGAAGGCTGAACACAACAAACCAAAAATCCTCTTTTTAAGAGGATATCAGAAAAATATATCATGATCAAAGTAAGTTTTGTACGATCAGCCGCCATCCTCTTGGTCTTAATCTCAGAATACGGATCAATGTTTTGGTTACATAACATCGGTGCACTCCACATTGGTTGCGTTAAATATGTTTTATCCTTATATCATCCAGGAAGAGCAATATAATGCTCAAGAAATTCTATATGGCTGATTCTAGACACGGATGGAATTCTATATAGCTGATTCTAGACACGGATGGAATTCTATATGGCTGATTCTAGACAAGACACACATTCTAAATGAAGTTTTGTAGAGGGCTGAAATGCTATATGGCTGATTCTAGACAGGGCTGAAATTCTTTACGACTTATTCTAGACACGGATGAAATTCTATATGGCTGATTCTAGACACGGATGAAATTCTATATGGCTGATTCTAGACACGGATGAAATTCTATATGGCTGATTCTAGACACGGATGAAATTCTATATGGCTGATTCTAGACACGGATGAAATTCTATATGGCTGATTCTAGACACGGATGAAATTCTATATGGCTGATTCTAGACACGGATGAAATTCTATATGGCTGATTCTAGACACGGATGAAATTCTATATGGCTGATTCTAGACACGGATGAAATTCTATATGGCTGATTCTAGACACGGATTTGAATTCTATATGGCTGATTCTAGACACGGATGAAATTCTATATGGCTGATTCTAGACAAGACACACATTCTAAATGAAGTTTTGTAGAGGGCTGAAATTCTATATGGCTGATTCTAGACACGGATGAAATTCTATATGGCTGATTCTAGACACGGATGAAATTCTATATGGCTGATTCTAGACACGGATGAAATTCTATATGGCTGATTCTAGACACGGATGAAATTCTATATGGCTGATTCTAGACACGGATGAAATTCTATATGGCTGATTCTAGACACGGATGAAATTCTATATGGCTGATTCTAGACACGGATGAAATTCTATATGGCTGATTCTAGACACGGATGAAATTCTATATGGCTGATTCTAGACACGGATGAAATTCTATATGGCTGATTCTAGACACGGATGAAATTCTATATGGCTGATTCTAGACACGGATGAAATTCTATATGGCTGATTCTAGACACGGATGAAATTCTATATGGCTGATTCTAGACACGGATGAAATTCTATATGGCTGATTCTAGACACGGATGAAATTCTATATGGCTGATTCTAGACACGGATGAAATTCTATATGGCTGATTCTAGACACGGATGAAATTCTATATGGCTGATTCTAGACACGGATGAAATTCTATATGGCTGATTCTAGACACGGATGAAATTCTATATGGCTGATTCTAGACACGGATGAAATTCTATATGGCTGATTCTAGACACGGATGAAATTCTATATGGCTGATTCTAGACACGGATGAAATTCTATATGGCTGATTCTAGACACGGATGAAATTCTATATGGCTGATTCTAGACACGGATGAAATTCTATATGGCTGATTCTAGACACGGATGAAATTCTATATGGCTGATTCTAGACACGGATGAAATTCTATATGGCTGATTCTAGACACGGATGAAATTCTATATGGCTGATTCTAGACACGGATGAAATTCTATATGGCTGATTCTAGACACGGATGAAATTCTATATGGCTGATTCTAGACACGGATGAAATTCTATATGGCTGATTCTAGACACGGATGAAATTCTATATGGCTGATTCTAGACACGGATGAAATTCTATATGGCTGATTCTAGACACGGATGAAATTCTATATGGCTGATTCTAGACACGGATGAAATTCTATATGGCTGATTTTAGACACGGATGAAATTCTATATGGCTGATTTTAGACACGGATGAAATTCTATATGGCTGATTCTAGACACGGATGAAATTCTATAAGGCTGATTCTAGACACGGATGAAATTCTATATGGCTGATTCTCGACACGGATGGAATTCTATATGGCTGATTCTAGACAAGACACACATTCTAAATGAAGTTTTGTAGAGGGCTGAAATGCTATATGGCTGATTCTAGACATGGCTGAAATTCTTTATTGCTGAAATTCTATAAGTCTTATTCTAGAGAAGGCTGAAATTCTATATAGCCAATAGACAGGGCTGAATTCTATATTCCAGATAGGGCTGAAATGTTTATGGTGGTTTCAAAACAGGGCTGAAATTTAAAAATGCCAAACTATACACAGGGCTGAAATTCTATATGACACTCTAGACAGTGATGAAATTCTACATGAATAATTGTAAACAGGGCTGACATTCTACATGACGGATTCTGGACAGGGATGAAATTCTATAGGACTGAAAGTCTGCCAATCCGTGGCTATGAAAAATAAAACCACATTCTTATTATTTGTGTTTTCCATAAGCCATATTGTGATGTAACTGTAACATTTGCTAATTGTTACACACAGAGTTCTAATGGCTGATGGCAAGTTTCAATAAAATTACTGTAAATCAGTTAAGCAACTGAAATTTTGGTAACATCCCCCTTACACCACCCACACGCACAAAGAGTAACATCCTGTACACAGTGTCCCACCGAGGCCTTACTTTATAGACCATTCTTCTTAATCGAAGTAACGTTACTCATCAATAATGATTTCCCCATGCTGCATTCCCTGCGATACGATTAATATAATGTTTCTCCCATGCTACATTGTGTCAATGCATGTTTTTCCCTTTAGATTGTAACTTCACAAGTGGGTCCTTACATAGTACTTTGTTTAAAAGAGTTACAAATAGTACGCCAAAGTCCATGGGCAGGCGGACGCTCTAGAATAGGAGGAGAATGAAACAATGTTTCTATTTACAGTGGGTTCCCTATCTGTGTCTGGATTGTGATATCATTTGCAAATTCTTTAATGTCAATTTAACAGATAACAGCACCATTTGAAAAGAATGGTACAGTTGATTTTCAAGGTTATATTCAGCGGTGTCAATTACACAGACAGTTTTTAAGATCCTGGGCACTGGAACTCTCTGCTAATCAAACCAGATGTCCATATTAGATCAGGGTGGTTCAGCAATGTACCCAGAGCCTTGGGCGTCACGGAGTTACAGCGAATGATACACAGTTGTACTCTATGTTGCAAAAGCGCACAAAGTTATGTCCGAGAGCTTATGAATGTAGTACCATTGCAGTTTTGCTGTAATAACGCGTAAAGTTTTAAATTCTCAAGTGATTGGGTAATATTATTTTGTTATTTATATAGCGCCAGCAGGTTTAATATCACAACCCCCACATGCTCACCCACTCCAAAAAATTACCAAACAAAAAACACTGTACAGTTTCTGAAAGGTCAGCCTTTGAAGACTGTTTTTAAACACTCAACATTAAAACCAAAAATAGTTGCACGAAACTGTATATGGAATGGTGGTAGGCCCCGTACCTGCATTAATCGAAGCAATGCAGGTGATAATTTGAGTTGCAAAATTACTTAATGGCTACATCTATCACTCAAAACCCCTTTCAACTTTTCTGTCAGGTAATAGAACAGAGCAGCCTACTGCTATAACAGTAATATGGATTTCTAATTAGGAAGGTTCCTAATTCTATTAAATAGGGTCAGTTGCCAGACAGACCATCAGTAATGATGACATCAGCCAAAAGCAGTGCCCTGCCCTTCAGCTTTAGGCATACTTGATCAAAATGCAAGTTCTCTGAAATTACAGCTCCAGTTTTCCTGATTTTCTGCTGACTTCAATGTTTGAGATCCTGGTTTGATTATTGCTGCAGAAATCAACAGCGAGTCTAATAAATTAGAACATTAAATTTAGAACAGATAAAAGTTAGTTTGTAGATTTATTATATGCAGACTTAGCCCAAACACAGTGAGTTATTCCTCAGAAGGAAGATATTGTGGGGAAAAAAAGGGCACAATAATTTGTTCCTGATGACACACATGACTCGAGTATATTTCTCTTTAAAGGGATACTCAAGGCCCCTAAAGAATGTTAGCTTGCTATAAAGCTTTATGTGTAACGAGTGTGTCCTTTTTTTTCATTTTGCAAAACGTACAGATTTAAATAGACATTTAAACTTTTAGAAATTAATCTGGTTACTTCCACCTGGCTTTCATGTAGACAACTGGTCCTTTTACTTCCTGGTTTGGTTAGATCAGTGGAGTTAGACTCAAGAGGCAGCAATTGACCAGAGCACCTGCCTCATTGGCAAAAAAGGAATTAGACCGTGCACTCATCCATACAAGTGCAACAGGTGCGAGAGGGATCCCAAACAACCCAAAAATGTTATTATAAAAACAATACACACTCAAAAGAAGAAAATACAGAATACAGAAGCAATTATAAATTTTACCAAGTATTTATCTGAAATATGTTCTGGATGCATGTATACTCTCAGGGTAAAAGAAAACCCGGTTACCCAGGACAAACTTGAAACCTAGGACATATTTGAAAACGAGAGAAATCTCAATGTATCCATCCTGGTAAAATAATTTATAAATAAATAATGGACGATGGTACATAGCAATAAAATGGGCAAAAAAAGCATGTTCTCTCCCTTCAAAGGAGAAAGTCAATCAGGACAGCGTTATTGAACATGCATATATGTCATGCATTCAGGAAAAACCCACAACGTTTCAATCTCAACCGAGATATTTTTCAAGCTTGAAAGAGATCTCAGTTGAGATCGAAGCGTTACATGTTTTTCCTAAGTTTCCAATAAAACTGCTGCATAAGTGATCCTGAGTGCCTGGATTACACATGCGTGGGATAGAGATAACTATAACTATAAGATAAGGCCAGGGACTAATGAAAGTATTTAGAAAATTGGGCAGACTAGATGGGCCGAATGGCTCTTATCTGCCGTCACATTCTACGTTTCTATGTTTCTACATGTATTGTTTTAGCATTGGAGTGGGGTTAACCAGTCCCAGATCTGAATGCACCAGGACCAGATAAGAGTGCGGATTCCTCCTTTTGTTTCTTTATACGTCACACATTAGCATCTCAGCAACCTTATATACTAAAAAGTACAAAGGAACATGCACGTGTGTAATGATATCACTCGGCCAGTCCAAGAATAACTTTATGTGTCTCAATGTGGACACACAGGCACTGATACACAGCACGCATGCCGATATACAATATTTCACACAATCTGCCACGATCAGTGTACCCCCTGCCAGAAGCCAAAAAATGAACATATACATAATGAAGAAAAAAAAATAAAGAATTAAAAAAAAAATTTGAAGAAAAATGTAAAAAGAAATATAATAAATTTAAAAATAAATAAATAAATCGCAAAAAAAAAGGAGGGGAAGGGAACACTATTACTCTGGACAATGATTATAGAAAGTGCTTAACCCTCATATAAACCTTTCCATAAGAGACTATTGAGCAGAAAGATCCATTTGGTCTACCACTGTCTTACTCATCTTTCTTTGTGAACCCCCCCCCCCCCCCCATCTCCTGTACTGGGCGGGTTGGCTTACATTGTGGCCTAATAGCATAGACATAGAACACATAGACGCCACATGTCTATGGCATTGTGTGCTGAGCGGCGAGGAATGCGGCCGCCATCTTGGACCGGTCGCCGCTCTACTGAAGCTATTGAAGAACCCTTAGAAAGTCCTTCTCACAAAAGGTATGTGAAGGACTTGGGGCACTTAATACCCCATACCCCTACCCCTTAGTAATACCCCTACCCCATTAGTCCAAGATGGCGGCCGCATTCCTCGCCGCTCAGCACACAATGCGGCGTCTATGTGTTCTATGTCTATGGCCTAATAGTCTAAAGTGTTTTGCCACTGGGGATTTATCAATGCCCTTTTCAAGAGCGAGTCTTTCTGATTCTCTTCTTGACAGTGTGAATAGTATCACCTACATACAGCAGGCCACACAGGCATTTGATCAAATAAACAACATGGGTAGACCACAAATGAAAAAAAATGCATAATGAATTGCATGCATGTAGTAATTGGGGGTTATACCTACTGAACAGTTGTTTTTATTTGGTTTGTATTTCGGCAGTGGAGTGTCCCTTTAGCCCTCACAGTGCCGCATGCACTACATAAGTACTGAGTGACTATGCCGGGTCTCTTGCATGCCAATGGGTACCAGGATATGATGTTTAGATGAACATGGACATGCTACAAGTGTGCTTGTTTTGTGTGTTTTTTTTTTACTTGTCTCACCCTTACATGGGTATTTCTATCTAGACAAAGCATTAATCAAACATAGTGTGATTCACTGTTTTAAAACATAAAAATAAATTAATCACAATACTTAAAATTACATTATAATCACCAAAACAACTTTAGCTTAATTGTCATTTTGGTGCATAGCTCATGCCCCTGCAGTCTCACTGCTGGATTCTCTGCCATTTAGGAGTTAAATCACTTTGTTTATGCAGCCTTGTTACACCTCCCCTGCAGGTGAGTTACACCAACCTTCTTAAATTCTTCCTGTAAAGAGTCATCTAATGTTTAAACTTATTTATTGCAAATTCTGTGTAATTTAGAATTTCTAATCTTCTGCTCTGTTAATGGCTTGCTAGACACCACAGAAGACTCCTCTAGGTAATTAAAGTTCAATTTACAGCGCAGGAGATAAAAACTTTTAAAGTTTCAATGTAATTGAAAATGAAACCATTCTTTTCATGCAGGCTGTGTCAGTCACAGCCACAGGGCTGCATAAACAGAAACAAAAGTGATTTAACTCCTAAATGGCAGAGAATTGAGCAGTGAGACTGCAGGGGCATGATCTACACACCAAAACTGCTTTATCAAGCTAAAATTGTTTCAGTTCCTATAGTGACCCTTTAAAATTAAGCTGCAGTGGTTCTGGTGTCTATAGTGTCCCTTTAAAATTTAAAGGGACACTATAGACACCAGAACCACTGCAGCTTAATTCTTTTTTCTGGGGCAAAGTAACGGTCCTTGTAGGAGCAGCAGTGTAAACACTGCTTTTTCTGATTGGTGCAACTCTGCAATATGCAGCGCTCTCGCATTAGCATCATCAGTATTGATGAATTCAGCCAGCAGAGGAGTTGCGGCTGTGCCAAGACTGGAGCCCTATAGGTAATAAGGTTAGTAAAATGCTTTAACTATATCTACATTCTAAATGATCTGTTTGCTTATTGTACCTAATGTGCATTCAGTGTCTATGCAATCATGCAACATTAAAAAACAAAGACATTTTAAGGATTAATAGGAAACCTGGTGAGAAGTATTCCAGCTCAGTTACTTTGACTTAAAAATTGCACTTTGCATGTCAAATCTCTACAACTTCTTGTTTCACACATAGGCCCTGTGGGAAAGTGTCCATTGAGGGTGGAGACAGTTTGAAAGAACAGGTCATTATAGAAGAAGCAATCTCGTTCTGCAACCTCTGGATGACTGTGACCAATAAAACAGCATGTGGCCTATGAACGGGGAGAGTGAGTGTCTGTGCGAGAGAAAGGAAGAATACGACACTGTGATTGTTTGGAGAGTAACAATGGTGAATAGCTGGGCATTCTATCTCCAAGGCAGGAACATAGGATCCGATGATCTTAAAAACCCACAATGCACTGCTGCACAATTACAGTAACAATATGAATAATGGAGCTTGGGTTTTGGAGAATGTCAGTAATGACATTATGAATACCCAACACTGGATGACAGCGTTATGAATAAGGAGCTCTCCCATAATGATAAACATGTTCTCTCCTTCGTGCCATGGGAAAAAGAAAAAAAAAGAAAAAACCATCACCAATGTAACTGTAAAGCAATATATCCTTAAAATATTGTTTTTCAAACAGGAAAAGCATCTATTACAAATGTATCTCGTATAAATCTATAAATCGCGGTAAAAGGCTGTAATTCAACCTCCTTTAGGTAGTTATAAGGGATGATTTTATGTGTATTTGGCTTCTATAATACATGCCCCCCCCCCTCCCCCCCAAAAAAATGACAGGGCCCAAGGTTACCCAACAGAACATTGCCCAGAGCAAACACTGCCTCCTTCCCATAGTGCACCCTGCTGCCATCACTTATTCACTTCAACTTTCAATGGTTTTACTGTTGTGAGTATGTTGGGGATTTAAAAAAAAATGTATTTGTATTTGGTTAGTGGAGTGTCGGAGGCACTCTGATTGAATGGAATTACATAACCTGTAATGGATTTATTAGAACTATGAATATCAGAAGTTATGGAAATAGGAGGGTAGTATTTGTTCACATAAAATTCCAAACGCTTTTAAAATAAATGACGTCTGTGCAGATAACTGTCCAATGACGTGGCCAAAATAGCGTATTTTATACGTCAAGGATTAAAATGCTAATGATATAATTGCACTACAACCATAACAACACTGTGTCATAACATTTATGTTCTTAGTGCAAAAGCTAGGGTTAATGGGCTTACTACAAATTGTATAATTGTTTACGGAAATAGCTACATTAGATCGGGGTACTCCTGCGAGCCATATCCTGTAGTTTTGTTCTCCAGCTCAGAGTGATAGGAGTCATAGAACAAAGCGTCTCCAGTGTTAAGTAAGGGGACGGGGGCTGCAGAGGCAAGTATAAGGTACATTTACCTTCTTTAAATGTCTGGGCAATCTGTGCACCCATCACTGAGAGGCCCTGCGCAATCATGGGTCACTCACAGGGAATCATGGGGCATTTTGGAATTTGCCTCATATTCCAGAGCAGTCTTATTTTATGCAATTTTATTTTTTCTTATTTTATTTTTTTAAAGGGGGTTAGGGATTGAGGGGATTATTACTTATTTATTTTTAAATAAAAAAAATATGCCTTTCTTTCCAACATGACAGTTCATCTTACCCTTTAACCCCTTAAGGACACGTGAAATGTGTGACATGTCACGATTCCCTTTTATTCCAGGAGTTTGGTCCTTAAGGGGTTAAACATGGCAGTACGGAAACACAGTAACTCTTATTAGGTGGTTGCTTAACAAAAACAACATTTGCAATAAGTTTATAGGAATGATTGTGCTATTTTGTTGACTGGTGAGATTCTTTAAACAATTCCTTACAAAGAAATTGGCACATATGAGCTGGAAACCCTTTCTGGGGTGATCTGATTAAAGCAACAATGAATGCTTTGTAAACGTGCACCAATGACCACCACCACAGCATGACAGCTCTGGGAATGCTGACATGTTCCTTAGCCCCTTGGAATGTCAGTGAAACAATCTCATGGCAATCCAGAATACTTGTGAGAGCTTCCACGCAACAGAAACAGAGAGACGCACAGACATCTGACAGCCACTCAAGGATGGATAAACGTAGATAATTCTTTTCAGCATGATACATCAATATTTTTCCTTATTAAAACAAGCTGTCTCACATCAAAGCGAATGGATTACCATCATAAAATGGGAAGCAGTGCATCAGATTTTTGTGTTTTAACATGACACACTAACGTGATGTCACCACCTCGTTAAATAATGCCTCATTTAAAGACATTTCTATTTGTAAGATCATCTGATTTACAGAATTCATGGTGATATTCTGCATGCGCACTGCATGGAGCCATAATCAGATTCAGGCACGGTAAAGGCCTCTAATGACATACACAAGGATCAAGGTTAGTTTCTACCAGGATTGATCAATAGACTGAAAAAAAGCCCAAAAACATCAAGATGTAAAAAAAAAAAAAGAAAGAAAAAGAATGCTGTGATCAGATGCTTGCTATCTGAATTGTGTAGTAGGCTGCATTAACAAGCTACTAATTTTATTAACACAATAAAGAAAAATATTATAGGAAACAAAATTATTTTACGTATTGTTTAAAGCTCCTTATTAATACAGTAAAGAAAATAGATGGTCACTTACAAGGGGATATATATATGTGTGTGTGTTGTGTTATATATTAATTTGGACAGAGGATCCTGTTAGATTGTGGGTTTTCAGTGCTATGTTAGGAATTTTTAATTATACCCTTCCCCCTCCCCTTTTCTAAATAGGTAGGTGTAATACCTAAAAAAGCAATCTCTAAAACACAAAGAGTGCCTTAAAAGTTAAAGGGACCCTTACAAAAAGAAAACTTACAATGTAAGCAACATTTGCGATTTATTGATTTAATCTTCTGGATTTGCATTGATTCACAACCGCTCTGCTACATCTCTGCAAATTAAAATTGATCATCAAACCAGTTTTGCTGTATTGGGCAGCCCAGTGCCTGGGGAAGTGATAGCCAACACTGGCTTTTGTGGACTAGTTTCCCATGGTTACCAGTCTCTGATCTAGGGTTTGTGAACGCATTTGGCCTGATTCAGGTTATCCTAAGGCTTATTTACAAATTGGGTGCAGCTCTCTGATAAACTGTAACAATGCCACCTTTCCTGATCAGCAACAATACATTACTGCACACCTACTCAGCAATGTAGAACATGCCTCTCTATCCATTGAACTAGTCATCACATGATTTTTGCATTCTACTGCAATACATTAATTGATCCCTGAAATAGACAGACATGCTTGAGAAAACTGCACAAAGCACCATATTTCAGTGAATAACTGAGTGGTGTTTGGCCATCAGACCCAGCTCTGTGACAGTAGATTTTCCTATATAAAACCCTGCATTAATGGCCTGCACCAGCTATAAACTAAACAAATAGATCTCAAACTATTTCAGATATATGTATACAAATATTAGCCTAATTCTTTGTGTACTATACATAAGCAAACAGAGTATGCAGGCATTTATGAATGAATACTTGGTACTAGAGCAGACCCCCCCACCCCCCTTCCATAATGCAGCTCTAATTGAGCAGTAGATGTACAAAAGCACTTTATGGCCATCCCTGGCTGAGTGTACATGGCTCTTTAAAACATATTAAATATAACATTGGTACAAGTCATGCCATCAATCCATACATTACATCATGATGGGAGTGAGGCTAAAAAGCTATTAATAATGCAATCACTGAGAATATTAATTATAATAAATGTATTTATGCTTTGTGCAGGATCATGGGGGTTATAGAGACAGGGGGGTGCACTTACCTGGGGTTCAATCAGCCAGCTGCCCCCATCATTGGCAGCCCCCTCCCTGTAGGTGAAGGCAGAGTATAGGGGGATCCTGTCCTTGGTGCTATACAATGTAGCAAATTGGGGGTCCCCATTGTGTTTCTGGCAGATCTTGGTGTAGGAAGGGTCAGTGAAGCCCTGGGGTGGGCTGCCTTGGTAGAAGAAGTCATTGCACTCTGCAAAGCCCTCCTGGCTGTCTGGCACCAGCTTGGCATCCAGGGATGCCAGGCACAAGAGGAGCAGGGCTGCTGCCTTCATGCTGCTGAGGCTCCCACGCTCACTCACCACCTGCCAGGGAGAAGGAGGCAGCAGCTACTGGGCGAGGACAGGAATTTGGGAGGGTTTGTTGTGAGCTATGGGCCGCTCCCCTCCCTGAGACAGACAGAGGATGAGAGGAGGAGGGGGAGAAAGAGAGAGAGAGAGAGATAGCAGCTTGCTGAGTGCTGCAGTATGAGGCTGACTGCAGGGACACCGCAGAGAGTTCTGGGAAATAGCCCCCCTCTGACCCCCCCAGCAGGCTCATACATAGAAATGGGAGCAGGCCTTCCTGACTCTGCTCTTTGGTTTCACATTCTCTGTGCAAAAAACAACAACAACAACAATATGCACCTTATTTGGCTCTATGTACTGAAATGTATTCCCCCCACTCAGGAGGAGGAGGAAAGGGCATGTGAGCTCATACAATTTAATTTAGCTCCCTACAAATAAAAACCATATTTCAGGGCTGGCATGGCAATATAATAATAATAATAATAATAATTTAAGGGGAGTAGTGTATAAGTAATAATGCCTGTATTATCTGGCATGAATGTGGAATATAAATAAATATACATACACAATGTTCCAGGTATGGACTGCAAAGATAATGCAAAAGATAACTGCTAAAATAATCTGTACAGAGCAATTGCGGGCACTTACGTTCTCTATACAGAGGCTACAAGGGGAGGGTAGAGGGACGAGGGGTTGGACGGGAGTTTTGATTACGAATATACTGTTTCGTGACTATAGTCTTAAAGCATCTTTAATAATTTCAGGGCTCCCCAATCCATACACCTGCAAAACAATCAACCTAAAAAAACATAAAGTAGTCATCTTCTCCCCGCGGCGTCCTCCTCAAGAGCCGTCAGGATTATTATTTTATTATTTATATAGCGCCAGCAAATTCTGTTGCGCTGTACAGTGACAGTCCAATGCAAGCTCCTCATAGAGGAGCATTGGGGACAGTCGGCACATGCGCAGCACTTGCTACAATAGGCCCATGAATCTGCCGTAGAGGATAATTGCATGCACGGTATGCTATGTTATGAGAAGTAACTATCCTCGTTCCCCTTCCTATAGGGCTTGGAGAAGTGGCTTGAAGCCGTTCTTTCAATCCTTCTAATTATTAAAGTCATTTGGGGCCTCTAAGAAGGCACTATAACAACTTTTAGCTGATGTAGGCACTAAAACACTTTAGTTTCAGCTGTTATAGTGAGTACAGTGTTTCTTAAACCGAGTTACACACAGAAGGAAGTAAAGGTTTTTATTGCATCTTTTGCTGTGCAATTGTCAAGTCTTTAATTTATACTAAAGTCTGAATGGGGCAAAACCATTCGGTTGTGTACATGACCATTCTAACTGCAAAATCTGGACAATGTTCTTGGAATGAGCCAGAATTGTGTCCAGATTTTAGGCTGTGTGAATGCTGCTGGACAGCTAAAATCCATACCCGGGTATTAATTGTCCAAACTATTTGCCCATTGCCCACCACATCACTTAACTCTTGTGCCACTGAGGGTTTTGCCTGTTTGCCCACTTACAGCTAAATAGCACTGATAATTATAGTTTACTTGTAAAAAGTAAGTGACTGATAATTTCATTTGCAAATGTGCATTCTACTGGATGCATTTTGTTCCAATTGTGTTTAAAATCAATGTTTTCTAAGTGTCCAAATTGTATTCTCTATGTAGAATTTGGAATGCAAAAAGTACTTATTTAAAAGTTGACACCTAAAAGCACCCTGCAAATGTTGCAGGTCAACTTAAGATAACCAAATTAGACTGGAACTAGCTTTAGTAAAAATAACAATCGCCAATCCAGTTGGAATTGAGTCATTTTCACCAAATTTTCACAATTACAGCTTCAAAGAGCCACTATCATTATACTAGTATTTCAATATAACCATAATTACAGCACCCTACCAACATTGGGAAGGGGTTAGGGCTGGCTAAAGGACGGGTGCTAGTGTTGTGGACCAAACCAAGTGTTTGATTATTTGAATATCTGCCCCTGTCCAAATTGTTTAAAATGGATGCGTGCACGCTCTGAAGTAAATCACACCAGACACAAGTTTGCCGGGTAATGAAAAACTTTGGAATGTTTACTTAGGGGGGCAGGGAACACCTTATAAAGACAAGTATACATCAAATGCAAAAATGTAGATAACAGAAAGAATACATCTTTAATTGGTTAGGTGTTAAGTGTTTTATCTAATGCACATCCTACAAGGCGTGATGTCACCATCTTCCTGGGATTTTACTCCGGATACAGGCACCATCTTGTTACACGAGGTAGTTAGTTGATGGGAGGGGTTGCTCTAGTAGCCATTTTGAGTAAATATTGAATACAGGTATGCAAAGTAAATAGACATTTTTGTAATGCCATTTTACGTCCATAACACTAGTGATGCTATTTACATCACTGGTGACACTTTGGTGGGCTTCTTACCTGAAAGAGTGTTGGTTTCCACCCAAGTAGGTGTGTGTCAGACTGACATGCTTGATCACCAGGCTGACAATCATGCTGTTGAAATGCTCTCATATCAGCTGATTGGCCAAAGTGTAGTTTGCAAGCTGCGCTTTTTGAGGACTTTGTCTTCGGTGTCCACAGGATCATGACCCCAGGTAACAAAAAGGATGGCAGAACATGAGCCCAAATCAGGACTGTTTCACATAGTCCAGGATTGTTTGGAGATATATACTTTAAGGACTTTTAATATAACTTTAAGAAACTCTTACAAAAAACTAATCAGCTAAGGACTAAAGCCATTGTTGACACTGACGTAGAACGTAACAAACAATGGCTGAGTTATTTTATTAAAGGGAAACTATATCACCCAGATCACCTCATCTCAAATAAGTGGTCTGGGTGCTGTGCCCCAGTCCTTTTAACCTTAGAATGTATCTGCAGTGTTAAGAAACTGCAACGTGTACATTACTGGGTTAAGAGCACACCTAGTGGCTGTCGGTATAACTAGTGCTACATAAACAAAGTGATTTAACTGCTAATGGCAGATGATTGAGACTGGAGGGGTATGTTCTATATACCCAAAATACTTAATTAACCCCTTAGTGACCAGACCGGTTTTCAATTTTCTTACCGTTAAGGACCAGGGCTGTTTTTACATTTCTGCTGTGTTTGTGTTTAGCTGTAATTTTCCTCTTACTCATTTACTGTACCCACACATATTATATA
The DNA here is from genome assembly GCF_036172605.1 of Pelobates fuscus. NCBI lineage: Eukaryota > Metazoa > Chordata > Amphibia > Anura > Pelobatidae > Pelobates > Pelobates fuscus. Next base: position 455,560,646 of record NC_086317.1, read on the forward strand.
CCGTTTCTCTCGCCATTAAATGGTCTTTCTAAAGATACCATTATTTCCATCATATCATATAACTTCCTGTGAAAAAAATATAAAATATAATGAAAATTGTTTAAAAAACACACTTTATCTAACTTTGACCCCCAAAATCTGTTATTCATCTACAACCGCCAAAAAACACGCATGCTAAATAGTTTCTAAATTTAGTCCTGAGTTTAGAAATATCCAATGGTTAACATTTTTTTTTTTTTTTTAAAGTTATAGGGTTATATGTACAAGTAGGACATTGCTGTTTTGTGGTGGAATCTCGGTAAAAATAAATTTAGTAGGCCGAGATTACCACGTGGCATGTGTACGTGCATATGCTGACGTATCGATCAGTTGGTTGCACGAGGCAAGATACGATCAGTAGTGTACGGAGCATGTGCAAGAATACAGGATGTAGTATTCCCCTCCTCCATTGTGCTGGACAAGCCATGCGGTCAAGCAGGAAGTTAATTCTTATTTGTATTGATTGGTCAAGAGAATGTGCGGGTGGAGCTTAATATGGGAGGAGTTATGTGCCTATATAAGGAGCCTGCACTATTGTCCGGGGCTCAGAACTTGTTGTATTTTGGTGACGTTAGTCCCTCTGAGTCCCGATCGGTGATCCAATAAAGAATCTCTTCCTTCCTGAAGAAACCTGTGTCCATCTCTCTGTGCTTCGCTTCCGTCAGTTTCTCCGGTATCATTTGGTGCATTGGCCGGGAAGCTCATCGTTCAACGGTAGCTGAGAGGCAGAGGCGTGAGACGGTCTATCTTTGCCCACGTTCTCTACGGCTGCACCCCTGAACTTCTGCGTGGACCTCCCTTCGTCTCGGCGCCACTGGTCTGTTGTCCAGGAGATCATCGGCCTCTACGTAAGAAGTGCTGGGGTGTCCCCGTCGATGAGTGTGAACTCAGGTTCAGGAACGAGGAGGTAAGACAACTGCTGTTTTAGACGGCAGACCCACTAGGGGTATACCGATTGTGCGGTAGGCCCATCAGGGGTTTGAATTGTGTATGGAATCTGCCCCCTCTGTCGGAGGGAAGGAGCGAAGGCGCACCGCTCGATCGAACGCTCTTTAGTCAGACCGTTTGATTTTGTTAGTCAGGCGGGGCTCTGGTGTAAATAGCCCTAGCCGGACACCGGTGTCTTGTCTAGACTAGCGTTCTAGGGTGTATATTTTGTTCGCTAGGTCGGAGGGACCGGGAGACTAAGCGGCGTCTGTGTAAATTCGGTTCGCTAGCTCTCAACCTATCTTGGCTAAGTGGGAAGGCGTGTAAATTTGGAACCCACTAGATTTTTGATAGTAATCGACTAAGAGGCGTCTGTGTAAATTCGGTCCTCTAGCTCGCTATATGTGGTGCTTGGGCAGTGTGGCTAACCAAAACGTATGTAGATTGTTTTTGGTAGTCCATTCAAGGTACTGGCCAATAGTTTAGTTGGGAATTGTAAATGTGTTAAAGATTGTTAGTAAAGTGTATATCTTGTTAGATAGCGCAAGCTCAGCCGTCTAGCGAGAGTGTTAATAGTGTGTTGCTGTATCATAGTGCACGGTACCATAACCCTGTATATTTACTGACACTGTATATAAGTACTAATCATTGTCGTCTATTGCATGTTTTAACACCATAACCACTAATGATTGTATTGTGACCTTAAATTGTGCTTTGACCTATGCTAACCGTACTGTAACCGCTATTTGTAAAAGACGATGTTACTGGGGTGTGTTATAGACGGGTAATTCGTATATAGAGAATTATAGCGTGGGTGACTGTATAGTTTCGCCAAAGGGCATAATATTGATTATCTAGTGACTGGTGCAACAGCTGTGTGTGTACGGGAATTCCCTGAGTGTTTATTGTGTTATTGTGTACGCTTCACTTGGTAACTGTACCACGTGGTGCTGTTGCCAGAGGAAACGGGTGTGACTGTTGAATAGTACGCGTGCATAGTATTCGTTGTCAACGACGTTCCATTGATAAGTATGGGCGCGTCGCAGTCAACGATTCCGGATCCCTTAGGTTGTATGGTGAAGAATTTTAAAAAGGGATTCAAAACTTGTGATTTTGGGGTTAAAATGTCTCCTGTACGTTTGGTCACTTTGTGTACTAGGGAGTGGCCTACTTTGGTTGCGGCATGGCCGCCACGTGGCAGTTTGGATCCAACTCTGGTACAGCGCTTACACGTGGCTGTATCGGGTAGGCCTGAACTTTACGGGCAGTTTCCTTATATTGATTGTTGGAGACAGGCCGTAAATGACTCGCCAAAATGGATTCAGACATGCCACGAGGAGCAGTGTCGCCTCATGGTGGCTAGGACTTGTTTGTCCACTAGGACTGGTGTTAGGCCCATTTTGGACACGCCCCCTGAGTCCGAGATCCCTTTGCCGCCCCCTTACTTTCCGTTAAGAGGAAGTGACGCAAATGCAGGAAGTCCTACAACCCTTCCCTCATTGCCCTCATCCACTTCCGCTTCCTCCTCCAGTACAGAATCCACCCCCTCTCGTACTAAATCTCCCCTTCCGGAACCAGAGCCAACCCCCATTAGATCTGAATATCCTGATTTGGCGCCACTTCAGACTTCTGGTCAAGCTTCTTCTAGCTCGGCTCGAAGTGTTTTATTTACTACCTTTTCCCAAAACCAAGCTCCCACATCCTCATGTTTTATTACCCCCCGACCGGAACCTCTAACTGACGCCCCTCCACGTAGCCCCATACTAACCCGACAACTGACTGGTACCCAACAATTAAAACATTATCAGATGCCTCTTCGTCTGAATCCCGGGTCAGCCTATATCGATGCCGCAGGTCAAATGGCACATGCTGACCCAGTCTTCGTATATGTCCCATTCACGACAACCGATCTCTTGAATTGGAAGACCCACAATTCCTCGTATACTGAGAAACCACAAGCTATGACCGATCTGTTCACCTCAATAGTACAGACACATAACCCGACATGGGCTGATTGCCAGCAGTTATTAATGACTTTGTTTAACAATGAGGAAAGGACAAGAATTAATCAAGCGGCCATTAAAGCGCTAGAGGATAAAGCCCGTACTTTGAATCAAGCCAATCCATCAGCATGGGCCGCAACACATTATCCCAACACCGATCCCGATTGGAATGTAAATGGTGCTGATATGGTTCAACTCAGAGCCTATAGAGACGCTATAATTGCTGGCATGAAAGCCGGAGGAAAGAAAGCCATTAATATGTCGAAGACAGTTGAGGTGATTCAGAAAAGTGATGAAGCGCCCAGTGTCTTTTATGACCGATTATTGGAGGCATACCGCTTGTATACCCCCTTTAATCCGGAAGACGCAGATAATTCCCGAATGGTGAACTCCGCCTTTGTCAGCCAAGCTTACGGAGATATTAAGCGCAAGCTACAGAAGTTAGAAGGGTTTGCAGGTATGTCTATTACCCAACTAATGGAGGTAGCGAATAAGGTGTATATGAACAGGGAAACAGAAAGTAAGAAAGAGGAAGAGCGCAAGATGCGTAGAAAGGCAGATATGTTAGCGGTAGCGATCGCAGGCGTAGATAGACGGGGCCCAGATAGAGGCGATAGTAAGTGGAATGAGGAACCTCTAAGTAGAAATCAGTGCGCATACTGTAGGGAAGAAGGGCATTGGAGAAATGAGTGTCCTCGAAGAGAACAGTGTGAGAGAGACAGACCTAGGACAGGTTATGGAAACTTTAGAGGCAGAGCGAGAGGTAGAGGAGGCCCCGGAGGGAGTAATGGTAATAGAGGGAGCAATGGGAACAGAGGAAGTGTTAGGGAAGATAGGTATTTCCCAGCAGCGCAAAGGTCCCGCGATAGAGAAGGCAGGGACTTTGTAGGATTGGCTGACACGGTCATGGAGGACTATTGATACCGACCGGGCTCCATCCCCCTTGGTCGAGCGGAGCCTATGGTCGATGTATCAATAGGGGGAAAAAGGAGTGCGTTCATGATCGACACTGGTGCTGAACATTCAGTGGTGACTAATCTAGTTGCTCCTCCATCTGGAAGGACTATTACTGTAATAGGAGCAACTGGAAGAAGTGCTGAAAAACCGGTTCTTAAAAGTCGACTCTGTACATTGGGAGGCCACGTAGTAAAACATCAATTCCTTTATATGCCTGAATGTCCAGTCCAATTGCTGGGACGTGATATGCTATCTAAGTTACAAGCGCAGATTACGTTCCTACCAAATGGAACAACATCCTTAAAGTTTAATGGACCTTCAGGTATTATGACATTATCTGTACCAAAGGAAGAAGAGTGGCGACTTTATACAGCGTTGACTAGCCAAAACCCTTGGAGTGATGAGTCCTTATTCAACATACCAGGAGTTTGGGCAGAGAACAACCCACCAGGACTGGCCCGCAATATTCCACCTATTAAAATTGAACTAAAACTTGGGGTTTATCCAGTAAGCCTAAGACAATATCACATCCCGCAGAAGGCTAAGAAGAACATCCAATCTTATCTGGATAAGTTCATACGGTATGGTATCCTAAAATTCTGTACTTCCCCCTGGAACACCCCATTGCTGCCTGTTCAAAAGCCCGGTACAGATGAGTATCGACCTGTGCAGGACTTGAGAGCAGTCAATGATGCGGTTGTTAGTATACATCCAGTTGTACCCAATCCATATAACCTGCTTGCTTTAATTCCGGGCGGGGCTACTTACTTTACAGTCTTAGACCTCAAAGATGCCTTCTTTTGCCTCCGAATTGCCGCAGAAAGTCAATGTATCTTCGCTTTCCAATGGGAGAACGCTGTAACGGGCTCAAAACGCCAAATGACCTGGACAAGACTGCCCCAAGGGTTTAAAAATTCACCTACCCTATTTGGTTCAGCTCTAAGTCAAGATCTACTGGATTTCGAGTCCATCCCAGGAGAGTGTGTATTGTTACAGTATGTAGATGACTTGTTGATAGCAGCAGTTACAAAGGAAATATGTCAGCAAGCAACGCACGATCTACTGCACATTCTCTGGAAGGCAGGATACAAGGTGTCTAGAAAGAAGGCTCAGTTGTGTTTGCCAACTGTCAAATATCTGGGATTCCATATCTCTGAAGGTCAAAGAATTATGGGGCCAGAGAGAAAAGAAGCTGTGTGCCAAATACCGATACCCAAGAATAGAAGACAAGTGCGAGAATTCTTGGGGGCAGCAGGCTTCTGTAGGATATGGATTCCCAGCTACGCGATACTGGCAAAACCTCTGTACGCAGCTATCAAAGGTACAGAGCACGACCCCTTCTTATGGACTCAAGAACAGCAAACGGCATTTGAAGATGTGAAGAAGGCTTTGATGAGTGCCCCAGCATTAGGTCTACCTGATCACACACGACCATTCTACCTGTATGTACATGAGCAAAGAAGAATGGCTGTGGGAGTATTGACACAGTACTTGGGATCATGGCAAAGACCTGTTGCCTATATGTCTAAGCAACTGGATGCAGTGGCCAGCGGACTTCCACCTTGTCTAAGAGCCGTAGCTGCAGCCGCCCTGCTAGTAGCTGAAGCCGATAAACTCACTCTGGGTCAAGAACTTTATGTACGAGTCCCACATGCAGTACAGACGTTGTTGGATTACAAAGGAAATCATTGGTTTAGTAACAGCCGTATGACCAAGTATCAAGCAATGTTGTGTGAAAACCCAAGAGTGCATTTAGAGACTGTAAACACCTTAAATCCAGCTACCCTTTTGCCACAACCTACTGAAAGTCAACATGATTGTTTGGAAGTAATGGATGAAGTATTTTCAAGTAGACCAGATCTTCGTGATTTTCCCATCCAGAACCCCGATGTTCAATATTATACCAACGGCGGTAGTTATGTGAAAGAAGGGATCCGCTATGCAGGATATGCAGTAACAACAATAGACAAGGTGATAGAAGCTCGGCCACTGGCGAAAGGAACATCAGCACAAAAGGCAGAATTGATAGCACTGACACGAGCGTTACAATTGGCAGGTTTAAGAGTGAACATCTACACGGACTCCAAGTATGCGTTTTTAACCACTCATGCCCACGGAGCTTTGTATAAAGAAAGAGGACTATTGAATTCAGAAGGCAAAGAAATCAAGTACGCAGCTGAAATCCTACAACTATTGGAAGCAGTGTGGGAGCCGAAAGAAGTCGGTATCATACATTGTCGAGCGCATCTGAGAGGAGATGGTGATGTAACCAAAGGAAATCGGATGGCAGACAGTACAGCTAAGCGTGCCGCTGAATCAGGAAGACAGGAATATGTGGGGCATATAGCTGCTCTTATACCAACTCCACTGTCTCAATGATTTTGGGGTTAAAATGTCTCCTGTACGTTTGGTCACTTTGTGTACTAGGGAGTGGCCTACTTTGGTTGCGGCATGGCCGCCACGTGGCAGTTTGGATCCAACTCTGGTACAGCGCTTACACGTGGCTGTATCGGGTAGGCCTGAACTTTACGGGCAGTTTCCTTATATTGATTGTTGGAGACAGGCCGTAAATGACTCGCCAAAATGGATTCAGACATGCCACGAGGAGCAGTGTCGCCTCATGGTGGCTAGGACTTGTTTGTCCACTAGGACTGGTGTTAGGCCCATTTTGGACACGCCCCCTGAGTCCGAGATCCCTTTGCCGCCCCCTTACTTTCCGTTAAGAGGAAGTGACGCAAATGCAGGAAGTCCTGCAACCCTTCCCTCATTGCCCTCATCCACTTCCGCTTCCTCCTCCAGTACAGAATCCACCCCCTCTCGTACTAAATCTCCCCTTCCGGAACCAGAGCCAACCCCCATTAGATCTGAATATCCTGATTTGGCGCCACTTCAGACTTCTGGTCAAGCTTCTTCTAGCTCGGCTCGAAGTGTTTTATTTACTACCTTTTCCCAAAACCAAGCTCCCACATCCTCATGTTTTATTACCCCCCGACCGGAACCTCTAACTGACGCCCCTCCACGTAGCCCCATACTAACCCGACAACTGACTGGTACCCAACAATTAAAACATTATCAGATGCCTCTTCGTCTGAATCCCGGGTCAGCCTATATCGATGCCGCAGGTCAAATGGCACATGCTGACCCAGTCTTCGTATATGTCCCATTCACGACAACCGATCTCTTGAATTGGAAGACCCACAATTCCTCGTATACTGAGAAACCACAAGCTATGACCGATCTGTTCACCTCAATAGTACAGACACATAACCCGACATGGGCTGATTGCCAGCAGTTATTAATGACTTTGTTTAACAATGAGGAAAGGACAAGAATTAATCAAGCGGCCATTAAAGCGCTAGAGGATAAAGCCCGTACTTTGAATCAAGCCAATCCATCAGCATGGGCCGCAACACATTATCCCAACACCGATCCCGATTGGAATGTAAATGGTGCTGATATGGTTCAACTCAGAGCCTATAGAGACGCTATAATTGCTGGCATGAAAGCCGGAGGAAAGAAAGCCATTAATATGTCGAAGACAGTTGAGGTGATTCAGAAAAGTGATGAAGCGCCCAGTGTCTTTTATGACCGATTATTGGAGGCATACCGCTTGTATACCCCCTTTAATCCGGAAGACGCAGATAATTCCCGAATGGTGAACTCCGCCTTTGTCAGCCAAGCTTACGGAGATATTAAGCGCAAGCTACAGAAGTTAGAAGGGTTTGCAGGTATGTCTATTACCCAACTAATGGAGGTAGCGAATAAGGTGTATATGAACAGGGAAACAGAAAGTAAGAAAGAGGAAGAGCGCAAGATGCGTAGAAAGGCAGATATGTTAGCGGTAGCGATCGCAGGCGTAGATAGACGGGGCCCAGATAGAGGCGATAGTAAGTGGAATGAGGAACCTCTAAGTAGAAATCAGTGCGCATACTGTAGGGAAGAAGGGCATTGGAGAAATGAGTGTCCTCGAAGAGAACAGTGTGAGAGAGACAGACCTAGGACAGGTTATGGAAACTTTAGAGGCAGAGCGAGAGGTAGAGGAGGCCCCGGAGGGAGTAATGGTAATAGAGGGAGCAATGGGAACAGAGGAAGTGTTAGGGAAGATAGGTATTTCCCAGCAGCGCAAAGGTCCCGCGATAGAGAAGGCAGGGACTTTGTAGGATTGGCTGACACGGTCATGGAGGACTATTGATACCGACCGGGCTCCATCCCCCTTGGTCGAGCGGAGCCTATGGTCGATGTATCAATAGGGGGAAAAAGGAGTGCGTTCATGATCGACACTGGTGCTGAACATTCAGTGGTGACTAATCTAGTTGCTCCTCCATCTGGAAGGACTATTACTGTAATAGGAGCAACTGGAAGAAGTGCTGAAAAACCGGTTCTTAAAAGTCGACTCTGTACATTGGGAGGCCACGTAGTAAAACATCAATTCCTTTATATGCCTGAATGTCCAGTCCAATTGCTGGGACGTGATATGCTATCTAAGTTACAAGCGCAGATTACGTTCCTACCAAATGGAACAACATCCTTAAAGTTTAATGGACCTTCAGGTATTATGACATTATCTGTACCAAAGGAAGAAGAGTGGCGACTTTATACAGCGTTGACTAGCCAAAACCCTTGGAGTGATGAGTCCTTATTCAACATACCAGGAGTTTGGGCAGAGAACAACCCACCAGGACTGGCCCGCAATATTCCACCTATTAAAATTGAACTAAAACTTGGGGTTTATCCAGTAAGCCTAAGACAATATCACATCCCGCAGAAGGCTAAGAAGAACATCCAATCTTATCTGGATAAGTTCATACGGTATGGTATCCTAAAATTCTGTACTTCCCCCTGGAACACCCCATTGCTGCCTGTTCAAAAGCCCGGTACAGATGAGTATCGACCTGTGCAGGACTTGAGAGCAGTCAATGATGCGGTTGTTAGTATACATCCAGTTGTACCCAATCCATATAACCTGCTTGCTTTAATTCCGGGCGGGGCTACTTACTTTACAGTCTTAGACCTCAAAGATGCCTTCTTTTGCCTCCGAATTGCCGCAGAAAGTCAATGTATCTTCGCTTTCCAATGGGAGAACGCTGTAACGGGCTCAAAACGCCAAATGACCTGGACAAGACTGCCCCAAGGGTTTAAAAATTCACCTACCCTATTTGGTTCAGCTCTAAGTCAAGATCTACTGGATTTCGAGTCCATCCCAGGAGAGTGTGTATTGTTACAGTATGTAGATGACTTGTTGATAGCAGCAGTTACAAAGGAAATATGTCAGCAAGCAACGCACGATCTACTGCACATTCTCTGGAAGGCAGGATACAAGGTGTCTAGAAAGAAGGCTCAGTTGTGTTTGCCAACTGTCAAATATCTGGGATTCCATATCTCTGAAGGTCAAAGAATTATGGGGCCAGAGAGAAAAGAAGCTGTGTGCCAAATACCGATACCCAAGAATAGAAGACAAGTGCGAGAATTCTTGGGGGCAGCAGGCTTCTGTAGGATATGGATTCCCAGCTACGCGATACTGGCAAAACCTCTGTACGCAGCTATCAAAGGTACAGAGCACGACCCCTTCTTATGGACTCAAGAACAGCAAACGGCATTTGAAGATGTGAAGAAGGCTTTGATGAGTGCCCCAGCATTAGGTCTACCTGATCACACACGACCATTCTACCTGTATGTACATGAGCAAAGAAGAATGGCTGTGGGAGTATTGACACAGTACTTGGGATCATGGCAAAGACCTGTTGCCTATATGTCTAAGCAACTGGATGCAGTGGCCAGCGGACTTCCACCTTGTCTAAGAGCCGTAGCTGCAGCCGCCCTGCTAGTAGCTGAAGCCGATAAACTCACTCTGGGTCAAGAACTTTATGTACGAGTCCCACATGCAGTACAGACGTTGTTGGATTACAAAGGAAATCATTGGTTTAGTAACAGCCGTATGACCAAGTATCAAGCAATGTTGTGTGAAAACCCAAGAGTGCATTTAGAGACTGTAAACACCTTAAATCCAGCTACCCTTTTGCCACAACCTACTGAAAGTCAACATGATTGTTTGGAAGTAATGGATGAAGTATTTTCAAGTAGACCAGATCTTCGTGATTTTCCCATCCAGAACCCCGATGTTCAATATTATACCAACGGCGGTAGTTATGTGAAAGAAGGGATCCGCTATGCAGGATATGCAGTAACAACAATAGACAAGGTGATAGAAGCTCGGCCACTGGCGAAAGGAACATCAGCACAAAAGGCAGAATTGATAGCACTGACACGAGCGTTACAATTGGCAGGTTTAAGAGTGAACATCTACACGGACTCCAAGTATGCGTTTTTAACCACTCATGCCCACGGAGCTTTGTATAAAGAAAGAGGACTATTGAATTCAGAAGGCAAAGAAATCAAGTACGCAGCTGAAATCCTACAACTATTGGAAGCAGTGTGGGAGCCGAAAGAAGTCGGTATCATACATTGTCGAGCGCATCTGAGAGGAGATGGTGATGTAACCAAAGGAAATCGGATGGCAGACAGTACAGCTAAGCGTGCCGCTGAATCAGGAAGACAGGAATATGTGGGGCATATAGCTGCTCTTATACCAACTCCACTGTCTCAATGGACTCCAGTTTATACAGCTCAAGAAGAGGAGTGGTTAAAGACTGAACCAGGAAAGTATTTGGAGAACAAGTGGTATCAGCTAGAAGATGGAAGAATAGTCATACCAGCATCACTAGCGGTAGAAATTGTCCAAAATTATCACAACGGGACACATTCTGGGAGAGACAGCACAGAAGAATCTCTCAGAAAACATTTCTACATACCAAGATTGTCCAACTTGACTCAGGCCATTGTACGAAGATGTGTAACGTGTGCTAAAAATAATGCAAGACAAGGACCAGTAAAGCCACCAGGAGTCCAGTTTATGGGGGGACTCCCCATGTCCGATTTACAAATTGACTTTACAGTGATGCCTAAATCGGGTGGACATCGTTACCTGCTGGTAATTGTGTGCACCTATTCAGGCTGGGTAGAAGCATGTCCTACTCGTACAGAGAAAGCAGGAGAAGTTGTGAGATTCCTGTTACGAGAAATAATACCCCGATATGGACTACCCTGTTCTATAGGATCGGACAATGGTCCAGCTTTTGTTCATCAGTGCCTACAACAACTGACTCATATGCTTGGTATAAAGTGGAGGCTTCATACAGCATATAGACCCCAGAGTTCTGGTAAGGTAGAGAGAATGAATAGAACTATTAAGAATCAGTTGGCTAAAATGTGTCAGGAAACCCAACTTAAATGGAACGTTCTCTTACCCATAGCTCTATTGCAAATCCGCAGTACCCCTACCAGAAGGATGGGCCTCTCTCCTTTTGAAATCATGTATGGGCGACCACCTCCCGTACTTGGTAACTTAAGGGGGGACTTGAGTCAGTTGGGAGAAGGAATTACCCGGCAGCAGGTTGTAGAGTTGGGTAAGACTATGGAGGAGGTACAGAAATGGGTACAAGATAGATTACCTGTGAATATTTATCCCCCAGTTCATAGTTACCATCCAGGAGATCAAGTGTGGATTAAAGAGTGGAATAATGTACCGTTAGGGCCCAAGTGGAGAGGTCCTTATGTTGTTCTTTTGTCTACCCCTACAGCGATAAAAGTAGCCGAAGTGACTCCGTGGATACATCACTCCAGGGTTAAACCAGCAGCAGTCGATTCTTGGCAAGTTACAGCAGATCCAGAGAATCCCTGCAAGATCCGGTTAAAACGCACGACTCAGTCGGAGTAACGAGGAACTTGTGTGGATTACAAAATTTTATTGTTTCAGGGATTTGGTGCGTGAGTGAGAGGGCCATAATAAAGCCTGTCCGCCCACCGACGTATAGTGTATAAGCCAGGGAAAGTCTCGAAGGGACTCCTGTGAAGACGAGCAGAACTCCATTCCCTGCAGCCCTTACATCCTGGAAGCTGAGGTGCCTTCGCACGGACGAAGACTGAGGATGACGGCGAAAGATGTGTTTTTGATAATGTTTATTTATGTGTATTTTTATATTCAGGAAGGTAGAGGTACCGACACTCCTAGCTGTGAGGTATGCATTAAGACTACAAGAACAGGTAACCATATTTCCCAAACCCTAATTTGGCATTCACAATACGAGTGTAAAGGAGATGTATCAAGATGTAGATACCTAAATATAGAATATAGTGTGTGCCATTTAGGAGTAGGAGAACCTAAGTGCTTCAGTCCAGAGTATCAACCCCGTACAATTTGGTTGACTCTCAGGAATGGAGATCCTCAGGGGACCCTAATTAATAAGACGGTGTTAGAATCCGTACATTCTTCGGGTGTTCTGCTATTTGATGCGTGTAAGGCGATATCAAGTGGTAGAAAGCCGTGGAATGTATGTGGGGATCTTAGATGGGAGAGGACGTATGGGTCTAACGATAAATATATTTGTCCCAGTAGTAAAAATAAATATGTGAGTCCTAGATGCCCAAATAGAGATTATAACTTTTGCCCATATTGGTCTTGTGTGGGGTGTGCAACTTGGGGACAGACAGTAGACAAGGACATGATAGTGACTAAGTTGCCTACCAGCCCATATTGTAAGTCTATGGAATGCAATCCAGTCCATATACTTATAAATAACCCCGACAAGTTCTTAGACAAATATGGTAATTTATTTGGGTTTCAAATATATGGGACGGGTTTAGATCCTGGGACAGTATTGTTTATAGGGATAGAGACTGATACGGTATCCTCCCAAACTCATCAAGTATACCATTCCTTTTATGAAGAGATGAGTATAGATAATAAGATCCCCCATAATGCTAAAAACCTGTTCATTGATTTAGCTGAAAGTATTGCAGGTAGTCTTAATGTTACCAACTGCTATGTGTGTGGAGGTACTAACATGGGAGACCAATGGCCTTGGGAAGCAAAGGAGGTAATGTCCGGTTCTGAGGCAGTTGACCAACTAATATCTACACAAGCCGATTATCATATGAGTGTTAGAGGTAAATCTGAGTGGAGATTAAAGACCTCCATCATAGGTTATGTTTGCATAACAAGGAAAGGAATGATGTATAATACTTCTGTAGGAGAATTAACTTGTCTAGGGCAAAAAGCTTATGATGATGATACAAAGAATACAACTTGGTGGTCGGCTTCAAATGTCTCAGAACCATCTAACCCGTTTGCTAGATACGCCAATTTAAAGGATGTGTGGTTTGATCTATCCATCACATCTACCTGGAGAGCCCCAGCAAATTTGTACTGGATTTGTGGTAAGAAAGCCTATTCGGAGTTGCCACAGGACTGGGAAGGGGCATGTGTGTTGGGTATGCTCAAACCATCCTTCTTCTTGTTACCTATTGAAACAGGTGAGACTTTAGGTGTTAAAGTATATGATGTGAATCATAGGAAGAAAAGGGGACCCATAGAGATAGGCGCCTGGGAAGATAATGAATGGCCTCCCCAGCGTATTATAGATTATTATGGGCCAGCCACGTGGGCAGAAGATGGTACCTTTGGTTATAGAACCCCTATTTATATGCTCAACCGTATTATAAGATTACAGGCGGTGGTTGAGATTATTACTAACGAGACATCACAAGCGCTCAATCTTCTAGCGAAGCATAATACCAGGATGAGGACAGCAGTCTACCAAAATAGATTAGCCTTGGACTACCTTTTGGCAGTAGAGGGAGGTGTATGTGGGAAGTTTAACCTGAGCAATTGCTGTCTTCAAATAGATGACGAAGGGCAAGCAATAGCTGAGCTTACTAGCCATATGGTTAAACTAGCGCATGTGCCTACTCAGGTATGGAAAGGGTACAATCCAAGTAGTTGGTTTGGTAGCTGGTATGAGTGGTTTGGAGGGCTTAAGGCAGTGGTAGGTGGAGTCCTGCTGATTTTAATGTTGTGTCTACTCCTGCCGTGTCTTATACCCTTAGTAGTTAGGTCTGTGCAAAGCCTGATAGAAAATATAGCAGAGAGGAAGGCTGCTGCACAGATAATGGCAATTTATAAATATGAGGCTCTAGATCAGGGAGAACCAATGCAGGAAGATGAGTGTTGAAGATTCACATCATAAGATAAGTCTGGTCTGGTTCCGGGTAATTTGCGGTGTATGCAAACCAAGGTTAAGTGATGCCTCAAGTAATTGTGAAATATCAAGAGGCATCAAAGGGGGGAATGTGGTGGAATCTCGGTAAAAATAAATTTAGTAGGCCGAGATTACCACGTGGCATGTGTACGTGCATATGCTGACGTATCGATCAGTTGGTTGCACGAGGCAAGATACGATCAGTAGTGTACGGAGCATGTGCAAGAATACAGGATGTAGTATTCCCCTCCTCCATTGTGCTGGACAAGCCATGCGGTCAAGCAGGAAGTTAATTCTTATTTGTATTGATTGGTCAAGAGAATGTGCGGGTGGAGCTTAATATGGGAGGAGTTATGTGCCTATATAAGGAGCCTGCACTATTGTCCGGGGCTCAGAACTTGTTGTATTTTGGTGACGTTAGTCCCTCTGAGTCCCGATCGGTGATCCAATAAAGAATCTCTTCCTTCCTGAAGAAACCTGTGTCCATCTCTCTGTGCTTCGCTTCCGTCAGTTTCTCCGGTATCATTTTCAAAATATATATTTTAAAAAATTATCATTAGTGACATTGTAACACTGTTATCTGTCATAAATCTCTGTATAACACCTCACATGTATATATTTTTTTTAAAGTAGACAACCCAGGGTATTAAATATGGGGTATGTCCAATCTTTTTTAATAGCCAATTAGTTTTAAAATCTGGCCAAAGTAAGCATTTATATTTGTTTGTGTTTAAAAAATTCAAAAAACTATTATGAACGCTAACTTTGGCCAGATTTTTTTTTCATTTCCTACTCTGCTTCCCCTCCACGCTATCCCCACCCCTCTCAAAATAGGTGCTAATATGAGATTAACTCAAATACATAGGACATCCATACATTCTCTGAGGATGTCTGCTCTACATTTTAATAACAATGGGGCACTTAATACAAGGAGGGTTGTAAAATAGTGAGTATTTGGTCAATATACCATGTTAAACCACCTTTCTAGCATGTCTAAATGTAGTTGTTCTTGTGAGTATAGTCAGTCCCTGCAAGCATTTTCATTCAAACACTGATTTTTTAGAGAAAAGGCAGTATTTACATTGCTCCCTAGGGACACCTCTAGTGGCAGTCACTCAGACAGTCACTAAAGGTGCTTCCTGGGTAAGTTCTGCACAATGTTCACAATGCACTGACGTTCAGTGTCTCCGCACTCTGCATGGAGGTACTGAACTTTCCCAATAGAGATTTGTTGATATAATGCATCTCTATGAGGAAATGCTGATTTGCAAAGCATGGGAAAGCATTGGATAGGCCAACCCCCGGAGTGGATAAGGAGGGGGGAGCATGACTGCTGCCGGAGAGGTTGCCATGGTGACAAAAATTGATACAATGTTTGGGATGAACTTGGACCGGGGTCACTGGGAAATACTTACCAGACCACTGGAGAGCACGCTGAGGGAACCTAGCAGTGCTGTTTCTGGTCACCTTAAAAAAGAAAAACTGCTGTTAGTGTTTTAAAACTGCTGTTCCAGAATTTTGCCACTGCAGTTAATAACTTAACATCATGGCTCATGTCCCTGACATGCCCAGAGAGGCTCTACTCACGATTTTGCAGGCCTTTCAGAGGACACACGGCGCAGAGTCCTATGCTGCACTGCTTCACAGCGTCCAAAACACCCAGGAGTCTCAAGAGGGGTCGGGGCCCACCAGAGGACGTCGTACCCGCCGTTCCAGGCCGCCATCCAGATTGTCTCCCAGTCCGGTGAGGAGAGCCAGGGCTGTGCCACCAGCTACTACCTGTCCGGGGCCGAGTGAGGCTGGCCCCCTGCGGAGGAATCCAGTTTCCGGAAGAAGAAGGAGCGGGGAGAGGTGTTCCACGCGTCGGATGGCCCGGTCGGGCCTGGCCATCAAGATGGCGGATCCCAAGATGGCGCTGTGGGAGAGGTGAGGTCGCGCAGTCCTCACCCTTCTCTTCCGGCTGCAGCGGATGTGACGTCAGGGCGTGCGGCCGCACGCCGGAAGAGGCGGGGCACTGCACGCCGGAACGCTGGTGGCGCGTACGTGACGTCTGCAGGTCAAGGAGCGCAGACGTCACAGGCCACTGCCGAACCCGGAAGTCCGGGTGAAGATGGATCCGGGGATTCCGGAACGTAGCACCGCTGGCCCCCCGAAAGTGGAGATGGCCAGCGGGTGCAGGCAGGCCGGCGGAGGAAGTCAGCCGGGGCCTCTTTGGAACACCAGGGAGAGGAGAGGGATGCAGGATTCCCCTCTTCTTCATCACCCCAGGTGACCTGAAGGTGCTTCTGCAGCCACAGAGGAGGGAGGGACGCAGGATTCCCCTCCACACACCCACCCCAGAAGATCTGGAGCTCCCATGGGGGTGAGCCGCCAGCCCCCTGGAGGGCAGGCTGGCAGGCTGGCCACAGGACCTGTATTGACGGATGGATCGGATGTGGAGCTGATGGAGAGACCCCTGCTCCAGAACCGTGAGTTGGAGTGCGCACGCGCTTGGTTAGGGGCAGAGGGGGTCTCTGGGCTGGAACAAGGGAATACAGGGGAAGTCATAAAATTGCTGCGCTTAGTATTAGATCGCTTAGGGCAGGTTGGCTTCACTGCGCAGGACGCTTTGCTTCCCACGGGGACCCCTCCGTTGGGTTCTATGGAGGGTACTGCAGGGGGGCCGGTGTGTGACATAGCCCCCCTGGGGATGCATCTGTCGCTGGAGGTGAAGGAGAAAATCTTGAAGGGTGAGTATGTGGACCTCATATCGTTAGTCCCGTTTGATAGGGAATCTGCTGATAGACCGCGACGTGGTGAGGCGACGGAGATTGGAAAAGGTAAGGAGCTCCCCCGTACCTTCGGTAATTGGTTGCAAGGATTTGCAACTTACGCTAGTATTTTGTCGACGAGGTTTCCAGAGCGGGCCCCGTCTTTGTTTTCTTATTTGGATTTAATTTGGGGGGCTTATAAAGTTTATGGGGGTCAATGCTGGTTTAAATACGACCAGCAATTTAGACAAAAAATGGCGGTTCGACTGCACATGCATTTTGGCATGCAAGATGGTAACCTTTGGTTACTTCTCATGACCCCGTTCCGTCCAGCCTCATCGTCCTTTCCTTCGGCCGCCGGCGCTCCTGGTGGAGCGTCGGCCGGGATCAAGAAGGGCATCTGCTGGCTCTTCAATGAGAGTCAGTGCAGGTGGTACAACAGTTGTCGATTTAAACATGAGTGTTCCCACTGTGGTGGGGCTCACCCGGCGGTTCGGTGTTTTAGAAGAGGAAAACCCCTCCCCAGGACAGCATCTAAGGATGACGCTCCTCGGGGGGAGGACCCCGGTACGGGCGGTAAAACTGCTTCTGTGGCTCGCACGGTACCCCAGGCATAGGGATGCGCGGGTGCTTTGGGAAGGTTACACCGACGGTTTTAGGATCCCATTTACTCCGTCTGGGGAGGCGTCGTTTGCGCACAATTTGTCCTCGATTCGGGGTAAGGAAGGGATTCTGGCGGCTAAGCTGCAAAAAGAAGTGGACTTGGGACGGATGGCGGGTCCGTTTTCCTTTCCTCCGTTTGATAATTTGCGGGTGTCCCCATTGGGCCTCGTTCTTAAGAAGGAACCGGGGGTGTTTCGGCTGATTCCTCACCTGTCTTTTCCAGCGGGGGCTTCGGTTAACGACGGGATTGCGGATAGTCAGGAGGGTAGTCAGGTCCGATACGCTTCTTTTGATCGGGCTCTGGATCTCGTTCGGGAAGCAGGGCCTAGGGCCCTGATGGCTAAGTCTGATATTCAATCGGCCTTTCGGTTGCTCCCGGTTCACCCTTCCTGTTTTCATTTGTTGGGATGTCAGTTTCAGGGGGAATTTTTCTACGATATGTGCCTCCCCATGGGTTGCTCGATTTCTTGTTATTATTTTGAAGTTTTTAGCTCATTGCTGGAATGGATCGTATCGGAGGTGTCAGGTATTTCTTCCCTCTTGCACTATCTTGACGATTTTCTGTTCGTCGGTCCGGCTCACTCTTCGCGTTGTGAATATTTGTTGGGACAGTTAAAGGCAGTTATGCGAGATTTAGGGGTTCCAGTGGCAGAGGACAAGACAGAGGGCCCGAAGGCGGTTATTTCCTTCCTGGGTATAGAGATTGACTCCATCGGTTTGGTCTTTCGTTTGCCCAGTGATAAATTGGGGACCCTTACGACCATGGTTGATCGGGTGAAGGGTGCGCGGAAGGTGCAGCTTCGTCAGATGCAATCCCTGTTGGGCCACTTGAACTTTGCATGTCGGATCATGCCTATGGGTCGGGTGTTTTGTAGACGGCTGTCTCTGGCTACTGTCGGCATTTGTCTTCCCCATCATTTTATCCGGGTCACCAAGCGGCTCAAGGACGATTTGAATGTCTGGAGTGAGTTCCTCGCAGGGTACAATGGTCGGACAATTTGGCGTCGAGAAGTGATATCTAACGTGGCCCTGGAGTTGTTTACGGATGCCTCCGGCTCCCTGGGCTTCGGGGCATTTTTTCGGGGACGTTGGTGTGCGGAGCCTTGGCCTGCTGCATGGCGCCAGGCGGACCTGATACGTAACTTGACTTTTCTCTAGCTTTTCCCTATTGTGGTAGCAGTGGAATTGTGGGGGGAGGAGCTCGCGAACAGGCAGGTGGTTTTCCGCACGGACAACATGAGTGTGGTCCATGTGGTGAATCGTTTATCATCTGGCTCGGTTCCAGTATTGGCTTTGTTACGCCGGTTGGTTCTGCGTTGTTTGGAATTTAACATTTGGTTCCGAGCAATCCATGTTCCCGGAGTGTCTAATGTCATTGCCGACTCTCTTTCTCGCTTTCAGTGGGATCGTTTTCGGGAGGTTGCTCCAGGAGCCGAGGAAGCTGGTCTGGTATGTCCCATGTGCTTATGGACCCTCGATTTCGGAACCTAGCAGACCTGTTCAGGAGATCGCTGGCTCCCGCTTCGTGGTCTGCCTATCCGGCAGTGTGGGATCGGTGGCTGGTCTTTGCGGGAGAGTTCGGTTTGTACTCCTCTGAGGGTAGGTTGCTGTCTACTTTGGCTTTCATGTCCTCCTTACGGGAGCGCGCAGCTTCGGTGTCATCGGTGGAACGCAGTTTAGCGGCTCTTTCTTTCCTGATGCGTTGTATGGGGTGGGAGGACCTTTCAAAAGAGTTTGTGATCCAGAGGGTTCTTCGGGGATGGAGGAAAGAAAGGGTTCCTGATTGTAGACGGCCGGTGTCCGTCCACTTATTGGATGATCTATGTGGGGTTCTCTCTGCAGTGTGCTTCTCCCCCTTCGAGGCGCTGCTTTTCAGGGTGGCCTTTTCTCTGTGTTTTTACGCTGCGCTGCGGATAGGTGAGTTGGTGGCCGCGTCGGCTAGGGCTCTGGCATCTCTTCGAAGGGGGGACGTTTCGCATAGGGCAGAGTGGAGTGGAGGTCTTCATTCGGAAGTCCAGAACAGATCAGTTAGGTCGGGGGAGGTCGGTTAGCATTGGTGCTACTGGGGGTAGGTGGTGTCCTGTGGCGCTGGTAGGTCAATACACGCGCTTACGGCCGGAGGCTGCAGAGTCCTTCTTGCTTCACGCAGATGGGTCAGTCTTAACTCGGTCTCAGTTCTCCAGTGTTTTTAAGACTAGTTTGCGGGCTTTGGGCATAGAGGATAAGGGATATTCTCCCCACTCCTTCCGGATTGGTGCAGCAACTCAGGCGCGACAGGTAGGGTTGTCCGATGCTGCAATTCAGCGCATGGGTCGATGGGATTCTCGCAGGTTTCAACTGTATATACGTCCTCATCTGTTATAGTCTGTTGGTAGTTATGATGTGTTGTTTTCTTCACAGGTTCCCCCCGGTATGTTTGGATCATCGGTCACTCCTTTATTTATTGGGCGGCTAGGCGCGCTGAGCACAGACCATACGGCCGGAATCTAGGGCTCCCGCATGAGCAGGTTAGGGTTCGATGGCGGGGGATACGCGGTTTGGAGTGGCACCAAGTGTATCCGGAGTGCATCGCGCTCCGGCACTTCGTGACCGGGTCAGTGGTTCTGGTACTTCATGCCGGGGGGAATGACTTGGGACGGTGCCGAGCTGTGGATTTAATTTACGCGTGCAAGCACGACTTGGCCCGCTGTATGGCGCTTTTCAGCGAGGTCACACTGGTGTGGTCTGAAGTTATTCCTCGACCGGCTTGGGGGGCGCTGCCACACGCCAGGGCGGTGGAGCGCGGCAGGCGACGTTTCAACATGACGATTTCACGTTTTGTGCGTAGGCTGGGTGGCTTTGTGGCTCGTCATGTGGAGCTGGAAGGGAACAACGCAAACATAATGAGGGCTGATGGGGTCCACCTAAACGAAATTGGGCTGGATATATTTAATTTGGGATTACAGTCAGCCATTGAACAGGCGCTGGCTTCGGGGGGACGCAGTCCTCTCCAGGGATACGGGAGAGGCTGCGGTGGCGGTTTGTCCTTCGCCAGCAAGTGGAACTGAGAGCAGTGCCCGGACGGGCTTGGGGAGTCGCAGCCTGGTCTGGTTGAGGACGGACTTCAGGCTGAAGAGGCTCTGGAAGATTTGTTGTGTTGGGAAAACCCAGCAGCTGACAGTTGGTTTAAATTATGCTGGCTTAATAATAAAAGCTGTGGCCGTTGCCCTTACCCACAATTTGGTTGTCTGTGTTTTATTGGGGGGAAGGGTAACGGAAGATAAAAAGGGAGAGGGTCAGCAGTCATGGCTGAGATAGCCAATCTTGATGATCTCAGCCAAGGTGGCAGAGTTGGGCTGGAGCTAGCTGTTCTGAGACCTGCACGGCGCCAGGAAAAGGTGAACTTTAAACCTTTTTAAGGGGGGACGGCTGCCTAAAATGTGTTTTTAACACTATATAGTCAGGAATACACGTTTGTATTCCTGACCCTATAGTGTTCCTTCAACCCCTTAGTGACCAAGGACATATAAGGTACGTCTGACAAAAAATGGTCCTATCAGGTACGTCCGCGGGGAATTAGAGCGCTGGAAGCGATTATGATTGCTTCCACCAGCTCTAATGGTATTGCAGCAATGCCTCAATGTCTAGGCATCGCTGCAATACCCCCTCACTGCCGGGTCCCCGAGTTATCGCTCCCCCCAGAGCGATCACTTCCGGGTTGCTCCATGTGGAGCCAGGCAGTATAGTGCAGAGCATCGAAAGCCATCAGGCAGGCTTCCAATGCTCTGCCTGTACTGAGTGCCTCGAGGAGTCGTGGACACCTATTGCAGCCATGTGATCGCTCTTTTAGAGGGGGAATATATATAACGTCATACTAAGTGTATTTTTTATTAATATATACATATATGAATATAAAAATACACTTATACACGTGTATATATATATTACACACGTGTGTATATATATATATATATATATATAAATAAATAATATATATATATAATATATATATATATAACTATATATTGTATATATATATTATAAAAAATAAATAATAATTAATTAAAAATAAATAAAAAACTAAAAATATTTTTTTAAAGTTATATATATATATGTAATTTTATTCTAACTATATTTTGATATTAAAATATATATATATTTATATAAAAATATACTTAGAATGAAATGATATATATATCTATGTAAATCCCCTTAACGACCGTGGACATACTAGGTACGTCCGACAAAAAAACGGTCATTAAGGACCGCGGCCGTACCTAGTATGACTGCGGCAAATAGGAGCTCTTGACTTACCTGGACCCGCGATACGCGGCAATCACGGGCAGGGGGGACTGACGGAGACGCTAGCTGTCCCCCTGCAGCAGCTACGGCTACCCCGGCCCTCCAGAGCCATGTGATCACCATGATCACATCGCCGCAATAGGAGTCTAGGAGCTGCCAGTAGCGGGACTGTCTGAGCTGTCAGACAGTCCCCCAGGCTGCTAAAAAGTAAAAAATAAATAAATAAAACAAATATATTATATGTATAACATATTATAAAATAATTAAAGCATTTTATAATATATTATACATATATACTGCATATATATGATTTCATTATAAGTATACTTTGAGATATCTACACATATATCTCAAAATACACTTAGAATTAAATCATATATATGTATTATATATGTATAATATATTATAATATATATTATAAAATCTATATTATAAAATTATAATATATTATAAAATGCTTTAATTATATTATACATATAGGAAATAAAAGTGTGTATATACACACAAACACATACGTATTATATACAGTACATACGTATTATATGTATATGTGTGTATGTATATACGTATATATATATGTATATGTATGTGTATATATATATATATATACACTGCGTGCAGAATTATTAGGCAAATGAGTATTTTGACCACATCATCCTCTTTATGCATGTTGTCTTACTCCAAGCTGTATAGGCTCGAAAGCCTACTACCAATTAAGCATATTAGGTGATGTGCATCTCTGTAATGAGAAGGGGTGTGGTCTAATGACATCAACACCCTATATCAGGTGTGCATAATTATTAGGCAACCTCCTTTCCTTTGGCAAAATGGGTCAAAAGAAGAACTTGACAGGCTCAGAAAAGTTAAAAATAGAGAGATATCTTGCAGAGGGATGCAGCACTCTTAAAATTGCAAAGCTTCTGAAGCGTGATCATCGAACAATCAAGCGTTTCATTCAAAATAGTCAACAGGGTCGCAAGAAGCGTGTGGAGAAACCAAGGCGCAAAATAACTGCCCATGAACTGAGAAAAGTCAAGCGTGCAGCTGCCAAGATACCACTTGCAACCAGTTTGGCCATATTTCAGAGCTGCAACATCACTGGAGTGCCCGAAAGCACAAGGTGTGCAATACTCAGAGACATGGCCAAGGTAAGAAAGGCTGAAAGACGACCACCACTGAACAAGACACACAAGCTGAAACGTCAAGACTGGGCCAAGAAATATCTCAAGACTGATTTTTCTAAGGTTTTATGGACTGATGAAATGAGAGTGAGTCTTGATGGGCCAGATGGATGGATTTGTAAAGGGCAGAGAGCTCAAGTCCGACTCAGGCGCCAGCAAGGTGGAGGTGGAGTACTGGTTTGGGCTGGTATCATCAAAGATGAGCTTGTGGGGCCTTTTCGGGTTGAGGATGGAGTCAAGCTCAACTCCCAGTTTCTGGAAGACACCTTCTTCAAGCAGTGGTACAGGAAGAAGTCTGCATCCTTCAAGAAAAACATGATTTTCATGCAGGACAATGCTCCATCACACGCGTCCAAGTACTCCACAACGTGGCTGGCAAGAAAGGGTATAAAAGAAGAAAATCTAATGACATGGCCTCCTTGTTCACCTGATCTGAACCCCATTGAGAACCTGTGGTCCATCATCAAATGTGAGATTTACAAGGAGGGAAAACAGTACACCTCTCTGAACAGTGTCTGGGAGGCTGTGGTTGCTGCTGCACGCAATGTTGATGGTGAACAGATCAAAACACTGACAGAATCCATGGATGGCAGGCTTTTGAGTGTCCTTGCAAAGAAAGGTGGCTATATTGGTCACTGATTTTTGTTATGTTTTTGAATGTCAGAAATGTATATTTGTGAATGTTAAGATGTTATATTGGTTTCACTGGTAAAACTGGTAAAAATAAATAATTGAAATGGGTATATATTTGTTTTTTGTTAAGTTGCCTAATAATTATGCACAGTAATAGTCACCTGCACACACAGATATCCCCCTAAAATAGCTATAACTAAAAACAAACTAAAAACTACTTCCAAAAATATTCAGCTTTGATATTAATGAGTTTTTTGGGTTCATTGAGAACATGGTTGTTGTTCAATAATAAAATTAATCCTCAAAAATACAACTTGCCTAATAATTCTGCACTCCCTGTATATATATATACACACACACACACCCAGGACATACTTGAAAATGAGAGAAATCGCAATGTATCTTTCCTAATAAAATATTTTATAAATTTTTTATATATATATATATATACATATAATATAAATTGGAAAAAAACATTTAGAAAAAACAAATAAAAACGCTAGCTTTGGCCAGTGTTTGTGACTAAGTGGCTACTACAAAAGACTGGAAATACCCCGTTTGGGATACCCTGGGTTGTCTTCATTTGAAAATGGTATGCCATGATGGGGTTATTTCACATTCCTGGGCTACCATATGGTCTCAAAAGGCAACACAGACCCAGCAAACAAATCTGGCAAACTGAATTGGGCAAACCCTATATTGACCCTGAAACGTTCCAAAACACCATAAAACCTGTACATGGAGGGTATTGTTATACTCGGGAGACTTCGCTGAACACAAATATGAGTGTTTTAAACAGTAAAACTTATCCCGACAATGAAATCCCCAGTAAAAGTGCAGTTTTTGTGCAAAAAACAAATATGAACGCTAACTTTGTCAAGCATTTGTGGCTAAGTGGCTACTACAAAAGACTGGACGTACCCTATTTTGAATAGCGTGGGTTGTCTACTTTTACAAATGGTATGCCATGATGGGGTTAATTTTCATTCCTTGGCTGCTATACAGTCTCAAAGGCAACATAGGCCAAGCAAACCAATCTGGCATATTTCAATGTGCAAACATGGAAAAGGGGAAAGCCCTACATTTGACCCTTGTAAGTTTGCAAAAACCCATAAAACCTGTACATTGGTTCCTCGTAAACAACACGAGCATGGCAAAAGTAAAGGAGACAACAATCGGATCTATTACGTGGTCAGATCATGCTGACATCGCCCTAACATTGGACCACCTATGCACGGCAGCGCCATGGAACTGGAGATTGAGTGCCTACCTGTTACGAGATGAAAGAACACAAGCAGAAATTTGCGCAGAACTACAGAAATACTTCGAAGAAAACGAAACGGAGGACGTGGCCCCGAAAACCAGATGGGCGGCCCACAAGGCAGTGATCAGAGGCATATGCGTTAATTTGGCAACAAGGAAGAAGGCACATAAGACCAAAGAGGTAACGCGTCTCCTAGAAGCACCGAGGAAAGCAGAGCTAAAACATAAAACTACACCAACCCCACAACTCATGGAGCAGGTACAAGGGATCAGACGTTTCATAACCACGTTACTGATGGACGACACCATAAGGGCACTCAACTGGACGAAGAGAACATACTACGAACAATCGAACAAGATGGACACACTGCTGGCCATTACCCTACGACCACGACAAAACCGTGCCCCGATCACCACGATCAAACACAGAGACGGGATGATAAAAAACACCCCGGCGGACATAGCACAAGTCTTCACCGAATATTATACAAAACTCTACAACCTCACACCGAGAAGTCAAACATCACAGGACGAGGCCATGATGCACATGCAGAACTTCTTAAAAGACCTAGACCTACCAAAACTCCCTACCGCAACAGCGCAGCGTCTTGACGAGGCGATAACTAGGGACGAAGTAGACAGGGCTATAGCAGGCCTGAAAGGTAATAGGGCACCGGGACCGTATGGCTTTGACGGATCATACTACAAGGCCTTTCGGGAGGAACTTTCCCCGTGTCTGGAACGTCTATTCAACGACCTCATGGATGGCGGTAGTACCGAAAGCAGCATGTCCTTAGCTAACATAATACTCCTCCAGAAACCAGGCAGAGACTCCCCAATAACTACAGACCAATATCGCTGATTAATCATGACGTCAAGATACTAGCGAAAATACTGGCAGAACGACTGAACCCCGCGCTGAAAACTCTGATTCACCTGGACCAGGTGGGATTTGTGCCAGACAGGCAACTCTTTGAGAACACCTGGAGGAATATCGACCTCATCTGGCGCCAAAAGTCCTCCAACACACCGACGCTACTAGTATCACTAGACGCCGAGAAAGCCTTCGACAGAGTCGAAGGGCCATACCTATTTAGCCTCCTGAAACACCTGAATTTCACAGAAAGATACGTAACATTAATTAAGGCAATGTACGACCACGCCTCCGTACAAGTCAAGATTGCAGGATCTGGGCCTCAGCCCTTTAAACTGGGGAACGGAACCAGACAAGGCTGCCCCCTCTCCCCCCTCCTATTTGTACTATCCCTAGAGCCACTAATGCAAGCCATGCGCCAACACCCACAGATTACGGGGATAAATGTGGCTGGGCAGGAGTTCCTCTCCTCCGCTTTTGCAGATGACGTCCTGCTGACCCTCACTTGGCCCACAGAATCCATGGACGCTTAAAGGCCTACTAACGCAATTCGGGACCTCCTCCGGATATAAAGCGAACCTAGAAAAATCAAGTGCCCTCCCGATCGGCATGACGGCAGAGGATATAGCAACTCTACAGGAAACCCACAACATTCCGGTAGTAAGAGACCATTTAAAATACCTAGGGGTGGGGTGGAGCTTACCAGCCGAGCGAGCAAGATGCACATGGTGGGAGCTCCCACATCTGAAGCCCTGATTCTGGGCATTACGCCCGACCACCGTATCGTGCCCACAGCGGACAACTACCCTCACATCCAGGAGGTGATGCGGAATCCGGAGATACCCGATTCGGGGCTCCCTGCTGCTGAATTGCCCGCTTCACAACCCGCGGCCTGCACGGGTGGGAGCCGCGGAGAGACGGCCGCTCTCCCGGTTCTCAGGCTGAAGAGGGTACACTCACACACCGCTTCCCCCCCCCCTCTGGACTGGCGGGGGATATCCCGGTCCCCACCAGCACGAGACACAACAAACAGAGACATCATTGCAGATGAACCTCCAAGCAGAATGGAAGCGGCGGTGCCCAAGATGGCGGACAAGCCACGCACCACTACATGTGGCCTGATGCAGCCACAATGCAGCAAAGAAAGGCACACAGTGAAGGAGATAAAGAAGGCGAAACATGGAACAAGCAACACCCTTGCCACTCCAACCAGACACACCCGGGAGTTCTTTGACCGACTCTGCTCCCGCTTATGGTCAAAACTCCGTTACAAGGTCCGGGCCTTCAAACAAGCAGTTCAAGCGGTAGCAGCATGGGTCCAACCAGCTACCCGGCGGCACCTGTGTGAGTACCCACTACGAGCCCCCAGGGCAGCCTCTAGAAGGGGACGAAGACTGAAAGCAAAGCAGCGAGTAGCGATGGCTCGCCCCTCAGGCGCCAGCACTCACCCTCTCAAGCGTCCACAACCAGCAGAGAAAGTCCCCGGACGAACGACTGCCCAGCCCCAGCAATGCCCTGACGCAAGCAGACAAGCTGGGGGGCCAGCTCAAGAGACTGCTCGCAGCCGGAATTGTACAGCCGCAGCACAAGAGGTGACCCCCACGTGGAAAGCCTCGGACTGCTCTCAAACCTATGCTAACAGCCTGGTATAGGGTATAGGGTAAAAGGGGACATTTGCATCGAGATGGCATACTCATATGACACTATGCACAACCAATAGGCTACCTAGCTCTCTTAGTACATTCCATGCTATTTTATAAAATATTGCAAAGTCACAGTTAATCACTCTTGCTTATAGCGCTTAAAGATGGGTGCAAGTGGGACAAATTTGCATTGTGATATAGTTTTGTGATTTAAGTTCTCTTTCTTTCTGCTTAAAGTGACTAAAATGTCTGAGTTTGCATGTATGTCCAATGCGCTGCTGACCCCTGGTGGACAAACCTAATGAAACCTATAGAAATCTGTGCTTAATGATCTTAGCTCCTGGTTAAATAGCAAAAATAAGCTCACTGTTTTGTTTCTCTCACATATATCTAGCACAAATGCCGATTTAGACAAGTTAAGCAACGAATATCTAACTGTATTTTATTTAACTTTACGCTAACAATTCCACTGTTCAGCCAAGCTTGCTAAAAATGTAAAAATGTGCAGACTCTCATGCCACTGTTTAACCAATGTATATCTTGCAATACGCTGTAGTGGCGTCTATTGATTCCCTGTACCCACCTGCACAACAAAAATAAAGAATTAAAAAAAAATAAAAAATACCTAGGGGTACGCTTACCCGGTGACCCGAAGAAAATACACCTCTTGAACTACACCCCGCTGATCCGGACATTCATGCAAGACATGGAAAAATGGCAAGACAAACCTTTATCCTGGATTGGGCGCATCCACGCAGTAAAAATGAATATACTACCAAGAATCCTTTTCCTCTTTCAGGCGCTACCTGTTAAATTGCTCAAATCCAACATAGCTCACCTACAAAAAGCAATAGGCGACTTTATATGGCAAAACCGCCGACACAGGATCTCTAAGAACATATTATATAGACAGAAGCAAAGGGGGGGGGGGAGGTTGGGCCTGCCACACCTCTACTCATACTACCTAGCGGCGCAACTGGCACAGGTCGCGATGTGACATGCGCCTCTAGAGGTAAGAAGATGGGTAGACTTGGAGTCACTCATGACAGGGACTGACCTCCCACAGTTTCACATATGGGTACGCAGAAAAGATAGGCCTATCCTGAGAACGACATGCCCGGCCATCCTGAACTCCCTGAACCTCTGAGACACATACGCCCACAGGTAATAACCTAACATCAAAGCTATCCCCTCTGACCCCCATACTGAGAAATAGGGCATTCCCACCAGGCTTAGCAGCCAGGGAATTTACTAACTTGGAAACAGCGGGGATACAGAGGTTCTGTCATATGTATGAGCACAAGAAACTAGTCCCCTTCAACCAACTCCAACAGATAACACACCTCACCCCCACCGATTTTTTAAGATATATACAGTTAAGAGACTATGTCCAGCAGACAGACGTGAGACAGGCAGCGACAGGCCCCCTGACTTTTTCCGAAAGAATGACACACACACCATGAATGAAGGGCTTAATAACCATGATGTACACACACATCTGTTCAGAAACAAAGGAGTGGGGAGCACTGACATACACTGAGGCGTGGGACATTTGGGAGGCAAATCATAGTGTATCCATATGCGTAACACTACAGGAGCAATCCTACAAAACGATGTTTAGGTGGTACTCCACACCGGTCACACTACACCGCATGAGACAAACAC
Organism: Pelobates fuscus; assembly: GCF_036172605.1. NCBI lineage: Eukaryota > Metazoa > Chordata > Amphibia > Anura > Pelobatidae > Pelobates > Pelobates fuscus. Next base: position 455,589,619 of record NC_086317.1, read on the forward strand.
CCACGGATGACTGTTGGAGAGGTTGCGGACATAGGGGTACATACCTCCACATGTGGTGGGAATGTCCCAAAGCCCAAGTATTTTGGGCAAAGATACACAAAGTGTTAAATGGAATCTTCCACAGGGCACCCGACCTCAACACATGGACGTACCTCCTGAACAGACCCATAGACAACTGGACAAGAGGGGAACAAAAATGACTCCATAAAATCACACTAGCAGCTAGGAGAACAATGGCGCAAGCATGGTTACAGGCAGATATACCCTCCACCCAGTGGAGAGTGATAGGTAACATAAAAGAGGTTCACCTAATGGATAGCCTAACGGCCAGACTGAGAGGGACCACACCTAAATTTGATAAATTGTGGGAGCCTTGGCACAACTATGCCCTTTCTACCCTCCCCTGAGAAAAACGAAATATTGAGAACAACAAACAACAACACGCCACACTGAGCCGTCGCATATAATCCCCCCCCTCTCCTTCAATCTATCCTCTCTCTCTTTCCACTTCTTTCTCTCCCCCTCCAAGCCCTTCCATCCCTAGATTTCAGGGACGGGGGAACAAGAGGGTTCTACCTAAACACTCACAATAACTAAAGACCAATCACACAACACAACTCAGAATCTAAACAGCACTCGAACTAAGTTGCAAAGCAGGCACACAGCAACACAGTTACGGTTAAGATAATGTGTTAAGGGGAATGTCAAACCTGTCTGTTATGTTACGTTTATCATTGTTGTATTTAAACAACGAAAAGAAGAAAATACAGAAAAAAAAACCTTGACGGACAGTGACAAAGATGGCACCAACGCTTGAAAGGACATGTCACAGAACAACCACATAGCATGGCAATGTTGTACTTGCACTCAATTTATTATGTGGCTTCTGCGTAAGCCCGCACTCTACAGTCATATCGCCTTGTCCGCCAAGATGCAAAAATAAAGAATATAAATAAAAAAAACTGTACATTGGGGGCACTGTTGTACTCGGGAGATGTTGCTGAAAACATGTTGGGGTGTTCTTTGTCAGTAACACATAACAGGAACTGAGAATCCATGCCTAAAGTACAATGTGAGAGAAAAATAACACAAAAAAATTACTACTCAAAAGTGTGACAAAGACTGGTGGTAGAATTAGTGCATTGAAAGTGTTAAAATACCACCATTTAAAATACCCAGGGTTGTCTACTTTTGCAAAAATATGGGGGTAAATTACATTGGCCAGCTTCAAAAATGTCCCAAATAGGACATGGGTGCATGATGACCAGCTGTGAAAATTCCAAGTTGGAAAACAGGAATGCTCACACTCCAAATAAGGTCTTTTAGCCCCCAGAGTACCTGACACACCTATACATGGATGGTATCACTGTATATGTAGGAAATATTGCTGAACACATATTGGGGTGTTCTTTGGTAGTAACCCTTAAAGTTCTCCGTACGTGTATTCTTATTTGCTATGTGTATCAAAAAAAATCACCAATAATTTTTTATTTTTTTTTAATTATTTGCATAGATTGGTGGTAAAATGGTTGCATGAAAAGAGTCAAAATAACCCAAGTTTCATACCTTAGGTTGTCTTCTTTTTAAAAATATATACATGTGAAGGGTTATTCAGGGATTCCTGACAGATATCAGTTTTACAATGTAATAGTGCTACTTGCAGGGCCGGACTGGGGATACAAAGCAGCCCTGGATAAAAAATGTATGCCAGCCCCATAAGTCACTGCGCCATATATTGTCGCATGTAACATGTAAGGCTATGTCTTGCCATGACAGATGATTGAGTAATATATATATGCATGTCCCTACAGGCTTTTCAACGTAAACACTGACTTTTCAGAGAAAAGGCAGTGTTTACATTGCTTCAAAGTGACACCCCTAGTGACAGTCACTCAGATGGTCACTAGAGGTGCTTCCTGTGTCAGTTCACCTACATTCATGGCCTCCACACTCTGTAGGTGCTGAATGTTCCCCATAGAGATACATTGATTCAATGCATCTCTATGAGGAGAGGCTGATTGGTGTAACGTTTTGCAGCCAATCCAATGGCAAAGCATTGGATTGGCTGAGATCATCAAGCTTGATGATCTCAGCCATAGAGGCAGGGCCAGTCGAGGGGAGACCAGCTCGCTGCATGGGGAAAAAATTTTTTATTTTTTTTTTAAACACACATATACACCATGACAGACACAGAAACACACATATACCATGACAGATACACACCCCATGACAGACACACACCATGACAGACTATGACACAGACAGACCATGACGCAGACAGACCCACACACACACCATGACACAGACAGACACACACACATATACCATGACACACACACCATGACACAGACAGACACACACCCCATGACAGAGACACACACACCATGACGGACAGACACACCATGACACAGACATACACACACACCATGACAGACAGACACACACACCATGACAGACAGACACACACACACACCATACAGACAGACACCATGACACAGACAGACACACATATACCATGACACACACACCATGACACAGACAGACACACACCCCAAGACACAGACACACACACCATGACAGACAGACACACCATGACACAGAGATACACACACACACCATGACAGACAGACACACACACACCATACAGACAGACACCATGACACACACACCATGACATAGACAGACACACACCCCATGACACAGACACACACACCATGACGGACAGACACACCATGACACAGACAGACACACACACACACACCATATAGACAGACAGACAGACACACACCATACAGACACACACCATGACACAGACAGACACACACACCATGACACAGACAGACATACACACACACACCATACAGACACACACACCATGACACACAGACAAACTCACACTGACACACATTACTCCTACCTGCCCGGGGGTCGTGCAGTGCAGGAGGCTGCTGGGGCAGGGGCACCTGTGTTGGGCTGCTGGCGGCCGCTGGGGGACTTGTACTGGCGGCCGCTGGGGGAGTAGCCAGTCCGGCCCTGGCTACTTGTACTTATAGCCCTATAACTTTCCAAAAACAGCTAAGAACATGTTAACATTGGGACAGAACATGTTAACAAGAACAAAATGTATAAACTATTTAGCATGGGTGTTTTTTGGCGGTTGTAACAGATTTTGGGGGTCAAAGTTAGAAAAAGTGTGTTTTTAAAAACAATTTCATCATATTTTCTATTTTTTTATAGTAAATTATATGATATGATGAAAATAATGGTATATTTAGAAAGACCATTTAATGGCGAGAAAAAAAGGTAAATAATATGTGTGAGTACAGTAAATAAGTAAGAGGAAAATTACAGCTAAACACAAACACTGCAGAAATTTAAAAAGAGCCCTGGTCCTTAAAGATTGCCGGTACTACTGTCTGTGTGCACCAATAAAACTGTACACCATGTAAATGTTAACGTTACATAAAAGTTAAGTTTTACATAAAACTTTACATATGTCAATAATATTTATTATTATATTTTCATCACAAACGTACATGTAGCTGTTGTACTGGCTCACACGGTACTACCCATTCCCTCTAACACATAGGAGATCAAGTGTAACACAGATATGACTCAACTACATTTTGTCATTTCTCCATGAGCCATAATGACAGCAGGATTTGTGAATTCACATGACTTGATTCTAAAGAACAATAAACCTCAATCCCATAATATGTGTTAATTTGCCAGAATATTACATATTCTGAGATTACTGACTTGCTCATAGCTATCACCTGTCATTAGAAATGATAAATCATATATTACTGGAATCCAGAGACGCAATGCGTACCTTAAATCCAATTAGATGAGGTCGTTTTCAGGACAAAGAACATGTACTAACATATAGCCATAGATCTAGCTATGCCAGACATTATGACAGCCGCACTTAGTGCCTGTCTTATAGTTCATTAGTCTGCAGCTACAGACACTCTGACCAAGCCATTTTAGGATAACATCAGCTGCTTACCATAGCAACCTGGAGTCAGTATATTTAGTTATGAATAATGTATGGAGCCAGATGTCCTCATGAACAAGTCTATTACAATGGCTACAAGAAAACATTGATGTTTATTTGCTAAACTGTGAATTGTGGAGAACCGACGAGAGGATTTTAAGAAAAAAATTCAAACTTCATTTATTACTTAAAGGGACACTATAGTCACCCAGACCACTTCAGCTCAATGAAGTGGTCTGGGTGCCAGGTCCCTCAGGTTTTCCTGTCTTCCTGACAGCCGCTAGAGGCGCTTCTGTGACATTGGATGCATCCAACGTGCAGAACGTCCATAGGAAAGCATATGTCTATAGGAAACATCTCCCATAATGCACTTATAGCCATAATGCTAGAAAAGCATCAGGAGAGATGTAGTCAACAGCATCTGGAGTGCAAAAGGTTGCCAACCCCTACGCTAAAGTGACGATTATTAGGTATTCAAAGTGAATTTCACATTTAAGGCCTAAATAGCCCAACCTCTACCACTTCAGCTGGAAGGCTATTCCATGCATCCACTACCCTCTCAGTAAAGTAATACCTTTCTGATATTATTTTAAACCTTTGCCCCTCTAATTTAAGACTATGTCCTCTTGTTGTGGTAGTTTTTCTTATTTTAAGTAACTGTGTTGATTCCCTTTATGTTTTTAAATGTGCTATCATATCCCCCTTGTCTCATCTTTCCTCCAAGCTATACATGTTAAGATCCTTTAACCTTTCTGTGAAGGAATACCCCATCACTTGGTTCAGTAACTGTGTTTCTTTTCTGTTTGTTTGCTTATTCGAACCCACATAGTTCGGTTCCCGAACGAGGACCACCCCAGCACTTCATTAGAACATGGAACACTAAGTATCCAGTGAGAAACCACAACATAATCTATTGCTACAAGGCTCCCCTTGGTGGCTGCCATTTCGTATAACCAAATGCACTTGGTCGACACAATGGATGGTGGCCATCTTGTCTCCCGAATGCAGGCAGCGGTACCTGGTCTTCGGGTGCCTGGAACTTATTTAGGCTAGGCATCCCGCGAACACCGGTGAATATGATACTGCTGCCCATTCAAGTTCCCAACCACCTATATGAATGGCGTTCGGGAGATATAAACTACTGAATGGGAGAGCATTGGACACTTAAAAGTGTTCGGATATTGTATATGATTTTCGTCTAAAAACCCTCGAACTGAGACCGCCATTGCCACAATTTCTCTGGAACTATTTTGGGCTTCTACCCCGTGGCCGGCCGGTCAAAACTGCACTCAGATCATTGCTATCTGCGGATGTGAATCTTGAGGGGTTTCCATGTAGTTTGGGGGTGCTTTTGGGGTGTTAAAATTATTTTTATATTTTTTTGTACCTGGGAGATTATTAAGTTTCCTGACTCAATTATCTTTCAGGCACAGAGAGGAGTTTACTGTATGTATAAATTGAGAGTGCTTGCCTGAAATAAACAGATCTACTCCCAGCAGTCAGTCTCGACTAATGTGTGGGGGGAAAAGGTGATACCAGCGATATTTACTTTCATGATTGAAAGTTATTTTGGGAAAAGGAGTCCGTGGCGGCAATATACTGGCCGTCCACCACACTTTCCTTGTAATTTTTTTTTTTATTATTATTATTTTTTTTATTATTTTTTTTTTATTATTCTTTATTTTTGTTTTGGACAATAGTAACATATAGTTCTGGTGCGCCACAACAGCGACATCAGGATAAGTTTAGAAAACATTTGCAATACAGGTCGTGACATATGTTAGTCAGGCACATTTTTCAAGTTATTAGGATTATTATTTCAACAGTGTAGATTCTCGCTTGTGTAATTATAAAACATCATTAAAACAATACTGAGGCATCGCTTGTACCAGTATAATAAATGTTGTACTTTTTGGCTGCTGGGTATGTGGTAACACGCTAACCTGCTGCTCCTTAATTTCAATTGGACACAAAGCAGACTATGGGTAGCTGATGAGAGCCTAGATAATCTGGTCCCGAACTAGATAGAAGAAATAAAGAAAAAAATAACAAGAGGGAGTCTATGGTATATATTACGGCAGCTCTGTGTAGCTTAATTATAAACGCTTATGTCCGTACACGGTGTGCTTGGAGCTGTTTGGATAGTCCAGGTAAACCTATTCAGCCGATGCCCGTGCGTGAGGCTGGTTCTGTCGGTGGTACAGCTGAAACTGTTCCCCTGCGTCCCGGAGGTACCGCTTGTGGGAGACTTTTGTGGGTGACTGCCTGTTTGTGGGGCGCATCTGCGGTGTCGTCCCTGAGGTGAGTATGTGGGTTGAGTGAAGTCGTGGGCGGTCTTGCTGCTTCCCACTCTGTGGTCGTCTTGTTTTCCCCTCTCCCTGGGCGTGGGTGCGCCGCTTGTGCTGTGCTCGTTTGTGGGAAGATTTTCGCGACCTCAGGGAGTGTTGGGGTCTCTGTGGTTGGCACTGGTGGTCCACCTTTGGGTGGCCTGGTGAGACCTTTCGGCAGGGCGCGCATGGTAGTAATGGCGGGCCCCGTCACGTGTGTGTCACTTGGTGCTCGTTTCGGTCTGGGGTGTTCCCTTTGGTGATGTCTGTCCCCAGTATGTGTGCTTCTCAGCTGCCCCTGATTGTGCAGGTCTGTCCTGTGCCCAAGCTTTTGCCAGAATTTCTGGAACAGGTCGTCCAGGCGCTGTTCTAATGTTTTGTGCCTCTCTTCTGTCTCAGTCTCTTGACCAGCCGCCGCCATCTTGATTTTGTGGCTTGTCCGAGTATGTTGCAGCGGTAGGGAGAAACAGGCGAGTTGAGCTTCTTTCTTGCTGCGGCTCCTGTCACCGCTGATGCCCCGGAGAGCGGCCGTCTCCCCGCGGCTCGGTCCCAGGTAGGCCGCAAGCCTCGTGTTGTCAGATTGACTACGCAGGGGCTTGTGAGGGGCACCGTTCAAATCGGTAGCCCCCCTGAGTAGAGGTACTGTGGGCTGTAAGCGGTTGTGTTCCGGCGTTGTACCCCGTTTTCCCTCTCCCAGACGTGGGAGCTCTGTCCAGACACATCTGGGCTGCTTGCCTGCTTGGCTCCGCCCCCCTCCTTGTAATTTTTATCCTGTTATTTAGTAGACCTTCTCTGAACTCTCTCTAAAGTATCAATATCCTTCTGAAGATACGGTCTCCAGTACTGCGTACAATACTCCAAGTGAGGTCTATGCCAGTGTTTCTTCGTTCCCTTTCTTGTTTATGGTCCTCACTCTTACACCATCGTGTTCACGTTATTCTTGTTCACAACGACCCTCTCTCCATTTATTCCTGATTTTCCCTATTCATTTCCAGATTATTCTCACCTATAGTATTCTCCCATATATGGCAGCTTCCTCACTTTCTGTCTTTTATTACATTATCCTCCTCCCCTGATGCCAGCCGTGCCACTTCATGATTGTCTTCACAAATTCTTTATTTAGTTTCCCTTCCGCATTTCTCAATACATATCACATAAAAGGGGGCAGTAAGTGGGAAATAAAGTGCAATAAACAGTGCAGGCTAATCACCCCGAAATAGGGATGTGTGCACAGGTAAGTAAGCACCATCATCTAACATGGTGTAGAGAACGTGTGTTAGAAAAACCACCAGAAAATGTGTTAAATTCTTCTCAAATGCATATATATATATATTATACAATGTAAAGTGGGAATGAATAAATATTGTTTATGATAAAAAAAAAAAAACATGCAGCGTTCTTGGTTTTTATTTTCAATATTAAAAATAAATTTACTTATTCGCTGATCTTGGTTCGAAGAGGCCTGTTCTGATTGTTCAGATCCATGATTTCTGATTATTCCCATTTGGGAGCCCTGTTCTTTGACCAACGCATTGCTTTCTTGACATGCTGAAAGTTTGTACATTTTGACAATAAACCTGAAATTCAATGAGGATTGAATTATGTTGATTACAACTGTACAGTACCTCTTTCAGACACCCTAATACACCTCCCAATTAACTATTATACAGAAGAATAGTGTGAATTTGTGTCCCCAACCGCTGTATGCAGAGCCGGCCCATAAGGGGTGCCGGTGGATCCCTTGGTCCCAGACGGCACTTATAGGGGGACAGGATTTTGCCACTCTACCTAGAGTCAATTACCACCCCAGGGCAAGCTGCCATAGATAGGGTGGGGACCACTAGACATGTACAAGCATGGGGGTTATGGAGGTGGCACACAAATGGCACACTAATCCCTATCTCCTCCCGTCAGATGACCTATTATGATAATCAGTCAGAATATGTATAATTTATATAAGGATAGACATTATAGTATAACAATATATACATTATTACAACAAATAACATTGTAAAAAAAACTGAGCCGCATTGTAGAATGTGTACTGACTGACTGATCGCAGCTGTAGTTGTGGCTGCTATCATTGTACAGAGCACTCATCCTATGAAACTGCATGCAGATCCACTAAACAGTGCAACTGACAGTTTGAAGGCCAGTCTTTTTTATTTTACTTTTTTTAAATGTATTTTTTTTTTTTTATTCTTCATTATTTTTAATGCATTGTGTATATATAGAAGTGTGGGGTATTGCAAAGGTTTTTTTTATTTTCCTCTAGTGTTTTTTTCCAGCAGTTCTACTATTTAACTGTGTAGTATTACACTATATTTTACCATTTCCTTTTTATGTTTTTATGAAACCTGATAGAAGATTTGACTAATATCAAAACGCCTATATTGTATCAATGTTATAAAAACTAGTATAAAGCCAGTGGTTTATACTTTTTTTTTTACTTTTATTGTATCTTTGTTCCTTGGAGCAGCGTTTACTTTGTCATTCATTTCTAAATAATTAATCTAAAGGTGAAGGATCTAAAGTCGCTGGCTCCTGTTTGATCTATTTATGCCTTAGGGCACTATTTCTGCTCTTTCACCGTCAAAATAGTTTTACAATTCAGAATCCACAGCACCAGGTATAACGTCAACACATTGCAAAGTCTACACTGTAATACCAAACTGCTGTTTGTTTTTGTTTTCTAAATTTTTATAGTCTAAATGCCATTGTACCACATTTTTCTTTTTGGTGAGTACACCCATGTGGCTGTTGGTTAACCCTTTATATGCTAGCATTGTGAATATTTCTTTAAGAGTTGAATCAGAAGAGGAAAATTAGATGTTAACGGGGTCTGTCTGTGATACAATTGCCATGATGGAGGACATAACTACCCATAAAGGAGGCATGGCATCCTGGCGTGCATGTGTGCCAGTCTGTCCATTAAGGCAGTTAATCAAAGCTGTAAATACACTGTCGAAACTTTAAAAAAAATGCTTTTATATTGGTTTAAAGGCCCTGAAACTGATTAAAAGGGCAAACAAAGCTTGGATAATCAAGTGCTTGTGATGCAGTTTTCTGCAGTCTTCCCATCAATGAGTCACTCTGTCGGGTGATCGGGAAGACTAAGGGAAAATTGGGTGTCATGGACCAAACATGTGACTTGAAAATGTAAATTTTGTAAATTCAGATTTTTTTTTTTTATTAATCTATCCCTGACGGATATAGTCTACATACTGCTGTTTTGTTGGCATACCAGCTTTAAATCACATGTTTTAAATAAATGCTCTGCTTAAACTAAAAATAAATAAATGGTACTTACCTTTCCATTGTGGTTTATATGATGACACTATGTATTACTTTACTGAGAGGGTAGTGGATACATGGAATAGCCTTCCAGCTGAAGTGGTAGAGGTTAACACAGTAAAGGAGTTTAAGCATGCGTGGGATAGGCATAAGGCTATCCTAACTATAAGATAAGGCCAGGGACTAATGAAAGTATTTACAAAATTCGGCAGACTAGACGGGCCGAATGGTTCTTATCTGCCGTCACATTCTGTGTTTCTATGTATTGTTGAAAATCACTGCATTTCCAACATGCAAGAACCAATTGAACAGTCTCGTTTGGCCAGGTAATTTATAAGACATAAATGTATTAATTAGAAACTAATTCATATAAAATTATTTGTAAAATCATGCATAATTACCAGCACGATATTTTCTTTTCCACCACTGGGAGTTTATGCAGAAAGCATGTATTCAACTACTGAATTATTTTAAGTTTAAAAATAACGTGTAACACTGTGCTGAAGTAAGATTTAGTTTTGTTTGGAATTTATAAATAAAAATACGTTTTTACTGATAATAAAATGAGACTAGCTAATTAATTGAAAGTTTGGATTTGGAGCGAGGTTAAAAAAGTTTGGCGACACACTGGGAATAATAATATCAATACCAAGATAAACTATCTGCTTGATGTACAGGCCACTTAGGATAGTAATAAAATAACTTCTGGGCAAGAGGCCAGGTTTGCAACCTTGTTAACAGAATTTAGTACGTGAGCATGAGACTAATTTGTTATGTACATCTTATTATTTTTAATGCTGAAAAGGTTAAACTAGAATGCATTTAGAATGCATTTTATATAACTGTATTCAGTGTTTTGAGAGACTATAAATACTGCATTAAATTAACATATTAGGGTCTGTGCACTAAATGGCAATTTAGAATGACTTGGAAAGCAATTTGTTTTTATGTCATTCAAAGGAGAACCAACCTTTTTAAGACATGAGCTGGATTAGTTACTAAAATGGAAATGGGAAATGGGAACAGCCAAATTGCAAAGTTTTAATAATTTGACTATTTTGGTCTAATAAAAATTAAATTTACTTTGAATTTCCCAGAACACTAACTTTATTGAATAGATCTGTGGAAGTTTAGAAAACTGAAATGCAAAAGTTTATTTTGAAAAAATCTCCAACTCAACTATGGTCACAATGTGTGCAGGAAGGGCCGCCATCAGGGGGTAACAACCATGGCAATTATCATGACCCAGGCGGTCCTGAGGGTCCCATATGCCAGCGCCCCAAATGTGGAATGCACTTTTACAGTGGTGAAAAAACCTTCAGTGTGCTGCACTGGGGCCCGCACACTGTAGAGAGGTGGGGGCATCGGGTGACCAGTCACTTAGGGCCATCCGACGGATATTAGTGAACAGGGGCCTGGTCAGGCACCCAGGTACTTTAACAGCGTGACCGGGTCCCTGTATTATCGGATACTGGGAGGAAGTGACAGACGATCAGTTCATCCCAGAGAAAGAGCGCAATGCGGGACAGAGAAGGAGGAACGCAGAGGCAGCAAGAAGGAGTGAGCTGCTGTAGGACCCACTACCATCAGCCGCAGCCACCAAACAAGCCATCCTCCTGCAGACAAAAGGTAAGCTAATAGGAGGGTGGCTGCAAATAAAAAATGTATTACATTTATGTGTGTGTGCTTATGTCAGTGTGTGTATCTGGGTGTGTGTGCATGTTTATCTGTGTGTAAAGCTGTGTGTATGTGTCAGTGTTTATATCCAACTCCCACGAGCCCCTGGCCGTCAGAGTGTTACTGCGGGTTACCATGGTAACGCTCCATGCGACCCCCAGACTGGACTCACGAGAGTTGGAGAGAGGAGCTGCCGGAAGCTGAAGATCATGTTGGGTGGGCCCCCTCTTCACTACACAGCACATGGCAGCCTGCACAATGCCACCGGGCCACCAGAGAGGGCAATTTCACCCCTCCTTAGCCACATATCAAGGGTATGGAGGGGGTAATAAAATTAATAAATTAATCATTAAAAAAAAAGTTAAATGAAAAAAAAGGTTTCCCCACAGAATGCAGCCTGTATCCTACCCATAGGCGTGCGCACGGGGTGTGCCGGGTGTGCCTGGGCACACCCTAATCCCCGCAGGCACTCAGCGCCCCCCTTCCTCCCCCCATGTCCCTCCTGTCATGGATGGGAGGGGGGGGGCAAGAGGTTATGGACCCCCCCCCCGGTCGGCTCTCTCAATATCAGCCGCGGCGAGGGAGCTGTGAGCTTTCTGCTCCCTCTCGCCGCGCGCTGCTTGCTGATGCTGGGAGCCGGAATATGACGTCATATTCCGGCTCCCAGCTACAGCAGACAGCCCACGCGGCGAGAGGGAGCAGAGAGCTCACAGCTCCCTCACCGCGGCTGATATTGAGAGAGCCGCCCGACCCACTGGACCCCAGGGACAAGTCCACGCCAGCACTCCAGGTAGGGAGGCTGGGTGGACATTTATTTAATTAAAAAAATAATCATTTGTGTGTGTGAATGTGTGTGTGTGTGTGTGTCTGTGACTGTGTGTGTGTGTCTGTGACTGTGTTTGTGTGTGTGTGTCTGTGTGTGTGTGTCTGTTTGTGTGTGTGTGTCTGTGTGTGTGTGTGTGTCTTTGACTGTGTATGTGTGTGTGTGTGTGAATGTGTGTGTGTGTGTGTGTGAATGTGTGTGTGTGTGTGTGAATGTGTGTGTGTATGTGAATATGTGTGTGTCTGTGTGTGTGTGTGTGTGTGTGTGTGTCTGTGAATGTGTGGATGTGTATCTGTGAATGTGTGTCTGTGAATGTGTATGTGTGTCAGTGTATGTGAATATGTGTGTCTGTGAATGTATGAGTGTGTCTGTGAATGTGTGTGTCTATGAATGTATGAGTGTGTGTGTGTCTGTGAGTGTATGTGTGTGTGTTTGAGTATGCGTGTCAGTGTGTGTGTGTATATATATATATATATATATATATATATATATATATATACACACACACACATATACATACACACACTGGAGTGTATATTATTTTTTTTGGGGGGGTGGGAATCTTGGTCCCACACTTTATTCCCCCGGACTTTATTCTCCCCTGTCGGCTCACGCAGAACCGGCGCTGACTGTCGGCTCTGCTCTAAGCCTCCATGGGCCGGCGGGGAGATCAAAGATCTACCTCACCGGCCCACAGCAGCATGAAGGGAGGCAGGAGAGGACCCGGGGAGCTCTAGACAGCAGCTCCGCCAGGTTCCTCTGGCGAGATCTGAGCGTTGCCACGGCAACGCTCAGATCTCACGAAAGTTAACTCTAGCCCCGCAGGCTAGAGTTCACTCTCCACTGGACCACCAGGGATGGCACATGGCAGCAAGGATCCCCCCTCCCTACATAAGGTAAGAAGGGAGGGGGGATATTTACTAATCTGCCCCCACCTCCACAATCTGTCCAAACATACAGCACACGCACACACACATACAGCACCCACACACAAAAAGCACCTACAGACACACAGCACTCTCACACACACAGCACCCTCACACACACACAGCACCCAAACAGCACCCACACACATACAGTACACATACAGCACCCTCACACACACAGTACACTAACCGCACCCTCACAAACACACACAGCACCTTTACAAACACACAACACCCTCACACACAGCACACTAACAACACCCTCGCAAACACACACACACAAACAGCACCCTCAGAAATACACGACACCCACACACATCACACAAACAGCACCCTCACACACACAGCACCATCACACACACATCACACAAACAGCACCCTCACACACACAGCACCCTCACACAGCACACTAACAGGACCCTAACATGATGTAGATTAATTTAGAAATAAACAAATATGTTTAAATGTCTATCTGTTCCTGTCCAAATCTGAGATGATTAAATTGCGTATACGCAGAAGTAAGCTCACACTGACACATGGAGTTCAGGTTAAAAGCACTTCAGAAAATTTAATGGCATCGCGCTGGAAAACAGTTATGCAGACCTTTTTAAAGGCAAAATGACATCATCATTGAATATCAGATAATAACAAATAAACATCATTAATTGGATTAAATGTTATGTGACTATATCAGTGTCCACCCATCAATTTTATTAATTGGCTCAGGGGTTTGAGTGACTAGCTAGGTGTCCTCCCACCGGGAGGTGGTATTGTTCTGGACAAGGGTGTGGACAGAAGGCTCAGGCGCCATTTTTCCCAGCATGAGTTTTACTCGGTGGAAAGGGGGGCTTGAGCGTCATTTTACACAGTCAGTGATGTCAGGTCTTGTGGTCAGGTGCAAGGTTCTTTTATGAATAGAACATTTCATTAGTACAGTGTTCTCATGGCCTTGGCTCTGGCCTTGGTTATACTTTGTTGCATGTTACAGGAGATTCAATAATTCCGGAGTCAGCTATGTCTTTATAGAAAATACAGTCTCTGTTCATTGTATTAAATGTACTGGGAAATTCTGTCATGTAATGTAGTTTAAGATGGAGAATCTGTCAGGTAATGAGGACAAAATGGAGGGTTTGTCACAGTGTGAGGTTAAAATGGAGTTAGTACAATAATTCAGTACAAGTTCAATAAAGATTTTTAATAATTCTACATCAGTCCCCCCTATGAAATGTTAAATTCTAAAAGATAAACTTTATTGGTTAGTTTCAGAAGACAGGTTAGCCCAAAGGCACAAAACCCTATGAAGTAACGGTCCTTAAAGTCTTCTTAGTTCTTCCGAGGGACATCATAAATAGACAAGCTTACATTACCATATGGACCTGTGTTATCTGGAATATAGGCACAACAAGTCATGGTGACAGGTAAACGTTGTTGGTTGCAATAGATACAATAAATGCAAATCAAAATATTATTATTATTATTAGCAGTGACGGTTGGGAAAATGGACTCAAACTTTCCTTTTACTGCAAAATCATCTGGTACCCCCCTTGGCACACCTATGGCATCAATATATATATGTCAAACTTTCCCTTTAGAGGGGTGCTCCTCTTTATGTTCTGAAGCATGAATGTGGTGTGTCAAGAGTACCTTGTCATGTATTATGTGTATGGACATAATAACCTTGGCTAGGGCGCATTTGCTTATGCATTGTAGTATTAAACCTGTCCCACGCTACATCAGCGTAGGTGGACTCGGATCATTTAGTCAATATTAATATCACCACAAACTCAGGATGGGCAAATAATCCTGAGGAAGCTTGGCGTTTGGATCTCTTTAGCTTCACGAGGTCTCCTTTTGGGGTCCTCGGCTTTCCATCGATGGCAGGTGGTCAGGCATTATTATGGCCATCAAACACCTACTTGTTGGTATCTTTTTATTTAACGAGTCATTTTTTCTTTAGAGTCAAAAGTGTGTCAAAATCAACAAATGTTACTTCTCATGTTGCAGAGAGAGAGAGAGTCTTGAATCTAGAACAATGAATCCACTGAGTGATCTCTGCAACTTTCACAATGCACTATTAGGTATATGGTCTTGGTTGTCACATTGATGACCGGCTAGGCTTCTGGCCATCCTGACAAAATGTCTATTATAACTAGTGCATATTTGACCCAGTAGCTCTTTGTCACCTGGATTCTTGAAAGGGATATTGAGAGTTAGCTAGGTGCTTAGGAGTATTTAGAGATCAAAGAGTTCATGAGGGTCTTGGATAAGTATAAAGTTCCATGGGCTCACTGCCCAGTACATGTTTTGGGGTAAACAGAGCTTGAGAGTGTTGGAGTACAGCCCGTCTTCAAGGGTTGCCCCTTTCTGTTTTTCCAGCTTTGTATTTCTTCAGGGTCAGCAGCTGCTTGTCATTCTTTCAGAAGCTTGAGATCTGTAGGTAGGATCTACATGGTGAGTATAGAAGTTTCTTTAGCGGACACCATTCTGTCCACTTCCCTTGGTGCACTTGTGGCTTGGTTGGCAGCTTTTAGTCAGCTGAGTGGTGCTTCTTATCTTCCAGATTGATCCAAAATAATGTGCTGCACCCAGGGCATATCTTGAGTTAGTGTAGGTATTGGCATGTCTTCCTTCAGGCATTTTGTATGCCACTGAGAAGGCTGTCAATTCAGCGTCTTGAGCAGATGTGAGTGAGGAAAGTGAAGATGCTTGGCGTACCTGATCTTCTGTAGCAACAGCAAATCCAGTATGGTACCTTTCCTCTTTATCCGCAAACAGAGTGGAGTCAGGATCTGGTAAAGCTACTGCATGCTCTGTTGAAAGGTGTCTTGTTTCTTCTTTCATCTGTTCAAAGCAACCATGAGGAGCAGTAGAAGAGGTTTCCTCACCTATTTCTGTGTGAGATTGGGGGGTATTTGTCTTCTATTTACAGTTCTCTTGCTGACCCCCCTCTGTAGAGAGTTGTGAATTGATTGTTCATGTTTTGTTCTAATGAGTCAGGTTCCTTTCATGAGATTTCTGGGGACTTAGTGAAGAAAAAACATGAGGGACAGCCACCTCCCTTACAGGTGTCTTACTTCCATGGGAATCTGGGTCAGGACCACACTATTTCCTTGAGAGTGCCAAAAACAGTTCTTTCATGTCTGAATAATTTTTCGTTAGAATAATTTTTCGTTAGTGTGGTATTCCCCCCTGGGAAGTGGCGGAAGAGTGGCCAGAGCAACTTTTCTTCAAAATATAATGTTGTCAGGTAGAGGCAGAGTTGTCTATGAGCGGAGGAAATTGGTAAGGAATAAGAAGGGAGGAAGCATATAAAGGATATAGATATGGTGGTGGGGAGATGGAAGAATGAGAAGTGGATAGAGTGAGAGGGGAAGAAGGTGGAGTAGGAGGAGGAGAAGGTGGAGTAGAGGGAGGAGTAGAAAGAGGAGAGAGGAGTAAGAGCAGGAAGAAGGAGTAGGAGGAGGAGAAGGTGGAGTAGAGGGAGGAGTAGGAGGAGGAGAAGGAGGAATAGAGGAGAAGTAGGAGGAGAGAGGAGAAGGTGGAGTAGAAGGAGAAAGTGGAGTAGAGGGAGGAGTAGGAGGAGGAGAAGGAGAAATAGAGGGAGGAGTAAGAGCAGGAGGAAGGAGTAGGAGGAGTAGAGGAGAAGTAGGAGGAAAGAGGAGAAGGTGGAGTAGAGGGAGGAGTAGGAGGAGGAGTAGAGGAGAAGTAGGAGGAGAGAGGAGAAGGTGGAGTAGAGGGAGGAGTAGGAGGAGAAAGTGGAGTAGAGGGAGGAGTAGGAAGAGGAGGGGGGAGTAAGAGCAGGAAGAAGGATTAGGAGGAGGAGAAGGTGGAGTAAAGGGAGGAGTAGGAGGAGTAGGAGGAGGAGAAGAGGAGAAGTATGAGGAGAGAGGAGAAGGTGGAGTAGAGGGAGGAGTAGTAGGAGAAAGTGGGGGACTGTAGATGAAGGGGAGGGATCGGTGGGAGGAGTAAGCGGGGGTGGGCAGGTAAGGGAGCAGACAGGTGATGTAGCAATGGAGGATACATCTGAAATCAAGACTAGGTAGAAATGCAATGGAGGCTGCAAATAGCCCATGTACAACAACTATTAACTGGCCCTATGCTTTCCCTAGAGAAAAATAATAAAAGGCTAACATGCTCATCTTGTCTCCACAAGCCTCGAACGTTTCACTCCGTAAGTTTCCCGCAGCGGCTAGCCCACCACATCTCCCACACCAGACTTGTGCCCGTGGAGACAGACGCTATCCCTGACTCTCGTTCTTAATTTAATAATTTATATCTAACATCTCAAAATGTAATTCCTACTTATATCACAAATATACATCATCACAATTTTATGTCTCGCAAATGGGATAAAATTTATTCTATTCTTCACTGATAATGTATTTTTAAAACAAACAAAATAGACAAATAACATTGTCTTCTGCAAAATAAATGGAAAAGATAATGGAGATTTTGTTAAGCTTATAAATGGCTATACATTAATTCACATTTATTGTTCTCCAGTTTCTGGCTGTTAATGTCAATGTACAATGTAATAGAGCAGCAGGGAATGCTATCAGAATGCTTGGTTGCATAGGGAGAGGTATTAGCAGTAGGAAGAGGGAAATGCTCATGCCATTGTACAGAACACTGGTGGGACCTCACTTAGAGTACTGGATACAGTACTGGAGACCATATCTTCAGAAGGATATGGATACCTTAGAGAGAGTTCAAAGAAGGGCTACTAAACTGGTCCATGGATTACAGGGTAAAATTCACCAGGAAAGGTTAAAGGATCTTGACAGGTATAGCTTGGTGAAAAGACGAGACAGGGGAAATATGATAAAAGCATTTTAAATACATACAGGGAAACAACACAGTAAAAGTGGAGACTACATTTAAAAGAAGGAAAACTACCATAACAAGAGGACATAGTCTCAAAAATAGAGGGACAAAGGTTTAAAAATAATATCAGGCAGTATTACATTATTGAGAGGGTAGTGGATGCATGGAATAGCCTTCCAACTGTAGTGGTAGAGGTTAACTCAGTAGAAGTGTTTAAGCATGCGTGGGATAGGCATAAGGCTAAGCACTTGCTGCTAGTAACAGATCTAGAATTAATATACTATAATGCCCAAAGTCTCAATTCCTATGCATATGCAATAATAAAATATCTGGACTTACAACAAAAATTATGTTAGTCAGTCTTTTAATCTGGAGGCAAACATTATCCAGTAAAAAACAGATTGGAACACACTCCCACCTTATTCATTTGTTAATAGTTATGCTTAGAATGTTAACTGGTTCCTTTTCAATTAGATCAAAACATTTTGAAACCAATCCCTAATTGTATTACCATTTGTTCATGAAATCTTTGTTCATTAGAACTTTCTTTTAGTAAATGTTCTTTAAGATAACCCCTCTTCCAGCATGTTATCAATTTTGTATACAAAGTTAAAACACACTTGTTACTTATACGTGAATCGATAGACATATATATATATTCTATCTATATATATATATATATATTAACCATTACTTGTCACAGACACTTTCCTGATATAGGGAAACTAATAGTAGGATTCACGATATATGGGTGGATATGACCTCACTAAGGGCAGAGTGAGGGCAGGAGCCAGGACTGACGTGTCTCTTTAAGGACAACCTTCTTTTGTTCTAGGGGCCATTTTCTTTTAGGGTATTTCAGCTGGCAAATTAAAGCATTATACATTTAACAGCCCGTGAAGCTTTGAAATAACATGGTGCAAAAAATAAACTCACGGGATTCAAACAATTTACCTACAGCCATTAATCACTTTTCCTCTTCACAATCTCACTTAACAACTTTGCATATTCCCTCTATCCACATTGCATAGTATTGCAACAAATCACACTTGCCTTTACATTTTTAACTCATCCAAATAATTCTCTATTCCTGCATCAGATTCACTTTCCTAACCTTCGTAATCAACACTGAGCTACATCCCCGACTCCCTATCTTATACACCAGTCTTGGAGAAAATACTTTGCACCGCGAAAGGAAATACAGCCTCAGAAAGGTGGAATGTAATCTTGTGAGCTAGTCTCCCACACGATCCTATCAACTTAAATTGAAATAACAAAATACACAATTAGAATATTTTCTAGCAAAAATTCCATTGCTAAGTTCTGAATAACTCTACGGAACACAAATCTGAATCGCACTGAGTCGCAACCACGCCCCCCCCCCTCCTCCTCCCTCCCTTGTCTCACAGAAGGCAAAAAGGGAGGGGTAGGAGGAGAGAGGGAGAGAAACAAGAGGGACTGCAAGCATGACATTTTAACCATGTCAGTGCTGGAAAGACAGTTACGTTACAATTATTGCAAAAGCAAAGAGACACAAAAACACAACATTTAATAATACTCTCAGTGAAACTCAATACAAAACCCCCACCCTCTACCAGGGTAATGGCTAACACAAAATACAAAAACAATTTCATTATAATATACATATATTCTTAACCCTTTGTGATCTAGTTCTTCCTCAGCCCAACCTTCCTGCTGAATAGCATTGCTACTCTGTCAGTAATCTACGCCAGCTTTCTGGCTGCAATCTACCACATGAAGGCACAGCAATTGTACATACTTTAGTAATCTTTTCAACACCTTTAACCATCTCCTCACCCTCTCTGTCTTCAACTAAATCACATGCTAACCAGCCCTTACTGGGCTTACTCAAATCCTGCCCCATATCCCCCCCCCCCCTACACCAGCGTCCTAGATATAGGGAAAGATAAGGAAAATTGAACAGGAGCGTCTACAATGCTCGACTGCCACTTGAGAATGGTGGGTCCTACTCAAGTGCGTCTTCCCAAAACGTAGACTAGTCACTGAATCCGCCTACCCGGGGTGGTAGACACGGATTGGAGCGAGGTGAGAAGTGTGTGACCAATCACTTCTCTATTAAGAGGAATGGGAGTGGATAGTATAATAGTACAGGAAGTGTAGAAAAGGTAAAAGGTAAGGAAAAATCCTTAGAGACAGACACAGGAGTTTGAATGACTCCTATTAGACAAACAAAACAACAATACAGTTGAAATACAGTGCATGCATCACAGTTCAAATGAAATCAACAGTAATCCCTTTCTTTTATTCATGTGCTTACTCCAAAGTCACCTCCCTCAACCTCGTAGTGTCCCCGCTCGGAGAACGACTTCCTCAAGTCTCACTACCAGCGGCCACAGGAAACAGCAATCATCTCCGACCCGAATCCTGTCTAGCCTCCCTCGTTACAGCAGTCCACAAAGTGTGGCCACCTCTATCCTCACTCCCGTAGTGCCCCTATAAAACCCACTTTATAAGTCTCACTACCACGTGATGCGGAAAACAAGCAATGCCTACTTGAATCCCCCCAGGAAACTGAGTCCCCTGCCACAAGACTGAGTCCCCTACCACAATTAAATAATCAGGAAGCCCCCAACTCAACACTTAGAGCCGGAGGGTCCGGGTCAGGAAGCCCCCAACTCAACACTTAGAGCCGGAGGGTCCGGGTCAGGAAGCCCCCAACTCAACACTTAGAGCTGGAGGGTCCGGAAGCGCACAGTGAAGCTAGCTAGGCTATCAAAGTGACACGAAATGGATCACGGGAAACTATGATTCTACACAGTTCCCACAATACCACAAACCTCTTTTTCCATACAGCCACAGCCACGAGGCTCCTAAAAGAAGTAAACAGGCAAAGAAGACCCCCAGGAAAACTTCCACAGGTCAACCCCCCTTTTTCCCTACAGCCACAGACACGTGGCTCCTAAAAGGAGTAAAACAGGCAACAGGACTCCAGGCAAATCCCCCGGGTCCACCCCCCTTTATCCCAAAAGGGGCAACAGACAAACACAGGACCCCCAGGCAAACTACCACAGGTCCACCCCCCTTTTATCCCAAAAAGGGGAAACAAATAAACACTCAACCCGGGCACTTAACTAAAACAGGCCAATTCAAACACACCCAGGCAACAGATAGACTAAATGCAGGTAAACAAGTGAGTAACGAGACACCGGGCAAGATATTACCTGTCTTTGATGTCCTCCCGGGAAGCAGTCACAGACACGTGGACGGGTCAATCAAAGGGGCCGGAACATGCCGGTGGCTCTGCAGAAGTCTCTACCGTGTACCTGGAGGTGATCAGTCTCCTTTCCTACCCCCAGGATTCCCCCGTCCAACAGCATCTTCCTTAGGACGGCTCACCGGCCAGACATAGCCCGATGCCCCACGTTTCTGGGCGCCAAATTGATGTAGATTAATTTAGAAATAAACAAATATGTTTAAATGTCTATCTGTTCCTGTCCAAATCTGAGATGATTAAATTGCGTATACGCAGAAGTAAGCTCACACTGACACATGGAGTTCAGGTTAAAAGCACTTCAGAAAATTTAATGGCATCGCGCTGGAAAACTGTTATGCAGACCTTTTTAAAGGCAAAATGACATCATCATTGAATATCAGATAATAACAAATAAACATCATTAATTGGATTAAATGTTATGTGACTATATCAGTGTCCACCTGGTTTACAAACACACACACACAAACACCCTCACACACAAACAGCACCCACACACACACAAACACCCTCACCCACATAGCACACTACCAGCACCCTCACACATACACACACACAGCAGCACCCTTACACACACCCCCCTCACACAGCACACTAACAGCACACACACACATACACACAGCAGTGTATGTATATATGTGTGTGTGTATATATATATATATATATATATATATATATACATATACATGCGGCGTGTGTTTGTGCTTTAGGGTGCACACCCTAATGCAATAGGCTGCGCACGCCTATGATCCTACCCCACATACTTTACTCACACACACTGCCTCCTCTACACAAATACACTGCATTCACTACACACACACTCAGCATCCACTCAGGCACACTGCATCTTTGTGGGCAGGCTCGAGGGAGGGCACTCTGGGCGGATTAAGTGGCGTGCTCTATGGGCAAACTCAGAGGTGGGCCCCAGGGGCCCAGACCTTGAGCTGTGTTAGGACCCCCAAAATTTCTGATGGCAGCCCTGTGTGCAGGTACACAATAACAGAGCATAGGTTGTTACAGTGTTTAGCAGAATTTTTGAAAAACTGTTTCAGAGGAATTTACTGCAGGAGCTAACAAAGTAAAAAAAATAGATCCTCCGAAAGGTATATTGCTATTCAAAAAGTGTTTTTTTCAAACAGCTGCTAGACTAAGGGCCGTATCACAGGAAATGTTATATAATTACAATTCCGAAAGGAGCACTTTGATAAAAATAAATAGCCATCAAAATGGTACTTCAAATAAAAGTACTTACTTATTTTTTAAAGGTCATATGATTACAGCATGAAACCCAGCTAAATTGTGTGGATTAGAGATGTTGCGAACATTAAATTTTCAGTTTGCGAACGGCGAACGCGAATTTCCGCTAATATTCGCAACCGGGCGAACCGCCATAGACTTCAATAGGCAGGCAAATTTTAAAACCCACAGGGACTCTTTCTGGCCACAATAATGATGGAAAAGTTGTTTCAACGGGGACTAACACCTGGACTGTGGCATGCCGGAGGGGGATCCATGGCAAAACTCCCATGGAAAATTACATAGTTGATGCAGAGTCTGGTTTTAATCCATAAAGGGCATAAATCCTATGGGTACCTAACATTCCTAAATTGTTTGGAATAACGTGCTTTAAAACATCAGGTATGATGTTGTATCGATCCGGTAGTGTACAGTGACTGACCAAACTCCCCGTTTAACGCACCGGAAACAGTCCATTTGCTCAACCGCAAACTCCCCATTGTCGGATACCAAGCTAGCCATGTCCCGTTCCTTGTCCTCACTGATGTCATTGAAGGTCTCTTCCTCCACCCAGCCACGTACAACACCAAGGGTGACAACAAGCCCCTGTATTTTTTTTTTTTTTTAAATGTACACTACTGTTACACCAGATATGAGTTGCACTGGTGTGACACTGTGCCCTGGCAGGCCCTGAAACGCACACGTGTGAAGGAAACTGACTGCTATTATATTACAGTCAAAAAAGTTTTTGGTTTTTTTTAAATGCAAGCTATTGTGACACCAGATATGAGTGATGGCACTGGGCAAGTGGGCACAGTATACGCTGTGAGCCTGACACACACGCTGGCAGGCAGGCAACTGCAATTAGATTACACACAAAAAAAAAAAAGCAGACTGATGTTCTAGCCCTAAAAAGTGTTTTTTGGGGTGCTGTCCTTACAGCAGAGATCAGATGAGTCCTTCAGGACTGTAGTGGACACTGAATACACTAGCCTAGCTATCGATTTCCCTATTAAATCAGCAGCAGCTACACTGTCCCTCCTCTCACTAAGAATGCAGCTTCCGGGGGGCGGGGCCTAGCTGTCATGGAGGAAAGACGCACTTTGTGTGAGCTCCCTCAATATCTCACTTTAAGCAGCTATCAACAAGCGAATTTCACCCCAGAAGGGGATGACCTAGCAATGTTGCTCCTACCTGACCGACCCGACATGCTTAATAGCGGTCAGCAACTCGACAGAGTCTTACTTACCTCCGCGTGGCAAGTGTGGCCTGGTGCTCACCGGGTGGGAGAGGCGGCCGCTCTCCCGATCATGGGATGCTCAGGAACAGCTACTTCTCAGCAGGAGCTCCGTTACACCCCCTCGGACCGGTGGGGGTTATCCCAGTCCACCCCTGAGAGGCTGTCTGCAGCTAATAAGCGCACAGAGCACAGCCGCCCAGGCTGATATACTCATCTGCGACTCTCCCAATATGGGGGCAGCCGCGTGTCCTCCTGGTACCAGCAAAGCATGGCAGGATATTGAGTCTTAGCTGGACAGACTCTTTAATCAACTTTGGAAGCAAATAACAAGCAGGAAGCCCCAACAAGCTCCACCACAGCCCCAACAAGCTCCACCACAGCTAAGCGAAGCAGTACCCATTAAAATCCACCAATGCAAAAGGCGTTGAGGACGGGACCGGAGGCACAAACAGAAATGCAGAGCCTTCCCCACCTCAAGCACTCGCCTCCACCTTAAGCCACCACAATCCCGCACTGGATGTGAAGCACCACCTGGACAGATCCGACCAGCCGACAAAACAAGCTTCCACCACCTCAAGCTGCGAACCCGGCACTCAGCCTTGCCTTTGTTGTTCCAGGTATCAGGGACTTCCAGGGTCTGCACCTGGCGCCCAGAAGGGATCGGATGAGCACAAGCAGTAAACAGCAGCCTGCCAAACATGTCCCACTATAGCTGATCCTCCACACCATACCTTTGATCACATGAACTGCTCTCTGCACATTAACTAATTGTAAAGTAGCAACCGTTTAAACATGTCATTATTTCACCTCCTAAAGAGTTTATTGTCGTAGTTCCTTACATGCCTTTACCTTAACCGTTCATGTATTATGTTATTTACTAGTCTCTTCTCATGGGGCGACTCACACTTGATTTATAACTAGTGGTGGAGCTGCTGATATAAATACACAGTTGATAACGTGCAAGCTACACCCTAAACATGACAGCCATCTTTCACAACAATGTACTGCTATATACTCATACCCTCAGTGCAACTAGCCATGATATACGCACGTTCAGCCTAGAAAAATCAAATCTAACTCTGTCTAAAAAAAAAAAAGAATGCAGCTTCCGAATGAATCTAAAATGGATGCTGTCCAGGAGGTGGGAGGGTCTGGGAGGCAGGGTCTGCTGCTGATTGGCTGGAATGTGTCTGCTGACTGTGAGGTACAGGGTCAAAGTTTACGCAATGATGACGAATAGGGGGCGGACCGAACATCGCATATGTTCGCCATCCTTGGCGAACGCGAACAAGCTATGTTCGCCAGGAACTATTCGCCAGCGAACTATTCGGGACATCTCTAGTGTGGATTAATAAGAGGGCATCAGTGAGAATTTGTAAAGCTCTCATGCATGCATACAGATGAAATAAATGGTTTTTATAATGTCAGAAATAGTAAACTTTGACCTTAATAATCAGCAATGATTACACGATGACTGTGTGAAACCAAAAGAAACTAAAATTGATTCAGCTTTGGTTGAAACTAATTGTATTGTAGAAATTCATAGAATTACCAGTGCTACAGTGAAATTGAAATATGAATTATATATTTTTTCAATCATATGAATTTGACTTGAGAAGAATATGCACGCACTTGGCAGCAATTTGTGGCATCTGAGTTTGAGAAATACATGAAAAGAACAGGTTTTTATCAAGTGACATGAAAACATGACAATGGTTGAAAATTAAATTACATTAAATATCATCAAGACAATAAATCAAATGTTTGAGCTTGTTATGGCCTGGGGAGGGTACAATTGCCTGAAATTTCACTCGCAAGTACGATGTTCTCTAAAGTTCAGGAGCAATCAGGAGTCTTATTCTGGTGTATGAAGTCTGATCGTATCCTATAAATTCCTATAAGAGTAGGGGAGGGGGCGGGGGGAGATGTGTTCTATGTAATCCACATACACAGTTCAAGGCTGGCAATGTAGGAAGTAAAATTCCATCTCTGAGGTCACAAATCCTTGCAATTATGAGTTGAAAAAAAGTGAAAAGAGACTTCCCGCACTAGGAACTTTTTAAATGATGGTAAGTTGTTATTATGTTTAGAGAGACCCTTTTCTATAAAGTTTGAATGTATACGTGGAGTGTAGTTAGTAAATACATTCAAGCTGATGTCACCAAATGTGTAAGCGAAACTCAGTAACGTTGTGTTGTGACAGGTGAGATGATACATTGCAATCCAAGGTCATGATTAGCTATGAAGTTTTTTTCTGATCATCTATAATTCTAGAAGGTGGAATGGTTCTACCTGCAGACAAATAGGGATGTGGCAAGGTGGAAAAAAAGCCCAGCGGTAAATTTCATAGCCATGCAGCATTAACCCTGCACCTGCAGAATTAACCCAAAACCTACAGCATTAAACTTTCACTCACTACATTTAAAGTGGCATTGTCACATATTTTGTATTTATGTTTAACATACAAAAAGACAAAAGAGGTAGACTTATGAATAGCAACATGTTGTCAAGGTTATCAAATAAAGGGTGCCAAAATCAGACCTGGTGCTTTTCTGGAGCCCCTCCACCCCAGTTCCAGGTCTTCAGGTCAGATCCACAAGCAACACATGTCTGCACACTAACCAAGGATCAGAACAGTTATCTGAGGCTCTCGATCACTGCTATCGATATACGAAACGTAACAGAGACTATTCCTGTTTCCATCTTCAGCTTTAAAGGGACACTATAGTCAACATATGTATCAAACTGATGGGAGACCGAGAAGGTTTTTTTTTTCTCTTGTAACAGATACTGACCCCTGCCATCATTATGAGGCCCGGACTGGCCATCGGGCACACCGGGCAAATGCTCACCCACTGGACCACCAGGGATGATGAAAGCGTGCGAGTGCCAGTCCCCCACCCCCCCCCACTTCTCTCTCTGCTTGGTACCACCGTGCCGGTCCCCCCTCCCAGGCTAAAGGTAAGAAAGGAGGGGGGGACATAATTCCTGCTTATTATTTTTATTTGTTTATTTACCCCCCTCCACACACACACACACAATCCATTCTAACATTTATACACAGCACTCTCACACACATCACACACAGCCCTCTCACACATAGCACTCTCACACCCATCACACACAGCACTCTCACACATCATACACAGCACTATCACACACAGCACTCTCACATACATCACACACAGCACTCTGACACACAGCACTCTCACACAGAGCACTCTCACATACATCACACACAGCACTCTGACACACAGCACTGTGGCAAAAGCAGCCACTTTAAAACTATGTTGTTTAACCCCTTAAGGACCAAACTTCTGGAATAAAAGGGAATCATGACATGTCACACATGTCATGTGTCCTTAAGGGGTTAAATATGTGTGTACCACTTTAAGAACCAAGCGTATGTATGTTTAATATGGTTCAGGTGAACTATAGCGTTCGTATGCTGGCAGCATGAAAACCGCCAGCATTCATGCAATTGTTTCACGAACAGTGAATTTCAACACTGTTCGTGAAACGAACAAACTACCGAAGGGAGACCACACACAGAAGGTCGTGTGGCTCCCATTAAGGATTGCAACATTGTTGCAATCGGTAATTAAGAGGATTCAGGATGGCCGTCGTTCGGCTACCGACCACGCAGCGGTGGGCCATCTTGGATCCTTTGTTAGCCCAGCGGTATTTGGTCGTCGAGCGACTGTAACTAAAATCGGCTACTCGGCGGCACGAATACCGCTGGACTTCCAAGCCGTTCGGGAGCCCCGGTCCTTCGGTAATGTGTTTCCCTAAGGTCAATCGGTTGTTTGAATGTAACTTAGAAATAATGTGTGTTTCATGCGGCGTTCGGTTATTTAAGCTGGGATCTGAGCGGTACTTTCACGAAATGTGCGCTCAGACCCCAGCTATCTACCGAACGTCCATTCATTTAAATCTAACGAATATTATAAAAGTTATGTATTTTCATGTAGAATATTGGTTCTGCTGTACGGAGGGATAATCCACTAATCTCCGCTACAGGCACTCTCACACACATCATACACAGCACTCTGATACACAGCACTCTCACACACAGCACACACAGCACTCTCACACCCCCCACACAAAGCACTCTCACACACATCATACACAGAACCCACACACATCGCACCCTCACACTCATCACTCACAGAACCCCTCACACACAGCATCCATCACACACACATACTGCACCCCTCACATACACACTATACCCCTCACATACACACAGAACCCCCACAACACACTGCACCACACACACATACACAATACTTCCAAACATACATATATATATATATATATATATACAGCACCCCTCACACACATACTGCACTCCTAAACACATTACATTCCAGACACACACTAGATCCCTCACCCAACTCTGGATCATCTACATACATACACACACTAGATCCCTATATACACTCTGAATCCGTTATATACGCACACTCACTAGATCTCCTATACACATTCTGGGTCCTTTAAACACACACTAGATTCATATATATATATATATATATATATATATATATATATAGAACGCCAAATGATAGCTGCTCACCGGTCTTGTTAAAATTCAAAAGTTTTATTTAATCATATTAAAAATCTGTGACCAACGTTTCGGTCCCCGCTCGGGACCTTCCTCAGGGTCAGACAATAAATGATAGGACAACACAAATTCCTTGCAATGTATGTCAATATATAGCCATAACAATAATGAAAGGTGACTCACCCAGGTGCATGGTGTCCTCGGCGTTTCCGCCGTGTGTACTTCCGGGTATGCGCATTAGGTATCAGCCCAGTACTGCCCCTTTCATCTACGTATCAGAAATTCCTATATCTCGAATAGGGAGTGGGCTGGCATATTAACCGTGCGTGTAGCCTCGGCTATGCTTCCGGGTGTGCGCGAGCACTCAACCCGTGGCTCCACCTTCCATATGGCACGTGACGCGTATCGTCACGTGACACGTGCCGTGTCAGAAACGGCAAGCGGGGCGTTGCTGGGCAACGTAATGCGATTCTTACACCGGTGATATGTAAACAAACTCGTAGTGTGAGTTATAAGGGCCATATATGTTATGGCTATGACGTTAAGAGTTATGTTTTTTACACCCAAGCTTTGCACTATTATTCTTGCATGGTTTTCAGCACTATTTTTTGCACTTTATTTATTGCACGTCATCACTTTAACGATTAAACTTGGCGTAGTATTTTCTACAGCACTATAATAATTACACATTTCACTATAACGGGATGTATCCTTAGTGACACTATTTCACTGTGCCATATGGTTTGATCCATATACATTACATGTCTTTATTAGATAAATATTTATTGGTTCTTTAGTTGACTATGTCACATCTAATATTATAATATATTCATCACATTACATCCACATGCATTCGCCCTTATAACTCACACTACGAGTTTGTTTACATATCACCGGTGTAAGATTCGCATTACGTTGCTCAGCAACGCCCCGCTTGCCGTTTCTGACACGGCACGTGTCACGTGACGATACGCGTCACGTGCCATATGGAAGGTGAAGCCACGGGTTGAGTGCTCGCGCACACCCGGAAGCATAGCCGAGGCTACACGCACGGTTAATATGCCAGCCCACTCCCTATTCGAGATATAGGAATTTCTGATACGTAGATGAAAGGGGCAGTACTGGGCTGATACCTAATGCGCATACCCGGAAGTACACACGGCGGAAACGCCGAGGACACCATGCACCTGGGTGAGTCACCTTTCATTATTGTTATGGCTATATATTGACATACATTGCAAGGAATATGTGTTGTCCTATCATTTATTGTCTGACCCTGAGGAAGGTCCCGAGCGGGGACCGAAACGTTGGTCACAGATTTTTAATATGATTAAATAAAACTTTTGAATTTTAACAAGACCGGTGAGCAGCTATCATTTGGCGTTCTATGTATCTTTGGAGTCCAGGCTTTGGCACCCGGCATATAAGGAACATTAAAGCGTGAGTGCATGGGATTTTTTCTATTTTTTCTATTTTTTATATATATATATATATATATATATATATATATATATACACTGTGTGCAGAATTATTAGGCAAATGAGTATTTTGACCACATCATCCTCTTTATGCATGTTGTCTTACTCCAAGCTGTATAGGCTTGAAAGCCTACTACCAATTAAGCATATTAGGTGATGTGCATCTCTGTAATGAGAAGGGGTGTGGTCTAAGGACATCAACACCCTATATCAGGTGTGCATAATTATTAGGCAACTTCCTTTCCTTTGGAAAAATGGGTCAAAAGAAGGACTTGACAGGCTCAGAAAAGTCAAAAATAGTGAGATATCTTGCAGAGGGATGCAGCACTCTTAAAATTGCAAAGCTTCTGAAGCGTGATCATCGAACAATCAAGCGTTTCATACAAAATAGTCAACAGGTTCGCAAGAAGCGTGTGGAGAAACCAAGGCGCAAAATAACTGCCCATGAACTGAGAAAAGTCAAGCGTGCAGCTGCCAAGATGCCACTTGCCACCAGTTTGGCCATATTTCAGAGCTGCAACATCACTGGAGTGCCCGAAAGCACAAGGTGTGCAATACTCAGAGACATGGCCAAGGTAAGAAAGGCTGAAAGACGACCACCACTGAACAAGACACACAAGCTGAAACGTCAAGACTGGGCCAAGAAATATCTCAAGACTGATTTTTCTAAGGTTTTATGGACTGATGAAATGAGAGTGAGTCTTGATGGGCCAGATGGATGGATTGGTAAAGGGCAGAGAGCTCCAGTCCGACTCAGACGCCAGCAAGGTGGAGGTGGAGTACTGGTTTGGGCTGGTATCATCAAAGATGAGCTTGTGGGGCCTTTTCGGGTTGAGGATGGAGTCAAGCTCAACTCCCAGTTTCTGGAAGACACCTTCTTCAAGCAGTGGTACAGGAAGAAGTCTGCATCCTTCAAGAAAAACATGATTTTCATGCAGGACAATGCTCCATCACACGCGTCCAAGTACTCCACAGCGTGGCTGGCAAGAAAAAGTATAAAAGAAGAAAATCTAATGACATGGCCTCCTTGTTCACCTGATCTGAACCCCATTGAGAACCTGTGGTCCATCATCAAATGTGAGATTTACAAGGAGGGAAAACAGTACACCTCTCTGAACAGTGTCTGGGAGGTTGTGGTTGCTGCTGCACGCAATGTTGATGGTGAACAGATCAAAACACTGACAGAATCCATGGATGGCAGGCTTTTGAGTGTCCTTGCAAAGAAAGGTGGCTATATTGGTCACTGATTTGTTTTTGTTATGTTTTTGAATGTCAGAAATGTATATTTGTGAATGTTGAGATGTTATATTGGTTTCACTGGTAAAAATAAATAATTGAAATGGGTATATATTTGTTTTTTGTTAAGTTGCCTAATAATTATGCACAATAATAGTCACCTGCACACACAGATATCCCCCTAAAATAGCTATAACTAAAAACAAACTAAAAACTACTTCCAAAAATATTCAGCTTTGATATTAATGAGTTTTTTGGGTTCATTGAGAACATGGTTGTTGTTCAATAATAAAATTAATCCTCAAAAATACAACTTGCCTAATAATTCTGCACTCCCTGTATATATATATACACACACACTACACTCCTAACATACACACTCTGGATCCCCTATACACACACTAGATTCCTTGTAAGCAAACACATACTACACCCCTAAACACACACTTTCTACAAACACTACATCACCTATATACAAACACACACACACACACTATCGCCTGTATGCACACACTTGCTACATCCCCTATACACACACACTCTCTACAGCCCCTAGCCACATATTCATTACATTACACCACAAACACAACACAACTAAAACCGACCTTATTACACAATACCACACCACAATCAGCTCACTCTACACACACGCAATACCACAAGCAGGCTCCAAACACATGCACAATACTCTTTCCTGGCATTTTTGTCTCCTGGTATCCATTTATAGAGACACCAGAGACAAGTTGCAAGGAAACACAGTGCAAGCATGTTAATAAATTTGCTTGCAATGTGCATAACAAATACAGGGCTTTTTACTCATGCTAGAGCTCTTCAGCAGAGCTCTGTGCATGGTCTGCCCTGGAAGAGCATTGAACCAACATGCTCACTTTGAGAGGGGGCGTGTTTGTCATTGATGATGACAAAACACACCTCCTCTGCTCCGCCCCCTTCTTAGTGGGCCGCCGTGATAAAAAAATGCCCGGGCTGAATTTTTCCCCAGTCCGGCCCTGATTATGCAGAGTTTAATTTGAAATGTAACTGACCTTTTTATATATTCGATGCTTAAATGTCTATACCAACCATCCCTGTGAGGATTGAATGAGGGCCCACGGGTGGGGTAAGCCAGACAGTGATACTGTGTGCATCAATGGTGACACTATAGGGGATTGGTCCACTGGGAAAAGGGGTAAGTTTTACCAAAAAAGTGAACATATCGACTGGCAGCAGTTCTGGTCATCACCACTGTTATAAAGTATAGCTTGCACAATGTGAGCTCAATATATGATGTGCTTACGGTGTGCTTTCTGGGGACGTGGCCTGACGTATCCAAAAGAGAACAAAACCGGATCCCAAAATTGGGACTGTCTCGCCAAATGTGGGACAGTGTTTAAGTCAATCATTGGGATCCCAAACAGAATTAAAAAGTGAATCCCTCATACTGAAACGCTGCACATACAGACCCCAGACACCACAACCACTTCAAACTACTGAAGAGGTAGTTTTGCTTGGAGTAACCCTTTAAATTGTTGGCATAAATAGCTAAACTGGAAATATACCTGATTTGATGATTTTATTCTGATTTGGCTAGTGTAGACTAAAAATGTAAATTCACTTTGGATTCAAATCCAGAAAAATCACACTCTAGTGAATAATCTTCAGTCACAAAAGTCTTTATGCCACCACCACCATCACCACTGTCAGGATAGACTAAGATGATCCTTAACCATGCAGAGGCATTCTGGCACCAATATCTAGATAATGATCACAGACTTGATAACGTCCAGATTTTGGCATTCAGCATTTGAATGGATATGAATGTGCACCGGATATGGATGCCGAATATCAAAGTAAAAATAAATTCACTGGAAGGGTTAAGTACCGGTAATGTGGAGGCTTGCACGGTAAAGAATAAAACAAATCAGAAAAATGTTCTATGTAGGTATAAAAGAAAAAATACACAGCATTTGTATAAATTTCTACCTTAAAGGGTTACATCAAGCACCATAACTACTCCAGTGATTTGAAGTGGTTATGGTGCCTTGAGTCTGTATGTGCAGCGGTATGCTTTGAAATGCTGCCCATACAAGGCCGGTGCAAGACCAGCTACTTGCACACCACCAAAAAAATTTCCAACACCTTTGGGGGTCTTTTTCTCTCCCCCTCCTCCCCAGCCCCTCTGTGTGTCTCCCACCAGCCCATTTGTGTGTCTCTCCCAGACCATTTTTTGTCCCTTCATGCCCTCTGTGTGTCTCCTTTTACCCTCAGCCCCTCTGTGTGTCTGTTTTCCTGCAGCCCCTCTTTGTGTCTCTTTTTACCCCTAACCCCTCCTTGTCCACAGCCCCTCTGTGTGTCTCTTTGCCCCCTTCCCCAGCTTATCTGTGTGTCTTTGTCCCCCCCAGCCCATCTATGTCTTTGCCCCCCAGCCCTCTATGTGCCTCTTCCCCCCAGCCTTTTGTGTGCCTTTAAAGGGACACTCCAGGCACCCAGACCACTTCTGCCCATTGGAGTGGTCTGGGTGCCAACTCCCACTACCCTTAACCCTGCAACTGTAAATATTGCAGCTTTCATAAACTTCAATATTTACCTTGCAGGGTTAACTCCTCCTCTAGTGGCTGTCTACTAGTCTGCGCATTAGGTCTCACCCCGCCAACTAAGCGAGTCGAGGGCCAGAAAAGAGGAGGGAAGGAAAAATAAATAAATTAAAAAATAAAAAGGTAAGGTAAAGATCTCAACCCCTAAACGGGCAGACAAAACCGAATAAGAAAATAAGAAAAACACACTAGGCACAAGTGTCTCTCTCTCTCTCTATCTAAAGTAAAAGGGCAAAGCAAATTGATAAATAAGAACACACAATAAAATCAAACAAGGGGCGGGGGTGACACGGAGATGCGGGGGTCACAGGGAGTTTAATAGGATAGCACAAGATATTTATGATGACAAGCGTTCCAAGGCCTGTAATATAGAAATATTAGCAAAATTATACAGGCACGTACACGTCTGAAATAGAATTTTTTATTTTTTTTATTTACTTATGACTTTGAAAAAATAAAATCACTTAAAAAAATAAAAATCATACTACAGCGCCATCTAGTGGCGCACTACAGATACTGTGATTGTGAGTTCGCTCTCAATGTTGCCGCCCATTGGGCGAATGACGTCAAATTTAAGCGCCTTTTTAGAGTTCCAAACACAGGAGTGTCGATCTCTGTCTGCGTTCCTGGAGCCATTTTGGTGAGGGTCACTCCCGTTGACCCACTCTTTCACGAAGGTCTCCGTGCAAATGGCGGACTGCGGTCTGTTCTGAGCACACACCGTGAGACACGTTTCGCGCTCTGCTCTTCCGGAGAGTTTAGAGCTCGCTCAAGGAAGTCGCACCTGTGACGTGCAGCCGTGTGAGTGCTGGGGAGGCAGAGCTCGGGGTATCTGGAGAGCAGGCCGAGGCCGGGGAGGTGAGTTACTGGGAGACCCCCAGCCAGCAGCTCTGTGCCGCCCATGGGGGCCACAGGGACCTGATCATTATATGTATTGTTACTGGAACTCACAGCACGCTCAGCCAGCAGCTCTGTGCCTCCCATGAGGTCCACAGGAACCTGATCATTATATGTATTGTTACTGGAACTCACAGCACGCTCAGCCAGCAGCTCTGTGCCTCCCATGAGGTCCACAGGAACCTGATCATTATATGTATTTTTACTGGAACTCACAGCACGCTCAGCCAGCAGCTCTGTGCCTCCCATGAGGTCCACAGGAACCTGATCATTATATGTATTGTTACTGGAACTCACAGCACGCTCAGCCAGCAGCTCTGTGCCTCCCATGAGGTCCACAGGATCCTGATCATTATATGTATTGTTACTGGAACTCACAGCACGCTCAGCCAGCATCCATGTGCCTCCCATGGGGTCCCCCAGGAACCTGATCATTATATGTATTGTTACTGGAACTCACAGCACGCTCAGCCAGCAGCTCTGGGCCTCTCATGGGGTCCACAGGGACCTGATCATTATATGTATCCTTATATTAACTCACAGCACTCTCACCCAGCTTCCACATCAGCTGCAGGGGTAAAACCTAGCCAGCCGTGTCCAGGCTGGGCACAGTTGGAAATGTTCACCCCATTATATTTGGAATAAAGACCCTATTAAAAAAGAAAATGG
The DNA here is from genome assembly GCF_036172605.1 of Pelobates fuscus. NCBI lineage: Eukaryota > Metazoa > Chordata > Amphibia > Anura > Pelobatidae > Pelobates > Pelobates fuscus. The sequence goes on from NC_086317.1 coordinate 455,624,655, forward strand.
ACATCATTAATATGTGGTTCAGTGTTTAGAAAATAAACCACAAAGGCTTTATAATATAAAGTAGCCTATAACTACACACAAAAAAACCTCCACATTATAAAATTTCCTAGAAATGTTTGTATCAAGTGGGGAATAATAATATTTGTTCTCATGGTTGGTGACACTTGGGCTTTGATTATTATTGGTATTATGTTTGTTTATATAATGAAAAATGGGCACTATATCATCTAACTAAGCTGTATAATAATGTGTAGAATATTAATGTTGGCTTCTTGGATCCGCTGTTTACTGCTTGCTTGAATTGCTTAGTTTTCTCTTAAACAGCATTTATTCACTTTTTGTTGACAGTTGAGTGAAAGATGACAACCGCGGCCAGGCCAACATTTGAGCCCGCAAGAGGAGGTAGGGGAAAAGGTGAAGGGGATTTAAGTCAGCTCTCTAAACAGTACTCTAGTAGAGATCTTCCTTCTCATACAAAGATCAAATACAGGTAAATAACCCAAATTTACTTCATTCCTCTAAATTCAACACTACAAGCTCTTGCATGATTGCATGCATTATATAGTATTTTTCAGAATATCGAATTAAATTATTTTTATTTAAACTATCTTAGTTTTCAGTGCCCCCCACTTTTACTTTAGTATTGGTTTTAATTATTATATTGATATGAAGCTGTGTATACATCAGTAAAGGTTTATCCTAATTTTATTTACGTAAATTATTACCTCAGTATAGTTAAATACTTGCATTTCATCCCTGAAGGATGTTTTTTTTGCGAATATTGTGGGATGCAGAAGGCCTCAGTTGGCAGTTTGCTGCTGTTAATGCATGTTCCTAATTTATTGATTAACCCATGTCAAGTTTGCATGCCACTACTTATTAATTGAATCATAGGCAATAGTGTTTGTTGTATATAAAAAAAATGATGGAGACCTCACTACACCAGTTGCAAAAGGAAATATACTTTTACACACTTGAGATACATTTTGCATAGGAATCCTTCATCAAGACCGGCTTGGCAGTGTGTCTTTACAAGACACCTTCAATAATGATGTTGTGTTGTAGTGTCACATGCAATTGATGCACTTTACAGAAGATTAGGGCATCTGAAAGGTGAGCTATAATTTGTTGATACAAAGTTAGACACCACTTATGGAGGTGAAGGGCATTACACAGGGACTAGGTCCCAAAAGCAACTGTGCCTGGTTCATTGTACCCTACCTGACTCCCGAGAACAGCAGAACACACTGCATGGACTCAAGCTGACGACACCAGACACACAATGCCAGAGGGGTTGTTGCGTTTCCCAACGCGCTGGCTCTATGCATTTACAACATGCGCAACCCATGAATAAATCAAATAACACACTGACCACAGTCCATTCTTTCAAATACTTAGGTATGTTGCTAGACCCCAATCTATTTTTTGGTCTTCATGTAGAAAAACACTAATCAAAACTTTATCCAAAACTAGGTGCCCTGACCAGAAACAAATCCTGCCTAAGCCCCACCGTAAATAAACAGATTGTACAGCAAATGCTAATGTCAATCATTATGGTGATGTAGTATATGCACCTGCACCGCAGACCAACCTTAATAAACTTACTACATTGTATAACTCGTTCTGTCGCTTTCTGCTACAATGTAATGATATGACCCACCATTGTGACATGTTAAAAGAGCTAAACTGGCTATCGCTCGAATCCAGACGCACCCTTCATCTTTCCTGCCTTGTGTTTAAGAACATTTCTGGTAAGCTTCCACCCTACGTGAGCCGAATGATCTTAGAATCCCCAGCTGTTCCCACCTCCTTAAACCTCTGGTCAAGTACCAGGACTTTATTTAGTCTACCTCAATAAAAAAAGAAAGCTGCTTAATCCTCATTTTCCTACAGAGCACCGCAATTATAGAATAACCTCCTGCACACTTTCAAATCTTCCCCCAGCCTAAAATACTTTAAGAGATCCCTCTCTGCATTTCAAAACAGAATTTACCTGTTCTATGTTAAATTTTGTATATTTTAATTCTGGGCTTGATAAATTTGTTTGAAATCTAGGAGACAATTAAAAAAGTTAGGAGCCAGTCATTTTCAATGAGAAAATGCAATTTTTAAAGGGACACTATAGTCACCAGATTAACTACAGCTTGATGTAGTTGTTCTGGTGTCTATAGCCTGTCCCTGCAGGCTTTTCAGTGTAAACCGTACCTTTTCCTCGAAAAGGCAGTGTTTACATAGCTGCTTAGTAACACCTCTAGTGACAGTCACTCAGACTGCCACTAGAGAGTCCTGGGTCACTGCTGCACCACGTGCAGCACCCACATTCAGTGTCTACAAGCTCTGCATGGAGGCACTGAATGTTCCTCAAAGAGATTATTTTAATGCATCTCTATGAGGAGATTCGGATTGGTACATTTGCTGCGCATGCACAAAATCCTCCCAATGCTTTCCTAAGGGGAAAGCATTGGCTTAGCTGAGATCATAAAGATTGATAATCTCAGCCATGACGAAACTGGCATGGCGTGGGAAAATGGGGGGAAAAAGGTGAGTAAAAACACCATCCTCATGCGAACGGAGCAGACAGGTAACTAAACGCGCTCACACGCACACACAAACTCTGACAGGCTAGCTCACGCACAAACAAACTCTGACAGGCTAGCTCACGCACAAACAAACTCTGACAGGCTAGCTCACGCACACACACTCTGGACAGGCTTGCTTGCTCACGCACACACACTCTGGACAGGCTTGCTTGCTCACGCACACACACTCTGGACAGGCTTGCTTGCTCACGCACACACACTCTGGACAGGCTCGCTCACGCACACACACTCTGGACAGGCTCGCTCACGCACACACACTCTGGACAGGCTCGCTCACGCACACACACTCGTTTTAATTGAAAACCACTCAGCCTACCTTTGAGAGAGCTGAGTGGATCTTTCCCTGGGGTCCAGTGAGGCTGCTCTCTGCGTGCGAGGGAGCAGTAATCTACCTGCAGCTCCTCTCGGCTCCCTCGCGTTCTCTGTAGTGATGCCGGAGGGAAGTCATATTCCGGCTCCCGACATTAGACAGCGCGAGGGAGCAGAGAGGAGCTGCAGGCAGAGTACTGCTCCCTCGCGCGCCACCCACAATGCTCCCGCGGGCGGCTCCATGCTGCCGCAGCCAGCCAACTCCATGCTCCTCAGTGCGGCCGGTCGCCTCCTCGCTGCCTTGGCCAGCCGCCTCCATGCTACCCAGGGTGGACAACTCCAATATTCCCTGTGATGGCCACCGTCAAAGCTCCCCCGGCGGCCACATTAACTTGAGAGCTGGCAAATTCCAGGCGCCAGGGCGAAATTTTTAGTCCTGGGATTTGACTGGGCCTGTGTTAATTAATATTAGTATTAATATTGTTTTTGTATTTTTACAATAATAAAGTAAATGTTCTATATGTTTCTGCATTATCTACTCTTGATTGAATGTTCAACATGTACTAATAATCTACTGCCTTCAATCAATTCTCTTCTTTCTCCCTCACTGCATCGCATTTGTTTCCTTTATGCCTCCCTACCCCCTCTTCTTTCTTTATATTCCTCCTTTTCTGTTGCTTTTCTGTTCTACTTTGTGTTTTTGATGATGCTCGTTGAATGGGTAGAGTTATAATTTCTTCAAAAATGAAATGGATTTCTAAATGTATTTGTAGACAAACTACACAGGATGCCCCCGAGGAAGTCAGAAGCCGTGACTTCAGAAGGGAATTGGAGGAGAGGGAGCGTGTTACTGTAAGAGAGAAGAACAGAGACCGAACAGCGAGGAGCGGTATGAGTTTAATTGATCTTTTAGAAACAGAACGTGGCTCACTTTTTCAGAGAGCTGCTTATCTAATTCAGAGGTTTATGGTATGGCCTTAAATTGTTACTTTTGGTTAGCAAGGAATATTTTAATATAAATGTTTTCATTTTTCAGCCAATAGGTTAACACACTTTTTCTCCTACCTCTTCCAGAACATACCTCTTCTATATCCAAGAAACCTCGTCTGGACCAGATTCCAGCTGCAAACCTTGATGCAGACGACCCTCTCACAGATGTATGTTTGTGTTTCCCTTTATCCCATCAGATTTGTATGTGTGCATTATGTCACATTTACGCATTAACCTAATATAGCGTGCAGAAACCCTGAAGTTTGCAAACTTCTTTTGGAGGTCAGGGCTCAAAATTTCAAATAGCCATTGACAAGTAGAAAGTCACTGCCTGGTGATTGCGTCATGGATCCACGCTTGCAGTGGCGAGTAACTTTAAAGACCTGGCCAGAAACACAGGACTTGATCATTTAAGCCCTGGTGTAGGTGCTAATAACTGCTTTTCCAGCTCCCGTATTGGGGATATTAATTCACTAAGGATTGGTGTGACTGACTTTAACTGGACCAAAGATGGAATATTCCAATCACAATAACCCAGCCTTTAAAGATCATTTAGTGTTCGTTCCACACTAGCATATGGTCCTTAAGAGGTTATGATTTTTGTTCTTTAAGAGAAGAAGTCATTTTCTTGATTTTAGCATAATTTAATGGCCAAGAAAAAGTTGCCTATGGAATATGTAATTTTTTTTCTTTTATTCTACAACACCCTAAAGACTTATATTTTTAGTTTATTTTTTGATTGCGTGGTCAAACCGGTCTGTAGTAAATTCAGCTTCTGGTATCGATTTATTGTCATATGGCTGTGAATCTCAACCATGTGAGGTCCGACCTGCTGACTGTTGATAGAATATTGTATTGCCGCAATCCTTTGCTAGTAAAATCAGGTTCTTAATACACTGTACAGTTGATGGGTGTGCGGCATGGGCTGGAAGGTAGGATAGAAAGCTGAACAAATTATGATAATGACCCTTTACACTGTCTGTTTTCTCCTCAGGAGGAGGAAGATGAGGACTCCGATGAAGATAGTGATGATGACACTGCTGCTCTCCTGGCGGAGCTGGAAAAAATCAAAAAGGAACGTGCAGAAGAGCAAGCCCGGAAGGTAATGACCACTTTATTAAGCCATGCCCAGCGTGCCAATGACCCCCGCTGCCTGTGAGTAGTTTATCAATACTCGCTGCTTAGCTGATGTCTGAGGTCCTGAGAAATGGTATTAAACAATAGAGCAGGACACTGGTAGTTTAAACATCTGTAGAGATTGTAAAAATGACATGTCAGCCTCCAACTCATCAAACTTTGTACAGTGGGTACGTTATATTTTGCAACCTGCATTCGTCCCAGGAAGGCAGTTATATGTGTCTGGAGACTCATGCTGACTCCGGCCACCATGAGCACTTCAAATTACCACTTCAGTGATCTGATGTGCTTTTGGTGCCTGGAGTCTGTATGTGCTATAAAACGCTGCACATATAGAGCCTGGCACTCTGGTTTATTTGCTCAGAAGGTCCATCATTGTTCAGTTGACCCTCTCAGCCAGTGAATTGCGATGACTGTGGCTTCTCCAGCTCTGCAGAAAATAGAATGGCATCATCGAACCACCAGGGAGCATCCTATTACCTCACACTGGAGGCTGTTAAGAGAAATGTATTTTTTACATTAGCTGGTATATAACAGGTCTCAGCAGAGATACAAGTCATACAACAAGTACTTACTAAATGTTTTAAAGGTACCAAAAACACGTTAAACTTAAACAGTGACTGCCAGGTGAAGGGTGGCTACGGCTGCAGAAATAGCCAGCTAACTCCAAGATGGAAGATATTTCAGCTTAGACTGTTCCTTTTACAGCATTTTCTGTTCAAATTACTAGGATTGATGATGGTACCTTGTCAGTGGCATAGGCTCTGGACTGTATCTTTTTTTTTGGTGCTGGAGTTAATAAAGCTGAGCTTCTGGCAGTAGTAGTTCATGTACATCTTATTATTATACTACGTTCGTATAGTGTCGCTTGCTCCTGTAGGGGGCACTGTTGCATCCCAGGAAAAGTGTTTGATTTATTTTATTATCAGAGTGCTGTCCTGTTCCCATCTGTGATTTATTGTTCATTTCCATAACTTAGGGAAGACAAACACTATAGAAATAATAAACAAAGTGCTGCTTCTCCATTTAATTATCCTCTTGTAAAAGTTTGGGTGTTGGGTCACCAGCAATCAGTTTTCTGGTACACAAAGTATTCATCTAGTTCAGAGGCAATATGTTGTCTTAATGCTTAATATGACATTTTAAATCTTGATTGCACCAGGTGTTGGTAGATATCTGTTCCAGCTGTATTTACATTTCACTTGGCCACTGAAAGTAGATCTAGTCTATGAGATGGTCTCCATATCTTCATGCTAGTGGGCTTTGAGATTACAGAACATTCAAAGTGTATTTTGTAAACAGATACTAGCCATATCAGTCATTGGTCCACATTTTAGCAGATACCCCTATGCCAACATGTATAGTGCATGGACAGCAGACGCAGTATATGTTCACGCATTCGTACGCTTCAACAATGGCTAGCGGGCAGATGTATGCAAGGTTTATGCAATACTGTATAGATTGGCTTTTATAATATAACTGAATGGAACTGCTATCCACAGTTGTTGTCCAACATGTAGAAATGACCCCAGTGACAATAGATTTGTATTACTCTTATTGGAGCATTTTCTGTATCCAAATTGAAAAATTCTTTAAATTTGAGGCTGTACGGGTCCTAGAACATCGTAGCAGTCGTGCAGCCTTACAGGCTCAGTTGGCACTTTTATAAAATACTTCTACTTACTTTAGCAGTGTATCCATTGCAATGTCAGCACGAGTTTTTAATCTTACTTTTAAAGACTATATGTAGGTCAGGGTGAATGGCACAAGCTATCTGTGTGTTCACTCACTTTCATTTACAGAAACTATTTGCACAGAAGTATCAGCCTCATGCACCTGCTTAATTATGTATAGTGTTACTGCAAAGAGAATCAATAATCAAAGAGCAAAAACAATTTCTCTCTGACAAATCTGTGCTTTGATAGCTGCGCGTTGGATGATAGAAGGCTCGGCTGGAAGGGAATCATCTGTATTGGGCCGATTGTTTGCTTGTTTTTGGCTTCTGGAAATTAATTCCTAATTCTGTTTAGTATACGATATGGTTTTGAACTTGAAGCATCACAAATGGGCCACTGATCCCATAACGCGTCCAGAAAACCACGTCTGTCTTCTCAAGATCACAGGAGAGAATTGGTGCCCAAAATGGTGATCTGGCTACCTGTGTTTAAAGTTTTTTTTACCTAATAATAGTAATCATAACAAGCAGACAATAAGTTCACCTTCAAAGAAGCATAAAATTGTCAACTATGTAGCAGATGTCCACAATCCAACCAGTAATTGCATTTTAGGCAAAAATAACGAGAAAAATCCTCCAAGTTAGCGAAGTTTGTAGTTATGTATTGATTGTCATATTTGGAATACAAGGTCTATTATGGCGAAAAAGGATAAACATTTCTCAATTTTTTTTCTAAAGCATGGGTTAGCTGACCTCTGCAACACACAAATAATGATCCAGGGTTTCCAATTGTTCATTAATATTTTTCAATCTAGACCTCGCTGAGGGTCAAATCACTAATTAATGATTCTAAGTAGGTAATATTCTCTAATGTGATATGGCGCAGGGCTAAACTGCCCCCTCTCCAGGCACCCTCAGGAGAAAGGCCTCTAGCCAGCATGGAGACAGTCTAACACTCTGCCGTTATTAACAGGAACTGGAGCAAAAAGCTGAAGAAGAACGTATTAGAATGGAGAACATTCTGAGTGGGAACCCTCTGCTGAACCTCACAGGCCCTGTACAGGTGCAAGCAAGTTTTAAAGTAAAACGGAGGTAATTCATCTGCATATAAAATTGTGTGTGTATCATTATTAGCTTTGCAAATGGATCTCTAAGTCATAAACCCATGTTGCTGAAAATAAAACTAGCACAATTCACTAGCTGTCTGCAATGACAGACATACAGTTGTAATCAAAATTAGTCAACCCCCGTTGAAAATCATGTTTACTGTCAAAATTTACAGACTTTCAGCTGTTTGCAATGAACGAATCAAACAAAAGCAATTGAAATAACTCAACACAACGAATGCTTTAAGTGGTTTCCCCAAATTCAACTAACGATGCAACTTAATGACTTGTGCAGTCTCAAAATGATTCAACCCATTGAATTGAATCCCTCGCAACAGCACAAATATGTAAAACAGGTGTTGTCTCAAGCACACCTGATGCAACTAATCAAAAAACTCAGTCCTTGGGATTTTGTTTTGTAAAGCGATGAAACAAAACTGGAACTTTTTGGCCCAATGGATCAGCAATATGTCTGGTGAAAGTAGAATGAAGCATATGTTGAAAAGACATTCTTCCTTCAGTTAAGCATGGTGGTGGCTCGGTGATGCTCTGGGGCTGCTTTGCATCCGCTGGCACTGGAAACCTGAAGCATGTGGAAGGCAAGATGGATTCATTGAAGTATCTGGACATCCTAGAAGAAAACGTCATGCTGTCGGTGAGGAAGCTGAAGCTCTGGCGTCATTGGACATTCCAACAAGACATTGATCCCAAGCATACCTCAAAATTACACCAAGGCTTGGTTGCAGAAGTAGTCCTTAACAACTGTACAATGGCCATCAGTCATCTGACTTGAACCCCATAGAAAAGAAGGCAGCTGCAGCACGCAAACCCAAGAATATTACTGAACTGGAGGCTATTGCTAACGAGCAATTGACTAAGATTCCTCAAACGCTGCCAGAAGCTGGTATCTGACTATTCATCTTGTTTGCAGCAGGTCATAACAGCAAAATGTCCTCTACAAAGTACTGAAGATGATTCTCATAATTCTGACTGGATTTGTCATTATAAGTTGCATTTTTAGTTGAATGTTGTGAAACCACTTGAAGCATTTGTTGTGTTGAGTTCTTTCAATTGGTTTTGTTTAATTTGTTTATTGCAAAGAGCTGAAAGTCTGTAGATTTTGATAAACCTGATTTTCAATATGGATTGACTCATTTTGATTACAACTGTACATTTTTGCCATATTAAAGTATAGTCTGATACATAAAGAAGAGACATCACAGAAAGAATATACACACACGTGACATGCCACAAAACAGACACATAGAACTGGGATCTGTATTGTCTTTTAGTCTTCCTTGTTAAACTTATATATTATAATATTCTCTTATTCTTTACATTTGTTTTAGATTTAATTAAGCAGTGTTTGGTTGTTTTTTTTTTTTTTTTTTTTTTAAATGTCTTGAAGGAATTGAATTGAGAGTAGAGAACTAGAAACTCAATGATTTCTTTAACAAAACGACATTTTTAAAATGTTAACTTTTAAAATGTCTGTCTTCTCAGGTGGGATGATGACGTTGTATTTAAGAACTGTGCCAAGGGCGTTGATGAAATGAAAAAGGACAAGCGCTTTGTAAATGACACCCTACGCTCTGAATTCCACAAGAAATTCATGGAAAAATATATCAAGTAGTACAGTTTTATGTGCTCCGGCCATACAAGTACAACATTTTTAACATCTATGGACGTATGATGGCGTGCTAATGACTTCTGCATTCTTCAGCGGTAAATTCATTCTTTTGGCGTTTGCTGACATATTTCGTAGCTGGATTTTTTTTTTATCCTTATTTTTTTTCCAAGTCATATGTGAATAAAAATAACTTTTTTTTTTTGGTCTTTGCGTCATTTGGTTTTGGTCTGTTCTTCTCCCCTCCCTCCACATTGTTACGTTTTGTCATGTTTGGAATGGTGCTGCTAGCTGTTTCCCTTTCAAGGATTATTAAATGTAAATACATTCATATCAGACTAAGGATTATTGTTTTAGGTATTATCTTCTAAATAAAAATATTCGCTCTTTTATTGATGCTACAGACATTTTGTCTTGTATAGTGTGTGTGTGTGTGTGTGTGTGTGTGAGATACAATATAGGAAAACCAAAAGGTCTGCGACATAAACAGAGCATAAAAAGTATCCGCGCTTCCTAAAACAGATATAGGTAAAGAAAAAAACTTGCATAAATGTATTAAGAACAAGGAATCACAAAAAGACAATTGGTAAATAAACAGGTAAAGTTACGATTATAGATCTATAAATTAATAAAAATCCCATAATAAGATGTAGTACCTCTTATAACCATATGGTGGCAAACTATGAACATATACGTCCTATCAATAATATTATATACTGTATATATTTTAGGTAAACTAGACACTAATACGCAGTAAAGCCCATGGGTAGTGCCTATAACATTGAAACATGACCGTTAGTAAGCGCAAGGGGCGTGGTCATCATGCACAATGAACTAAGTTTAATACAAAAGGGTTGGGTAACCTGTCAAAAGTTAGTTTGATGAACTGTACTGTTTCACAGTACTGATTTTCTTCTAATGTGATTGCATGTCATATACCCCTTTGCTTTCTCCCTGCTTCCTGTATTGCAGCCAGACTGCCCACCAATGGCCATGCTCCAGTGATTCTCTACGAGAATCCGTCATGACACGTCAACAATGCCTGCCCACCAATGGCCATGCTCCTCCAGTGATTCTCTGAGAATCCGTAATGACACACCTTACTGAGAGTGCCTAAGTTTCACTTAGCGCAACACATGCCCACAATGCTTGACCAAGCCTCCTCAGAGTACTCCGCATTCAGATACTAGAACTTACATACCTCATCTCACACACACATTTCCTCATCACATTTGGTGCCATATAGTGTCTATATTTATTTATAATAAACATATAAGAGACAGATAAACTCATAAATACCTATAGAGCTTTGTGTTCTCTCTCTCTCTCTATCTATATATATATATATATATATCTCCAGAAAAATAACAAATCTTGCACTCCACTTCAAAAATAGTATAGTGCCCGATGCTTATCCAGCCAAGAAAACAAAAAATATATTAGGATAGCACTCCAAGGACTTATATAAAATATAAATTGTATTTACGGTACCTTTTGAAAATAGAAACGGTCAACGTTTCAGCTTGGTCCCCTCAAGCCTTCCTCAGGACACCTGATATATATTTTTTGTTTTATTTCAGTTTATTTCCACACGGCCTCCCACATTATATATAGATAGATATTGTGCTTATAACTCTATCTATATTTACATGGAGATTTAATACCAACCTAGTGCCTGGATTTCGCCTGTGCGCTAGTACATAGTGTGTGGGGGTCGCATATTAACTAGCTCATGCCTACAATTAATTTATTGTAGTGGGAGTTGTGGCGAAGTGGAATTTGAAAATGTAAATATAAAATAAACAGGTTGAGAATATCTTTGAGGTGATGAATGTTCATTAAATTTTGTGATTTACAGCATCACAAAACTGAGCGAGGGAGCAGAGCAGGGAGATCACAGTTCCCTCCCTCGCAGCCAGGCTCCATTCTGCACATCTGGCTGCCGGCCCGCCTCCACACTCTCTCAATGCCGGATGTCTGCCTCCGAGGGGACGGGCTGACAAAACACAATTCTTAGTCGCCATGGCGACCTGGTGCCTGGGATTTGTCAAGCCCTGCCTTAAAGGATGGGACATTAAATCCATGGGAGAAGCAGGTTACCAGCTGAGGATTTCTCGCAAACGGGTTTTGGAGATCAGGAGAATCTGACATAATTTTAATGATGCTATTTTGACATGGTTTTATTTGTTTCTTTTGATTTGTTTTTAAAGTGTGTAAATAAATTTTAGAAACCATATGCTGTAATGCTGTGGATTCTGGACAGACCCGCTTTTCCCAAGAAGGGTATGGTCCCCCATAGTGGCACACTTGTTTTATAACTGAGAGCCCAGAACATTGACTCTAATAAGGGTGAGCAGAACCAGTATTTTATTCTTGGTATATATATATTGAATTAACAATATCACAATAGGAGCTTATCTCCTATTTTGCTTTATTTTCTTCTCTCTGAGTGCTTTTGGGTTAAACAAAGAAGACAATTTGGTATTACCTTAAGATACCCCTGCTGTTGTGATTTGAGCCTATATATTTTTGGCTCTGTCCCATGTGAGTGCATCGGACATCAATTCTATATATCACTTGGTCTTTTGTTTTATTACACTATATTATATTTATTTTATCCTAGTTAGTATTTGCCTCTCCCTTACTATAATGGTAAGTGTATATTTATATATAACGCTCCATTGGGTTTACTTGAGTGGAACAATATAACTCCGTTCACTGCTATGCCGCTAAAACGTCATCAAGGTGGCAACCTTACCTACAACTCCCATAATTATTTGAATGATTATAGAGAATCATGGGAGTTGTAGTTAAGCAACGTCAGATGTGCCACAATTTGTAATGCCTGCAGAAGGACCCAAACACGCATTATAGGGGTAAAAGAGCTGGAACTGATTTCAATCCCTTTAAATTGGGTTTAATTATTGAATTTGGAGAGATACAGCCACGATGTGACAGTAGTTAATTTGCAGTTATCTATGTCTAAATGTTGCAATTCAGATTTCAGTTCACTACTACTGCTTATTTAGTAGATAAATCCCTAGATGCTAGTTCTGTTATTATAGATCGAGTTCGGTTGCTGTTTCAGATCATTCTTGTGAAATGAAATGGTAATTATGAATGTCTGTGCTCACATGACCGGAATCTTGTACCTGGTAGCCATCTATTGCTAAAAAATGCCACGGGCACATGTTCTTAACACACTACCTGGGGGAGGGCAATCAGCTCGTGGCAGAACTTTAAAAGTGCAGCTGCTGACCCGGGTGGAATTCTGAACTTCCTGGGCAGCAGATGGAAGATGAATATTTATTAAAATAAATTCAGAAGGAAGTGTAGTTTGTAGGATTCATGCCAACTTCAAATAAACAGCGTCTATCTATACATACTGACATAAAAAATACATTTACTCATTAGATCACATTTCCAATTGCTACATTAAATGGATTCTCCTGGTCATTTAGAAAAAAAATAATTTTAGCAGATGTCTTGGTTGGTGGGGACGAGGTTAATGTCAGATGGCAGTTACATTGTGTAGATTAGAATATAATTTATTGTTTTAAGTCTTTCATTTTTTGTGTGTGTATCAGCCATAAGTCATGTATTGATGTGAAATGAAACTACATTCAGATGAGAATTGCTTCTGTCGATTCTGGCTCTGAGTGCCCTCCCTGAGGGAAACAAAGAAGAATAGTTGTTTTTGCCCCAGGAATTTTTAGTTTTTTCGTGCTGAGACAATCTTCAAATAAATTGCCTATGTATTGAGTAAGAATTTCAGTTAAATTTTGTGCACTCGGCAGATCTATAGATACAGCATGGGAGGTATATGAAACCAGGACTGGGTTTGATTAGATTATATGGGCTTGAGTAACTGGCAAAGCTTAACCCCTTAAGGACACAACTTCTGGAATAAAAGGGAATCATGACGGGGGGGCGTGGCCGGCAGCACGAGAGAGCAGACGCGTGTCTCAGGAGCTCCGGGCCCGAACAGACAGAAACATTCAACAATTCCCGGTTCGGAATCCAAACAGCCCAAGCAGGCCAGAACCCCCATCAGAGACAAATATGGGGCGCAAGAACAAACGCTATCGCCCTCCAGAGGCTCAAAAACAGCCTGATATCAGGCTATCATTCGAGAGGCCAGCGGCCGCAGCCCAAACCAAGATGGCGCCCGCAGCAAACTGTGCGGAAGATGACTCGGAGGCATCCCAAGAAGATAGGGAGCAGCTCACATCCCCAGAGTCGGAAGATCGCACTTCGGAAGTGGAGTCTGAGGATGATTCTGCTCCAGTCACCAAGGGAGACATGAAGGACCTAATTCAAGAGATACGCAGAGTCTGGAAGGCAGACCTCAAAGAGGCTCAAACTGAAATAGGGGAACTCAGGCACAAAATCGTGGAGGTACAACAGAAAGACGGCACCCGTGAAAAGCAAATAACAACCACTCAGAGGCAAGTGGAGGACTTGGCACAGCAAGTCAGAGACCTCTCACGATCAGTGACCACCTTAGAGACGAGACACAGAAGGAGGAACATACGGGTGAGAGGGGTGCCAGAAGGTGTTGGGGAGGAGGCCCTGCTCCCATATATACGGGGGGTAGTAGCTTCACTCCTCGCCAGAAACGACACCAAGGACCTGATAACAACGGCCTTCAGGATCCGTAAAGCCGCGACTGCCCCCTCCCAAGCACCGAGAGATGTTATAGCCACCACCAGGGACATCACGGTGAGAACCGCCATCATGTCTAGGTCTAGAACCCTCGGAACGGTCACCTATGAAGGCGGAGCGGTGTCCATATATGGAGACTTACCATTTGGAGTGTTGGCAGCAAAAAGACACCTAGCCCCCACTGCAAGGCAACTGAGAGACGCCATGATCCGGTACCGTTGGGGAGACGACGGATCGCTGATAGTACCACGGGGACCCGAGACTTTCATACTAACCCCAGCAGATGATCCAAGAGTCTTCTTGCAGAAGCTGAACCTCGGAACTACCAATTCAAAAGAGTTGGGACCTACCCGTATGCCAAAGGACACAGGGACACGAACTACTCCACATCCATGACAAAGACGACCTGGACAGATAGATCCTGTACACACTGGGTCTCCCGGACGCTAAAGAGAGACCTCACACACACAGGACAGATAGCAGCCTACCCACCGGATCATAGGCGACGGCAACACCGTGCCGAGCACCTAATCCCTAACAGCACTCATATGCAAGGCTAGGACACACAAACACACTAGTGACACATAAGACGACAATCTAACTGACACACTAAGGCCACCATGTGAATACAAGCCCTAGACAGCAAGCAACGACCGCAGCCCCCCCCACAGAGACTGATATGTACAAAACTTACTAATATTGTATTTGATATGCTAAAATAAGAACCATTACAAGATATATGTTGTAAACGTACCAGTTATCATACTACGAACCAGTTGTATAATGTGGAAATATTTCAAATAAAATATAAAAAAAAAAAAAAAAAAAAAAAAAGGGAATCATGACGGAATATTTCCGTCGTCTTCTTAAGGGGTTAAGGAGTGCAGGACTGTCTAAAAAAAAAAAAGGGGTGCATAAGCCTGGACAGTCACATGCTCTCATACTCATACACGTAGGATGCCATTAAAAGGTTCTGCCCGGGGCGCGGGGTTTGGGAACGAAATTGAACGGACGCCATCTCCATCGGCTCCCAACCTTGCGGCACCTAATTTGCAAATATCCCGAACATCATAACCCGCACAACCAATCTAAGCCCACTACGAGCCCGGGGGAACCATGCAGAACCAACCGATGCCTTTTTTCCAACAAACAAGGACTGGAAAGGTGAAACTGTACAACCGGGCCTACCTCAAGTCTGCGAGCCACGGCCTGGAGACTCTCCTAGACGGCATCAGGGTGTACTACCACCCAGCCTGGGAGGAGACAGAAACCCCAACATCTAAAGACATCTCTGCAACCATGGGGCACCGCATACAGAAACTGCAACAGGCTGCGGCGGCAGACCAGCCGAATATCGGGGAGATGTTGCAGAGACAGGCCCTGTCCAAGATGACTGCCACGGAGGCCTCCCCCGCTCAGCAGCAGAAAGCCCACTCACCAGAGGCAAGGGTAGAGGACACGCAAACCAACACATCCCCAGCCCATGGAGGCTCTGGGGACGGCACCTTCGCCACAAAACAAGACCTGCAGCACTGGATGCAGGAGATACAATCCCTGCTGGCCGCGGACCTCGGAACCCTGAAAACAGAGGTACGCCAAACCACAGAGCATGTGAGTGCTATGGAGGGGGAAATTCAAACACTGAACAGTGGAGTGTCAAACATTACAGATGCCCTGCAGTCCATGCAGGCAGCCCACCAGGCGCTAGCGACACAGGTGGCCACCCAAGAGGACCGCCTGCGCCGCAATCACGTTAAACTCAGAGGAGTGCCGACGGAAATCTCCCCAGAGGAGCTGCCTCACTACACAAGACGACTTCTGGCCCCCAATCCTGCCTCCAAACTCTGGAGGGTGTATTTCGCCTGCCGGCGGGGAACAACACGGCTACAGCGGAGGCAAGAGATATCATACTGCGATGCACCACTTCCCAAGACAAGGCAGCAATAATGTCAGCAGTGAGAGGCAAAACCCCTTTACCATTTGAAGGCTCCCACCTGCGTTTCTTTCAGGACTTGAGCAGAGCAACACTGCACTGGCGGAGATCGCTCCAACACCTAACTAGCCGCCTGCGGACGGCGGGCATACAATACAGATGGGGACTGCCGAGGGTCCTCTTAATCACCCACAACGGGACTACTCACAGAGCCACATCAGAGGCGGACATCCTTGCATTCTCCACACGCCTGGGACTTCCAGATACTACCCAGACACCTGCCCAGACGGGACTATCCCAGATGGGAGATCCAGCTACTACAAGACCATTCACCCCTCGCACCCCACGCAAGGACTCGGGGACCTGACTAGTGAAACCACCCAATCCACCCACCCAACCCCCCCTCCCGCTGCCCCCTAGGTTAGGGGCAATCACAACACTAGCAGCAGCCGAGACCTAGAAAAAAGACCTTAACTCTCTCTCCAGAGGGCACAAAACGGCAGGCTAGTAGTACAAACTTGGAGACACACTACCTTGCACGAAAATACTGACACCACAATCTAGTGCAACTACTCTCAACAACCCATAGTACCACAAGCACACTATATATAGGATGACACTATAACGTGAAGGACCATGAACCTAGGAGCAAACAAAGGCACTATTGTTGACAATTGTTCCGTGAAATGGATAAAAAAGAAAAATGTGTGCTGTTTAACCTGACAATACTGTGATATACACGCCATTGTTATATGATATGTTTTACCTCCTGTAAAAGTCAATATAATGCGAAGCTTTCCACTGCACCAACAAAATAAAGAATTAAAAAAAAAAAAAAAAGGTTCTGCCCGTGGGGCTCAATGCCCAATTGCAGTTAATGCATTGCTAGAATTCTAATGCTGTGCACACTGAGGACAGGGCCATGGTGTCACCGGATAACAAACCTGGGAATGATAGTTGTTACTACTTTGATGTCCAATTCATAAAATGTCATTACAAGGCAAAAACAGAAATATCAATTAAAGGGGAGCAGTCACTTGTCAGGCTTTGGGATATTATATTTACTTTTTCTCTATATTTAATATATGAGGTCTGACAATTAAAATCCTTCTAGGCTCCCAGTCAGTCATTGTGATAAACTCTGGCCTAGCGAGAGACCGAGAAATATTTGATTCTGTTTCTCTTCCTCAGATACATTGTGTACCCTCGCTGTGCCAGCCCTGAACAGGATTGTTACATAGTTACATAGCTGAAAAGAGACATGCGTCCATCAAGTTCAGCCTTCCTCACATATGTTTTTTGCTGTTGATCCAAAAGAAGGCAAAAAAACCCAGTTTGAAGCACTTCTAATTTTGCAACAAGCTAGGAAAAAAAATCCTTCTTGACCCCAGAATGGCAGTCAGATTTATCCTTGGATCAAGCAGTTATTACCCTACATTGAAAGATTATATCTTTGAATATTCTGTTTTTGCAAGTGTGCATCTAGTAGCTGTTTGAACATCTGTATGGACTCTGATAAAACCACTTCTTCAGGCAGAGAATTCCACATCCTGATTGTTCTTACAGTAAAGAAACCTTTCCTTTGCCTTAGACGAAATCTTCTTTCTTCTAGTCTAAACGCATGACCTCGTGTCCTATGTAAAGTCCGGTTTGTGAAAAGATTTCCACACAATTGTTAAAAGAAAAAGGAAAACCATATGTAAACCACAGGTTAACCCACGTTATGTGATTTAAAATGTTTTATTGAATGGGGACATTTTCACATACTAGCTGCCTTACCATTTCCATCTGTTGTCCACGCAGTTATTGATGGGAACAGAAATCTCCCATTTGATGTACAAGTCAGGACTCTGGGGGCTCCTAATGTGTCATTGCTCCGGGGATGATGTGGTATTAAAGAGAGCTTCGGGTAAGTAAATCTTCCTCTAAGTGTCTCCATGCCGCTGACATGTCACCTGGGGCATCCTTGTAAAACAGTGTTAAAATCCTCTTCAAATACTACTAAACACTAGCAAAGTACCGACTTGTGTTGCTGACTGTGAGTAGGTACAGGCTCTTGGTGATGTGCAGGTATATGAGGGGAAGCAAATTATTTCTATAAAGAATCATTTGTTTTCCTTTTACCTGGTCTCTGCATGCTGGAGTTGTTTTCATCCTTTGCCTCTGCTTATTAAGGTATTTTTCCTTATTCTTCTCGACAATTGGCGACACTTCTTTCTCATAATAACAAGATAACATTATGTGTTCAACGTGGTATTGTGCTCCCTGAGGTTGCTGAAAGCCATGCAGGTCATACATCCTTATATGGGAAGACTGCAGTAATCTGTTTAAAGTAAGACTTAAATGTAAAAAAAATATGTCGTAACACTTTAGTGGATATACTCACAATAACAATATGCAAGCCTTTATTGCTGCATTTTTCCATTGCATAAATCTAAAATCAGTTTGCAAAAGCTACAGATCTGCTGTCCTGCAGCCTTTGCAAGCCATCCCCATCTTCCCTAGCTCAGACTTCCTGTGGCTGTCCAATCACAGACTTTCTAATGCAGGTCAATGAGAAGTCTTTGAAAGGAAGGTACAATTGGCAATTGGTGCCTTTTGAGTTTAGCTACACTGAGCTAAACAAACCAGGAAGTAACAGGACCTGTTGTCTGATTGACAGTTGTGGGGGGAGGTGTAACAAGTTAATTTAAATAATGTGCCAACTTCTTTTAAAATTTGCACTTTTTGTAAAATAGGACACACTCTTCATAAATAAATCACTAAAGTGCTTTAGGTGTATGGAGTGTCCCATAAATCTGTACACACAAAGCTGTGCCATTTGACCTTGCCTCGACCACCTATTAGCTCATGTAGTGCACTCTCTTAGTTAATCAATAAAGAGCTTCATTGGTGTTCTTGTTCGAACAGTGATCTTGGGTCTTTGGGGAATTGGTTAACATTCATATTCAGCAAATTATATATATTTCTTGTTTGTTACTGAATTATGTACGTTGTCTTATTATGTATTGCCACTTTTTCTAACATGAATAAAGACATTTTCAAAATGCAAAAATAAAAATAAAATCTATTTGCAGGTATTGAAACATAAACGTTGAAAGTGCTATAAATAGGATGAGCTTTTAAGTACCCACTAAATAGTTTTTTCTATCGCTCAGCCACAGTTATAAAGCTATTACATCTCCATCGACATGCTCCGAAGTCATTAAGTGGCCATTAACACCATGTGGACACAGAACAAATCTTGCATTTGTGTCAGTTTAAGGCCGTGTAACTGAGGAAGTCTGGCCGCAATGTCAACTGAATTTATGAGACTTTACTTAGTTTGCAAATTGTATTCATTTTGCCATTATCAATGACAATAGAACAGAGGAAAACATTTATATAATTGAATCAGATAGCCTGCTTGCTCACTGCAATTTTTTGGTAACTCAGTAACTTAATGGCATGCAGAAATATAGGATATGATGTTACTTCATTGAAACAGCAAGCGAATAGGGCCCTTTTCTAACCAGTTTAATTGAAAATATGACCACAGAACTCAGGGATGTAGAATTTGTGTCGCCCAATGACCGGGACATGTTTAGCCGTGCCGTGGGCAATCAGCAGGGCTGCTAGAGGGAGGACAGGGTCGGGGCAAGTGTAGTGTAAAGTCTAGTTGGTGGCGACACATGTAACTGTTCTCTCGCGGTACGGGCACTTTCTACTAGTAAGTCAGAGCGCTGCCGCTGGGACTCCCAAAATGCACTTTAACTCAGTGGGTGCCAGTATTGCGAGGAGCAAATAATAAGGCCCTGTCTATGTCCTGTTTTGCAAGTGCCTGTCTTTGAGTTTAGTTTAGTTCCATGGAGCTAAACACCTCCCAGATCTCTAATTAAAAGTCAGGAGGTGTAATAAGGTTTATTTATACGAACGCTGAATTCTTTAAAAATCTGAAGTGCAAGAGTACTTTATGTGATTGGAGTGTTCCTTTAACCCCTTAAGGACACATGGCATGTGTGACATGTCATGATTCCCTTTTATTCCCGAAGTTTGGTCCTTAAAGAGTTAATGTATTGTTCCTGTATGACATTCCCATCTAGAACTGCACAGAAGGGGCTGAAGGCACTGTAACTCTGCTTTTATTTTGTCAAACCATTTTGGAGCAGATTGAAAAACAACCTGGGGCTTTCCTTGGCACCAGTGGTGTACTAACCGGTGGGCGGTATGGAGGGACGGTGTGGGGGGGAGGGGGGTGCAGTCCTCCACGGGTGCCATTCAGTCGCGGCCAAGCAGCACAACATATTCATGTGAAGGAGGAGAGGGGCAGAGGCGTGCAACGCTGCGCCATCAGGGTCAGACTGGCCCATCGGAATACCGAAGTTAAAATCCACTTTGCATTCTCTCTTTAGTGAATAACTCTGATAGATTTTATTATACCTTTAAATAAACAAATGCAAATATATAGTCTAAGAATTGTTTTATTATTATTGTGTTTAACATATCTTACACAAATTGTTGAACTAGCCAGAGCAGTGAAATTTGTAGCATAAAATAGCTGATCTGAAACGTTTTCAAAGCTGAAGAATGTTTTGCCACAAAATGTTCAATTCCCTAGGGAACTCCTAATTTAATGAAGAACCATGAAAGAATATATTTATTTATTTTATATTGTCTGTGTATTATAGACAAAGGGATGGGATGATAACAAAATATTCTTACACCAATATGATATCTCCCCTATTACAACCATTTAGAATGCAGAATATGCATATGAAACAGCCACAGTGGACATAATGAGGCCTGCATTCAGCAATATGCGACAAGGTGACCTCTGTAGAACTTTAAAGGCTTAGATCGGGTGATCTTATATAAGATATGGAGAGATCTGTGAAATCTCTTATATTGACCTGGGTGGATATGAGAAAATGTCTGTAGCATTGACTGAAGAGCAAATATTTTATTTAGAAGAAAATACCTGAATCAGTAATCTTTATTCTGTTATCCTTCTAGGTGCACCAATGCAAACGTGACGAAAACGTAACAAAACGGGAGAAAAATACAGACCAAAACCAAATGACGCAAAGGCCGAAAAAACAAAACAGGTTTTTTTTATATTCACATATAATTTGGATATACCAAAGAAATGAAAAAATGCAGCTGCGAAAGATTATTATTAATTAAAACAAAACAAAAATAACCCCCCGCTGCTTTACTAAATTGAAAAAAAAATCACAAAGGAATAAGAGAACATTAAAATATAACAGTTCGGTAGCTCTTTAAATGTTTAGATTGAGATGCTATGATTACACATGTGTTTTAAGATTAAAAATAGAATTGTACAGTTTGTAAGGCAGTCATGTAGAACTGTGCAGTGTACAGCAGGGGTGACCAACGGGCAGATTCTCAGCTATTTAAAACTGCAACTCGTACAATACCTCGCCTGCCTTAAGTATCACAGTATAGAAAAGTCTGTTGATTTTACCACGAGTTAACCATGAGAACCAGCAATGTCCTTGTAGAGTCATTGTTGGTTCTGATGAATTTAGCACTGTGTCCAAGAAACTGATGTGTACACCATGTGCAAGGTAGACATAAGCTCCATGGAGTAATTTAAAGGTTTTGGCTGCAGTGCTCCTCTCCTTTTAACCCTCAACTGAAAACACTGCAGTTTTTTGGGGGGTTAATTCCACCTTTAGTGGCTGTCTTCCATACCAGTGTCATGTGGGTGTTCCATGCTGTCCAAGCATTAAAGCCCACTCTGTATAGGGCAGGGGTGGGGAACCTTCGGCTCTCCAGATGTTTTGGACTACACCTCCCATGATGCTTTGCCAGCATTATGTGTGTAAGAGCATTATGGGGGATGTAGTCCACAACATCTGGAGAGCCGAAGGTTGCCTATCCCTGGTATAGGACGACATGGATCATCTTGACGTCAGGAAGGGGTTAAATTTGAAACTCACTTAGAATTCACCTTGAATTCTTACTTTAGTGAATAACCCTGTACGTATGTAGTATAATCTGGTAAATGTAGATTTATATTATTGTTTGGCATAGTAAAGCACAGATATCAACTTAAACACGATGCCAACTGATAAACTGTACGAATAATTGCGACAGGACAGTGGGTATATAAATATACACCATGCTGGCATTGAATGTAAGCAATGCCCATAGCAATTCCAGATAGCTGGCTGCTTTCCTAGTTCCCAAACTCAGTGACACTATATTGCAGCTTGCCCTGTACACGTATTCCATTACCGACTGGCCATGCCCTGGACATGCGATCCTTCCTTTAAATCCATTTCCTCTGTGTCTGTCAGTGACAAATGCTCTAATCCCACCAGTTGTATCTACCATCCGAGTTATGCAGGTCTTCTGATCCTCATCCACACAAGCATGCTTTCTGGGAGCAGTTCCACTTGGTTTTCTTGGAACTTCTCAAATATATTTCATTATTTTATCAATAAGTAAATAGCCTGTGGTTAGTTTATACAAATCTATATTTTTGTGTAGTGATCACAGTTTAAACAGATTTAACTTTAAAACAGTAATTAAGATTTTCAGGAGGTGGGCCAAGTGAATGGCCGCACTTTTGGTGAGCGCAGGACACTCAATCGAACCCTTGAATTTTTGCACTTGTTCATAACAACGAACGAAAGCCCCAGCATTTCGCAATCTGGTAAAATGTTGCTTTATTCAGCCATCAAACATAAGCTGGCAACATTTCGGCAGACAGAGTTATTTACTACAGTGAGAATTCAAAGTGAATTTCAAATATTGGGTAAATGCATAGCTGACTTAGAGAATTTTTACATTTCGAATATGCTGACAATTTGACAACGGTATTTGAGATTGGAAGTGACATAGGAGATTTCTTTGAATAAATCTTATGGATTAGGATACACACTTAAGGGTCTCTGAGGTTATATATAAGGTCTATGCCAGTAGCACAATAGTATAAAGATATACAGGGCACACAACAGCATAGGGGAGAGCTTTTTGTTATCCGTAGGAAGGGCAACGAGGGGATAGCCCTTAGTTTAATAAATTTAGAGAAATTAGAACAAAATGCCCTATCGAAATAGGTTTCTTATGAGGTTCAAACATACACTTTAATATGATTGATAAAACATAACATTTAATCAAAATTCTAATAAAAACATATACAAAAATATATAATAAATAAATGAAAAAATAATAAGAAAATAGAGTGGGGAAAAAAAGGAGAAACTAGGGATATACAAAATACACTCCAATTCATAGATATCTGGAACCAGATAATAGAATATGTGTATGTAGATTGGCCAGTTTTATTTAAGCATACTCCTAGTATTGGGTATCTGTTCAACACTTACCGTATATTCAAATTAATCGTGAAACCTCTTAACAGTAACAGAGTATCTGCAAATGTAGCGATTCCCTGAGAATCAGATTGAGTGTAGTGATTATATTAATTTATCAACTGAGGTTTGGAACTAGTGGGACTACACCCAAAGGGAAGATATTGTGTTTCCTACTCAAGTGTCTTTCTTATGTACCCAATAAAATAATTGGGATCTGGTTAAGAATTCGAGATAGAGAAATGCTAATATAATGGCTTTTTAATCATGGAGCTTGAGTAGCACTAGTCTATCCTGTGCTTTCGTGGGCACCTAATCTTCGAGGTAAACTAACTAGTTCTATCTTATGCTCCATGAAAACGGCTCGGTGCTCCCATTCAGCAGACGGTCAGTCTAAATATCTGTAAGGTATCTGATTGAATATAGGTATTACTTAGCTTTTGCTTCCAGAGGTATAACCTCTGCAAACCCGTAAAGCTTTGTAAGTTATTGTAAGAGAGTACCGTAAGCCGTGCCCCGACACGTGTTTCACCAGGCAGGCTCTTCAGTAATCTCTACATTTGCAGATACTCTGTTACTGTTAAGAGGTTTCACGATTAATTTGACTATAAGAGTTGAAAGGATTCCCAATACTAGGAGTATGCTTATGTAAAACTGGCCAATCTACATACACATATCCTATTATCTGGTTCCAGATATCTATGAATTGGAGTGCATTTTGTAAATATCCCTAGTTTCTCCCTTTTTTCTTTTCTCTATTTTCTTATTATTTTTTAGTTGGATATTATTTTATATTGAATGAATAAAGGTATTATTTTTGCTACTTTTTAAATTATTTTTATCCGACACTGCCTGGCACCTGATTTTTATCTCCAGTGAACATCACTTTCAAGATATATTCTTGGTGGGGATTATTTCACACACGCCCTATCCATAGAGCAGTTCGCCTGCTCTGGAATAAGTGAGTACAATAACTGCTATCTATATTCCTGGAATTTTATACTGTGTGCACTATTTTTTGTTTTAAAAATATATATTTTATGGTCCACATACGACTGAGACGCTATATTCACGTATCCTTTAAGTGGGTATTGTACCACTGCACGCCATCAATACTGGAGCTACTTTAAGCTCCATAAAACATGAGTAGGACTATATTTGACCCATTTTTATTAAACTCCCTGCCAGTATATACTGCACAATCATTTCCTTTCTTTTTTCACATACGGATTCACTGCTGACCCTCTCTGACACCCCATATAGGAACCCTGCAAATAATCTCCGAATACCACCTCTGGCAAGTGTTTATTTGCATCTACATTGGTAATCTTTTTTGGACTTATTTGACCTCTGGACTCTATTATATTGAAATTTTGTATATATATATATATAGATATATATTATTATTATTGTTTTACTATTTTAAGTTGCTTTTTATTGTACCCTAGTGGACACTTACTCTGTGGTGCTACCTTCTATTGTTTTTACTTTGTATTCTGCTGAGCGGCTGGGCCTGTGGTCAATGCAAGCACGCAAGGGAGCTCTGATCTCCATGCTCAGCTCCCTCACACGCCTCTCAGTGATGCTGGGGCCGCAGTGACGTCATATCCCGGCATCCGGCATCTCTGTAGTGCACGCCCAAGGCAGATGCCTTGTTAGTGTCGCGGAAGATACAGCGTTGCAGACAGTGCAAAGAACCGAGAAACACTGATTGTTTGCTCCATGTTAACAGTGGACTGCCATTTTCACTTTGCACAACAGAATTTTTTTATTTTATTTAAATCTCAATATTTAAGACTTTATGTAGAGAAATGAGAAAAACTGCTTCATCTCACCTTGTGATATCATACATAGGGTCATAGTCTGACTGCCTAATTGTCCTCATGGGTTACCGCAGCCCACCAAGAAATGTCCCAAAGGGCCAGTCCAGACATGGAGAACATTGAGACTGTATTGGTTAGTGCATAGGTTGGTGGTTTCAGGACCAATACAAAGCTGAGCTAGCAAAGGACGTGCACAAATCCTGGCTGCTGCCTCACGGCTGTAGTACTGCGAAAACAGACACCCCAACACACCTCCTATTTTAATTTAAAGACGAATGGAGTGAGGCTGCAACCCACAACTCCTGTATGCTAGGGGCCCAGAGGGCAATTCTTCCACCGACCCTTTTGACAGCACTTAACACTTTTTACAACCATTCTATTTAGTTTTCTTGTTAAATTAACGAAAAATAAAAATTGTGCTCCTGAATCTACAAACATTCTGTTTTCCA
This sequence comes from Pelobates fuscus, assembly GCF_036172605.1. Classification (NCBI taxonomy): domain Eukaryota; kingdom Metazoa; phylum Chordata; class Amphibia; order Anura; family Pelobatidae; genus Pelobates; species Pelobates fuscus. The sequence goes on from NC_086317.1 coordinate 455,650,291, forward strand.
TTGGCAAGTGTTAAAAAAAGTATGTCAATTTAAATTGTGAATTTTTTTGAAGGGACACTATAGAAGTGGTTATGGTGCAGTTTGCTCATATATATATTTTATACAACTTAATAACTCTTGTTCTTAAGCCTAGGCACAGAATTACAACATATTTTTGAGTGTGGATTCTAGTTCAAGTGAAGTTTTCTATATATATATTTTTTGTCAATCTCTTTTTATTGAACCTTTCAATTTTTAAACATACCCTTGCTGGTCACGTAACACATTGTACATTCAACAAACGTATACTTGTTTCGCAATATAAGGTTAGCATTAGTGTGAGAACAGGAATGAACCGTTAAGATTATGGACCAGCACTGGTACATTATCAGGAGTGTGTGAACTGCTCTGGGAGGATGGCTGCGTGATATGAGTGGGCTTAATGCAACCTGAACAGGTTGTGGATTCAGGGCCTCCTTCTAAATCACCCTAAGCCCGGGAGGGGAGGGTTGGAAACATAGCGGCAGATTCCTCCTTCTAAGGGGGAAACCGGTAAACTGGGATTGTCTAGGGGCTAACAAGATAGGAGCATCTCACCTGGGGGTAAACTGTGTGTGCCCTGGTTATTATTGTGTCCGGGGGAGTCAGGTATCCGCTGTGGTTCGTCGGTCGGCATCCTGCACGGGTGCGGGAAAGCCCAGTGCCTTACAGAATGTCGGGAACTCTGCTAGTGTGGAGAGTTTATGGACAGTTCCCCTGTGTGTGTGAAGTGTTATATTTTACTAATAAATCAACTAGTCTGTTATACCTCACGACTCTCAGTAACAGTGATCTACATCGAAGGAATTTCAGGAGCTTCTCCCAGGTAAGTGCCATGCAGTTCACAAATGGTTTGCCTTCTTACCCGGGGATAGCACCCAGGGACTCATATGGTGAACTGACGTGTTTATGGTGCTTAGGACCAGCTCTAGGCTTAGCGGGATTGTTGTGATTAATTAGCAAAGCTACAGTGATATACATAACACTGTCCTCTGTGTCTGAAAGTACAAAATCACATAACAGGACTGCAGGAAGGCATGCTGTACATTACATCTTTATGTTACATTTACAGACATTGCTAAATTGAGGCTTTTAATTAATTTTTGTAAAAAGTGACCAAATACCAAAAATGCCAAATATACTCCACTCAGTGTTATGTGCAGGTGGCTTATGGAAACATTTTATTAAATCCCCCAATGTTGCCCCCAATCAACACCAATCATTCAAAGGCCATGGGTATTATTCCATTTCCTAAAAGAGGGACACTTTAATTTTAGGAGCAATACAGTGTGAGCTTGATTGGGTAAGGCACCCTTGACCTACTATTCCTCTACGTCATACATTTTGTTAGAATTAAATGCTTGTGTTGTTTGCTATTTGTGCAAAGCTGCGGAAATGTTAAAGGGACACTATAGTCACCAGAACAACGACAGCTTATTGAATTTGTTCTGGTGAGTAGAATCATTTCCTTCAGGCTTTTTGCTGTAAAGACTGTCTTTTCAGAGAAATTGCAGTGTTTACATAACAGCCTAGTTATAACTTCACTGGCCACTCCTCAAATGGCTGTTAGAGATCTTTCATGGGTCATGGCTGCCTAAAATGCATCCAAACCATATAGGCCCGGGGGGTGGAATTGGGGAGGCCGGTTGGGAAAGTTCATCCCGGTAAGGGGTCGGGAGCCGTAGCCTCTGAGGCCCCACAACGGGGCGGAACCGGACATCTTCCTGGGAAGGTATGCCGGGTGGGGGAACAAGACCCCTCTCAAGGGATCGGGTATGGGCGCTAGAGGAAGGACGTGGTGCGGTAGTGTGGGTGCATACGGAGGGGTGGGCTGGGGTGCAGCTGCATCTGAGGAGAGAAACAAGGAAACAAAGGGGAGAGGGGCACTGATTTAACGACCCCCTTTTCTCCAACACATCAATACCTCTACCAATAACTGTATACCTGATTTTGAACACACCTTAAAACTTACACAAGAAACCACCAACATGCTTGTAGGTAGCCTTAGAATACTTCCCGGAAACATCGGTGTAGGGACGTGGATGTGCGCACGGGCCTCAAAAAGAGGGGCATCTAACTTCAGGGGGGAGGGCGTTCGGGTAGAACCAATGTATATAGGGGGTACCCTAATACACGGAAGCACATAGAATACCCTTTCCCCCCGGAGATTATTGTAGAAGGGCCGTGTAACCTAGGGGAAGTTCCCCCTCATAGAGGAGCGGACCACTCTGGCAACTACCCAAGCTTCCACGCGGATAGTTTGTACCGATCTCTTTACCAAAAGGGAGAAGGGGGGACACAGAGGGAGGGGCGGGTGGGTTGAGCGATACCTCATCTCATGGAAATCATAGTGAGAAATACCGATGGGTGTAGGACGAGAGTCGTAACTTGTTCCAAAAACTGTTCCAAAAGTTAAATTTTACTGTTCTGAATAGATAGTGTGTCGTGCAATAGACAAAATACGCAATCCCTAAATAGCATTGCAGCGTTAAAAGGTCTAGGTAAATGGTCCGCGTGCGCGTGCGACTCAACGGACCGTATTCCCCGGACAAGTCTGGTGATTAGTAAGACCAGACGTTTCTTCTCTAGTTACCAGTGCAAATTCTTGGCACTTGTTCTGCCTTTCTTTTTCCACTCATCTTTCCTCTTTCTCTTCCTTCTTTTCTGGGGCGGGGGCGCAGGGGGAGAGGTGGTGGTGGTGGGGGGGGGGATGGGGGAGCCGTGGGCCCGGCTCGGGCGAGTGGGGACCCTATCAATAGCTCTGGACCAGGCTTGGTTCAATGTCCAAGAAAATTACCTCGCTAAACATAAGGGGCTTTAACGCCCCGACCAAGAGGCGCCTGCTCTTTCGTGAACTGAAAAGGGGGGGAGCGGACATTGCATTTGTCCAAGAAACGCACTTACCTAAACAAGCGCGCTTTACACTTAGAGATCACACATATACAGTCTCTCATGAAGCCAGGGCCCACCGTAAGCGCAACGGGGTAGCAATCTTGGTGAGAAGTAGTTGCCCATTGCATATAACAGCGACCGATGCGGACGTAGAAGGGCGTTATATCATAGTATCTGGGGTTCTATATTCCCATATACTCCATTTGGTTAATGTATACGCCCCTAACCAGCCGGAACCGGAGTTCTGGGACACATTACTTGACAAAATCCAGAGACTGCCGCGGGGTATGGTCCTCGTAGGTGGGGACCTCAATGCAGTGTCGAGCCCGGCGGTGGATAGAAGTGCCCATAGGGGCTTGCTCAGATCGCAGGGGAGAGGGGGACAAGACAAACTGCTACACAACTTTATGACACGATCGGGATTGGTGGACGTATGGAGGGCTCAACACCCGAGTGCGGTAGATTACACGTACTACTCGGCCCCACATGGCACATATTCACGGGTAGACCTTTTTTGGGCTAACGATTGTTGCCTCGCGCGCACCACTGACTCGACCGTGGGATCCATCACGTGGTCTGACCACGCGGAGGTCTCACTTACCCTGGGGAATCTTTGTACAGCGTCCCCCTGGACATGGAGACTTAACGCCTCCTTACTACGAGATCCCATGATTAAAGAACAGATACAGGCGGAGATTGTAGACTTCTTCGCCCGTAATGACACACCTGACGTAGGAGTGCCCTCGGTTTGGGCAGCACATAAAACAGTAGTGAGGGGAGCCCTTATCCGCCTAGCAACTATGAAGAAAAAGCAAAAGACAAAAACTTTAGAAAGACTCCTTCAGGAACTCAAGACTGTAGAGTAGAGACACCAGACCTGCCCGGATGGGGAGACGCTGAGACGGGTAGAGGCTAAGAGACATTACATACGAGCATTGCTTGTAGACGATGTGGCACGATCAATGTCATGGTCTAAACGTTCCTTTTATGAAAAAGGTAACAAAATGGACACTCTGTTAACCAGGACTCTACGGCCCCGACAGGGACGTACACATATCACGTCCATAAGACACACAGACGGATCAATAAAAATGACCCCAGGTGACATTTTGGGAGTCTTCCGCGATTTTTACAAAGCATTATACAACCACACTCCCACAGACGGACTGAGAGAAGACCAAGAGACGGAACGCATCCACAGATTTCTGATGGATCTAGGCTTACCGAAACTTTCCAGAGAGGCTAGGGCCCAGCTAGCGGCAGAGATAACTGAAGAGGAAATAGACAGGGCAATCACTGGGCTTAAAGGGAATAAAGCACCGGGACCGGATGGGTTTGACGGGACCTACTACAAGACCTTTCGGGAGGAGCTTGTACCGTAAATACTTAAACTATTTACCACCTTTAGAGAGGGGGGCGTGCCGAACCCGGACATGGCATTGGCTTCCATTGTATTGCTCCCCAAGCCAGATAAAGACCCGCTGTTACCCGGTAGTTACAGGCCCATATCCCTCATAAATCAGGACATGAAAATACTAGCCAAGATACAGGCAGATAGACTTTCCCCACACCTGACCTCCCTAATAGACCCCGACCAGGTTGGCTTCATCCCAGGGAGGCAATTATTTGAAAATACCCGTAGGAATATAGATCTCATATGGAAACAAACGGTTACAAACATGCCTACCCTGGCGGTCTCTATAGATGCTGAAAAAGCCTTTGACCGGGTCAAATGGCATTATATGTTTACAGTGCTGCAACATCTGGAATTCCCTGCGGAATACCTTACAGTAGTAAAGGCTATGTACAGCAATCTTAGAGCACAGGTCCGGATCTCGGGCGCCCTCCCCCTTCATAATGGCACCAGGCAGGGTTGTCCACTCTCCCCTCTACTTTTTGTCATATCGCTAGAACCCTTTCTACAGGCGCTCAGAAAGCACCCGGAGATCCAGGGGGTACGGGTGGGGGGTCGTGAATTTGTAGCATCAGCCTACGCGGACGATGTACTTCTGACGCTCACAAGACCCATGGATTCTATGAGGGCGTTGAGTGAGGTCTTGGTAACGTACGGGGAAATTTCCGGTTTCAAGGCGAATATGGCGAAATCAAGCGCACTCCCCATAAATAGGCAAGCGGCAGACATAGCCCAGATACACAGGGCGCATCATACAAAGATAGCAACACACTCTCTCAAGTATCTTGGAATTCATTTAACGGCCAACCCAGAAAATCTTTACCCCTGCAACTATGCGCCCTTATGGCACACATTGAAAGGAGATATAGACAGATGGATCGACAAGCCAATATCTTGGGTAGGGGGGATTCATTCTGTAAAGATGAATTTACTACCAAGAGCCCTCTTTCTATTCCAGGCCCTCCCGATCCCCCTGACCAAAGCACAACTTGTCCCACTCCAAAGAGCGATAGGAGACTTTGTGTGGCAGCACATAAGATATCGCATTTCTAGACACGTCCTGTATCGGCCAAAGACGAGGGGTGGGCTCGGCCTTCCTGACCTATATCACTACTACGTGGCGGCACAACTAGCTCAGGTCGCACTGTGGCATTCACCCCCTGACGAACGGAAATGGGTAGAAATAGAATCGCTCCTGATGGGGCTAGATCTACCCCAGTTTGCGATGTGGGTTCCCAGGGAGCGTAGGCCTCTGCTGAGGGTCACATGTCCGGCGATCCTGAACTCCCTTTGGGTGTGGGACTCCTGCTGCCGGAAGTACGGGTTGGCGTACTCTCCCTCACCCCTTATGCCAATCCTACGCAACAGAGAGTTTGCCCCAGGAATGGCAGCAAGGAATTTTAGAAACCTAGAATGCGCGGGTCTGCAAAGACTACACCACTTATACCAGGGCTCTGACGTAATTACTTTCGACCAACTCAAACAGGGAAGATACCTAACTCCTGCAGACTTCTTTCGATATCTGCAGATTAAGGACTATGCCAGACAACTCCATATAAAAGCTCAAGCGTGACAGACACGGACGTTCTTTGAATCCATGTGTGACTCGGGAAGTATACCGAGGGGACTCATAACACAACTATACGCACACTTATGTTTCGAAACCCGGGAATGGGGAGAACTGACGTACATTGCACAATGGGAGAGAGACCTGGGTGAAGAACTTGAAGGGGTAGAGTGGCAGGAAATCTGTGAGGCAAGCAGAACAACCTCGGTATGTGTAACCTTACAGGTAATTGTTTAAATAGCGGTGTAACAACTGTAATGTAATTTAGAACAGGAAAAATGTATCTTATTTACACAGACTGATTTTCTAAACACATTTATTGTAATTTAAAGACATTACTTGGAGTATTATCGCGTTCCATTGTCCTCTTTTGGACATCACTTTTTGCCCACATATTTCACAGTATGGCACTATAATGGATTTCACTTGTATTCGTTTTATGTTTAAATAGATAGATTTATTTCTCTACCACTATTAGGAAGTTAAGTGTATGTAGCCAGCGGATTGTATACAATCATTAACATTGTTGCTATCTAGACTGTTACTAGTCTGTCAAGCAGCTTTTGCTACTTCTTTCTTGTACACCAGTTCTGACTATCTGCTCTGTCTATAGATATGCCGTGAGCACTCTAAGCTTCACGATATCTATATTCTCTTTCCTTATTTCTCCAATATGTTATATAAATATTTTTTGATACTATTATATTAGCCCATATTATATATATATATTCTTTGGGACCCTCTTGTAGGTATTTAGTATCTCTACTATTTAGAGAATGTATTTAGTGGTAGTTTATTGGGTTCTTACTCATATATCAATTTCTTCCGCCTCTTTTCTTATTAAGTAGAGTTATTATATATAGCAGAGAACACTTAGAGCAGGATTTATTAAAGCTCAATCTGGTGTGCTATTCTGTCTATACATACTCATATATAACACTAGGGGCATATGATATAATAACATTTATTCCATCTATTTTTTTGTTTTATTTCCACAGGGAGATTTACACATTTTTTATTTCAATTATCTTTATCTTTTTGTTTGGCTACTTCATTATCTCCAGATATATGCAGTTTGATACATCAGCTTTTTGCAGCTGTTTTCTCTGTGTTGTTTCTCTTTTTTCTGCATTTTAAGGTTCCCTGGTAAATCCCCAAAATATTGTGGTTTGCTAAGGTAAATCTTTGTTTACCTATTCAGTTGTCAGAGACGGATTTCGATTTCTTTGAAAAAGAAGTCTGACCACTTTTCTACCAACTAAAGCCTCACATTGATAAGCTTTCCAAAGTATTCAATACTATGACAAAACTTTTACAAATTACTGATCAACAAAAATCCCATAGACTTTAACGGTGACTTCTGGAGATATATCCTTTGGAAAGCGTATTAAATAGAGTGCTACTTTTGTTAAAAAAATCCTGTTAAGGGGCGGAGCCTGCGCCTGAACCGGAGCGGACGCAAGCCGCGGTAGCTCCGAGCCAAACGGAGAGAAAAACCCCTAAAACTACCCCTAAAAACCCGCAGCACCAAGCGACTTACCCGGGAGCACCGAGACCACGCACCCGGCAAGACATATGCCATTCTTCCAAGCGGCCAAAGCGCCAAAGAAAAAGAGGAAGACCGGGGCCTACCACGCTACCCAGAGCCTGGACCTGGAGGCACTGTTTGGCGCCTTCACTACACCAGGTACAGCGGGAGAGCAGGGGCTGGCAGGGCAGGCCACAACAGCCGCAGGGATGGGCCGCAGACCCCCAAAATCGCCCCCACACACACCATCAGGGGCACAGCACATCGGGCACATGCTTCAGCGGCAGCCTGCTCCTAAAATGGCGCCGCCTGGGTACAACAGGGCCGTGGAAACGCCAGAGAGTCCCCCACAGACTGACTCCAATACACAGCCAGTCCAGCCCTGCACAGAGCCCACCGCACAAACTACAGGGGATGGGTCAGCCCCAGTCACCCAAAGGGACTTCCAAAACTTAGTGGGAGAAATAAAAAACCTACTGGCAACTAACATGGCAGCCATCAAGGCAGATATACAGAGCGTCAATGACAGAGTGAGCACAACAGAGGGGGATATTGCTGACCTCAAACAAGGCATGAATGCTACACAAGAAACCGTCCACCACCTACAAACCATGCAACAAGCACTCTCCATCCATCTAGCCACACTGGATGATAGGTCCAGAAGAAACCATCTTAAGATAAGGGGCATACCGGACTCGGTAACTCCAGAAGAACTCCCCCACTATGTGAGGCGCCTGGTGGCCACCATCTTGCCGGCCGCACAGGCCAAAAAAGTCACTCTAGATGGAACGTACCGCCTGCCTAAGTCCAGCAAGGCCCCAGCGACGGCAGTACAAGACGCCATAGTGCGATACTCACACTCACAAGACAAAATCGCCATCTGGTCAGCGCTGCAGGGCAAGACGCCACTCACCTTCGAAGGCGCTAACCTTACCTTCTACCAGGACCTCACAAGGTCCACCCTGCAGTGGTGAAGATCCTTACAACCTCTCACAACCAAGCTGAGATCGGCAGGGATTAAATACCGCTGGATGTCACCCAGGCTACTGGTGGTTAACCACAAAGGGACAGTACACAAACTCTCATCGCTCTCAGAAGCCCCAACTTTCCTCACGACACTGGGTCTACCACCTCATGTAAAGACCGACGACAGACGGGCGAACCCTCATGCTTGGAAACCCTCCCGAATAAACCAGTTTGTGCCCGACGCTGGCACGGCCACCCACCCAGGGACCTGAACTCTGGAAAGACTGTATACCTACCTGCAAAGTTGCAAAGTAGACTTCCAGACACTGTTACAAAACGTTCCTAACTAACAATATGTAAATATGTTACTGCACCACACACATGTGAGCCCCCAGGAAAGACCCACCACCCCACGACGGATAGAACCTGGTAAAGGGGCACTACTGGACAGGTGCTCAGCTCCACACAGGCTAACTCTCCCCCCCGCCACCCCCTAGGTCAGGGGTGCCACCTAAGACGGGCCAATTTACCCACCCTCCATAGCTACACAACACACTATCAGAAGATAGAGCTATATCGAACGGCCCGGACCGACACAATCCTAACACGGATCTAGATTAAAAACCACACTTCCACATACCACACGCTCGCAACCACCTCTACAAGCCATCCTGGAAACATGACAACACACAAGGTCACACAATATAAAAAACTGTGCAAGACAATTACTGTTATAACTGTTTTAACTATGCTAATAATATCTGTTGGTCAATCCCCGCTGCAGCTGTTGGGGCGCAGCGGTACAAAATGTTTATTGTTACCTATCACATGCACAACAAAAATAAAGAATTTAAAAAAAAAAAAAAAAAAAAAATCCTGTTAATACACAGTTTAGTAAAAATAAAAAAATTAAATTAAAAAATTAAAAATAACAATGCTTTCTAGGCAGCCAGCTACCATTGCAATATCGGCAAAGAGGCTCTTTATTACATGCTGGAAGGGATGCGGGGGTAAAGGCACCTTCGTACATATGTGGTGGGAATGCCCTGAAATGCACAAATACTGGACGCGCATACAGACGCTATTGACAGACGTTCTAACGAAACCTGTTGCTTTAGAGCCTTGGTCGATCCTATTATCCAAACCCATAGACGGCCTTCCCAGGAAAGAACAACAACTCTTTGACAAAATTACACTAGCGGCCAGAAGGGCCATTGCCCAAGCATGGCTAAAACCTGACCTACCCACAGACGCAGACGTAATCGTAAAAATCAAAGACACATATCTGATGGACAAACTCACAGCCCAAATTAGGAACACAGAAAAATCTTTTCACAAAATATGGCAACCCTGGGAAGACTATCTTGACAAATAGGGCCCTTACAGTACGACGCTGACAGATACTCCGCCGCGCCCCCCCCCCCCCACGACCGGTGCTTCCTCCCTCCCCCCCGCCCCCAGCTTCCCAACCTGGCCCACCCTCCCCTCTCCCCCCCCTCCACAGTTTTTATTTTCATCATTTCCAATTCTTGGTTGTACAAACACCAAACAATTGGACGAATCGCAACAGATTCTTATGCTTTTCTAGAATATAGCACTGTATTGCATTGTCCTTTGTCTCTATATACGGACTAAATACGCCCACGATGGTTATTAACGTCACAGAAAGGCAAGATACCAAGGCCGTATGGGCTGACATACACCTAGCCTGCATAGTAGGTCACACGTCACTCCTTGGAGGTCGGTCTCGGTGTGAGCCGCAATGTTTCAGAGGGCCACGCTCAGTACCAACGCAACACACAGATGTCAAAGCCTATACAGATACATGCAACACAGAATATATTTTACCATCGTGACTCAATCAATCGAAAAGCAATTTATCTGCCGCACTGTTTATTTACATTGCAATGTTTTAATTCAATGTTTTTTACTGTACTGTTTTATTTTCATACTATTGTTTTTCCTGTTCACCTGACTAAAGGGCTGAAACGGCACATATTAACACCGCATATGCTAAAACATCATCTGTCTACTGATGCATAACTTGTAAAACTGTTTGTATTCGGCCCCTGCGTGAGCCACTGTATATTGCTATGCCGCACTCCGTGCCGAACCAAAAATAAAGAAATTAAAAAAAAAAAAAAGAGGCTCTTTATTAATTAGTCATTTTTTTTACTTAATCACAAAAAAAAAAAAATATTGGTGTACTCACAATGTCTTTCTCTAAAAGAAAATATACACCCCATATCTGAAGTTACAGTCTGGACAATTAAATAGAGCAGCATTATTTAAAAATTCAACCAATATGTCCACTACTTAAGAAATGCCAATCAACAAAAGACCTTTGAAAATATCACTGATTGTCAGAATCAAAAGTTTTGTTGGCAAATGAAGTTTTGATGGCACACATTACCAAAAGCATTTTCAAATGATACGTCTTTTACTTTACATACAAAAATGTATTTAAATTTATATAATAATATAAAACATACCAAAGTGAAAAAAAAATAAAAAAGTAAATGTACATTTACAAATAACAAAAATAACATAACAAAAAATTGACTTCTCTGAAGATCACGAACACAACTTGTAAAAAAAAAAATTATATTTTTCAGTGCCTCTTTCCATACATTAAAAAGCACTCCCAATAAAAAATAAACAAAAAATTTAACCTTTCCTGAAGAAGAAAAAGTGCTAAAGATATTTAAAAAATATATATATATATACTTACAATTAGATGCCAATGTCTCATGTGGATGCTTTTTTTTTCTTTAATGTAAATTTTGAGAATAAATAATTCAGTATTTCAATGTGACCTATTCCATATATATATATATATATATATATATATATATATATATATATATATATATATATATATATATATATATATATATATATATATAGGCAGTGCTCCACAAAACAGGCAGGGTGTTTTACAATATTGTAAAATATTGGGAAGTAAAAGTGAAATTTAAATTTTAGTCCAATAAATTGGTCCAAAAGACAAAACTGAAAAAGAAGATTTTTTTTTAACACTTTAACTATTTTGGCCTTAAAGAGACACTTTTTGGTGTGTAGATCATGCCCTTGCAGTCTCACTGCTCAATTCTCTGACATTTCGGAGTTAAATAACTTTGTTTATGCACACTAGACACACCTCCTTGCATGTGACTTGCACAGCCTTGCTAAACACTTCCTGTAAAAAGACATCTAACGTTTAGACTTCAGTCTGATTAATTTAGAATTTCATATATTCTGCTCTGTTAACAGCCTTCTAGAACAGGGATCAGCAACTGTCATGCCAAAGCATGAGTTGGCATTTGATATATGTAATGAGTTTTTTTTCATTTTTATATGTTTGGAAACCTTTATTGTAGGCTTTGATCTTACACAAGGCCTAAGCCATAAAACTACTAAGATAACCATCACCAGAGATGGACATAGGGCATCGTAAAAGGCATTGATGCGTATGCTCTGACTTTGGGTTCTTCAAAGGACAACATAATTTAAGAAAATATGGAGTGGGCAATAAACTGCCAGGCCAAACCCCTCTAATCCACCCATTGGTCTGCCCATTGAGAAACAACTAGTTTTAAGTTATGTATTGAGGATGTTGCATACATAGAGCTGCAGAAAAAGCCTTCCCCTCATACAAATAGCCAACACACAAGCACACACAGTTCTTACAAACACAACACCACTGGCAATCCACATACATGGACAGAACCCCACAAGCAGCCTCTTACATGCAACACCACAAGAAGCCCCACACTTATACACACCACCAAACACACAATGTGACATAACATAATTACATAGCTAAAAACAGACTTCTGTCCATCAAGTTCAGCCTTTCTCACATCTGTTTTTGCTGTTGATCCAAAAGAAGGCAAACACAGTTTGAAGTGTTTCTAATTTTGCCAGAAAGTAGGAAAAATATATTTCTTGACCCAAGAATGGCAGTCCGAGCTCTCCTTGGATCAAGAAGCTGTTACCCCACAAATCAAACATTATATCCCTGAATATTATGTTTTTGCAAGTATTCATCCAGTTGCTGTTTAAACATCTTAACAGACTCTGATAAAACCACCTCTTGAGGCAAAGAATTCCACATGCTTATTGTTCTTACTGTAAAAACCTTTCCTTTTGCCTTAGACTAAATCTCCTTTCTTCCAGTCTAAATGCGTGACCTTGTGTCCTATGTATAGTCCTGTTTATGAACAAATTTCCAGACAATGGTTCGTATTAACCCTGAATTGCACAGCATATTCAAGGTGCACGCATCCTCACACACAATTCCACAAGCAGCCCCCATACACAGGTATGATACACAATACCACAATCTACTCATGAACATATACAATATTACAGCCCACATACGGACAAATACAATGCTACAAAGCAACTGCAGCACCTATAAATAACACAAGCAGGATACGGCAACATGCAAACCTTCATTTAAAAAAAAAAAAAAAAAAAAAAAAAAAAAGAAGGACGGCACACTTAGGGATTTTAAGATTTTGTTTTGTTACATTACTACTTTAAGGCTACCTACTCCTGTTATAGACTTTGCAGGAACCTCCTGTGTGTGATTAAAGTTCAACTTACAAATCAGGATATAACATTTTCTGAAGTAAATTAAAATCTGATTTTGTAAAACTTTTTTTTAAAGTAGGTTGCGTAAGTCACCTACAGCGAGGTGTGGCCAGTGATGGATCCAAAGGGGGGAGGGGCAGCAACAGGGCTATTGAGACTTTTACTGCTGTAGAACTCTGTTATGTTCATATACAGTAAGTATGAGTCCTGCAGGAATGCAAACACACAAAGAGCCTTTACTAAATTCTGATTTCTAGTAAATTGAAAGCAGGATTGCAAAATTAAGGCTAAAATATCCAAGCTGCGGCTATAGCACCGTTGAAGAATTTCTTCAAATGTTTGGCTTAAATTTGCAATTCACATTTAAATTTGCAGTAACTCATATATAATATATATTTCCTTTCAGTGTACAATTCCATCTTGCCTTGGTGCAAACCCAAGTTGATATGTCGAATAGACAAAAGGGGTGCACTTGTAGGACTTTTTTTCAATAACTGTTTAATTCAGTTGCATCTTAACATCTTGAGAAAGACCCAAATGCCGATCTAGGACACATATGCGATATGCAACTGAATTAAACATTTATTGAAAAAAGACCTACGAGTGCACCCCTTTATCTATTCTCTCTCTCTCTCTATATCTATACACACACACCCCAATTTTAAACATTCAGTACCCCTCCCAATATTGGGTTCTGGATCCGTCCCTGGGTGTGACTAGGGCTGCATAAACAAAGTGAGACTGCATGATTTGCACACTCAAACGGTTTTATTAAGCTAAAGATTTGGTGCCTATAATGTTCCTTTAATTATGAAATTCACATTTAATTACCGGCTATTCACATGTTAGTGAATAACCCTGTCAGGGCTTAATTGTTGGGGATTGTTTTGTCAATTTAAAATTTTTGTGCTAAATATTTTGAATTTTAAAAACAAGGTATAGTTTCTTACCTAAAATTAGAAAAATCCTCTAATCAAATTCTGACAATTCACATTTGATGAATAACATTAATAGTATTTGTCTCATATAGAATTATTTGTATTTTTATTTTCCTCCAATCTCCATAAACCATATTCCGGTTCCAAAATAAACGCTCCACACTTATTACCCAAATGTCTAAAACAACTGTCTGTGTAATTATTCTACACTATATTCATTGTTTATACATTGCTCATAGTGGCTATTTTATTTTATTGTTTTCTGGAACCAATGTTTCTTGCAGTCGGCTGTACCCATCGTACTATGTAACTGTGTCTACTTAATATCACAGCAATAAATATTATACTCCGCATCACTTTCTTTAGTCAGTTCAATAAAATGATTAAAAATACCCTTCCCAAAAAAGACCTTTCTAGGTAATGAAATGTCTCATTTTCGGGACAGAGGACAGTTAGAGGATTGCCACTGGTGGGAACATCGCTTGGTGGTTTGTTTAGTAACTGCTTGCACAACACAGAACAGCATGTGTTTTCGCATATTTCCAGAAACATCACAACTTTTTTTGCATAGGGATTGTCATATTTCAGCCATGTATCACGGAAATATAGAAACGAAGACCTCCATATGTTGGCCATTGACGACCAAGGCTTAATAAAACGTAGAACTTGTAAATAACCCTAACCACGTAACGTGGCCCTATTCAGAAGTGCACTCTGTGCAAACCTATAATGTTACTTTAGGGACAGAAATGTAAAATACCACGCAGAAAACTAAATCGTAAAAGTACCCATAGAACGATAAAACCAAAAGTGCTCGTCTTTTTTTATACTTTCGTCACTCAATGACTTCCAAAGGTCGTATAAGGTTCCATTTCAGGGATCACTGAATACATCAGTGGAACTTTTTGAGTCTTGAAGCAGTATTTAACCAAGCTTACTTGTCCTGATTAAAACATGGGGATTAATTGTACTAGTGTCATCTTTATATAAGTACTTCCATCATGCTATCGGGCTCAGAGAAATCACTCTTGTTTGCAGTGTTGCCGACTCTATTTTTAAGGTCCAGAGTCTTGCCGAGCATAGGGGAATTATCTAAAGAGGGGAAACAGTAAGAAGAAAAAAATAAGTAAAACAAAAAAATAACCAAAAGCAAACAAACCAACACATACAGAAAAACAATCAAACTTCACCATGGATTCAAAGCAAATATCTATAGCACAAGAATCCGATGATGATGCTCTACTGGATATTTTAATGTCCAAGCAAGATTAGATTCTATTGTTGATTTTTAGCATACTATGGACCCTTTCACCCTTGCCAAGATTTTTGGTACTTTTTCTCCCAGTTTTTTGTTTTATTTTTTTATTACAAGAAATATAATCATTCCTGTTTTGGTGGACTGAGTTGACTTTCGTACATAAATATCAGAGCTGTGGATTTGAACGACAACAAAAAAAAAAAATCAGTTATTTGATAGAAAGCCCAATGATATAATTAATTGCAGTGATCATGGAGTTAAACTTAAAGAGGAATAAAAGGGCTGGGGGAACGGCACAGGCGTGTCTGTACAAACACTGTCTCTTCTATCTCCCATTGGAGTTAGTAAGAGGGAAGCTTGAATGGGAGACAGAGGACAAAGTCACCAATTCCATGCATGTAAAGTGCTTCATGGTTTCATTGAGTACACGTATGTAAAGTGATTCATGGTTTCATTGGGTACACACATAAACCATCAAGACGTACCAGATTTCTCGCATTCCTTGACTTTGACTGCAGTGTGTCGTAATAGGGGACTACTAGAAGGAGTCATATTTATACGACCCCTGCCAGGGAGACTGTTTGGCCAAAACAGCTCTGTGTTCTTGTCTGTCTGGGTGCTGTTGTCTTTGCTCCCTGTTTTTGCATGCGAGGCTGTCACTGGCAGAGTCGGAGCAGGCGGAATCGGAGCTGGTGGTGGCAGTAAAAAGGATGGCGGTGGAAGCATCATTAAAGAAGGCAAAAGGATTTCAGGATGGTCTTTTCCCGGCAGCAATCCTGAGAAGGATGACAGTTACAAAGGTTGATTTGTAAAAAGTTATAGCTACTTCCATAAAACAGAGAGGTTTGGATAAAAAAAAAAAAATCCCAGAAGCAGTGCACAGGTGGATATTTAATACACAGAATCGTGAATCATTTTATAAACAAGACGAAAATATCAAATGGTCTTCAAAGCTAAATGTACATAAATACTTATCACAATGACCACAAATATGGTGATCTATCTATGGATTTTTATATCGTAGAAATAGGGCAAGTTATAAGAAACTGGAAGAGTTGTATTTATACAATATAATTCAATATAATAGAGAATACATACGATATATGTTGATAATTCCAACTTGATATAGGTATTCTGGAGATTAAACATGTAAAATAAAAAGTACCATAGTGTAGGTTTTATTTTTATTTAGCAACTTTGCTATTGACTGGAAAATATACTTACAATTGGCACAGATTCACATTTCAAAGAAACACTTAATAAAATATTTAATTATGGTTCTAGAACACCGGCTCTTGTATTGTGGTTCTAGAACACTGGCTCTTTGTATTGTGAATTTGTGAAAATAGCATTTACCGTTTTAATTGACATCCATTTAGATTGGACCACGACTCACCTGTGCTTCCCTTACGAACCTTTTCTTCCCTCTTGTCTTCCGTTGCCTGATTATTGGTGAGAGAGGTCTGCCGTGAATGAGTACCAGCGGGCGTTGTCATTACCGCCGCTGCTGCTATGGAAGGAACCGAGCGGGCTGGGCGCAAACTGGAGCCATCGTTTTTCCCCTGATCCTTTCGCGATCGTTGATGAAGGACTTTAATCATTGCATCCTGCTCAATGATTTTTGCATGAAGGTTTTTTATCCTGCAAGAAGGAATACAATTGGACAGTATAATGATGAGTAATGCAGTGGAACAGATTATCTGAGGCCTAAGCATACGAACTATAGAACAAACAGAGTCCATGTTAATCACTATAAACGGAACATGTGTAATAGAGTATTGTGATTGGTCAGTACGACAGATGTTATCAACACTGAGTGAAATGCGAAAACCATTTCAAAATCAAATCATTGCTTCCTAAATGTACACCATCCTGAACATAGTATAGCATTACCTGCCAAGAAACATCCTGTTAGTCACAACCACAACAAGAACTGGGGCAGCCATCTTGTGTGTTTGTGAGTTCCTATTATAAATCAGGGCTACAAATTTCTGCTCACCAATAGGTATCGGTGAAAAAAACATATCAATAGATAAGAAAATACAGGACACTGGAGGTCGGATAGAATATTTCAGTTCCAGCTTCAATAAAGCTTGAAACTTCAATATATTCTAGAATCAGAAGAAAGCATAGGGAGGGGGTGGGCACCATTGATGACAATTATAGCCTTGCTATTAGCCCAGCTCAAGCAGTAAATAAAATTATTCTAGGACATCCAGGGGTAGAAAAAAAAAATAATCTTCTTTAAACTTCTCGCTGTTGGTGATTTATGTTTTTTTTAAATAGGTAAATCTTTATTTTTGTTGTGCATGGTAATAACATGGCAGATCCTACAACACTCCAACAGCACATGCAGCAGGTTCAAGATTAAACATAGCATAGAGACACATAACTGTTGATCAGCATTTTGATTTGACTGCACATTTTAAGAGTGGATAGGGAGAGGAAGACCAGAATGAAACAGGACATTTTCTTAAAGGTATATTCGAGTAATAGACACATGTCTAACTAAGAATGTCCAGAGTTAGTAAGACATGCTTATGCCCGAGGTGTCAGTGGATGGGTAAATGCTTTTAGCAATAAAACTGGGTGGTCAGACTGAGAATTTAGTTATGGGAGACATAGCTTAGAGAAAAGAGAAGCTGGTCATACGTAGGGCATTGCTTTGCATTTAACAGGCTTAGTGTCAAACTGGTTAACGTTAGAGCAGGGTAGTGATCACCACCAGAGTTTCTTTGGAAAGTCACGCTGTCCCCCGGACCCAGCTCCAACGAGCTGCTAGTTGCGGTATGCTGTTTGGCCTGCTGGATCTCCTTTGCTTGTGAGTTTCCCGTCTCCGACCTGGTTGTGGCATGAGCTGAGTCTCGAAAGGAGGAAGAGTCTTGAACATACCACACCGCGTGTAGCGTGTGTTCTTGCCCAAAGTGGTTCTTGGGGCCGCCATGGTGGTATTGGAGCACATGTGCTCGGGCGCTAAGCATAAGGGGTGAATTGTTGAGCTTTCATTCCCTCCAGCGGGGCAGAGATAACCCCTGTGGCCTATAGGGGATGGGGCAGGGCCTATAGGGGGTGGGGGGCGGGGCCTATAAGGTGGTCACAGGGCTGTGGTGTGGCTGCCAGGCTTGAGGGCAGGGCAGCAGCCGTCTGTCCTGCTCCTCTCCCGATTAGGCCGCCGGCTCCGAAGTTTCATACCGCAGGGGCCACAAAACACCCGATCTCGGTGTCTACGGTGGCTCCAACCCTCTCCCGTGCACTTCAGTGGACAACTCCGTTCCATTAGTATTGGTAAGTCCATGATTTTGCCATTTAGGTTAGATTAAGCAGGAGCCTCAGTGACATGCGACCGGTGGACATTTAATTTTTTTCCCACAGGCTCAAAATAAAAAAAGGGGTTCCCCATGTTATAGGTGATTTATTTGCTGATGCAAAGAAACCCAGCCAAGAGGAGACAATATTTTACTATCTGCCATAAATGGCTGCAGATAAACGGGGTGGGCTCCTTTGAAAGTGGTTGTTAAAAGTCAACTGTAAGCTTTTGTGAATATGAACAGCTAGTAGATACTTGTAGGCAAAAAATACTGACTAGTTTCGAAACTCATGTTTTGCATCCTGCCACAAGTAACGTCTGTCCCCACAGACATTGACCGTGCCTTAAAGATTACCCATTAGCAACTCAAATAAAAAAAACAGTAAAACGTACGCTTTTTAATTCTTTTACCATAAAAAACACACATGACACTATAAAAAACAGAATCTGTGCATGTGAACTTCTCCTGTAATTGGCTTTGGTGGGATGTAGGGTTAGTAGTTGGAGCCCGACAGAGAAATGTATTTGCTTTTTTTGTGTGTTTGTTTGTTTTTGGTAAGTTGGAGCAGCGGTTTTGATGTATATTAGCTGTTAGGAAATAGGAACACAGACATTTACACACACACACACACACATTCTACTATCGGGTCACAACACGAGGTATATCCTTCTTCCCATCCCATCAATCCTACTCTCCCAGTTGTAATTTGAACTTCTATCTCTGGCCCTTTGCTTTCTTTTTAATGGCCACCCAGTGGTTTCAATAAGATCTGTGCAGGTTATATGTTAAATGATGCTGTCGTTATATGTTATATGATGCTGTCGTTATATGTTAAATGATGCTGTCGTTATATGTTAAATGATGCTGTTGTAGAATGGCTTAATTTACGACATTGATAGATATCTAACCTCTCAGTTCATCACCCAATCATCCCCCCACCCCTCCGATGCCACCTTGGATAGGGGTACATTTTTCAACCTGGAGTATTCTCAGAATTCGACAATATCTCCCTTTATGTGATGTGGCCATGATTTAAGGCCATATGTTTATTTTTTAATATCATACTTCTTTAAAGGAATTTTTCTTTGTGATCCAAAAGCAAAGATGTTCTTTAATTTAAAACATAGAAACATAGAAACATAGAAACATAGAATGTGACGGCAGATAAGAACCATTCGGCACATCTAGTCTGCCCAGTTTTCTAAATACTTTCATTAGTCCCTGGCCTTATCTTATAGTTAGGATAGCCTTATGCCTATCCCACGCATGCTTAAACTCCTTTACTGTGTTAACCTCTACCACTTCAGCTGGAAGGCTATTCCATGCATCCACTACCCTCTCAGTAAAGTAATACTTCCTGGTATTATTTTTAAACCTTTGTCCCTCTAATTTAAGACTATGTCCTCTTGTTGAATGGGTGTTCATGCATATTGCCTGATTGCATTCAACTGCCTCATTTATCTATATGTTATGATGTGACATTTAATTTGCAATGTACTGTATCACCCGCAAAAACAGTAACAACATTTTTTTTTTTTTTTTAAAGATTTTTTCAGATAACCTGACAACTTGCCTAAATGGCATAAATATAGAACCAAACAGATCACAAGCATGCGAACATAAAGCAAAACTATTCTTAAAAGAAAAAAAAATATGAAAACAAAACAAAAAGAACCACAAACCGTTTCACCAATCAATGCTTAAAAGCTCAGAACTGAAAATAATCAAAGTAACCGTATAGCAGCAGATTCCCAGCAGTGGGAGCAAAGTGAAGCAGGAAGTCTGGTATTGTCACAGTTCACCTCTAGATACATTAGCAGAACGAGCAAACAATGCAAATCAATACCGACAGAAAGAGAAAATAAATAAGTACATTCCTCACAGACCCGTTAACTACAAAATGTCCGGACATATAATTTAATTGCGACTTTACACAGTTAATTAGTAAAAAAAAGTATGAATCTCATGAACGATAGACTCGAACATTTTTTGGAACACACGGGAGGATGAGTTACATAAGACATATCCACTTTAGGTTTAGGCTATCCTTATTTAATCTCATTCCATCTGTGCATTACATTTTTTTCTTTTCTTTTTTTTTTAAATCTGTTTTAAAGTCATAACACACTTCTAGGTCTACATAAATGCAACCATATCATGCCAAATATAATGTTTTATGTACTGCTACTTTAAGACAACTGCATAGATAAACGTCATGGTTTACTAATACAATTACAACTGCTTGATATACTTGACAATTGGATGTATTACCCCATTTTTCATTTATTTTTTTTTAAAACATTGTTACTTTTTATAGTTTTTTTTAACTGTATATTCTGTTACAATTTTAATAAAAACATTTGACTAGAAAGTCGGAATGCACTTTGATATCTGAAATGAAGGTCTCGCTAATGGATTCCTTTGGTAATAACTCCCCAGGACTTGCACTGATCTCCATTCAAGCCTTCCCTTTCAAAGTAGTTTTTTCATTGCTTTTAGGGCTAAAAGCATTGCGTGTCCTGCAGTTTGTTATAATGCCAAGCAGTGGAGCTCTTACATGAAACCTGCCACTTTGATTTCAATCTGAGATTGTTAAGCAACCTGGAGTGATCTATTTTCCTTATTTAAAAGTACGATCGAAGTATAGTTCATATAGTTAATCATGTAATCCCTTACACACGATGTTATATTAACAGAGCGTAGAGTGCTGTGCACTGGGCAAACCTATAGTAAAATTATAGAATAATATTACGAATATACAAATACTACAAGATAAGAAACATTTGCACAATAATAAAGAGAGCTTCAATTGTGTGCGTTTATAGAGGATGTACAATGAAAAACTGCATTAGGGGTAAATAATGCTATTGAGGGGTTCTTAATGAACCAAGACTGAAGTCAAGTGGTTTATAAATGTCTGCAGAAACCCAAGGATCATTAAATGGTTTAAAAAAAAAACAAAACAACAAAACTATTTCTTGCCATTCCAAGTGACAATGAAACACACACACACACATATTCTTGTACACCCGACAATTTCACACATTTGCCCACTAAAATGCCAAATTAACGACTTACAGCAATGGGACTTGTACCCTTATTTTTAAAAAAAGATTTAGAATGTTATAACCTCTAATGGAGATAGTGCTCAGGAATGCTCCAGGAACAGTACACTAATGTGTCCATAAAGTGGAACCTTACGTGTGCTCCATGTCGTGAAACTTCCGGTTGGCTTGTAAGATCTCCTCCTCATCGTGCCATGAGCGGACCTCCAAAGAGTTATCATTGTGGCTTCCATTCCGTGAGTGGCTTATGATTGTTGTATCACTAAAATAATAACAAACATCCATCTCAAAATAGACAGAAAATTGCCCAGTTTAATGTCCCTGCTCATTCTAAAACTTACATGATATGCATTATATTTCCTCCTCTACGTCTCGCAATAAAAATATTTAACACAAACAAAAAAAAAATGCACTTTGTCTTCCTTAGACCTCTTGGTTAACCAAATTAAAGACACAATATCATTGAAAGTAAGGCACATTCTAAGAGGCAACCAAAATATATGGCGTGCTTTGATTTTCTTTCGCAAAAAGCTGCACAGATATTTGTGGCTGATAATGTAGAAATTTTAATTTGTTATTATGATGTCTCTCGCAGGAGAAATGGTTTAACGTGCCATGGAATTCCTCTATTTTTTTTTGTCAAAGCTATTGTGTGTGTATATATATATATATATATATATATATATATATATATATATATATATATATATAGGAATAGATTAACTGCCATAATAAATACAAATAATAAAATTTTATTTAAGCAGTTTACAATTATTTTTGGGGAATTTTGTGGCACCTAAACCAATTCAACTGTAGTGGTTAGGGTGCTTGTACTACTGTACCACTGGCCTCTATCTACATAAATCAAATATACAAATAAGCCATCATGCTGTATATATGAATAATTTGCAGCACCATTACCGCTGAGCGGCAGCTGTCGCAGCCGCGTCCATGGCAAAATGCCTCATTGTGCTTTCCTCCAGGTATTTCTGCTCCCACTTGGTCATATCTGCTTCCAGAGCCAAGATGGTCTCCTCCTTCTTCCTTAACAAATCCATCAGGGCAGGTGTATTGTGTTCTGGCAAGTTTGGCGTCTGACAATTTGTTTGTCGCTACAAGAGAAAACAGGAAAAAAATAAAAATGAGAATTGGGACATCATACGACATTAATAGCAACATAATGTCTCAAATAGAACCCAATTACTTGAAAGCTTGCGTATATCCAATTATAATTGTTAGCAATTAGTTATGGTTAAGGGAGACACAATATACATATTTAAGAATCGGATATAAAATTGCAGATGTGGTTTTATCCATTGAAAATTAATAACCACCCATAAATTATATTAATTTACCACTAAAAATGCCTTAAAAAAAAATCAGATGAGAACTACTAAAAACTAAGGGGGTACTCAGACTTGGCTAAATAATCCACCCTTGTGATTTGCGTTTGAGGGCCTATAGAAGGGGTGCCCAAAAGCTAGATCCCCATATGTTGCATAACTACAACTCCCATGATGCTTTGCATGCTTTTAAAATATCTAGGATGTCAAAGCATCATGGAAGCTGTAGTTTTCAAACATCTGGGGATCTACCTATTGGGCACCCCAGGCCTATAGGTTTTAAAGTATTTGTTATCACGCTTTAACCCCTTAAGGACCAAACTTTTGGAATAAAAGGGAATCATGACATGTCACACACGCCATGTGTCCTTAAGGGGTTAAAAGTCGCAGTGCTACGCCATAAGCAACAGTTCTGACAAACATCAAGATGCACCAATATTTTCTATGGTATACGAGTGCCGCTTAATGTAACGGTGACTTGTTATTCACAGCAACAGAGTGACAAAGTCTCTGGTTGGAATGCTATAATTTACCGGAAGACTTTGGGCACTATGGAAGCCCATACAGCACCTTTGATAAGATTGGAAATTACAAAAGTATAGAAAATCTCAATATACATTGATACCTGTTGTGCACGCAGCGTTTTTAACTCGCTCTCAAGACGCATTCGCAGACGGCATTCCAACTGCTCCCGCTTTTCACCGGCCGCCTGCAGCTGGGTCAGAGCTTGCTGCAGCTTTTCCACCTCTTCTACGTACACCTGTTTCATTCGCAGCTGCAGGACAAAATGCAGGAATGAGCCATGACCGACCGTTATAACAGTAAATTGAATAAATACATTGCTGAGAACGTTAAAGAAGAATAAAACGTGTTATTTAATCCATCCTTCGCAATCTGACCTGCAAGGTGTTCAAATGCCCTCCAGAGAAAAAAATCGTTTATTCTATAGTTCACCAGATCAGGACACAACAACATTCACCTGGTTTTTAGCAGGTCTTAAAATTAGGTAAATACAAGCTCAGATGAACAACAACACATGCCATATTACACAGTGTCATGATTTATTTAACAAAAGTAAAGCCATGTATGAAAAGATAAGTACACCCTTACTGCTTCCACGGCAATTAAGAGGATAAGTAACAGACAGGTGCTGCTAATCAAATGCCCTTGGTTAATTGATCACCAGCAAATGTGACCACCTTTATAAGAGCCTTTAGCAGTTTGCTGGTCTGGAGCATTCAGATGTGTGGTAACACAATGTCAAGGAGGAAAGACATCTACAACGATATTAGAGATGCAATTGTTGCTGACCATCAAACTGGGAAGGGCTAGAAGGCCATTTCTAGACAAGTTCCATCCATGGTGAATAATTGTGACAGATTTTCAATGAGAATTTAAGTCCAGATACTGAAATGGTCATTGAAAATCTTTTTTTCTTCTTCAATTTTCCCTATGAATATTCATTCCTGTGTCATTGTCTTGCTGACAAGCAGGCAACATCTTTCTGGATTTGGTGATCACGTTTTGACAAAGTCATGTTTGCATGAAGAGAGCAAAGCATGGGTTTTAGAAACCGCATGCAAAGCGCGGGGACGTCAAGTGTTGGTTTATGGAGTCAAACTCCATGAAAGGCCAGAAAATCCTGTCTTGTAATCCTGAGTCAATTTTTTCCTATGAGTCCTGATGGCCCCCCCAATCGGCTGACTTCAGACATCGGATGACTTTGGAGAAGGAGCCAAACCCAGCACCGAGGTACACCGGCACTGCAATCAGGTAAGCGAAAAAAGGGTTATGTAACCCTTTATTTGCCACTGGGGGAGGCAAAGGGACCCTTTAGTGTTAGCAATACCTCCGTGTACACCTAATGCTAAAGTTTTCCTTTAAGGAACCTGGTGGCATTTTTGACAATGTATCTCTAGCAATGTCAGCCAATCATATCATGGCATAATGCCCACATACAGTAAGTACAGCTACTCCAGGTTTCCACTCTGTACATAATTATAGGCTGCTACTGCAGCTTGCAAGAGTGCCCTGTTGTGTACTGAATATAAACAATTGCATTGGAGGGTGTGAGGAGGGGTGAGGATTATAAAAATCAGTGACATTACAGACAGTATCCTAATTATGCCGTGCCCTAATAATTTACATATACTTTTCCAATTGTACATTTTACAGCTCAATAGTGGAAGATATATAAAAGTGTGAGAAATGGGACAAATGATCAGACATGACACATTGCCCTGAAGACAAACACAATTAGCAGTAACATTATAGCAGTCCCAACAAGAATGGTTCCACATTTGCAAACTGGCCGCTCTTTTCTACTTTTCGTTATTTTAAATCTCTCCCAGTATATGTAAACTATACATATACAGATTAAATATAAGGTACATTATCTACAGATGAATGGAATAATGAATGTTTAGCACAGGGAAGCTATTTATTATGTACCGTATAGGTTTAGCCCAATACACTGCTCTGACAATAAAGAGGTGCCTTCACTTTTAACAGCTAATCTCAAACAACTGCACAAATTGCAAAACACAAAACTGTTGCAATATGCATCTTTTTTTATTAAACATATCTAAATATACAGTAGTTCTACGTTAACTAGTATTACTTTATAAGAGCTACATGTCGTTGCAGAGACTGTGTGTTCTGTGCAAGCTTCCTGACTAACTCATTGAAGCAGAAAGACCCTTGCCTATATATGGACAGAGAGGATCTAATGAAGGTCTTATATTCAGAAAAAAAAGCTAAACAATTTTAACATATGAACAGGAAATAAAATTGCATCCAATGTGATACAAATGTAATAGTTTTTTTGTATGTTCTGAAGCGGAACTCTAAACTCTAAACCGTGCTTAAAGCTATAGCTGGCCTGATCTTACCTCTTCCTCAAGTTTAACCACTTTTGCCTGGGCATTGTTGAGCGCCTGTTCTAAGATTTCAATGTGCCTCTTCTGATCTTCATTGGTAGTACGGAGAGCTGCCAACTCCCTGTCCAGCCTCTCCTTCTCTCTCAAGTGTTCTTTGTCTAGAAAGGAGGAGAGAAAAAAAAATATATATAAAAAAAAAAAGCTGAGTTCTATCAGCATCCCTTCACGGAATTTAGGAAACCGTCCAACTCACCTCTGGCACTGACATAAAATTATAGAGGTGTATATATATCCAAAAAGGAAAAACAGAACAGTGAAAGCTGCAGATGTGCAGGTATACAGAAGGCCTCTGTGTGCTGCCGGCCATCGTTTGGCAAGTGTCAGCAGTAATGAGGCTTTGGCCAGACTCGTTTTTTACACGATTACACTCAGTTTTGTAAAGTGTTACTGGAAACTAGCAAACGAGTTAAAATCTGAATGAAAAACTCAGATTTCAACCACAGGGGAGAGAAACGGAAAAGGCACCATTTACTGCAAGCACTGATCATAGAATAAATAACACAATTAAATTAAAACCATCCAATATTAAATGTATATATTAATATTTTATTTAGTGCATGAATTTACATCTGGGCCTGAAGGAGAAATCCAGCAGGAGATCTTGGGAGAGCTATTAAAAAAAGCTGGAAAATACATAAAGGCTTATTGTTATGCTATTGTATTATTATATATTTTTAACTGGCAGCTCCTAAAGCAGGGACAGGTGACCATCAGCACTCCAGCTGTTGTGGACTACATCTCCCATGATGCTCTTATACCCATAATGCTGTCAAATGATCAAGGGAGATGCAGCCCACAACATCTGGCCTACTCCTGTCCTAAAAAATGGTTGAGGGCCAGACTATACTGTGAGGTGGGAGGCTGCAGATTATAGGACACTTCAATGGGTATAAAGTGTCTCTATAATGAAAGGCAAAGAGTTAACATTTATTAAATGACAGATATCGTGCGGGTTTGTGCCAGGCAGAATATACTTGCAAGCCTGGTTAGGGGCTTACAAGTCATAGTATCCATAAATCTGCATCACAATAAGGCCGCAGTATTTACACAAAGTTAAAGGAACACTCCAAACACCATAACCACTAAAGCCAGGAATGGCCTGGCACTGTGCAGGGCTTAGCTCATTGGCTGAAAGCGATCACCTGACACACTCTGACAAAAAGCAGGCAGAGGAGAGCTAGGATCGCTGAGGAAAGCTTGGAAAGCTTTTGGAACGTCCGTCTCTCAAACGTTAGTAGTAGAGATAATGAGGCTTTGTAGCTGCAGTTGTTATGGTGATTGGAGCATTTCTTTAAATATATATGTATGGTGAGATTTTCCGCTGTGGAGCTCTGTAATGCACGCACACATACCACATATTTGGAGTTGGGGGTTAAGACGTCATGTTAAGAAAGGATAGAAAGATTTTAGTCACAAAAAAGGGAACATGTCTCCACTTAAGCAATTCAAAATCATAGATGCATTTAGGCCATACTATTTTTTTTTCCAAAGATGAAAAGGAGAGACTTTGGCTGATTTGAAATGTATGTTTTTATTCATAGCTCGATATTCTGAAGTAAATTCCATGGCAACAAGCAGCTATATCCAACAGCTATATAAAGACTCCTAACGAGAGTCAGACAAAAGATTTGTGTGATGCTGTGTTTCACCCTATCGAAAGAGAAACATATGTTGTAGAAGATTGGTCACAGATTCCCTCTGTTTTGGGGAATTCAAATAATATCCTCCCACAGATGAGAAGTTAGCCTTTCAATGTATTAGCAAGTGGAATTACCACATTTCCCTTTTAATAAACCCCATATTTTACAGTATTTGAGATCTCAGGTCATCACAAACTGATCCGATGTGGAGTGGAGTGATCCCTTATTGTCCCACGGTATTCTGGAGAAATCTCAGTACTATTGTGCTTTGCGGTGTCTAAGAACGTAAACCATCTGCCCAGGATTAGCTACAGCCAGCCAACCTAGGGACTGAAATGTCATAGTAAAGGAGTTTATACAATGCCTTTTTTTTTTTTCTCTTGAACAGTGATATTATACTCGCCCATCACCATATTCATGCACCTTCCCTCCTTGCTGTACTCACATAGAGCCACTATTTGTGACTCTATGTGTCCGCCACTGCCACAGACACATAAAAGCCAACTTTTCTGACCCCCCCCCAATATAATACTGTCAATAATTCGCGACTGTCATGTAATATATCTGTGTGATTTCACATGTAGCATTACAGGTGCATGACTGGAAGGTCATTCAAGAGGGATGCGTACTTTTTTTGTGGTTTAGAAACATTGTTCAAAATATAAAGTATGTTTGGAAGACTAGACAGCAGGTGGAGCTCTAGCAGGTAATTTTAGGGAAAACAAATCTTTAGGATTTAAATGTTTCAGTTTGTTTGGTTTTTAACTTATGCATGTCCATTAGCATTATAATTTATTTCTCTGCATTCAGTTGAATCCTGCCAGTTTCTTTTTCCAGCAAGCATACTGACCTAGGGTAACCACCATGCACTATCACGATCTCTTTCAAGTTAGGGAGCAGTTTAACCATTTCCAGCAATGCAATATTTACATTTATAGAGCTGCCTGTTGACTTGTTGAGTCAACTAAAGGTGTTCTCTGTTCACTAAAGTTCTTGGTTCTCTGTACATTTGCCACATCGTCTTATCGCACCATGAAGACTCTCTGTGGACCAATTGCACAAAAGGAACCACAACATATCACCATAATATATAAGAAAGAAAGCTACTAGACAAGCATTTGCTACAGGAACTGTAGTGTAATTATTACATAATAGAACATTTCCAGAACAAGCAACCAGAATATTAACGTATACACACACACACACACACACATACATACATGCAAACACTTTTCTTTTTTCCCCCAACAAGGATTAATTTAGGTTTTCTGCCATAGCATGTTACATATGACCAGAAAAGGGTGAGGTGAGACGGGAGACTGGAAAAGGCTGGGGAGGGATGAGGGACCGGATAGGGCTGGGGTGGGATAAGAGACCAGAAATGGCTGGGATGAAAGAACAGAAAAGGCTTGGGTGGGATAAGAGACCGGAAAGGGCTGGGATGAGAGATGGAAAAGGGCTGGGGTAAGATAAGAGATTGGAAAAGGGCTGGGGTAAGATAAGAGATTGGAAAAGGGCTGGGGTAAGATAAGAGATTGGAAAAGGGCTGGGGTAAGATAAGAGATTGGAAAAGGGCTGGGGCGGGATGAGAGAGAGAAAAGGGCTGGGGCGGGATGAGAGAGAGAGAGAAAAGGGCTGGGGCGGGATGAGAGAGAGAGAGAAAAGGGCTGGGGCGGGATGAGAGAGAGAGAGAAAAGGGCTGGGGCGGGATGAGAGAGAGAGAGAAAAGGGCTGGGGCGGGATGAGAGAGAGAAAAGGGCTGGGGCGGGATGAGAGAGAGAAAAGGGCTGGGGCGGGATGAGAGAGAGAAAAGGGCTGGGGCGGGATGAGAGAGAGAAAAGGGCTGGGGCGGGATGAGAGAGAGAAAAGGGCTGGGGCGGGATGAGAGAGAGAAAAGGGCTGGGGCGGGATGAGAGAGAGAAAAGGGCTGGGGCGGGATGAGAGACAGAAAAGGGCTGGGGCGGGATGAGAGAGAGAAAAGGGCTGGGGCGGGATGAGAGACAGAAAAGGGCTGGGGCGGGATGAGAGACAGAAAAGGGCTGGGGCGGGATGAGAGACAGAAAAGGGCTGGGGCGGGATGAGAGACAGAAAAGGGCTGGGGCGGGATGAGAGACAGAAAAGGGCTGGGGCGGGATGAGAGACAGAAAAGGGCTGGGGCGGGATGAGAGACAGAAAAGGGCTGGGGCGGGATGAGAGACAGAAAAGGGCTGGGGCGGGATGAGAGACAGAAAAGGGCTGGGGCGGGATGAGAGACAGAAAAGGGCTGGGGCGGGATGAGAGACAGAAAAGGGCTGGGGCGGGATGAGAGACAGAAAAGGGCTGGGGCGGGATCAGAGACAGAAAAGGGCTGGGGCGGGATGAGAGACAGAAAAGGGCTGGGGCGGGATGAGAGACAGAAAAGGGCTGGGGCGGGATGAGAGACAGAAAAGGGCTGGGGTGGGATGAGAGACAGAAAAGGGCTGGGGTGGGATGAGAGACAGAAAAGGGCTGGGGTGGGTTGAGAGACAGAAAAGGGCTGGTGTGGGATGAGAGAATGGAAAAGGTTGGGGTGGGATGAGAGACCAGAAAAGGTTTGGGTGGGATGAGAGACCGAAAAAGGCTGGGGTGGAATGAGAGATGAAAAGTGAAAATGTTTGGAATAGGATGGCATGCAGAGAGATGAAAAAAATGTTGGGAGAGCAGTAGAACATATTAAATGCTAAGGGACATGAGAATTTCGCAGCTGTGTCCCCTTGCACAAAATCGCGTGAGTGGACTGGGGGGCCGTGTGTCTGCACTACATGTAGCCCATGGCTATATACTAGATTCAGCTTGGATCAATGGGAGTTAGCAACTCACAAAAGACAGAGAAATGAGCTATATCTGAGATTATTGCGTAGTGGCTATGGAATGATTTAATTGGGCAGGACTGATAAAGGCCATGCATCTTGGACAGATTAAGGCCAGTGAATGCCATTGCGTAATATATGGCATCTACATTTAGAAAATCTTGGCCTTGGAACACCCACTTTAAAATGCACAAACATAATGACACAATTTGGCCTGTCATTAGAGACTGAGTTTTTCAGCATGGACTCTGTTTTGTCAGGACTAATTAAGTGCTGGCGTTTTGTACTGTTTGACAGTCTTTTCAAGCCATTCAACACTGTGAAATCAGCAGTAATTAACTCTGCTGATGGCGTCTCTCTGTTTGTTTGAGAAACTAAAGGGCACCCAAAGAAGACGGAAAAAAAAATATTATATACAAAATAAAATCACAACAGTATTTATAACTCTGAAAAAAACTGAATGTATGTGCAATTTGTTTTGTCACTACCCTTTGTGGACAGTCATTGTTGGTTCATCTGGTAATCATTGGATAATGACAGTGTGAGTGGTTTATATACAGAGGAAGTATCTGTAACAGCTGTTACTGGCCTAAGAACTCTGTGACTAATCCTATGGAATGCATTCACGGTAATTCTATCTATATGCGTCTGCTCGGGCCAAGGCAAGTATGATCTGGCCTCTGGCAACCCTTCCCATGAAGGTAACAGTATAAGAGATGGGATGAATCTGGTTTTATACTGCACAAAGCTTAAACATTCTAAATCATTGGTTTAGACTTGGAGCAAGGTGACCGAAAGGCAGAACAACGTTGCAGAACATTGATGCTCTTCAAGCTGGCAAAGGATCATGGGAGTAGTTATTATTATTATTATTATTATTATTATTATTATTATTGCAATTTATATAGCGCCAACAGATTCCGTAGCGCTTTACAATATTATGAGAAGGGATTTAACTATAAATAGGACAATTACAAATAAACTTACAGGAACAGTAGGTTGAAGAGGACCCTGCTCAAACGAGCTTACATTCTATAGGAGGTGGGGTGTAAAACACATTAGGACAGGAATTTGCAGTCAAATAAGGTGGGCTGCCCTTTAGGAGAGGGCAAGAGACAGGTATGTGAGGTAAGGGTTAGTCTTGGAGGCCATAAGCTTTCCTAAAGAGATGGGTTTTAAGGCACTTCTTAAAAGATGCAAGACTAGGGGAGAGTCTGATGGCGGTAGGCAGGCTATTCCATAGGAAGGGAGCCGCCCGCGAGAAGTCCTGCAAGCGCGAGTTGGCCGTACGAGTGCGGACAACGGACAGGAGGTGGTCACGGGCAGAGCGGAGAGACCGAGAAGGGACATATCTATGGATTTGTGAGGAGATATACGAGGGGCTAGAATTGTTCAGTGCTTTATAGGTGTGAGTTAGTACCTTGAATTGACTCCTATAGCATACAGGAAGCCAATGTAAGGACTGGCAGAGGGGTGAGGTGTGAGAGAAACGACTAGAGAGGATAATCAATCTAGCAGCAGCGTTCATTACAGACTGTAGCGGGGCAGTACGGCTTTTGGGAAGACCAATCAGGAGAGGGTTACAGTAATCCATGCGGGAAATTACTAGAGCATGGACAAGCTCCTTGGTAGTATCTGGTGCAAGAAAGGGGCGGATGCGGGCTATGTTTTTAAGATGGAATCTACAGGATTTGGCAACATACTGGATGTGAGGCTCAAAGGTGAGACCAGAGTCAAGTATGACGCCTAGTTGGTCTACAACAGCTACAGAGCTACATTTTGGCCTAGAAACATAGAGTGCAATAAAAAAATAGATAAGATAAGATATTAAGACGTTTTTTAGTCCTTTTACTGATATTTTTGGTACCCTAATGGGCTGGGTTAAGATTACCAATGGATATAAGTCACTGTAGATAAACTTAGCCAAGTTACAGGATACAGCAAGCTTTTATGACCTGGGGAGTGCTTAAAGGGACAGTCCAAGCAGCAAAATCACTTAATCATTATGAAGAGATTTTAGGGGATAGATGTTACCCATGCAGCCTTGCAAATTAAAACAATTTGATTTTTGAAACACACTGCGGTTTGCATTACGCAATCCCAACATATACTGATAGCTGTCAATCAGATTACCACGAGGGGCTTTGGATTTCGAGATAATAAAGCCTTCACTGCAGTTAAATACCAAAAAGACTGTTACAATTTAGATTACTTAAAGTTGCACTGTTACCAAGAGTCTCTACCCGTAAATAAGCTAAAAGCAACCCCATGACTTAACATCCTATTAATGTAACCAAGCTATAGTAAAGTTTATTGTGATTATGATTTGAAGTGCAGGCAGTTTCTCTGAATGAAGGTGATCATCTTCTTGCAAAAGTACAAGCACTTTCTAAACCTTAGTGGCATTTACTGCTCAAACCACAAGACTTCAGAGAGCATGACTTCAGAATGTTTGATTTGCCGATTAGTTCCAAGATTTTCAATGTGCGTGAGGAATGTAGAATGTTCTGCATGTAAAAAAAAACAAAACCAAAACCTAAAAAAATATCTGCTCAATAGATTTAAAGTGATTTAGCAGAAACTATTTAACAATAAAAATAAAAATACATTTAAAAAAATGAATCGGTTGAATATAGTGCCCTTGTGTAAGTATGGGTCCTATTTTTTAAATTGAGGTATGTATGTTTCCATATTGTGCTTGTGTTATTTATGAGTGCTGTATGTAATTGCTTTGTAGTGTTCTATTTGTGCGTATCTGGGCTATTATATTGTATATATTGTATGAGTAGTTTGT
This sequence comes from Pelobates fuscus, assembly GCF_036172605.1. NCBI lineage: Eukaryota > Metazoa > Chordata > Amphibia > Anura > Pelobatidae > Pelobates > Pelobates fuscus. Next base: position 455,683,388 of record NC_086317.1, read on the forward strand.
GGCATTGTGTATGATAACAATGAATGTGGGATGTGTATGGTGGCTGCTTGTGGAGTTCTGTGCGTGTATATGGATTGTCAGTGGTGTGTCTGTGGGGACTGTGTGTGTGTTTTGTGTGCGGTTTGTTTGTATTATTTGTAGGAGGTCGAGGCTTCTTCAGCAACTCTATGCATATCTAACAGTGTGTGGCTTCCCTGGGGTTCAATAGGGACCAGACTGGCCAAGTACAGGTCGTGGGCAGGAGCTGCAATAGCTGCTGGAGGCAGCTCTACTCCAGAGTGGTTTCCTGTTCAAAATTGCTTCAATTTGCGTGTGTTTGCATCAGAACAGATGGATACCCGTCACTCCATTCCTATACATCCCAAGCTAGCGCCAGATAAATAGCACCAAAACAGCCTGTAGTAGGGGCTGACACTCATGTACTGCCATAGATATCTATATTATCAGCATGGACCTTTATGCTGAGTATTGATTAAGTTCTTAAATATACGGTTATATGTTTATGCATACATTTCCTGGCAATTCTACCTGCACAGTGTATTGGTAATATTTTATGGCAATTTATTCTAACCTACATTTTGTGTGCAATAACAAGTACACTTTAAATAACGATCAACACAAGGAAGGTATTGTGATGTAATTCCAGTAAAATACAAGTTTAGCAGGCTAAGATTGCCACAAGGCATATGTATGTATATGTGTTTGTAGTATCAGTTAGTTAATTACACGTAGCTAAGATACTGTTATCACTGTACTGACCAGGTGCAGGAATGTAAGAACTGGAATTACGCGTCCCTCTCCTTTGTATCAGATGAGCCACGTGGTTAGACCGGATGGATGAGTTTAGACTCTATTTATTAAATAGGTTAAGGGTATGTGTGGGTGTAGTTAATTGTGGGAGGAGCTACAGTGCTATATAAGGAATGTACTCTATGTATTCAGTACTCAGACTTTGCTGTATTTTGGTGACGCTAGTCCCTCTGAGTCCCGATCGGTGATCCAATAAAGAATCTCTTCCTTCCTGAAGAAACCTGTGTCCATCTCTCTGTGCTTGGCTTCCGTCAGTTTCTCCGGTATCATTTGGTGCATTGGCCGGGAAGCTCATCGTTCAACGGTAGCTGAGAGGCAGAGGCGTGAGACGGTCTATCTTTGCCCACGTTCTCTACGGCTGCACCCCTGAACTTCTGCGTGGACCTCCCTTCGTCTCGGCGCCACTGGTCTGTTGTCCAGGAGATCATCGGCCTCTACGTGAGAAGTGCTGGGGTGTCCCCGTCGATGAGTGTGAACTCAGGTTCAGGAACGAGGAGGTAAGACAACTGCTGTTTTAGACGGCAGGACCCACTAGGGGTATACCGATTGTGCGGTAGGCCCAAAGGGGTTTTGAATCTGTGTATCTGCCCCCTCTGTCGGAGGGAAGGAGCGAAGGCGCACCGCTCGATCGAACGCTCTTTAGTCAGACCGTTTGATTTGGTTAGTCAGGCGGGGTCCTGGTGTAAATAGCCCTAGCCGGACACCGGTGTCTTGTCTAGACTAGCGTTCTAGGGTGTATATTACGTTCGCTAGGTCGGAGGGACCGGGAGACTAAGCGGCGCCTGTGTAAATTCGGTTCGCTAGTTCTCATCCTATCTGGGCTAAGTGGGAAGGCGTGTAAATTTGGAACCCACTAGACTTTTGATAGTGCGACTAAGAGGCGCCTGTGTAAATTCGGTTCTCTAGCTCGCTATATATGTGGTGATTGGGCAGTGTGGCTAACCAAAACGGGTGTATATAGTTTTAGGTAGTCCATTCAAGGTACTGGCCAATAGTTTAGTTGGGAATTGTAAATGTGTTAACGATTGTTTTAGTAAAGTGTATATCTTGTTAGATAGCGCGAGCTCAGCCGTCTAGCGAGAGTGTTAATAGTGTGTTGCTGTATTATAGTGCACGGTACCATAACCCTGTATATTTACTGACATTATATAATAAGTACTAATCATTGTCGTCCATTGCATGTTTAACACCATAACCACTAATAATTGTATTGTGACCTTAACTTGTGCTTTGACCTATGCTAACCGTACTGTAACCGCTATTTGTAAAAGACGATGTTACTGGGGTGTGTTATAGACGGGTAATTCGTATATAGAGAATTATAGCGTGGGTGACTGTATAGTTACGCCAAAGGGCATAATATTGATTATATAGTGACTGGTGTAACAGCTGTGTGTGTACGGGAATTCCCTGAGTGTTTATTGTTATTGTGTACGTTTCACTTGGTAACCGTACCACGTGGTGCTGTTGCCAGAGGAAACGGGTGTGACTGTTGAATAGTACGCGTGTATAGTATTCGTTGTCGACGACGTTCCATTGTTAAGTATGGGTGCGTCGCAGTCAACGATTCCGGATCCCTTAGGATGTATGGTTAAGAATTTTAAAAAGGGATTCAAAGTTTGTGATTTTGGGGTAAAGATGTCTCCTGTACGTTTGGTCACTTTGTGTACTAGGGAGTGGCCTACTTTGGTTGCGGCATGGCCGCCACGTGGCAGTTTGGATCCAACTCTGGTACAGCGCTTACACGTGGCTGTATCGGGTAGGCCTGAACTTTACGGCCAGTTTCCTTATATTGACTGTTGGAGACAGGCCGTAAATGACTCGCCAAAATGGCTCCAGACATGCCACGAGGAGCAGTGTCGCCTCATGGTAGCTAGGACTTGCTCGTCCACTAGGACTGGTGTTAGGCCCATTTTGGACACGCCCCCTGAGTCCGAGATCCCTTTGCCGCCCCCTTACTTTCCGTTAAGAAGAAGTGACGCAAACGCAGGAAGTCCTGCACCCCTCCCCTCATTACCCTCATCCACTTCCGCTTCCTCCTCCAGTACAGGATCCACCCCCCCTCGTACTAAATCTCCCCTTCCGGAACCAGAATCCACCCCCATTAGAAACGAATATCCTGATTTGGCGCCACTTCAGACTTCCGGTCAAGCTTCATCTAGCTCGGCTCGAAGTGTTTTATTTACGACCTTTTCCCAAAACCGACCTCCCACATCCCCATACCCTATCTCTCCCCGACCGGAACCCATGACTGACGCCTCTCTACGTAGCCCCATCCAAACCCGACAGTTGACTGGTGCCCAACAATTAAAGCACTATCAGATGCCTCTTCGTCTGAATCCCGGGTCAGCTTATATCGATGCCGCAGGTCAAATGGCACACGCTGACCCAGTCTTCGTATATGTCCCATTTACCACAACCGATCTTTTAAACTGGAAGACCCATAATTCCTCGTATACTGAGAAACCACAAGCTATGACTGATCTGTTCACCTCAATAGTACAGACGCATAATCCGACATGGGCTGATTGCCAGCAGTTACTAATGACTTTATTTAACAATGAGGAAAGGACAAGAATAAATCAAGCAGCCATTAAAGCATTAGAGGATAGAGCCCGTGCTTTGAACCAAGCCAATCCAGCAGCATGGGCCGCGACACACTATCCCAACACCGATCCCGATTGGAACGTAAATGGTGCTGATATGGTTCAACTCAGAGCCTATAGAGACGCTATAATTGCTGGCATGAAAGCCGGAGGAAAGAAAGCCATTAACATGTCGAAGACAGTTGAGGTGATCCAGAAAAGCGATGAAGCGCCCAGTGTCTTTTATGACCGATTATTGGAGGCATACCGCTTGTATACCCCCTTTAATCCGGAAGACGCAGACAATTCCCGAATGGTTAACTCCGCCTTTGTCAGCCAAGCATACGGAGATATTAAGCGCAAGCTACAAAAGTTAGAAGGGTTTGCAGGTATGTCCATCACCCAACTAATGGAGGTAGCAAATAAGGTCTATATGAACAGGGATACAGAAAGTAAGAAAGAGGAAGAGCGCAAGATGCGTAAAAAGGCTGATATGCTAGCGGTAGCGATCGCAGGCGTAGATAAACGGGGCCCAGATAGAGGCAATAATAGATGGAGTAGGGAGCCTTTGAGTAGGGATCAATGCGCGTATTGCAAGGAAGAAGGGCATTGGAGGAACGAATGTCCGCAAAGAGAGCAGTACGAGAGAGACCAACCCAGGGCAGGCTACGGAAACTTTAGAGGTAGAGCGAGAGGTAGAGGAGGCCCCGGAGGGAGTAATGGTTATAGAGGGAGTAATGGGAACAGAGGAAGTGTTAGGGAAGACAGGTATATTCCAGCAGCGCAAAGGTCCCGCGATAGAGAAGGTAGGGACTTTGTAGGATTGGCTGACACTGTCATGGAGGACTATTGATACCGACCGGGCTCCTTCCCCCTTGGTCGAGCGGAGCCTATGGTCGATGTATCAATAGGGGGGAAAAGGAGTGCGTTCATGATCGACACTGGTGCTGAACATTCAGTGGTGACTAATCTAGTTGCTCCTCCATCTGGAAGGACTATTACTGTGATAGGAGCAACTGGAAGAAGTGCTGAAAAACCGGTTCTTAAAAGTCGACTCTGTACATTGGGAGGCCACGTAGTAAAACACCAATTCCTTTATATGCCTGAATGTCCAGTCCAATTGCTGGGACGTGATATGCTATCAAAATTACAAGCGCAGATTACGTTCCTACCAAATGGAACAACATCCTTAAAGTTTAATGGACCTTCAGGTATTATGACTTTATCCGTACCAAAGGAAGAAGAGTGGCGACTTTATACAGTGTTGACTAGCCAAAACCCTAGGAGTGATGAGACATTGTTTAACATACCAGGAGTTTGGGCAGAGAACAACCCACCAGGACTGGCCCGCAATATTCCACCAATAAAAATTGAACTGAAACATGGGGTTTATCCAGTGAGCCTAAGACAATATCACATTCCGCAGAAGGCTAAGAAGAACATCCAATCCTATCTGGATAAGTTCATACGGTATGGTATCCTAAAATTCTGTATTTCCCCCTGGAACACCCCATTGCTGCCTGTTCAAAAGCCCGGTACAGATGAGTATCGACCTGTACAGGACTTAAGAGCAGTCAATGATGCGGTTGTTAGCATACATCCAGTTGTACCCAATCCATATAACCTGCTTGCTTTAATTCCGGGCGGGGCTACTTACTTCACAGTCTTAGATCTCAAAGATGCCTTCTTTTGCCTCCGAATTGCCGCAGAAAGCCAATGTATTTTCGCTTTCCAATGGGAGAACGCTGTAACGGGCTCAAAACGCCAAATGACTTGGACAAGACTGCCCCAAGGGTTTAAAAATTCACCTACCCTATTTGGTTCAGCTCTAAGTCAAGATCTACTGGATTTCGAGTCTATCCCAGGAGAATGTGTATTGTTACAATATGTAGATGACTTGTTGATAGCAGCAGTTACAAAAGAAAAATGTCAGCAAGCAACGCACGATCTACTACATATTCTCTGGAAGGCAGGATACAAGGTGTCCAGGAAGAAGGCTCAGTTGTGTTTGCCAACTGTCAAGTATCTGGGATTCCATATCTCTGAAGGTCAAAGGATTATGGGGCCAGAGAGAAAAGAAGCTGTCTGCCAAATACCAATACCCAAGAATAGAAGACAAGTGCGAGAATTCTTGGGGGCAGCAGGCTTCTGTAGGATATGGATTCCCAGCTATGCGATACTGGCAAAACCTCTGTACGCAGCCATCAAAGGTACAGAGCACGACCCCTTCTTATGGACCCAAGAACAGCAAACGGCATTTGAAGATGTGAAGAAGGCTTTGATGAGTGCCCCAGCATTAGGTCTACCTGATCACACACGACCATTCTACTTATATGTACACGAGCAAAGAAGAATGGCTGTGGGAGTATTGACACAGTACTTGGGATCATGGCAAAGACCTGTTGCCTACATGTCTAAGCAACTGGATGCAGTGGCCAGCGGACTTCCACCTTGTCTAAGAGCCGTAGCTGCAGCCGCCCTGCTAGTAGCTGAAGCCGATAAACTCACTCTGGGTCAAGAACTTTATGTACGAGTCCCACATGCAGTACAGACGTTGTTGGATTACAAAGGAAATCATTGGTTTAGTAACAGCCGTATGACCAAGTATCAAGCAATGTTGTGTGAAAACCCAAGAGTGCATTTAGAGACTGTAAACACCTTAAATCCAGCTACCCTTTTGCCGCAACCTACTGAAAGTCAACATGATTGTTTGGAAGTAATGGATGAAGTATTTTCAAGTAGACCAGATCTTCGTGATTTTCCCATCCAGAACCCCGATGTTCAATATTACACCGACGGCAGTAGTTATGTGAAAGAAGGGATCCGCTATGCAGGATATGCAGTGACAACAATAGACAAGGTGATAGAAGCTCGGCCACTGGCGAAAGGAACATCAGCACAAAAGGCAGAATTAATAGCACTAACACGAGCGTTACAATTGGCTGAAGGTTTAAGAGTAAATATCTATACGGACTCTAAGTATGCGTTTTTAACCACTCATGCCCACGGAGCTTTGTATAAAGAAAGAGGACTACTGAATTCAGAAGGCAAAGAAATCAAGTACGCAGCTGAAATCCTACAACTATTGGAAGCAGTGTGGGAGCCGAAAGAAGTCGGTATCATACATTGTCGAGCGCATCTGAGAGGAGATGGTGATGTAACCAAGGGAAATCGGATGGCAGATAGTGCAGCTAAGCGTGCTGCTGAATCAGGAAGACAGGAGTATGTGGGGCATATAGCTGCTCTTATACCAACTCCACTGTCCCAATGGACTCCAGTTTATACAGCTCAAGAAGAGGAGTGGTTAAAGACTGAACCGGGAAAGTATTTGGAGAACAAGTGGTATCAGCTAGAAGATGGAAGAATAGTCATACCAGCATCACTAGCGGTAGAAATTGTCCAAAATTATCACAACGGGACACATTCTGGGAGAGACAGTACTGAAGAATCTCTCAGGAAACATTTCTACATACCAAGATTGTCCAACTTGACTCAGGCCATTGTACGCAGATGTGTAACGTGTGCTAAGAATAATGCAAGACAAGGACCAGTAAAGCCACCAGGAGTCCAGTTTATGGGGGGACTCCCCATGTCCGATCTACAAATAGACTTTACAGTAATGCCTAAATCGGGTGGACATCGTTACCTGTTGGTAATTGTGTGCACCTATTCAGGCTGGGTAGAAGCATGTCCTACTCGTACAGAGAAAGCAGGAGAAGTTGTAAGATTCCTGCTACGAGAAATAATACCCCGATATGGACTACCCTGTTCTATAGGATCGGACAATGGTCCAGCTTTTGTTCATCAGTGCCTACAACAACTGACTCATATGCTTGGTATAAAGTGGAGGCTTCATACTGCATATAGACCCCAGAGTTCTGGTAAGGTAGAGAGAATGAATAGAACTATAAAGAACCAGTTGGCTAAAATGTGTCAGGAAACCCAACTTAAGTGGAACGTTCTCTTACCCATAGCTTTATTGCGAATCCGCAGTACCCCTACCAGAAGGATGGGCCTCTCTCCTTTTGAAATCATGTATGGGCGACCACCTCCCGTACTTGGTAACTTAAGGGGGGACTTGAGTCAGTTGGGAGAAGGAATTACCCGGCAGCAGGTTGTAGAGTTGGGTAAGACTATGGAGGAGGTACAGAAATGGGTACAAGATAGATTACCTGTGAATATTTATCCCCCTGTTCATAGTTATCATCCAGGAGACCAAGTGTGGATTAAAGAGTGGAATAATGTACCGTTAGGGCCTAAGTGGAGAGGTCCTTATGTTGTTCTTTTGTCTACCCCTACAGCGATAAAAGTAGCCGAAGTAACTCCGTGGATACATCACTCCAGGGTTAAACCAGCAGCAGTCGATTCTTGGCAAATTACAGCAGATCCAGAGAATCCCTGCAAGATCCGGTTGAAACGCACTACTCAGTCGGAGTAACGAGGAATTATTGTGGATTACAAATTTTATTGTTACAGGTGTGAGTGAGAAGGCCATAATAAAGCCTGTCCGCTTACCAACACATAGTGTATAAGCCAGGAAAGTCTCGAAGGGACACCTGTGAAGACGAGCAGAACTCCATTCCCTGCAGCCCTCACATCCTGGAAGCTGAGGTTCCATCGCACGGACGAAGACTGAGGATGACGGCGAAAGATGTGCTTTTGATTGTGTTTATTTATATGTGTTTTTATATTCAGGAAGGTAGAGGTACCGACACTCCTAGCTGTGAGGTATGCATTAAGACTACGAGAACAGGTAACCATATTTCCCAAACCCTAATTTGGCATTCACAATACGAATGTAAAGGAGAGGTATCAAGATGTAGATACCTAAATATAGACTATAGTGTGTGCCATTTAGGAGTAGGAGAACCTAAGTGCTTCAGTCCAGAGTATCAACCTCGTACAATTTGGTTGACTCTCAGGAATGGAGATCCTCAGGGGACCCTAATTAATAAGACGGTGTTAGAATCCGTACATTCTTCGGGTGTTCTGCTATTTGATGCATGTAAGGCGATATCAAGTGGTAGAAAACCGTGGAATGTATGTGGGGATCTTAGATGGGAGAGGACGTATGGGTCTAATGATAAATATATTTGTCCCAGTAGTAAAAATAAATATGTGAGTCCTAGATGCCCAAATAAAGACTATAACTTTTGTCCATATTGGTCTTGTGTGGGGTGGGCGACTTGGGGACAGACAGTAGATAAAGACATGATAGTGACTAAGTTGCCGACTAGCCCTTATTGTAAGTCTATGGAATGCAACCCAGTCCATATACTTATTAATAACCCCGACAAGTTCCTAGATAAGTATGGAAATTTATTTGGGTTTCAGATATACGGGACGGGTTTAGATCCTGGGACATTATTGTTTATAGGAATAGAGACTGATACGGTATCCTCCCAGACTCATCAAGTATACCATTCCTTTTATGAAGAGATGAGTATAGATAATAAGATCCCCCATAACGCTAAAAACCTGTTCATTGACCTAGCTGAAAGTATTGCCGGTAGTCTTAATGTTACCAACTGCTATGTGTGTGGAGGTACTAACATGGGAGACCAATGGCCTTGGGAAGCAAAGGAGGTAATGTCCGGTTCTGAGGCAGTTGACCAACTAATATCTACACAAGCCGATTATCATTTGAGTGTTAGAGGTAAATCTGAGTGGAGATTAAAGACCTCCATCATAGGTTATGTTTGCATAGCAAGGAAAGGAATAATGTATAATACTTCTGTAGGAGAATTAACTTGTCTAGGGCAAAAAGCTTATGATGATGATACTAAAAATACAACTTGGTGGTCGGCTTCAAATGTCTCAGAACCATCTAACCCGTTTGCTAGATATGCCAGTTTAAAGGATGTGTGGTTTGATTTATCCATCACATCTACCTGGAGAGCCCCAGCAAATTTGTACTGGATCTGTGGTAAGAAAGCCTATTCGGAGTTGCCACAGGACTGGGAAGGGGCATGTGTGTTGGGTATGCTCAAACCATCCTTCTTCTTGTTACCGATTGAAACAGGTGAGACTTTAGGTGTTAAAGTGTATGATGTGAATCATAGGAAGAAAAGGGGACCCTTAGAGATAGGCACCTGGGAAGATAATGAATGGCCTCCCCAGCGTATCATAGATTATTATGGGCCAGCCACGTGGGCAGAAGATGGTACCTTTGGTTATAGAACCCCAATTTATATGCTCAACCGTATTATAAGATTACAGGCGGTGGTTGAGATTATTACTAATGAGACCTCACAAGCACTCAATCTTCTAGCGAAGCATAATACCAGGATGAGGACAGCAGTGTACCAAAATAGATTAGCCTTGGATTACCTTTTGGCAGTAGAGGGAGGTGTATGTGGGAAGTTTAACCTGAGCAATTGCTGTCTTCAAATAGATGACGAAGGGCAAGCAATAGCTGAGCTTACTAGCCATATGGTTAAACTAGTGCATGTGCCTACTCAGGTATGGAAAGGGTACAATCCAAGTAGTTGGTTTGGTAGCTGGTATGAGTGGTTTGGAGGGCTTAAGGCAGTGGTAGGTGGAGTCCTACTGATTTTACTGTTGTGTCTACTCCTACCGTGTCTTATACCCTTAGTAGTTAGGTCTGTGCAAAGCCTGATAGGAAGTATAGCAGAGAGGAAGGCTGCTGCACAGATAATGGCGATATATAAGTATAAGGCTCTAGATCAAGGAGAACCAATGCAGGAAGATGAGTGTTAAAAGATTCACATCATAAGATAAGTCTGGTCTGGTTCATGGTAACCTGAGGTATATGCAAACCAAGGTTAAGTGATGCCTCAAGTAATTGTGAAATATCAGAGGCATCAAAGGGGGGAATGTGATGTAATTCCAGTAAAATACAAGTTTAGCAGGCTAAGATTGCCACAAGGCATATGTATGTATATGTGTTTGTAGTATCAGTTAGTTAATTACACGTAGCTAAGATACTGTTATCACTGTACTGACCAGGTGCAGGAATGTAAGAACTGGAATTACGCGTCCCTCTCCTTTGTATCAGATGAGCCACGTGGTTAGACCGGATGGATGAGTTTAGACTCTATTTATTAAATAGGTTAAGGGTATGTGTGGGTGTAGTTAATTGTGGGAGGAGCTACAGTGCTATATAAGGAATGTACTCTATGTATTCAGTACTCAGACTTTGCTGTATTTTGGTGACGCTAGTCCCTCTGAGTCCCGATCGGTGATCCAATAAAGAATCTCTTCCTTCCTGAAGAAACCTGTGTCCATCTCTCTGTGCTTGGCTTCCGTCAGTTTCTCCGGTATCAGTATATGTATTTTTAAGGTTCACTAAATACACTATATGCAATGACAGTAACTCTTTAAGCACAATCTAAGTTAAACTCTGCTGAAGATCCACAACATCCTCATATAACCAGCTCCATCTCATCTGAAGTAAAGAAAATGTGTTTTCTTTAAAAAGGGACTATTTGGAATACCATAACTCAGTGGGAAAATGGGGTCTCCAAAAATAGGCTTTTGCAGACGTTTTGTATTGAGGATGTCCTTGATCAGTCCCCATTACACGTATTAGTGTGTTCTGTGTTCATCATTAGAAGGGGATTTTAACCGATTGGAAGCTGGATCAAGCTGCAAGATGTTTATCAATGAGATGTTTTGTTCCCTAACATCTTGCTATTTTCCTAGATTGCAAAACCCACAGAATTTTACTTTTCATCCTCCCCTTATTATTATATTGCCACAGATGCTGATGCACTAATTGCCAAAGATCCCTTATGTGAGCACAGTGTGAATCCCACGTGATTTATTGGATGAGCCCTGATGCGCTTTGAAAAACATGACTGTCAGTGACTCGTACTTTCTGTAAAAAAAAAAAAATGTCATGCATTTGGTTTCAGTGATCAATTTTGCAAGCCCCCCACCCCCCACCCCTCACACCAGGAAATTACCTGCAATCAGAACCCTCTCATTCTGGTCTGTGGGTATATTCTTATACCATAAGTCTCTGCCCAGCAGAAGTATACGGGTTAAGTTTATCTCCAATGAGCAGTTCCACTAATCCATTATAATTAGAGATGTCCCGAACAGTTCGCTGGCGAATAGTTGCCGGCGAACATAGCTTGTTCGCGTTTGCCACGGACGGCGAACATATGCGATGTTCGGTCCGCCCCCTATTCGTCATCATTGAGTAAACTTTGACCCTGTACCTCACAGTCAGCAGACACATTCCAGCCAATCAGCAGCAGACCCTCCCACCTCCTAGACAGCATACAATTTAGATTAATTCTGAAGCTGCATTCTTTTCTTTTCTTTTTTTTTTTTTTAGACAGAAGTGTGTTATATTTGAGCATGCTAGGCTGAACGTGCGTATATCATGGCTAGTTGCACTGAGGGTATGAGTATATAGCAGTACATTGTTGTGAAAGATGGCTGTCATGTTTAGGATGTAGCTTGCACGTTATCAACTGTGTATTTATATCAGCAGCTCCACCACTAGTTATAAATCAGTGTGAGTCGCCCCATGAGATGAGACTAGTGAATAACATAATACATGAACGGTTAAGGTAAAGGCATGTAAGGAACTACGACAATAAACTCTTTAGGAGGTGAAATAATGACATGTTTAAATGCTTGCTACTTTACGATTAGTTAATGTGCAGAGAGCAGTTCATGTGATCAAAGGCATGGTGTGGAGGATTGGCTATAGTAGAACATGCTTGGTAGGCTGCTGTTTACTGCTTGTGCTCATCCGATCCCTTCTGGGCGCCAGGTGCAGACCCTGGGAGTCCCCGATACCTGGAACAAAAAAGGCAAGTCTCTGGTTCGCGGCTTGAGGTAGTGGAAGCTTGTTTTGTCGGGTGGTCGGATCTGTCCCGGTGGTGCTTCACGTCCGGTGCGGGATTGTGGTGGCGAGTGCTTGACGTGGGGCAGGCTCTGCATTTCTGTTTGTGCCTCCGGTCCAGTCTTTGACGCCTTTTGCGTTGGTGGATTTTAATGGGGACTGCTTCGCTTAGCTGTGGTGGAGCTTGTTGGGGCTGTGGTGGAGCTTGTTGGGGCTTCCTGCTTGTTATTTGCTTCCAAAATTGATTATAGAGTCTGTCCAGCTTAGACTCAATATCCTGCCATGCTTTGCTGGTACCAGGAGGACACACGGCTGCCGCCATATTGGGAGAGTCGCAGATGAGTATGTCAGCCTGGGCGGCTGTGCTCTGTGCGTCCATTAGCTCCAGACAGCCTCTCAGGGGTGGGGGATAACCCCCACCGGTCCGAGGGGGGGTAACGGAGCTCCTGCCGGGAAGTAGCTGCTCCTGTGCATCCCAGGATCAGGAAATCGGCCGCCTCTCCCGCCCGGTGAGCACCAGGCCACACTTGCCACGCGGAGGTAAGTAAGACTCTGTCGAGTTGCTGACCGCTATTAAGCATGTCGGGTCGGTCAGGTAGGAGCAACATTGCTGGGTCCTCCCCTTCTGGGGTGAAATTCGCTTGCTGATAGCTGCTTAAAGTGAGATATTGAGGGAGCTCACACGAAGCGTCTTTCCTCCATGACAGCTAGGCCCCGCCCCCTGGAAGCTGCATTCTTAGTTAGAGGAGGGACAGTGTAGCTGCTGCTGATTTAATAGGGAAATCGATAGCTAGGCTAGTGTATTCAGTGTCCACTACAGTCCTGAAGGACTCATCTGATCTCTGCTGTAAGGACAGCACCCCAAAAAGCCCTTTTTAGGGCTAGAACATCAGTCTGCTTTTTTTTTTTTTTCCTGTGTAATGTAATTGCAGTTGCCTGCCTGCCAGCGTGTGTGCCAGGCTCACAGCGTATACTGTGCCCACTTGCCCAGTGCCACCACTCATATCTGGTGTAACAGTAGTGTACATAAAAAGAAAAAAACTAGAAATTTGACTGTGAAATAATAACAGTCAGTTTCCTTCACACGTGTGCGTTTCAGGGCCTGCCAGGGCACAGTGTCACACCAGTGCAACTCATATCTGGTGTAACAGTAGTGTACATTTAAAAAAAAATACAGGGGCTTGTTGTCACCTTTCGGGGACCCTTGGTGTTGTACGTGGCTGGGTGGAGGAAGAGACCTTCAATGACATCAGTGAGGACAAGGAACGGGACACGGCTAGCTTGGTATCCAACCTTGTGCAAATGGGGAGTTTGTGGTTGTGCAAATGGACTGTTTGCGGTTGTTTGCGGTGCGTTAAACGGGGAGTTTGGTCTGTCACTGTGAAGCAGGCGTAACCCTTACACTACCTGATCGATACAACATCATACCTGATGTTTTAAAGCAGGTTATTCCAAACAATTTAGGAATGTCAGGTGATTTATGCCCTTTATGGATTAAAACCAGACTCTGCATCAACTATGTAATTTTCCATGGGAGTTTTGCCATGGATCCCCCTCCGGCATGCCACAGTCCAGGTGTTAGTCCCCTTGAAACAACTTTTCCATCACTATTGTGGCCAGAAAGAGTCCCTGTGGGTTTTAAAATTTGCCTGCCTATTGAAGTCTATGGCGGTTCGCCCGTTCGTGAACATTTGCGGAAGTTCGCGTTCGCCGTTTGTGAACGGAAAATTTTATGTTCGCGACATCTCTAATTATAATGAGTGGAATCACTTTGAAAATAAATAGTACTGAATTTGGAATCCCTTTGTCAATTCTCCAGAACTCCCCATTTAACCCCTTAAGGACACATGACATGTGTGACACGTCATGATTACCTTTTATTCCAGAAGTGTGGTCCTTAAGGGGTTAACGAACAACCCGAAGTGAGTCTTAGGTGGACCTTGCAGATGGAGCCAAGCAAAGCAGTTAGACCAGACACATAGAATGGACTCCCTGGTGTGACCCTGTTCTATTAAAGTGGACTACCTTAAAATATTGTTTGTGCAACATATCTTTTTGGGGAAACTTGTCCACTTATTTTTCCACAAATGTTTGGCCATGCTAAGTTATGTTTCTACTTTGAGGGAAAGACATGAATAAGTTGCAGCACCCTTACTAAATATAGTTTGATCGTACAATATGATCTACTTCGCCCTTGGTAATAATTTCTTGGCACCGTTGACAAAAAATGCAATGTAATGTTATTTTTGATCTGAAATGAGTCACAGACATTTCCCGTCCATCAGATGTCCAACTCAATGGTTACAGGCCCATGCTACTGTGTGTTTATAGAATCAGCCGCTTTGTTAAAGGGTCTTTCATCCATTCAGTATCGGAACACATGCATTCCAAACGCTAAAATCTACTAATGCAATAAAATATGACCTCTCATTCAACTCAAGTTCAACTCCTTCCAGCTGAATGAGACACAGTATGGTACAGGATACAAAAAAGCACAGCATTAATAAAATTGGAATCAAAGATATCCCATAATGTTTTATTGGGTTTTTTGTTTTTGTTTACCATGCCAACTAAAGCAGCAGCAATATCTGCTACAGCTATCGAAAGTAAATGGTGAATAAGAAAAGGTAATATAAGAAAAGAGAAAATGTAACAAATACTAAAGAAAAACTAAGTATGTGAAGAAGAGCAAATGAATGATGGGGAAAAAGGCAGAAGTCACAGAGGAGGTAAAGGAGTGGAACCTTCAGTATTAGTGATCTGATGTCATGACAAGTACCTCGTTCGTATCTATAGTTGCCATATATTTGTACGCAGTTGTGGTATCTTGGAGAGAAGCCACAAAAGTCTATATGGTTTGTATGAGCTTGCAAAAGAGTAGTAATTGTCTCTCTTCATTGTAAACACCTTACTTGTTCCCATACATGGAAAATTATATTTTGGCTTTGTGGCGAGACAGATGATTGAATACAAAGTAAGGGTAGGATGGGATCTGGAGAAATGGCAGCAGATTACAATCGGAACAATTGACACTACAAATGTGTTAGGATAGCATCCTGTGACTAGTATCAGGGATGCATGGGCTAACATTTCTTTTATCACTTTCCTAGAATTGAACTGAATAAAAACTTAAAAATCATCTATATCTTGTGTTAACATTTATTTCCTGTGATGACGTGTTTCAATTTAAACTAGCCAAAGATTTAGCAAATAATATTATAATCCAGTTCAGTCTAGGCACAGCGGGGCACATATTGCAAAGGAGGTTAATAAATAGAAATATTGTTTAAGACAGATTTTCATGACACTGGCACTGCAGGCAATACAATCCTCTTTCCCTCTGGGCAGAATAGACTTTAGCTGTGCTTGACTGTGTGGAAAATAGATTGCACGTTTTTCTTGTTTGTTTTAATCTATTCACACTGTGTACATGTGTTTGTTATTATATATGCAGGGATCAAAACAGCGGCAGCATGTGTATATGTGTACATGGCAGGAAAACCAAATTATCTGTGTCTAGAACAGACTAAACATTGTGTTTTATTAACCCGTGTTTGCCCTTCAGTAATTCACAGGCTTCCCAATTTGAGTAGATTATGACAAAGTGTATATGCTGCAATTTTGTCTTTGCTGGATAAACACATTTGCCATGTCTCAGGTTTAAAGACTAAATCAATTCGTATTCCTATTTGGCTGTAACAATTAATATGGCTTGGATTCGGCATGGTTTAAGGAACACTTTAAGGTCAGGAACACGAACATATATTCCTGACCTTATAGTGTAAAAACCCACCAACTATAGTCGCCCAGACCACTTCGGCTCAATGAAGTGGTTTGGGTGCAATGTCCCTCAGGTTTTAACCCTTCAGATGCAAACATAGTGTTTACATTTGGGGTTAAGCCAGCCTCTAGTAGCTGTCTTCCGGACAGCCACTAGAGGCGCATCTGCGACGCTGGAGGCAAATTAGCCTCCATTGCGCAGAGCGTCCATAGGAAAGCATTGAGAAATGCTTTCCTATTGACAGCTTGAATGCGCGCGGGGGACTTGCCGCGCATGTGCATTCGGCACCGCTGACGTTGAATGGGGGAGGAGAGGTCACTAGCGCCGAGGGAGCCCAGTGCTGGAATAAGGTAAGCTGCTGAAGGGGTTTTAACCTTCAGTGCCACGGGAGGGGGACCCTGAGGATGGGGGCACAATCAGGGCACTTTAGTGTCAGGAAAACCGCTTTGTTTTCTTGACACTATAGTGATCCTTTAAATATGGCAAAATCTTGCTTGTATTCATGTCTGCTGCTGGTTCTGGCCCTGACTTGCCTGCTTGGCTGACATCACCACAAGTGATTATCTGAGCCAATCACAATGCTTTCCCATAGGATTGGCTGAGACGGTCAAGGAGGCAGATCATGGGCAGAGTCAACACAAGCCAAACACAGCCCTGGCCAATCAGCATCTCCTCATAAAGATGTATTGAATTAATGTGTCTCCATGCAGAGGGTGGAGACACTGAATTGCAGTGAAAACATTTTTATGGGTCTAGCAGAGTCTAACCATGCAACTTAGATCAGTCAAACAACATAATTTACCATGCTGCTGTAGAAAATCTTTTTAGTTGGAGATAAGTTGTATGGTGTATTCCTGGCGACACATGATGAGAATACGTCATACAACATCCCACCTCTTCTATCAAACCGCCAATTCCACTATAATTTTTTTTGTTTTTTTGTGAATGAAACTCCACGGGAATGTAAGGAAAATTACACACTAAACTAAACTAATACAATACAATACAATACAATATATTTGTAACCAAGAGGCTGCCCTCACATTAAAATGCATACATTATAGGGTGCATTGGTGTTATGACAGGCTTATGCAATGTATGATCATATACTGTAACAAAACCCACATTATGCGAGGTGAGGTGTTCTTAAATAAAACTATTACATTCTGTGAGACTTGAAATTGCTGTTTAGTGGACGAGCGCGTGCGCTGGATCATATATAAATACATACACATAATTATCATTCATATGTATATACGTATACACACACACAGATACACACAAATGCACACACGCACGTGTCACTTTTGCTTATCTTAATAAATACATGAAAACTTTAATTTCTTAAAATAGGAGGATTTCCTACACACCAAGCATTGGAGTTTAATATTCAAGCAGGAGTCTGTTGGTAATAATTTCCTGAGAGTTGTCAGGAAATCTTATTTAAGGCAAAAATGGCAGAAATTAAACAATTCTTCAAGTCTGCTATGGTTCTATTTTGGCATTAAATTTGACATTCACTTTGAATGCCCTACAATTCTCACTATAGGGAGAACCCAGTAAGTATGCAGTAGGAAAGGTAATCAATATTTGGGCGCACAGCGGGGAACCTTTATCATGTTTGTAGGCCTTGCATATTATAGTTATATTAAGAATAAATACTAGTAAGGTACTAAGAATAACACTTACTCTTTAATGCATAATTGCCCTCTTCTGATGTGTCTTCCTGCCCGTTATAGTCTCTGTTGGCCAGTTGCCTGTTGGCCGTTTCAAGTCGATCTGTACAAACACAGGAAAAGCTGCAATGTGAGCGGGATAAAAATAATTAAAGTAAAGGATTTACACCAATAAACACAACACAGAAACAATAACAGAGTTTGTCTGCTTTGGTCGTTTTCATTTGTTGTCTAATTTTTTTGGATATAAAC
Organism: Pelobates fuscus; assembly: GCF_036172605.1. Taxonomy (NCBI): domain Eukaryota; kingdom Metazoa; phylum Chordata; class Amphibia; order Anura; family Pelobatidae; genus Pelobates; species Pelobates fuscus. The sequence continues at coordinate 455,701,313 of NC_086317.1, forward strand.
AATGCATCACTTTCTAATGCTTAAGGATGGTAATTGCCCACATTCTAAACCAAAACAAAACCTTGAATTTGAACTATAAGTATGTCCCATTGTAATTTAAGGGCTTCTATTCAAGTGCTCCCATACCTTTTATATATCGTTTGTTAAAGGACAAAAAGGGCTTTTATTTAACGTCCTATACGTATACCTAACACATCACATGTGAATGAAATGTTAAACACGGGAAAAATTGAAAAAAACACAAGCACATTTTTTCAAATGTTTGCTTATAATAATGTTCACACATCCAATGCAACTAATTAAAATAAATTCAATCATTTTTGACAGTTAACGCCCACGATACACTAACCCTATACCCAACTATACCCCTTACCCATTGCTTACACTATCTACAACTGTATGCCCCCTAATCTTACTCTTCACTTCAACCATATACTATCTTTAACCTTAAAACAGCATTAACCCTTAACTTACCTTAACCGAACCCTACACCAACAATAAGTCTAACCCTAGCATACTCTTACCCATAGATCTAACCATAACCCTATCCGAGCCCCAAACCTAAGTTAATCCACTCCTAATAGCAATTATGATATTAAAATGGGTTTTACTGTATTCAACAAAGTAGATGTTGTTATGTTCCCAACTGCCGTTTTCAGAATTCCCAGCCAAATATACAGAGCTTGGTGCTGGGAGTCTGGCTAAGCCCATCACTGGTACCAATTGGCTGAGGAATGTTGGGAGACCCTACCAGGGTCTATTCAGACCATTTAGGGTCTCCACAAAGCTGTCTGGACCCCATAAAAACTGCAGCTTCAGTTTTCTGAATGAATGTAATCCTGCTTACAGGGCAAGAGTTTTAACAGGCTACCAGCTCAGCAAACAGCACATCTAAAAGTATAGGGCCACTAAAAATGTCCCCAGCAGACAGAAAGGAGCACTCCAGGTATCCATTGATACATAGAGATCCCTGGTGAGAGCACGGGTTTAAACCTGCACACCAAAAATGCAGGGCGTTTAGGGGTTATAATCAGAAATTGTGTATATATATATATATATATATATATATATATATATATATATATATATATATATATATATATATATATATATATATACACACATACACACAAAATATTATAGACTGTTGAAAGATGAATGGACATCATTAATATACACAATCAATGGTTCAAAGTAAAAAAAAAAAAAAAAATTATATATATATAATATAATATAAATAATACAGGTTAAACAACCAACATATCTTGAACATTCTTTACACTTATTTATTAGGATTTTCATAAAATCTAATATTTATTTCTAAATATTTGTATTCCTAAAGCTTTAATGTCCCTGTCCATATTTAAAGAGGTGCTCCCCCCCCACCATTTGCCATATAAAATAAAAATGTCTTACCTTTTTCCAGTGCCGAGGCTAACTCACCACATAGAAAAATTATATGGAATCAATACTAACAGGGTTATTCACTAAAATGAGAATTCAAGATGGATGTACAGTGATTTTCACATTTAAGTTCAAAATAGTCAAATTGAAGAAAATCTGCTATGGGTTTGGTTTGAATAGTCTTGCCTTAAATTTCACCTTGAATTCTTACTTTAGTTAATACCAATAGTTAATACCATTCCATAGAAATCTGCTATTTTTCGATTTGTATATGGGAGAGTACTGCTTGAAGGCATATGTATAAATACCTATTTGTCCACTAAACCGTTAATTGCCGAGGGCTCACCAGGACTTTTCAAACTTTAGATTCATAGCCAAACTGGAAAAGTTCGCCAACTGAGCTGTGTCTCGACCCAGGTCATCATGGACTTCCAAGTAACGAGCGACCGATATGAATGTAAAAACATACCAGTACCTGCAATGAATGCAGCAGATGGTACTCACCCCTCAAATCTCGATTAAAATCATGCAATCTCCGTATTTCGGATTCCAGCCTGCATTTCATCTTCATATCCAATGACTCCCTCTTTGCGGATGACTTGACAAGGCTCTCATAAGCTTCAGAAATTTTTGTAATTTCACTTTCAAACTAAAAGAAATTTAAACAGAAGGTAAGTAAGAGGTTGGCTAACGGCAAGGTATAATCTCAAAACCAATCAAGCATATCACAATCTGAAACTTGAAAATAGATAGATAGATGCTCAATCAGACTGAGATCTGGGGAATTTGGAGGCTAAGGCAACACATTGTGCTCTTGGTCATATTCCTCAAACCATTCCTAAACAATTTTTGCATTGTGGCAGGGTGCATTATCCTGCTGAAAGAGGCCACTGCCTCAGAGAACATCAGTACCAGCAAGGGTGTACATGGTCTGCAACAATCTCTAGGTAGGTGGCAGGTGGTACGTGTCAAAGTAACATCCACATGAATGCCAGGGTTCCAAGCAGAACACTGCGCAGATCATAACACTGAGCAGAAAGAAAGTGTGAATCATCATACCTTCTTCTATTGCTCTATGGCCTCGACAAATCCCAGGTGCCAGGTCGCCATGGTGACCAGGAAACTTGTCCTGGGATTTGTGAGCCTGTTCCACCCCCGAGGTGACTAGCTGCCTGAGATCGGGGGTAGTTAAGAAAGGGCAGAGGCAGACAGGTGGCCAGCCGGCTCATGGAGGACTCAGTCTAAAGTGCTAACTTGAGTGCTGAAGCACAAGGGAGCTGATCATGTCCCTGCTCTGTTCCCTCACGCATCTTGCAATGATGCTGGGAGACAGGTTATGACGTCACTCCATCACTAAACTGCGCTCTAGGGAGCATAACAGAGAGATGATCAGAGCAGGCCCTCTGGACCCCAGGGAAAGCTGATCCACTCCAGCTTTCCCAAAGGTAAGGAGGATGGGTGGACACATTAAAATAAAAAAATTATAATTTGAGGGTGTATGTGAAAATGTATGTGTGAGTGAGTGAGTGAATGTATGTCTATGAGCATCTGTCTGTCAGTGATTTTGTCTGTCTGTTTGTGTGTCAGTGTTTAGGTGACTGTCCCCCTCCAATCACATAGGAAAGGTGTTTTTACTACCTTTTTTCCCACGTTGTGCTGAGATAGATGCCAGCCAATCCAATGATTTACCCTTATAGGAAAGCATTAGGAGACTATTGAGCAAAAAGATATGCTGCGTAAATCAACTTCTCATAGAGATGCACTGAATCAATGCATCCCTATGGGGAGCATTAGGCACCTCCATGCAAAGCATGGAGACACTGAATGTAGGTGCTGCACACTTTAAGCTACAATAGCTCTTCACTGTGACCAGACCAGACGAGCTACCCTTCACTCCCCACGTGCCTTGGGTGCGTGTGACCTGGACGCCGGTTCACGGTTGTCCTTCCTCTTACCACCTTTGGTAGGTACTAACCACTGCATACCAGGAACACCCCACAAGTCCCTACTTTGTCTTGGGTTTTTAGTTAGAAAATGATTTTTTTTTTAATTACAAAATAAGAGAGTAGAAAAGAGGAAGCAATTAAGAAAAGGTAAGTATGGCGTGACCGCTTTAAGATTACTAGAGTGAGGTAGGAAACCCTCCAAGGTGTTACATAATGAGAGCGGAGAATAAAGCTCTTTGTGGCAATGACATCGTTGAAATAAATGACCAAGAAATCTTGTTCCCGCACTCATTAGAAACAATAATAAAAAATACTTGCTTCTTAAACTAGACAAAAAAAAAAAACACCACCACAACGGGTACATAAATTGTGATTCACTAAAAATAAAAACAGTTGAAGACAAGGACAAGTCTCATTACCTTTCTGTTAACTCAAGTGAAGGTTTCCTTAGGGATTAATTAACACATTCCATTGAATAAACACAAAGGAAACTGACAAACTGCTGACAATTTGCAACAAATGGACATTATCAGGAACACAGATGCCAAGCACAGACATTCCATGATATTTTTTGGCTTGTTTTAGAACCACATTAACCCCTTAAGGACACATGACGTGTCTGACACGTCATGATTCCCTTTTATTCCAGAAGTTTGGTCCTTAAGGGGTTAAATGAGCAGTAAGAAAAAAAATGTATTCTCTCCAATGATATGCTGTGGATGGCCAAGGATGATGAGAGCTGCCAAACAAACAGTCACAAGACTGACAATTACTGAGCCTCATCGGAGCTCTGCATCAGTGTGTGCAAATTACTGACACTGGGATCAATAAAAGCCAAATACTAGCTCTGAATCCAAGGCCGATAGTGAAATATTGACTGAACCTGCTCGGGGAAAGAAAATCATTAAATCAGAGAAACCAAGAGACACATGAAACTGTAAAACACGGTGTATGATGGGCCCCAGAGAATCCAGCGACTCAGTGAATGACAGCCCGGAACATTGCAAGTATTGATGGTGATTAATCAGTCGGGATGTGTCCCTGTGTTCTCACAACTAGTTCATCATTTAAAGGGATTTAGAACACATGCTTTGGTATTAGGTAATGCACCTATGTAATCTGCAGTTTTACAGTTGCTGCTGAGATTACAGAGACTTTTCGTACAATTTAAAGGTAGGCAGACAATATAATAGAACAGCAGGACATGCTAGCAGAATGCTTGGTTGTATAGGGGGAGGTATTAGCAGTAGAAAGAGGGAAGTGCTCATGCCATTGTACAGAACACTGGTGAGACCTCACTTGGAGTATTGTACGCAGTACTGGAGACCGTATCTTCAGAAGGATATTGATACTTTGTAGAGAGTTTAGAGAAGGGTTACTAAACTGGTTCATGGATTGCAGGATAAAACTTACCAGGAAAGGTTAAAGGATCTTAACATGTATAGCTTGGAGGAAAGACGAGACAGGGGGGATATGATAGAAACATTTAAATACATAAAGGGAATCAACACAGTAAAGGAGGAGACTAGATTTAAAAGAAGAAAAACTACCACAACAAGAGGACATAGTCTTAAATTAGAGGGGCAAAGGTTTAAAAATAATATCAGGAAGTATTACTTTACTGAGAGGGTAGTGGATGCATGGAATAGCCTTCCAGCTGAAGTGGTAGAGGTTAACACAGTAAAGGAGTTTAAGCATGCGTGGTATAGGCATAAAGCTATCCTAACTATAAGATAAGGCCAGGGACTAATTAAAGTATTTTTAAAAAATGGGCAGACTAGATGGGCCGAATGGTCTTATCTGCCGTCACATTCTATGTTTCTATGACTTCAATGGCCAATAAGGTGTAAGCTCACCGGCCAACATCAGGGCAAACCTCTAGGTGAGTCCTACCTTGCCAATTCCCACTAAAATGCTAAATCTCTAAATGAGACAGAAATTGATATTGTTATGATTCTCTACAAACTAAGTAACCCTCAATAGGGCATTTATGAAGTGAGTACAGCAACATGGCTGTTTTTTTTTTACAAAAGCCTGACATTGACAGGTGAGCTTATACTTTAGTAAATACAATGCTAATAAACACATAACTTTATACTATATTTGAAAAATACATTGTTTCTAAAAAATAATTAGATTTTCTGCAGATGTTTTATTTGGAGTCTTCAGTAAATGCGTGTGAAATATAAATTGTCCAAGGTAAAGTGCTTCACTATAAACCGATATTTGTGGTAACGTACTACACTAGTGCACACATTCTTCTCTGCCATCTACGAAAACAAAACTGAGCAATTTTGGACCTTGTGAGCTAGAATTGTAGATTATGCTAGCTTTATTGTACCTGTAATCTTAATTTTATTAATGACAGGAGGTGAGTATTTGCTTAAGTCTCTCTTTACTAGAACTCCACAGCAGCACAGAAAAACAACCAATCAGAAAAAGTTAGGTACTATAAAACTCCCCTCCCCATGCATCATTCCTCTTTCAAGCTGCGACAAAACAGAATAAAATGCAGAGAAACATCATGGGGAAGAAACAAAGTCCTAGATACGATGAAAATAACGATGTCCATCATCTGAGAGTAACCGTCCTACTAGATAGTGTTGATGGACTGTAAACTGAAACGAGAGAAAAACAGAATCGAACAGGCTGATTATCCAATGAAATGTACTCTGAATAAACATGTAGGTACCCAATGTAGCAACCAAAATTAACCCTAATATGTAGATATCCCAACCCTACTTATGAAAAAAACACAGACATAAGGAATAAGCGAGACAACAAACAGAGTTGCATACGTACCTGACAATCCAAACTATAACATTAAACAAGGGAGGGACGGGGGCGGAGCCTAGCAGCCGGGCTGAACGGACGCATGCTGGTGGAGCTCCTCACGAAAAAACCAGAAATAAGCCTAAATAGAAACATTACACCCTACAACTGCCTACTTTTCAGCCCCTGTACAGAGGACTTACCGCAGAGAAAGTGCGTCCGCAAAGCCGCGGCAACCCACAGCGACGACGGACCGGGGATTGACCTGAGGCCTACAGGCGGCCTACTCAGACGGCACGGGGGAGGCGGCCGATCCCTCTGCTGGCTGATGCCAAATTACTTGGAGGTCTCCCCGACACACTCTCACCCCCCCCCCCCTGCCGGAGAGGGATATCCCGGCTCAAGCCTCGGCACGGCACCGTAAACAAATCACCGACTCCTTTGTTCTGGTGTGCCACATCATGGCGGACGCCACGTGCCAGCCAGAACGAAGACCCTCACTGCCACCGCTTTCGGAGAGGCTGGACCGACTGCTAGCTGCTTTCTGGGCGAAGCTCTCCGTTCCAGCAGAGACACAAGCAGCATCACCCTCTCAGGTCACCAAGCTACAACCCGCAGCTCCTGAAAGGGGCCATATTAATGCCTGGAAAGCTGGAAGGAGAAGGCGGGAAACCAGACGCAAGCATCAACGGGTCGGCAGCAGACCACCAGCGGTGAGTCATTTAAGTAAAAGGCGACATACCCCAGGTCTGCCCGCTTACACCCCCCCTTCCCCCGAGGTGATCACTATCCCTCCCAAGCAAAGAAACCTCTGCTCAATAAGGATGGGGCGTGAGAGGGGATCACCTTGCCATACTGCCCAGACAGAGTGTCCCAGCCACCGCCAGCTTTACAACCCTTGCCTGGGACAACAGGCCCACGAAAGGCTTACTATAAGTCAGGGGACCTTAACCATCATACCCCCAGACTCCAACCCGGTTGGGAACTGGAAGAACATCAAAAGCGGGGACCACTGCCTCACCACCTCTAACACAGACCCGGATGAGGGCTGGAGATGGGGACATTCCACACGCTCAGAACACAGCAGGGCTGCCCCAGATAAATCCCGCAACCAACCCCGAGCAGAGCTCAGACAGGGAATCGGGTGAAGACCCTCATAAGCAAAGGACAGCCGGATTAATGGATGCCGACCGCAAGCTACCACAACCGATGACTAGCAACTATAAAAATGGACAATAACAAATGTTTAGTTTTCATTATGTTTACATTATTTTTCCTTCCCTACTAGCACCCGCATAGTCTAGCATTTAGGCATGAATACATAGCCTGACAGGAGTGAATTGTTTTCTTTTAACTTTTATCATTACTGTGTGCTACATCCTAGGTTCAATGCTGCTTTTACTTATATCTGCCCACTCAGTGCACAGTTACTATTATTTACAGTATGTACAGCAGACACACCACAAAGCATATATTCTAACTTAACCTGCACGGTGTACCTACCAAGCCTGAGTCTTATAATATAACATGCGTTGAGTTACCTCGTAATTGAAAAACTTTATTAAATGGAATAGCTGGTCGATATTAGTTAGAATAGCATGTTTATTATGCATAAAATATTACCTTACTTAACTGTTTTTTGTTTCAAATATTGAATCCACCTTTAAGCTACGTGTAACAGAAGTGACCTTTTACATTAATATAAAAAGTGTGCAAATATGATTATGTTCCCCAATGTTGTGAATGTCATTGAAAAGCATGTGGAATGCCTTTGGGGTACCACATACACGTTGTTATTTCTTTATGCACTACAAAAATAAGGAATTAAAAAAAAAAAAAACAAGGGAGGGACAAGAATGGGTGGGAAATACTCGCCTCCTGTCATTAATAAAATTAAGATTATAGGTACACTAAAGCTAGCATAATCTACAATTTTATAACATGACAGGAGGCTTCGTATTTGCTGTTTCAACGCTCAGTTCACCAATCCAACGCTGTTTGTGTCGTTGGCATCTATTCCAGGAAATTTCAAAGTAATCCTAATCGGACATTCCAAGAACGATAAACGACAGCAGACGGATCAAATAAGATGCCAGCCGACGAAGCATCTCAAATACAGAAAAAAGCACCATCCGCTGGTAAATCCATTGTACGTGGTGTTGCGACCCGTTTCCTAGCAGTTGGTCCCTGAGCTGGCAAGCTGACCTGTTAGCCATATTCCTGTAGTTGTATAATATTGAAGGTCAATCTCGGACTTAGGGTCGCGAGGAGAAACTGCCACCCTGTCTCAACTCACGATCCGTAAGGCGGCTCCTCCGATCGTGCCAGGGTCCTTCGGCGATGCGGCCTTGCAGGTAGATCTCCAATCTCAACGAATGCGCCTAAGTCCCCCACCAAAATTGCAATAGAAAAACCGAGGAAGATCTTCCGTTCCTTCCCGGTGAGATGTCTCATCCGAGGATAAATACATAATGCAGGCAAGAGTGTGGCCAAACCAGCCCTACTCTAAGTGATACCAATATTCCAAATGGACTGTGTAATCCTCGGACGCAGTAGAGAAAAAACTCCAAAGGATGTCCATGCAGGGTTCCGAACTGAACTTGTGTGGAGGAAACGGTGGTCGACTACTCTGGGAATAGTGAATCCCAGAAATCTGCAAAGGAATGGGAAAAGCAAACTGGAGCGCAGATTTCCATCCAGAAATGCCCTCGTCCAAGAGTGAAAGATGTCTGTGTAGGAATCGGGGCACACCAGGTACCTCCATGAAGTCTCGTAGGTCTCCTCGACGGTAGTTGAAAAGTAGGTTAGCACGAAGCCAACAAAATGGCCCTCGTGAGGGATAAATAGAGCCTAGACGGAAGGTCCTCCTCCGAGGAGACGGGGCAGTCCAGCTGCCTTATCCCAAGATCATAAAGACCGGGGAAGTCAAGACAAACGGGGTTTCCAGTCTTACCCTGTGATCCATACGTACGGTTTTACCTCCAGACCGGGAAATAGGCCTTCCATAATCTTGTTACCCAAGCAAGGCAGTGCCCGTTTGCTCCATGAAGGTCTCTATATCTCCTGACATCTTGACATGGGAGAAACTGTCTGCGCAGTTTGTTCGGAATGGTCTGGATATCCAAAACAGAAAGCAATCTCTGTATTACATGGTGCAGAATCTGCCAAAAAAACCTGCACACTCCTAGTACCGGAGGGTCACCTGTTAGCCGTACCATCTCCAGGGGTGTGTGCAAATAAGTGTGAGACTCCCCCCGTTATACCTCTGAGTATTTCTTGCGCGTTTTACAGCGGTCCGGATCCAGGGATCTAGACTAAACATGTAATTCTTGCATGACCAGGCAGACCTCTAGAACGAAGTCAGAAGCGTGGATGTCAGTTCTAATTGAATGCAGGAGGGACGCCCCTCTATGTAGTCATTGATGTTTTGCACAGGTACAAGCCTGTGTGATGAACAAATGGCCGGTACAGTAGAGCGTCGAGTGTATGAGAGAGCTGCGCTCTCTACCACTGAGATCGCATACCGTGAGAGCGTCCGGCTGCTAGCCTGAGCGGGCCGCACCCGTTAGTAACCAACAGCCGAGTCTACATCCGTGACCGGATGCAAGTGGGTCCTCCCAACCTGTCCTCTGAATCCAGCCCAGTATCAGGTTGAGGACGAGTGAGGGGTTGCGCCCTCTAATAACAAATCAGTATCCGGTTCTGTATGAGAGGGCTCGCCTCCCGTGGTGCAAATTAGAGTCCCTAGAGATTCAGGGGGACCAAACTGTAGAGCGCACCAATTATTAATGTCAGCATAAGGCTGAGGGCAATCTTCGGAAACAACGATGGAAAACTATCAACCGACTATCCGGATCCCATGCGTGCGCGCGGGGTCCAGGTAGACCGTTGGTAGTCTGAGGAAAGCTGGAGACGTTCTCCTGTGATCCACGAGTGCCTGGGAGGTCGGAGGAGGTCAAGTCTGGCCTCACAACGACCCGAGCGAAAAGGAAAAGGAAGTCAAGAAAAAAACAAAAGGCAACAACGTAGATAAGAAAAATACGCCAATTCTATCTCTGATAGAAGGTAAACAGCAGGCCGGAACGTAGGAAAAGTAAGTCCCGCTGGACAGGGCCAGGAGCTAACCTAACGCAGGAAAAACTACTGAACCTATGAGGATTCCGGGAGGCAGATACGGAGTAGCTGGTAAAAACAAGGAAAAAACACAGCTTTCTCCTGTAGGAGTCTGAGTACCGGTCCTTGCTTGTGCGAAGTTCTCCTTGGAGATGCGCCGTCACCGGTTTGGAGGAAAACGTGGATGTGTCCGGGGTCTTCATAAGAAACTTAGCCCTCCAGGCCTGAGGTTTAGGGCTTTCACCCTTCCCACCATACTCAGATGGCCGTATACTTGAGTCCTCTCGAACACTATGGCAATGGTGTTTGTCTGGACACCTGCCTATCTCCATGTCACTGGTGGGCTCAGGGTTATCCTCAGTGAAATTACCCCAGGCCGGGGGCCAAAAGGGGATCGGTACCAATAGTGTAGGCCCGTCAGTAGGGCACAGGCCCAGCAGACCAAACGAATGGACACAGAAAGGTAGCCAAGCAGATAGTCGCATACATAGCAGGCCATTCAAGTAGGCACCGACATAGCAGGCTATTCGATGGGGCCAGACATAGCAGGCCGTTCTTATGGGCCCAGACATAGCAGGCCGTTCTTATGGGCCCAGACATAGCAGGCCGTTCTTATGGGCCCAGACATAGTAGGCCGTTCTTATGGGCACAGACATAGCAGGCCGTTCCTATGGGTACAGACATAGCAGGCCGTTCCTATGGGTACAGACATAGCAGGCCGTTCCTATGGGTACAGACATAGCAGGCCATTCTCATGGGCACAGACATAGCAGGCCATTCTCATGGGCACAGACATAGCAGGCCTTTCTTATGGGCACAGACATAGCAGGCCATTCTTATGGGCACAGACATAGCAGGCCATTCTTATGGGCACAGACATAGCAGGCCATTCTTATGGGCACAGACATAGCAGGCCATTCTTATGGGCACAGACATAGCAGGCCATTCTTATGGGCACAGACATAGCAGGCCAATCTTATGGGCACAGACAAAGCAGGCCAATCTTATGGGCACAGACATAGCAGGCCAATCAATGGGGCACAGACATAGCAGGCCAATCAAAGGGGCACAGACATAGCAGGCCAATCAATGGGTTGAGTGATACCATAATATTATTAATAACATGTATTTATATACAGCGCCTTACAATTCCGTAGCGCTTTACAGTGGGTATCGAATGAGTAACGAGGACCTCTGAGTTCGGGTAGAGGTCCCTAAAAATTGTAGATCCACAGGGCATCTTGTGACATAGGACCCTTAGACAATCAACCCGTTTTGACAGCGTAATGCTGCGTGAGTAACTTGAACGGGACTGGCAGTCCCTAAATGCCCAGCAGGCAAATAGTGGTATTCCATCTGTATTGGGTACAAGGGGGAGTCGTTCCAGGGACTATAACGTCCATGAATGCAATATACTCTGAGCGATACTGACCTTGAACTGTGAATAGGTATGCACATGTTCACACAGATCTGTTTGTAATTTCTCAGCATTATATAGATACCATCATCATACCGCCTGAAGGGTAATGTAACCATGGACTCTTCCAGGAGTAGGGCTAAACCATAGCCCTCAATGAATTCCCCCAATGACCCAATAAAATTGCACGGTATCAGCGCAGACTGGTCTCTCATACCAGTTAGAGTCAGAGCCAGGTCTGTAGCCTATATATACGCCATGGACAGATAATGCATCCCAGGATAGTCCCATCTGAGGCCTCATAGCAGGGGCAGAAAAAATATATACTGAGAAGGATGTGAAGCCTAGAGATAACTGACACAGTATACACCCTGTACAGAGCCTATATAACTGAGATCATATAAACCTGTAACTCACAGAAATCTGTGATATACCCTGATAGAGAAAAGCACAGTAGACAGCAATATGCACTGTCCGAAAAACTCAGCAAAACTCACGTCAGTAAATCTCACAGCAGTCTGTGGCACACACTGTCAGGAAAGCTAAATCTCGAAGCACACAGGCAGTAAAACTAAATCTGTGATATACGCTGTCAGTAGAGCACACAGCAAAACAACAGCAATCTGTGAAATACACTGTCGGCAAAGAACCCACAGTAATCTGTGATACACCCTAGTCAGCAAGACACACTAGATGAAGTCTGCCATCTAAAAGGCAAAAGGATGAGCTATATATCTTGATCACACAATGCATATAAAATATGTGGACTATGAGAGCATAAAAGATAGGAATACAAGTCATAATGTGGAATGGCAGTACAGTAAAAGTTTCCCATCATAACTAAGAATGCCTTGTGTGGTAGCAGACCCTGTCAGATAGGGGAAGACTATGTAAGCTGATCGGTGTTCAAATCAGCATAGACACGTGGCCGATGTTGCATGGGATTGTCAGTGCAACCTGTATGCTTACTGTGCCAACCACAGTCCGTTTAATACATAGACATAAAAAACATACATATTTGGGCAAGCGAAGGCAAACCTGACAGCAATCCGCCGGCCAGCAGGGCGACAAACCTGAGAACCGACCACCGTGGAACGGAGGAGGGGCCGCGGTAGGTGCACTCTCCTCCACCCGGTCGGCTGCCCGCGGCTCTGAGGGAGCTTAGTGCGGCGGCGGCCACGTGGCGCGCGGGGTGGCCACGTGGGAGAGCGGAGCGGTCGCCGGGTACTCGCGTCCGACCGCGAGTACCTTGGCTGCCGGAAGATAGAAAGGGGTTCGGGGAAAATCAGGAGACAGCCTGAGGCTAGTCTCCTGAAAACCCCGACACAGTGCAAGCAGCCCGCGGATAGTAAAGGTGGGAGAAAGAGAGTGGGGTAGCGAGGGGAGGGGGTGGAAGGACAATGGAAGGAATCCCCAAGAAACCCCTCAAACCCCCTACAGACAAGGGAAAGGTCTCCCCAAAGAGACAGGGGGAGCAACAATTCGAAGGAAGGATGTTAAACATAATCGGAATATCTACATACAATACACATAACTTACATAAGCAGGAAGGAGTAAATATATATCACAAATATATAATTAAACACAAAAAATATATAACATAAATATATAGAAGAAGAAAACATATGAAGCCAAATATTAACTAAGAAAAGCATAACAAATAAGTAAATATATTAAGATACAAAAACTAATCCCAACAAATCAAAATAAAATCCAAAGCCACCCACTATAAGCAGGAGGCAGTGGTACTCTGACCTGTACTGATGCGGAGCAGCAAAGAAAGAGGAAATGATGCATGGGGAGGGGAGTTTTATAGTACCTAACTTTTTTCTGATTGGTTGTTTTTCTGTGCTGCTGTGGAGTTCTAGTAAAGAGAGACTTAAGCAAATACGAAGCCTCCTGTCATGTTATAAAATTGGCTTTTAGCAAGTATAGGTTTTCCCATTTAAAAAACTTTTAATTAAAGGGAAACTATAGGCACCCAGATCACGTCAGCTCATTAACCCCTTAAGGACACATGACGTGTCTGACACGTCATGATTCCCTTTTATTCCAGAAGTTTGGTCCTTAAGGGGTTAAAGTAGTCTGGAGGCAGTGTCTCTGTCCAACTTAGTCCTGCAATGTACAACATTGCAGTACTAAGACAGCCTCATGTTGCTGTGTACCAGACAGCCACTAGGGGCGCTTCTGGGAGTTTATCAGACTATGTCGCTCTGCACGAGGACATCCAGCATCAGTAAAATCCCCATAGAAGAAATAAGGGCACAGATGAACTATCAAGGTGTAATGGAAAAAGTAATATACTATACTGAATGTAATATAACAAAATACAATAAGATCTATATACATGGGGTATATTAAAACGTATAATTTTAAAAAAAGCCAATTTTATTAAGAGGGCAGCTCTACAACATATCGACTGGCATAAACTCCTTCGTGATAAAAACACTGAAGAAAAATGGAAACTATTCAAACAAATATTAGAAAGGTACATTTCACAGTATGTACCATTGGGTAATAAATATAAAAGAAACAAATTAAAACAAATGTCGCTTAGTAGAGAAGTAAAACAAGAGATTAAAAATAAGAAAAGGGCTTTTGAAGCATTTAAATCGGACAAATCAGAGGCATCCTATATAAGATATAAGGAAGCCAATAATACTTGCAAAAAGGCAATTAAAGTGGCTAAACTAGAAAATGAGAAATTGATAGCCAAAGAATGCAAAACCAACCTCAAAATTTTTTTCAAGTACATTCATTCTAAAAAAAAACAAAAAATTAAAGTGTAGGTACACTGAAAACAGAGATGGGTCTGTTAGTCAATGAAGACCAGGAAAAGGCAGACATTTTAAATAACTATTTTTCTTCAGTATATATTAATGAGGATCCTATGGCAAGAGATATGCAAATGATTGCTGCAACAAACTTGCAGATAACCTGTGATTGGATAACTCGAGACAAGGTGCTACAGCTATTAAAGAAAATTAATGTAAATAAAGCTCTGGTGCCAGACGGTATCCACCCACGAGTACTTAAGGAGCTAAGTGGGGAAATAAGTGAACCTCTGTATTTAATTTTTCAAGATTCTTTTGTTTCAGGTATTGTACCGGAGGATTGGAGGAAGGCAGATGTTGTTCCTATATTTAAAAAGGGTTCAAAATCCTTGCCTGGAAATTATAGACCTGTGAGCTTAACTTCTGTGACTGGGAAATTATCTGAACGGCTATTAAGGGATAATATTCAGGAATTCATTGGGAAGAACTGTTATTAGCAATAATCAGCATGGTTTTATGAAACATAGGTCATGTCAAACTAACCTAATTGCATTCTACGAAGAAGTAAGTAGAAATATAGATCAGGGTGTTGCGGTGGATGTGATCTACTTGGATTTTGCCAAGGCATTTGATACGGTTCATCACAATAGGTTAGTCTTCAAACTAAAAGAAATTGGTCTAGATGAATATTCGTATTCTTGGGTAGAACACTGGCTTAAGGATAGAGTACAACGAGTTGTCATAAATGGTAAATTTTCAAGCTGGACAAAAGTGGTAAGTGGTGTCCCTCAGGGTTCTGTTTTGGGACCGCTTCTATTTAACATATTTATAAATGATCTTGAAATGGGCATTGAAAGCCATGTATCAGTGTTTGCAGATTACACAAAACTTTGTAAAGTAATAAAATGTGAGCAGGATATTGCCTTGCTGCAGAGGGATTTGGATAGATTGGGGGACTGGGCACTAAAATGGCAGATGAAATTTAACGTAGAAAAATGCAAAGTTATGCACTTCGGGGTTAAGAATGCGCAAGCAATTTACACCCTAAATGGTAGTGAACTAGGGATAACCACACACGAGAAGGATTTGGAAATTGTTATAGACAACAAATTAGGTAGCAATATGCAATGTCAATCTGCCGTTGCTAAGGCCAGTAAGGTTTTGTCATGTATAAATAAGGGCATAAATTCTCGCGATGAAAATATAATTTTGCCTCTTTATAAAATCGCTGGTAAGACCACACCTTGAATATGCTGTGCAATTTTGGGCACCTGTTCTAAAGAAAGATATCATGGCACTAGAAAAAGTGCAGAGACGAGCTACAAAATTGATAAAAGGAATAGAGCATTTTAGTTATGAAGAAAGGTTAAACAATTCAAATTTCTTTAGTTTGGAAAAATGGCGCCTGAGAGGGGATATGATCACATTATGCAAATATATTTGGGGCCAGTACAAACCATTACCTGGAAATTTATTCATAAACAGGGCTATACATAGGACACAAGGTCACACATTTAGGCTTGAAGAAAGGAGATTTCATCTAAGGCAAAGAAAAGGTTTTTTTACAGTAAGAGCAATAAGGATATGGAATTCTTTGCCTGAAGAGGTGGTTTTGTCAGAGTCTATACAGATGTTTAAACTGCAAATGGATAAATACTTGCAAAAACATAACATACAGGGATATAATTTCTAATTAGTGGGGTAATAGCTGCTTGATCCAAGGAGACATCTGACTGCTATTTTGGGGTCAAGAAGGACTTTTTTCCTAGTCTGTTGCAAAATTGGAAGCGCTTCAGACTGGGTTTTTTGCCTTCTTTTGGATCAACAGCAAAAGCATATGTGAGGAAGGCTGAACTTGATGGACGCAAGTCTCTTTTCAGCTATCTAACTATGTAACTATGTAATCTGAAATGTGTTTGCATATTTTAAGAACTGAAATATATATATATATATATATATATATATATATACACATATACACACACACACACACACACCATATACTACCTGACATTCGTACTTGCTACTACTCACTGTTCTTTCCCATAAGTCCCCTTGACTTTGACAAGATACAATAAAAAAAAAAAAAGCATGTATAACATATGGGGACAGTATTCATGTGTAGGTTTTAGGAAATGTTGTAATGGCTGCTTCATATAACACTTTAGTTATTTTTATCTGACTTTATTAAACCTTAGTTAACTCCTGGAAATAGTCTGTGCACTTCCTCTGGTAAGGACAGGTTCAGAACTGGGGGCTACATTTTCAGCAAAATGGAGCGCTTTAATTTTTTTTTTAGCAACCCAGAGAACTACCCAGAGTAAAAATGTGGTTTGATGGCACACAAAGGGGATCAATACAATACCCTGCCTTGACAGTGGATAGCCCTATTCAAAAAAAGGAGCATGCAGTAGAGTAGAAATGGCGACATAGGTCCAGCAAGTGACAGCCAGAAATAGAATCTCAGGGTAAAACCATCTGTAGCTTAACGGCACAATTGCTCTCACTTCACTACTGTGGCCTGCACTAAAGGGGTAAGCCCCCTACTGTATTTTTTTACTGCACTGTGCTACTGTATGGAGACATGCTGTTGCAGCCTCTGTTAACTGCTGGACAGGACTTCCAGGACATACTGCTTAATGACCATCTCCCATAACCTTGAATTAACTGTTTAAGCACAAATTAGTGCTCTCTGTCAGGGCTGTGGCCAGCACTTAAAGCAGCACTGTCATGCCGAACTTACCTTTCCCCAATCGATTCCTCTTCTCTCCCTCTGTCACAGCACGGGAAAATTCCAAAGAACTTTCCCACGCTGTGTAAAATGATTTTAACCCCTTAAGGACACATGACATGTGTGACATGTCATGATTCCCTTTTATTCCAGAGGTTTGGTCCTTAAGGGGTTAAGCCAACCAATCAGAGTGCTGTGACGGGTAAATTTAAAGACTTACACTCTCCCCAGCCCACAACTCATTGGACCACAGAGAAAGCTGATCCACTCCAACTCTCTCAAATGTAGGGAGGATGGGTGGACTTAAATAAAAATAATTTAAAAAAGTAAAAATTTGTGAGGGTTTGCTATATAAAACTGTGTGTCTGTCACGGTATGTGTGTGCATCTGTCATGGTGTGTGTGTCGGTCTTTTCTCTAAAAATACAGTGTTTATATTGAAAAGCCTGCAGGGACAAGCTGTAGACATCAGAACCACTACATTAAGCTTTAGTGGTCCTGGTGACTAGAGTGTCCCTTTAAAAAAAAAAAAAAAAAACTTGGTTCCTTATAATTACGTTTACTGAATTGTCAAATATGTAGTAGAAAGTTCCATTTTAGATACAAATTAGGCTGTCCCGGCACGTAGATTAACACTGTTGGGAAAAGTGATGCAACTGTGTTGTCAATTCACTATTTTGTGTAAAAAAAAAAAAAACGACACTTGTAGTAAAATTATATATAGCTTTTTTTTTATATAGCAAAAGCCCAATCTTAGTTTTTCTTCTCACAGGCACAAAGCGTTCACTACGTGAGCTTGTGCACATCATTTAGAGAGCAGGACGAATGGATGCTATAATAAAGAATGCTTGTTAATGCTGCTTTTGTCTGAGGCAGCATGTGACGAGAGGCCGCGGACAGTTAAAACATGCTCATGTTGCTGCAATTTCCTTTCAAACTCCCTCTGTTCATTGAGAGATCACGGTACCAACCCACTCACGACGCCTACACCATGAGGCACCCGAGGAAACTGGGCCAAAAGTATTAATTATGTTACAAGGGGAATGTCAGCAAGAAGACACATTAAAAGATAGCATTTTGTTTATTATTTTTCTTTGTAGATGACTTCCCATTCTTTGTGAAAAGGTTTTAATGGAATGTTGCTTTACAAGACTCTACTTGTGCCTACAATAAATAGAATTCTTGAGGTTTGTATTGATGCAATGTGCTGTTTGCAGCTTTTGCATTCGAATGGTTAAGTTATAAAACACGTCTTTCTATCAGTTTATGAATAAACCTAACATTCATTTATTGGCTGCACGTCCAACGCAGATGCAGGAGTATAGGAAAGCTATGTAGAGACAGACACTCTCATACAGCGCGACGTGATTTGCTGGCAATATATAAATAATAAAATAATAATAATAAAAGACACAATTGGCCTTTATCTCCAGCATTACTCTCAATTAGTCCCAGATTTACAGGGCCATTCCTGATTTGGGACCCGTGTCCTGCAGTTCTGTATTTTACATCAAGTGTCCCACTTCCATTGGCAGCTGGCAAAGTTAAAAGGGGAACTTTACTCCCCAAATACAAAAATAAAGTAAAAAAAAAATGATATCACTCTTCAGTGAATATACCCCAATAGAAACATGCATACATTTAATTATGCATTTTTTTTCATTGGGGATATATCGAAAAAACGCTTTAAAAGCAGCAGATCTCTTGCCTGCAACCTTTGCAAGCCCTCCCCTTCTTCCCCAGCCCAAACTTTCTGTGTCTGTCCAATCACAGGCTGCCCAATGCAGCTCAATGAGAAGGCAGGTGCTCAGGGCAATTGCTGCCTCTTGAGTTTAACTCCACTGAGCTAAACTAACCAGGAAATAACATGACCTGTTGTCTGATTGACAGCCAGGGGGGTTAATTTATGAAAGTATCAATTTCTTTTCAAATCTACATTTTTTTTGTAAAATGAAAAAAGAAGACACACACTTCATACTAAGCATTAAAGAAATCTCAAGTGCTTTTGGAGTTTGGAGTGTTCCTTTAAAGATGGGGCTCTACCATAGGAATGGGTCTCTTCCCTTTGATTCGTCTTTCTAAAGATACCATTATTTTCATCATATCATATAATTTACTATAAAAGAAATTATAAAATATGATGAAAACATGTAAAACACAAAACAAACGCTTCTAACTTTGACCCCCAAAATCTGTTATGCATCTACAACCGCCAAAAACACCCATGATAAATAGTTTCATAATATTGTCCTGAGTTTAGAAATACCCAATGTTAACATGTTCTTAGTTTTTTTTTTGCAAGTTATAGGGCAATAAGTACAAGTAGCACTTAGCTATTTCCAAACCATTTTATTTTGCAAAATGTAAATTTGAAAGAATACGAGGGCATAGATCGAGCATCCGGACTGCAGTCCGAGATGGCCACACAGATAAACATGTGGCTCGACATTTTTTGGAATACAAACATCCTCTGGCTTCTCTGAAATGCATTGCGATTGACCATGTCCTTATATCGAGAAGAGCTGGAAACAGAGCGAACCAATTACTCCAGAGAGAGACATATTGGATTCGGGAATTAAATACCATTGCACCAATGGAAGTTAATGAAAAATTGTCTTTCATGACATTTATATAGTGAATTGGATTCACCATTCACTAAAGTTTGAAGTATTGGTACAGATCCCCAAAAAAACTTTTTCATATTTTTCTCAACTTTTTTATATTTATCTATAAGCTATATTATAAGCACCTTGATAAATATAGATACAGGAAATGTAATTTTTTAGATACTAGAATGAATAATTTTTGATAACATTGTACTAGATATTCGAGATCTGGCTGTAGATCCAATCCTATAAGACTAGGTCTCATATTTTTCTGGATGATATACAGATAGGTATTAGGTATAGCTTGTGTACATTTGTATACATAATTTTAAAAACTATAGTAAATTGTAGTTCCGCGATTAGACACACTGTACTTTTGTTACAATGTGTAAATATAAAGTATTCTTTATGAGCGACAAATAATTGTTTCCTCCTAGCACCAAGTTAGAAATATAAGAGATAGAAACACTAGTACCGTTTGGACAAATATCTGAAGGATCGGCATTTAATATGGGCACATTTGTAATCATTTTACCATGAGGCAGAATTATGACATTTTTTTCATTATTTTTTCACTACTATATTTTTAGTTTGTAAAAATTTTTCATTGCACGTGTTCACTTTATTATTGGATCTGATGCCACTTTCTATGTAAAGATGGGTACTTTAAGCACATGTACTGTTGCCTCAGTATATAGTATACAGGCACTACATTTTGTTTTATCGCAGTACTTACTAATAGAACTGCGCCTTAATTCACAACAGCACGTACTTTTTAGGATTCATACTTAATTCCTTCTCTTTTCACTATTTTTTTATTTCACGCTATCCTTATAAATAAAGGAACAAATCCGCTGGGTGTTTAGACACGCATCACTGTGGTAACTATCTCTACAGATCTGTGTATACACGTTCCGCCTCAGGCCAGAAACCAGAAGGTGAAGGTACCCCATCCCCCAAAGACATGGAGGTCCGATCAACCACCACAGTCTGGAAATGGAGCTTTGGGTCCCGATGAACGCCAACATAGCTTCAAGGAATCCCAGACTCACAAGGACCTGCAGATTGCCCTGTTCCCATAATCTGCTTTGAGTGTGGGCAGTCTGGACATGTAAAGGCTCGCTGTACACAACTACAGGAACCAATGGAATGTGGAAATGCTACTACATACAAGACCTTTTGTGGACTTGGGTGTTTAGTGGTAGTTTCAGTAGAAACCAGTGATTTTCATAGACAGGTTATCCTAAATGGGAAGGTTGTAGAGGCTATTGTGGATTCAGGGAGTGATATTACTTTAAATGCAGGGGGTCTGATAGAACCTGATCAATTGTTATCCAGGGAAAAAGTGGGAGTACGTTGTGTTCATGGTTCTACTGTGGAATATGCTAAGACAATAGTTGACATATCATTGCAAGGTCGGTCCATATGGACTGAAGCCGCAGTAGTCCTGAAGTTACCCTACCCATTGGTGTTGGGTCGTGATTTCCCTGACCTTAGAACCTTGGTGCAGAAGCAGGTAACCCCAAAGCCATTGGAGTTGGCAAGTGACAGCCCCTGTAGTGTTTTTCCATTTACTCACCCTGACTTCTTTGTTAAAGAAAGTAAAATATGCAAGTCAAAGACAGAAAGGAGAAATGAGTACAGGGGTACAAATCGTTTACTTGAGGTCCTGATTAATGTGCTTGACAATGATCACAATGAGATGCCAGGCACAAGTGCCGACGCCCAGTGGTGTATCCTGGTTTTGTGCTGCCCATTATCAACTATGTGGAACAAATGCAAGAGCGCATAAAACGAGTTGCTCCCATAGTTAAGCAATATTTGGAGGAAGCCCAACAGAGGCAACAAATTCTATATAATGGACAAGCTTCAGTAAGAACCTTCCAGCCAGGTGATGGCGTGATGGTCCTTGTTCCCACTGCTGAAAGCAAGCTTTTATCCCAGTGGCAAGGCCCATATGAAATTATTAGTCAGGTTGGGCCAGTGGACTATAAGGTTAGGCAACCTAATCGGAGAAAGGTAGAGCAGGTATACCATATAAACCTTCTACAGCCCTGGAATGCTAGAGAGACCTGTGTATTATTTGGGGCACCCACCGTAGAGGTCCACACACTTGTTTCAGAAGTACAAATCTCTACTGACCTTACTCCTGAGCAGCAGAGTGAGGTCAGAGAGCTGCTATTAAGACATGCAGACATATTCTCTACCATCCCAGGTAGGACCAATGCAATAGTCCATGAGATTGTAACAAAATCTGGAATAATTGCAAAGTCAAAACCGTATAGAGTCCCAGAAGCAAAAAGGGAGGCAATAGCACCTGAAGTTGCAAAAATGTTGAAATTAGGGGTTATTGAAGAGTCCAATAGACAGTGGTTGAGCCCTATTGTCCTGGTACCAAAACCAGATGGCTCGCTACGGTTTTGTGATGACTTCAGGAAACTCCATGAGTGTTCTAAATTTGATGCACATCCTTTACCTAGGGTAGACGAACTTGTCGAGAAATTGACCCGACTAGGTATCTGAGTTATCTTGACCTTACAAAAGGTTATTGGCAGATTTCCCTGTCTGAATCTGCTAAGGAAAAAAAATTTTTTCGTGACCCCTGAGGGTCATTATCAATATACGGTGTTGCCATTTGGCTTACATGGGGCCCCTGCAACCTTCCAAAGGTTGATGAATAAGCTGTTGAGACCTCATTCTGCGTATGCCTCTGCTTATTTAGATGATCTAGTCATCTACAGCCAGGATTGGGAAACCCACTTAGACAAAGTTGAAGCTCTACTGGATACATTGAGGGTTGCAGGTCTTACTGTTAACCATGCCAGCATGTCTGGAAGTTAAGTACTTGGGGTATACTATAGGACGAGGCATGGTCAAATCTCAAATCAATAAAATAGCTGCCATTGAAAATGGCTCTGTCCCATGAGTAAAAAACAGGTTAGGGCTTTTCTTGGTAATGTCGGATACTACAGGAGGTTTATACCTCATTTTGCCACCCTAGCTCCCAACTTAACAGAGTTGACAAGACCAAGGGGGCCGGAAATTGTTCAGTGGAGTCAGGAAGCTGAAATGGCATTACGAATGCCGTCATCCAGTCTTGATTGCCCCAAACTTTAATGAGCAATTCTTTCTACATACTGATGCTTCAGAGGTGGGTCTTGGAGTAGTATTGTCACAGTGTGTAGGGGGTGAGGAACATCCTGTGCTCTACCTTAGTCGTAAACTGATGCCTAGGGAATGGAATAACGCTATGGTAGAGAAAGAATGCCTGGCCATCAAGTGGGCTGTGGAGTCCTTAAAGTATTATTTGTTGGGTCGTTCATTTACTCTAGTGACGGACCATGCTCCTTTACAATGGATGCAGAGGAACAAGAACAAAAATGCAAGGGTCACCCTATGGAGCTCCCAGGCAGACCCCAGGATTGCGAACGCCGGTGGGGGGGTCGCCCGCAATCAGGTATTTACTATCGGATATACCAGGTACGTCGGAGGTCGTTAACAACCATTTCTTGTCGGACGTACCTGATACGTTAAAATAAGGTATTACCTTAGTCCAGGCAGCCTTATTTACCTGTGCCAAGAGTGTAACTAACCCCACGCAAAGAATGAAAAATTACTCTAGACGTGCATTGATAAAGGAGTTGTCTAACAAAACGCTTGTATTTTTTGGTGTCCTTCATTAAACTGTAGCACTAAGTTGCATCTGATACTCCGAATTGCACTTGTTATATTTGTTTGGATATTACACTGTGAATAAGGAGATGAAATAGAAACATTGTTTAATTTCTCCTCTTCTCTATAGGCTTTCTCTATGTTGACCTGACCGTCAGATACAAAGGACAGAGCTTCTAACATATTATTGACATTTAGCCAAGATGGAGGTGCCCAGCTGCAGGATACAGAGGTGTGGATTTCTACATCTAATCTTAGATCTCTAGATCTAATTTTATGTTTCACACCTCACAAACATTTGTGTTAAATATAGGGATAACTAAAGAGAATATTACAAATCCTGGGAATTACCAGTTCCCATTTAAAGCCCATCTATAGAATACAAGTCATATTTTCAGGTCGTATTCTGTTCGTGGGATTTGCCAGACCACACGCTCAGGGGGTGCATTGGGTGCCCCGTGCAATTAGAGCCACCTGATGGGTATTGCTGAATAGGGGCCGGTGGGGCACAGTAACCCCTTTAACAGCACGACTGGGCCTCTGTAGTATCAGCAGGGTCCCAAGGAATCCACCCTCCTGCACACAACAGATATGTTAACAGGAGGGTGGCTACAAATATAAAAAGTATGACATGTATATGTGCATCTACGTGTGTGTCAGTGTGTGTTTTTCTGTGTCAGGGTGTGTGTATGTGTTTCTGTGTGTCAGTGTATATGTATCTGTGTGTCAAGATGTGTGTATCTGTGTTTGTGTGCATGTGTCAGTGTGTGTGTATGTGTGTCAGGGTGTCTATATGTTTCGGTGTGTGTGCGTATTTGTTTCAGTGTGATTATATGCGTGCATCTGTGTGAATATATATATTCGAGGGGAGGGCTGGGTCTTCCAAACCTGTATCAATACTACTTAGCGGCGCAACTAGCCCAAATAATTGCATGGCATATACCAGAGGGCTCACACAGGTGGGTGGATCTAGAGACAAAACTAATGAGCACGGATTTACCACAGTTTTGGATATGGGTACCCAAACAAAACAGACCATCCCTGCACACCACTTGCCCAGCGATCCTCAATTCTATACGGATATGGGACTTGACAGTCACCAAATATGCACTAAAGCACACACCCTCACCGCTGACTCAGTATCAGGAATAAAGCTTTTGAACCCGGGCTGAGCGCACGCGACTTTAGGGGGATAGAAAACACAGGGATGCAAAGATACGGGCACATGTATGACGGCGACTCCTTACGAACCTTTGACACCCTAACAACAATGGCACCCCTGACAACCAAAGACGTCTTCCGATATGTACAACTACGAGACTTCGCCAAAAACCCTGAGATAAAAAGAGCAGCCCAGACCTCAATGACATTTTACGAACAGCTATGTAACGCAGAAACAATTCAAAAGGGGTTGATCACGGCCATTTACGCACAGCTCAGCGCCCCTGAAAAGGGAGCTAAAGACCCAAGATACATACATCAGTGGGAGGCGGACCTGGGTGGGCCTTAGAGGGAGAGGACTGGGTAGATATATGGGAAGCGACGGCTAAGACGTCGATATGTGTACTACACCAGGAACAAGCCTATAAAATGCTTATGAGATCGTACACCTGTTCAGCTCCATAAAATGGGGAAAACCTCGACAGACACATGTTGGAAGGGATGCGGTGACAAAGGCACCTTCGTCCACATGTGGTGGGAATGCCCTGCAGTGACGGATACTGGAAGAGTATCCAGTCACTGCTGACAGATGTACTAACATGACGGGTCTATAGTCGCCATTTGGGCAGTCGGAATCCAGGACAAACCACCCCCATAACCTAACCCAATAATACACAGACACTAAGTAGTATGGGGAAATTTGTCCACAGCTTTATTAACCAATAATTATAATAATAATAATAATAATGATAATAATAATAATAATAATATCGATAATAAATTAACAGGTAAACATGGGTCATTGCCCCCCATACTCCGCCCCCTCGCATCCTGTTCCTTCGGCTACCATACAAAAGGCAATGACCCCCATATAATAACACATATACATAATTATAACATACACCAACTTTATATCAAAGTGCCAACCACCATTAACCACGGCAGGGGTATACCCGGATACCCCTGCCCCACCAGGTTCTGAGCCACCTCCAGGACTCGAAACCTCTCAACCACCGATGACCACAATCTGTTTATTCCACCTCACGTTCATCCAGGGGAGCCTATTTCCTCTCCTTCAGCTCCCCGTCCCGCCACAAGCTCAGACCTTGACCCCTTAAGCTGTCTGAGCTCCGCCACCCCGAAGAAACAGGGCCATCCTTATACCATCCTGCCAACCCAAGTTGAGCAGGTCCAAACCCACATCCGAGAGGTGAACACCATCCGAGCGGTAGTATCCTGGCAACCCTTCCTCCAACTCCAGGTGCCGTACCACTACACCCCCTACTTTCCGCACAAAGCTTGCCATCAAGCTATTCACCTTCTTCCTGCACCTCTCCATAGCCCCCCGTCTCCCGAGCGTGCCGCCACCGGCGCCGCGGGACAATCTCAGACCAGACCAACATTACCCCCGGAAGCAGGCCCCTCAACTTATTAATGTCCTGCTTCATCCACTTCACCAGCCGGCGCTGCGGCGTAAGGCCCAGGTCATTACCCCCCACATGTAATACCAGCACGTCTGGCGTGTACCCTGCTGCCAGCATCCCAAACAGTTTCCCCCAAACATCCCCCCAGCAAAAACCCCGATACCCAAACCAACGAACTGCCAACTGGCCTCTCGGAAAACCCAGCTGCTGGCCTTGCGCTCGAGCTGCGGCCCTCCTCTCGGCCCAGAAGACAAACGAATGGCCCACGATCCATGCCACACGCCCTGGGGGGAGAAAACAAATGATGAGGGAAGTCCAACAGAGACCCCTACCCCATCCCCAACCAACACAGCGAAACATCCCAACATAGCCATTAACCCCTCATATCATAACACAACACCTTTTAAATTTGATGGTTATTTTTTTTTTTTTTTTTTTGAAATACAAAACAGTCCCATGCCATTAATCCAATAGACCCAACCGGACATAGGAGCGGAATCTTACCGATTCCCACCTCCCGATCCTCTTCACCACCTCGTCCCCCAATCCTAACCGTGCGGCCTCCGTGGCCGCCCCAATACGGAACGAGTGCGTCCCAAATCGTGCAGCTTGAAGCCCCAACCTGCCCAAGCCCAACCGAAAAACTTTCGTGAACTGGAACCGAGAAAGGGACGATCCGTCAGCATGTACCAATAAGGAGCCCCCTACCGCTGGCCTCCGCGCCAGATACTCCACCGTAGCAGCCACCGGGCACAAAGCCGAGCCCGGCAAGGCCCCCAGTGTCACGTCCCGGCCCACGCCGCGGACGTCCGTTTTGGACCTGCCAAGGTGCACCACCACCTTCCTATCCAAGATACGGACCCCCGAAAATTGCAGGCCCCCTTGCGCCATTTTACTAGCACTCACCAATTCCCCTACTCGGAATGCCCCAAAAAACGCCAAAACAAACGCTACTTTGAACAGTAAAGCCTCAAACCCATCAAAACAAACCTCAGGCAATATACCCACCAAATCCCCCAGCAGCCGCACCGACACCGGGCGCCTGGTATCCGGCGCCCTGCGCCCCTTGCGATAACCCTTCAGGGCTTGCCTGATGACGAAGGTCTTGGTAAAGTCCTCCTTCCCATGCCACCGAAACCAAAACGCCATCGCCGCCATGGATCTGTCCACCACGGCAGGGGACGGCCCTTTTGTCAGCAACTGACAGGTGTACCACAAGAAAGCGTCCCGCAGGGCCTCCCCGCTGTCCATGGCCAACCCTTCCAGTGACCGTTCCCACAAGCCCCAAACCTTACTGTACGAGGCCCAAGTGGCCGGTGCCAGAGAAGCCTTCACGAGTCCTCCAAGCAGGACGCCCCCAGCTGCCAAATCTCGTCCGGGCAAGCCAGCCCTTCCTTCGATGCCCCCGGCGCCGCCAGCCAGAAACGGGACCACTGAAAACGAGATAGAGCATCAGCCACCTCATTCAAATAGCCGGGAACATGGCGCGCGCGAAAAACAACATTTCGGGACATACACAGCAATACCAGTCGCCTAAGCAGCTGAACTACCGGCTTTGATGCCGCCGACTGGCGATTCACCGCGTGAACCACCGCCATGTTATCCGAGAAAAATACCACTTTCCGATCACGCAGCCTGTCACCCCATAACGCTACTGCAACAACCAACGGGAACAACTCCAAGAAAGCCAAGTTGCGCATAAGAGGGCTCGAACCCCAAGAGTCCGGCCACCGCTCCGCACACCAGGAGCCCCCAAAATATGCCCCAAAGCCTATACTGCCCGAAGCATCCGTAAAAAGCTCCAGCTCGGCCGACGACTGGCCCTCCTGCCGGAACAACACCGTCCCATTAAAATCCCGCAAGAAGGCATCCCAGATGCCCAAGTCCGCTCGCATGGCCGCCGACACCCGTACAAAATGGTGCGGGGATTTAACCCCCGCGGTAGCGGCCGACAAGCTGCGACTAAACACCCTTCCCATCGGGATGACCCGACACGCAAAATTGAGCAACCCAATCAAGGACTGTAGCTGCACCAGAGTCACCTTGCGTGCCCCAGCAACGGCAGCCACCGCCCCCCGAAGCCTTGCCAGCTTATCCTGGGGCAGCCGACATTCTCCCCTCCCAGAGTCAATCTCCAGACCTAGAAAACTCAGACACGTGGTCGGGCCCTCGGTCTTATCCGCCGCCAGCGGAACCCCGAATTGGCCCGCCACCCACTCAACCGTCCGCAGCAGGCGCAGGCAATCCAGGGAACCGGCCGGTCCCACACACAGAAAATCATCTAGATAATGTACAATAAGACGACTCCCCGCTTCCACCCGTATCACCCATTCGAGAAAAGTGCTGAATTTCTCAAAATAGGAGCAGGAAATGGAACAGCCCATGGGCAGACACAAGTCCACGAAGTAGGCCCCTTCAAAGAAACACCCCAGCAGGTGATGACAGTCCCGGTGGACCGGTAGCAGCCGGAACGCGGCCTCGATGTCCACCTTAGCCATCAGGGCCCCATGCCCGGCCCGCCGGACCAAATCGACCGCCCGGTCGAAAGATGCATATGACACCGAGCACAATTCCTTATGAATACCGTCATTCACCGACTCCCCTTTCGGGTATGAGAGATGGTGAATGAGTCTAAATTTACCCGGCTCCTTCTTGGGGACCACCCCAAGTGGGGAAACCCGCAGGCCCTCCAGCGGAGGCACTACAAATGGGCCTGCCATGCGGCCCAGTCCGACTTCTTTGCCCAGCTTTTCCCTAACCACATCCGGGAAGTCCGCCACAGACTTCAGGTTGCGCAGCCTCCCTTGACCCCCTCGTCGCTCCTGAAACGGAATAAAGAACCCCACCGCAAACCCCGCCAGGAGCACCGCAGCGTCCGCCCTGTTACCGTAGCGGCCTAGCCACGGCTCCATCGCGCTTAGCTTCACTGGGGTTAGGCCCAGGGGAAGCGGATGCACCCCCTCCCCCCGGCGCGACAGCCGCGCCGGCGCCTCCGGACTTACCCTTCTTAAAGCAGCGGTTGAGCCCATGAGCTCCCCCGCAGCCGGAGCACTCATGCTTGAAACGACAGGAGGCTC
This sequence comes from Pelobates fuscus, assembly GCF_036172605.1. Taxonomy (NCBI): domain Eukaryota; kingdom Metazoa; phylum Chordata; class Amphibia; order Anura; family Pelobatidae; genus Pelobates; species Pelobates fuscus. The sequence continues at coordinate 455,730,409 of NC_086317.1, forward strand.
CCCATTTGCATTGGCCCTCGTTATAGAGCCAGCATAAGCCCTTTTGTAAGGTGGCCGACGAGGCGGACTGCCCCCTGGCGCCGGCCGAACTCTGAAAGGGCTGCGCTTTTTGCGCCATCATTAGCTTCATCCAGAGCGGCAGGTCCATTTGGTCCCACCGCATACCCGGGTTAGCCGCCAGCCGCTGCCGAAACTGCTCGTCGTACCTCCACCATGCCAACCCCCCGTAAGTCCGGTACGCCTCCCAAATGCCATCCAAATAGCAGAACAAAGACGAGCACAACCCCGGCGATTTCTCGCCGAGCACACTAGCCAGCACACAAAAGGCCCGCAACCAATTACCGAAGGACTTCGGTATCTTGCGGTACCGCTTCCTCTTCTCCTCCTCCTCTTTTTTCTCATCCTTCTTATCCTCCTCCTTGAGGTCAATGAAGTCCTCTAACGGGAGGAGGGAGAAGATCTCACAGAACTCGCCCTTCCAAATCTTATCCTTCACGTCCTGTTTCAAATGGACCCCCAGTGGGCCCGCAAAAGATACGTACGCGTGCTGCCTAGCCGCGTCGGGGATACCCCCGGACAACTCAGCCCTTTCGCTCCCAACCTCTCCTACGTCCTGCGGCCCCGCCAAATCCCCGCCCGAACTAGGCCCCGCGGAATCCCGGATCCGAGAACCTGAAGCCCCTGCACCCGGAGCCCACACCTGACCAACGCCGCTAGTGTCACCCCCCGCCCCCAATGAGTGGAGTAGTGCCTGAAGTGTGGTAACTAGTGCGCTAGAGTGTAGTGACCCACTGGACTCACCGGCCAAGCCCCCCGACACCGGAGCGGTGGGGGCTGCAGTGCAGGTCGCCTGACGTCCGGGAAGAGGAACTTCCGCCGCCATCTCGCCGACCGGGGAGCCCACCCGGTGCCCAGCCTGTGAGGAAGCAGAACGGCTCCGAAATCTAGGACAAGGAGAAGAAGTCCTGGGTAGGGGGTAACGAACATCCACTCCCCTCCCGTCCCGACCCCGGGAGCGCCTGCTCTGCACCGAAGCCTCCCGCTGACCTCTACCACCACGTGGCACCCGGGAACCCCTGGGGCTACGGCTCCTCCCGTCTCTACCAGCAAGCCGCCCCTGCTGTCCATACCGAGGGGCTGCCGCACCTTCCCCTGCTGAGCTATCCGAGGGGGAGCAGTGCCGACGCGACCGCCCCCGAGCATCCCGGAACCCCAGAGATCTAACGGGCGAGGGACTGTCACTACTACTCCTGGAACCCGGGCCCCCCCTGCGCCCCTCCACTACGGAAAGACCCGACTCCCGGCCTACCCTACGCCCTTGCCTAGCTACCTCCGAAACCCCCTCCCCCACCCCCTTACCTCTGACCCCTTGCTTGCCAGACCCCGATGGCCCCGAACTACCCACCACCCCTACGGGAGACCCTCTGTCTGACCTGGCCCCCCCCCGGGAACCCCTACCACCCGTAGAACTTACTCCTTTAGAGCCACATTTCCTCTTCGGGGCCCCCAGGGCCCTCCCCCTTTCCCACTAAGGCCTGTGTACCCCCAACCGGCTTACTCCCGCCCCCCACAGTGGCAGAGCTCCCCCGAACAACCTTCCCGCCAAGAGGGCCCCGACCTGAGCCCTCTGCACTTGCCTGATGCCTGCCATGCGGTCTCCCGGATCCAGCCTCCTCATTGTCTCCGCTGTCCGAAGGGGGGGAAGCCCTCCTGGGCCTCCCCTCCGTGGGTCTCGAAGCACCAGGGGGCCGCCCGGCCGCCTCCGACCTGCTAGCAGCCGCGCCCCCGTCCACGATATCCCTTTGCCGCCTAGTGCACATCCGAGGCTCCGTCCGCACACGGGGAGGCAAGGCCTCGACCACGCGGCTCCCGGGCCTGCTGCCGGTTGTAACTGGAACTCCACTGCTACCGGGTACCACTTCACCGGGCCCCGCGCCCGGGCTTAGCCTCCTCGGGGGCCTCCGGGCCCGGACCGGTCTCCCGCCATCGCCGTCCCGATCCGCCGCCTCCGCCAGGGCAGGGCCAAGCTGTGCCCGAAGCCAGTCCACACCTTGATGCCGTGCTGCCGACCTGATCCCTTCCAGCAAACGCTCCACGTCGTCCATTGTTCCTGCAGAGGAGACAAAAGAAATCCGACCAAGCAAAGTCCGCGCACACCGAGGCGAACACAAACTCGACCAGGTAGGAAGTTAGAATGACTCACCTAAAATGGCTGCTCATTTAAATAGCCAATCCCACTTACCCATAATTCCAACCCACGCTTACTTCCTCCTAAGCCCGCCTCCTAACCCCTGTCAAGGCCTTTTTCCGCTTAGCTGCGCTCTAGCTACATGGGGCTACATGACACATTGACTTAGACCCCTGGTCGATCCTGCTGTCCCGACCCACAGACAGCCTCCCTAGAAAAGAACAACTTCTAAATAAACTCACACTGGCAGCAAGAAGAGCTCTTGCACAGGTGTGGCTGAAACCCACAGTCCCCACCGATAACGACATGATAGTAAAAATCAAAGACACATATCTGATGGACAAACTCACAGCCCAAATTAGAAACATGGAAAAATTCCAAAAAATCTGGCAACCCTGGGAAGTATATGCTAACAAATGATACCACACAGACTAGACAGGGTGAGTAGTCCGCTCAGAGACCTAGACCCGCCAGGTGCCCCGACGAACAGCAGGCCCCTCCCCCCCCGCCCAATCCTCTCCCCCAACTTCCATATTTCCAAACATACGGTGCACAGTACTGAACAGCAAAACCGGCTCATATGCCTACCTAGAACCACAGATGAAACACACAGGGCAACCCAGTTAGGCAGCGAAAACAGGACGAAAAACACGTAGGAAAGCTAATGTTGTGAACGCTCACAGTGGTAGAATGACCATCACACACACACGACCCTGCTGGAAGCCCCTTAGGGACTAACCTCGAGGGGGAGAAAAACGCACCATAGGGGCCACCAACAACTTGACGGAGATTGTCCCCAACTGGGGAGTACACAACACGGACATAGATTAACATTACCTCAAGGGACAAACCTACACGACATCCGCAGCTACTAAAGTACGAAATCAGTCCAAACGCAATAGCGAACACATAAAATACACGATAGCACAAACTGCTTTGAATGTTAAACCGACTACTACAATGACTGTGAACCTATATGGGTGAATTTAGAACCGCACAAACTTAACTGTTTTATATGCCATGCAGTCATGTATCGTATTGTTTGGATTTTGTTCTGGTTATGCTTTACACATGGGCTAGAAATGCCCTAAAAACGACACCGAGCGGCACATCAGTTCTGTACAAAGAAATGTATTACATGTTGATGAACGGCCCCTGCATGGGCCACTAAACATTACCAAGCCGCATTCAGTGTGGAAACAAAAATAAAGAATAAAAAAAAATAAAAAAAATTATATATATATTTATGCAAGTATGTATGTGCATACATCTCAGCAATCAAGCGCTAACACAACATGCAAACACATCCCTGCAAACACAAATATTACATACAAACACCAATGCTACACTACATACAAACACACACACCTATATTTAAATGTCAACAGTGCATACAAATACACCCCTACATACATACTATATACAAAAATATGCTTACATTCAAATGCGCAGACGCTCACAAATACATCCCTGCAAGGATGGGTAAATGGTAAATCCTCAGCTGGCACGGCATCGTCGGAGTTCAACAGATGGGAAACTACCTTTGGCCACCCTTGTGCTAGAGGGGACCCAGAAATATTTCTTGCACCAGGGCCCTCTCTACATTAGTTCCATCACTGACCTATACACAGCATGTACTTTAAAGTTGTTCTATCACTTGGACATTTAATTAGTTTAGAAAACAGCATAGTTTAAAAAAATGCAAGTTCGTCCTGATTAGTTTCCTTCTCTCCCACTGTTACTTTTCATCATCACGTCATCAACGGAGGTTCGATATTCCCAGCATCATTTTATGTTACCCAGAAATTCTGGTAAACTGCCAAGTAAAACTAAAGACCATAAGGAAACTATTTGCAGCTTTTGTTATCTCAGAAAGTTGTGACAAAACACTGTCCTGTTAAACCCATGTGTTCTCCTCACCGTGAGTGTGTGGCTTACGGGAGAATTGCAAACGTGTTAACTCTGCGTTAGTGGAAATGATGATGGCCAGGACCCTGGGGCAACAGACAGCAGATGTGGGCTTTGCATTTTGTGAAGCAAAGTAAATCAGCCAGTGCAAAAGCAAGTTCATAAAAAGGAAACCACAAAACACACACTGCTCCTCCCTATTCAGAATATTCCCAAAGCAACGTAGCTGAAAACGCTTGGATTTATTTATATTTAAATCTTTAAAGTATTACCCCCTGAGATTCACAGCCCATCACAACCTGGACCACACACACACTATTAGACAACAAAGTCAAAAACTCTCAATGGAATTTTTCTTTAATACATTTTTTTAAACCTATATAAATAATTTTTATTTTTTTTTAAAAACAAAAAAAGGAAACTGCCAAATTGAGATATAGATATAATCATATCAAAATGCTATATCAGTCTTTTAATGGAAGCTTTATTCTGCAAAAATGACCAGTCAATATTCCTACGGCTCACTGTCATATTTATCATATCGAAGACTGCGTTAAGGAGCGAGAAGTCTACTTGGGGGCTCATTGGCAATATTTTGCTAGCTACTGACCCAGTTGGCTGGCATGGATCTAATGGACATTGGTCCATGAAAAGAAGCATTGAGGGCTTCAAGATGCTTGTTTTAGACAGAATTTCCTTCTTACACCTACCTTTTGAAGCTTGTCAGCCTTCTCATAGCATGCGTGCAGGTGCTGTCGCAGACTGCTGTTCTCTTCGGTCAACATCTCCACCATCTGTTGAGCCCTCTCCACGAACATGAAGGCCTCAGGTGGGAGCTGCTGGCTTGGCGAAGGTGGTGGTGGAGTGTGGGAAGACATACCCATTGGTAGCAGTGGCAAGGGAGTTGAGTGCAATGAACCACTGATCGAGGAAGCTTGAGAGGACATCGGGCTGTGATGCCGCAAAGGTAGAGAGGGATAGGAGAACTGCTGGCATTGTCGGCTGCAAATAAAACAGCACATTATGGAGTGGGTTCCTAGGATAAAGTGGGTGCCAAAATTATGAATTTATATATAGGCAATCCAGATCGGAACAGATTTAGAAATCAACAACATGAGGCTTTCTTTTTTAATTACTGCATGACACATGTACATACTACATCAAGCTGTTCTGTCCCCATACAGAAAACTGACAGGAATTAAGGTTTTAAGCATTGAATATGCTTTTCATTAGATTTTTTTCCCATTATTGAGGAATGTGGTATATGCAGTATGGCATGCCACGATTTTCAGAGAAGAGAATGTTTAAAAAGGATACTTGGTAACAGGCACGATTTTAATGGCTATTATGCCCAATTTAAATTATTTGAAACAGTGCACAAATAAATATTTTTTAAAAATGATGCTGGTTCCTAATATAAGGAGTTCATTAATCCCATAGTTGCAGAACTATGAGACCTCCCAAGCCATCGAGTGCGCACATGGACATAACTGTAGGCATACAGCTGTAATGTTTGGAGGGGTGGAGAGGTTGTGCAAAGTTTGTGCCAATTACAAGTCATTTTTGACAGGCAGACACTCTCAGCACCATAACTTTACAATGATGCAACAGTCTTAAGGTGCTTAAAGTGATCCTTTAAAGGACCACTAAATGGATTGGACCATTTCAGAGGAGGCCATACTTCCTCCATGAAATCGCAGGAGGAGGAAAGATGAGCTCCCTTGGCGCTGAAAAAAGTTAAGCAAAAACCTTTGTTTTTGGGACACACAAGGGGGTAGAATATAATTAGGGACAAGGACATTAAAGTGTTAGGAACACAGATTTGTATTCCTAACGCTTTAGTGTTCCTTTAATTTCAGTCAGATGAATTCATTTAAACTATGTCAATCTTGCAACGCCCGGCAGATGGTAATGTAAATGATATACTGGTATGCAAATTCAAGCAGCATGCTATGCACGTCAAATACAGCAATAAACATATACCAGTGGTTACATTAACTCTAAGCACAGCATATTGTAGTGGTTATGGTGCAAGGATTCTTTGGGTGTTTCAATTAAAACACAAAACAAAAAAAACAAAGCTCACATGGCACACAAAGTCTGGTCCCCCTGCTGCTGCTCAGTTAATGGGGAAGTTTCAAGGGGCCAGGATTTTACTGCTGGGAGAGCACCAGGTTTCGTTATACTGCTCATTATTATTATTATTATTATTATTTTATATAGCGCCATCAGACTCCATAGCGCTGTACAATGGGTGGACTAACAGACATGTAATTGTAACCAGACAACTGGACGTACGGCCCCGCTCCATGAGCTTACATTCTAAATGGTTTTAAAGAAAATGGGTGGATAGTGCCCAAAGACTACCATAACCACTATAATAAACTCTAGTACTTACACTACCCCTTTAAGACAAGGTTTATTCACTTAACACCCAATTATAGTTGAATCGTGAACTGAACTGCAAAATCTAGGCAAAAAGTGTGATTTGGAGAAATTCTCCAACCCAGCTATTTAGTCACAACTTTATTGCCGTTTCAGCTTTGTCCAATCTAGTCTATTGGTCAGTTTATGACTTACTTCAATTTATGATTAACCTTGTTAATACAGCAAATGTGTAAGACAAATTACACTTTAGGGTAGCATTATATTCAAATGTAAATTTATGGTTTATTCACCAAGTCCAAAATTGTAGCACATTAAAATATGATTGTAGTCATTTAGATAATTGTTCCAAGTCAAGTATTTTTGCTTACAAATTCCCATTTAGAATTCAAAGCTTTGCTCCTGCAGCCTCACTACCAACCCCTGCTTCTCCCCACCCTAATGCTTCTCTCTCAACTATAATGTTACTATCAACAATGTGCAATTTCAGGTGCAATAGTTCCATATAAATTGTGCACCAGAAGTTGATACATGGAAACACAAGATATGAGATCTGCCTGTTAATCCATTATTTTTGCAAAATACTTTGAATTTAGAGAGTAAAGATCCAGAAAGGGACGAGAAACGACAATCAGACCTCAAAATCATAGTTGTATTCGGATTGGCTGAAAACACAAGGTGGTCTATCCAAATAAAGTAATTATTCATTTCATTTTTCGATATGGCCTGACAACGCACAGTTGATTAATTTTAATGAATTCTCATCTGTGAGCCATACAATGTACTAATGCCTTATACTTATTTTATTTAAATAAACTAAGTTAGAGTCTTACTGCTGAATTCTACTACAGTAACAATAGGAATAATCAAGCAAATGTTTGATACTATTACCTCACTACCCAAAAACGTGCTAAATTGCCATCCACTCCGCTGTGCGTCTCTTTCTGCTAATTTATATATGGGGTGGGCAACTGCAGAGTATTAATGTATTTATATTAAAATCACTTATTAAAAACAGACGTGTCTATACCTGGCATGTCAATTTAGATAAATACTTATTAAAATAGATAATTGGCCTCATAATCGGTCACAGAATTCTATAAATATTTGTCAACTCCTGAAATATACTCCAGGCCGAAGTCGTAGGCCTGATCCAGCCATCACTGAGGCCTAAACGATTTTACTTGTGTCTGTTTATTCATGGCTGCGGTTTTTACAAAGAAGGGGGCAGAATAAAGTTTGAGAGACGGTCAACTACATCCTCACGAGACAAACTCAGGACGCAGCTTTGAAGTATCTGTTAAAAGTGACAGCACGTTCAGTTCAATTCCCACATTCCTGTGCACTGCGTTGTGTAATGGTGTCACATGGCAGTTATGGTAGAATTGCGATGTTATTTTTCTAAGTACATCAAGTGAAAATGCTTGCTAGCTGCATGTCAGCTGTCAACTAGAGTAAGCTCATTTTCATTTTTTAACACCCCCTCACGGGCATTGTTTTAACTTGTGGCTTTGTGAAGAGGCCTGACAGGCTCCGATTAATATTGACCTTGGGCCTCCCTTGTAATACCTCAAAAGACCAGGAATACAGAGCTGTGCTGCTGTGGGGTTTCAACTCTGTCCATTTCAGAGGGCTACAGCCATTTTAACTGCCCGCTTGACTCTATCTCTCAAATCTTTCCAATTTGAGTTGAGGTTGGGTGGAGTGAGGAGGGAAATGGGAGGTTGATGTGTGTAGGGAAAGGGACGCAAAGAGATAAAAATAACTTTAAAAAGGTGTTTATTTAACCAATCCCAGTAATCACACACTAACACAACACACAAATACATGCCTTCATTCACACACTTGACACGAAGTATCCACAAACACAAATACACCCTCTATTCACACACTAATATGCCACACAAACACATCCTCGTATTTAAACACACAAATACGTGACTGCATTTATATACACTCATATGCTACACAAATACACCACTACAATCGCACACACATGCAACTCGAAAACTCCTATGCACTTACATACGCTGACACACCACACAAAAAATGTAAAAATAAAATAAATGGTAGTGGTGAGCACAACTTAAATACTGCAAATACCTTGTAAGGGTGCAATAGACTCCTTTCTGTCCCCCATCCATAGACCGGCACACAGCACAAATTAAAAAATATGGTCCAGCACACCTACTTAATAGTCACAATCAATTTATAGTAACAGATGCATAGGTGAAATATTGTACGTATATTAAAGTGTGCTGGACCAAATTCTTTTATTTATACACCATAAAAATATCACATTTGTACATATTGACACATTACAAACAAAAAGGCCCTGTATTCATACACACACAAATACATTTCTGCATTCATACAAACTGAAATGACACACCTTCATGTACACACACCACACAATATACTCCAAGGACACGCATATATTTCCTATATTACACACTAGTCAGAAATGCAACCATGTATTTAACCCCTTAAGGGCCAAACTTCTGGAATAAAAGGGAATCATGACATGTCACACATGTCATGTGTAATTAAGGGGTTAAGCACACCCACATACTGACAGCAGACACTAAGTTTACCTCTGCATTCCCATACAAACACAAATCTCTTCAATCACGCACACAGTACTCTGAGATGTGCTAGATCCATACAGGTGGGACACTGACTGTGGCACTGGCACACATTGGAAAACCCAACAGTCTTTTTGTTTCAAGCTATGTTTTGAACCCAGGCCTGGGACACAGCTCTGAGTTGGATTTCATTGCAAATATTAGAACTGCTCTCAACCCCTAGCACAGAATTTAGTTTAGAATGTTGAGTATCAATAGATTTATAGCCAGGCATATGAGAAAAGAATGAGACACGGATATTGTGAAGCACCAGCTATGTATCCTTAGTAAGAATTGTTGCTAGAAGACCAGTTTTTGTTTTCTACTTACAACGCCACTTATGGCCACGAGAAGCATTCGGCATCCACATCAGCCAAGTGGTTAGGCAAGACACTTTCTTTAGCAGGACTAAATGCCATATCTGTCATAACAGGTCTGTGTGAACTGTATTTTCAGATGCTAGGTAGAAGTGCCCCATAATCTCCCCTGCCTTTATACATATTTTAACTGGGCGATTATAGCAAAGCTGAGTACAATTCATTATCACCTGTTTCCATAATAGTCAGGAGGCTGCTGGTATCGAAGTGCAGATGCTTCGGCTCTGCTTTTCTGATGAACAGGGTTGTGCTTTGTAGCTTCTTGAACAGAATTATGCTGCTGGTCGCTGTAGGGCCCTTGGTCTTGTATTTTACTGATGGATGTTGACACTTTAAGTTTGTAAGGATAGTCCGGGGGTGGCCCTCTCTGCTCCGCTCCTTTTCCTGAAGCCGAGGCTGGAGAAGGTGATCCATTTTTAAGTCCTTTTATACTGCCTGAGGTAGTTGGATGCTGCTTAGCTCCATTTCTCTCTAGAGACAGCATTATCCTCTCACTCATAGAGCGCACATGACCTTGCTTAAGTTCTTTGAGAGCCTCATCTTGATGTGCCTGTCCACTGTTGGCACGACTTACTGTTGGCCTGCCCTCCGTTTTGGACTTGTGATTAGCCACAACCTCGGCAACATAAAATCCGGCAGTTACCGGTACTAACTGCTGACCTCTGAAAAATTGGGATTGAGCTTTTGCCTCTTCATAAGTGGGTAGTTCTTCGTTATTTTGTTGGGGTTGAGCAGTCCTCAGGGTTTTCTCCATAACAGTGTTGTCCACCTGATGCTCTTGCCCCTGAGGTTCTTGTCGAGCTGATTGGTTTACCATTTGTGGGTCTTCTTGAGTAACGTTTTCCGTAGATGAAACAGTAGTTGCGGTGATGTTAGTTGGTCCTGTAGCCTGATGTTGGATAGCCAAAAGGTTCATGTTCTCATTCGGGTTGCCATACCGCAGTCGTTCTTGGAGCAATCTGTGTAGTACAGTTCCTGTTGAAACATCTTCAGAACCTCGCATTTCCACCTCTGATATCCTGAGATAATCCGGAGGTAGGAAGCTGGGCAGTTTCTCTTCTACAAAACAGAACAATAACCAAAATATTAGCTTATAGTTTTTTATGCCAGATCAAATAGTGCTTAAATTAAAATACATTTCCAAAAGCTGTCATTGATATTTAATTTATAAAGCTTCAACAGATTCTGCAGCGCTGTACAACAGGTGGACAGACAGACACATATTTGAAACCAAACAAGATGGATCCACAGGAACAGAGGATATGAGGGTTAGTGGAGTATAGTGACCCAAAAGGTAAGGGTAGGGTAAAAAACTAGGTTGCTAGAATAGTATTCACTGAGGGGCTTGAGTGTTTTTGTTTTTTTGTTTGTTTGTCGTTATTTTTGAAAAACAAATTATGACAGTTTTAGAAGAGGAACCGGGGTGCAGGAGGAAAATCTGTTAGCAGTTTAATTGATGCACTTTTTCTAAAGAAGTGAGTTTTCAATAATTATTTGAAGGAATTGAGACTAGTTGTGCATCTAACAAAAAAGGTATATTGGTTGGTTAAAACCTCACAGCAATCTCCCTTCACCCTCCATTCTGATATCATTACTAAAAGGGAAGATCCACTTAAAGAGACAGTAATTATTCAACTTAAAGGAAAACTCAAGGCTTGAGCTGACACCCATGTTTAATATTATACAGATATTATGAGATAATTTTGAAACTTCTGCATCTGAAGCAAACCCCTGCGCAAATATTTTAATACTTTAGCAGTTTTTCCTCGCCAGACCATTGTCCACATGTCCAATATACCCCATGCCAGTCAGGGGTTTATTGTACATATAATACAGCACTGTTACATTCATGAAACTATATTAATTAAATTGCAGGGCCATGTTGCAGGCCACAGTGTGTGCCTCTATACATGTACGCATGGAACCAGAGAATGTATATTTTTCCCTTATCATGCAATTATGTAGAGTTTCAGAAATCAGAGTAATAGGAGTTTACAGTGTCTCTTCAAATACCATCTATATGAAATGTTTAATTCTTCAAATGGTAGAACATTTTTCACTGCTGTATAATATATATTTACTGTATACGGAACTCATCAAAACTGCACACTTTACATTCAAAAAATATTTACCTGCAACTACTGGTATTTAACAAATGATCTTAAAGGACCACTATAGTCACCCAGACCACTACAGCTCAATGAAGTGGTCTGGGTGCCAGGTCCCCCAGGATTTATTCCTGCAGCTGTAAACATAGCAGTTTTAGAGAAACTGCTATGTTTCCATTGCAGGGTTAATCCAGCCTCTAGTTGCTGTCTTCCTGACAGCCGCTAGAGGCGCTTCTGCGACGCTCAATGCGAAAAATCGCATTGAGCGTGCAGAAGGTCCATAGGGAAGCATTGAGAAATGCTTTCCTATGGGCGGTGTGAATGCGCGCGCGGCTCTCATTTCATTATTGATTTGATAACACAAGATATGGCACACAGTCAACATGTGCCTCAAAATTGGAAACGGATTTACAGGTACTTCAAAATCCTCTCTCTTGAAGAAAAATATATTTTTATGACACTATTCATATCTGAATATGCAAAATCAACGAGAACTTCCATTGTTGCCCAGACGTATCTTCTTTGCATGTAAAGCGTGCCTCACAAAAGATCACAACACAACCACCAGAACTACAGAAATTAATTTTAATGTCAACAATGTAGCACCTATTCCTCTGAATAGGCTTAGTGGTTGGTAAACCACAAAACATACCGATGAATTATTAGAATATTATTCAGGGTCATCAATGTTCCCCTCAAGAAATACAGACATAGCTGTGACCGTAATCTATTTTTAACATAAAATGCCAAAAACACCTATTTTTATGGCGCACAGATTTGGAAGATAAAAGAAGTTACACAACTTCAGATATTTAAATGTTTCCTATTCAAGGCGGAGTTCTACAGTTGTTTACTAAGTCGATCTTAAGCTACAGGCATTTAATTAGATGAATGGAGTTCATCAGTTGATACAGGCATGAGTTAAAACAAACAGCAGACACTCTTTCACTGCCACCATGAAGGGTCTGTGAGAAGCAACACATTCAGTTTAGCAAAAGAATCAGATATGTGAAATAAGGACAAGGTCTGTATCACAATGGAAATCCCTAATCAACTTATCAGATGTCTGAATCCAAATATAGTGAGTGGCACTGATGCCATTGATGTAACAATGGCTAGAGGCAGCAACACAGTGTTGTTAATTAAAGAAACACTCCAGGCACCTTAACAACTTTCTCTCACCTTACCTTTAAAAAAACTTTGGCTTGCTTTATGGGTGAGGAGTATCCTAGTTTAACCCCAGTTTATGAAAGTGCCAATTTCTATGATAAATCAGCACTTTTATAAATTAACTGGAGAACACCCCCCTGGTGCAGCCTCCTTCCGTTAGCTCCCCTGAGATAGCAGAAGTGGCAGGCACGCTCTACTTGAACGTGTCTGCCTTTTCGGACACAGGTCTCAGACAAACTCCTTCAGACTTAAAGCCAGACGTGCACACTTGCATGGTGAGAAGCCTCTGATAGTTTTTTTCCCTGTGAGAAAACTGAAAGTCTCTTCTGGGGGAAAAAGGCGGATGGCTTGCTAAAGCTGCAGTTCATAAGATCTGCAACCTTTGCCTGAACTTTTACGATATACCCCCCAGTGAAAAGTGACTTTAATTTTTTCTTGTGTGATTATTTGGGCAGTGGAGTGTTCCTTTACCTCTCCCGGAAGAAAAACATACATGCAATGGGGTGGGGGTAGAATAAAAAAAGCCCTGGATATATTTAATTTTAAAGAAGACCTTTTCTTTAATTCCTTGGAATAGTCTGCGTCTCCAGGGCATACATGGAGAATTCCCATGCAGGTCAATTTGTATTAGGCCTCACAGCTAGAGTGGATATTTTTACTCCTGCCCAGAGCACAGCCAGCAAATAACTGCCCTTTCCCCGAATACATGATGTGTCTCCCATTTTAAGGCTATTTCAAACTTGCCCTCAATAAAACATCCCAAATATGTGGCAGCCATATGTGCCTTGTAAATGTCCACAAAACCACAACTCTTTAGCTGCTGCTACACCACAACTCCCATTTATACCCAGACAAGGAAACACTAAAGCCAAGTGTCAGAAAACTAGCTTCCCTTTCTAAACAATAGCACAATTCTGAGGCAAAGTTCTAAAAGAGAATCAATTGTGTCCTTTAGATACAAAGTCAAAACTACCACCCAACCCACATTTAAATATAGGTATAAAATTCTATTCTAATTGAAAGTCGTAAACTGTTCATTACAGATTTCATTGAACAGATCAAATCAAGAATAGGCATTAACAATGTGTTTTCCATTTAGATGAAGTGAACAATATTCATGAAATATCTGAATATAAATATTATATATAGCTGTAACAAGGCTTGACAAATCCCAGGCGCCAGGTTCCCATAGAGACTAGAACTAGACTGGGTGTTTGCCCTGGCCACTTTAGAGCCCCCTTGTGCTATTATATTCTGCTCTTCTCTCTCGCACGCCCTGCTGTGATGCCGGGAGCAAGAATATGATGTCACTCTGGCCCCACCATCACTAAATAGTGCGCAACAGAACAGAGGAAGAGGAGCAGGAAGATGACAGCAGCTACACTGAACCACAGGGAAATGATCTCCTCCAGCTCTCCCAAAACGTATGGAGAAATGTATTGAAATAAAAAAATATATTAATAAGTGTGTCTGTTTGTCAGTGAGTGTGTATGTGTGTCTGTCAGTGAGTGTGTGTATGTCTTTCAGTGTGTGTGTGTCTGTTAGTGAGTGAGTGAGTGAGTGAGTGTGTGTGTATCTGCCAGTTTGTCTCTGTTAAGGTGACCGTCCCCCCTCCGATCGCATGGGAATCGTGTTTTTACTCCCCTTTTCTATGCTATAGTGGTCTCACTGCAACTGTCCCTGCCACCATGGCCGAGATAATCTTGATGATCTCAGCCAAGCCAGAGGCTATTGTGCATGCGCTAATCAGCATCTCCTCATAGAGATGCATTGAACCAATGCATCTCTATGCGGAACATTCAGAGTTTCCATGCAGAGAGTGGAGACGCTGAAAAGGCAGTGAAAAGACAGTGTCAACATTGAAACGCTTGCAGGGACAGGATATAGACACCAGAACCAATACATTAAGCTGCAGTGGTTCTGGTGACTATAGTATCCCTTTAAGCATTGCATTTTTGTAGTTGAAAATTAAGCTTTGATTAAACAAATAAAATAATTGCTCCTAGATTCCTAGCAAATTTGTCACGCCCTGGTATTATATAAATATTACATGCAAATCTAGCACCCTTCTTATAAAGCTGTAGAAAATAATACAAAATAAAATAATACATTTATTAAAAACAAATATCTAAGCACCTGATGCAGACAATATTATCCTGCTTAGTCAGTCCTCCTCCCCACATATTTATAAACTCCAAGCAGGAGTGTCTGTTTAGGGTACATGGCATGCAGGCCTATTAAATTTGCTCTTATATGATGTACAATATCCATTTGGCATGTCAAATTTATATATTTTACACCTAAAAATAGTAATTAGTTTTTATAAGAAAACAAGGATTTTTCAGTCATACAGAAAAATATAGGTATAGGGATTGGGGTGAATAAAGAACATTTACATGCTCAGTGAAAATTCTTCTTTGCAGCCAACTATAAAATGAGTTTGATAAGAACCAGTTTATTGTGAATTCCGTGTCAGTGTCTGTAATACAGCTTAAAATCCCTGTTAAATATCTCATTATGATACTTTGCTGCACATCACCCTTTTTTTTTTTTTTTTTTTACAAAAATAGATCAAAATGTGAATATTTGAAGCAATGCATTGCATTTGTATCATGACATTACTTGGGCCAACCTACCGCCACCCCCAAAAGAACAAACCATAAAACAAGATTTACAGAAATACATATATACTTCCCAAATAGGTCAGAACACCTCATAGAGTCCCCACTCCCTCTAGCATGTAAGCTCATTGAGCAGGGCCCTCAACCCCCTCTGTCCCCCCCCCCCCCTCTGTTCCTGTACGTCCAGTGGTCTGATCTCAATTATGTGTCTGTTAGTCCACCCATTGTACAGCGCTACGGAATTTGTTGGAGCTATATAAATAATAAAATAATAATAATAAGAAACTGGTCTATAAAATGGATCTTGCGTGAATTCTGTCCAGGATAGTGCAGTTGCTCTCTAGTAATTCTTCCCACCAAGTAGGTGTGAATACTCCAGTCCATTTATGTGTAACATTTCTACCCTGTACGTGTGCATGCTGTACAGATGTAACCTAGCTAGACATGCATCATGTTCCCCTAATTATTTGTTATTCACGGTTTGCACACATTAGTAAAGCAGGCTGCATAGAATGTAAACACTTCACATCTCCAAACATACTGTGTTCCACCTCCAGGTGATAAATCCACCATTTGTGATCTGTCAACAGAACAATGTGATGAAAGCATTCTATGTGCTAACGTAGGAAACCCAGCTGCATTTTAAAATAGACTTTCCTCTGCATGTTGCAGCATTATGGCTACTAATTATTGCGTGTTATTCAGCATAACTTAGGGACCCTTTGGCCTTCACAAACACATTGAGGAGACCAGCTCGTGACCTGGGGGGCATATTCGTGTGTAATTAGCGGTGCTATTTGTCTTGCCCATTTATTGCAGAAAAACCTTGCGAAACACAAATAAGCTGCGACTTTGTCTCTAGCTAATGGCAAACACAGGCGGCTGAAGGTGATGGGGAGTTGTAGTGGATTGAAATCTCAACGACCACTGGTTTGCCCAATAGTTGTCTAAACAGCAATCTGTGAGATTAGAAGTTGTCCTTAAGTCTTCCAAACTGTGCTGGTTCCCTTACTCAATTGAAAAACATAGGAAACCGCACTGCATCAGGCAGTAAGCAATGAACGTGTCACAATTACACTCAAATTCTTTGTTTTTATTCCTTCTAAGCGTAGAGTTTTATTTTGTCAGTATCCCAAGGACATTGTGGTATGCTCCTGCCAGACTCCACGGTGCCAGGGCTAAGATATTAGCTTCAAACTTTAGATAACAGTGTAAACTCGCTCTTATACATAAAGTTAGTTATAGCTAGATTTCCTTTTGCTTAATGCCCTACCCTCTCATCATATTTTAACTGTCACTCCTGAAGTGCTACATTAGAAGGCAACATTTTAAGCTGCTAAGGAGATCTACTACACAGCTGCCTAAAATGGGGAAATGTTGCAGGTAAGGGAGATAAAGTAACTTTATTGACAAATGATTTATGGATTTAAATTGCCATCTTCAGACACAAAAATCCCAGAACATCTCTGAGCCTTTTATATCAGAGACTACATTGTAATCAAATGTAAATGTAATCATTAAAAACAGTAAATAAGTCAATTTATGTTTTATTTTATTGTAAGTGTATGTTAAACATTAAAAGAAAATGAAATAAAAACAAACAACAATATATAAAACTCCCACAATGTTTTTCTTTCTGTTGATATCGGTTGATATAATTTACTAAACATGTCACACAGATAAGCTTCGGTTCCCTCGGGTCTTAATACGGATCTTGACATACTGGTTTTTATGGATTAACCTGCATATATTAACTTGTTTTTATATCCCCTTTTTATCTAGATTTCGCCATATATATATATCCTTATTCTTATTTTTTATATTTACCTTTGGTCCGGTTTGTGCAATGAAGAAAACAAGAGAAAGCTCCTCCATTCGTTGAATCTCATAAAATGATCCTCACTATATAGAGGTTGCCATTTTCTATAATCTTCCATGGCTTTTTGATATTATTTGTTTATTTTATATCTGTTCCCTATCCAATTAAGTTGAACTTTATTCTCTTTTTAATCTCTATATTTTGTATTCATGGATTTGATATCCAACTATTTGATATTCTCCATATATTTCGTTAGAATCCACTGATTGATTGTTCATTTTTATGACCTCTTGTAGATAGCTTTTCTATGTTAGCCTTAGATATATATATGTAATTTATATCATGAATGTAGTGATGCAAATGGGCTATCAAGTCCTATTTTTCCTTTTTTATATATATATATACATGTAGATTTTCACATTTTTTCACATACCATATATAGATTTTTATATACCACATTTTCTGCAAGTAAATTAACACAATTAAAATTGGTCTTCTCTATCTTTAAGGCCCGATTTGCATCTTTATTTAGGATGCTGAAATTGTAATTACACAAAGATTGGATGTAGGCAGGTCTGTGAATACAGACCGCATTATTTTCGAGCGCTCCAAGTGGAGTTTTGCTCGTTTTGTGGCTGTGTATATTACACATAAAGTTTATTTGCGTTCCAGCGTGGATGACGCATGCGCACTCCGACTAACCGCACGTCATTACGTATGACGGCGCGCACGGCACGGACTGCGCATGCGCAAACGCTAATTGGCGGCCAGACCGGCGAATTTAAAAGAGGGAGAAGACCGGCAGGAATTCAGCAAGCTCCTGAGGAAGTCGTTACCGACGAAACGCGTTGAGCACCGAGCACCTGCAAGAACCCCACAATTTTGGTATAGCAGTCTAGTTTTACATGCTTTTTTCTGTTAAAGTATTTGTGCATTCTTTTGCTTAAAGAAAATATCATTGACACTTTGTATGTCCTGCACTTTAGCATTTGGCACTTTACTCAAGCATTGTATAAGTATAGCTGCTACCTCTAGGGGCTCTTGATTCTTTTGTGCATGTTGCACTTTTAGATATTGTCCTAATAAATTGGATTTTATATTTTCACATATGGTATTTTTATGACATTATTCTGAATTATTCAGTATCATCTTTAATTAGATCACCACACACCTTAATGCTTGTGGCGCCCTGTAGTCTGTACTAGAGTCCAGACTTTGTGTTTATCCATCCCCATCCCCCTTACCCAGACCGTGTTGGGTCCCAGCCCACTAGTTAATAGCTCCTCACTACGAGGTAGGCGAACCACCTGAAAGCCATGGACCGACCACGAGGCCCGCAAATGGCCATGGGTAACCACAGGCCATATTATCTATGCTTTGTCAACCCCCTCGCGCATTTTCCCTATGTAGAGCATATCACCCAACATCTTTTAACAGGGCACACCAAGCATATTACCCAAGCCCTCCTAGACATCTCACTGTACTTTCTCTGTACAGACAAGAGGAGGATTAGCCTGACTCACAAAATAAAAAATGGGTAGACATAGCACCTGTGCGATTCCATAGTACACAATGATTGCCTTATATGTAATTTGTTACATGTTATCCATTTATGCACGTTGCAACTTGATTTCTTTACTTGCATACCCTCAAAAATAAAGAATTCAAAAAGATAATCTTCAGGGCTATAGGTTAGTAATGTTTCCTTAGCTACCAGGACAGACCTGTTCACAGGTCCCCCAGACCCCTTTACACAAGACGGGTCATTAAAAAAAAATACCCCAATGACCATAACGTCTATCTTCTGCCCGTACTCCTACCTCTGATGCTCGCCTTCAAGACTTCTCGAGGGCTGCACTGTTCCTGTGGAACTCACTTCCCTCCTCCGTTAGATGTTCATCAAGTCTCCACTCCTTCAAAAAAATCATTAAAAACCCACGTCTTTATAAAAGCGTATCAATTCAACTGTTAATAGCTCCCGACTGATTCCTCTCTTGCAACTCATTAGGCTAATACTATCTCTACCTTTTGTGTCACTTTACCCTACTCCCTCTAGCATGTAAGCTCACTGAGCAGGGCCCTCAATTCCTCTGTTCCTGTGTGTCCAACTTGTCTGGTTATAACTACATGTCTGTTTGTCCACCCATTATACAGCGCTACGGAATTTGTTGGCGCTATATAAATAACATAATAATAATAATAATAACCACTACAGCTCAGTGTAGTGGTTATAAGACCAGAAGTGCCCCGGCGCTCCCCATTGTACAGAATCAAACCTTTCTTGAATGGTTTGACTTCTTACCTGGGATCTGCTGGGCAATCCACTCCGCCGCTTCTACGATCTCCCAAAAGACTGAATGCAGGATCCCATCTATACCTAACCTGGGCCCAATGGCACAAACCAGATAGAAATCCCTGTAACATACATTACTAACACCTTCCCCAGTGTTAAGGAAAGGATCCACCAGCACCACCTGGATATGGATAGAAACTGCAAAGTACAAGGAGGCTTATTCACTAAACCTGCAAATAATGGAGTAATCGCTAAGTAATCATAGCTATATCTTTGACCTAAACATTTTAAAATCTGTATCCTTAAAGCTAATTCTTAACATTTTGGGATTATTACCAATTCTTCGGAGCTTTGTAATGTCAGGATTCATTGGATGTATATTCTGCGTCACTCGCTGTGTCCCTGCTCTGAAGATGTTTTTGGATGATATTCTTATTGCACCATCTGTCTTACACGGGCCTGTAAATAGCACCTTTTTTGGATTCAACCCTGTGCGGCCACTTCAGATTCACTGTTACCCTTCCGGAAGTGCCAAAAGCTGAGCCAGCGAACCATTCATAGCATCAGTTAACATTCCATACTGAGAGCGTATAAAATGATGCTTTAACCAGTGTGTTCTAAAACGGTTGCCATCTAAACTACATTTTGCACCTTCCATGCCCTATATATGACAGTGGGTTTACATGCTTAAAGCGAGATTGAGTCAATGGGAGATATTCATCATTTGTGGTCTATAATATGTCCTACAAATGCTCTAAAAAGTGTTGACTTACCTCTGAAAAATATATATATCCATTTTACAACAGACTGCCAAATTTAGAGTGGCAGAAGGAAGACCGATACATTTATTGGGACAGATTTATCAAAGTCTTTTTTATTTTTGTCCCACTTTTCAAAACAATGGGTTACCTTCACGAAATGACAGTTAAAGCGCAAAAGAAGCAACAGATATAAAAACCATAACACACAAAAAGAAACATACGAAAAGAAGAAGCTGAGTGGAGTACACTAAAGCAGTGCATCCATAATCGGCTTCTAAACCCTGAATGAAAAGTGCTCCGTCAGTGTATGGCAATACAATGCTGTGAGAGGGAGCTAAAGAACGAGCCTATTTACATTGATTACAAAGAATAGTGGAAAAATAATAAATCTTTATTAACCCTCTTAAGGGAAATACAAATAAAGTAAAAAGTAGATGAACTACTATATGAGCAATGCCGAGATAGATATATGAGAGGGAGTAGGGCAATTAAACCCTACTGAGACATACTCGCAATATAGACACTGTGTTACAATGTAGCTGTACAGACTCTGTTAGGCAGCTACAAGGTGGATACAGTATGTATGAGTCATGCCCAGTATAAATTGCGATGACTCCCTGAGTACCACATAGAGGATAGTTAACAGCGTTTAGTGATAGTAGATTGGAGGACTCGTAAAAGAGTCTAGGGGGAACACTGTCATTTAGACTAGCACTATATTTTAAGTACTGACAGTGTTCCTAGTGTAGGTACAGCCAGTGATTTCATAGAGTCCGAGGCACGTATTTAGGTAGAAGGGGAAGATCGAGAGTGGATAGCAAATGATTGGTGCCTATCCACCTCTTGTCACCCTTAGAGGTACCAAACAAGGAGTGATATAGCGCTCCGTGGTTCACACTGGACCTATTTAGACCTGGTTAGCAGTCATTCTCCGCAATCCACTAAATGCACCCGCAAGTGACAGTGCAAAACCACAGCGGGAGTACGCTTACGTTGAAATGCCCAT
The DNA here is from genome assembly GCF_036172605.1 of Pelobates fuscus. NCBI lineage: Eukaryota > Metazoa > Chordata > Amphibia > Anura > Pelobatidae > Pelobates > Pelobates fuscus. Next base: position 455,751,669 of record NC_086317.1, read on the forward strand.
GTGGTAACAAGTCATATCAGTGGGTTTAAACGATAGGTGCAAGGCCTGTCTACAGCCCGAGGTAGTGGTGATAGGAGTGAGGTGACCCCTTCAGTCCCAGTACCCAGAAGCTAGGCGTACTATCGGTGTGTTTAACGAGAGTAGGAGGCCTGTCTGTAGCCTGAGGTAATCGGGATCCGAGCGAGATAACCCCTTCAGTCCCAGTACCCAGAAACTAGACGTGCAGGCCTTAGAGGATTCCCCACAAAACACAATCCCCAGCTATACTAATCACAGCTAATCACAGCATCGCTCAAATAAGTAAAAATAATAATAACGTAGAGGTCCTATGTAGGACAGTCTGATTTAACTTTAACTCAATAGCATTGCGAGACCTAAGGATAGTCCTCAGTAGGACATTGTCATTACACTTAGACTTGCTACTGCTCGATATTTTAAATAAAAAATAGCGTGTGGGTCCTTGGTAGGACAGTTAAATCAAATTCAAACGAAATCGCTCACAGGTATAGTAGTGGTCCTCAGTAGGACAATTTAAATTAGATTAAATTCAACTAAATTAGCGTCGATAGTGCTCAATGGTATAGTGGTGGTCCTTGGTAGGACAATTTTTCATGACGTTAAAGTCGGTGATCGCTCAACGCGCGTTTCGGCGCTAACATGCGCCTTTGTCAAGAGCTAACCGGTACTGGGGTTGGCGCCTTATTTTAAACCCTGTTAGGGCCAGCCCACCCCGAAGGGGGGCGTGAAGATCCGAGATAGGACCGCGCAATGAGGAGGGGCCGGGACCTTGAGTGGCAGCCAACTCAAAACGCTTGAGGGATTTTAACCCTTGTCAAGCGTGTGACTAATATGTCGTTCAATGGAACACAACTGGCTAAGCAAAATTGTTGCAAGGAGGATATATGAGTATAGCTCCCATAGGGTAGTAGTTGCTATGCAGGCTTTTTAGTTTAGGAGTTTGTAAGATTAAACTCAGAAAAGCAATCAGGCATAGACTTAATGTTAAAGTTTTATATATCTCTGTCATATGGTTCTTAAACTATACAACAACCAAAGGTAAAAAGTGTTAAGTTTTAGTAGCAGTGATTCAAATAAATGGTGCAAATGAAAATCCTTTGTTGAGTCCTCTGGGTTGTAGGGTCTTTAGCCTATATATCCAGAAACTCTCACGTTGTCTTAGAAATTTGTCATAATCACCCCTTCTTTTTTCCCGTTTCACTAGCTCAAGTCCACAAAAGCGTAAGCCATGCGATTTTCCAGAGTGATGTTCTCTGAGGTGACGGGAAATGGGGGTTTCGATACTCAGTTTAGGAGATCGAACATGTTCTTTGATTCTCTCTTTAAATGGGCGGAAAGTTTTGCCCACATATTTATAGTCACACTCACAGGTGAGGAGGTATACCAAGCCTGCAGTGTTGCAATTAAAGAATGAGGTGATGTTGAATGTTTGTTTATTTTCACTGTCAGATATTGTTTTTGAATTGCGTCTAATATGCTTACAGGCGACACATCGCCCACATTGAAAAGTCCCAACAACCGGTGTACTCAACCAGGTTTGGATCTGAGGCCGCTGAGGTTGGTAATGACTTGGTACTAGGAGGTCCCTTAGATTTTTCCCTCTCCTTGCTGTCATCTCAATCCTTGGGCCTAGAATCTTTTTTAGGTGTGTATCACTTAGTAATATGGGCCAGAATTTCTCGATACCTGATTTAACTTTGTTCCAACCAGCATCATACGTGGCGATCATACGTGGTGGCGCATTAGTGGGTATGGTCGGTAGCTTCTCAGTCAATAGTGTTTCCCTCTCTGAGTCCAATGCTCTTTTGTAAGCTTTTTTAAGGCACCGGTTGGGGTAGCCTTTGTCCCTAAACTGTTTACGTAGGGTGTCTGCTTGAATTTTAAATTCTTGTATTGTACTGCAATTTCTGCGGGCTCTTAGGTATTGGCCAATTGGAATGCCTTGTTTGAGGGAACTTGGGTGAAAGCTCTCCCAATCCAATAGACTGTTCGAGGCGGTAGGTTTCTTGAAGAGAGTTGTTTGTATGGATTGCTTGTTATCTAGAGAGACGGTCAGATCCAAAAAGTTGAGAGTCTTCCCACCGAACTCCGATGTGAATCTCAGGTTGAGGTCATTTTCATTAAGGAGTGCTACAAAGCAATCAAACTCTATAGATGAGCCTTTCCATACTATGATGACGTCATCTATATATCTGGCCCATAAGTGTATCATTGGGATGAAGGGCATAAATCTGGGTGAGCCTATAACTACCTCCTCCCACCACCCCAGGTGCAGATTGGCGTATGAGGGGGCACAAGCTGTCCCCATAACAGTGCCCCGCACCTGGTGGTAGAATTTGTTGTTAAAGAGGAAGTAGTTATGAGTGAGGATAAATCTAAGTAGGTTCAAGGCGAACTCGGAGTGAGCTGAGTGGCTAGGTCCTCTTTTTTCCAGGTAGTGTTGGACGTGTCGTATGCCCCCCTCATGGGGTATAGAAGAGTACAGGGCTTCCACGTCCAAACTACAGAGGTTTACTGGTTCCGGAAGTTTAAGGTTGGAGAGCCGTGCTAGGGTCTGTTTTGTGTCCTGGATAAAGGATGGAAGTGACTCTACAAACGGGCGCAAAATTTTGTCCAGGTAGATGCTCCCGTTTTGTGTGAGATTATTGACACCGGATACAATCGGGCATCCCGGAGGGTCCAGTTTGTTTTTATGGATCTTGGGTAGGCAGTAGAAGGTTGCTATCCTGGGGTGTCTGTTCAGGATGAAATCATGTTCATCCTTAGATAGCAACCCTCCACTGCGACCCGTATCCAGGATCCGTTTATATTCTTCCAGAAAGACATCTGTTGGGTCTTCCTGGAGCACACGGTAGGTTTCATTGTCATCTAATACTTTAAGGGCCATTTTGACATAATTGGATGGTTGCATAATAATGATGTTGCCCCCCTTGTCAGCAGGTTTGATGACAATTTCCCTGTTGTCCTTCAGAAGCTTTAGTGCCCTTCGTTCAAGTTTTGTCAGGTTCATGCACGGGTAGAAATCAAGCTCTACATTCCTGATGTTTTCAATTTCAAACTTGACGGCTTCCAGGAAGACTTCAATATTCCTGAAGTTACCAATATTGGGTGTAAATTTGCTTTTAGGTTTTAAATTTGTCTGGTTAGAGAGGACAGTAGTGTCATTCTCATCTAGTAGTGAAACCAAAGTCATTACCCCCTCAAAATCGGTTTCAGAAAGGCCCAGTTCTCTGGCTTTCTTGTCAGTTTGTAATTGATGGTACTTACAGAGAGCTAACTTTCTGACAAACAGGTGTAAATCTTTGATCCATGTGAACTTGTTATAGGCTGGCACTGGTACAAAGGATAACCCTTTTTTAAGTACGTTGATCTCGTGAGGATTTAAGTTATAGTCTGAGAGGTTAATAATCTGGGTCTGGTTGCTTAGTAACGTCTTCTCCTTGTGAATCTCGTACCCCCCCTGCCCCTGTTGCGGGTCTGATATGCTTGTCGGGGGGGGGTCGTCCAAGCGGTCCAGTTCTAAAAAATTAACCCCTTTCTTAAGGATTCCTCTCGTATTGCTTTGGATAGGAGCTGAAGAGGTTGCTGTATGGCCCGGTTGTCTGTTCTCACTGTCTGTATCAGAGGAGTCGTAGTCAGAAGTCATAGTGTTATCTGAGTTGGTTCTGGTTCTGCGTGAGAAAGTGCCGTAAACATTGCCTGTATCGTAGTCTTTCAAGTCTCGAATAAATTTATGGTGTTTCCTAAATTTTATCGTTTGTTGGAATTTATCCAAGTTCTGCTTGAGCTTGATCTCTAGTTGGCTGAATGAAGGGTCAGTTTGGAAGTTACTAGTTTTATCAATTTCCTCTCCTAGTTGTTTATCAATTTCTACAAGTTTGATTTTCTCATGTTTGCATATTATTTTCATGAAGGTGTTTGAGCAAGTGCCTGCCGCCACTTCCCATTCTTTAACCAGTTCCGGATTATTGGCATGAGACGATGGGATGTTGTTTACTCTCAATCCCCTCGGGATCATGTCTTTTTTGAGATAGTTATCCAATGACGAAATCTCCCAACTAGCTCTTATCTGCTGCCTGTATAGTTTGTTCAGTGTATTAAACGTCTGGTGAATATCTGATGGTATATCTGAGGTGTTAAGTTGTTCATTGGAAAATACATTTGCTGCATCTTTGCACCATGTGGAGCTATCTGGTTTATTTGCCAGAAAGCCTGTCATAATGGTATAGTTTAAGTTGTGTTAATTCTTGAATAGCACAGTTAGGTTGTAGAACAACCCAGGTATTGAAACCTATTATTGATAGATAGTACAACAGCGGTGGAGGACCCACAGGTGGTCACTCCACTGGAGTTGTAGGTGGAAAAAGAAACATACATATTCAATAAATTGTGCCAAAAAAGTGCTAAATTATTGGCAATATTTTGATAAACCTCCCCTATTGTTTTGCTATATAAACTGCTTGCACGACAAACTGAAGCAATGTATGCAGTAATGTAAACACACACAGCTCTGTACGAGATCCAGGAATGCTGGTAATACAAGAGTGCGCCACGCAGGAATCAGGAGGTAAAATCGGGAATTACCGGGGGAGCTCGTTGTTGTAATTCAGTTACCTAATTAAACTGAAGAGAGATTAAAGAATAACTAAATGCACCCAGACCACTTCATCTTAATGAAGTGTTGCTGTAGATTTAACCTTGTTATGTAAAGCATTGCCATTTAGTAGATACGGCAATGCTTACACTGCAGGGTTAAAAACACCCCTAATGACTGTCTAGTGACAATCTCGGCTCTCACTTCCAATAGGCACGCAGTGCTATCACACAAGTGCTTTTAGTCTGCAATGGACCTCTATGAGGAGCATTGGATTGGACTGTTAAATGCGCCGGTGTGACATCGCCGGAGGACAAGTGGCTGAAGGACTTAATTTAAGTGTTAAAAAATGTTGTCTAACTTTTATTTAGATCTGAAGGGAGGGGGCTGAATATAAGCAAAGAGGAGAACAATTCCTTTTCTTTTAAAACTAAACAGTACCTTTGTTCACAATTCTTCTGTTTTTGTCATATAACCAAGTTATTATGCCGGGAATAGACCATTGTTTGCCTTTAAGAAAGACTTCACGGATTTATTTATCCAAAGTACCAGTTAACTGCTGACAGCTAGCTCGCTTACAGTCTGGTTGGGATTCCTTGGCTGTATAAACACTGATTATTGTGTAACAGAACTGTGCTATGATCTTCCTATCCTTTTATGTATATCTGAGCTAGTAACAAGGCCCAAAACACACAGATTACACAGGTAATTGTTTACACCGATTGGTTCCATTAAAGTTAATGGAGAAGGTACGTTGTCAGTCTGTCAGTGATATTGCTGTTTCAGGCTTGTAAAACTCTATTTAAAATAATCCGATAAGTAAGAAAGCCTATATTGATAATGCAGAAAACATGCAAATAATGAAACATGAAGCAAAAACATTTAGGGTTATTGACTAGAGAAAAGATTGTCGGACACCCAAGGTAAACTTCAATTTAAGCTGATGTGAAGAATGTTTTCAGTCTATCTACTTTGGCCCTAACATTTATAGTAACGTTAAGTTCCTGCAGCTGTACATCTATGAGAGGCTGTATGCAGTTACAGAAAATATACCAACCAGGAGATGTTCCACCAACTGGAATGTTTTAAATTGCAGGACTAAGGAGGACAGGGACACTGGACCAAGACCACTTCAGTGAGATAGTTACAAAAAGAGACTTGCGACCATCAAGTTCAACCTTCCTCGCATTTGTTGTTTTGCGGTTGATCCAAAAGAAGGCAAAAAAGAAAAAAAAAAAGAAAACCAGTTTGAAGCACTTCCAATCTTGCAACAAACTAGGAAAACAATTCCTTCTTGCCCCCAGAATGTCAGATTTATCCTTGGATCAAGAAGCTATTATCCTACATTGAAAAATTATATCCTTGAATATTCTGTTTTTGCAAGTATGCATCTAGTTGCTGTTTGAACATCTCTATGGACTCTGATAAAACCACTTCTTCAGGCAGAGAATTCCACATCCTTATTGTTCTTACAGTAAAAAAACAAAAAAAATGTTTCTTTGCCTTAGACAAAATCTTCTTTCTTCGAGTCTAAACGCATGACCTGTCTGGGTGCCTAGTGTCCCTTTAATAAGAAGAAGAAGAAGAAGAAGAAGAAGAAGAAGAAGAGGAGGAGATCACACTGCCACTTCCTTACAAATCTACATATATAATAGATCCCACTGCCACTTCATACAATTCTACATACATTAAAGATCAAAGTTCCACTCTCCACAGCCACTTCCTTTGGAGATCCCTTCTTTCAGCACCCTGCAATCTGAGACACTAATATCCTCCATCACATATAAAAACATGTGGCAATCATCTCCGGTTTCCTGCAGGTACAGCGAGCGCCCAGCATTGATAATGTGTTATATCAAGCTTTAAACTGGGCAGCACATGTGCCAAGGAGAGATGACATCTAACCCGCTATCCTATCCAGCAGTCTGCAGCAGCTCCCAGGGAGCTATAAATATCCCTCAAAAATATTTTCCCATGCTTTAAGTAGCAGCAAGAGTGAGCGAAAAAGAAATATTTAGAAGGGAGAGAGCACGTATGTTTAAATTCTGCAAGTCTTCGCCATTCAAATAAAGTATCTATTACACTGACAGACTATCTAGGCACGATCACCTACTAATACTTCATATTGTGAAACCAAATCATTCCATAACATTTCTTTATAGAAACAGCTTTAAAAGATTTAAAAGAAACAGACTTAAAAAGATACCGTTAATGGAGGGATGTGCCGTCCAGCAGGGATATCAATTAGGACATAGTAGTAGGAACAGCAACGATTATAAAATCCATAGAGAATGTGGGCCGAAAAATCGGTTCATTCCATTCAAGACACAGGGTCAGACTGAGACCTTATCTATTCATTCAGGAGTGTAAATCCTGAGAGTCAGGACCAACCCACTGAAAAGGTCCCAGATATTGTCACCAGTTTTGAAAGACTAGAGGGGTCCATTCCAGGGGATTTAGGGGTGATTATTTCTGAGGACTTAAAGGTAGGCAGACAATGTAATAGAGCAGCAGGAAATGCTAGCAGAATGCTTGGTTGTATAGGGAGAGGTATTAGCAGTAGAAAGAGGGAAGTGCTCATGCCATTGTACAGAACACTGGTGAGACCTCACTTGGAGTACTGTACACAGTACTGGAGACCCTATCTTCAGAAGGATATTGATACCTTAGAGAGAGTTCAAAGAAGGGCTACTAAACTGGTTCATGGATTGCAGGATAAAACTTACCAGGAAAGGTTAAAGGATCTTAACATGTATAGCATGGAGGAAAGACGAGACAGGGGGGATATGATAGAAACATTTAAATACATAAAGGGAATCAACACAGTAAAGGAGGAGACTATATTTAAACGAAGAAAAACTACCACAACAAGAGGACATAGTCTTAAATTAGAGGGACAAAGGTTTAAAAATAATATCAGGAAGTATTACTTTACTGAGAGGGTAGTGGATGCATGGAATAGCCTTCCAGCTGAAGTGGTAGAGGTTAACACAGTAAAGGAGTTTAAGCATGCGTGGGATAGGCATAAGGCTATCCTAACTATAAGATAAGGCCAGGGACTAATGAAAGTATTTAGAAAACTGGGCAGACTAGATGGGCCGAATGGTTCTTATCTGCCGTCACATTCTATGTTTCTATGTTTCTATAATCAGAATGGCAGATACAAGGTTAAGGATAAATACACTGTATAAACACCATATTCATAATAATCCATTAAGGATGTTAGGACGTGTCATTGCGTACAAACTACAGGGAGTGCAGAATTATTAGGCAAATGAGTATTTTGACCACATCATCCTCTTTATGCATGTTGTCTTACTCCAAGCTGTATAGGCTCGAAAGCCTACTACCAATTAAGCATATTAGGTGATGTGCATCTCTGTAATGAGAAGGGGTGTGGTCTAATGACATCAACACCCTATATCAGGTGTGCATAATTATTAGGCAACTTCCTTTCCTTTGGCAAAATGGGTCAAAAGAAGGACTTGACAGGCTCAGAAAAGTCAAAAATAGTGAGATATCTTGCAGAGGGATGCAGCACTCTTAAAATTGCAAAGCTTCTGAAGCGTGATCATCGAACAATCAAGCGTTTCATTCAAAATAGTCAACAGGGTCGCAAGAAGCGTGTGGAAAAACCAAGGCGCAAAATAACTGCCCATGAACTGAGAAAAGTCAAGCGTGCAGCTGCCAAGATGCCACTTGCCACCAGTTTGGCCATATTTCAGAGCTGCAACATCACTGGAGTGCCCAAAAGCACAAGGTGTGCAATACTCAGAGACATGGCCAAGGTAAGAAAGGCTGAAAGACGACCACCACTGAACAAGACACACAAGCTGAAACGTCAAGACTGGGCCAAGAAAAATCTCAAGACTGATTTTTCTAAGGTTCTATGGACTGATGAAATGAGAGTGAGTCTTGATGGGCCAGATGGATGGGCCCGTGGCTGGATTGGTAAAGGGCAGAGAGCTCCAGTCCGACTCCAGCAAGGTGGAGGTGGAGTACTGGTTTGGGCTGGTATCATCAAAGATGAGCTTGTGGGGCCTTTTCGGGTTGAGGATGGAGTCAAGCTCAACTCCCAGTCCTACTGCCAGTTTCTGGAAGACACCTTCTTCAAGCAGTGGTACAGGAAGAAGTCTGCATCCTTCAAGAAAAACATGATTTTCCTGCAGGACAATGCCCCATCACACGCGTCCAAGTACTCCACAGCGTGGCTGGCAAGAAAGGGTATAAAAGAAGAAAATCTAATGACATGGCCTCGTTGTTCACCTGATCTGAACCCCATTGAGAACCTGTGGTCCATCATCAAATGTGAGATTTACAAGGAGGGAAAACAGTACACCTCTCTGAACAGTGTCTGGGAGGCTGTGGTTGCTTCTGCACGCAATGTTGATGGTGAACAGATCAAAACACTGACAGAATCCATGGATGGCAGGCTTTTGAGTGTCCTTGCAAAGAAAGGTGGCTATATTGGTCACTGATTTGTTTTTGTTTTGTTTTTGAATGTCAGAAATGTATATTTGTGAATGTTGAGATGTTATATTGGTTTCACTGGTAAAAATAAATAATTGAAATGGGTATATATTTGTTTTTTGTTAAGTTGCCTAATAATTATGCACAGTAATAGTCACCTGCACACACAGATATCCCCCTAAAATAGCTAAAACTAAAAACAAACTAAAAACTACTTCCAAAAATATTCAGCTTTGATATTAATGAGTTTTTTGGGTTCATTGAGAACATGGTTGTTGTTCAATAATAAAATTAATCCTCAAAAATACAACTTGCCTAATAATTCTGCACTCCCTGTATAATGGGCTTTAAAGGGATTCTATAGTGCCAGGAATACAATGCTGTATTCCTGGCACTATCCCCCTGCCTCACCCCTCCTTCGCACCCCCCAGACTGGGTAAATAAAGGGTTAAAAACCCTTTATTTACTTACTTTTTTCCAGCGCCGATGTCCCGCGGCACTGGGTTGACGTCCCGCCCCCTCCTCCGGTCCGTGATGAGTAGGTGCTAATGCGCATAGAGACAGCCACTGTGGGCAGACTTAGAGCTGCAATGTAAACATTAGACCCAGCACCCACACCAGTTCAATGAGCTGAAGTGGTCTGGGTGCCTACAGTGTCCCTTTAATGTATTTAGGGCTTGCTAACACATAGTGTCAGATATCAATGGACACCTGGGGTTCCCCTCTATCAAGCTGGGGACATTTCTAGTGACCCCAGACTTTGTGATGAGCTGCCTGCTGTGCTGAAAGTCATCCATAGAGAACAGTGCAGCTGTCTGATCAAAGGTTTAAACAGAGAGTCTCCCTCTATGACCCAATGGCATTTTGATCAGTGTTGGGTTTTGTCAGTTGCCCAACACCAAGCATAACACATTGGGTATACTAGATTTTTGTGATGGCTATTAAGCTTTAGACAATCATACCACATTCCAAAATTGCTCCACATTGAAACGTTATTTTACTCCTTGTATTTTGTGACTTGTAACTACCAAAACTAAACTGAAATCCCAGACTGATTATGTACTCTGTAAACCAGGATAACTAAATGAATTTATTTTTAATTACTTTTTATAAGCTGCACGAATTATGCAAACATTATTACTACCAAAACTGTGAAAGAAAATGTGCTGTTTTTTGAGAAGTTATAGGTGTAAATGTCACATCAAATTAAAGCCCTTTCTGTCCTTTAACCCCTTAAGGACACATGACATGTGTGACATGTCATGATTCCCTTTTATTCCAGAAGTTTGGTCCTTAAGGGGTTAAACAAACGATATATAATATGTATGGGGGCCCTTGAAGAGAAACCCTTAAATAACGGTTCTGGTGGGGTGCCAGTGCTCTCTAGGCACCATAACCACTGTATAGGCTTATTACATCATAATAAAAAATCTGATCCTAAGAGTGGATACATTGTATAAGCCGCACAGTAAGGGGGCAGACACAAGGTTAGGGGAGAATATATTGTACAACATCTACAGCTTTCAGATGAGCCGCTACACGTTTTATTTTGACAAGCTGAAATAGTTAGAAATCTGTTCTGAGGATAATGGTGCGGTGACTTTGCACTTACTCAGCACAGATTGTTAAGAGCAGTAAAGGGAACATTACACATTCCTTCTATGTCATTTAACATTCTCAGTGAAGGACATTCAGTGAATTGCTCTGCTTACACACATACAAGACAATTCACGATACTAAGAATTGTGGAGAATCGCCAAATTCATTACAAATGTTGGGCCAAAATATCCTACAAGAACAATAGCCAAGATCACTAAGTTTCCAATTCAAATTGTAGCCTACAGTATGGACTTTCTTAGTTAATTCAGTGAATAACTGAAAGAGTTAAAATAGTACCCCTCACAATACATTTTTTCTTCTTAACACTATTTAGTTGAAGCTCTTCATCTTGGCTGCCTCCCAAGACTGCCAGTTTTTCCTGCGGTTTTTGAGCTAGCAAGGAGATACTAGTCGATGCTTGTTTAAAAACAGCGAAGGGCTTGGCTTGCTCCATTGGAATGCACAGGTATCGACAAACCGCACAGAGCCAGCTCAGTACCAAAAATGGGACCCCATGTGACCCTGTCCTTCCTAAGTATCCTGAAAACATGCTGGCCCTTGCGTGACTGTAAGTCAAGTGAGAGCAGAAGCAAATTCTCCAGCTTTAAATACAGATTTCAATACAATAAGAGAGTGCAATAAGAGTTATAATATACAACAATATAATATATAAGCTGCTAAACACAGAAAAACCTTCCCAAGTTTAAAATGCAAAATTTCAACTCAAAATGTCAGCGCTTAGTGGGTCTACCCCAAACTAAAATATTCGCGGTACCACAGCTTTTCAAATAAAGACAAATCCAAGTTCCAATTCGGGGTATCAGTCCGGGTAATGTACAAGTCTCACTAACGAAATGTCAATATTATAAAACACTGTATCCACTACTCAGGCTGATGTATCGCATCCACAAGATATTTAATGTTAATTCTTGTCTCCAAGATCAGCTAAAAAATACGATACAAACATAAAGCAGCAATGTGGTCGGTATGTTACCGGTCCAGGTATGGAGATGCCGATCGCTTTGTGCACACAAGCCGGGATATAGCACTCCTCTATTGGAGGGACATCAACTCCTCTTACCGCTACGGGATAAAACCTTGTGAAGTAAAAAACTAAAATGGTAAGTCCAGCACTATCAACGCGTTTTGCCCATCGGATGTGGGCTCTCTCAAGATAAGTGCCTCGGCGGCATCTCAATGCTTTTATACCTTGCATCCGAAATAGTCTCCTAAATGTAAATGTAAATTTCTTTTAAATTCATAAAAAATGCATCTCTTATACAGTACAGTACACAGTTATCAAACTGGTCTCGATATACTCCTTTAAGATTAACAACTATCACTTAAGTGGTACATAGTATGTTCCAACGAAACCAGTTTATTATATAACTAAAGGCACATATTAGATACATTCTATTTATCACTGTGTTACCAAAACAGTAATAATGCTCTCTAGACAGAAATAAAATAAATAAAAAAATAATTAAATTAAAAATTAAAGGAATTATATTTTTGAAGTGCCAGCATTACAATATAAAAAAATATAGTGAACCATAGCCACCTCCTATATTTGAATTGCTTGGAGAGCTCCGGGGTTTTGGTAACACAGTGATAAATAGAATGTATCTAATATGTGCCCTTAGTTATTTAATAAACTGGCTTCAAATTTTGTTAGAGTGAGACTTGTACATTACCCAGACTGATACACCGAATGAAAACTTGGATTTGTCTACATTTGAAAAGTTGTGGTACCTCAAATATTTTTGTTAGGGGTAGACCCACTAAGCGCCAATTCTCCAGCGGTTTCACAACTACAATTCCCATGATGCTTTGCCAGCCCTAAAGCAATATGCACTAGTGCTCTAGGAATCTTTGGAAGCCATATTGCTCATGGATGGTGAACAAACTGGAAATAATGTTGTATATTACTGGTCAACATAGGCCAAATATAAATGTACACACCTCTCTCTCTCACCTCTTTGACTATATAAAGCAGTGTGGTATAGAGAATTGCAGCTGTATACCACCCCCCAGGGCCAGCCTTAGGGGTGTGTGAGCCGTGCAGCCGCACAGGGTGCCATGGAGCAGAGGGCACCCTGCGACCAACACAGCTCACACATTGCCAGCTTCCCGGGTGGAGGATTTCATTATTCTCCACCCGGGATTAAAAATCAAAAACATTGCGGCAGGAAGGGGGCTTAGCGTGCGACGAGGGCGGAGCTGTATGGTGGTGGGGGCGGGGCTAGAAGTGCCGGGTAATTGCTGCATTGGAAGCAGGAAGGAGTCCCTGCTTACCCAACAACCAGAATCCAGGAGCTGCACTACTTCCACCTCCATAATGAACAGAGGTATGCCTGTGTGTGACTGTCTGCCTGTGTGTGTGTATGTGAGACTGTCTGCCTCTGTGTGTGTGCGGCTGCCTGCGTGCATGTGCGGCTGCCTGCCTGTGTGCGTATGTGTGGCAGTGCCTGTGTGTGACTGTCTGCCTGTGTGTGTTTGTAATTGTCTGCCTGTAACTGTGTGTGTGTGTGTGTGTGTGTAATGAATATTTATTTTTTATTATTAATTTAATAAATCCCCTATACAATCACTACACATGTATGACAGGGGAGAGGCGGGCGCTGCGAAGATGTTTTGCACAGGGCGCCTAAAAGCCTAAGGCCGGCCCTGCCACCCCCTTACTCTCAAGCATCCACACAATGACAGGGTAGGTAGCTAATGCAAACTTGTTAGAATACAGCTTTATGTACTAAACAAAAAATTAACATGCAAGCCAGCACAGCCAACTTAAATAAAAACTCTAGCAAGGCAAAAAAACATATCCAGTTTTGCTGAGTTTGTTTGGTCTAAATAGTGCAATTTAGTTTCAACTTCGCTCACGGTATTGTGAATATCCCTCTACATCACGGTAAAATAAACAGAGGTGTATATTTAGAATCTGCTAAAACACGGATTTCAGATATAAACTTACTTTCTAACATGGAAGACAGGGTTTTCTTTATACTAATCGATCCAAAACCACCAAGGAATAGCTCATTAAATTTCCTATAATCATTGAGAGTGCCCTGTGCCAAGTGCAAACACACAAATAACCCTACACAAAAGCACTTTATTTATAAAATATTTTACCAGGAAGGATACATCAAGATTTCTCTCGTTTTCAGGTATGTCCTGGGTCCATAATCATGGATACTGCATACCTGCGGCCATCGAGAATCGACACTGAACAGCTCACCCCTAGGGCGATGGGTACCTTCACCAAACTAATGAATCGAAAACCCAATAGTAATATTAAGGCTTAAATCGGCAGTCTGTGACTACAGCCAAGTTGGGCACTTTTTTGAACTAAATGTTCCACTTTAAAGTCAATTCGCTACAATTAGATGCTCAGTGAAAAATCCCACCTCCTCCAGTACACGGTGTTCAATTCTGCAAATTGTTATAAATTATGTCCCGGGGTCCCTTTCTGCTGATGAGTTACTAACCCCACAAAACCCTCTGTGATATAAACTGCACATGGAAAAACTGCAGCACAGATAGACAAAAGGTTCGTGATCCGGTCAGTTAGAATACGCAAACAATACCTCATTTATGATGAGTTCTGGAACCTTATGGAAATCTTCTATGCTGGGGGAAGCAGTTGCCTGTTGAATTGTAAAGGCTAATTTCCCACTTTCCTGCTCAGCCCCCCCCCCCCCCTCCCACCACCACACATCCTGTCCCCTCCTCTCCGCCAGCTTCTCCACTCTCTCTTTTCCTTCCCTTTTCCTGCCTTTCTACTAATATAGGACTCTTTATTTGCCAGAAACACCAGCCCCTTTTTCCAGCCCTCGGTGTATATAAATGCAGACGGCTGAACTGGTGGAAAATAACCTGCGGATGCAGTCTTTTGTTTAAGATTAGGAGCTGTGAAACCAACAGATTTCAGCCCTAGAAACCGAAGGAAAAGGAAATAATATGGAAATTATAAAGCATCTTGCATTCAGAAGAACATTGTCACGTTCACAGTAAATGATGTGGAACACAACTGCAGATTTGTTAGGACTTTGATCTTTTATTAAGACACTTAGATGGAACTGAGACTTCAGTTCCAGATTTACAGTTACTGTTTCTTTAAATAATAAACGGTTTGTTTCATTTAGCATTGGCAAGGTTCAGGATTCATTAGCATCCGTTATTCTTGTTAACAGTTCAAATTATAAGAGATCATATACATTGGAATTATCAGCAGCAAGACTGGTGCAGTATAACTTAAATAATACTTGTTTTGAGGGATGCTGTAGCAGGCTTGCTGAACAACTTGATAGCAGACTTTAGTATGAAGAAATAAGATTATCTGTAGCAAGACAGGTACAGCTGAACTTGAATAATACTTGATTTGAGGAAAGCTGTAGCAGGATTGCTGGAGAACTTGATAGCAGACTTTAGTAAGTTGAAATAAAGCTTTAACATTGTTAGCTCTTAACTCAGAGACTGTAATTTACTTAACTTCTGGAAGTAGAGGGATTGTGTCCCCAGCTCTCCTCAGAGGCGGTTGCTTCAGTGAATGGTTGCCGAGAGTGCTGGTAGTTGTCTGTGATGAAGAGAGATGTTGGGGACTTGAATATTCCTCCAGTCCGGTCTAGTAGCGAGTGGTCGTCTCACCGAGGTATGTGAGCCGGTGAGTTTGGCGCGGTACGCGTTTCAATAATCCAGCGTCTATCAGCTGGTGCGGTCGCATTAAATAGCAGACCGTGGCAATGGGGGTGTGGCTAAGCTCCGTCAAACCCGGAAGCATGAGGAGACATCGGGAGGCTTAAGGCCTGACAAACATATGCTCTGTGTGCAAGCCGTGAATTCTCTGACAGTGACAGCCCCACATTCTCCCACCTTAATGAAGCATTTATTGGGGTGAATAATGCAATATAGATCATTTTGGGTAACACCACTGCGCCATGAGGCGCGGGCCCACTCAGACATCTACAGAAAACGTCCTAGAAGTAAAAAAGTTAGTATTATTATTTTATTATTTATATAACGCCAGCAATTCCATAGCACTGTACAATGGGATTATACTCATTCCTTCAGTAGAGCTGTAAACCAGCAGGCACAGCACGTGCGCCACAGCAATGGTTAATGTACATGCGATACCCGACAGGGTGTGTACGTTTTAAAAAATAAATATGTATCTAATAAACAAGATTTTAAAAACATAAAAAAACGGACCACCCATAGCTTAAAGTTAGCTGTTTGGCTGTGCAAGAATCTCACATGTGACCGCTGTTTAACCTCCATCGTAAGTTTGTGTGATGGCAAAGGTAAAGGTGCATTAAGCGCCCTGAGCCTGCTCTCAGCTCTGAGAGAGAGTAGCTTAGAATTGCAGCGATTTGTAAAAACAGCTGCAGCTATAAGGCAACCCATCCCAGCTGTCAATCAGGCACACAGAATTCTCAGCTCCGACTGCCTGATGTCAATTTTTCCCACCTTCGCATGCACAACTTGGACTGAGTTCTGTCCACCCAAGGAGTGTCTGAGCATACACATCTATTGGTGCACAAGGCCTGGTTCCCTAAACATTGCTATCAATCTACATAGCAGTTCCACTAATTCCTGGAGGATATACTACTCATCACATAAACTACTCCTGGGAGTATAATAGTCTCCTCCTGGTGGCAGGAAGGGGCAGACACACTAAACAGTGCTAAACATGGTAACTTTGAAATGAATGTATTTATTTTTACAACTGTTTCTGCTGTAATTTTAATGAGTTATGTATATATAAACGCATGAAAAAGAAGGTCATTCTCTCCCTGTAGCTCCCTTTAAAGGGACACTCCAATGCACATTGTGCAGTGTGAACTTTACAACTTGTGATGTTGCTTTTTTTTTCTAAATGTGGTGGTTCAGCTGGTGAAGTTCTACAGCACATACCAAGTATACCACTACAACTCCCAGAAATCCTAGCTGGCTGAGTCACTTCCTCATTTTGTAAGACCTCACTGTCAAAGCGGCAAAACGTGGGAATTTACAGCAAATCTAGTCACTTGAAATGTGAGCATTTTTTTTATCTTTAAATAATTTTTACATTTGGTTCTTTTTCATATTTTGAATGCAATATTTGATTAGAATAAAAAAAAAAAAATACATGTTAAGTTGGGAAAGTCACTTTATGATATGCAACTGTAATCTAGGTTTCAAAAGAGACCAATTTTGGTGTTAAATGGGCCATTACTATACTACAACTCTTCCCAGTAGCTCTAGATCAGAATTAGGCAAACGGAGAATTATTTGGAGTTTTAGTCAACACTTTCACATGTTCTGTATGGTACAAATGAATCTTTAAATACAAAATTCTCATCCCTTAAATCTAGGTACCACGACCACTATGTGCAGATGATGTGGTTATGGTCCTATTAGGGATGAAGGCGCTCTTCAGGTTCTTGGGGGAGAAAAAAAAAAAATGTCGAGCAGTTGACAAAAGCTGGTTGTCTCCAATTGGATCAGATGACATATTCGGCCAAAGAATGGCATTTAAATATGGATACAATTGATATTAATAATGCAGAAGAGGAACGGGATGTGATGAAGACCAGACTGCCCGTGGACAGGTGTCTTTTGATCAAATCACTGGGAAATGGTTTCACCGAGTACCAGAGGATAGCACCTACAGCCTGATGGCACCACATCCAGTTCATTACACTGGCATGTAGTGGTTATGGTGCCTTACTGCCCCTTTAAATTAATTAGTAGTATCTGATGTCAAGGAAAATAAACAATAAAAATAATGAATAATGTTACAACGCAAATATCGCTTATAGTGGTACCATTCAAAACGTATTCTAAGAATTATTAAAGATTTAAAGAAAACAAATTAAAAATAGAAAATATCTCTGAATTAGTCTAGTTTACTGTAAATTAGTAGCTCTTCCAGGAAGTAACCAATCACTGGCCTCCAATAAGGACACTTCATCTTCCATAAATTTCCTGCCCAGTATGAGGTTAATGGATATATACTCAGCAATAGTTCCATTCATGAAAACACTGTGCGACCTGAGATAGCAATGCATGTTCTTTCAGCTTGCGCAACAGCTTCTTTCATGTTTTACATTAATTAAGCTAGACATAGTTACAGGACAGGATCTGACATTAAAAAAAAAACTATGTGACAGCCTAAACTAAATGTAGTGAATACTTGTAATGGGTGTACAAATGTCACAGCTTCAGCAGGTGTCCAAGAGGGACTTCTTAATGGTGTCACCAAAAGATTGGAGGTTTGCTTGTTTGGGCAGGGTCCCATTCTCCTACTCCCTTGTGCCATACATGTTTTGTTACAATAAAATGTCTTTCTTGTTTTCTACCGTACAGCGCTGCAGAACATGTTGGCGCTATGTAATCATTGTAATTGGGATTCGTTTTAAATCTGGCTAGTTTGGCCTAGATTCTCTGGTCAATTCCCAACAATTTAGAGTATAACCCTTTTTATTATTATTATTATTATTATGTTATTTATATAGCGACATAAAATTCCGCAGCGCTTTACAATGGGTGGACAAACAGACATGTAGCTGTAACCAGACAAGTTGGACACACAGGAACAGAGGGGTTGAGGGCCCTGCTCAATGAGCTTACATGCTAGAGGGAGTGGGGTAAAATGACACAAAAAGGTAAGGATAGTATTAGACTAGTGACAGTTGCAGAAGAGGAATCAGTCGGGAGCTATTAACAGTATAATTGATACGCTTTTATGAAGAAGTGGGTTTTTAACAATTTTTTGAAGGCGTGGAGACTGGGTGAGCATCTAACGGAGGAGGGAAGGGAGTTCTACAGGAACTCTTAATAACATACCTACGGATTTTATAGAAAAATACATACTTCACTAGTAGTAAGCTTGTTGATTATGTTGTGATCACAAGACATACACATGACAAAAATGATAATTTAACAAAATAGAAAGCTGAAGAACAATTTGACAAATTTTAATACACAGCTTAATCCAGGAGTTTGTATAATTTATATACCCCCAGCCCCAGGCGATGTAAACTACAACTACTAAGAGACTTTTGCGTCTTCGGAAGAACTGGCACATTTGACATTTTTGCGCCAGCTGATTGTGCTATATTTATCTTTTAATTTACATTTTATGCCCGGCTGCCTTGCCATAGGCAGCAAATACCATGCAAATTATATTAACCCCTACGGTGCCACATGCATGCTTACGGCACTAAGGAAAGGAATGCGCAAACGTGCATGAATGACATTGTTCTGATAATTCCCAAGCGAACGTGTCCAGATTATCATATGGCAAGGACGTTGCCCTGGACAAGGAATCCCTATAGAAGCAAAAGTATTTAAAAAATGATTTATTTTAACTCTGCACCTCAGTAGGCACATCAATAGCGTTTACTGGGTTAAAGGAAGGAGGAATTGTCACTTTCACAGAAGTGAAAGTCCCACTTTAAATCTGGCAAAGCAGGATGGGACCTATAGTTGACCCCCTCTAGCCATTATATAAATAAATATAATAAGACACTTTAAATGTCTAAAATGTGAGAACACATTATATAACCCTGGGAGGCACTAACACATTTATAAATCCTTTGCTCTTGACTTGTTAGAACAGCATATTATTTTATTGTTTCATTTATTTTTATTTTTAATTTTTTTTTTAATTTTATTTAATAAAAATATATTTTTCTTATATTGTTGGTAACTTTGTAGGCTCATTGTTGCTAAAACGTAATGTGTATTGTCAATATGTTTATTGTTATTACATTATATATATATATATATATATATATATATATATATTTGAAAAACTAAATACAAATATTTGCAAGAGAACAGCATATTTGTGAATAAATAGCATATTATATCTGCAGTTCAGGCACAGCACCCAGACCCTTTACATACTGTGCTGTGATCAGTGATGGATTTTTTTCAAGCTGCACTCACTATCCTTTGATCCTTTTACTATTACAATAACAGGGGCTGTCTGGCAGTTACTGTATCTACACTGGGATCTGCATAGCAGATTCAAGCCTCCAGTGCAGTGTGTTATCAATCAGTACTATGTGCTCCCATGCCCTTGTAATGAGAATGATGCCAGTGTGCAGTGTGTGTACAGAGCACTGCAATGTTATTAATATTCAGGGTTTACTGTCCATGTCACAGCTCCTGTGTAACACATACATTGTGGCACTTTGAGAATTTGGAATAATGCACTAGTGAGGGATTTTAAAATACACTTACTCACAAAAGATTTCCAGTTTAGACAGCCTTTGTAATAACACTTTGTCTGCTGCTGTTAAGCAGAGAGTGCAGGGTAATGGGGGGGGGGGGGGGGGGTGACAGGTTGACACAGTGAGCAGGTTGGCACCTTGGTGGTATTCATAGCTCCCAGAGAAATTGAAACAAAGTGACACTCACTGGGGGCAAACCTGCTCCTGCCAACAGATAGGTAAGCGGGGCAATAGGGGCAGTTTTCCTACCAATGCACCCATGATCAATGGGCCAGCAAAATCCAGCACTGCAGATATCATGGACTACAATTCCTATCATGCACCAAGAGCCCAAGCACACCGCCCAAAGTTAATCCCACTGAGAGTAGTAGTGAGCCCCCAATGCACAGTCCCAGGGGTCTGCAGACAGTGTGGCTCCCACCTAGGCTGTACTTACCTTGCAGGTGGGTCCATGGACAGTCAGGGTGCAGAGCCCAGCTCAGGCTGACATGATGCAGAGCCCAGGCTGCAGATCCATCCAGGGAGGAATGAGAGGAATGTGCGCACAGCGCTACCTACAGCAGCCGGCTGGACTCCCCTGGGTCCTACCGCCGCCCGCCTGCAGGACTGGCTTCCTCCAGGGTCCTACTGCCGTAACGTTTGTCACACAAGGAGAGCATGCTGCTGCCTTCCTTCCAGGCTCACACCTACGCTGCACAGTCTGAAAAGACCCTCCTACCTGGGGGGCTGCACAGTCTACCCCGGTCTGAAAGGACCCTCCTACCTGGGGGACTGCACAGTCTGAAAGGACCCTCCTACCTGGGGGGCTGCACAGTCTACCCCTGTCTGAAAAGACCCTACAACCTGGGGGAGCTGCACAGTCTACCCCGGTCTGAAATGACCCTCCAACCTGGGGGGGGCCTGCACAGTCTGAAAGGACCCTCCTACCTGGGGGGCTGCACAGTCTACCCCTGTCTGAAAAGACCCTCCTACCTGGGGGACTGCACTGTCTGAAAGGACCCTCCTACCTGGGGGACTGCACAGCCTACCCCGGTCTGAAAAGACCCTCCTACCTGGGGAGGGGCTGCACAGTCTACCCGGATCTGAAAAGACCCTTAACCTGGGGGGCTGCACAGTCTACCCCCATGAACATTCTACCCATGGAATGCCCACCTCCCTCCTATTCCATCCTGCTAAAGCCAACTTCCCTCCACATACCTCCCAAGTGTCCCCATTTAGCAGGGACAGTCACTATTGTTGGGCTCAAATCCTCTGTCCCTATTTTCTATCCTAATATCCCTCTTTTCTAAGAGCTCCATATTGTTGGTGTGTCTGATAACAGAGCTCCACAGCAATAATACTCCCAGTAATGTGTCTTTAACCCCTTAAGGACCAAACTTCTGGAATAAAAGGGAATCATGACATGTCACACGTCATGTGTCCTTAAGGGGTTAAACTACAATAAATGTGTTTAGAAATCAGTCTTTGTAAATACGATACATTGTTCTCGTTCTAAATAACATTTTCATTGCACACATTGTGTTTAGTAAGTTACAAAATTTCTCAGAACAGCCTGTCCCTGGCTACACCTCTACTTACACCCCTAAAATTAAATTGCATCTCTTTGCTCATTTAAAGTGTTGGGAGGTATGCTCCTACCCATCCTAAGAGAATTCTAACAAGAAACACCTGCCTCCATCCTACCCCATCAGAGAAGGATTAAAGGGAATCTCCAGTGCCAGGAAAACGATCCGTTTTCCTGGCACTGGAGGTTCCCTCTCCCTCCCACCCCCCAATCCCCTGTTGCTTACCTGAGGCAGCGACGATGTCCCTCGTTGCTGTCTCCTCCTACTGGCTCCGTTGGCCAGTTGGCGAGACTGATCCCGCCCACCGGCCGAGGAGACCTAATGCGCATGCGCGGCAATGCCGCGCATGCGCATTAGGTCTCCCCATAGGAAAGCATTGAAAACGAATTTCAATGCTTTCCTATGGGGATTTGAGTGACACTGGAGGTCTTCACACAGCGTGAGGACGTCCAGCAACGCTCTAGCACAGAAAATCTGTGCTATAGAGCAGGACGTGCCCTCTAGTAGCCACTAGAGGTGGAGTTAACCCTGCAAGGTAATTATTGCAGTTTATAAAAACTGCAATAATTACACTTGCAGGGTTAAGGGTAGTGGGAGTTGGCACCCAGACCACTCCAATGGGCAGAAGTGGTCTGGGTGCCTGGAGTGTCCCTTTAAGATCCCACAGGAATCAGAAGGTGTACCGGTTTGGGACCCCCTTCATTCTTCCCATAAGGATGGTGAATGGGGCAAATTTATGGTTATGGTCCTGTCTAACCCCTGATCCCTAAGCTGCCACGTAGAGTAAACCTGTCACACACCGTTACTTTGCCAAGCAGGGCATGTTTCCACTGTGACGCTGATACGTTGGATACAGCCAGCATAATGCCATTAGACCAGAGAAACTTATATTCCATCATTCCTATAGTCCCTAGCCTGTGGGAACATTGGCAGCTACGAATCTACCATAACAACCGCAGTGCATGTGTCGTGCTGTCTTTGCCTGGAGCGTTGAAGCGCAGCTTGTGAAAGGTCACTTCTTCTCTCCCTGTCATTCATTTCCTCAGGCTAGACTCGAAGAATTGACTGAAGGGTGGGAGAAAGACCTATTTCTAAATAGTTTTTCTCCTAATCTATATATTGCTAGTAAATCTCGTGGCATAGGGTATAGCTAGAATTCAATGCTCTTAAAAAAGGACGTACATTATCAATGGCATGACAGAATTTAAAATTAGGGAGTTGCGTATTAAGCATCTTTAAGAGAAAATTAAGATGTTGTTCTTGATGTTCCTCTTTCAGTTGCTTAATCGAGAAGTCCCTAACTGGGTACCCTTAGTTATGCACTAAATTCATTAGTTTTAGTTTTATTTCGGTTTTCATCAACTCGTAAAATCGGACGAGATTAGCTTCGTAACGAAATTAATTGCACATGTTTGTCTGGTAGACAGCCACTAGAGGCTGACTTAGTGTTGCAATGGAAACATTGCAGGTTCTCTGCAATGGGGCAGTGCACCCATACCACTTCAATGAGCTGAAGTGGTCTGGTTGCCTATAGTGTCCCTTTAATATTAAATCATAATAAGTCAATGGTCAAATTATATCTCAGTGTGATAACTGTCATAGACAGCACAGATCCAACGTTTTAAATACTCCAAGCACCATAACTACTACATTTAACATGCCCGTCCCCACCCCCCAAAAAAATTGGCTGCCTAGGGCCCAGGTGTCAGTGTCAGCTGAGGGATCTCAGCCAATGAGCACAGTTGCTTAGGCTTCTTCTCAAGGAGAAGACCTGATGGGAAGTGGGTTTAAAATAGGTTCTAAAATGGTTTGATAAATTACACTGGGACATTACCAAGGCACTCCTTGCAGCATTGGCGCTACAGCGGTTGTAGTGGTTATGGTGCTTGGAGAGTTCCTTTTAAAACTAGCAAAAATGTATTTAATTTAACAGAGGAACGTCAATTTACATGGAAGATATTTAATTGGCAATGACAAAGGCATTGTGATATTGCAAACATTGAAGAAAAGTCAAACAGCAGATTTTTTTTTTGAAATAAACTTATGACCAGAGGATCAGAGAGTTAATTCGCGGTGTAGAGCTCAGTCCCAATCTTGGCAGAATGCAGCAAAGCTTTGAGCATCCCAGCCAATAATGAATTAAGTTGTGTATGTATCAACGTTTCCCTAAAAAAGCTCAGATTTTTGGCTATAAAAATAAAAATGTGATGTTTGATGTGCTATAATACTGTTTGTATGCTTAAATGGAATACATTGTCAAAAATGACCCTTTATTTCTAATGCTTTTTCTACATAATCCATGAAGCTGGACAAAGTTAAAGGACCACTATAGGCACCCAGACCACTTCAGCTCAATGAGGTGGTCTGGGTGCCAGGTCCCCCTAGTGTTAACCCTGCAGCTGTCTCTAGTGGCTGTCTCCCTGACAACCGCTAGAGGCACTTCCGCGATTCTCACTGAAGACGCTGACGTCCATAGGAAAGCATTGAGTAATGCTTTCCTATGGGCGTTTTTAATGCGCGCTCGACTCTTGCTGCGCATTCACATTCAGATCTGACGTCGGCAGGGGGGGAAAGTTCCCCAGCACAGAGGGAGCCCGGCGCTGGAGTGGTAAGTGGCTGAAGGGGTTGAAGGGGTTTCAACCCCTTCAGCCCAGCGGGAGGGAGGCCCTGAGGGTGGGGGGGACCTAATGACCCTATAGTGCTAGGAAAACAAGTTTGTTTTCTTGGCACTATAGTGGTCCTTTAACAAAATGCCAGGATCAGAGAAATATGACTCTCTGATTGACAGCCACTTTTGATGCCGTCGATCATTCAGTGTCTATTTCTCTGACCGAATACCTTGTTCAGTTGTAGTCCCCCTAGGTCTGCTTTATGGCCCTTTTTCTCTATTTACACCACCTTTTTGGTTATCTTATTATCAAGCTGTAGTGGTTGCTCTGAGTGCTGTGGTGCTCTTCCATTTGTATGGAGTCATATCTTTTTTGAATAGTTTGACTTCTTATCTGGGGTTTGCTGGGTTCTTATCCCCACCTCCACTACCAAAGCCAGAGAGCCAGATGTTCCTAAGCAGGAACCTGTGTTAGCTGTCCTGATGCCCCCACACACGCACACACACACTGCACCTCTGACACTCACAGCACCCTCACTCACACACACTGAACCTCTGGCACCAGGCTCGGACTGGCCATCGGGCACACCGGGCAAATGGCCGGTGGGCCGCGGTGGCCATGGGCCGAGGCCGGCAGGGGAGGTCCCATGATCTCCCCTGCCGGTCTATGCAGGGCCGGCACTATCTGAGCGCCGGCCCCGCTCTTTTCCAGGACGGGCCGGTGGGGAGATCAAAGATCATCTCCCTCACCGGCCCATTTAAATAGACCTGCGGCCGGGAAGGGAGGGAGAGGACCCGGCGGAACTCTATCTTGCAGCTCCGCCGGGTTCCTCTCGCGAGATCCGGTGCGTTGCCATGGCAACGACCGGATCTCGCGAGAGTGAACTCTAGCCCCACAGGCTAGAGTTCACTCACCGCTGGACCACCAGGGATGGTGTGCGACTGCTGGTCCCCCCCCCCCCCTCTCCTTGGTACCACCATGCCGGTCCCCCCCTCCCAGGCTAAAGGTAAGAAGGGAGGGGGGGACATAATGCCTGTTAATTCGTTTTTTTTTTTTTTTACCCCCCAACACACAATCCATTTTAACATTCACACACAGCACTCTCACCCACACCACCCACAGCACCCTCACCCACAGCACCCTCACCCACAGCACCCTCACCCACAGCACCCACACACACACAGCACCCACACACATCACACTCAGCACCCTCACACACAAATCACACACAAACCACCCTTAAACACAGCAGCCTCACACACAAATCACACACCCAGCACCCTTAAACACATCACACACAGCACCCTCACACAGCATCCTCACACACATACACAGCACCCTTACACACATCACACACAGCACCCCTCAAACACAGCATCCATCACACACACACTACACCCCTCACACATACACACAGAACCCCAACACACTGCACCAAACACACACAATACTTCCAAACATATTTATAACAAATATATATATATACACATACATATACACACACGTACTGCACCCCTAAACACATTACATTCCAGACACACACTAGATCCCTTACCCAACTCTGGATCATATACACACACTAGATCCCTATATACACTCTGATTCCATTATATACACACACTCACTAAATCTCCTACACATTCTGGGTCCTTCAAAAACACACACACACACACACACTACATTCCTAACATACACACTCTGGATCCCTTATACATACACTAGATTAATTGTAAACAAACACATGCTACACCCCTAAACACACACTCTCTACAACCCCTACAAACACTACATCACCTATATACACACACACACACACACACTATAGCCTGTATGCACACACTTACTACATACCCTACACACACATTCTCTACAGCCCCTAGCCACATATGCATTACATTACACCACAAACACAACACAACTAAAACCGACCTTATTACACAATACCACAATCAGCTCACTCTACAAACACGCAATACCACAAGCAGGCTCCAAACACACGCACAATACTCTTTCCTGGCCCTTTTGTCTCCTGGTATCCATTTATAGAGACACCAGAGACAAGTTGCAAGGAAACACAGTGCAAGCATGTTATTAAACTTGCTTGCACTGTTCAGAACAAATACAGGGCATTTTTTCTCATGCTAGAGCTCTTTAGCAGAGCTCTGCCCTGGAAGAGCATTGACCCAACGCTCACTTTGAAACGGGGAGTGTTTGTCATTGTTGATGACGAAACACACCCTCTCTGCCCCGCCCCCTTCTTAGTGGGCCGCTGTGCTCAAAAAATGCCCGGGCTGAATTTTTCTCCCCGTCCGGCCCTGTCTGGCACTCACAGCACCCTCACTCACACTTATGCACACAGACTGCATCTTTGACACCAACAGCACCCTTACTCACACACACGCACACACACACACACACAAACTGCACCCCTGACACCCACAGCACCCTCACTCACTCATACGCACACACACTGCACCCCTGACACTCACAGCACCCTCGCTCTCACACACACAGCACCCTCACACGCACATAGCACCCTCACTCAAACACAGCACCCATCACTCACACACACACACAGCACCCTTACCCACACAACACACTCACACCACACTCCTCTTGCACACACACATCACCCTAACACACACACACACACACACACACACTGCACCCCTGGCACCCACAGCACCCTCAGTCACACATACGCACACACACTGCACCGCGACACTCACAGCACCCTCGCTCTCATATGCACACACACACACACACACAGCACCCTCACTCAAAACACACACATCAACCTCACACACACACTGTACAATGCTCTTTCCTGGCATTTTTGTCTCCTGGTATCCCATCTATGGAGACACCAGAGACACATTTTAAGCAAACACAGTGCAAGCATGTTATTAAATTTGCTTGCGCCGTGCAGAACAAATACAGGGTCTTTTTCTCATGCTAGAGCTCTTCAGCAGTATCTGCACATGTATCTGTGTGTCTGTATGTGAATATGTGTGTCTGTGTGCCTGTATGTGTCTTTGTGTCTTTATCTGAATATGTGTATCTGTATGTCTATATGTGTATCTGTGTGTCTGTATGTTAATATGTGTATCTGTATGTGTATGTGTGTCTATATGTGTATCTGTGTGTTTGTATGTCTGCATGTGTGTCTGTATGTCCGCATGTGTCTGTATGTATATCTGTGTGTCTGTTTGTGTATCTATGTGGTTGTATGTCTATATGTGTATTTGCGTGTCTGTATGTCTGCATGTGTTTCTGCATCTGTGTCTGTGTATCTGCATGCATGTCTATGTATCCGTCTGTGTATCTGTATGTATATCTTTGTGTCTGTTTATCTGTATGTGTATATCTATGTATTTGTATGTGTATATATGTGTATATTTGTGTCTGGATGTGTGACTATGTTTATCTGTGTGCCAGTGTATCTGCATGTATCTGTATGTATGTCTGTGTGGCTGTGTATCTGTGTATCTATATGTGTGTCTGTATGTGTGTCTTTGGATCTGCATGTGTGTCATTGGGTGCCCCTGTGTATCTCTGTGTGTCAGTGTTTGAATTCTTTATTTTTGCAGTGCATATGGTGGTAACATTCAGGCACGTGGTGCCCCAAAGGCAATCCGCATGCATATACAAAATAGAGTGTGTAACATGGAAAGCATTAGGGTATGGTAGTATAATGCACTATTTTATAATTATGAACATGCTTAAATCCTGCTATTTAGGATTGTGACATTACATTTTCAGCTTACAAAGTAATGGGAATCTGTACTGTATAAAACAAAACATAAGTGTCAGCGTCGCTTATTATATAATCCCATGGAAGGACTGTCACATTTTGATATTATATAAACACGGTAATACAGGTTGGGTACTACTATTGCTGGAGATTAATGAGGAAATACGTTTGCTGTGCCTCTTGCCAGATATAGCTAATTCAGTTAACACGTTATTGACGGTATAATGTAAGCTTGTTAGTGTAGTACACTTACAAAGAGATGCGTGTGCCATGCTTTTTGTTAAGGACGCTTAAGAAAGTAAACATGTTACATGGTACAAGCAAAGTTAGAATAATTAACATTGTTGATCACAATGGAATGAACAGGCTTGCATCATTAAACATACACACGTTCAAACATGTAGAGATAGGCTGACGAGAGTAAGAAGAACATGGATGAACAGACGTGGATTGACTGTGTAGTGGAAATGTCAGGCTTATGGGCCACCTTAGGACACAGTCCGCTATGTTGGGGGGGTGTTCACAGTTGTGGGGACCCCTTGGGGGGCAAGTCCAACTTCAGCATTGTCGGTGCGATTCCCCCTGGGTGCCAGTCCGGGTGTTATGCTCACTTACTGGCTGAAGCGCAATTCACGGCCGGTTTGTCAGCCGACTCCCCTGCGTGGCTGTGAGGATGCTGGTGCTTGCGAGGAGATTGCAGCCGCTTGGCTCCTTTGCCTTCCGCCCGCTCTCTCTGCTTTGCTGGGATGGTTACTCCGAGTGTCTGCAGGGCTCGCCCGAGATCTTCTGGGAGCCACTGGCCCAAGGGTGCGCATGGGAATGACCTTCTTGCCCCAGGTCTGTGTGAGGTCTTGCATCCGTCGGCCACAAACTCTGTGCGTGGTGCAAGCAGAGTTTCCTCCACGTGGGAGAGTAATAGAGGGCTTGGCAGTGTGCTTTTGCTTGCGCTGCTTGGGCCTCCATTTGTGTGGTTGATGCGGTCGGGTGTTCCCCAGTCTGACCTTCAACCCGGGTGGGCTCCGTGGCTTGGGATTAATTGGGGGCAATGTCGCTGTGCCCAAGGCCTTTCCCCTCACCTCCCTCTGCCCGTGGCTCTGCTCACCATTGATCTGTGGGGTGGTCAGTGCGGGCTGGGCTGTGAGATGCCGCTCCCAGAACTGGTCCCAAAAGCGGTTGAAGCTGTCCTCTATGCGTCGCATGGTGTCTTGGTGCAGCAGTGCCGCCGTTTCAGCCGCCATCTTGGGTGCGCCGAGCATAGGTGAGTTGCGGTTTTGCTGTGTGTCTTTAGGCAGGTTGATTGCTCCAGACCTCCAGCACGGACCGTGATATCCCCCATCGGTCCAAAGGGGGGGGGTAGGAGGTGAGTATATAGAGGGGTCGGTATGCGCAGGTGCCGGTGCGGAGAGCGGCCGCCTCTCCCCGGCCTCATGGCAGGTAGGCCCCATGCTGTGTGTGTGGGTTCCCGGAGGTTGTTTGTGTCGGTTTTGGTCTCGCTGTGTTCCTCCGGGTGTGCCCGTCGTCGCTGTCACTTTCCAGGCAGCATGTGTGCCACTATTCTGGGGTTTTACCCCTTGTTTCGGTGGTTTGTGCCAGGAGCTGAGGGCTAGCACGTCCATCTAGCCCGGAAGTTAGCTCCGCCCCCGTGTGTCAGTGTTTGTATCTGTATGAGTGTCATTCTGTGTATCTGAATTTTTTTTTGGGGGGGGGGATAGAGGGGGAGGTGGGGGTTGTGCAAAGGGCAAGATTGAATGCTAGGGAATGGTGGATCATGACTTGCCACCGCTTACCACTCCGGTCGGCTGCCCATTTCCCTGTTCCCTCCGGCGTTATGTCCAACACTGTACACATGCGCACAGCGTGGATGTATGTGCGCCCGAATGCGGTCCCAAATTCGGCGTTTGCCAAACCGAATTCTGCGCACAAATGTAATTTTAGAGGTCACACTAGAGAGATCAGATACCGTCCACGAATCATACGAAATTCCAAGCTGACCTGGACCAATAAGAAATAAGACCTGCCTATATATACTCACCTCTCCCAATAGCACAGTATTTATCCTGCTTCTGGTTTATCTTTTTGCTGTCTTCTATGATCCTTTGACTTTGACTTGTTTAATGCTTACCTTATTTCTTTATTCCTTCGACCTTGGCTATTCTCTCTGACTCTGTTTGTTCTTTAACCCGGCCATTCTAAGGACTGGCATATGGAAAGTCTATTTATTGTGATTCAGTCTGTGTGTTCTGGTTCCACCCTAGCCTGACACAGGGGGCAAAATGCTAGCCCAGGGTCCAATCAGTATTAAAGACAGCCCTGGTTATGGTGCTTGAAGTGGCATTCCTATCCTTTTCAGTTTATAAGCCAAGTTCAAAGAAAAGTTGGGCTGAGTTTGTAAAAGTTCCCATGTTATTCCCTTAATGCACGAATATGCAACATGTCGAAAGCACATTGTGTGGGTCAGTTGTGAGCTGTCCACATCTGTACCAACCACTGGTATGATGGACATTTCTGTAAATATATTTTCAAAAAGCAGCTTTTGCATGCAGGTTGTAGAAGCTGGGACTTCAAAGCAAGGTCAAACCTCAGGCACGTAAGGTTCTGTTTGTTTTTCATTGTATCTATTTATTGTTTATTGAGTTTTCTTTTTACTGCAGTAGCATGTTCAGCAGCAATAGTCTTTCAATTTAAAGTCACGAAGAATCAAAGTACCAGATGGCCCACAACATAAGTGTCTGAGATGCTAAAAAAAAAAAAAAGCAAAAAACGAAATACGCCAAGAGCACGATTTTCCGTAGAGACAGGGGTACATATTATTCTAACCTCTTGAGAGTGACTCTGTCAATCGGCAGTGTGTGGAAAAAGCAACATCGTTTCACAACATCTGTTTCTTCTATTTGGCTTCTGAGCCTTGGTTTTGTCTTTAATAATTTGACCTGTTTCTTTGTAAGCCGTCACGACAAAGAGCAAAAAGCCGTGCGCTGCCCAAATTATTGCATTTTTGGAACGTTTCCAGCAAAGATTCGTTTACAAGACTTAAAAAACAGCTGGTCAGGCACTAAAAGAGCACTGGGAACTTAAATGAGAATTTCTTCAATATTATTCACCTTGTTAGGTTTTTTCTTTTTTTTCACCCAAAATGTGTATTTCTATTGCTATAGTGTCCTAATCATCGTTTATGTGACTGACCCCCCACAAAGGTTAAAAGTTAAAAGGGTTAAAGATAAAGGTATGTTTATTTTCAAGCCACTTTTATGAATGGGAAGTCACTGATTGGCCGAGAGCATCAGATGACCATTCTCAGCTAATCAGTGGCCACCCCTGCCGAGCGGCACTCCACGCTTCCTGAAGCTCAAATTCAGATGCTTCCTGGGGTACCTGAGGATCGGTGCTGGAGGTTTAATTAGGGGATAAACCGTTCAAGAATGGTTTAACCCCTTAAGGTAAGAGTGTGCTCAGGGCCATCTGGCACCATAACAACTTCATTTAGATGATGTTGTTATGGTGTCGAAACTGTCCCTTTAACTTACCTTTTCTCCCATGCCATGCTAATCTCTCCACAGCTAGCATGCCTCCTTGACTGAGTTCATCAAGATCAATAATCTGAGCCAATCCAATGCTTTCCCATTTCCTAGCATTGGGTATCTAGTGTGTTTGCGGGGCAAAACTCCACGCTACACCAGTCAGATGGACTCTGAGAGTTTCACTTGCTATTTCTGTGGAAGCACCTCAAAAGGCTGCAAAATGTAAGTGTTTTACATTGCAGGGTTAGAACGAACACGGCACATGGCACCCAGACCACTTCATTGAGATGAAGTGGTCTAGGTGCCTATAGTCTTCCTTTAATGGGCAGACAGGTAGCAGCGGAACAGCTAATCCCATTTTATGTATTATACGAGGCTTAATCCATTGCTCACCTTGTTAGTTCATCCTGCTCAAGTGGGATTTATCCCAGGGAGACAACTATATGAGAAATATATCCCTAGTGTGGTGCTTGGTGGAGATTGGAAGGCCTTCTCTAGTTCTCTTTCTGGATGCGAGCATTGAATGGCCATACCTTTTTGAGCTTGTAGTCCATTTTGATTTCCTTCCTGCTCTTAAAGCGACTGTTCGAGCTCTGTATACCAATTTAAAAACCCACACATTAATTACAGGATCTAAGCCCACACCAGTCACAATAGGGAACTGAACCAGGCAGGGATGCCCTTCATCATCCCTGTTATTTGCCTTAACACTGGAGCCGCTGCTACACATAATACAATTCTAATAGAATGTCAACGTAGAGGTCAACATAGCAGGTACAACCTTGACAGTGTCAGCATATGCAGACGATTTTTGAAAACTTTGACTCGCACAGTCCCCTCACATGAACTGCTTCTTAGACAAACATAGAAACATAGAATGTGACGGCAGATAAGAACCATTCGGCCCAATATTTTGAAATACTTTTAATTAGTCTCTGGCCTCGTTTTAAGTCTAGGATAGCCATATGCCTATCCCACAAATGCTTAAACTCCCTCACTGTGTTAACCTCTACCACTTCAGCTGGAAGGCTATTCCATGCATCCACTACCCTCTCAGTGTAACGAGAATATACCCCCTACACGCAGGATCCAGCTAAACAGAAGACAGTACAGAGGTGAGACCTTAGAATGGCCGGACTCGACATATATAGGAGAAGTACAGAGTCAGGAACGATCCGAGGTCAAGGGCACAAAGAGACAGCGTAAACGAGGACTAGCCGGGGTCTGGTACACAAGAAACAGCAAGCCGGCAAACAGAACAGACAAGGATAAAGCGAAAACGAAGTCAGAATACAAAGCCAAGGTCAAATACGGAGGAACACAACTGAACACAACAAGCGCTAAAGGGAACTGAAACAGAAACCACGATAGGGCAAGGAACTAAGGGAAAAGGGTAAGTATAAGTAGCTTCAAAACTAATGTGATTGGCTCCTGTCACTTCCACACCCCCAAAAGGTAAGTGTATGGGGTGTGTGGCATGACAGGGGCCAATGGGAGCCTTTTGGCAATTTAGGCTCCCACTGTCTCTTTAAGAGCGTGCCCGAGACTCGCGGCGCGCTCTTAGATTCAGGCGGGACACGTGACTGCATCTCGCGGTCACTGCCCGTCTTCCTGCCAGAAGCGTCGGATGAGCCGCGCTCGGCTCGTGCAGCCGCAGGACCGCGCGCGGCTTGAAGAGAGGACCGCGGCCGGCCCCTGGGAAAGGTGAGTAACGCTACACTCAGTAACGTAATACTTCCTGATATTATTTCTAAACCTTTGCCCCTCTAATTTAAGACTATGTCCTCTTGTTGTGGTAGTTTTTATTTTTTTCAAATATAGTCTCCTACTTTACGGTGTTGATTCCCTTTATGTATTTAAATGTTTCTATCATATCCCCCCTGACCAAGCTATACATGTTAAGATCCTTTAACCTTTCCTGGTAAGTTTTATCCTGCAATCCATGAACCAGTTTAGTAGCCCTTCTCTGATCTCTCTCTAAACCTTTCTATGGGTACAAGTTCAACTGAAATAAATCCATCATAATGCCAATACATGTTCAGGCAGTGGCAGTGCTCAATGGGTCGTCATTCCACCCATACCTTGGTCGGTCAATTGTTAATTAGAGACTTTGATAGCTAAAAAAGACAAACCTGTTTAATGGATAGGGTGCATACACGTGGTAAAAATGAATATTCTTCCCAGAATCCAAACACTTGGAATCTCTTCTTACGGGTGGTGACCTCTTTGTTTTATATTGTTTTCATGCTAAATCCCCTATAGACACATACTGCACCCTCTACAAACACACACACCATTTTTTTACACACAGTACATCCCTTACACACACAGTAAATCCCATATACACAGTATGCATCCCCTATACACACACTAGATCCCCTACAGACACACATACACTACAGTCCCTGTGTACAGAACTGAAATAAACCTACTTACACAAACACCACATAACAAACAGCTCACGCTATACACATGCAATACCATAATTAGCCACCAATCGCATGTACATTGCACAGTACGGTCTCCTGGCCATTTTGTCCTCTGGTATCCCACTTATGGAGACACCAGAGAAAGTCAAAAGCAAACAGTGCAATGCATTAAACACGGCCCTTTCCCAGGCAAGAGTAACATGCTCCCTTTGGGGGGGATGTGCTTATCATTGGTGAAGACACAAAACACCCCCTGTCTGGCTCTGCACCCTACCAGTAGAAAATGCTCAATGAAATAAAATAAAGGGGGTCCAGGGACTCCTTGCTTCAATAAAGACACTTTATTGGAACCAAAGCAACGTTTCGACCGTGAGGTCTTTGTCAAGTTTGACAAAGACCTCACGGTCGAAACGTTGCTTTGGTTCCAATAAAGTGCCTGTATTGAACCAAGGAATGCCTGGACCCCCTTTATTTAATTCCATTGATCCTGGGGATCTGGTGATTGGTTCCAGTCACAGAAAGCAGAAAGTCACAGAAAGCCTGGCTCTGACTGATGGGAGTGAGTGCAGTACTTTTTCAAAAGTAGAAAATTCTCAGGCCGAATTTTTCCCCAGATGCCCAGAGGCACAGAATATGCAGGCCTGCAGAGACTAGATCATTTGTATACAGACAACAGTATAATCACTTTCCCAGAATTACAAATTTGGCCTGGACTTAATCCAGGGGATTATTTGAGATACCTACAGGACTTTGTTTCCTGAGGAGGTATTAAAAAGGTAGCTACAACTCTTCCCCACTGTCTTCGGAAAAACTATGCTTAACTGAAACACACTTAAAAAGGACTCATCTACTTGCTTTTCACTCAACTATGTACAAATTCTGATGAATGGAGAAAACTCAAATATAAAGATCTATGGGAAAAGGAATTGGGGGGGGAGTCATTGGAGCGTGGGAGCAAGCAGAGTTATGGGAAGCTCATGTCAAATCATCCATTTGTGTAACCCTACAAGAACAATGTTTTAAGACACGATTCTAATGGCATACTTTGCCAGTAAAATTATTCTACATCGGAGAAATTAATTTGGATTTGTGTTGGAGGCTCTGGGCACATGGGTCGTACCACCCATGGGAAGAGTTTTCGGAGGCTAGTGTCTGGCAAACAGAGTTGTGTATGAGGTTCTATTCTTCTCAGTGGAAGCAAATCCCTCTCCCCCTATCCTCCCACATTCCCTTTTTTATTTTTCTGTGTCACCGCTTTCCTCCTATTTCTCACTGTTATGAAGGGTCTGTACCTTCCCTCAAAAATGTTAAAACTGTAAGCCAACTACGCACATTGTCTTATGTGATTGTAAAACGTATGCCTTGATACTTGATTCTAGATACACAGAGGTTGCAACTTGTACTTAATAAAGAACTTAAAAAAACAAACAAAAAAAAAACAAAAAAAAAACACAAAGGCAACGTGCAGCACCCTAAACCAAAGTACAGGACACAAGAAGCAGCATTGAACAGTCAGATTAAAACAGACATCAAACAACAGAAAACCAGGAAATTCAGGTAACAGTGATTACACGCTCAATAAAGAATCAGTCTGTAAAGACTTATAGCACTATGGGGACTGCCTACAGAGACTAAGCCTTTACACCGGCTGGATAGACATATCCCATTTGGAATTCTAAAGTGCTTCATTTCAGAAAGGTCATCATACCTATGCCCCCTAGTGGCTGGCAGCATAACATTCTATGAAACTATTAAAAGGCTACAAATCCTAAGTGACCCATAAGGCTACAGATGTGGCTAGAACAGCTTAGTTTCTTTATGTATGCAAAAAAATATATATTTTCATTGTACATGAGAGCAGACTCATTACTATAAAGATCTATGATCCTTGGATAATGGGGCAATATATGTATAATTTTTTATTTTATTTTACATGTAATAGTTGGTGATGATCCCATTAATAATTACGGTTATTCAGGTAATTGGGGCACGTGTTGTGTATATATTTCTTTTTATGGTATGGGACCAGGCAGGGCCGGATTTTCCTATAGGCTAACTATGCTTCAGCCTAGGGCCTCAAGATCAAGAGGGGCCTACATTCAAATTGTTAACAAAATGAAAATTACACTATTCTAAAAACAGTTAACACAAACACTGAACCGAAAATAAGGAGAAATTCTACGCATATGATATGACCAGTGGCGTACTAAGGGAGGGGAGGGGGGGGAGGGTGGTCCGCCCCGGGTGCTACTTACTAGGGGGGTCCCCGGTGCAGACTGCAGACCGGAAATGAGGGCCACTGGACCACCAGGGACCCCACTGGACCACCAGGGATTTAAGGTAATTTTTTAGATCACCCCCCCCCCTCTCCTCATCACCCCCCTCCCCTCATCTCGACTTTTTTAAAATTTATTATCCGTGCCACATTTTTTATAAAGGTTAGTACCATTCACAACATTGATTTATATCACAGTAATGATGTATTTTATTGTCTCATGTAATTTACAAACTTAAAAATGGGAGGTGAAAGGGCCTCACAAGTGGAATAGCCTAGGGCCTCTTTTCATCTAAATCCGGCCCTGGGACCAGGGGAAAATATACCACATTTACACAAATCTAATTGACCATCGAATCGAATGTGCACCTCAAGATTTGAAACCTGGAAGCTGAAAAATGTTTTTGCTGGCGAATGTAATGATTTAGACAAGAAAATAATACTATACAAAATTGTTCTACAATGAAAATGTTTATTGCCATATACCATAGTAACATTGATGGTATTTCAACTTTGTTAAGTCAATATTTTTTCTTACGCTCTCCTTCAAGAACGAAATTTGCTTGTGTGAATTTGCCTGTCTAAATTCGCCCAAAAAATTTGAACTTTGCCGCAAATGTAATTCACCATCGAATGTATTGCGCAGGAAAATTTTGTAAACTTTATTTTCCAAAGAAGTTGCGCATTACATTCGAGTAAATACGGTATATAATTTGCAGGAGGGAAGGCGATCGGAAACCCACCTTGTTAATAGACTATTTATAACAGAGGGGTACAGGGTGAGAGAATTGGATTGTCTGGTCCCGAACTGCTATGCACTCAGGCAGTATTCAACAAAGTCAGGTTAAAGCAGAAATCAAACAATAAAAAAAATCAGTGAATCAGGATGAGGAAGAAATAAAAAGTTTAGAGAGACAATCCTTATTGGAAAATCAAGACAATCCACAAAAAAACAAAAAGAAAAATCACATTAACAATAAATTTGAATATGCATTTATCACCAGATTTAATTCTCAGGCTAAAAGAATGGAAAAAATCCTGAAAAAACATTGGCACATACTGAGGAAAGACGACATATTAGGAAAGATAATCCCTGAAAAACCTACGGTAATATATAAAAAAGCAGAAAATCTAAAAAATCAGTTAGCACCGAGTTTATTAAATACAAAAAAAGCCAATACTCATTTATTTGATTTAAAAGGTTTTTACAGTTGCGGAAAATGTTCCACTTGTAAATTTCAAAAAAGAACAACACACGATTTTATAGGCACTTATACAAATAAAAAGTATGAGATCAAGAAGTTTATTCAGTGTTCCACCACGTTTGCCATCTACCTTCTACAATGTGGTTGTGGTGCACAATATATAGGAAGAACTACACGAAAATTACATACTAGATTAGCTGAACATTTTTACAATATCCGCACCAATAAAACTGAACACAGTGTTCCAAAACACTGCAACACATGTCCGGCCTTTTCATGGGAGAATTTTACAGCAATCGGGATAGATAAAGCCGAGAAAAATTGGAGGGGAGGAAATAGATCCATATTATTAAATAAAAAAGAAGCACAATGGATTTATAATTTAGGTACCCTCAAAAAAGGCCTTAATATGGATATAGACCTCACAGGTTTAATCTGATTTTTCAGGGTTCTCTCCTTTTTCCTTCGCTCAATTTTTTCCTTTCTCCCCCCCCCCCCCCTTGTTTATCGGTCTTTTTTGGTCTCTGTTCACTATATATCTTTTTTCTTTATATATTACTTGCATATTTTTATGTATAAGTTGTATATTATTGTCAATAGACCATATGTTTATGCCCCCTATGATTTCTAATTCTTGTTTCTTAAGTCCACAGAAGTCTTTTTGGGAGTAACAATAATCTCATTGGAGTGTTATACATTATAATTTTTTTACACTGTCTTTTTTATACTGTCTTGTTTTATAATACAATGTATTCATGATATACAGATGGAAAAAGTGTCCCAATATAACTGGATATATATATATATACATTTAGATTTTCATTAGATTTAGATTTTTATATCTTAATTTTAATTTTCATTTTTATTTATATTTATTTTTATCTTTAATTCTATAGTTAATTTTATGTGTTGAAGTATGTACCCTTTCATTTTGGGTCACTTTAAATCTACTATGTAGTAGTCTGTTGTCCGAGGGGTTCTTTTATCGCTTATGCGTTCCAGTATGAAACGCATTGAAGCTTTTTCTTGATCGAAAAACCGGAACCGGAAGTGACGCCGGATACACTCAGTGCGTTCCAAGCTGAAACGCACATGAAGACGGAAATACACAGGTGCATCACATCTCGGCAATTCCGGCGGCAGATTTAAATGGCGACCCCTGGAACGGAACAACCACAATCCCTGAGGAAGTCACCTAGACGAAACGCGTCGGATTACACCATTTGGGGACTTACTTTGATGCTGTTGATACCACCCTAGTGTGGTTTTTATGCTGTTTTACTTGGATCCTTTTGTAAGTGCATTTGTACATTAAATTTTTTTGATATAATTTTCTGTCTGCACTATCATTTGGTTTCTTTTATTCCAAGTTCAGAAAAGTCTGCTATTCCATATATGCTGCAAATCCTGCCTGACTGAGGATGATGGGCCTGTTTATCATTGAAATCTTGTGAGTTCCAAACAATCATCTTGCGTGTCACAATATTTTGGTTCTGTAATGCACTATATGCGATTTATTTATTTTATACAGATATCGCTTACTTCATCATTATAAGGTTGTATATATATTTTTATATCTGCACCTTAGAAGTGTTCATTTTACACTTTGCATCCCTACTTTCTTTTTGTTTTATAGTAAAGCAGGTCACAGCAAATAAACACTCCGTAATCAGCATCACGTAAAATGCAAGAAAGTACATAAAAATTGAAGATGTATGCTTTTGAATAAATGCGTTTTCTTTCTTACTTCTAAACATATCAATCAATGCTTTTTTAAAAAGCTTTCCTAATGTGTACAGGGTAGAATAACTAATGTGCTCAAGAAATCCATGAATTTGGTTTTTATATTTACATACTGTATATATATTTTTTTTAACTTATTCTTTGCCTTAATCTCCATCTGTATGTCCACTGTACTATAAAAATCCAATGCAACAAAAGTATTCTTAATGACAATGATTTGTGATGGGTGCTTTGGTATACGCTGTATACCTTTGTTCTGTTATTCTTCATGGCCAAATGTATGAATGCACAAATGATTGGACTGGGTCTCGTTTTGCTGCTGTAACAATTTCTACTTTTTTTAGGGAGGTATGCCATTAGAAATTTTAGACGGTTCATGGGGTCTGCACCTGGCCACCCACAAGAGTATAAGCGAGGTCAGGTGCTGACATTGGGCAATTAGACCTGGCTAAGAGTCATTACTGGTTTACGAGGTTTAGGGGCCCTGGAGAAAAGATCAACAAATGTGGTATTTTAGAAGTTTGTATTTAGAAAGAGGTAATGAAAAATACATCTGCCGAGACTCAGCCAAGTAGAATGCAAAGTGCATTACCGTCTTCCTTGATTGGGTCAATCTGGGTAAACTCACCACCAGTTTGCTTTGGTTAAGAATGAGTTCCTGAGCCAAATCCTCTCTCACTGAATCACTGGGGGACTCTTATGGACCAATTAAAACTGCTGGCTAAATAAAGAATACAAACAGTCCTTTAAAAAAATAAAAATAAACTAGGGTGTGAATGCAGGTGTATTAAGTTAATGACTTGAGAGTTTTGTTGCCAGTATCTTGTTGCTACTCATCTATATCATCACTATAAAGTGAGCTTGCAGAAAATTGTAATGCCCAGGGCTAAAAAGATACGATTAAAGGTCTTATCTCCAAAAATGATAGATTAAAGATAATAGAAACTAGTGAGACAGATATCAGCCATACAATAGTTTTTTTAAAGATGTGTCAAGGCTTTAGATATTTCGATAAACACAAGCATTTACTGGAGGCAAAATTAGGAAGCGTGTGTCAACACATGGCGAAACGCGTGTTTTTGCTACTTCATCTGGTTTAGATAACTGAACTAAAAATGGATTTATAATGCTGGTCAAAGGGGTCACGATTATCCAATGGGCAGTAAAATGTGAAGTGTTTCCATGTACATGTTATCACTGAATAGACACACTATAATGAATCCCACAAACACAAAGTCCTACGACAATTTGAAGATGTTATTACATCTTATGCACATGATACATCTTTCTCTAATTCTAGAGCATTTGGAACAAATTACAGAAACATATGTTTTATATTTAGAGGAAATACAGATTTTGTGCTGGGGAAATAAAAATAGCATGCTTAGAAAATAAAATAACAAGTAACTTACCTGAATGGTCATCCCAAAATTCAGGGGTTACAGTGCTTGAAATGTCACTGCCTGTAATCCAAACACATTACTTAAATTTGCTAGAATTCTGATTAGTGTTATTGCAACAAAACTGTACAAATATATACATAGGATATATAAAGTACTAACAGCTCTGGTGACCTATTCGTTAACAGGACTGTACAAAACACACAGAAGGTCATCCATTGAGACTTGAAGAAAGAAGATTTTGCCTAGTCTCTACTTAAAAATATTGTGTTAGTAAAAGCTATTTATTATAATAATAATAATAATAATAATATTAACAACGTATTTAACCAGGAAATTCTGGTTTTATTCTGGTTTTCAAGTACGTCCTGGGGATGTTACCTTAGCCCAACATCCAGGGGTTGTTACCATTCCCCAGATTAATGGTACTCATTTTATCTCTTTAAAAAAAGATCTGGTTGTTTTTTGTTTAAACAGGATATTCAGGACTATAATAGCTAGTCTGCATGGCATTCAATTGTTTTATATATGTTTTATAAATTTGCCATATTTCATATAAAATCCCACTGATGTGTGGATGTCTGTAGCATGGAACAAGAGAGGCAGTGACCCTCACTAAAATATTCCTCCTTTTTGGAGTCCTCCCTTGTGCTGCAAACAGTGTTAAAAAGAATAGATTGCAGGCTTCCAGGGTCAGTTGGGGTGGTGGTATTAAGTATTTGTGCAGTAGTTTGTTGGATCGACAGAAAGCTACCATAGTAGCCTGTGAGAGCAGCAAAACTGGGTAAAAAGCAAACAGATGAATTTCAAAGGTGAGTATTATTCTGTGTTTTATTATTTTTATTTTTGTATTGTTTTTGTCAACTCCAGTCTAGAACACCCATTAAGCTGCCAAATAATTTTAGAAAACAAAAAAGCAATAATTCTGTTATTTGTTTCCTTAAAACTGACACTTGTTGTAAGTTTGTTTTCTAGGAATGAAGAAGTGATAAAGAAGACATGTTGGCCCCAAATCACTGCTTGTGCCCAATTTACCTTTTTCTTTTCTATATTGTGATACAGCAAGGTAAAAGAAATGCGAATCCCGCAAACATTATGTATGTGTGGTGATGCCCCCAAGCACCCAATTCTTATCTGACTGCTAACTAGACTTGGAGATTTGTTTTGGGCCAAACTACCATTCTGCTGAACACGTGTCGATCAGGTAATTGGCTGAATTTCCCAACTCCGAGCCAAATAGTACCGGAATTATGGACGAACGAAACTGCACAATTCTGAACATAGTTGGGCCGTGATTCTGAATTCCAAAAATAGAGATTATGGATGGGGAAAAAAGATGATTCATGGCGTGGGGACAGTCTGTCATGTATTCATCCGCTTATAAAAATGTGGTTAATGACATTTACTGTCCACACAGGAAAAGTTGTGCCGAGCAGCAACCTAATCCACAGAAGGGTTAATGCTGAGCAGCAATTATGCAAATGAAACCTGGTAACTGACTTTGGGGTCAAAGGCCGGTTACAGCCTATCAGATCTAGAGGAGGGGTATTTAGGCCCAGTTCTCATCCTGCTCAGTGCCCTGTCATGGTTTCCCTTGTGGTTGTCCGAGAGTGCGTTCCTGTTTATAGTTTTCTACGTGGTTTTTGACTTTGGCTTTGTTCATTGACTTCTCTATATTCTGGTATCCTGACTCCTGGCTTTCCTCATCGCTGCGTCCCTTTCTGTGTTCCCTGACCTCGGCTAGTATTTTTGACTATTCTTTGTACGTTAAATCCGGCCATTCTAAGGACCGGTAATACGTTACTTATTTGTCATCCGTGCTGTACAGTTCTACGTGCTGGATCAAACAGTAATCCTGACACAGTCACAATACTGGATTTTTTTTCACAGATCCAGTGATTGGCCCATTTTTGGGCCTTTTTCTTCTGATTTAATTCCCTATTCAGAATCTCAGTTGTGAAATTTTGCCAAGCCAATCCAACATTTTGTCGAAATTTGGATGTCCTGAAAATTTTTCAGAATGAAATGGTTTCAGCCGAGCCACATTTTTTCGTTATGCATAAGTCTACTGTTAAGGCATCGCTAACCATGACACATGTTTGTGAACAACCTTTACCATAACTCTCAGCCATTCTAAAGACTGTCTTCAAATAACTCCAAGCAGTCATAAAAAGCACTGTGTTTACACCTTCAGCGGGTACTTCATCTGGTTACTAAGTAACAGCCACGCCACATTAGTTCAATTATTAAACCAGTACAGAATATGTTTCCACAAACAGTCTTATCTGTTCAAGTGTTTTATGAAAGTGCATTTAGTAGACAGTGAAAGCGAAATAAAATGGAACTTAAAGTGGCTGAGCAATTTAGAATTATACATTTTTATTGAGATACTTGTTCTGATAAAGACATAACATAAAGTAAAGGAGAAGAGATTTCACATGCTGTATTTAGACATATATGAATCTCTGGATCTCTACCTGCTGAGAACTAATTGGCTCATCATGCCCAGCTGGACATTGTAAAAAATAAATCTGTAATAGGTCACGTACATGCTGTTTATCAAAGACTGCAGCAAATGTAGCACACATCATCATGATCCAGCAGAGAGTTTTTGTGTATTCTACCACCCAAATTAGGCTGCATTTTTAGTACGATCTAGGTACTATACCTCGTCTTGTTCCACCATGAGGAATACTTCCTGCGATGGGCAATTTGTTTATTTCATCCAGTTCCCATCTGTCATCCATGACATTACACAGACTGGACAATGTTACGGCTCCTATGGAAATTAAATACATATTAGCACGTTCTGATCACATGAGATGGCTAAGAAAAATACATTAGAAGTTATGTGATATTCTGATGACTTTTAGTAAATGTGTCTGTGGT
The DNA here is from genome assembly GCF_036172605.1 of Pelobates fuscus. Lineage (NCBI taxonomy): Eukaryota > Metazoa > Chordata > Amphibia > Anura > Pelobatidae > Pelobates > Pelobates fuscus. The sequence continues at coordinate 455,794,955 of NC_086317.1, forward strand.
GGGAACATGAATAAAATGAGAATGCACTGGGTTACAAAGGGGTAAAAGTGGACACAATCCTGTTCACAAGCACAGATATACACACTAACAAACATGCATTTTGGACTTAATGGATATCCGGGAGGCAGACCAATACGTTGTTCTTTTAGGATCCTGCTGAGTGAGATACTGCAATCTTTCTCCATCCGTGCTACATTGGCAACTGAGCTATAGACCAGTGGCCTTCTTCACTTAGTGATATAAACAGATGGACAAGCCCAGGCCATTTATGGACTTCAAGCACCGCCAGACCACCAAGTCTCAACAATGGGCTAGGAAGGGGCGACCCACCAACACTATGGCTGGGTAACTAAACCAGCGATCACACATCTGTTTATCAGATTACAACAGTTCCAGCACAACCACCACTTCTATGCATACACTGGCCCAAGATGGAAATTGTGGATCTCGTTCCTTTCTCAACAAGGGCTCACACCAGTCTAAGCGAACGTGCACATGGTAGCTGCAGCCACAAAAGCCCAGTTTGCAACTTTGTTTTCCTGGCACTATAGTTTCCCTTTAACCCCTTGAGGACACATGACATATGTGACATGTCATGATTCCCTTTTATTCCAGAAGTTTGGTCCTTAAGGGGTTAAACACCAAAACAAACACCAATAAAGTGGATTTATGGTGGAATCTCAGTAAAAAATAAATTTACTAGGACAAGATTGCCATGTGGCATATGTGTAAATGTTGTATCAGTTAGTTAGTTACACGTAGCTAAGATACAATCAACACTGTATTGAGCAAATGCAGGAATGCAGAAACTGAAAACACTTCCCCTCCTCCATTGTTCTGGGTGAGCCATGTGGTCTAACAGGTAAGGGAAGTTAGGCTTTGTTCAGCTGATTGTGTAAAGAGTATATGTGGGTAGAGTTAACTATAGGAGGAGCTATATGTCTATATCATGCATTTACACAGTCAGTTCTGGGCTCAGATCTTGCTGTATTTTGGTGACATTAGTCCCTCTGAGCCCCGGTCGGTGAATCGAATAAAGAATCTCTTCCTTCCTGAAGAAACCTGTGTCCATCTCTCTGTGCTTGGCTTCCGTCAGTTTCTCCGGTATCATTTGGTGCATTGGGCCGGGAAGCTCATCGTTCAACGGTAGCTGAGAGGCAGAGGCGTGAGACGGTCTATCTTTGCCCACGTTCTCTACGGCTGCACCCCTGAACTTCTGCGTGGACCTCCCTTCGTCTCGGCGCCACTGGTCTGTTGTCCAGGAGATCATCGGCCTCTACGTAAGAAGTGCTGGGGTGTCCCCGTCGATGAGTGTGAACCCAGGTTCAGGAACGAGGAGGTAAGACGACTGCTGTTTTAGACGGCGGACCCACTAGGGGTATACCGATTGTGCGGTAGGCCCATAAGGGGTTTGAATTGTGTATGGAATCTGCCCCCTCTGTCGGAGGGAAGGAGCGAAGGCGCACCGCTCAATCGAACGCTCTTTAGTAAGACCGTTTGATTTGGTTAGTCAGGCAGGGTTCTGGTGTAAATAGCCCTAGCCGGACACCGGTGTCTTGTCTAGACTAGCGTTCTAGGGTGTATATTTTGTTCGCTAGGTCGGAGGGACCGGGAGACTAAGCGGCGTCTGTGTAAATTCGGTTCGCTAGCTCTCAACCTATCTTGGCTAAGTGGGAAGGCGTGTCAATTTGGAACCCACTAGATTTTTGATAGAGTAATCGACTAAGAGGCGTCTGTGTAAATTCGGTCCTCTAGCTCGCTATATGTGGTGCTTGGGCAGTGTGGCTAACCAAAACGGATGTAGATAGTTTTAGGTAGTCCATCAAGGTACTGGCCAATAGATTAGTTGGGAATTGTATATGTGATAAAGATTGTTTAGTAACGTGTATATCTTGCTAGATAGCGTGAGCTCTGCCGTCTAGCGAGAGTGTTAATAGTGTGTTGCTGTATTATAGTGCACGGTACCATAACCCTGTATATTTACTGACACTGTATATAAGTACTAATAATTGTCGTCTATTGCATGTCTAACACCATAACCACTAATAATTGTATTGTGACCTTAAATTGTACTCTAACCAATGCTAACCGTACTATAACTACTGTTTGTAAAGACGATGTTACTGGGGTATGTTATAGACGGGTAATTCAGATATAGGGAATAATAGCGTCGGTGACTGTATAGTTTCGCCAAAGGGCACAGTATTAGTTACTTAGTGACTGGTGTAACAGCTGTGTGTGTACGGGAATTCCCTGTATGTTTTGTTGTATGAGTTTGACCTAGTAACTGTGCCACATGGTGCTGTTGCCAGGGAAACGAGTGTGACTGTTAGAGGTGTGTTTGTTGTGTTTCTTTGAATTAGACGCTCCGTTGCTAAGTATGGCAGCGCCGGAATTTAAAGATTGTTGATCCCTTAGAATGTATGCTAAATAACTTTAAAAAGGGATATAATGTGTGTGATTTTGGGGACTACCTTATGTAGTAGAGAATGACCAGTTTTTGACTGTTAACACAGTTTGTGTTACTAGATGGTTATCAAAACTGGTCTGTCCATCCCCAATGGAATCTGACCCATCTGACCATCCCTCAACTAAATTCTTTAGCAAAAACTGGTGCAGCTGGTATGTCCCCCTGTGCTCTAATTGTCTCTGGCTCTCAGATGCCTGTCCCCTCCTATTTCTGTGCCTACCTACCCCCCCAACTGGTTCTTTGTATTCAGTTTTGTTATTAGCAGTCAAAATTGTGAGGAGAATTCTTAATAACAGTAACTGAATCCACTGAAATCAGATAATTCTCAGCAATTACAAAACACCATAACCACTGATAATACCATAACCACTGAAAACACCATAACCACTGATAATACCATAACCACTGAAAACACCATAACCGCTGAAAACACCATAACCGCTGATAATACCATAACCACTGAAAACACCATAACCACTGAAAACACCATAACCACTGATAATACCATAACCACTGAAAACACCATAACCGCTGAAAACACCATAACTACTGAAAACACCATAACCACTGATAATACCATAACCACTGATAATACCATAATCACTGAAAACACCATAACCACTGACATAACACTATAATTACTGAGCCTTGTGTGCCTTTAGTAACAGTAAATTAGTTTTGAAATACAACTGGATGAAATGGTCAATGGTATAGGATGCTGGAATACACTTTTACCATTTTTTGTTACTGGTCAGGCTCCTCCTAGCCCTGTCCGAAACATTTTGTTAACCGAGTTACTGACCAGTAAAATTAATTTATCCATTTCCACCTACCTCACCACTCCCCGACGGAACCTATGACTAAACAACCCTATCTAAGTCCCACCCTAACCTGACAAATGACCGGTGCCCTCCAACTTTGACATTTACAAATGCCACTGCATCTTACCCCTGGTCCCCCACACATTGATATTAATGGTCAATTACAGTTGGCAGACCCTGTATTTGTTTATGTCCCGTTCACCATGACTGATCTGTTTAATTGAAAGACCCATAATTCCTTTACGAAAGCAGACGAGTCACCTAGTGCTTTCTATGAGAGATTGCTGGAGTCATATAGATTATATACTCCTTTTAATCCAGAGGCCCCTGAGAACTCTCGAATGAACAACTCAGCATTTGTCAGCCAGACCCAAGGTGATATCAAAAGAAAATTGCTAAAGTTAAAGGGATTTGTAGGAATGTCCATATCACAGTTAATGGAAATTGCAAGTCAGGTGTATATGAACAGGGAGGTGAATAGAGGAGTTGAGAATAGGCTGAGTAAGGGAGGAAGTAGGAATCACTGTGTGTATTGTAGAGAGGAAGGATATTGGAAAAGTGACTGCCCACAGAGGGAATATAAAGCAAGTTATAGATAAGACAAGAGAGAAGGTTACGAGATGGTTACAGAGGTGGCAATAGAGAAAGTCTTGGAGGGAATGACAGTAGTAACAGAGGAGGTGTTCAGGGAAGTAGATACTATTCCCCTACCCAGAGATTAAGGGATAGAGAAGATAGAGATTTTGTCGGTCTGGCTGACACTGTCATGGAAGACTATTGATACCGACAGGGCTCCATCCCCCTTTAGCCGAGTGCAGCCTATGGTCGATGTATCAATAGAGGGAAAGAGGAGCTTTTTCATGATTGACACTGGTGCTGAGTACTCTGTGGTAACTAACCTAGTTGCTCCTCCTTCAGGAAGACTATAATTATGATAGGAGCTACTGGGAAAAGCGCTGCTAGACCAATTCTCAGGAGTCATACTTGTATTCATTTGGTTAAGCACCAGTTCCTATATATGCTGGAGTGTCCAGTTCAGCTTCTAGGACGAGATCTATTATTAAAGCTTCAAGCCCAGATAACTTTTAAACCCAACGGATCAACGTCTCTGAAGTTTAATAGATCACCAGGCATAATATCAGTATCGGTGCAAAGGGAAGAAGAATGGCACTTCTACTCTATAATAACAAATACAGACCCTAAGAGTGATGAATCCTTATTTGACATTTCAAGAATATGGACAGATAATAATCCTCCAGGACTTGCTCGCAATATTCCACCAATACACATTGAATTAAAGCTTGGAGCGTATCCTGTTAGCCTTAGTTAGTACCATATATTATAGAGGGCTAAGGAAAATATACAAACCTATGTGGATAAGTGTGTAAAGTACCTGTGAATATTTATCCACCTGTTCATTCTTACCATCCAGGGGATCAAGTGTGGATAAAAGAATGGAACACTGTCCCATTAGGTTCCAAGTGGAGAGGTCCCTATGTTGTTCTTTTATCTACCCCAACAGTTGTAAAGGTTGTAGAAGTGACTCCGTGGATTCATCACTCTAGGGTAAAAAAACCAGCGGCAGATTCCTGACAAGCTACCATAGATCCAGAGAATCCTTGCAAGATCCAGTTGAAGCGTGTGACCGAGTTGGATTAAAAGTGTTTTTTTTGCGAAGATAATATTGTTAAAAGGGAACATCAACAAAGATCTACAAGTGAGTGTTTTTGACGGCCATAATAATGCCTGTCCGCTCACCAACGTGTTATTAAAAGCCAGGAAAGTCTCGAAGGGACCCCTGTGAAGACGAGCAGAACTCCATTCCCTGCAGCCCTTACATCCTGGAAGCTGAGGTGCCATCGCACGGACGAAGACTGAGGATGAAGACGTCGAAAGAAGTGCTTTTGATAATGTATATTTTTGGGTCTTTTTATATTCAGGAAGGTAGAGGTACCGACACTCCTAGCTGTGAGGTTTGCATTAAGACTACTAAGACAGGTAATCATATTTCCCAGACCCTAATTTGGCATTCACAATATGAGTGTAAAGGTGATGTGTCTAGGTGTATATATCTAGGTATAGAATATAGTGTATGCCATTTAGGAGTAGGAGAACCTAGGTGCTTCAATCCGGAGTATCAACCCCGTACAATTTGGTTGACCCTCAGGAATGGAGATCCTCAGGGGACCGTAATAAATAAAACTGAGTTAGAAACCGTACATTCTACGGGTGTTCTGCTATTTGATGCATGTAAAGCAATATCAAGTGGTAGAAAGCCGTGGAATGTATGTGGGGATCTTAAGTGGGAGAGAACGTATGGGTCTAATGATAAATATATTTGTCCCAGTAGTAAAAACAAGTATGTAAGTCCGAGATGCCCAGATAGGGAATATAACTTTTGCCCATATTGGTCTTGTGTGGGGTGGGCAACTTGGGGACCGACAGTAGATAAGGATATGATTGTTACTAAGTTGCCTAGAAAGCCATATTGTAAGTCTAGGGAATGTAACCCAGTCCATATACTCATAAATAATCCTGAACGATTCATAGATAGGTTCGGTAACTTATTTGGGTTCCAAATATATGGGACGGGTTTAGATCCTGGGACAATATTATTTATAGGGATAGAGACCGATACCGTAGCATCCCAAACTCATCAGGTTTTCCATTCTTTTTATGAAGAGATGAGTGTAGAAAATAAGATCCCCCCCCATAATGCTAAGAACTTGTTTATAGATTTAGCTGAGAGTATTGCTGGTAGTCTTAATGTAACCAACTGCTATGTGTGTGGAGGTACTAACATGGGAGACCAATGGCCATGGGAAGCAAAGGAGGTAATGTATTCCGGTTCTGAGACAATTGAACAGTTAATATCTTCTCAAACTGATTATCAAGTGAGTGTTAGAGGTAAATTTGAGTGGCGATTAAAGACCTCCATTATAGGTTATGTTTGCATAGCAAGGAAAGGAATGATGTATAATACTTCTGTAGGAGAATTAACTTGTCTAGGGCAAAAAGCTTATGATGATGATACGAAGAATACAACTTGGTGGTCGGCTTCAAATGTCTCAGAACCATCTAACCCGTTTGCTAGATACGCCAATTTAAAGGATGTGTGGTTTGACCTATCCATCACATCTACCTGGAGAGCCCCAGCAAATTTGTACTGGATCTGTGGTAAGAAAGCCTATTCGGAGTTGCCACAGGACTGGAAGGGGCATGTGTGTTAGGTATGCTCAAACCATCCTTCTTCTTGTTGCCAATTGAAACAGGAGAGACCTTGGGAGTTAAAGTTTATGATGTGAATCATAAAAAGAAGCTAGCATCCTTGAATGTAGGTAGCTGGGAAGATAATGAGTGGCAATGGCTACCTTAGCGCGCTTCATTGCCAATAGGAGGGATGTAATATGTGAGGGAACTGGTTAACAGCAAAACTGTATGCCCATGAAGTGTTATTGTATTCTAATACAGGGATTCAAGCCTCATTCTACCATTAGGCAATTATGGATTCCTCTGTAAAGCACATAGCCTTCTTACCAGGTAAACCAGTTGGGCTGTTGATAAAGTCCTCCATTCACTTCCAGTGCAAATAGAAGGAGGTGTATGTGGAAAGTTCAATCTCAGCAACTGTTGTCTGCACATAGATGATGAAGGGCAGGCAGTGGCTGATCTCACAAGCCACATGGCTAAACTGACGCATGTACCGACTTAAGCCTGGAACGGGTACAATTCTAGTAGTTGGTTTGGAAGTAGGTACGAGCAGCTTGGAGGGATCAAGACATTGGTAGGAGGAGTCATGTTGATTATAGTGTGTCTCTTTCTACCATGTTTGGTTCCATTGGTAATTAGGTCCATACAGAGTGTCATAGAGAGCACGACAGAAAGGAAACCAGCTGCGCATGTAATGGCTGTTTGCAAGTATGAACCCTTAGCCCAGAGAGAATATATTCAGAATGAGGAGTGCTGAAGGAATTTGTAAGGATGCTAAGATGCTTACGAGGTCTGTTCTGATTCATGGCAACCTGAGGTGTAAGCAAACTATGGTTAAGTGATGCATCTGGAATTGTGAAATATCAGAAGCATCAAAGGGGGGAATGTGGTGGAATCTCAGTAAAAAATAAATTTACTAGGACAAGATTGCCATGTGGCATATGTGTAAATGTTGTATCAGTTAGTTAGTTACACATAGCTAAGATACAATCAACACTGTATTGAGCAAATGCAGGAATGCAGAAACTGAAAACACTTCCCCTCCTCCATTGTTCTGGGTGAGCCATGTGGTCTAACAGGTAAGGGAAGTTAGGCTTTGTTCAGCTGATTGTGTAAAGAGTATATGTGGGTAGAGTTAACTATAGGAGGAGCTATATGTCTATATCATGCATTTACACAGTCAGTTCTGGGCTCAGATCTTGCTGTATTTTGGTGACATTAGTCCCTCTGAGCCCCGGTCGGTGAATCGAATAAAGAATCTCTTCTTTCCTGAAGAAACCTGTGTCCATCTCTCTGTGCTTGGCTTCCGTCAGTTTCTCCGGTATCAGATTTGCATATGGATCATACGCCTGTAGTCTTGCTGCTCAATTGTCTGCCATTTAGGAGTTAAAGCATTTTGCTAATGCAACCCCTTGGCTGAGACTCTCACAGACATTATGTTTTACTTTTGCACTGTGTCTTTAAATGTTTATTCAGATAATGCTCCTTTAACCCCTTAAGGACACATGACATGTGTGACATGTCATGATTCCCTTTTATTCCAGAAGTTTGGTCCTTAAGGGGTTTTAAGAGAGTGCCTCTGTGCGTTGCTATTGTGCTTCCCGTAGTGAACTAATATATATATATATATATATCATTTTTTTTTTTTTTATAATTCTTTATTTTTGTTGTGCATGAAATAACAGTAGACTTGCTCAGCCACAATAGCAGTCGCAAGCAGAATGATAACAGGCATTATAAGCATGACATGGCATACGAATAGACAGCACAAGTTTTTAGTTTATAATGATAGGAGGGATAGACAGTGGAGAGACAAAACATGGTATAAGATGCAAGCTTTTCTTACTGTCTGTGGTGATAATGTAGGTTAAAGTTCAACATTTATAGTACATGTAACGTTTATATATGAACAGGCTTAGACATATTTTAATGCAGGCAGGGTCATTTATTACGATGATACTGCACCATTTGTTTTTCTTCACATTTTTTAATTTAACAGTGCATATGACAATGTATGAGAGACAGCAGTTCAATCATAAGGTATGCATTAAAATGAGACATACCACTTTGTTATTTTTTTAAAAGACAAAGAAAAACCATAATGGAACATAAAACGATGAAGCAATGCTAATTTGCATAGATGCCTAACTCACTATACTGCGAGACGATTGTTTCACGTAATAGGCATGCAAAAGGAAAGCAAGATTAATACACTGGCCCTGGCTACAAATAATTCTGTTCCCTAACTATACAGGTCCTAACAACAAGAAAAATAAAAAAGTAAAAATAAGAAGCATGCACCCTGACCTGGGTTTAGTGGGAGGCAGTTATCTAGACGGTTGCCAGCTAGCCAGAGACGCCACATAATGAAGCCCATGGAATAAGCAAAGCTAGGTGGAATGGGCCTTGACAGAGCTAGGAGGCAGGCCTATGGAGGAGTGTTACTTGATTGGTCAATTGATAAATGGGGAGTGGCTTAGTCATATAAATATTCGCCATTTTAAAATTGGGTTCCATTTTAATTTGAAATCGTTACCTGTTGTTAGCTGTTGCTGGCTTCTGGTTGGGATTTCTTTTTCTTTGTCTTTCAGATGGATTCCGTGGCTGAGAGTGATATGGCAGCGATCCTCGAGGGCATGAAGGCGGCGATCCGGCAGCATGGCACAGCTTGGATGGAGCAGCAGCTGGGGGCAGCACTGAGCATGGCGGGTCCGTTGGCGGCGCCGGCGCGGAGGACTTCGCGCCGGACCAGGCCTCCACAGCGATTGAGCCCTGAGGCCGGTGCTGGCGCGGTTAGGAGCCGCAGCCCGTCAGCAGGCGGGACAAGGACCGGCAATAGGAGATGTGGCGGCCGGGCTAGGATCCGCGGAGGTAGCGGCCCGGAGGCGACCGCGCAGCAAGGTCGGCAAGCAGCATCTGAGGTGTGCGGTCAGGACAAGATGGCGCCGAGGAACTCGGAGGCAGCGGGCTCGTTACCAGCAGCGGGTCCCGTTGGGAGCAGGGAGCAGCCCGCAGGACGGAGTAAACGCGGTGAGTCGCCCCCTGGGTCAGTTAGGGCAAAAAGGGGTAAAAAACAGGGGTTGTCAAGTGAGGCCCTCTTAACCCGTTCAGGTTCAGCGGATGATGGGGCAGCCAGTACGGGCTTGGACAGCAGGGGACAGTCTGCACCTGCCACACATTCCGGGGCGGGTAGGGCGGCACCCAGAGCACGCAGCGGGTTGCAGCAAGTGAGGGCTAGGCCGCAAGCACCCCTTCCATCAGCGCAGCGGCCGCAGGTGACAGGCGATAGGACTGCTCATAGGGCGCTGGTGACGGGTGGTGGGGTCGCAGCAGGCAGTGGCATGGCCCCCTCCAGAACTGGCACTGAGATGGGGCGCTGTAGGCCGGCAGATCAGCAGGCGGGCAGGGAAGGCCGCGCTCAGGATAGGTCGGACAGCCCCGTTCGTTGGCGCAGGGACAGGGGGGGGTGATAGGGGATCCCGTCATCGCTCCAGGAGTAACCGGCGGAGCAGACAGCGCAGCAGCAGCGGGGAGTCGTCGGTTGGGCGTTACCGCGGCTCACCCGTTCGGGGTCCAGTCTCGCGGGGGAGTGCATCCAGGTCGGCGAGCAGGGGCTCTCCTGACAGGCGAGACAGAAGTTCGTCCGGGGACAGGTGTGGCAGACAGGGCCGGCAGGCCAGGAGTAGCAGTACGCATAGAAGCGCAAGGGTTGAGGTTAGGGAGGATTTGGGTTCTGAAGACGGCCTCCCCAGTTGTGCTTCTTTCGTCCACAGGTCATTGGATGTCAGGTCAGCGGGCCGTAGGAGGCCTAGGGACGGCGGAGAATTCGCAGCAGCATCGCCAGGCCCATCGCATGGCGGAGTTCGGGATGCAGCCCCAGGATCAGCAACACCTCGGGGTTTGGTCGGTGAGTTGCACAGTACACCACACTCTGGAGATTTATTAGAGGGTTTAAAATCTTTCCTTACATCTTGGAGTTCAGGGCTGGATAAGGGGGCTTCTTTTAGCAGGGCTTGGTTGCCAGGATCGTCCGGTTTGGGGTCGGGGGCGCTTCAGGTCCCCGAGCGGGCAGGGAGCGGGGCAGGTGAGTTGGCAGCAGCGTTAGGGGGGTCAGTGGCCTCAGAAGTAGCTGTGGAGAGGGACACGCTAGTGGGGGAGATTCCGGACGCAGCACGGCAGAACGTACACGTGTCGTTTGCGGGTCCGCTAGGCTGTCTCCCTTTAGATGAGTACCTGGATTTGAAGGAGGAGGATAAAAAGGACGCTAAAAAAGAGGAGGAGGAAAAGCGGCGTCGGTATAGGAAAATCCCGAAAACTTTGGTTGCGAGCATTTTGCATACTGGCGAGTGTGCTGGGGGAAAAGGCCCCTGAAAAATGTTCCCAGCTGTTTTGTTACTTAGACGGGGTGTGGGAGTCTTACCGCACGTATGGGGGGCTAGCCTGGTGGCGGTACGATGAGCAGTTTCGCCAGAGGCTATCAGCTAATCCAGGGATGAGGTGGGATCAGATGGACCTACCGTTATGGATGAAGCTGATGATGTCCCAAAAGGCGGCCCCCTTTCAGGGGGGGGCTGGCGCCGGTGCCTCTTCCACCGCGTCGGCTGCGCAAAGGAAGGGTTTTTGCTGGCTCTATAACGAGGGCCAATGTAAGTGGGGTGCCTCATGCCGCTTTAAGCATGAATGCTCCGGATGTGGAGGGGGGCACGGTTACAACAGGTGTTTCAAGCGGGGTAAGTCCGCAGCACCTAGCTCGGCCGGAGGGGCTTCGGCACCACCCGCTGCCGCTGGGTCGGTCACCAGTGAAGGTAGACGCGATGCTCCCGTGGCTAAACAGCTACGGTAAACGAGAAGATGCCTGTTTGTTGTTTGAGGGATTTACAAAGGGTTTTATCATTCCCTTCCGGGAGCGGGTTGTGGCACCTCGTTTCCGTAATCTGCGCTCCGTTGGCGAACATCATGATGTAGTGTGTGAGAAATTGCTTCATGAGGTTCGCCTGGGCCGGATGGCGGGACCGTTTAAAGAGCCTCCGCTGCCCGATCTCAGGGTTTCCCCTCTAGGCTTAGTGCCAAAGAAGGAGGCGGGAAAATTTCGCCTCATCCACCACTTGTCATACCCGAAAGGGTCATCGGTCAATGATGACATTGACGGGGCTCTCTGTTCTGTTTCCTACGCATCATTCGACCAGGCGGTCGAGCTGGTAAGGGAGGCAGGACGCGGAGCGTTGTTGGCTAAGGCGGACATAGAAGCGGCTTTCCGCCTTTTGCCCATTCACCCAATGTGTCACCACTTATTGGGTTGTTTTATCGATGACAGCTATTTTGTGGATCTGTGTCTACCCATGGGTTGCTCCATTTCATGTGGTACTTTGAGAAATTTAGTACATTCGTGGAATGGGTAGTGAGGAAGGAGGCGGGCACCAAGTTTGTGGTCCATTATTTGGATGACTTCTTGTGTGTGGGGCCGGCCGGCTCCGACGCTTGCCGTTTCAGGTTGCGGTGTCTTGAGTGGGTTAGCCAGGTTTTTGGGATACCTCTGGCTCGCGACAAGACCGTGGGGCCTGTTACTTGCCTTAGTTTCCTAGGACTTGAGATTGACACGGTCGCCGGGGAATGTAGGTTGCCAGCGGATAAGTTGGAGTCCCTGCGCAACGCTATTTCAGAGTTGCGGGGGGCAAGGAAGGCGACCCTGCGGGATATACAATCGCTGTTGGGACGGTTGAATTTCGCTTGTCGCATTATTCCGGTGGGTAGGGTGTTTAACCGGTTCCTAGCCAAAGCCACGGCGGGAGTGCGGTCACCTCATCATTTTATTAGAGTCACCGCTCCGATCAGGGAGGACTTGGGGGTATGGGAGACCTTCCTGAAGGATTTTAATGGGAAGGTCTTTTTCAGGGAAAAGTGTGTTGAATCGCCCGAGTTGGAATTCTTTACCGATGCATCTGGGAGTGTAGGTTTCGGGGCCTACTTCGCGGGTCAGTGGTGTGCGGAAAGATGGCCTGAAAAGTGGGCAGTCAGCCCGCTGATTCGGAACTTGGCTTTTCTTGAGCTGTTCCCATTGGTGGTGGCACTCTCTTTGTGGGGCCAGGTTTTACGCAATAGGAGAGTGGTTTTCTTTACTGACAACATGGCTGTTGTGGAGGCGGTGAACAATCTGTCAGCGTCCTCGGTCCCAGTGGTCCGCTTGCTTCGCCGGTTTGTTTTGTACTGCATGCAGTTAAACATTGTTTTTCGTGCACGTCATGTCCCAGGTTTCTTAAACGTAATTGCGGATGCTCTTTCTCGCTTTCAGTGGGAAAAGTTTCGGGCGGAGGCTCCGACCGCGCAAAAGGAGGGTCTGCCATGTCCGGATCTGATGTGGCGGCTCGGGACATCTTGCTTGGAAGACTGATCAGGGATTCGTTGGCTCCGGGCACGTGGGCAGCGTATAGTAAAGTGTGGGAAAGGTGGGACGAAGCAGTAGGCTGTACAGGGGACATGGTATCGGCAAAGGTACGTCTCGAGACTCTATTATGGTTGCTTTGCCGGCTGTTCGCAGGGGGTGCTTCCCCGGCAGTGGTTGGTCGGAACTTGGCAGCCCTAGCGTTTCTCTTCAAGCTCCGTGGGTGGGAGGATTTGACAAAGTCGTTTATTGTGCGGCAGGCAGTTAAAGGTTATCGCAAGGGGAAGTCTGTCCCTGACAGTAGGAGGCCGGTGTCTTTCACGGTGCTTCTGCAGCTTCTGGGGGTCTTTCCAAGTTTGTGTTTTTCGCTGTTTGAGGTCTTGCTATTTAAGGTGGCTTTTGTATGGGCCTTTTTCGGGGCATTTCGGGTGAGTGAGATTGTAAGCGGGAGTAAGCTTAGGCAAGGGGGTCTTCAGTTCGAGGACGTGGACTTGAGGGTAGCAGAAGTAGCTATTCGGCTACGGCGCTCGAAGACTGATGTCTTTGGGAGAGGTCGGACGGTTAAGCTGTCTGCTATACCTCAGGTGGAGGCTTGCCCGGTGGGCTGTGCTCAGCGATATGTGGAAGTCCGCCCTGAAGGGCGGGGTTCCTTTTTTCGCCATGCTGACGGCTCGGCGTTGTCGAGGTTCCAATTCACCAGGGTCTTTAAGTTGGGTTTGGAGCGCTTGGGCATGGATCCCTCGCAATTTGGCACCCACTCGTTCAGGATCGGGGCTGCCACGGAGGCGGAGAGATTAGGCTTGGGGGACGAGTTGGTTAAGAAAATTGGGAGATGGGAATCGCTTAGATTCCGTTCATATGTACGACCTAACCTGTTATTATAAATCAAGTTGATGTTTTGGCGGTACAATCCTGGTTGGCCGTGGTTATAAGTTATTTCTTTCTTTTCAGGTGGAGTCGCATGGATAGTAGGCCACTCATATGTCTACTGGGCTGAACGGAGGGCTGCAGTTCGGAGACAAGGCACGCAGCTCGGCTTTCCGTTGGATGTGTTACGTGTGTTGTGGTTTGGTTTTCGTGGTTATGGTTGGAGAGATACGTGTTTGGATTTATTCCGGAGGATAGGGCAAGGGGAAGTCCCCGAGTTCATATTGTTCCACACAGGGGGGAATGATTTTGGGTTGGTCCCGCAAAGGGAATTAGTTCGTGGGATTAAAAGGGACTTGGATAAGTTGAGGTCTTTGATCCCCGGGGTGGTTATTGTTTGGTCGGAAACGGTACCGCGTTTCCATTGGCGTCATGCGAGGGATTTCGCAGCGATGGGAAGATATAGACGGAAGTTCAATAAGTTGTTGGCGATTTTTATTAAGAGATCTGGGGGGGTAGTTGTGCGGCACAGGGAGCTGGAGGATATGTTACCGGGATACTTCCGGCGTGATGGGGTTCATTTGTCTGAGGTGGGTTTGGATTTTCTTAATTTGGGCTTTCAGGATGGTTTGTGGCAGGCTTTGTTTATTCGGGGTGGGGGCCACCAGGAGGCTTGAGGGGTCAAGCTCTGTGCTATGGCGGGGGATGGTTTAGTTTAATTGGGGGTAGGTCGGTTTTTGGTAAGTGGGATAGGTCAAGAGGAATACTTACCTTTAGATTTGGTGGTAGGTTCGAGCTCGGCGGTAGCTACGAACCTGGGGGTGTAGGGGTGTCTCGGTATGCCCCTACACTGGAAATGGATGCCCTTGGTGGCTGGGACAATGGTGTAGGGGTGTCTTGGTATGCCCCTACAGTGGAAAGGGATGCCCTTGGTGGCTATGTGATGGTGTAGGGGTGTCTTGGTATGCCCCTACTGTGAAATGGGATGCCCTTGGTGGCTATGATAATAGTGTAGGGGTGTCTCGGTATGCCCCTACAATTGGAAATGGTTGCCCTGGGTGGCTGTGTTAATTGTTATGTTATTTATGATATGTTACATTGTTATATGGTATTATGTAAATATGTTTGAGGTCATTGTCTGGGTATTTAGTTATGTTAATTGGGGAATGTCTTTTCAAATGTTGGTGGCAATGACCTCTTAAATTTTATACTTTCATTTTATATATATTTATGTAATTAATAAAGCCGTGGAATATTTTTGCCAAATAATCCTCGTGTCTGTGTTTATTGGAGGTTAATTGGTTATAACTGGAATAGGCCAAAGAGACGACAATGCGCATGTCATGAAGTCCATGGAATAAGCAAAGCTAGGTGGAATGGGCCTTGACAGAGCTAGGAGGCAGGCCTATGGAGGAGTGTTACTTGATTGGTCAATTGATAAATGGGGAGTGGCTTAGTCATATAAATATTCGCCATTTTAAAATTGGGTTCCATTTTAATTTGAAATCGTTACCTGTTGTTAGCTGTCCCGCCCACCCTCCCTAGTTTAGTGGGTTAATGGTTAAGATTTATGACTCTCCCGTTTTGTCACGGCGGCGGGGGATGGTTTAGTTTAATTGGGGGTAGGTCGGTTTTTGGTAAGTGGGATAGGTCAAGAGGAATACTTACCTTTAGATTTGGTGGTAGGTTCGAGCTCGGCGGTAGCTACGAACCTGGGGGTGTAGGGGTGTCTCGGTATGCCCCTACACTGGAAATGGATGCCCTTGGTGGCTGGGGCAATGGTGTAGGGGTGTCTTGGTATGCCCCTACAGTGGAAAGGGATGCCCTTGGTGGCTATGTGATGGTGTAGGGGTGTCTTGGTATGCCCCTACTGTGAAATGGGATGCCCTTGGTGGCTATGATAATAGTGTAGGGGTGTCTCGGTATGCCCCTACAATTGGAAATGGTTGCCCTGGGTGGCTGTGTTAATTGTTATGTTATTTATGATATGTTACATTGTTATATGGTATTATGTAAATATGTTTGAGGTCATTGTCTGGGTATTTAGTTATGTTAATTGGGGAATGTCTTTTCAAATGTTGGTGGCAATGACCTCTTAAATTTTATACTTTAATTTTATATATATTTATGTAATTAATAAAGCCGTGGAATATTTTTGCCAAATAATCCTCGTGTCTGTGTTTATTGGAGGTTAATTGGTTATAACTGGAATAGGCCAAAGAGACGACAATGCGCATGTCATGTATAAACTAATATATTTTTGATTTAAGGAATTCCAGGGCGCTCCACCGTAATCCCTTTGAGGACGTTTTCTATGTTTCTATCATAGTCTTAAATTAGAGGGGCAAAAGGTTTAAAAATAATATCAGGAAGTATTTCTTTACTAAGAGGGTAGTGGATGCATGGAATAGCCTTCCAGCTGAAGTGGTAGAGGTTAACACAGTAAAGGAGTTTAAGCATGCGTGGGATAGGCATAAGGCTATCCTAACTATAATATAAGGCCAGGGACTAATGAAAGTATTTAGAAAATTGGGCAGACTAGATGGGCCAAATGGTTCTTACCTGCCGTCACATTCTATGTTTCTGGGCCCCATACAATATTGTAACAGCTACACTCAGGACTCCCAGCACCCAACCCTGCAGGACTTGCCATAAGCAGAGGTAGCATTTCTGGATGATCTTCTTGAATACATGGACTTCTTATTTCTCCTACTTTTGTTTAAAATTGTATTTCTTTCTTTACCCCCCCCCCCTGTTTAGTTAAATGTTTGTTTTGCTAGTGTTAGTTATTGCACTCTATGCCTCATTAATTTATGATGTTCTCTATTTATGACTTTTTTTTTTATGACCTATCTTATCTCTGCCATTCCCTCATATCCTTAAATTCAAATCATGTAATGGTAATCATTGCATTTATAGATAGCTCAAATTACCTAGCTTTCCTGTTAAACCAATTATGTCCACACCCAAAATAGCTATACTCACACAATACCTCTTTAACCCTTAACCCTCCTAACCACAGCTCTTAAAAACACAGCACCTACTCTCCTACTAATGTTCTCACTTCTATTTTTCACTTTCTCTCTCACTTCCCTCATCATTAAAATCTCTCTATCATTTTACTTACCTGTTCCTGCTAACACCATCTTCATTGCTCCCTCTCTGCTCCCCTCATCTCTGTATTCATCACATGCACTTTACTCATATTTATCCAGCCTCTCTCCACACACCCCTCCTAAATACCTTAAATACAAGCTCTCATCCCCAACATTTAAATCTTACTCGCACCTTCTCTTCCTTTCCATCCTACTACTCCTAGCAGCAGGTGATGTCTCTCCAAATCCTGGTCCCTCCACTACTCAGCCACCTGGTACAAACACCAGAAACCACAACAACCTAATACCCATTCCATGTAATTCTCACTATTGTGGTGGAATCTCGGTAAAAATAAATTTAGTAGGCCGAGATTACCACGTGGCATGTGTACGTGCATATGCTGACGTATCGATCAGTTGGTTGCACGAGGCAAGATACGATCAGTAGTGTACGGAGCATGTGCAAGAATACAGGACATAGTATTCCCCTCCTCCATTGTGCTGGACAGGCCATGCGGTCAAACAGGAAGTTAATTCTTATTTGTGTTGATTGGTTAAGAGAATGTGCGGGTGGAGCTTAATATGGGAGGAGTCATGTGCCTATATAAGGAGCCTGCACTATTGTCCGGGGCTCAGAACTTGTTGTATTTTGGTGACGCTAGTCCCTCTGAGTCCCGATCGGTGATCCAATAAAGAATCTCTTCCTTCCTGAAGAAACCTGTGTCCATCTCTCTGTGCTTGGCTTCCGTCAGTTTCTCCGGTATCATTTGGTGCATTGGCCGGGAAGCTCATCGTTCAACGGTAGCTGAGAGGCAGAGGCGTGAGACGGTCTATCTTTTCCCACGTTCTCTACGGCTGCACCCCTGAACTTCTGCGTGGACCTCCCTTCGTCTTGGCGCCACTGGTCCGTTGTCCAGGAGATCATCGGCCTCTACGTAAGAAGTGCTGGGGTGTCCCCGTCGATGAGTGTGAACTCAGGTTCAGGAACGAGGAGGTAAGACAACTGCTGTTTTAGACGGCAGAACCCACTAGGGGTATACCGATTGTGCGGTAGGCCCAAAGGGGTTTAAATCTGTGTATCTGCCCCCTCTGTCGGAGGGAAGGAGCGAAGGCGCACCGCTCGATCGAACGCTCTTTAGTCAGACCGTTTGATTTTGTTAGTCAGGCGGGGCTCTGGTGTAAATAGCCCTAGCCGGACACCGGTGTCTTGTCTAGACTAGCGTTCTAGGGTGTATATTTTGTTCGCTAGGTCGGAGGGACCGGGAGACTAAGCGGCGTCTGTGTAAATTCGGTTCGCTAGCTCTCAACCTATCTGGGCTAAGTGGGAAGGCGTGTAAATTTGGAACCCACTAGACTTTTGATAGTTATCGACTAAGAGGCGTCTGTGTAAATTCGGTCCTCTAGCTCGCTATATGTGGTGATTGGGCAGTGTGGCTAACCAAAACGTATGTAGATTGTTTTTAGGTAGTCCATTCAAGGTACTGGCCAATAGTTTAGTTGGGAATTGTAAATGTGTTAACGATTGTTTAGTAAAGTGTATATCTTGTTAGATAGCGCGAGCTCAGCCGTCTAGCGAGAGTGTTAATAGTGTGTTGCTGTATTATAGTGCACGGTACCATAACCCTGTATATTTACTGACACTGTATATAAGTACTAATCCTTGTCGTCCATTGCATGTTTAACACCATAACCACTAATAATTGTATTGTGACCTTAACTTGTGCTTTGACCTATGCTAACCGTACTGTAACTGCTATTTGTAAAAGACGATGTTACTGGGGTGTGTTATAGACGGGTAATTCATATATAGAGAATTATAGCGTAATATTGATTATCTAGTGACTGGTGTAACAGCTGTGTGTGTACGGGAATTCCCTGAGTGTTTATTGTGTTATTGTGTACGTTTCACTTGGTAACCGTACCACGTGGTGCTGTTGCCAGAGGAAACGGGTGTGACTGTTGAATAGTACGCGTGAATAGTATTCGTTGTCGACGACGTTCCATTGTTAAGTATGGGTGCGTCGCAGTCAACGATTCCGGATCCCTTAGGTTGTATGGTGAAGAATTTTAAAAAGGGATTTACAAAATGTGATTTTGGGGTTAAAATGTCTCCTGTACGTTTGGTCACTTTGTGTACTAGGGAGTGGCCTACTTTGGTTGCGGCATGGCCGCCACGTGGCAGTTTGGATCCAACTCTGGTACAGCGCTTACACGTGGCTGTATCGGGTAGGCCTGAACTTTACGTCCAGTTTCCTTATATTGATTGTTGGAGACAGGTCGTAAATGACTCGCCAAAATGGATTCAGACATGCCACGAGGAGCAATGTCGCCTCATGGTGGCTAGAACTTGTTTGTCCACTAGGACTGGTGTTAGGCCCATTTTGGACACGCCCCCTGAGTCCGAGATCCCTTTGCCGCCCCCTTACTTTCCTTTAAGAGGAAGTGACGCAAATGCAGGAAGTCCTGCACCCCTCCCCTCATTGCCCTCATCCACTTCCGCTTCCTCCTCCAGTACAGAATCCACCCCCTCTCGTACTAAATCTCCCCTTCCGGAACCTGAGCCAACCCCCATTAGATCCGAATATCCTGATTTGGCGCCACTTCAGACTTCCGGTCAAGCTTCTTCTAGCTCGACCCGAAGTGTTTGATTCTTTACCTTTTCCCAAAACCAAGCTCCCACATCCTCATGCCCTATCTCTCCCCGACTGGAACCCATGACTGACGCCCCTCTACGTAGCCCCATACAAACCCGACAACTGACCGGTACCCAACAATTAAGACATTACCAGATGCCTCTTCGCCTGAATCCCGGGTCAGCCTATATCGATGCCGCAGGTCAAATGGCACATGCTGACCCAGTCTTTGTATATGTCCCATTCACAACAACCGATCTCTTAAATTGGAAGACCCACAATTCCTCGTATACCGAGAAACCACAAGCTATGACTGATCTGTTCACCTCAATAGTACAGACACATAACCCGACATGGGCTGATTGCCAGCAGTTATTAATGACTTTGTTTAACAATGAGGAAAGGACAAGAATAAATCAAGCGGCCATTAAAGCGCTAGAGGATAAAGCCCGTACCTTGAACCAAGCCAATCCATCAGCATGGGCCGCAACACATTATCCCAACACCGATCCCGACTGGAATGTAAACGGTGCTGATATGGTCCAACTCAGAGCCTATAGAGACGCTATAATTGCTGGCATGAAAGCCGGAGGAAAGAAAGCTATTAATATGTCGAAGACAGTTGAGGTGATTCAGAAAAGCGATGAAGCGCCCAGTGTCTTTTATGACCGATTATTGGAGGCATACCGCTTGTATACCCCCTTTAATCCGGAAGACGCAGATAATTCCCGAATGGTGAACTCCGCCTTTGTCAGCCAGGCTTACGGAGATATTAAGCGCAAGCTACAAAAGTTAGAAGGGTTTGCAGGTATGTCAATCACTCAACTAATGGAGGTAGCGAATAAGGTATATATGAATAGGGAAACAGAAAGTAAGAAAGAGGAAGAGCGCAAGATGCGTAAAAAGGCTGATATGCTAGCGGTAGCGATCGCAGGCGTAGATAGACGGGGCCCAGATAGAGGCGATAGTAAGTGGAATGAGGAACCTCTAAGTAGAAATCAGTGCGCATACTGTAAGGAAGAAGGGCATTGGAGAAATGAGTGTCCGCGAAGAGAACAGTCTGAGAGAGACAGACCTAGGACAGGTTATGGAAACTTTAGAGGCAGAGCGAGAGGTAGAGGAGGCCCCGGAGGGAGTAATGGTAATAGAGGGAGTAATGGGAACAGAGGAAGTGTTAGGGAAGACAGGTATTTTCCAGCAGCGCAAAGGTCCCGCGATAGAGAAGGTAGGGACTTTGTAGGATTGGCTGACACGGTCATGGAGGACTATTGATACCGACCGGGCTCCATCCCCCTTGGTCGAGCGGAGCTTATGGTCGATGTATCAATAGGGGGAAAAAGGAGTGCGTTCATGATCGACACTGGTGCTGAACATTCAGTGGTGACTAATCTAGTTGCTCCTCCATCTGGAAGGACTATTACTGTGATAGGAGCAACTGGAAGAAGTGCTGAAAAACCGGTTCTTAAAAGTCGACTCTGTACATTGGGAGGCCACGTAGTAAAACATCAATTCCTTTATATGCCTGAATGTCCAGTCCAATTGCTGGGACGTGATATGCTATCTAAGTTACAAGCGCAGATTACGTTCCTACCAAATGGAACAACATCTTTAAAGTTTAATGGACCTTCAGGTATTATGACATTATCCGTACCAAAGGAAGAAGAGTGGCGACTTTATACAGCGTTGACTATCCAAAACCCTAGGAGTGATGAATCCTTATTCAACATACCAGGAGTTTGGGCAGAGAACAACCCACCAGGACTGGCCCGCAATATTCCACCTATTAAAATCGAACTAAAACTTGGGGTTTATCCAGTGAGCCTAAGACAATATCACATCCCGCAGAAGGCTAAGAAGAACATCCAATCTTATCTGGATAAGTTCATACGGTATGGTATCCTAAAATTCTGTACTTCCCCCTGGAACACCCCATTGCTGCCTGTTCAAAAGCCCGGTACAGATGAGTATCGACCTGTGCAGGACTTGAGAGCAGTCAATGATGCGGTTGTTAGTATACATCCAGTTGTACCCAATCCATATAACCTGCTTGCTTTAATTCCGGGCGGGGCTACTTACTTCACAGTCTTAGATCTCAAAGATGCCTTCTTTTGCCTCCGAATTGCCGCAGAAAGTCAATGTATCTTCGCTTTTCAATGGGAAAACGCTGTAACGGGCTCAAAACGCCAAATGACCTGGACAAGACTGCCCCAAGGGTTTAAAAATTCACCTACCCTATTTGGCTCAGCTCTAAGTCAAGATCTACTGGATTTCGAGTCCATCCCAGGAGAGTGTGTATTGTTACAATATGTAGATGACTTGTTGATAGCAGCAGTTACAAAAGAAATATGTCAGCAAGCGACGCACGATCTACTACACATTCTCTGGAAGGCAGGATACAAGGTGTCTAGAAAGAAGGCTCAGTTGTGTTTGCCAACTGTCAAATATCTGGGATTCCATATCTCTGAAGGTCAAAGAATTATGGGGCCAGAGAGAAAAGAAGCTGTCTGCCAAATACCGATACCCAAGAATAGAAGACAAGTGCGAGAATTCTTGGGGGCAGCAGGCTTCTGTAGGATATGGATTCCCAGCTACGCGATACTGGCAAAACCTCTGTATGCAGCTATCAAAGGTACCGAGCACGACCCCTTCTTATGGACACAAGAACAGCAAACGGCATTTGAAGATGTGAAGAAGGCTTTGATGAGTGCCCCAGCATTAGGTCTACCTGATCACACACGACCATTCTACCTGTATGTACATGAGCAAAGAAGAATGGCTGTGGGAGTATTGACACAGTACTTGGGATCATGGCAAAGACCTGTTGCCTACATGTCTAAGCAATTGGATGCAGTGGCCAGCGGACTTCCACCTTGTCTAAGAGCTGTAGCTGCAGCCGCCCTGCTAGTAGCTGAAGCCGATAAACTCACTCTGGGTCAAGAACTTTATGTACGAGTCCCACATGCAGTACAGACGTTGTTGGATTACAAAGGAAATCATTGGTTTAGTAACAGCCGTATGACCAAGTATCAAGCAATGTTGTGTGAAAACCCAAGAGTGCATTTAGAGACTGTAAATACCTTAAATCCAGCTACCCTTTTGCCACAACCTACTGAAAGTCAACATGATTGTTTGGAAGTAATGGATGAAGTATTTTCAAGTAGACCAGATCTTCGTGATTTTCCCATCCAGAACCCTGATGTTCAATATTACACCGACGGCAGTAGTTATGTGAAAGAAGGGATCCGCTATGCAGGATATGCAGTAACAACAATAGACAAGGTGATAGAAGCTCGGCCACTGGCGAAAGGAACATCAGCACAAAAGGCAGAATTAATAGCACTAACACGAGCGTTACAATTGGCTGAAGGTTTAAGAGTGAACATCTACACGGACTCCAAGTATGCGTTTTTAACCACTCATGCCCACGGAGCTTTGTATAAAGAAAGAGGACTACTGAATTCAGAAGGCAAAGAAATCAAGTATGCAGCTGAAATCCTACAACTATTGGAAGCAGTGTGGGAGCCGAAAGAAGTCGGTATCATACATTGTCGAGCGCATCTGAGAGGAGATGGTGATGTAACCAAGGGAAATCGGATGGCAGATAGTACAGCTAAGCGTGCCGCTGAATCAGGAAGACAGGAATATGTGGGGCACATAGCTGCTCTTATACCAACTCCACTGTCTCAATGGACTCCAGTTTATACAGCTCAAGAAGAGAAGTGGTTAAAGACTGAACCGGGAAAGTATTTGGAGAACAAGTGGTATCAGCTAGAAGATGGAAGAATAGTCATTCCAGCATCACTAGCGGTAGAAATTGTCCAAAATTATCACAACGGGACACATTCTGGGAGAGACAGTACAGAAGAATCTCTCAGAAAACATTTCTACATACCAAGATTGTCCAACTTGACTCAGGCCATTGTACGAAGATGTGTAACGTGTGCTAAAAATAATACAAGACAAGGACCAGTAAAGCCACCAGGAGTCCAGTTTATGGGGGGACTCCCCATGTCCGATCTACAAATAGACTTTACAGTGATGCCTAAATCGGGTGGACATCGTTACCTGCTGGTAATTGTGTGCACCTATTCAGGCTGGGTAGAAGCATGTCCTACTCGTACAGAGAAAGCAGGAGAAGTTGTGAGATTCCTGCTACGAGAAATAATACCCCGATATGGACTACCCTGCTCTATAGGATCGGATAATGGTCCAGCTTTTGTTCATCAGTGCCTACAACAACTGACTCATATGCTTGGTATAAAGTGGAGGCTTCATACTGCATATAGACCCCAGAGTTCTGGTAAGGTAGAGAGAATGAATAGAACTATTAAGAATCAGTTGGCTAAAATGTGTCAGGAAACCCAACTTAAGTGGAACGTTCTCTTACCCATAGCTCTATTGCGAATCCGCAGTACCCCTACCAGAAGGATGGGCCTCTCTCCTTTTGAAATCATGTATGGGCGACCACCTCCCGTACTTGGTAACTTAAGGGGGGATTTGAGTCAGTTGGGAGAAGGAATTACCCGGCAGCAGGTTGTAGAGTTGGGTAAGACTATGGAGGAGGTACAGAAATGGGTACAAGATAGATTACCTGTGAATATTTATCCCCCAGTTCATAGTTACCATCCAGGAGATCAAGTGTGGATTAAAGAGTGGAATAATGTACCGTTAGGGCCCAAGTGGAGAGGTCCTTATGTTGTTCTTTTGTCTACCCCTACAGCGATAAAAGTAGCCGAAGTGACTCCGTGGATACATCACTCCAGGGTTAAACCAGCAGCAGTCGATTCTTGGCAAGTTACAGCAGATCCAGAGAATCCCTGCAAGATCCGGTTAAAACGCACTACTCAGTCGGAGTAACAAGGAACTTTTGTGGATTACAAATTTTATTGTTACAGGGATTTGGTGAAGTGAGTGTTTTAGACGGCCATAATAAAGCCTGTCCGCTCACCGACATATAGTATATAAGCCAGGGAAAGTCTCGAAGGGACTCCTGTGAAGACGAGCAGAACTCCATTCCCTGCAGCCCTCACATCCTGGAAGCTGAGGTGCCTTCGCACGGTCGAAGACTGAGGATGACGGCGAAAGATGTATTTTTGATAATGTCTATTTATGTGTGTTTTTATATTCAGGAAGGTAGAGGTACCGACACTCCTAGCTGTGAGGTATGCATTAAGACTACGAGAACAGGTAACCATATTTTCCAAACCCTAATTTGGCATTCACAATACGAGTGTAAAGGAGATGTATCAAGATGTAGATACCTTAATATAGAATATAGTGTGTGCCATTTAGGAGTAGGAGAACCTAAGTGCTTCAGTCCGGAGTATCAACCTCGTACAATTTGGTTGACTCTCAGGAATGGAGATCCTCAGGGGACCCTAATTAATAAGACGGTGTTAGAATCCGTACATTCTTCGGGTGTTCTGCTATTTGATGCATGTAAGGCGATATCAAGTGGTAGAAAGCCGTGGAATGTATGTGGGGATCTTAGATGGGAGAGGACGTATGGGTCTAATGATAAATATATTTGTCCCAGTAGTAAAAATAAATATGTGAGTCCTAGATGCCCAAATAGAGAGTATAACTTTTGCCCATATTGGTCTTGTGTGGGGTGGGCAACTTGGGGACAGACAGTAGACAAGGACATGATAGTGACTAAGTTGCCTACTAGCCCATGTTGTAAGTCTATGGAATGCAACCCAGTCCATATACTTATAAATAACCCCGACAAGTTCTTAGACAAGTATGGAAATTTATTTGGGTTTCAAATATATGGGACGGGTTTAGATCCTGGGACAGTATTGTTTATAGGGATAGAGACTGATACGGTATCCTCCCAAACTCATCAAGTATACCATTCCTTTTATGAAGAGATGAGTATAGATAATAAGATCCCCCATAATGCTAAAAACCTGTTCATAGATTTAGCTGAAAGTATTGCCGGTAGTCTTAATGTTACCAACTGCTATGTGTGTGGAGGTACTAACATGGGAGACCAATGGCCTTGGGAAGCAAAGGAGGTAATGTCCGGTTCTGAGGCAGTTGAACAATTAATATCTTCACAAGCCGATTATCATATGAGTGTTAGAGGTAAATCTGAGTGGAGATTAAAGACCTCCATCATAGGTTATGTTTGCATAGCAAGGAAAGGAATAATGTATAATACTTCTGTAGGAGAATTAACTTGTCTAGGGCAAAAAGCTTATGATGATGATACAAAGAATACAACTTGGTGGTCGGCTTCAAATGTCTCAGAACCATCTAACCCGTTTGCTAGATACGCCAATTTAAAGGATGTGTGGTTTGACCTATCCATCACATCTACCTGGAGAGCCCCAGCAAATTTGTACTGGATCTGTGGTAAGAAAGCCTATTCGGAGTTGCCACAGGACTGGGAAGGGGCATGTGTGTTGGGTATGCTCAAACCATCCTTCTTCTTGTTACCTATTGAAACAGGTGAGACTTTAGGTGTTAAAGTGTATGATGTGAATCATAGGAAGAAAAGGGGACCCATAGAGATAGGCGCCTGGGAAGATAATGAATGGCCTCCCCAGCGTATTATAGATTATTATGGGCCAGCCACGTGGGCAGAAGATGGTACCTTTGGTTATAGAACCCCTATTTATATGCTCAACCGCATTATAAGATTACAGGCGGTGGTTGAGATTATTACTAACGAGACATCACAAGCGCTCAATCTTCTAGCGAAGCATAATACCAGGATGAGGACAGCAGTATACCAAAATAGATTAGCCTTGGATTACCTTTTGGCAGTAGAGGGAGGTGTATGTGGGAAGTTTAACCTGAGCAATTGCTGTCTTCAAATAGATGACGAAGGGCAAGCAATAGCTGAGCTTACTAGCCATATGTTTAAACTAGCGCATGTGCCTACTCAGGTATGGAAAGGGTATAATCCAAGTAGTTGGTTTGGTAGCTGGTATGAGTGGTTTGGAGGGCTTAAGGCAGTGGTAGGTGGAGTCCTACTGATTTTAATGTTGTGTCTACTCCTACCGTGTCTTATACCCTTAGTAGTTAGGTCTGTGCAAAGCCTGATAGAAAATATAGCAGAGAGGAAGGCTGCTGCACAGATAATGGCAATTTATAAATATAAGGCTCTAGATCAGGGAGAACCAATGCAGGAAGATGAATGTTGAAGATTCACATCATAAGTTAAGTCTGGTCTGGTTCAAGGTAACTTGCGGTGTAAGCAAACTAAGGTTAAGTGATGCCTCAAGTAATTGTAAAATATCAAGAGGCATCAAAGGGGGGAATGTGGTGGAATCTCGGTAAAAATAAATTTAGTAGGCCGAGATTACCACGTGGCATGTGTACGTGCATATGCTGACGTATCGATCAGTTGGTTGCACGAGGCAAGATACGATCAGTAGTGTACGGAGCATGTGCAAGAATACAGGATATAGTATTCCCCTCCTCCATTGTGCTGGACAGGCCATGCGGTCAAACAGGAAGTTAATTCTTATTTGTGTTGATTGGTTAAGAGAATGTGCGGGTGGAGCTTAATATGGGAGGAGTCATGTGCCTATATAAGGAGCCTGCACTATTGTCCGGGGCTCAGAACTTGTTGTATTTTGGTGACGCTAGTCCCTCTGAGTCCCGATCGGTGATCCAATAAAGAATCTCTTCCTTCCTGAAGAAACCTGTGTCCATCTCTCTGTGCTTGGCTTCCGTCAGTTTCTCCGGTATCACTATAATTCCTCTTTTAAAGCTGCCCTCTAGAATGCACGCTCTGTGTGTAGCACCTTTAAATCTACTTCCATCCATGACCTATTTATCTCACACTCCCTAAACCTACTTGCACTAACCAAAACAGAGGGCTCTCTCCCTCTGATACTGCTACCCCTGCCTCACTGTCCTTTGGTGGTCTTCACTTTACCCACAATCCAAGACAAGCGGATATTAAAGGTGGCGGTGTAGGTTTTCTTCTCTCACCCCACTGCTCCTTTAAAACCCTGCCCTCTCTTTCCCATCATTTGAAATTCATTCAATTCGCCTTTTCAAACCCTTCTCTGCTAACATTGCCGTTATCTATCGTCCCCCTGGTTCCCCTCTCCTCTTCCTTGACCACTTTGCTGCCTGGCTACCCTACTTCCTCTCTTCCAACATTCCATCCCTAATTCTTGGAGACTTCAATATTCCCATTAACCCACCTTTAACCCCAGCAGCCTCTAAACTACTTTCAATTACTTCCTCCCTTGGACTATTGCAGTGGGCTAATTCTCCCACTCATGTAGCTGGCAATACCCTTGACCTTATTTTCTCTTATTCATGTACATTATCTAATATCTGCAACACCCCATTTCCTCTCTCTGATCACCACCTCTTATCGTTTGCTCTCAATTACCCCCTCACCCAACAACCTCAGCCTAACCCCCCTCAGCTCAGGAGGAACCTTAACTCTATTGACCTCCAGCAGCTGTCAGCTGACATTGATTCACAACTGCTATCCATCCCTTCCCTCTCCTGTCCATCACTGGCCATCTCCACATATAACACTACCCTCACATCTGCCTTGAACGCTGCAGCCCCACTCAAAACATGCACCTCGAGGAGGACACGACCCCAACCTTGGCATAATAAATCAACACGCTATCTGCAGAGTTGCTCCCGTTGTGCTGAACGCTCCTGGAGGAAGTCTCGCACCCAGGCAGACTTTCTTCATTATAGATTCATGTTGCTTTCATACAGCACAGCCCATGCCCTCGCCAAACAGTCCTACTTTTCCTCTCTCATTAGTTCATGCTCCCGCAATCCCAGACGTCTCTTTGACACCTTTAATTCCCTTCTCCGCCCTGCTGTGGCCACCCCCAAACTAACCTTACAGCTGATAGCTTTGCATGTTACTTTAGTGACAAGATTGAACAGCTAAGGAAACAATTCTCCCCTCCTTGCCATTCTCTTTCTCAACCTCACATAAATCATGCTTTCCCTACCCTCCAGACTTTCTCCCCGGCTACTGAACAAGAGGTGGCTGCGCTTCTCCATTCCTCTCGCCCCACCACTTGCCCGCTCGATCCTGTCCCATCTCACCTCATCAAATCTCTATCCCCTTGTCTTGTGCCTACCTTAACACACATCTTTAACTGCTCGCTCTCTTCTGGCACTGTTCCTGCTCACCTTAAACATGCCACTGTATTACCTATCCTGAAAAAAACATCTCTTGACCCATCCTCCCCCTCTAACTATCGTCCCATATGCCTGCTCCCTTTCTCATCAAAGCTTTTGGAAAGACTTGTCTTTACCCGTGTGTCTCACTTCCTTAATTCCAACTCTCTCCTTGACCCTCTTCAGTCGGGCTTCCGCCCTCTCCACTCTACGGAGACCGCTCTTATCAAAGTGACGAATGACCTAATCTCCGCTAAATCCAAAGGTCACTACTCCATATTAATTCTCCTTGACCTCTCTGCTGCCTTTGACACCCTTGATCATGCTCTCCTCCTTCAAACTCTTCAATCGCTCGGTCTCTGTGACTCTGTACTCTCTTGGTTTTCCTCCTATCTCTCCCAACGCTCATTCAGTGTCTCCTTTTCCAAGGATACCTCCTCCCCTCGTGCTGTCTCGGTTGGAGTTCCCCAAGGCTCTGTCCTCGGTCCACTTCTATTTTCTCTTTATACTGCCTCTCTTGGAAAACTGATTGCCTCTTTTGGATTCCACTACCACTTGTACGCTGATGACACTCAGATATACCTCTCCTCCCTGGACCTCTCCCCTGCCGTCCTGCAACGTGTCACTGCTTGCCTTTCTTCCATCTCTGACTGGATATCGTCACGCTTTCTCAAACTTAACCTCTCTAAAACTGAACTCCTTGTCTTTCCTCCTCCTAATACTGATCCTCCTCTCTCACTCTCCCTTCAAGTCAGTGATATCCACATAAGTCCATCCCTGCAAGCACGCTGTCTTGGCGTCATACTTGACTCTGGTCTCACCTTTGAGTCTCACATCCAGTTTGTTGCCAAGTCCTGTAGTCCAACTCAAAAACATAGCCCGCATCCGCCCCTTTCTTTTGCAAGATGCTACCAAGGAGCTTGTCCATGCTCTAGTAATTTCCCGCATGGATTACTGTAACCCTCTCCTGATTGGTCTCCCCAAAAGCCATATTTGCCCCGCTACAGTCTGTAATGAATGCTGCAGCTAGACTGATTTTCCTCTCTAGTCGGTCCTCTCACACCTCGCCCCTCTGCCAGTCCTTACATTGGCTCCCTGTATCCTATAGGAGTCAATTCAAAGTGCAAAGTGCTAAAAATCATTTAAGAAGGGCCTTAAAACCCATCTCTTCAGGAAAGCTTATGGCCTCCCAGAGTAATCTCTACCTTACATACCTAACTCTTGCTCTCTCCTATGGGGCGGTGCTTTGCTCTCTCCAGGTGAGTAAAAGACTCCGCCTGGAGAGTCCCTTTAAGGAAATTGCTTCATTTGCTATATGCTAAATTTGATTGAATTAACTGTTATTCAAGTGAACTTATTCACTGGAGAATTAAAAGTTAAATTGTACCTACTCACCTTGTTTTCTTCTTGGGAACCCTTTTCCCACAGTTTATCCTGACTCCAACTGCAAGGTAAAAAACAATTTTTTTTTTAATTTTGTTGAAATAACTACTTAGTTAACATTCCATTGTGAACCTAAAGCAATTTAAACTTATAACAGTCGTCTTAAACAATTACAAATGTTATACTTCCCTTATTGCACAGTGTGTTTAATTTAGAAGTTTGTATCTCCTGCTCTGTTAATAGCCTGTTAGTGCACACACTGCTCTTTGTGTGATTAAACAAACACTATAGCGTTATTAATACAAACATAAATTCAGGCCCCTCTATCTTAAATTGAAAAAAAAAAGTGTTACTTACCTTTTTTCCCAGCATTATGTCACAGTTCTTTCTGCTGGCAGATCCTCCCCCCAGTGATGTTATCTTGTCTGCTGTCTCCCCTACAACTTCTCGTCTAATCAAATTATTCTAATAGACAATCAGTGCAGATGGAAGCACTTGTTCAATCAAATGGTTCTCATAGGGAAGCATTGAATCTAAGGCATTCCTATGAGCAACATTTGATGACGTTCATAGTCCTTATGCATGTTGAAAGGCGCATGACCGAGTGACACTTGGACCATGCAGCGGTTGTTTAGGTGCTTAGAGTATCACTTTGCCATGCTACCTGCACCATTGTCTCCATCTCAATGTTGCTCTGCTTGCATCTTTTGCTGGCTAAGACTACTTCTTGCACAGTGCAACCTGGTCTCTTCTCTGCCAACCTCTGTCCCGGGAGATGGGCAGGGAACATTGGCAGGTATCAAGCCTTTGAACAGTAGGAGTTATGTAGGGTGACACCGTTGCTATGCTCTTACCCACATAGCTAGTTACTTATAACTCAAATAACCTCTAGTCTACTCCCGATTCCATGTTTCTGAAAAGTCAAGAAACCTTCACATTCATACCTCCATAACTCTGGAAAAACCATCTAGAAAATGTCAAGTCTTCCAACCAGTTTGAAGCCTCTGCATTGATCTGAATCTCTAGCCCAATCATACTAGTGGTATTTGCCTACCATTTCTTAAGTTTGTGCCTACATTTTAAACATGTGACCCTTATTGTTTTGGTGAATTTTGGATTTCAAGATGTTCTCGAATACAACGTCATTTCCAATGCATTCTTGCTGATAAAACATTTTCTAAACCAATGCCTACGCTCAGATGTGATCGATTAACTATAAAGAAAATGGTGCATTCTACCCAGGATAGACAGACAGAGAGAAGGTTTACTGAGGACATTTTTTTAGGTGTTGAACAACCCTCTCAGCACATCGTGTGCATTAGTGTGAGGTGGAGGTTGCATTGTACTAACTCAGATCTACCTAGATATAATAAACAGAAGGAAACACAATTCCTTCAGATTGTCCTTCGGTTCCTAACAATCATCTTGTTGTATCTGTAAGGTTTCTAAAACAGAGGTCAGTGGTCAAACATGGAAATATACAATATAATGACAAATAAAGTCAGTTGACCCACTTAATCTGCCTAATCGGTGGAGAAATAATAATAATAATAATAACACAGTATTTAACCAGGAAAGGTACATTCAGATTACTTTGGTTTTCAAGTACGTCCTGGGGATGTTACCATCGCCCAACATCCAGGGGTTGTTACTATTACCCAATTTAATGGTACTCATTTTATCTACCTCGGAAGGATGAAGGGCTGAGTCAACCCTGCCGCGATTTCAACCTGCAACCCGAGGGTTGAACAGAGCTCCATCAGGAAAATGCAAAACGCACACATGAGCACTCATTATCTTCGCCTGTAGTGTCATACATATGTGTGTGTTGTGTGTACGGCAGAGCAAGCCCTGCACTCAAACTACTACTACTTTTGGGCAGCAGCACTGGGTATACTAGTCATCAGCCAAACCAAAAAGTAATCTGTGCAAGCTGAACTACTTTATTAAGGGCTTGGAGTGTTCCTTTAGCAATCTGCAACTCTCTAGTTCTCTAATTCAGTATCAATCACTGCTAATATCTCACTAAGAAATAATCTAAAGTAAACAAATCTCTGTTATCTGCCGTGTGTTATCTTGATTAGTGTAATGCTAGATTTTTATGAGTCTAAAACAACTAGATATTTAGGTAAGTTCGTTATCTAGAAAATGAATAGAAACTGACTAAATATAGAACATTCGGGGGAAAATGTACTACAATTAAAACAGAGAAATAACGTTTTTTTTTTTTTAATCTTTTTGAGTTTCGGGCAACTTCTTCAGCAGAGTCCTTGTTAAAATACTGTTCCGAAATCCCCTTTGCCCTTTCCTGTAGTCTTGGTATGATATCAAACAAGTGATTTCAAAACCTAAAAATGCACACTCCCTTATTTAACAGCCAAGCACATTCGGCTGCGTGTTAGGGCACATTTTAGGATTTCTGTTTGACTACACATTGTTTTGGAACTCAAATAACACATGGCCTCTGAGCAAGATCTGGGTCTATCAGCACTCAACCCGAAATAAGACAGGCCAGGGTTTCTAAAATGTACTATACTATCCCATAAGCGCATTTTGTTTAAAATATAATATTCTAGCTTGGGGAGGTGGGGGGAAGAGGAGGGAGGGTGCCTTTTATAGAAATTATAATTTCTGGGTGATTTCAAATATGTACAAAAAAGGTAAAAAAATAATGGGCTTTTATGTTCAGCTGCTGGAAAAGGCCAAGAAATGAATGCTAAAAGTAGTTTATCATTTGCTAGCAAGACCCTACCTGGAGTGTTTTGTTCTCAGAATTTTGGTGTGAAAGAGGATCACAGATTTCTGCAATCAATTTAATTCGAATGCAAATCGGTGTTATAGTTGCAGAGGCGGCTCTCTAATTAGGCGGTTTAGGCGGCCGCCTAAGGCCTCGCGCTGGCTGGGGCCTCGCGGCCGCCTAAACCGCCTGTTGGCAGAGTGTGTCAGGTCCTCGGTCAGTGACCGAGGACCTGACACCAGGAGGGGGCCCGGCGGCTTGCCCGGTATGCCGCCGGGTGCGAGGCCCCTCCTGGCTGCCGGCCAGCCACCGCAGACACTGGTCTGCAGCTCCGCAGTGTGCAGAGCTGCAGACCATGTGACTCGCGAGAATTGGCCAATCAGAGCGTTGCCGCGGGTTACCACGGCAACGCTCTGAAATCTCGCGAGATTACACGGTCTGCAGCGCTGCGGAGCTGCAGACCGGAAGTAATGGCCACCGGACCACCAGGGAGCCCACTGGACCACCAGGGAAAGGTAGGCTCCACCTCCCCATCACCCCCCACCACCATCACCACCCCCAGCCGTACCCCCCACAGCCTCACCACCAACCATCACCCTCAGCCTCACCCCCTCACCATCACCCCCCACCACCCTCAGCCTCACCCCCACCACACTCAGCCTCACCACTCTCAGCCTCACCCCCCCACCCTCAGCATCACCCCCCACCACCCTCAGCCTCACCCCCCCACCATCACCACCCTCAGCCTCACTCACCATCACCCCCACCACCCTCCGCCTCACCCCCCACCCCCACCCTCAGCCTCAGCCCCCCACCCTCACCATCACCCCCACCACCCTCAGCCTCACCCCCCCCTCACCATCACCACCCTCGGCCTCACTCACCATCACCCCCACCACCCTCAGCCTCACCCCCACCACCATCACCACCCCCAGCCTCACCCTCACCCCCCACAGCCTCACCACCCCATCACCAACCATCACCCCTCACCACCCTCAGCATCCCCACCCCCACCACCCTCACCATCACCCCCCCACCACCCTCAGCCTCACCCCCCCTACCCTCACCATCACCCCCACCACCCTCAGCCTCACCCTCAGCCTCACCACCCCCACCCCCTCAGCCTCACCACCCTCAGCCTCACCCCCCACCACCCTCAGCCTCACCACCACCCCCCACCACCCTCAGCCTCACCACCCCCTCAGCATCACCCCCCTGCCACCCTCAGCATCACCCCCCTGCCACCCTCAGCATCACCCCCCACCACCCTCAGCATAACCCTCCGTCACCACCCTCAGCCTCACCCCACTCACCATCACCCCCTCTCACATTACCCCCTCTCACATTACCCCCTCTCACATTACCCCCTCTCACATTACCCCCTCTCACATTACCCCCTCTCACATTACCCCCTCTCACTCTCACATTACCCCCTCTCACTCTCACATTACCCCCTCTCACTCTCACATTACCCCCTCTCACTCTCACTTTACCCCCCTCACTCTCACTTTACCCCCCTCACTCTCACTTTACCCCCTCTCACATTACCCCCTCTCACATTACCATCACCCCCCGCTCCCTCTCACCATCGCACCCCCGCTCCCTCTCACCATCGCACCCCCGCTCCCTCTCACCATCGCACCCCCGCTCCCTCTCACCATCGCACCCCCGCTCCCTCTCACCATCGCACCCCCGCTCCCTCTCACCATCGCACCCCCGCTCCCTCTCACCATCGCACCCCCGCTCCCTCTCACCATCGCACCCCCGCTCCCTCTCACCATCGCACCCCCTCTCCCTCTCACCATCGCACCCCCTCTCCCTCTCACCATCGCACCCCCTCTCCCTCTCACCATCGCACCCCCTCTCCCTCTCACCATCGCACCCCTTCTCCCTCTCACCATCGCACCCCTTCTCCCTCTCACCATCGCACCCCTTCTCCCTCTCACCATCGCACCCCTTCTCCCTCTCACCATCGCACCCCTTCTCCCTCTCACCATCACCCCCCTCTCACCATCACCCCCCCCCTTATACACACACACAACACACTTCAAGCAGCTACCCCATACACATAGGGTCTCAGACAAAAACGCAAACATGCTCACAGAGACATACATTCAGACACACAAGGATACTATCTGTCAGACACACTCTCAGGTACATACACAGGTAGACAGCGCATCAATGTGTATATGTGACACTTTTTTGTTAGTGGGGCCTCATGTTTGCGTTTCGCCTAAGGCCTCATAAAGTCTAGAGCCGCCTCTGTATAGTTGTCATTTATATTTCAAGGTAATTGTAAAAAGATGCATGATGCTTCAAGAACCGACCTATATATCACAATGGGGTCAATGTATCATACACATCACACCTGTCTTACACTATAAAAGAACATTTACTACTAACCTTGATCAATGCATGTGAAGGACGTGGCATTACACTTGGATCTATCAATTATTATTCCATGCATCGAACTCATGTTAATGTGTGAACAAGAGGTAAGAGTCAAAGCACTGCGGACAGAAAATAATTGAGATGGACTCGTGATAACTGAGAGAATAACTAGGAAGTACTACTGCTTGCGGCCCATCGTTGACGGACAGGAATTGCACAGATAATGTGGAAATAAAATGTCTGATCTTTGGGGGCCAGGCAGACACATTTTTTGTCAAACTGTTTAAAAGCTGACAGAACCCTGTAGCAGGGACACACCTAGATGATTTGGAACCTTCAACGGAATTCTGTTGGCATCATCCCAGTAAAATGTTGTGTTGCTTCACCCCTTTGACTTCTCCGTGCACCCCTCTCACCTCTTTGTGTGCATTTCCTCACCCCCTGCTGTCTCTTAAACCTTCCTCACCCTCTTTATGTGTCTCTTAAGCCTCCCTTACATGTTACTCACTTACCCCTCTGTTTCATAGAAACATAGAAACATAGAATGTGACGGCAGATAAGAACCATTCGGCCCATCTAGTCTGCCCAGTTTTCTAAATACTTTCATTAGTCCCTGGCCTTATCTTATAGTTAGGATAGCCTTATGCCTATCCCACGCATGCTTAAACTCCTTTACTGTGTTAACCTCTACCACTTCAGCTGGAAGGCTATTCCATGCATCCACTTCCCTCTCAGTAAAGTAATACTTCCTGATATTATTTTTAAACCTTTGTCCCTCTAATTTAAGACTATGTCCTCTTGTTGTGGTAGTTTTTCTTCGTTTAAATATAGTCTCCTCCTTTACTGTGTTGATTCCCTTTATGTATTTAAATGTTTCTATCATATCCCCCCTGTCTCGTCTTTCCTCCAAGCTATACATGTTAAGATCCTTTAACCTTTCCTGGTAAGTTTTATACTGCAATCCATGAACCAGTTTAGTAGCCCTTCTTTGAACTCTCTCTAAGGTATCAATATCCTTCTGAAGATAGGGTCTCCAGTACTGTGTACAGTACTCCAAGTGAGGTCTCACCAGTGTTCTGTACAATGGCATGAGCACTTCCCTCTTTCTACTGCTAATACCTCTCCCCATACAGTTTCCTACCTACTTCTAACTTTCTTTCTTAACTCCTGTTTATTTCTTAACCTCCTTACCTGCTGTGTGTCTCTTAACCCCCCTTTTACCTCTTTGTGTGTCGTTGTTACATAGAAACATATGGCGGCAGATAAGAACCATTCGGCCCATCTAGTCTGCCCAATTTTCTAAATACTTTCATTAGTCCCTAGCCTTATCTTATAGCTAGAATAGCCTTTTGCATATCCCATGCATGCTTAAACTCCTTTACTGTGTTAAGCTCTACCACTTCAGCTGGAAGGCTGTTCCATGCATCCACTACCCTCTCAGTAAAGTAATACTCTCCTTGTGTATCTCCCTACCCCCTCTTACATCACTGTGACAGGCAGCAAATTATCGACCAGATAAACGCTGCCCCTTTTATTGCTCCCAATGTGCTGCTTTGCTTCGACCGTGTGTGAGGGAGAGCGCTTTTGTTAGATGGAATAGAAATGAATATACTTTACATTGGTTTTATTTTCTATATCTATTTTATTAGTAAAAATTAATTTTATGAAAGGAGGATTCTCTCCTTCCACCCAGACATAAAATTGGGGTAAAGCAGCTGAGAAAAGAAAAACAGACGAAGGAGACAGACGAGAAAAGGGATAACATAACAAGGGCAACAGCATATGCCGAGCAGCAGAGGGAGGCAGAGCAATATAGAGAGGCAGAGCAGCAGAGGGAGGCAGAGCAATATAGAGAGGCAGAGCAGCAGAGGGAGGCAGAGCAATATAGAGAGGCAGAGCAGCAGAGGGAGGCAGAGCAATATAGAGAGGCAGAGCAGCAGAGGGAGGCAGAGCAATAAAGAGAAACAGAGCAGCAGAGGATATAAAGAAGCAGAGGAGGAAGAGCAGCAGAGACAGTTGAACAGCAGGGGGAGACAGAGAAGCACAGCAGCAGAGTGCATAGAGCAGCATAGGCAGACAGAAGTGTAGGGACACACTGAAGGGCAGCAAGGGGAGCAGAGCAGCAAAGGAGGTAACACGGCAGCAGGGATGTAGAGCAGCAAAGGAGGTAATATGGCAGCAGGAATGTAGATTAGCAGAGGAGGTAATACGGCAGCAGGAATGTAGAGCAGCAGAGGAGGTAATACGGCAGCAGGAATGTAGAGCAGCAGAGGAGGTTATACGGCAGCAGGGATGTAGAGCAGCAGAGGAGGTAATACGGCAGCACGGATGTAGAGCAGCAGAGGAGGTTATACGGCAGCAGGAATGTAGAGCAGCAGAGGAGGTAATACGGCAGCAGGAATGTAGAGCAGCAGAGGAGGTTATACGGCAGCAGGGATGTAGAGCAGCAGAGGAGGTAATACGGCAGCACGGATGTAGAGCAGCAGAGGAGGTTATACGGCAGCAGGAATGTAGAGCAGCAGAGGAGGTTATACGGCAGCACGGATGTAGTGCAGCAGAGGAGGTAATACGGCAGCAGGGATGTAGATTAGCAGAGGAGGTTATACAGCAGCAGGGATGTAGAGCAGCAGAGGAGGTAATACGGCAGAAGGAATGTAGAGTAACGGAGGAGGTAATACGGCAGCAGGGATGTAGAGTCGCAGAGGAGGTAAAATGGCAGCAGGGATGTAGAGCAGCAGAGGAGGTAATACGGCAGCAGGGATGTAGAGCAGCAGAGGAGGTAATACGGCAGCAGGAATGTAGATAAGCAGAGGAGGTAATACGGCAGCAGGGATGTAGAGCAGCAGAGGAGGTAATACGGCAGCAGGGATGTAGAGCAGCAGAGGAGGTAATACGGCAGCACGGATGTAGAGCAGCAGAGGAGGTTATACGGCAGCAGGAATGTAGAGCAGCAGAGGAGGTAATACGGCAGCAGGAATGTAGAGCAGCAGTACTCCAAGTGAGGTCTCACCAGTGTTCTGTACAATGGCATGAGCACTTCCCTCTTTCTACTGCTAATACCTCTCCCTATACAGTTTCCTACCTACTTCTAACTTTCTTTCTTAACTCCTGTTTATTTCTTAACCTCCTTACCTGCTGTGTGTCTCTTAACCCCCCTTTTACCTCTTTGTGTGTCGTTGTTACATAGAAACATATGGCGGCAGATAAGAACCATTCGGCCCATCTAGTCTGCCCAATTTTCTAAATACTTTCATTAGTCCCTAGCCTTATCTTATAGCTAGAATAGCCTTTTGCATATCCCATGCATGCTTAAACTCCTTTACTGTGTTAAGCTCTACCACTTCAGCTGGAAGGCTATTCCATGCATCCACTACCCTCTCAGTAAAGTAATACTCTCCTTGTGTATCTCCCTACCCCCTCTTACATCACTGTGACAGGCAGCAAATTATCGACCAGATAAACGCTGCCCCTTTTATTGCTCCCAATGTGCTGCTTTGCTTCGACCGTGTGTGAGGGAGAGCGCTTTTGTTAGATGGAATAGAAATGAATATACTTTACATTGGTTTTATTTTCTATATCTATTTTATTAGTAAAAATTAATTTTATGAAAGGAGGATTCTCTCCTTCCACCCAGACATAAAATTGGGGTGAAGCAGCTGAGAAAAGAAAAACAGACGAAGGAGACAGACGAGAAAAGGGATAACATAACAAGGGCAACAGCATATGCCGAGCAGCAGAGGGAGGCAGAGCAATATAGAGAGGCAGAGCAGCAGAGGGAGGCAGAGCAATATAGAGAGGCAGAGCAGCAGAGGGAGGCAGAGCAATATAGAGAGGCAGAGCAGCAGAGGGAGGCAGAGCAATATAGAGAGGCAGAGCAGCAGAGGGAGGCAGAGCAATAAAGAGAAACAGAGCAGCAGAGGATATAAAGAAGCAGAGGAGGAAGAGCAGCAGAGACAGTTGAACAGCAGGGGGAGACAGAGAAGCACAGCAGCAGAGTGCATAGAGCAGCATAGGCAGACAGAAGTGTAGGGACACACTGAAGGGCAGCAAGGGGAGCAGAGCAGCAAAGGAGGTAACACGGCAGCAGGGATGTAGAGCAGCAAAGGAGGTAATATGGCAGCAGGAATGTAGATTAGCAGAGGAGGTAATACGGCAGCAGGAATGTAGAGCAGCAGAGGAGGTAATACGGCAGCAGGAATGTAGAGCAGCAGAGGAGGTTATACGGCAGCAGGGATGTAGAGCAGCAGAGGAGGTAATACGGCAGCACGGATGTAGAGCAGCAGAGGAGGTTATACGGCAGCAGGAATGTAGAGCAGCAGAGGAGGTAATACGGCAGCAGGAATGTAGAGCAGCAGAGGAGGTTATACGGCAGCAGGGATGTAGAGCAGCAGAGGAGGTAATACGGCAGCACGGATGTAGAGCAGCAGAGGAGGTTATACGGCAGCAGGAATGTAGAGCAGCAGAGGAGGTTATACGGCAGCACGGATGTAGTGCAGCAGAGGAGGTAATACGGTAGCAGGGATGTAGATTAGCAGAGGAGGTTATACAGCAGCAGGGATGTAGAGCAGCAGAGGAGGTAATACGGCAGAAGGAATGTAGAGTAACGGAGGAGGTAATACGGCAGCAGGGATGTAGAGTCGCAGAGGAGGTAAAATGGCAGCAGGGATGTAGAGCAGCAGAGGAGGTAATACGGCAGCAGGGATGTAGAGCAGCAGAGGAGGTAATACGGCAGCAGGAATGTAGATAAGCAGAGGAGGTAATACGGCAGCAGGGATGTAGAGCAGCAGAGGAGGTAATACGGCAGCAGGGATGTAGAGCAGCAGAGGAGGTAATACGGCAGCACGGATGTAGAGCAGCAGAGGAGGTTATACGGCAGCAGGAATGTAGAGCAGCAGAGGAGGTAATACGGCAGCAGGAATGTAGAGCAGCAGAGGAGGTTATATGGCAGCAGGGATGTAGAGCAGCAGAGGAGGTAATACGGCAGCACGGATGTAGAGCAGCAGAGGAGGTTATACGGCAGCAGGAATGTAGAGCAGCAGAGGAGGTTATACGGCAGCACGGATGTAGTGCAGCAGAGGAGGTAATACGGCAGCAGGGATGTAGATTAGCAGAGGAGGTTATACAGCAGCAGGGATGTAGAGCAGCAGAGGAGGTAATACGGCAGAAGGAATGTAGAGTAACGGAGGAGGTAATACGGCAGCAGGGATGTAGAGTCGCAGAGGAGGTAAAATGGCAGCAGGGATGTAGAGCAGCAGAGGAGGTAATACGGCAGCAGGGATGTAGAGCAGCAGAGGAGGTAATACGGCAGCAGGAATGTAGATAAGCAGAGGAGGTAATACGGCAGCAGGGATGTAGAGCAGCAGAGGAGGTAATACGGCAGCAGGGATGTAGAGCAGCAGAGGAGGTAAAATGGAGGCTTGGAAGTAGAGTAGCAGAGGAGGTAAAATGGCAGCAGGGATGTAGAGCAGCAGAGGTGGTAATACGGCAGCAGGGATGTAGAGCAGCACAGGAGGTAATACGGCAGCAGGGATGTAGAGCAGCAGAGGAGGTAATACGGCAGCAGGGATGTAGAGCAGCAGTGGAGGTAATAGAGCAGCAGGGATGTAGAGTCGGAAAGGAGGTAATATGGCAGCAGGAATGTAGAGTAACAGAGGAGGTAATACGGCAGCAGGGATGTAGAGCAGCAGAGGAGGTAATACGGCAGCAGGGATGTAGAGTAGCAGAGGAGGTAATACGGCAGCAGGGATGTAGAGCAGCAGTGGAGGTAATAGAGCAGCAGGGATGTAGAGCAGCAGAGGAGGAAATACGGCAGCAGGGATGTAGAGCAGCAGAGGAGGTAATACGGCAGCAGGGATGTAGAGTCGCAGAGGAGGTAATACGGCAGCAGGAATGTAGAGTAACAGAGGAGGTAATACGGCAGCAGGAATGTAGAGCAGCAAAGGACGTAATACGGCAGCAGGGATGTAGAGCAGCAGAGGAGGTAATACGGCAGCAGGGATGTAGAGTCGCAGAGGAGGTAATACGGCAGCAGGAATGTAGAGTAATAGAGGAGGTAATACAGCAGCAGGAATGTAGAGTCGCAGAGGAGGTAATACGGCAGCAGGAATGTAGAGTCGCAGAGGAGGTAAAATGGCAGCAGGGATGTAGAGTAACGGAGGAGGTAATACGGCAGCAGGGATGTAGATTAGCAGAGGAGGTTATACGGCAGCAGGGATGTAGAGCAGCAGAGGAGGTAATATGGCAGCAGGGATGTAGAGCAGCAGAGGAGGTAATACGGAAGCAGGGATGTAGAGCAGCAGAGGAGGTAATACGGAAGCAGAGATGTAGAGCAGCAGGGGATGTAATACGGCAGCAGGGATGTAGAGCCCAGAGGAGGTAATACGGCAGCATGCATGTAGAGCAGCAGAGGAGGTAATACGTCAGCAGGGATGTAGAGCCCAGAGGAGGTAATGCGGCAGCAGGGATGTAGAGCAGCAGAGGAGGTAATACGGCAGCAGGGATGTAGAGCAGGAGAGGAGGCGGCACTGCTAGGGGAAGTGGAGCAGCAGAGAAGGTAAAGCAAAACTTCCTAACTAAAATAATGCTGAAACTCGTTACAACGTGCCATCTTTAGTAATAATACCTAACCGTCCATCTTGTGTCTTTTAACCATTGAAATGAATCCCAAGAGCTAAATGCACGTCCTGAGCCTGACCATATTTGTAACGGAGTAATAGATTCTATAACTCAGCTTAGTGGTGCTAGTTATATCGACCTTTAGAACGAAGGCCTTGTCACTAATTAATTGGCTCTGCAAATACAGCAACTTACTCTTAATGTCATTTTTACAGCCTCCAGCAGATTCTATGTTTCGATTTGCTTACTGTAAGTAACTAAATAATTTCAGTAATAGTACTACAAAAAAAAAAACTAGAATTGTGGAAAGATATTTCTAACTGAGTCACCAAATATTCAGGCACGGAATTTAATCTATGACAAATTCGTTAGAAAAGAACCAATTACAATTCTCATCCCCAGGCAGAGTTATTCATTAAAAACTGAATTGGGAACCTTTAGCCACATCTCCAATTCATTTAGTCACAGTTCATCTATTTTAGTTTAAACATATCTGACGCAGAAACAAGTAGCAAGCAGCACAATGTACATATAACCAACACAAAACACAAAACCTTAGTCCGCATCAGAAAACAGGGGTTAGTTACGCCAAACACTGGACTAAACTTCGATAAACTACACTGCAGCCAGGTCTTACAGACAATGACTGATTGGCCTCTCTGGCTGAAAATGTAATTATTCTTTCATTTACCTTTCTCACTCGCTTGTTCTGGAAATGTGTTGATTACAAAGAGAGTGGCGGTGATTCTGGCAGAGCAGCGTCGAATACAAGGACGCCGGGTTAAATGAATGCTTCGATGATGACTCTATAGGAAATATGCAGCCATTGTCCGGGCTTGCTCGCTTTTCAATACGTAAGCTCCTGAAACAAGCTGATTGCTGGGATTTTGAACGGAGGCCTTGCCATGCCGAAACATGCTATCAGCTCTGAGCCTGCCAAAACAAATTCTCACTCATAGCTTCTTGGCTGTGTTTGAACGGGGTGTCCAACGACGTGACGTGCAGCCAGAGAGATACAAACAGAATATCTGGATTCATTTCACATTTATTCTTAAATGGCAATTTTTTTATTTAAACAATTATACAATTAGCTTTCGGAGGTAATTTATTAATCATAAATTAGTAAACAGTTAGTACGCTTTGTGACTGCTCAAAAAAATTAGCAACGTACATTTATTTCAACGTGACTGATCTCACGTTAACATTATATAATAATGTGTTTATTTAATATTAATACTTACAAGTCATACGGGGATTTTTGTTAGAGTGATAATTCAAAGTGAATACAAAGTTCATTTTAAATTAAAAGGCCAGAGTAGTTGAATGGACAGCATAGGTGACTTAGATAATTTTTTCCAGTTTGGATATTTTAGTCTTAAGTTTGAAATTTATTTTGAAATTATCGTGAATAACCCTGGTATTTTGCGTGTGTGTTTCTTCATAGCCATTAAACCCACTACACTGACAGATTGAATGTTAAAGCACAAATAAAGAAAATGAGATGGAGCAAAGATTCTTTGAACTTTTTTACACACAATATTTATCATTATTATTTATAATTAGTATTCATCATTATTAAAAATATGGCTGGTAAGTCCATACCATCTTTATCTCTTGTTTCGAAATGGAATCATACACATTCATGGTTCTTTAAGTTGCTTCTTTACTTATAGCGGGCACACACTGTTAATTCATCATGTTTTAAAAATATTTTCTAACTGTATTGCATTCTTTATATATCATTTATTGTTGCCATTATTATAACAGGTATGTATGGAGAAATGTGAGAAAAACACAACATTGGACTAACAATATGGATACTGAGAGGTCCGAAAGGCAAAACTGAAATATATTTCAGTCTGTTGATGCTAAATTATGTAACACTGGCATTTGCACTACCTACTCATAACATATTGCACTATTTTTTGTACCTCTTGTGTCATTTTACAGATATACTGAATGCTCCATACTGCCCATGATGAAGTGCCACTAAGGCACGAAACACGTAAGTGTCATCTACCAAGTGCTCATTATGTTTTTGGATTAAGAAATAAAGGTAATACATTTTTCTACTTTTATTAAGATGATTGAGGTGCACTTTCTTGGCAGAACCAAAAAAACAATGGCATTTGTTATATTTTTTTTCCCCTTAGTAATAAATTATAGAGTTCCAGACTCAATGCTACTGATTTTTTCAAAAGGTAGCTTGAATTACTAACCGACTTTGTGACCAACTTCATTTTCCATCTGCTAAGTTTATCTGTAATGCTTAGAGGAGGGTTCTCACTAAGATAGTGGTTGCACTAGTTACAAAGTATCCAGAAATCCTTCCCTTCATATCCGCATTCTGGTTCTAGATAATTTTGCCTGCGAAAATAAGAGGGTTATCAAAAGACTTAGAATTCTCTCCGGCAGTCAGAAGAACAAGACTATTTTTGCATGCGGATATAGTGCTTGCCTGAGGCTAGAAAATCAGGCTTATTATTGGATTTAGACAGGGCTGCTGTGAGCTTTGTACTTTCGAAAAAAAGTGGATAACTTAACCGTTTGCAGCAAGTAACAATGCAATGCAGTTAGTCTGGACATTTCCTGTTTGTACTTGTCATTTAAAATAATG
Organism: Pelobates fuscus; assembly: GCF_036172605.1. Taxonomy (NCBI): domain Eukaryota; kingdom Metazoa; phylum Chordata; class Amphibia; order Anura; family Pelobatidae; genus Pelobates; species Pelobates fuscus. The sequence goes on from NC_086317.1 coordinate 455,839,296, forward strand.
GAGTAGATTTTTGGATTGCAATAAGGGAACATTTTTGTTTTAGCAACTGGTTAGAGATGGGGTACACACATCCCTGCTCCCCAGATGTTCTGAAGGATTGAAAGAGGTAAAATAATTGCAGGTACTTTTATAGTGAGAACAGGTCTCTGCTATGGAGAGATCAGCAGCAGGATAGGCAGGGCTATTTATATAAGTCTGATTTGCATGAATTTAAAAATAATTCAAGGTGATTTTCAGATTTTAGTCCCAAAAAAACGAAATTAAAACATAGATGACTGAATATACATTGACAGACTCATTGTGGTGGAGCTTAGCCTCATATAGACCTAGATGCACTGATCTCTGCTGTCAATTCATGCAACTGGTGATGGGGTTTTAATTTGGCCACTGAATGTTAAAAACAGCTCAACTGTGGTGTCAGATCGCCTGATGCAATGTGATACAATATTTAGAAGTACATTCTGCGGTTAATAAACCACAAGCATGAATTGACCATGGTTCATGCATCAGTAAAGGACATCTGTATGGGTACCTAAGGCTCCTCTGGGCAACCAATGTATTGGCCAAAGCAATGATGGGCTGATAAATTAAGAAATTGACGAGTGTGTTGTGAGAATGCTGCTGAGGCATAGGAGACTTTCCCATTCAACTCCAAACTTCTAAGCTTAACATGGTCACTGCTCTTGAAAGTCTTTCTAGGAGACAGAAGAGGGGGCCTGTATAATTACCCCATGGGCCTGGCCTTCACGATTACCATCAGAGATCCAAATACATCATATGGCTTACAGGTCATTATGACAGAAATCTTGAAGTCTTAAAGGAACATATTAAGACGATTAAAGGGCACATTACAACTACAGTGGAGTATGTCATGGGTATCAAAAGTAAACAAACAACCGCTTCCCAACTCTACAATCTTCACTCTTGGAAGAATGGTCTACCGCTGCACAGTGACCCCCTGATACAAACAGGAAGAAAAACTGAAATTGAGGGGCAGAACAGAAGCTGTAAATATAGGTGAATTCTTACTGTTACAAAATGCCATTGTGGATGTGTGTCTACCACAAGAGAAGACCATTACCAAGACTGAGATCAAGTCAGTTGCTATATCTACACTAGGTAAGTTGGCCTAAGGAAGGGCATTCCTCCCAGGCAGGTATCGTCCCATCTGCCTGTCTTCCTTTTCCCATGCATGTATCAAGCTTCCGGTCCGTCCTGCTTCTTCTAGGCCGATATTGATCCCTCTGCTCATCCTCCTGCTTCTAGGCTTGTCATTACTCTGTGTCTGCACTGCCTCCAACTACAGCCTCTTCAAAGGCACTTACGGCTCTCAGGACACTGCCTTTACAAAGATGTTTTAGCTCTCAAGCCAACTCTTTCTTAAAGGTGCCAGGTACCAGGGAATAATGCAGCCAGAAAGCAGGTCCTAAAACTCTGCTACTGGAATCCCCAAAAGAACAAGACAGGAAATACTGAAGCCCATGGAGCAGCAAAGCTAGGTGGAATGGGCCTTGACAGAGCTAGGAGGCAGGCATATGGAAGAAAGGGTGGTTTGATTGGATGATTTCAGTAAGGGGTGTGGCTTAAGGAATCTTCATATAAATAACAGACATTTTAAGTGGGGATCCATTTTAAATTGAAATTCTTACCTTCTAGTTGCTGTACCACCCACCCGCCCTATTGGATTGGAATGGTTTGTTTTAGTCTCCCGTTTGGTCACGGCGGCGGGGGATGGATAGGATAATTGGGGGTAGGGCGGCTTTTGTAGGTGGGATAGGTCAGGAGGAATACTTACGTTTGGATTTGGTGGTAGGTTCGAACTTGTCAGTAGCTCTGAACCTGGGGGTGTAGGGGTGTCTTGGTATGCCCCTACAGTTGGAAATGGATGCACTTGGTGGCTGTGATAAAGGTTTATGTCATTTATATTAATGTTGTATGGATGTATTACTGTAGAATTTTGTTTAGGTCATTGTCTGGGGGTATAGTCATGTTAAATGGTGGATGGGGTGATGTCATATTAAATGTTTGTTGACAATGACCTTATTAAATTATTAAATTAATTTATATATATATTAATAATGCCGTGGAATAATTTAGCCAAAAAATGATTGTGTCTGTATTTCTTTAATGATGTTATTTAACATCAGGAATATGCCACGAAGGACGACGATGCGCATGTCAAGTTCCTAATGGACCTACCACACAATACTTTATTTTGAACAATGACTAGCCTTTAGTGACTGTCCTTGATGAGTCACAGGCTACTCATTGTTCAAAATTATTTTCATGTCGTGAAAACCGTTTAAACACAAATATTCACAACACTGGAGAACAAGCAATCATAAGTAAAACATCAAATATAAAACAGAAACACTAAATTAAAAGCTAGCCAAAGCTTTGGCACTAGATGGGATATTTCAGACAGCAAAATCCCAGAGCGCACCAAGTGAAGCACTCTTTGATGTTCTCATCCACTGCCAAAATATAGTCAATAAAACAGCCATTTTAACATTTAAGACTGCTTTCTACTTTGAGATTAATGGAATTATCTTTCAACCAGGGCATGTGTTGCTACACATTGAAGTGTTACCAGCAGGTATCTGGGATAATTAAAGTTCAGAGAGAGTCTAACATAGTAGATGATAATACAGATGCGCCACCTTTCTACTGACTCCCTCGGCCACAAGTCCAGGATTAGGATTCGCTGGCGAATAGTTCCTGGCGAACATAGCATGTTCGCGTTCGCCACCGCGGGCGAACACATGCGATGTTCGGTCCGCCCCCTATTCTTTATCATTGAGTAAACTTTGACCCTGTACCTCACAGTATTAATTTTTTTTTTCAGTGCATATAAATGTTACAAGCAGATACTCCCCCAAGACACTCTGTGTTACTGCAGATACTCCCTCCAGACACCCTGTGTTACTGCAGATACTCCCTCCAGACACCCTGTGTTACTGCAGATACTCCCCCCAGACACTCTGTATTACTGCAGATACTCCCCCCAGACACTCTGTATTACTGCAGATACTCCCCCCAGACACTCTGTATTACTGCAGATACTCCCTCCAGACACTCTGTATTACTGCAGATACTCCCTCCAGACACTCTGTGTTACTGCAGATACTCCCCCAGACACTCTGTATTACTGCAGATACTCCCTCCAGACACTCTGTGTTACTGCAGATACTCCCTCCAGACACTCTGTGTTACTGCAGATACTCCCTCCAGACACTCTGTATTACTGCAGATACTCCCTCCAGACACTCTGTGTTACTGCAGATACTCCCCCCAGACACTCTGTATTACTGCAGATACTCCCCCCAGACACTCTGTATTACTGCAGATACTCCCCCAGACACTCTGTGTTACTGCAGATACTCCCCCAGACACTCTGTATTACTGCAGATACTCCCCCCAGACACTCTGTATTACTGCAGATACTCCCCCAGACACTCTGTGTTACTGCAGATACTCCCTCCAGACACTCTGTATTACTGCAGATACTCCCCCAAGACACTCTGTGTTACTGCAGATACTCCCTCCAGACACTCTGTGTTACTGCAGATACTCCCTCCAGACACCCTGTGTTACTGCAGATACTCCCTCCAGACACCCTGTGTTACTGCAGATACTCCCCCCAGACACTCTGTATTACTGCAGATACTCCCCCCAGACACTCTGTATTACTGCAGATACTCCCCCCAGACACTCTGTATTACTGCAGATACTCCCTCCAGACACTCTGTGTTACTGCAGATACTCCCTCCAGACACCCTGTGTTACTGCAGATACTCCCCCCAGACACTCTGTATTACTGCAGATACTCCCCCCAGACACTCTGTATTACTGCAGATACTCCCCCAGACACTCTGTGTTACTGCAGATACTCCCTCCAGACACTCTGTATTACTGCAGATACTCCCCCAAGACACTCTGTATTACTGCAGATACTCCCTCCAGACACTCTGTATTACTGCAGATACTCCCCCCAGACACTCTGTGTTACTGCAGATACTCCCCCCAGACACTCTGTATTACTGCAGATACTCCCTCCAGACACTCTGTGTTACTGCAGATACTCCCTCCAGACACCCTGTGTTACTGCAGATACTCCCCCCAGACACCCTGTGTTACTGCAGATACTCCCTCCAGACACCCTGTGTTACTGCAGATACTCCCCCCAGACACTCTGTATTACTGCAGATACTCCCCCCAGACACTCTGTATTACTGCAGATACTCCCCCCAGACACTCTGTATTACTGCAGATACTCCCTCCAGACACTCTGTGTTACTGCAGATACTCCCTCCAGACACCCTGTGTTACTGCAGATACTCCCCCCAGACACTCTGTATTACTGCAGATACTCCCCCCAGACACTCTGTATTACTGCAGATACTCCCCCAGACACTCTGTGTTACTGCAGATACTCCCTCCAGACACTCTGTATTACTGCAGATACTCCCCCAAGACACTCTGTATTACTGCAGATACTCCCTCCAGACACTCTGTATTACTGCAGATACTCCCCCCAGACACTCTGTGTTACTGCAGATACTCCCCCAAGACACCCTGTGTTACTGCAGATACTCCCCCAAGACACTCTGTATTACTGCAGATACTCCCTCCAGACACTCTGTATTACTGCAGATACTCCCCCCAGACACTCTGTATTACTGCAGATACTCCCCCCAGACACTCTGTATTACTGCAGATACTCCCCCAAGACACTCTGTGTTACTGCAGATACTCCCCCCAGACACTCTGTATTACTGCAGATACTCCCCCAAGACACTCTGTATTACTGCAGATACTCCCTCCAGACACTCTGTATTACTGCAGATACTCCCCCCAGACACTCTGTGTTACTGCAGATACTCCCCCCAGACACTCTGTATTACTGCAGATACTCCCTCCAGACACTCTGTGTTACTGCAGATACTCCCTCCAGACACCCTGTGTTACTGCAGATACTCCCCCCAGACACTCTGTATTACTGCAGATACTCCCCCCAGACACTCTGTATTACTGCAGATACTCCCCCAGACACTCTGTGTTACTGCAGATACTCCCTCCAGACACTCTGTATTACTGCAGATACTCCCCCAAGACACTCTGTATTACTGCAGATACTCCCTCCAGACACTCTGTATTACTGCAGATACTCCCCCCAGACACTCTGTGTTACTGCAGATACTCCCCCAAGACACCCTGTGTTACTGCAGATACTCCCCCAAGACACTCTGTATTACTGCAGATACTCCCTCCAGACACTCTGTATTACTGCAGATACTCCCCCCAGACACTCTGTATTACTGCAGATACTCTCCCCAGACACTCTGTATTACTGCAGATACTCCCCCAAGACACTCTGTGTTACTGCAGATACTCCCCCCAGACACTCTGTGTTACTGCAGATACTCCCCCCAGACACTCTGTATTACTGCAGATACTCCCTCCAGACACTCTGTATTACTGCAGATACTCCCCCCAGACACTCTGTATTACTGCAGATACTCCCCCAAGACACTCTGTGTTACTGCAGATACTCCCCCAGACACTCTGTATTACTGCAGATACTCCCCCAAGACACTCTGTATTACTGCAGATACTCCCCCAAGACACTCTGTATTACTGCAGATACTCCCCCCAGACACTCTGTATTACTGCAGATACTCCCCCAAGACACTCTGTATTACTGCAGATACTCCCCCCAGACACTCTGTGTTACTGCAGATACTCCCCCCAGACACTCTGTATTACTGCAGATACTCCCTCCAGACACTCTGTATTACTGCAGATACTCCCCCCAGACACTCTGTGTTACTGCAGATACTCCCCCCAGACACTCTGTATTACTGCAGATACTCCCTCCAGACACTCTGTATTACTGCAGATACTCCCCCCAGACACTCTGTGTTACTGCAGATACTCCCCCCAGACACTCTGTATTACTGCAGATACTCCCCCAAGACACTCTGTGTTACTGCAGATACTCCCCCAGACACTCTGTATTACTGCAGATACTCCCCCAAGACACTCTGTATTACTGCAGATACTCCCCCCAGACACCCTGTATTACTGCAGATACTCCCCCAGACACTCTGTATTACTGCAGATACTCCCCCCAGACACTCTGTATTACTGCAGATACTCCCCCCAGACACTCTGTATTACTGCAGATACTCCCTCCAGACACTCTGTATTACTGCAGATACTCCCTCCAGACACCCTGTGTTACTGCAGATACTCCCCCAGACACCCTGTGTTACTGCAGATACTCCCCCCAGACACCCTGTGTTACTGCAGATACTCCCCCAGACACTCTGTGTTACTGCAGATACTCCCCCCAGACACTCTGTATTACTGCAGATACTCCCCCCAGACACTCTGTATTACTGCAGATACTCCCCCCAGACACTCTGTATTACTGCAGATACTCCCCCCAGACACTCTGTATTACTGCAGATACTCCCCCCAGACACTCTGTATTACTGCAGATACTCCCCCAGACACTCTGTATTACTGCAGATACTCCCCCCAGACACTCTGTATTACTGCAGATACTCCCTCCAGACACTCTGTATTACTGCAGATACTCCCCCAGACACTCTGTGTTACTGCAGATACTCCCCCCAGACACTCTGTATTACTGCAGATACTCCCTCCAGACACTCTGTATTACTGCAGATAATCCCCCAGAGACTCTGTATTACTGCAGATACTCCCCCAGACACTCTGTGTTACTGCAGATACTCCCTCCAGACACTCTGTGTTACTGCAGATACTCCCTCCAGACACCCTGTGTTACTGCAGATACTCCCCCCAGACACTCTGTATTACTGCAGATACTCCCCCCAGACACTCTGTATTACTGCAGATACTCCCCCAGACACTCTGTGTTACTGCAGATACTCCCTCCAGACACTCTGTATTACTGCAGATACTCCCCCCAGACACTCTGTATTACTGCAGATACTCCCTCCAGACACCCTGTGTTACTGCAGATACTCCCCCAGACACTCTGTATTACTGCAGATACTCCCCCCAGACACTCTGTATTACTGCAGATACTCCCCCCAGACACTCTGTATTACTGCAGATACTCCCCCCAGACACTCTGTATTACTGCAGATACTCCCCCCAGGCACTCTGTATTACTGCAGATACTCCCCCCAGACACTCTGTATTACTGCAGATACTCCCCCAGACACTCTGTGTTACTGCAGATACTCCCTCCAGACACTCTGTGTTACTGCAGATACTCCCTCCAGACACTCTGTATTACTGCAGATACTCCCCCCAGACACTCTGTATTACTGCAGATACTCCCCCCAGACACTCTGTGTTACTGCAGATACTCCCCCCAAGACACTCTGTATTACTGCAGATACTCCCCCAAGACACTCTGTGTTACTGCAGATACTCCCCCAAGACACTCTGTATTACTGCAGATACTCCCTCCAGACACTCTGTATTACTGCAGATACTCCCCCCAGACACTCTGTATTACTGCAGATACTCCCCCCAGACACTCTGTATTACTGCAGATACTCCCCCAAGACACTCTGTGTTACTGCAGATACTCCCCCCAGACACTCTGTGTTACTGCAGATACTCCCCCCAGACACTCTGTATTACTGCAGATACTCCCTCCAGACACTCTGTATTACTGCAGATACTCCCCCCAGACACTCTGTGTTACTGCAGATACTCCCCCCAGACACTCTGTATTACTGCAGATACTCCCCCAAGACACTCTGTATTACTGCAGATACTCCCCCCAGACACTCTGTGTTACTGCAGATACTCCCCCCAGACACTCTGTATTACTGCAGATACTCCCTCCAGACACTCTGTATTACTGCAGATACTCCCCCCCAGACACTCTGTGTTACTGCAGATACTCCCCCCAGACACTCTGTATTACTGCAGATACTCCCTCCAGACACTCTGTATTACTGCAGATACTCCCATCAGACACTCTGTGTTACTGCAGATACTCCCCCCAGACACTCTGTATTACTGCAGATACTCCCCCAAGACACTCTGTGTTACTGCAGATACTCCCCCAGACACTCTGTATTACTGCAGATACTCCCCCAAGACACTCTGTATTACTGCAGATACTCCCCCCAGACACCCTGTATTACTGCAGATACTCCCTCAGACACTCTGTGTTACTGCAGATACTCCCCCCAGACACTCTGTATTACTGCAGATACTCCCCCCAGACACTCTGTATTACTGCAGATACTCCCCCAGACACTCTGTGTTACTGCAGATACTCCCTCCAGACACTCTGTGTTACTGCAGATACTCCCTCCAGACACTCTGTATTACTGCAGATACTCCCCCCCAGACACTCTGTGTTACTGCAGATACTCCCCCCAGACACTCTGTATTACTGCAGATACTCCCCCCAGACACTCTGTATTACTGCAGATACTCCCCCCAGACACTCTGTATTACTGCAGATACTCCCCCCAGACACTCTGTATTACTGCAGATACTCACCCCAGACACTCTGTATTACTGCAGATACTCCCCCAGACACTCTGTGTTACTGCAGATACTCCCTCCAGACACTCTGTGTTACTGCAGATACTCCCTCCAGACACTCTGTATTACTGCAGATACTCCCTCCAGACACTCTGTATTACTGCAGATACTCCCCCCAGACACTCTGTATTACTGCAGATACTCCCCCCAGACACTCTGTATTACTGCAGATACTCCCCCAGACACTCTGTGTTACTGCAGATACTCCCCCCAGACACTCTGTGTTACTGCAGATACTCCCTCCAGACACTCTGTGTTACTGCAGATACTCCCTCCAGACACTCTGTGTTACTGCAGATACTCCCTCCAGACACTCTGTATTACTGCAGATACTCCCCCAAGACACTCTGTGTTACTGCAGATACTCCCTCCAGACACTCTGTATTACTGCAGATACTCCCCCCAGACACTCTGTATTACTGCAGATACTCCCCCCAGACACCCTGTGTTACTGCAGATACTCCCCCAGACACCCTGTGTTACTGCAGATACTCCCCCCAGACACCCTGTGTTACTGCAGATACTCCCCCAGACACTCTGTGTTACTGCAGATACTCCCCCCAGACACTCTGTATTACTGCAGATACTCCCCCCAGACACTCTGTATTACTGCAGATACTCCCCCCAGACACTCTGTATTACTGCAGATACTCCCCCCAGACACTCTGTATTACTGCAGATACTCCCCCCAGACACTCTGTATTACTGCAGATACTCCCCCAGACACTCTGTATTACTGCAGATACTCCCCCCAGACACTCTGTATTACTGCAGATACTCCCTCCAGACACTCTGTATTACTGCAGATACTCCCCCAGACACTCTGTGTTACTGCAGATACTCCCTCCAGACACTCTGTATTACTGCAGATACTCCCTCCAGACACTCTGTATTACTGCAGATAATCCCCCAGAGACTCTGTATTACTGCAGATACTCCCCCAGACACTCTGTGTTACTGCAGATACTCCCTCCAGACACTCTGTGTTACTGCAGATACTCCCTCCAGACACTCTGTATTACTGCAGATACTCCCCCCAGACACCCTGTATTACTGCAGATACTCCCTCCAGACACCCTGTGTTACTGCAGATACTCCCCCAGACACTCTGTATTACTGCAGATACTCCCCCCAGACACTCTGTATTACTGCAGATACTCCCCCCAGACACTCTGTATTACTGCAGATACTCCCCCCAGACACTCTGTATTACTGCAGATACTCCCCCCAGACACTCTGTATTACTGCAGATACTCCCCCCAGACACTCTGTGTTACTGCAGATACTCCCCCAGACACTCTGTGTTACTGCAGATACTCCCTCCAGACACTCTGTATTACTGCAGATACTCCCCCCAGACACTCTGTATTACTGCAGATACTCCCCCCAGACACTCTGTATTACTGCAGATACTCCCCCAGACACTCTGTGTTACTGCAGATACTCCCCCCAGACACTCTGTGTTACTGCAGATACTCCCTCCAGACACTCTGTGTTACTGCAGATACTCCCTCCAGACACTCTGTGTTACTGCAGATACTCCCTCCAGACACTCTGTATTACTGCAGATACTCCCCCAAGACACTCTGTATTACTGCAGATACTCCCTCCAGACACTCTGTATTACTGCAGATACTCCCCCCAGACACTCTGTATTACTGCAGATACTCCCCCAAGACACTCTGTATTACTGCAGATACTCCCCCAAGACACTCTGTGTTACTGCAGATACTCCCCCCAGACACTCTGTGTTACTGCAGATACTCCCCCCAGACACTCTGTATTACTGCAGATACTCCCTCCAGACACTCTGTATTACTGCAGATACTCCCCCCAGACACTCTGTGTTACTGCAGATACTCCCCCCAGACACTCTGTGTTACTGCAGATACTCCCCCAAGACACTCTGTATTACTGCAGATACTCCCCCCAGACACTCTGTGTTACTGCAGATACTCCCCCCAGACACTCTGTGTTACTGCAGATACTCCCCCCCAGACACTCTGTGTTACTGCAGATACTCCCTCCAGACACTCTGTATTACTGCAGATACTCCCCCCCAGACACTCTGTGTTACTGCAGATACTCCCCCCAGACACTCTGTATTACTGCAGATACTCCCTCCAGACACTCTGTATTACTGCAGATACTCCCCCCAGACACTCTGTGTTACTGCAGATACTCCCCCCAGACACTCTGTATTACTGCAGATACTCCCCCAAGACACTCTGTGTTACTGCAGATACTCCCCCAGACACTCTGTATTACTGCAGATACTCCCCCAAGACACTCTGTATTACTGCAGATACTCCCCCCAGACACCCTGTATTACTGCAGATACTCCCCCAGACACTCTGTATTACTGCAGATACTCCCCCCAGACACTCTGTATTACTGCAGATACTCCCCCCAGACACTCTGTATTACTGCAGATACTCCCTCCAGACACTCTGTATTACTGCAGATACTCCCTCCAGACACCCTGTGTTACTGCAGATACTCCCCCAGACACCCTGTGTTACTGCAGATACTCCCCCCAGACACCCTGTGTTACTGCAGATACTCCCCCAGACACTCTGTGTTACTGCAGATACTCCCCCCAGACACTCTGTATTACTGCAGATACTCCCCCCAGACACTCTGTATTACTGCAGATACTCCCCCCAGACACTCTGTATTACTGCAGATACTCCCCCCAGACACTCTGTATTACTGCAGATACTCCCCCCAGACACTCTGTATTACTGCAGATACTCCCCCAGACACTCTGTATTACTGCAGATACTCCCCCCAGACACTCTGTATTACTGCAGATACTCCCTCCAGACACTCTGTATTACTGCAGATACTCCCCCAGACACTCTGTGTTACTGCAGATACTCCCCCCAGACACTCTGTATTACTGCAGATACTCCCTCCAGACACTCTGTATTACTGCAGATAATCCCCCAGAGACTCTGTATTACTGCAGATACTCCCCCAGACACTCTGTGTTACTGCAGATACTCCCCCCAGACACTCTGTGTTACTGCAGATACTCCCTCCAGACACTCTGTGTTACTGCAGATACTCCCCCCAGACACTCTGTATTACTGCAGATACTCCCCCCAGACACTCTGTATTACTGCAGATACTCCCCCCAGACACTCTGTATTACTGCAGATACTCCCCCCAGACACTCTGTATTACTGCAGATACTCCCCCAGACACTCTGTATTACTGCAGATAATCCCCCAGAGACTCTGTATTACTGCAGATACTCCCCCAGACACTCTGTGTTACTGCAGATACTCCCCCCAGACACTCTGTGTTACTGCAGATACTCCCTCCAGACACTCTGTATTACTGCAGATACTCCCCCCAGACACTCTGTATTACTGCAGATACTCCCCCCAGACACTCTGTATTACTGCAGATACTCCCCCCAGACACTCTGTATTACTGCAGATACTCCCCCCAGACACTCTGTATTACTGCAGATACTCCCCCAGACACTCTGTGTTACTGCAGATACTCCCTCCAGACACTCTGTGTTACTGCAGATACTCCCTCCAGACACTCTGTATTACTGCAGATACTCCCCCCAGACACTCTGTATTACTGCAGATACTCCCCCCAGACACTCTGTATTACTGCAGATACTCCCCCAGACACTCTGTGTTACTGCAGATACTCCCCCCAGACACTCTGTGTTACTGCAGATACTCCCTCCAGACACTCTGTGTTACTGCAGATACTCCCTCCAGACACTCTGTGTTACTGCAGATACTCCCTCCAGACACTCTGTATTACTGCAGATACTCCCCCAAGACACTCTGTGTTACTGCAGATACTCCCTCCAGACACTCTGTATTACTGCAGATACTCCCCCCAGACACTCTGTGTTACTGCAGATACTCCCTCCAGACACTCTGTATTACTGCAGATACTCCCCCAAGACACTCTGTGTTACTGCAGATACTCCCTCCAGACACTCTGTATTACTGCAGATACTCCCCCCAGACACTCTGTATTACTGCAGATACTCCCCCCAGACACTCTGTGTTACTGCAGATACTCCCTCCAGACACCCTGTGTTACTGCAGATACTCCCTCCAGACACCCTGTGTTACTGCAGATACTCCCCCAGACACTCTGTGTTACTGCAGATACTCCCCCCAGACACTCTGTGTTACTGCAGATACTCCCTCCAGACACCCTGTGTTACTGCAGATACTCCATCCAAACACTCTGTGTTACTGCAGATACTCCCTCCAGACACCCTGTGTTACTGCAGATACTCCCTCCAGACACTCTGTGTTACTGCAGATACTCCCTCCAGACACCCTGTATTACAGCAGATACTCCCCCCAGACACTGACACAGAGCAGAATATGGACTGTTCCCCCTACATAGGGTCACTTGGCAGATATGGATTGACACCTATCCTAAGGATCCCTGATACACACTGACACAGAGCAGAATAGGGACTGTTCCCCCTACATAGGGTCACTTGGCAGATATGGATTGACACCTGTCCTCAGGGACCCTGATACACACTGGGGGGGGGACCTACTGTCTTCCCCCCGCCCCCACCCCTGCGTGGTGGGTGGGGGCCATAAAAATAATGAGGGGGGGACCTACTGTCCTCCCCCCCGGCCCCCACAGCTGCGCGGTGGGTGGGGGCCATAAATCACAATGGGGGGGGAACCTACTGTCCTCCCCTCACCCCCACCCCTGCGCGGTGGGTGGGGGCCATAAAAATAATGAGGGGGGACCTACTGTCCCCCCCCCCGGCCCCCACCCCTGCGCGGTGGGTGGGGGCCATAAATCACAATGGAATTTCCCCCCGCTTTGTAAAATGACACAGAACACTCTGATTGGTTAGATTCCAAGCCCACCAATCAGAGTGCTCTTTGTCATTTTACACAGCATGGGAAAATTCCAAAGAACTTTCCCACGCTGTGTAAAATAACACAGAACACTCTGATTGGTTAGATTCCAAGCCCACCAATCAGAGTTCTCTTTGTCATTTTACACAGCGTGGGAAAATTCCAAAGAACTTTCCCACGCTGTGTAAAATGACACAGAGCACTGTGATTGGTGGGCTTGGAATCTAACCAGAGTGCTCTGTGTCATTTTACACAGCGTGGGAAAGTTCTTTGGAATTTTCCCACGCTGTGTAAAATGACAAAGAGCACTCTGATTGGCTTAAACCAGCCAATCCGAGTGTTCTTAGCCTAATTGCAGGGCGTGGCAAGGCTTTATAAGCCTTCCCCCACCCTGCAGAGCTCAGTCTGCGCGGAGCCCTCCATGGGTGAAGATGGATTATTTTTTTTGCGCTCGTTTTTCTTTTTTTTTTTAATTGCGTCATTTCTTATGGCTTTTTATTTGCCCTTTTTTGGGGGCTGAAAAAAGAAGACGTCAAATGGTAAGTTGAATTTTTCTTTACAGGTTAGTTATAACTTTTTTTGGGGTGGGGGGTGGGTGACTAGGGGCTTGGGGACCCCTAGTCACCTTTGATTGGGGAGGGGTCCCCCCTTATTGTTTTTTTTAGAGCCCCCACCCACCGCTCAGGGATGGGGGCCGGGGGGGAGGACAGTAGGTCCCCCCTCATTATTTTTATGGCCCCCACCCACCGCGCAGGGGTGGGGGAGGACAGTAGGTCCTCCCCCCATTGTGATATATGGCCCCCACCCACCGCGCAGGGGTGGGGGCCGGGGGGGAGGACAGTAGGTCCCCTCCCTCATTATTTTTATGGCCCCCACCCACCGCGCAGGGGTGGGAGCGGGGGTAGGACAGTAGGTCCTCCCCCCATTGTGATTTATGGCCCCCACCCACCGCTCAGGGATGGGGGCCGGGGGGAGGACAGTAGGTCCCCCCCAGTGTGTATCAGGGTCCCTGAGGACAGGTGTCAATCCATATCTGCCAAGTAACCCTATGTAGGGGGAACAGTCCCTATTCTGCTCTGTGTCAGTGTGTATCAGGGATCCTTAGGACAGGTGTCAATCCATATCTGCCAAGTGACCCTATGTAGGGGGAACAGTCTCTATTCTGCTCTGTGTCAGTGTGTATCATGGTCTCTGAGGACAGGTGTCAATCCATATCTGCCAAGTGACCCTATGTAGGGGGAACAGTCTCTATTCTGCTCTGTGTCAGTGTGTATCATGGTCTCTGAGGACAGGTGTCAATCCATACCTGCCAAGTGACCCTATGTAGGGGGAACAGTCTCTATTATGCTCTGTGTCAGTGTGTATCATGATCTCTGAGGACAGGTGTCAACCCATATCTGCCAAGTGACCTTATGTAGGGGGAACAGTCCGTATTCTGCTCTGTGTCAGTGTGTATCAGGGATCCTTAGGATAGGTGTCAATCCATATCTGCCAAGTGACCCTATGTAGGGGGAATAGTCCCTATTCTGCTCTGTGTCAGTGTGTATCAGGGTCTCTGAGGACAGGTGTCAATCCATATGTCAAGGTGTCAATATGTCATATGGCAGGTGTCAATCCATATCCATTGTGATTTAGGAATGTTAGGTGATTTATGCCCTTTATGGATTAAAACCAGACTCTGCATCAACTGTGTAATTTTCCATGGGAGTTTTGCCATGGATCCCCCTCTGGTATTCCACAGTCCAGGTGTTAGTCCCCTTGAAACAACTTTTCCATCACTTTTGTGGCCAGAAAGAGTCCCTGTGGGTTTTAAAATTCGCCTGCCCATTGAAGTCAATGGCGGTTTGCCGGTTCGCGAACGTTTGCGGAAGTTCCCGTTCGCGAACCGAAAATTTTGTGTTCGCGACATCACTATCCAGGATTTATTGGACATTTTACCCAGAATCCTCTATAGAGTGCTGTGCTATAGTTCAGCAATCTCCGTTATCACTTTCTCCTCCTACTGGACACATGAAAAGACTCCTGTAAGTGAATTAACTGTTGATTATAATGATAATCTACAATAGGAGCTTAAATGATAAAGTGTTTGTTACCTTTTAAACCGTCCATCGGTGCACTGCTTAGTGGATATCAGGCAGATCCTTCCAAAAACAGGATGAGATGCCCTAAAAATGAACATGTCGTATTGATCTATAGGGACTCATCGTATCCCATAATCCTCTGCCCAGCAGGAGATTATGGGATAATTTGTTTAACTTCAAAGGACAGACACAATAATCACACAGAATGATTGGAACTGCTTAATGAGCTGATAGCACCCATATCAGATAAAACACAGACACTAAGTCAAACTCACTCACTCTGAGTCACTGAGTCTGAGAGAGGCAGACACAAAGCCTGAGACGGGCACTGACTTAATGACAAACAGACTGAGACAGATCCCATGATAGACTCTCACAGCTTGAGACAGACAATTACTTAGACATGACTAAAAAAGGCTTGTTAATGTCTGAAATGTTGCAGTGTAACGACTGTGATTTGAAACATGCAGAATATTCCACCCATTTCCGCAATGCAGGAAACTAGCCTGTGTGTGACACATATCATATCACAGAGAAATATGTCAAACACAAACAGAGGGACAGTTCAGGAGCCAAGTAAAGTAGTCCACATACACAGCTTCATTTACCGTAGCATTGCTTCAAGGTTAAAAGTGTGTGTTTATTCAGTAACAGGAATAATACGTTGACTTGAAGCAATTACCTGATGCACTACAGGTGGTTAATTTATCTTAAAGGGCAACTGTCATGCAAATATGACATGTGTCGCCGGGGAGACAATACAATTTAATCTCTGCTAAGCATTTCGGGAGCAGACGATCATGCACCTGACCCACTGCAAAGACAAAGATGAAAGTCTGTAAAAGTGATATTAAATTATTATTATTTTAGTTTGTGCTTCGTATCTTTGAATGAGAAAGGGGAAGGCTGAATGACATTTTTTTTTTCCCAAGAGAAAGTCAGTCATCTTCCGAGTTAGGCTACCTTGTTTACCCTGTGGTTCAGGAACCCAATCAATACCTGTGTACTTAGCAGGCAAATACGAACACATTCTGGGATCAGAAAGCCACATTCCAGTCCTGATACGTCTGTGCTTAGAATGACACACCTGTGTGGATTACACAGGGAATGCTAAAAATTAAATGTTATTTCAATCTTCTCTTATTTACTTAATCATCTTATTAAAGGTTTACTCCCATCCCGAGTTAATAAAACTCGGTTTCTGGTTCCTTTTAGATTGTAAGCTTGTTTGGGCCGTCTTTATACACTTTTTCCGTATGTCAAACGTGTTTTGCTAGAATTGTTTGTCTTGTTTTACTTATTGTACAGCGCTGCTGAATATGTTGGTGCTGTATAAGTACTTAGAATTGGTTAGAGTAACCCTTCCTATCACGTTCCTTCCAACAAACTGTAAAAAAAAACAACTAAACCTAAAACTTACCTCCATTCAAGTGCCAGCCAAGGTATCTCCTCATCCCGCCCTGCTGACATCACTCCCTCTCACTAGGCGGCAAGAGTTGTAGGAGGAGTGGCTGAGGGGAGAACATGAGTGGCAAGGGGGGGGGGGTAAAACTTTTGGACGCCTGTTTCCAGCATGCTGTGTGTGTTGATGTCAGACATCAAATATTCACAGAACTGACGGTAGTCACCTGGAAATCTTGCTCCAGACTGGCTAATGATGACCCAATGATGCCGCACGAGGTGGAGTTATACCTCCGGCAACAAAGGGGTTAAACTCTCTGTGCGCTGCATATGCTCCTTAAGGAATCCAGCAGACTTGAAGACCGGCAAAATGCACATTGGGGCTCTACTACTGTGTGTATGCTGTTAATTTCTAACCTTTTTTCTATAGCATTCATACTAGGCTTTTTCAGTAGTGATAGCGTTTTAGAAGTCAGCTTACACTAACCGTGATTGTGATATATTACACTGAGCACTAGCTGCCCTTGAAGGCACAGTGAGGGAAACACTATCAACAACAGCTGTGCTATATTTTTTGTATATTTTGCAGATATTAATATTTTTCTTCTTCCTTTCCCCTCTCCCATCTCTGCCTTAGTTTACTCTTTCGGTCTATACTTTGTATACGCGATTTACACATATTGCTGCTGCTTTAGTCTTTGTGATTTATGTAATAACTGTCTGCTAAATTGTTCCTCTGTCATTCTAGGCTGCCGTTCTCTCTCTGCCTACTTTTCTTATTTTATTATTTATATAGCGCCATTAGATTCCGTAGCCCTGTACTTTTTTTAGTGGACCGTCACCACTGACAGAGTAAATTCGGTCTCCTGCATTTTGATGGAATTTCAACATCTTAGGTTCAGCATTAGGTGCAGTTGAAGACACGGAGGGAAAGATTTCAGTGTACCAACACTAATAGGGTTAATTCAGTCTCCTGCATTCAGCTGCGATCATGACATCTCACCTTCAGAATAAAAGGATCACCAAAGTCACCCAAGCCACTTATTTGAATGAAGTGGTCTGGGTGCAGTGGTCTTGCAGGGGGTGAATGCAGGTTTGTATGGCAAGTTAAAAAATAAATGTAGTTAGTTTTCTTTAAGGTGCTCTTGTAGGCACTGCGAGGGGAAGGCTTAGACAGCTTTCTTATTCTTGTTTATTTATGTTCTTTCACCCGTTTTTATATTTCTATTTTCTTTGAGGGTGATTCGTTTTTGGTGATGAATAGTATATATTCTGATTACTTATTGTATCATTGCGTCACTCTCTCCCTCCCTTGACATTGCCTGACTGCAATTACACAAACCAAGGCTGTCTCTGGCTGTTATTTTTATTAAACATTCAGCCCCGCTGACTTTGATATTGTTTGTTTTGAGATTGTTTTTAATCTATCGAAATAAAAGCTGTATTTTATCATTGTTATTTTGAATCTGAGAATTTCTCTTTTCATTACTTGGTTGGTTTTTTGGGGATACCCCCATCTGTTTCACATTATTACACTGTACTAGCTCTCTTCAATTTGTCTTCTTTCATAGTAAAACACTGCACATACAGGCTCCAGGCACCATGACCACATCAGATCACTGAAGAGTAACCCTTTCATTCCATCCACTATGAGTACATGCACCTGTAATGCAAATAAGGCATATCTGCCAAGTGTCCTTGTGCAGGAGGTGCAGTCCTTTCTTTGGACACCAATTCATATTTTTGGATCTTATACATAGTCTTTCTGTCATTATGGATCACATTCTCACCAGGCTGGCACGCTTGGCTCAACTAAAGAGCAGATACTGTATATTAACAGAACATTTCAGAGCTGCGGCAGGGGTATTAACTAACTGCAATAGACTCACATGTCATAAATGTGTTTTCCGATGCATTGTTTCCATAAAAAAAAAGAGAGGATGAAAGGACAAAAGTGTCAAATTGAGAATGTTCCATTGGATATGGGACTGTATGTTAAACCATACATCCCCCAATTACGTGGGCAGTGTTAAAGCTTACATTACTTTACATAGAAGTGTCATTTTTTTTATTTGTTTCTCTGCCTGTTGAGGAGCAGTGCTGGAGCAAAGTGAGAGCTAAACATCTCCACTGAGAAATTAAATCAAATCAGTGTATACTTATAAATGGGAGTTAAAGGACTAGACCAGGGTTAGGCAACCTTTGGCACTCCAGATGTTGTGGACTACATCTCCCATAATGCACTTACAGATATAATGCTGGCAAAGCATCATGGGAGATGTAGTCCAACACATCAGGAGTGCCAAAGGTTGCCTACCCCTGGACTAGACCATTAAATACCATTCAATACATCTGAAATGAACCATTCCAATTTACAGCATGTATTTAGAGCTTTGATTAAAGGAACACTATAGTCACCTAAATTACTTTAGCTAAATAAAGCAGTTTTAGTGTATAGATCATTCCCCCGCAATTTCACTGCTCAATTCACTGTCATTTAGGAGTTAAATCACTTTGTTTCTGTTTATGCAGCCCTAGCCACACCTCCCCTGGCTATGATTGACAGAGCCTGCATGGGAAAAAAACTGGTTTCACTTTCAAACAGATGTAATTTACCTTAAATAATTGTATCTCAATCTCTAAATTGAACTTTAATCACATACAGGAGGCTCTTGCAGGGTCTAGCAAGCTATTAACATAGCAGGGGGTAAGAAAATCTTAATTAAACAGAACTTGCAATAAAGAAAGCCTAAATAGGGCTCTCTTTACAGGAAGTGTTTATGGAAGGCTGTGCAAGTCACATGCAGGGAGGTGTGACTAGGGTTCATAAACAAAGGGATTTAACTCCTAAATGGCAGAGGATTGAGCAGTGAGGCTGCAGGGGCTTGTTCTATACACCAAAACTGCTTCATTAAGCTAAAGTTGTTCAGGTGACTATAGTGTCCCTTTAAGGGCCGACCTTACAGGATTATTCACAATTTCCTGAATTTAATCAAAACGGAAAAAACAGAGTCAAAAATAGCTAATCTGAAAATATATTCTTCATGTCACGACTTTTGCCATATGGATTTAATTTGCGACAAGTCTGAGTTCGGTGAATAACCCTGGATATGTTTGTGAGTTAAGTATAACCCACACCCTGATTATTACTGCACTGACATATATGTTCTCTCTTGCTTATATCAACACAGACTGTTTTACATGGCTAGGGGTTATGAATGAAAGGAAGTGGCGTCCATTTGATGTGGTGAATATCTGCTCTCTCCTTGTGCGGTATGTGCCTCCAGGCAATGTTTTTCTTCTGTGGTTAGATGTAAACAAACTCCGTTACCTCCACCCTTTCATCGGTTCTCAAACTGAATGAACCCACATCTCCCTTGGAACGCACAATTTACGTATGCTTTAACCCTTTCATGACCAACACTATGTCAGGACTGCAGCTGTTGAATTTTCAGTGGTATGTCTGTAAAACTGTCTGGAGTTTAATGAAATTGTGAAGAAACAAGTCAGTTGGGGCGAGTTTGTTTTAGTAATTACAAGCCAATATTTGAACTAAAATAAATGTGCAAATGGCAGCGGGGAAGCGTCTGTTAGAAGCTGGTGTACTCTCCCCATCAGGGTCGGAATTAAAGTAGAGAGGGCCCTCGTACAAGAATTTTCCTAGGCCCCTCCCTACCGCAAGGGTGGCCAGTAGGTAGATCCCCATCTTTCGAACAACTCCACTAATGCTTTGCCAGCAGGGGATTTACCACCTGTACATTATTACAGGCCTGTAGTTAGCACTGAGCAGTGTTTGAATGTAAGAATGTTTTTGAATGTTGTATGTGTAAGTGAATGTAGGGGTATGTTTGTATGTAGTGTTAGCATTTGAATGTAGGTATGCTTTTGTGTGTAGTGTTGGTTTTTAAATGCAGGGGTGTGTTTATATATAATATTGGTGTTTTAATACAGAAGTGTGTTTGTATGTAGTGTTGCTGCTTGAATACAGGAGGAGTTTGTATGTAGTGTTGACGTTTGAATGCAAGGATGTATTTGTGTGTAGTGTTGGAGTTTGAATGTTGAGGTGTATGCACATATGCATATACACAGACACACACACACATTGATACACACACACACACACACACACAGATGCAAACACTGACACACATAGAGATACAGAAACAGTTACACACACTGACACACATTCAGATATACAGACACACAGACACATAAACTGACATTCACAATGATATACATGTAGATACAGAGACACATAGGTACAAAATCTGACAGACTTACAGATACACAAACACACAACTTCAAACACTGACAGACATACAAATACACACACTGACATGCAAACGGACACACATGTAGGTACACAAACACACACACATACAGATACACAGACACAAATGTACAAACACTGGCAGGAATAGTAATACACAGATACAAACATTGACAGATATGCAGATACATAGATACACACACTGATTCACATGCAGATACACAGAAACACACACAAACAAAAATGCAGATATAGACACACAGATACCCAGACTGACACACAGACAGATACCCAGAAACACACACTGATACAGATATACAGAAACATACACCGACACACATGGAGATATGCAGAAACACACACAGGCACACATGCAATTACACAAACACCAGGCTCTTCATGACTTCCTGGCTTTTAGCAGAGTTTAACTCCGTGAAACAATGTTGCACATCCTCATGCTTTGCAGCCTCTTCCAATTCCCCATGGGAAAGCATTGATTCAATGCGTTTGTATGGGAAATGCCTCATGCGTGTGCATGCGCATTAGGTTAACCTTCAATACTGGTGTTGGAGGGGGAGGAGACAGAACAAGGGTTTTTAACCCTTTCAACACCGGGGGCAGAGGTGTATTAGGAATACATTTTTGTATAGTCCCCAGCTAGGATGCTTGGTGAGATGCTCATTATTAAAACTTGGGAAGCAGTTACTTGTGTACAAATCTGTTTTATATATTATTATAGTAAGGATCTCACCAAGAATCCTAGGTGGGGATTATACCACACACGCTGTATTAACTGAGTAGGCCATCTGTTCAAGTAAATGTGAGTACAATTGATATATTTTTACTCCTGATTCTACTTTTATACAGAGAGCGTTACTATTGCCTTTTTTTGGGGGGGTCCTATCACATTACATTGCCGTGAATCCTGTTGACCACATCCTAGAGAGTCTGAAGTGGGGATTTATACCACTGCATGCGCATCATACTAGAGCTGGTTAAAGCTCTATTCAATGTGAGTACATAGGAATTACAATATCTCTGCACTTAATTTTTAAGACTTACTGCACTATTGGAGTTTCTCTGTTCTCCCCTTTTTTTTTATATATATTTCCACGAACACCAAGTATCCCTGTGACCAGACATTTCCATTAAGAAGAGCCTGTGTCAGATTTTAAGCACAACAAGAATATTACAAATTCATCTCACATATATGTTATTGTAAGGACTACCAGCCTGGGGCTGCTGCTATTTTACTCTTGGTACCTAGTTTTTAGTTATTTATTTCCATTTAGTGCTGTACTATATTATATTGTACGTCACTTTGTTTTACTTATCCATATTTTGGCTCTTATATTTTATGCGCACCCTATTCTCTGTTTGTTAATTTTCCTATTTGTGTTACATTAATTATTGTTATTGGCATTTATATAGAGTCAACTTATTACACAGGGCATTACAACATCGTAAAGAGGGAAATTGAAAAAATAAATGAGACAATTACAAAATGTTTCATGAAAAATAGGTGGATTAGGACTTTGCACAAAAGTGATTACAATCGATTTAAAATGCGAGATATCTTATATTGTTTTCTACTTGGCAATAGCAAATAGTTATTTTTTGTCATTTAGCCTGCCAAAATCATTTTATGTTTATATTTAAAAAAAAAACAAAAAAAAAAAAACAAGCACATCGATAATGTTTATTACACCTCTAATTAGCTAAATTAATTAGAGGTGTAATTCGCAATTCTTTGGCTTAAGAATGCCACCTAGTGGGGATCACAGTATTTTCATTTCCCACAGCACAATCCAGGATCCAATCCAGGCAGGCCTATTCACTAAGGTAAACATTGTCAAGATTTTTGCATTTTATACCAGAATTGCTGTACTGAAAACACAGCTTCCTTCAATTTTTTTTTTATCTTGTCCTATACTTTTAAAGGGACACCCAACTAGACAAAAACATAGATATTACTAGTTAGTAGATGATTACTCACAATAAATACATGCTTATATTCATTGGGAGTATGTCTTAAAAAAGAGTTCATATGAGGTGCAGCCTTTGCAAGTTTCCCCCCCCCCGAAGAGACAAACAGTGTTTTCATGGGGAAATAGTCGGGACTGCACAGGAGGTATGTGGGGAAGGAAGGTATGCTGAAGAAGAGCTGCCTGTCACTTTAATTAGCTCAAGGGAACTAATGAAAGCAGGGGGAAAATTCCCTGGGTGTTTGATTGACAGCCAGGGAGGTGTTTCATTAATTTATTATAACGTATAATTAAACTGGGATACTCCTCACCCACAAAGCACTTCAGCAAGCTGTAGTTCTTTATGGTGTGTAGTGGTCCTTTATTAACACTTTGCATTCCTGACAAATCAGTTAGAAGATTAAGATACACTCTATTAACTCGACACTATGTAAATCAGTTTGAGTTCAATTGGAATTATCCAAGAGATCTTACAATGAAGCAGGAAAAAAACTGATTTCGCCTAATTCGCCAATTTGGAAGCATCGGAATTCATGAACTGGCACAACATGAAAGCAAATGAATCTGCAACAAATTGAAGTTTATTCGAATATTAGGGGTGAGTGGCCAGGGGCAGAGCTGTTCTGAGAAATTTTAGGTGAGTTACTTATAACAACTTTAATATAATTTAGAACAAGTACAATGTATCGTACTTATACAGACTGAGAATTTGGTATGTTTGTCTTGGAAGCCATTGCAGAAAACAAAATTGCCACAAAAATATATATTTATATAAAGTAGACATCCCAGGCTTTTTACCTAAGGGTATTTTGACACTTCATATGTAGCCATTAAACGGTCAATCTCTGCTAAATATTCCAGTAAACATTTGTTTGTTTTTCTGATAGTTAATATACACATATAGCAAGGTTATTTTAATGTTAATTTTGTAAACCTAATGTGTGTACAAAACCCCATAATGTTTTAACCTACATCTACAGTTACAACAATACCCCCAATGTATGCCTTTTTCATTTTCCTACAAAGCTACAGCTCCAATAGACCTGACCATTTCAGTTTTTACAGTTAGAATTTTGAGTGATTTGGCGGGTGAATGTCTTTTTTGTATTTTGAAGCGTTAAACCAGGGGTGCCCAAAAGGTAGATCCCCAAATGTTTTAAACCTACAGTTTCATTGATCCTTTGTCATTCTAAAAGCATGCAATGGATCATGGGAGTTGTAGTTCTTGAACATCTGGGGATTTAACTTTTGGGCACCCCTGCGCTAGACACTCCAGGGTATCTCATATGGTGTATATTGTGCCTTAATGGCATGCATTTAAAAAAAAAAAAAAAAAAAAAAAAAAAAGTTTATGTCAGTTTGTGGTAAAAAAAAAAAAAATGGGAGGGTGAGGGAGGGGTTAACATACACATATTTTTGCTGAATATTTAGGAAATATGATATATGACACTATGATAAAACCCCTCAAACTGTGCTCAGCAAACTCTTCTAAATAAAGCAATACCCTCAATGTGTACCTTTGGCACTATCTTGTGAAGTTACAGTGCCATATGATCTTACTATTTCAGTTTTTGCAGATAGAATTTTGTTACATGAATTTGGGAATTGTAGCAGTTTGACAATTCTAATTACCCCATAAATGCATACCATTTGTGAAAGTAGGCACTACACAGTATGTCATATGGAACATTTTGAGCCTTACTGTACATCCACTTTAGCATGGATTTCTTTCAACGCTTACAGCATTATTTTATTGCTATATTTTTTACATTGCACATTGCAATTTAGAGGTTACTTTTGTAAACCTGACGTTTAATACTGTTAAATAGCACTAAATTGTTTTTGTAAAAATCTTCTAAGTTTTTTGTAAAAATACATGGCTGAAATTATAACTTGCCCAGTGCAGATTTCAAAACAGAACCAGCAAATTGAAGATTTGGTGCAAACACTTGATATTTGAGTGTCCCTGCTGTGAGCAATGATTTACAGGGAGTGCAGAATTATTAGGCAAGTTGTATTTTTGAGGATTAATTTTATTATTGAACAACAACCATGTTCTCAATGAACCCAAAAAACTCATTAATATCAAAGCTGAATATTTTTGGAAGTAGTTTTTAGTTATAGCTATTTTAGGGGGATATCTGTGTGTGCAGGTGACTATTACTGTGCATAATTATTAGGCAACTTAACAAAAAACAAATATATACCCATTTCAATTATTTATTTTTACCAGTGAAACCAATATAACATCTCAACATTCACAAATATACATTTCTGACATTCAAAAACAAAACAAAAACAAATCAGTGACCAATATAGCCACCTTTCTTTGCAAGGACACTCAAAAGCCTGCCATCCATGGATTCTGTCAGTGTTTTGATCTGTTCACCATCAACATTGCGTGCAGCAGCAACCACAGCCTCCCAGACACTGTTCAGAGAGGTGTACTGTTTTCCCTCCTTGTAAATCTCACATTTGATGATGGACCACAGGTGCTCAATGGTGTTCAGATCAGGTGAACAAGGAGGCCATGTCATTAGATTTTCTTCTTTTATACCCTTTCTTGCCAGCCACGCTGTGGAGTACTTGGACGCGTGTGATGGAGCATTGTCCTGCATGAAAATCATGTTTTTCTTGAAGGATGCAGACTTCTTCCTGTACCACTGCTTGAAGAAGGTGTCTTTCAGAAACTGGCAGTAGGACTGGGAGTTGAGCTTGACTCCATCCTCAACCCGAAAAGGCCCCACAAGCTCATCTTTGATGATACCAGCCCAAACCAGTACTCCACCTCCACCTTGCTGGCGTCTGAGTCGGACTGGAGCTCTCTGCCCTTTACCAATCCAGCCACGGGCCCATCCATCTGGCCAATCAAGACTCACTCTCATTTCATCAGTCCATAAAACCTTAGAAAAATCAGTCTTGAGATATTTCTTGGCCCAGTCTTGACGTTTCAGCTTGTGTGTCTTGTTCAGTGGTGGTCGTCTTTCAGCCTTTCTTACCTTGGCCATGTCTCTGAGTATTGCACACCTTGTGCTTTTGGGCACTCCAGTGATGTTGCAGCTCTGAAATATGGCCAAACTGGTGGCAAGTGGCATCTTGGCAGCTGCACGCTTGACTTTTCTCAGTTCATGGGCAGTTATTTTGCGCCTTGGTTTCTCCACACGCTTTTTGCGACCCTGTTGACTATTTTGAATGAAACGCTTGATTGTTCGATGATCACGCTTCAGAAGCTTTGCAATTTTAAGAGTGCTGCATCCCTCTGCAAGATATCTCACTATTTTTGACTTTTCTGAGCCTGTCAAGTCCTTCTTTTGACCCATTTTGCCAAAGGAAAGGAAGTTGCCTAATAATTATGCACACTTGATATAGGGTGTTGATGTCATTAGACCACACCCCTTCTCATTACAGAGATGCACATCACCTAATATGCTTAATTGGTAGTAGGCTTTCGAGCCTATACAGCTTGGAGTAAGACAACATGCATAAAGAGGATGATGTGGTCAAAATACTCATTTGCCTAATAATTCTGCACTCCCTGTAACCCTGCTCACACTGGGTTAAAGACCCATTTAAAGAGCAGCATGCTGTGCTAATTTTCAGCGCTGCATGCAGCTCAACTGTCACCCTGGGGAACCACTAAATATGACCCCAGTTGACAGAGGGGAGACGTATTTATACCTCGGTTTTCTGGTGTTAACAAGGATTTAACCCTGCTTACATCGTAATCTAGCTATAGGCATTTCATGATTATTTAAGGAGCTGAATGCAGCTCACCTGTCAGTATGAGCCACTAAAAAAGGCCTTGCTGACCGAAGGGAGCCCCAGGTGTGAATTGATTCCTGGGATACTCTGGTTTAAGCAGAGATTGTACCCTTTGAGCATTGCAAAGAGATCATTGGTCAATCTTGGGCCACTAATTTTGACCCTGGCTGACAGAGCGGAGTCCCAGGTATCAAATGACACCCGGGGTTCCCAGTTATCAGCAGGGAAACAGCCCCTGATAATAATGATGCATTTAATCAATGTGAATATAGCATAAAGATATTCAGTTTTTGAACGTAAAAAAATAAAAAAATACAAGTGTTACAGAGGTGTGATTATTTCTGCATGGCGGAGTTTTGAATAATAAACTGATAAAATTGATGAGATTTCTTTCCAAGTATTAACACAAAATTATTATTTTTATGAACTTTTTTATCACAAAAACAATGTGGGAAAAAAAAATCACCACGTTTCAGAGCAATTCAAACAAAAACATTTTAATAACAACAATCAGAATGTTCACCATTTGAGCATTTTCTTCTAACCAACTCAAAAGATGACTGACCTCAAAAGAGACTTATCATCTCGGTCCCTCCGAATGTTCTTCACATCAGCCATGTTGATAGGTTCAAACCTGCCCTGATAACCATCTTTATTCAGGACTAATTAAGGAGTTAACATCCACTCCACTATGTTTCTTTACCATGGTGTGTGAGCACCAAGACATCTTTATCAACAAGATTGCAATATCAGTTTAACAATTATAAAAAACTTAAATAAACAAAATATTCGCAATAATGTTAAAAATATAAAACAACAGTTTAAAGGTAATACAGATTGTCTGAAAGCTCCAGACCGGGCTCTTTGTGAATACTCTGTCCCACGAGGAAGGTCAGTTTGTGGGCATACTGGCAGGGAGCGGGCACACGGATAATTCCCTGTACAAAAAAAAAAAAAAAGAACATTGTTATTAACATAAACACAGCGTGTGTATGGGGGTCAGTGTGTGTGTGTATGGGGGGCAGTGTGTGTGTGTATGGGGGGCAGTGTCTGTGTGTATGGGGGCAGTGTCTGTGTGTATGGGGGCAGTGTCTGTGTGTATGGGGGCAGTGTGTGTGTGTATGGGGGGCAGAGTGTGTGTAGGGGAGCATGATTGTGGGTCTGTGGGTTGGAGGATAGATTAGTAAATATATATATATATATATATATTTTTTTTATTAAAAATTATTTTGAGATCCCCCCTCCCTGCTCACATCTCCTGCAGTTCCTGGTGGTCCCAGTGGTGAGCGTGAACTCTAGCAGCCTCAGGAGCTACTAGATTTCACTCTCGCGAGATTTGGAGTGTTGCTGTGCAGGTTAGAGCACCCCCGGGTCTTCTCTCCCTCCCTCCCCTGCCGGCTGCCAGCAGTACACATTGAGCGGGCCGGAGAGGGAGATCTCTGATCTCCCATCTGGTCCTGCAGCACCGGCAGGGGAGAGAGTGGCACCTTTCCCGGTGCTATGATCACAAGATCATAGCACCGGGGAAATAGCTTGCGGCAATTTATTGCCGTCTGCAAAAGCTTTCACCTGACAGTATAGTCGGGCGAAAGCTTTCGCGGACCGGCAATACATTCTTGCGGACTGGAGCTGGTTCGTGACCTGGGGGCTGGGGACCCCTGTGTTAAACAAACTCAGACTTGGACTGTTGCAAAGTCCCCTGCCACAGAGGCTTCCTAGGAATGGCAGATGGATTACTGTAGGATCTGGTAGACTTAGAGTAGTGTATAAAAGGCATACTGCACAGTCTGTGTCTTTACATAATTAATTTTCAGCACTTTCAGAATGTAGAGGTGGTATAGAGACCGGCTCAGGCACTGAGTTTGAGGAACCACCTTCCTCTATATCTAAGCTGTCTAAAACTGCAGTCAATGACAAAAAGGACAAGGCGAGGCCTGATAAAAAGCAGTTGTTGTTGGGGGTTCTATTATAAGAGGTGTGGAGTCAGAAATTAGTGGCTTTGTGAAATACCTTCCCGGAGCTATTGCTCGCAGAGACAGGTGACGTACTTTTAATATTGTTAAGCAAACAAAGCAGGAAGGGGCAAATGACTTGGTTTGCAATGAAGTGTCCGAGGTAAAGGAAGTTTTTGTGTTTTTGCCAATGATATACGGCAAGTTGTGTCCACACTGTCATTTTCTGAAGTTCTGCCTGTGGATAACATTCAGAATGACAGGCGGATGCGTATTAGGGACTTTAACTTGTGGCTTGTTGAATGGCGTTGGGAGCAATGATTTGGCTTTGTTGCTCATGGTAGCTCTATTAGGAATAGAAATGAACTGTACAAAAAAGATGGTTTGCATCTGAGCTGAGCTGAGCGGACGCAGGCAGCAACAGCTCCTGTGACAAACTGCAATTTATGCTGCATTTACCTGCATAGATGCCGAAACAGGCCATTCACGGACTGGCTTTTGGAAAGGGAACCCAAAACCTCTACAACGATACCACATAAGTGGATGCCCCACTAAGATCCGCTCGGCACAAACATGCGGCCTACACACGGGCGGCTCGGGGGAGATGGCTGTTCTCCCGACGCCTCCATAGTCGGCTGACCTTCCTAAGAGTCTACGCCCCCTCCCCCCCCATGGACCGGCGGGGGTTATCCCGGTCCACACCGAACTGGCTCACAAGCTACTACAAGCCTCTGCGACCTCCTGCAGCCCACACCTCGCTTGCAAGATGGCGGCTGATGAACATGCTCTCGGGCCTACGCCTTCTCAGCCTTTACATGAGCAGCTGGACACCATACTCCAACGCTTCTGGGAGAAGCTGGAGCAGCGTGCTTCCCAACTACCCCCTACTCATGGCAGAGACGAGTGAGGCCACGGGGTGGAAAGGTAAAAGTACCCACTACCCGAGCCACAAGCCCATCAAGGCCAAAGGTTGTGAGGAAACCCTCTCTAAGGCATTGACCACAACTTTGGAAGGCCACACCACCAGGCCCTTCCGCAGCGCCCAAAAAGGGAGAGACCCGGCCTTTCAGAGTACCCGAGTCTGTGGCCCAAGGATGCCGACCTCGAACAAGGCCTGGAACTGGGGAGGAACCTTCTGCCACCCACGACTCCCAGGTGCCCGCTCCCAGGATGAGCAGCAGAGGAATCGGCTGACACAGGAATTGGAGTCCTGAGCTCTTCACACCAAGCAGGATGGACTGAATGGCAGAGACGGAGTACCACATAACTCCCTAAAGATGATTTAAACCCCTTGTCTAAGCATTCTGCTGTTTACTGCCGATGAGCTGCTACATTGATTGAAGGGGGACATGTATATATACCAATATACCATATATACCAATCCTGTATTTACTAACTAAAAAATGTGCGGTTTCTGCTTGTCATGACACTGTCTATTATGTACTATCTCAGGCTTGTTTGTACATCTAAGCACTGCAAAAATAAAGATTGACAAAAAAAAGAAAAATAATATCAGGAAGCATTATTTTACCTGGAGTAGTGGATGCATTAAATAGCCTTCCAGCTGAAGTGGTAGAGGTTAACACAGTAAAGGAGTTTAAGCATGCGTGGGATAGGCATAAGGTTATCCTAACTATAAGATAAGGCCAGGGACTAATGAAAGTATTTAGAAAACTGGGCAGACTAGATGGGCCGAATGGTTCTTATCTGCCGTCACATTCTATGTTTCTATGTTGCTGCTAGAACCTAATGTTTTGTTATTTTTTTAATTTTGTTTAGTTGGACCCCTGGATCTAAATAGGGAGGAGAACACTATTGCATTAGGAATGCGTGTTTGTATTCCTAACACTACAGTGTTCCTTTTGTCCATTTGCCTGCTCTGTCTTTATAGCCCATCTGTCTGCTTGTTTATAATTTGTTTTACCGATATAATACACATCACTATATTTTCATACAGTTTCCCAGCATTGATGAAGAGACGATAACTACATTGTATTCTTCTGACATTGCTATTTGCCTTGTATAATTTAGGTCACTACAATCCTGACTTATTGTATTGTACCGTAGTTACTAATTTTTCTGTTCTTAAAGGGTAATCCCAGTCCCCTAAAGCATTCTGAAGGAGTTAAAAAAAAACAAAAAAAAAACACATACATGTTCAATAAACTAATTGATATTTTTACAGTAATGCTTAAAACTTAGAGACTAGAAATATGTACATGCTGTACAGATCAAACATAAAATATCCAGATATCAGTGTGTTTATGTACGGTGTTATATATAATTAGACAATACTCTAACCCAGAGTATCACAACATTTATAAATTAATAACAAAGTTAGAATCAAGGGGATATATACAAAATATATTACAAAATTAGTACATGTAATGTAGTCCCAAATACCTGGGAAAGACATGTTGCTCAATGTGATGCTTGCCATCCTATTGGTGCTTTTCCCTCTGGGAACGGAATAGTTAAAGGACCACTATAGGCACCCAGACCACTTCAGCTCAATGAAGTGGTCTGGGTGCCAGGTCCCCCTGGCTTTAACCCTGCAGCTGTAAACACAGTTTCAGAGAAATTGCTATGTTTACACTGAGGGTTCATCCAGCCTCTAGCGGCTGTCTCACTGACCCCGAGGGAAGGGGGAGACACCTAATAACCCTATAGTGCCAGGAAAACGAGTTTGTTTGCCTGGCACTATAGTGCTCCTTTAACTCTCACATTGCAGATGTTCGTAAATTATATTTCTTGTGAAACTTACTCTACAATAGAATGGCAGTTCAACTGAGGAAATGTAATTCATGGACATTTTAGAACATTGTCACTGTTCTAGGATATACTTGTGCAGAGGTGATGGAATGTTCAGTCCAACAAAGGCTTAACTGTCCCAATCAACCATCTCTGCCACAGGAACAAATATTGAAAAAGTGCAATACAATGCAATACCATGCATCAAACAGCAGGGGTCACTATGATACAACTTGCTACACTCTATGCAAGCAGTTAAATTGGTAATATACACTGTATACAGATACAGTCCTTATTTTTAAATTATGATTTCCTAAGGTTTCATGGTGATTGTACAATAAACAACTATGTCCAAGTACATTAGATCAACCCTATAAGCTGTTAGGTGTCATACTTATTGCTTGAAGTCTCTTTGGATTCTACCTACTGTCAGCTTTCTTATTCAATAATTATTTATGAGGGAGTTTTCATTATTGCTCAAATAGACCGTTTGACAAACTGTTAAGATACTTTCATAAATAGAAAACATATCAACCAAATAAAAATGGAGAAAGGAAGTTGGACTCATTTTAAAAATCATAAAACACTGCAGTTGTTTTTAGGTAAATAAACGTCAAAGCAGATTAAGACAATATAGATACAGAATAAACTTGAAATGACAAAATATTTGAGAGGCGATTTCCCTATCGGCAGCAGTGGGTTAAGGGGCTGGCGGAGGGACTAAATCTAAAATTAATACGATATGAATATCGGTTATAGTTATTTATGTATTTACTATATATTACTGTATTGCTGAGAAAGAAATGCTTAATTTAGTAAATCTTAAACATAATTTGTACAGTGTATATGAAAAGTATATAATACGTTTATGGAATTCGAAACAAAAAAGAATAAAAGAGATATTAAATAAAAGTAAACAAATCAGTCCCTACTGGCCTTGTTCCAATCATGTTTGCTGAGACTGCCTTCGCTAGACCAAATCATTGCAGAGTCTAGTGGGCAAATTGTCCTTCGTGCAGCCAAATTGTGCCGGTCTGGTTACGTCTGAACTATTCCTGTTTTCCCTGTACCAAGTCCGTGCCCAGAATCCGATCCTTAATAAATTTCATGAACTACACATGTGCCAAGAGCTCTTCCTGCCTTAAGAAGGCAGAGAGGTTTAAGTATTCTACCTAGCCCAAACCTGCCCGCATTCACCCAGTATTGTGCCTATTTCATACTTTAGTACACAGCCTACGGTTCTATTCAGCTAGTACAGTCAAGTTGTAAGAATTCTAAATGATCTAAACAGAAAACAGGAGTATAGAGAAAGGTATTTATACTTCATGTGTTTCAATGAGGAACCACTGGATTTTGCCAAGTTCCCCTGTCTGGATATTGCACTCACTGGCCAGTTGTAGTAAAGGTGGCATAACTTGTACGTTAAACGTTGCATGTGATCTGGCTTCAAACAATTGTCATCAAACAGTACGTTGTAGTATGTGGGATTCACTGTCCCCTGACGAGCCTTCTGAGTTATTAAGTAGAAATCGTACCTAGTGAAGAGAAGTGATTATGGTTAGATAGATGCAATCTTATGCAATTACGGAGCAAGGGAGATCATGAACACGGCTCCCATTTAGAGAAAAGTAAATGCATTTAGATGTTGAAACTCATGTGCTAAAACATATGAAAACAAAATCACAACATGCTATTTTATAATCTATATCATCTAAACAATGAAACAGTATTTTATAATCTAGTTCATCTAAATCATTTAGATTTAGCTGGAGATTTTACATTTATTACCAATTAATAATTACGTTATCTTACGAGCTCTTCATTTCCTCTCAGAATTTTTGGATATTTACAAAGCTTTTATATAAAAAAAAAATAAATAAATACACCACACGCATAGATCAAGTATGATATTTATTGACTGTTTAATAGCAGTGTACAGTTATAACACCTGTTTATTAACCAGAAAAAAACAATCTAAAGAGACATGTGAGTCTCTTTAAAGCTCACTACTGCCTATAATGTTTTATAAGAAGTTAGAGAGGATGTGCAAGCAAGCACGGGGGTGTTCAGCAAGTAATACTTTTGTAGAGGTCATACATACCATTCAGGTCTTGTGGCTTCATTGTCCACTACAGTTCCGAGCTCTGGATTCTGGATTCCTCGGCTGGACTCCTGGAAGAATCGTGTGATACACTTCTTCCTTACCACCACCACGGACATTTTAGGCCTGGATTATACATATAAATCAGTCAGTAGACGATCGTACATCTTATGTCAAACAGTGATAGCAAATGAATGAGATCCAAATATTGCTGGGCTGCAATTATACATCTCCCTTGACATCCCACACTGAAAAGTAAATATAATATTAAAGGGAAATAAAGTCACTGAAGGGTCCTAGAGACACCAACAAGAAACAACAAGACAAGAGTTTTAGGTGTTGGCTGCACCCCACTGTGGAAGTCACACTACGCATAACAGAGAACTATACATGATTAGTATTTCAACTGCTCTATGAGTTAACCCATTTTTCGTCCTGCACTCTATTTACAGTGATTTCCAACCATTCTCAAACAAACAGCTCTGGGTTAGGTATTTCCTAGTAATGTTTCCATAGGGAAACTGAGAATTCCTAGACTACTGGTGTGTCTTGGGATGGGAATTATGGTCTATTGGACAAACTGCAATAGGAGGAGCATGGAAGAGGAGACTCGACACCTCTGGTTGGTGTGTCCTGCCTCTCTGCATAGCAAGGACTGACATCCCTCATAGTGGAAGTTTTAATGGATTGTCACTTTGTTAAGAAAGAAAGTTAATTTCATATACAACTTAGCAACCCTAATCTTGCCTCCATATGAAGCGTTCCATGTTTATAACTGCAGCCTAGGCAACCAACAAAATCCATTTTAAAAGTGCCATATATTAGGGCTAAATATATTGATCATATATATCGTAAATATATTGGTCACTTTACTTTATGTCAGGCCATGTCAATACTGACTTCCAGTTAAAAAGCTGGTAGAACAGATCTTAAGGATGAAGAAGGGTAACATTTGTATATGTATTTGTGAAGGAAATGCAGGACATGAACTTGATGAACATTTTTGTTTTTGAAAACCTTTCAGAGAAAGGATCCCGTGGCGTTTATTATCGATGATACCTGTAATTTGTGGAGACATCCTGGAAGCTGTTGAGAAGTTGAGGGATTTCGTAATCCACAACTAATTTCAGCTGCCCATCTCCCACACCATCTCGATAAACAATTATACGATTGGGTAACTCCTTGTTGTATTTATGCCACTTCTGGATGGCCCCTGTTTAAAAATAAATAAATTTTAAAAAAGTTACTATTGTGTTCTCTGCAGGGCATGATTAATAGCCCATTAAGCCTGGTGCTGACAGTTATGATGGAACTAATTACAGAATCTTATCGACAGAAAACACTAAAACGGTTATACCTCCCAAGCGTCATGTATCTGGTGGAGGTGGTGCTGGAGGGAAACTCACAGGATATAGCTATAAGAAAACACGTAACCTATGCTAATCTCTCACTTTCATCTTTCAACTAAATTCATAGCACCTAACAGCAGTGTCTGGTGAAGCAGGATTTTGGTGGGTGTGGTAAAAGGGTGGGCCACTGATGTGAATCCTGTAACAAGAACCGCCCAAAGGGACAAACATGCCCAAAAAGGGGGCGTGTCTGCACAAAGAATCAGATGGTCAGCCTGGCGTGAATGTACGTTAGGCTGACTGTCAATCATGCAGAATGACCAACCAAGGGCAAACTGTGCAGACAGCACCCTGAGCTTGGCATAAATGTGTCTAATGGTGCGCTGGCTCGACGCTTTCTAAGGACTGTTCCCTAGGACTCGCTGGTCCAGTCTTCTCTTAACCTTCTTGCTAGCAGGCAGAAGCTCCTGTTATACAGTCTGGGACAGAGAAAAAGTATATGTAGTAAATGTAGAAGAAAGGGAACATGCCACAGTGTTAGAGAGACTGAAACAACAAGAATATATCTGTAGTGCGCAAAGTCAGCTTTACCTTAACTAATTTCATTGCCAGCCAGTCCACACACATTTTGTTCCCCTACATCCCTCTTACTGCAGCTGGCCCCACCTCCATTTCGAAGATCATCAATCTTGACGATATCAACCTATCCAATGTGTCCCCTTTGGAAGGAATTGGGAGGCTATTGCGCATGCACGGTAAAATGCCACGCTGCGCAAATCAACATTTCCTCATAGGGATGCATTGAATCTATGCATCCCTATGGGGAGCATTAAGCATCTCCATGCAACATTGGCCCAGGAAGCACCTCTAGAGGCCGTCTGCGTGACTGACACTAGAGGTGTTACTAGGCAGCAATGTAAACACTGCCTTTTATCTGAAAAGTCAGTGTTTACATTTAAAAGCGTGCAGGGACAGGAATTAGACCTCAGAACAACTGCATTAAGCTGTAGTGGTTCTGGTGACTATAGTGTCCATTTCAGAATTGTATTTCTGACGTTGAAAAACCTGGCTCCTAATTTTTTTTAGCTGGCTCCTAGACTTCAACCCAATTTGTCAAGCCCTGCATTAAAATGGTATTACAAGGAAATAATAAGGATGCTGTGTTTTAGTGTACCTGTTTTTAAACAGGAACAAAGCTTCATGGTTTTTTAATAAAAATGTGGCTTATAGTATATGCTCACTGCTCCCATTTATAAGAATGGCAAAGTGTGGACTGGGTGTAAACTGCCACCTAGCTACTTCCTGCAGAAGATCTAGGTTTACATTAAAATCCAGTTTATCATCATATCAAAGTTTATCATCTTGTTTAGCATTTTTCCCCCTTTTTCTATAGCAACATAATACATTACAAATAGGGGTTATCTCCGGCTTGAAGCATTATTTTATTTTCTCTCTGCAATGCTGAGATTGTCACTTCACTTACCTATCAGACGGTCAAGGATGCCCAGAACAGGACTTCAATGAGATAACATGTCAACTCAACCTTGAGAGAGAGAGAGCAGTGATCTCCCTTGTTCAATGTCCGCATGGCTTAGGCATGCTGGACCAGTAAACTCATGAAACATTCATCTAGCCACCTACCAGGTTCCAATAATCTATTTTAGTTTTATATGGACAGCATTGTGTGGTGTTTTTTTGCAACAAACCTAGAGACCTTGCACCTCTTATCAATTGCAGCACTTAAACATATCACTCTGAACTGTGTTTTTCCCAGAAATCTATGTGAAAGGTTGTTACATGCCCACATCTACATTCTCACTGCAAAATAATACATTTAAATTGGTGACCTATCGCCCATGCCCTGTGCTGCCTGCTGAATTCTTGACAGCCTTTCAGGGCAGTTATTTTTAACTTCATTCAGGTTAGTTCAGAGAGCAACAAGACAGCAGCAGAACAGAGCCACGACCAAACGAAAACAATAGAGCAATGTTTTAAAGACTTCAACAGAAATTGCAAAACAGAAAAAAAAACCACAATCCTTTTTTTCACATTTTTGATGCTAATTACGTGCACACTGATTCCCTCCTCTATGCAGTTGCACTGAGGAAGCTGTAAAGTGGATTGGGATTGGGGAAGTTGTAAGGTGGACGTTCAAATGTGGTGAGATTGGGGAAGTTGTAAGGTAAAAGTTCTAGTGTGGTGAGATTGGGGAAGTTGTAAGGTGGATGTTCTAGTGTGGTGAGACTGGGTAAGTTGTAAGGTGGACCTTCTAATGTGGTGAGACTGTGGAAGTTGTAAGGTGGACGTTTTAATGTAGTGAAATTGGGGAAGTTGTAAGGTGGGCGTTCTAATGTGGTGAAACTGGGGAAGTTGTAAGGTTCTAATGTTGTGAGACTGAGGAAGTTGTAAGGTAAAAGTTCTAGTGTGGTGAGATTGTGGATGTTCTAATGTGGTGAGACTGGGAAAGTGTTATGCTTCCTAGGGATTTGGAGTGGAACTCAACTGCAAAATAGTGTTTGAGGAAGTGCTGAGAGTATAGGTCCATGGGGAGGTTCGTGTAGAGTTGAGGGAACAATATGAAGATAGTTTGATGAGAAGAGTTTCTGTAGCTTTAAGGAATACAATATAGAGATAGTTTGATGAGAAGAGTTCATGTAGCTTTAAAGAACACGACATGCAGAATAAGGTGATGAGGAGAGTTCCTGTAGCTTTAAGGATTCAATATGAAGATAGTTCGATGAGACGAGTTTCTGTAGCTTTAAGGAATACAATAAGAAGGTAGTTCGTTGAGACGAGTTCCTGAAGCTTTAAGGAACCCGAGTGGGAATTGGCGTCTTGTATTATAATACAGAGAGGATGCAGAGGAGTAATCTACGAGGATAAGTTCATGTATGAATTACAGAGATAGCTTTTTCCATTAATAGTACTCAGACGGCACAGAAAGACATTGAGGTGAAAATAGAAAGGGATAGTAGAATATTTACTTGCCGTAAGTTGGCGGTTTAAACAAGAAGAGTATTCCAAAGGTAATCCGAGTCAAGGTAAGGAGAATGGAGATCAGCGGTTTAAACAGTCCAGGTTCGGTCAGAAGACAGGACGCTTCAAAATAATCAAGCACTTTGAATCTGGCGCAATTCCTGTAAGTAGCGCGAGGAAGCCGCGTCAGAGAAGGGTGTGTGTCATTGGTCTGTGAACCCGGAAGTGTTGAATATCGGCAAGGCCGCTGGTTAAGTTCTGACAGGAAGTTGTAAGGTGGACCTTCTATTGTGGTGAGTCTGGGGAAGTTGTAAGGTGGACATTCTAATGTGGAGAGACTGGGGAAGTTGTAAGGTGGACGTTTTAATGTGGTGAGACTTGGGAAGTTGTAAGGTGGACGTCCTAATGTGGTGCGACTGGGAAAGTTGTAAGGTGGAAGTTCTAATGTTGTGAGACTGGAGAGGTTTTAAGGTGAACGTTCTAATGTGTTGTGAAACTGGGGATGTTGTAAGGTGGATGTTCTAATGTGGTGAGACTAGGAAAGATGTAAGGCGGAAGTTCTAGTGTGGTGAGGCAGGGAAGCTGTATGGTGGACGTTCTAATGTGGTGGTGAGACTAGGGAAGTTGTAAGGTGGAGATTCTAATGGGCTGACACAGGGGAAGTTGTAAGATGGACATTCTAATCTGGGGAGACTGGGGAAGTTTTAAATTGGTCACATTGTCTGAAAATAATTTGAGATGGCGAATCCCATTACAAAAGAGAGGTGCATCTATGGACCTCAATAAAGAGGTAATAAGCCATTTCACAAGTAAAAAAAATATCCATTAACTCTATCAAACTACAGTCATATAAAAAGGGTTTCCCCGTTGGGAACGATGCTGCTCTAATGGGTATTTAAACTGACTGACAGGAACTGGCATTTTCAATGACACATATCACTTGCACAAATTGATTGCCAACATGTGGACAGTTCTGCAGAGTGGTATGTAGAAGTCAAATACAGCAGGTAGTAAATCAGGTGATTAATCAGTCAGGAATCCTGCAAATGATACATTCTACATACTACAGTGCAGCATTTTAATATGCTGCCAATCAA
The DNA here is from genome assembly GCF_036172605.1 of Pelobates fuscus. Classification (NCBI taxonomy): domain Eukaryota; kingdom Metazoa; phylum Chordata; class Amphibia; order Anura; family Pelobatidae; genus Pelobates; species Pelobates fuscus. The sequence goes on from NC_086317.1 coordinate 455,878,457, forward strand.
CAAGAATAAATTATGTCTACTAACTAAAAAAAAAAAAAGGTAAATACCTTGGCAACTCTGTTATTTGACAGTACAACACCCCATTCCTAAACCTCTTATGGACAGTCCATATCTTGGGTCAAAATCTGTTTGCCCCTCTTTTCTATCCTAATTTTCCTCTTTTCTATGAGTACTATCTTGTTGGTTTATACCAGAGCTCCACAGCAATGTGTCTTTAAACTACAATAAATGTGTTTAGAAATCAGTCTGTGTAAATAAAATACATGGTTCTTGTCCTAAATTACATTTTAGTTGCAAACATTGTTATTTCTCAGAACAGCGCTGTCCCTGGCCACACCCCTGTGTGAAAGGTCATCACTCTTTTCCCATTTGAAATGTTGGGGGGTATTAAGCCCCCCTTCTCCAGCATTCTGAGAGTTAAACCCGCTAACTCAGACACAGAACCTTAAAATTGGCTGGAAACGTTCTGATGATACTGAAACCATGTATTTTCAGGTGATTACCAAAATGATCACAATTTCAAATGAAAAATATTGTATAAGACTATGTTTTTTCTACATTTTTTAAGTCTTAAACTGGGTGTCGTCTTAAACACGAAATGTCACTGCAAGGGGTAAAAAAAAAACACTTGTGCGCGTGGACTAAGTTAGGATGGCGCCTGCCACATTTTTTCAGTGTGCTACGGCCCTCGCTCATACCTGGTCTCCCTCACGCAGATCCACTTCTGAATGCTGCGGCAAAGAGGAAGAGGTCCCTACTACTGTGATGTCCCAGCATGCCCTCACACCACCTGCTGAATTGTGGGAGCTGTAGTCTCCCAGCATGCACTATGGAGCCATTAACTTCACAGAGTACCGTAGCACAGGGGAGGCATGAGAATCAGAAGTGTGTTGTTCTCCTCAGAAGTCACCTCTAAAATAACACAGTTGTTTTATTTTATGTTTAAAATATTGATTTCTTAATTCTGGGCTCAAAAAATAGGGGTCGTATACATGGGGGCGTCTTATACCTGTACACGGAAAAATACGGTATATAATATGATAATATGTAATTTTGCTATAGACGAATGTAGATCCAGCTTAGCTGTATATTAACTTTATTCTTCTGGAGATCATAAGTAGACATTTATTGATAAAAAAATATGTATCTATATATTTTCTAGCTATCTCTAGGAGAATATTTTTTTTTTTTTACATACAATAACTACATGTGACAGGAAACATGGTCACAGCAGTGTGTCCACTTTGTATGTGTTGTTTGGACAAGAAAACAGCTTTAAATAATGAGGCTTTGAAGATGTACGGTGAAATAAAATAAAATGCCACTTTACTTCCGAGTTAAATGCATTGCATTGCTGGTCTCGCCATCTAGAAGTTGCCAAATAACTATATTTTTAGCAAATACTTTTATCTTGTGAGGAAAGAAAAACCAGTCTCTGGATATATCGTACAAAGAGAACATTATGCAGATTAATTTTAAAAACATTTTCTGCTGTCTACCGATGACTGGCATTTCATGACTGATATAAAAAAGCAAAAAGCGCTTTGCCCTGTTTTAGGACCCAAGGGCTAGTGGATATATTACCTTTCATGCACACTTTCAAGCAATCGGCAAAATCTGATGATGTTTTCTGAATGATGCATCGTGAAAACCACCTGAAAGAAAATGAGCAGAGTTGCAATTTCAGACACCTCATTCTCTTGCTTTTGTAATGTTCTGCGCTGTTAAATAGCAATAAAAAGTCTATAAAACCTGAGGGGGAAAGCATTCTCTTGTTAAAAATGGTTATTTCGTCTCACTCCGAGATGCACAAAAAATATGAAGTTCATAAAAACAAGTCTTAAAACAAAAACAAAATAAAACCGTAATCCAAGTGTGAAGGACACCAATTGTCGATATATATCTCAAGAGGTCTCACTTTGCATCACTGTGTTATGTGTTCTGATGGAACGTGTGACATAATGTCTAATTAAAATGAATGCTATTAACAGTCCATCAGATCTAGTAAAAGTCCTAATGGTTTTGTGAAAATCCAAACAGAATTCAGATTAGCCCTGTGAAGATACAAATAACACCATAAATACAACTTTTAACACACTGGGTAGAACACAATATCTGTTAAGTGAACAGCCAGATGCCGTGCTATGAATATTTTCCTTCACCCTTATATACAGAGTATGCTTTGCATGAAAATGTAAACATCAATGCATAGATTTCATTCAATTCTGGCATTGGTTATTTGCTCTTGCATGGGAAATCACACATGAACTTGTTTAAGTTTTATCAAGATCAACTTGTTTAAATTGCGGCTTCACCTTTATGGACCTTCATTCATGTGACTATGAGCAATCCTATATTGTTCAAGTGTTTCTCACATGTCACATTTGGATTTCTCATCACCTGGCAAGTAAACATTCTGTTGACACAACATTCCACAATTTATTGTTTTGGACAATCGCTATGAAAATCTCTGCAGCTTTCTGTCTATTGTAGTGATGCCTGCTGGGACCTCTAAATTTGGGGTGCAATCCACTTGCTCAAGGAATGGGCAGTGAAAAACCCACATGTAGCCATATTCGATGGTAGTTTGGAAGTGGCATTTATGGTGAGGCCAATTAATGCACATTAATGAGAGCCAATGTAGGAATGTGAAATGCTATTATCGCAACTGTCTCCAGACTAGCGAACTATAAAATACTGTATATAGTATATAACACTATGCTTATTTTTAATACAGAATACATGTAAGTAGTGGTGAAACAACTTGCAAAATGAAGGTTAAAACAGCCTAGCAGGAACCCCCCAAAATCTGCAAAATGAGTGCGAACATAGATTCCGTTCTCCGATGTTGGTCTAAGTTTTCAATTTGGTTGTCCATATAACAAAGAGCTTAAAGAGTAAGGCCCACAGTTTTTCTGAGATGCATTGATTTATCTAAAAAAAAGTTACAGAGAAGATATTCTAAAACTGATATTGTTGAAGCGGAATGGGAAATTCTGCTTTAGCAATATCATAGAAAGAGAAAGATCGCAGGTTCCTGGGTGGTCTAATTAAGTGTAAAACAGTTAAAAAACTGTTTGGCTCCTTACTGTCTAGAGGGACCATTTGGCACCATAACCGTTACATCTGGCTTATTTTTCGTGACTTTTTATATTCCTTATGTGTCTTCAAAATGTTAGAAATTTTGCATTAGTGTAGTTTCAATGCATTTTACCTATACTAGACAGCTGTATGCTTTGGGAGAAATAAATACAAAGAGTGCATTTTTAGCTGCTGAATTACAGTATTTAGCAAAATGCTGGTCAAATAAGCACAACTAACAACAAGTAAATCAGGTACTGGGAGGCTCAACATATCTCTACATCTAATTACTAAAACAGTTAGAAAGAATACAAGCCTTATTAAAATACACTGCTTGAAACTTTCATACAACTATAGCAAGAATGGTAAACGAAACCAGACAAGAGGTCTGGACTCTATCAATACAACGGTTCAAGTATTTTGAAAAAAATAAATGAGAAAGTTGACACAATTCGTACTAGACAATAAAGTCAATCAAATTTAAAGTGTATCTGTCTTAATGAAATGAAATGATAAAAGTGTGTTAGCTTCAGATTACACAAGAGCACAGAAGTGCAAACCCCTAGTCCAGGGATAGGCAACCTTTGGCACTCCAGATGTTGTAGACTACATCCCCCATAATGCTCTTACACCCAGAATGATGGCAAAGCATTAAGGGAGGTGTAGTCCAAAACATTTGGAGTGCCGAAGGTTGCCTATGCCTGCCCTAGTCTTTTATTTATAGATAGCGAGAACGAATACACTTTTGGAACTTACTGGTAAGCTGGACAAAAACTTTAAACAATGATGTTTTCTACGCCAAAAGTTCTTAGAATTCAAAGTGATGACATTAAGTAAAGCTAAGTTATTGGAACAAAAAAGAGAAACACTCTGGATTGGAGAGAGAGGGAAAGGGTGGGCTTAGGGAGCAAAGCTATTATCTAAAAACATGAAGAAGATATTAGCACGGCTAACGCTGGCTAATATAACCCACATATTGCTCCCAACGTGTGCATTATATATATTATATTTATATAGCGCCAACTAATTCCGTAGCGCTGTACAATGGGTGGACTAACAAACATGTAATTGTAACCAGACAAGTTTGATGCACAGGAACAGAGGGGTTGGGGCCCCTCAATGAGCTTACATGCTAGAGGGTGTGGGGTAAAGTGAGGTAAGGGAAGTATTAGGGAAAGTGGGGTAAAGTGAGGTAAGGGAAGTATTAGGGAAAGTGGGGTAAAGTGAGGTAAGGGGAGTTTTAGGGAAGTAGGTAGTGTGGATGCACAGAGAGTCAATAAGTATCAATAATAAAAGATACTTTTTGTGATCTAAGCAATATTAACAGCAACAATAATTTTCTATATTTATTCAGCTGTTTGTTTCTAGATTGAAACAATTTGTTACAAAGTACTATAATCAGTCAGACATAGTAATTGCCATTGTATGCTTGTCCTGGGTATATATGCCTGTGTTTGTCCTTAATCTAATCTCAAACTAATACTATGCGGGAATCCAATAGGTTGCACTAGCAATAAATGAATTTACCTTGTTAGCCTTGCATTGGTGCTGGCAACAAAACCCACCACGGAATGGCCTTTGTTTAATGAGTCCTTATTCACATCTATGCCAACCACCATGAGGGATTTAAGCTGTGACAAAATAAACAACAAGATATAAAACAATGGTATTTCAATAAAATGTATGACTATAAAAATCAATAAAAAAGACTTTCATTTATTTTGCTTGGCGGTCACAAAATGAACGTTCTCTATCCTGACCTTTTGGAAAATCCAAACAGCCTAAAAAACGGGTAGACAACATTAGTTTTATAATTTTATATAAAAGGGGATTGGAGCCATCTTGCCCAATCTTTAAGTAAAACTCATCTCATCTCCTAGAAGATGAGGAGAGAAGTAGCCAACATTATTGAAATAGCTGATAGAGAATGTTAAAGATGGTGTAAGCATATCTGAGCATAATTCAATTAACTTTTAAAGGAATACTGTAGGCACTATAACCACCTCATTGGGTTGAAATTATTATGGTGCCTGGAGTCCATGGGTGTTGGATCATGCATCACTACTAAATGGTTTACTAGTAAATCTTTAGTATATTAATGTATACCACCCCTACTGTAAGGATTTTTCATATACATCAACTCCTTTGGTATAAAAGCATTTTCTGATATTACTTATAAATCTCCCAATCTCCAAATTCTGGCAGTACCCTCTTCTTCTGGCTACCCTTCTTTGGACTCACAGGGATCTCCACTGCCCAGAGCTCGCCTCCAGTTTTGCAGATAATTTGCATGGCGATCTTGGTAGCCACACTCATAAGCATGTGCTGCTTGCTGAGAGTACGGCTTTGCACGCACTGGCTGGGTACCGGCTGATCCAAAGTTAAGAATTTTTTGATAGAATCATAGCAGTCTTTTTGGTTGGAGGGAAGCACGCACAGCACCTGCAAAAGAACACAACAAAACCATATTAGAGACCAGATTAATATGGTTATATTACTTTTAAAGGAAAACTGTTATGGTTTTTTTTTTAAAAAAAAAGGTTACATGCAATATAGCCTCTCCACGTTAAATCATAATTATTCAGTGTACATTTGTATTTTATTTCCGTATGTCCCATTAAAAAAAAGTGTTAAAACACAGTGTTGTATGTAGTGGTTATGGTGTAACAAGTGCAATCCCAGGTTAAAGAGCCAAACCTGTAACTAGGGTAAGCACCAGGCGCCGGTCACTTCCTCCAGACAGCCAGGAGCTCTCTGGAGATAGGTTTGTGGTACAGAGCTTTGCTTATTGCCTGACAGTGCTCAGCTACACACTCAGCCAGCCACACACAGTAGGGCTTAACTCAGAGGAGCTAATCGAAGCTCAGTGCAAAAGATTCTGGCTCTCCTCTAAGCAAAGACTGGTATCTGGTGGACCCCAGGTAAGTTGTCAAATGATTTGCAAATGTTCTGACTACTCACTTTGAGAGAATGGCAGTAATCAGTAGTCCTAACCATCACAGTCCAAACCCAAACAAGACGTGCACAAATCTGATTCAGCTGCATCAAACAAATCAAATCTTTGTATATCTACTCCAAAACAATCTGTCTGGGATTTACCTGTGGAGTTGTCTTTCAGGCGTAGATTAAAAGGGATTTGTTTCGATCAACACAGCTAAAATGGATTTTTAAAAAGTCTAACCCAAACCCCACTATCGTCCATATCTCGCATATCACTTCTCTTTCTTTTGTCTCTTCGTTATTCATAATTCCAAAACGGAACGCAGAAAATGTTTGTAATTCTGTATATTGTCCATGAACATCTTGCATTGTATATTTAATTTAAAAAAACAACCCTACAGGGACAGTATAGGAACCCAGACCACTTCATGTCAATACATATTTGCATTCCTAACACTATAGCGTTTCTTTAAAAAGAAAACAAAAATTATAATACCGGTAATCTAAACCTAGTCTTTTTTTCTGTGTTGTCTGTGCTCTGAGAGGTTAAAAATACCTGTACTTTATATAGAATCTTTACACAAAGGCAAAACAACAGAATTGAGCAGCACAGACCAACCAAGGGTGGTATAAGTAGACAGGACTAGAACAATCTCCTTGAAATTAAAAGTAATGGTAATTTAAATTATGGAGTGTTTTTCTCTATTTTGCTCACAATTTGATGCTGATTATTTAATTGCTAAATCTTTACATATAATTTCCCTTGTAATTTAAGCACAAACAGAAAAAAAACTGCATATGCAATGTAATATGTATTACCTTACAGCTTCGAGAACTAATTGTTTGGGATAGTCAATGCAGATCTCTATGGACGCTGCTATTTCTGTCTCTTACAAAAACAAAATTAAATAATAATAATGTGTTTCCTAAAATTGCTTGTCTGGATCTTAAATTATACATGAGCTTGTCCGGCCATGACTTTACAGAAAATGCTGCATTTTCACACTGCTTACTCAAAGACTTACATACACACAGCACTGGTTTACAGAAAGGAAATAAATCAGAACCCAAGAGATAAAACGAGAGGGTCAAATTAATGAGCCTTTTGTTAAGCCGTAGTCCACTTTTTTGTTTTAAAGGCGCAATCTTAGCGCTATAACTATTACAGCTCAGTATAGAAGTTATGGTACAGAATCTCTAGGTATAACCCTTTAATTTGTTTGTTCACAGTTTCACAAAAAAGGCGACTTTTATGCACCTATTGCCTAGCCCCTCCCCCTCTACCGTGTGTTTTTGCCCATCACCATGAAGACCATGAACAAATTAAACATATATAGGATCTCATCATATATAGCTTAGAGGAAAGACGAGACGGGGGGATATGATAGAAACATTTAAATACATAAAGGGAATCAACACAATAAAGGAGGAGACTATATTTAAAAGAAGAAAAACTACCACAACAAGAGGACATAGTCTAAATTTAGAGGGACAAAGATTTAAAAATAATATCAGGAAGTTTTACTTTACTGAGAGGGTAGTGGATGCATGGAATAGCCTTCCGGCTGAAGTGGTAGAGGTTAAACCAGTGAGGGAGTTTAAGCATGCATGGGATAAGCATAAGGCTATCCTAACTATAAGATAAGGCCAGGAACTAATGAAAGTATTTAGAAAATTCGGCAGACTAGATGGACCGAATGGTTCTTATCTGCTGTCCCATTCTATGTCTCTATGAATGTTGATGATGCATCTGGCAGTCTTAACCTCAGGTATTGTTGTGCTTTAGGAGCCATGTATTTTCACACTTGTACTGTATCTAACTTTATGATGACTGTGTGTATATAACCTTATGATGACTGTGTGTATATAACCTTATGATGACTGTGTGTATATAACTGTATGATGACTGTGAGTATATAACTTTATGATGACTGTGTGCATCTAACTATATGATGACTGTATGTATATAACTTTATGATGACTGTGTGCATCTAACTTTATGATGACTGTATGTATATAACTTTATGATGACTGTGTGCATCTAACTTTATGATGACTGTGTGTGTATATATAACTTTATGATGACTGTATGTATATAACTTTATGATGACTGTGTGCATCTAACTTTATGATGACTGTGTGTGTATATATAACTTTATGATGACTGTATGTATATAACTTTATGATGACTGTGTATTGTGATCCTTGTTTGTAGGTAGCACGGCCCTCTAGGGTAAACAACAGGCACAGTCCTTTTAATTGCATATACTCCAGGCACTTTATTTGTAAATCCACACAGGAGACAGCAGTAAATGAAAACATAAATATAACACAAATCCCTATAAACAAAAACCTAGCTCGTATGAGCACTAACTAACATTAGATTCCCTATCTCTCAGGGGTTAAACTAAAACAAAACAATATTGGTTTCACCAACCTAGAGTCTTTGTCCGCTCTCAGCACTTCCAGCCTTCCAGAGAGAAACAAACATTCTCCCCATACCTGCCTAGCAGGGAGGGGTTTATTCCCACTGCTGCAGTCGATTACCTGCAGCTGAGCAGTAGGTTGGAGACAGTCCAAAAACCCTGGCTTGGATCTATGTCTTCCAAGAAAACCGCTAAACTGCGGAGTGGAGCACTGGCCCACCCTGCTCTCCAAATGCTCCACCCCAGGGGCCCATAACTAAATATTCATTCTGGTTATATACACAGAAACATACACTCCCCCTGGGGTTAAAAATCATATGCCTCTCTGAACAATTCTGTCAAATATAGACTCCCTCACAGACCACCCCATTCACCTTATCACATATCCCCCTCCCCAGCTCAAACCCATCGGGGCGAGCGGCCTGGGACCAAAAACAGTGAACTCGGGAGAGGCCATCTGCATTACCTTGGGCAGTTCCGGCCATGTGAGTAATAGTAAACTGGTAAGGCTGAAGACTTAGGAACCATATAGTCACCCTGGCATTCTTTTCTTTGTTTTGCCTCATCCACGTTAAAGGAGCATGGTCCGTGATCAGTGTAAAACATCTCCCCAGTAAGTAATATCTCAGGGATTCTAAAGCCCATTTTATCGCCAGGCATTCCTTTTCCACTACGGAGTACCTCTGTTCATGGGGATTCATTTTCCGGCTCAGATACATGACAGGATGTTCCTCTCCTTCATGTACCTGGGACAGAACCGTGCCAAGGCTCACATCAGACGCATCGGTCTGTACCACAAATGGTTTAGTGAAATCCGGAGCCACCAAAACGGGGTCAGCACACAAGGCTCCCTTCAAGACTTGAAAGGCATGCTCCGCTTCCGGGGTCCACTTAACCATAATCGTGCCTTTTGCCTTAGTAAGTTCAGTCAATGGGTTGGCAATAGTAGCGTACCCAGGGATGAACCTGCGATAGTAGCCGGTTAAGCCTAAAAAAGCCCTGACTTGCTTTTTAGTTACAGGACGTGGGCAACTGGTGATGGCTGCTACTTTGCTCTCTTGTGGTTTAAGGAGCCCCCGCCCGATAGTGTACCCCAGATATTTTGCTTCTTCTAGCCCTAAAGAACACTTAGCAGGGTTAGCTGTCAAACCGGAAGCCCTTATACTATCCACAACTGCCTGAACCTTCATCAAGTAGGTTTCCCAGTCCGCACTGTGAATCACCACATCATCCAGGTAGGCGGCTGCATACTGTCTGTGGGGGTGAAGTATCTTATCCATCATACGCTGAAACGTGGCTGGGGCACCATGCAACCCAAATGGCAGTACTTTATATTGGAACAACCCATCAGGGGTAGAAAACGCGGTTTTCTCTTTTGCTTTTTCTGTCAGGGGTACCTGCCAGTATCCCTTGGTGAGGTCCAAGGTGCTCAGATATCTGGCCTTACCTAATCGCTCTATTAGCTCATCCACACGAGGCATCGGGTAGGCGTCAAACTTAGAGATATCATTTAGCTTACGGAAATCATTACAGAAACAGATTTCCCCATTTGGTTTGGGCACTAACACAATTGGGTTGTTCCACTCACTTTGTGATACTTCAATCACCCCCAACTCAAGCACCTTTTTGACCTCTGCACTAACCGCTTCACGTCTAGCCTCAGGTATCCTGTAGGGCTTCAGATTGATCTTCTTCCCAGATTCAGTTAGGATATCATGCTTGATTATATGTGTTTTTCCTGGTATTGGGGAAAACACATCCCTATTTTTAGACACAAACTCCCTGACTTCCTGTTTCTGATGGGGGGCAAGAGTATCAGCGACATGCACCTCCGGACCCTGCTCACGAGTGGCTTGAGTAGGTTTATCTCTGGTCATGATGAGAACCTCTCGTTCTACCCATGGCTTCAATAAATTTATATGATATGTCTGTTCTGGCTTCCGTCTGCCTGGCTGTCTTACTTTATAGTTAACGTCACTGATCCACTCAGTGATTTCATATGGCCCTTGCCAGCTGGCTAAGAATTTGCTTTCTACCGTGGGAACGAGAACTAGAACCCTGTCACCTGGTTTGAATACCCGTAGCCTTGCGTTCCGGTTATAGCTTGCTTGTTGGGCTCTCTGGGCCTTTTCCATGTTTTCCCTAACTATGGGAATTACTGCTTCGATTCGCTCTTGCATTTGCGCTACATGCTCTATAAGACTATGATGGGGGTATGCTCTTGTTCCCCTGGCAACATCCAGTATGCCTCTTGGATGCCTACCATACATTAACTCGAAAGGTGAAAACCCTGTGGAAGCTTGCGGGACTTCTCTAATAGAAAACATCAGGTAGGGTATGAGATAATCCCAGTTTTTTCCATCCTTGTCTATCACCTTCCGCAGCATAGCCTTTAGAGTTTTATTAAACCTCTCCACTAATCCAACAGTTTGCGGATGGTATACTGAGGTTTTCAGCTGCTTGATTCTGAGCAATTTGCACAAATCACGCATGATTTTTGACATAAAAGGGGTTCCCTGATCTGTGAGAATTTCCTTTGGTATACCGATCCTGCTAAACATCATCAGTAACTCCCTTGCAACATTTTTAGAGGTGGCATTCCGTAGAGGTACTGCCTCTGGATACTGTGTTGCATAATCAACAACAACTAAAATGTACTGATGTCCTCTAGCGGACCTAGGCAACGGCCCTATCAGGTCCATTGCTATTCTTTCTAATGGAACCTCTATGATTGGAAGGGGTACCAACGGACTACGAAAGCCCTTATGTGGAGCTTTCAGTTGGCATTCTGGGCAGGATTTACAAAACCTCTCTATTGCCGAAAATACCCCTGGCCAATAGAATCGGGTGAGAATTCGTTCCCTCGTTTTTTCAAAACCAAGGTGCCCACCTAACACGTGGCTATGGGCTAGCTTTAAAACAGTGTTTCGGTGAGATTGGGGAACAAACAACTGTTCTGCCTCCTCTTCCCCCTTCTTCTCTACTAGATACAGCAGATTATTTTTCACCATGAAATAAGGAAAGCTTAAGGGCTTGTCAGGGTCCACCCTTGTACCCTCCACTATTTGCACATGCTCTCTTGCAGCTGTCAAGGACATATCTTCCCATTGGGCTGCTCGGAAGTTACCAGGGGGGACTCTGAGATCCTGAAACTCCACTTCTTCTATAGGGTCTTCAGTATGGGGAGGTTCTACCTCATTACCCAGACACACCAAGGGTGTCTCTTGCTCGTTACCCAATTCACATTCTAAATCGGAGAAAGGAAAAATATTATCTATACAATCTACCCCGGGTAGCTCCTCAGAGCGCATTTTTGGATGAGCAGAGCACTTTTCCCATAGGTGGCAGAGATTGGGAAAGTTCCTCCCTAATACCACATCATACGGTAATAGGGGCACTACCCCTACAGAGCATTTAACCTGCCCTACCTTGGTGCCAAACTCAACCTCTGCCGTGGGGTATGTGTGGGTGTCACCATGTATACACACAATTTCAATCACTTGTCTGGTATCTAATTTCCCTGGCTGGAGCAGAACACTTTTTATCAAGGTAACCCCACTCCCTGAATCAATCAGAGCTTGTACATTCTTTCCTTCCACCCTCACCATTATTAAATACGTTGCATTAATAGCACTAGTCACCACACACATCTTTGAGCAAGTCAATACAGTCCTATGCAGAGCCCTTGTTCCTACATCACACTGATGGGCTCTTCATTCTCTGGACAGTTACGTGCAAAATGTCCAAGCTCATGGCATTTAAAGCACCGGAGTTGTCCCTCAGCTTGGTCTTGTAGCCGTAATGGAGCTAGTGGGGACCTTCTGCCACCCCGGTCATATGGTCCAAGGTTCGGTACAAAGTTTTGTCTTTGGTTTCCCGCTTATCCGGTTGTTAGCCGGTCGGGACTTCTGATGAGGATCAATACTGTATGGCTCCTTGGCAACCAAATACCTCTCAATCAGGCACATCATTGCTTCTGGATCCTGAGGGTCCCCTTGGCAGACCCATTGTCGCAGTCTTGTTGGCAGGTGTCTGAGAAAACGGTCCATCACAACCATTATCTTGGTAGCAGGGTTGCGCTCTGGCTCCAGCCACTTCAGAGCGAGCCTGAGCAATCCATACATCTGGGCTCTGGTAGGTTTACTCACATCGTATGCCCAATTATGAAACCTTTGGGCTCTAATGGCTGGTGTTACGCCAATGCGCTTTAGAATTTCAGCTTTAAGTTGCTTGTAATCCTGGGTCTGGTCAGAAGGTAGGTCCTAATAGGCTTTTTGGCACTCCCTACTCAGGCATGGAGCTAGAAGCCCCGCCCACTGGTCCTGGGCAGCAACCCTCTCGAAAGTGGTGAGATAAGCCTCCACATCATCTATCTCTTACATCTTATGCAGGAAGTCAGTGGCACGGATACGGGATCCCCTTCCCCCAGGGGGCTCCCTGCAGATGGCAATATCACTCTCTGCAACACCTCAGTAAGGGCAGCTCTATCCATCTGCTGGGCTTCCTTCAGGTTCTCAACCTGTGTAACCAGTAGACGATTAGTTTCCTGTTGTTCAGCGGTTGCCTGTACCAGAGCTTTCACCAGTTCCTCCATTATAGCACCAAGCAGGTAACAGTCTTAAAGGTACAGTGCCACTTAATTGTTTAACAAGTTTGCAAAAATAAAAGTCCTCAAGCAGACTACCGAATGACTGGCACACCCACAGACCCTCAATGTGCTACTGTACACATGTATTACGTTTGTAAGTGCAATATAAGTATAGTTATTGCACTAATTAATTAATTAATTAAAAACAGCCGTAAAAAAAACGGAAATGGTAAACAATGAACAGCTTACACAGTAAAAATGTGCATGGATGTGTATAATGTGACACCTATTTCACACTTGCTGAACTGTCCAGTGTTTTGTGATAGAGTATGCATAAGCATCACGGAATTCATAGTCCAACTCAAGTCAAGTTTTTGTGACAAAGATTAGTACTTATGATTAATCGTCAGCCATATAGCCAATAAACTAGTGGTAATAGTTGACTATAGTCATAAACAAACCTTCACACAATATAACACTAAATCCTTCCAGCAGGTCATTACCCCAAGCAGAAGGCATCACACCACCATCCAGTCATAGGGAAAGATAGGATTAACACACATAGTGCAGCAAGGATGTAAGGTAAGTAAATCTCACCTTTTAAAACTCAGCATGGGTTTTGGGGGTTGGACACCAATGTAGGTTCGGGAACTCTTTAGCGTTAGGAATAAATGTTTGTATTCTCAATGCTATAGTGTTCGTTTCACAAGGGAATCACTTAATCAGCTATGTTTTGTAAGCAGTGTTTAGATTACTGTTCTGTCTTCCTGGGATGTGCAGTGGAGAGTGATTGCATGTCTTGGGATATATATATATAAGAAGGGATACTTTGTGTGGACCTCAAAGGCCAAGTTATATGGTTCCACCAAGGTACTGCAGACAGATACAGGAGAGGGGGTTAAGCATGACAATGATATAACATAGAGAAAGTGGAGTAAATTAGAATTCCTCATGCCTTCTACTGGTCACCGGGGGGCAACTGGGGGAAAAGTCCAAAGGAGAAGAAAACAGGAAGAACTTAGACTAGAGGATATTGTGTGGTGGACACTGTGCTGTAAAATAAAAAAAACTCATAGTCCTCCAGCTCTCCCCAAGTGGTTGGGGGCCCATCCATGCTGCCCTGTAGACTTAAAACTGTCAGTGCAGCTCCACAGTCCACCGTCTGGGTTGTCACGTATCAGTGCGTGACCTTGCAGGAGAAGTAACCAATCACAAGAAAGATTGGTCAGGTAGACAGAGCTGCCATCTTTGTTGTGGGAAGATTCCAGACTTTAACTGACAATATTGCATATCTATTTTGATATGAAAGAAATAATGCTTACACCCTTATATTGGGAAGCTGCAGTTCTTCTACTTATCCATATAACTATCCATATTAAACATCTCAACAAACAACCCCTTAGAATATTATATGATTTAATTATCTAATTCCTGTGTGTTTCAATAGGCACGGTTATAGAAGGAGAAATATATTTGTTTCTATAACTAATATAATAATAATAATCAACTGCATTTATAGGAGAATCACTGATCAAACCACACCCGAGACACTAGTTTGACAAAATGAAAGAATTCTAAAAGGCATAATTAGAACAATGCTTCTCCAATAACCAGAATACCTTGCTCTATAAAATGTTATCTGTCTCGCTGACAATCATAAGAAAACCTGTCAAGAATCTTAATAAGGCATCTACGGCATCTTGCTCTATCCTTCTTGGGAAACAATGTAGAAATTAACACTTCGAGCCTCTTTAAACAGAAACGTGAAACAGTTTATATATATATATATATATATATATATATATATATATATATATATATATATATATATATATATATATAATATAAACATAGTTAAAGATTGTAATTATTCTGTACTACTCACTAGTGTTCTTAAAAGTTATTTGTGATATTCAACAAATTCATATTAGGGCTTCATCCTCAGTCCCCCCACCTCCCCCCAAATTTTTATGTTAAGATAGCCTGATAATAATTATCAAAATTTTTTTTAAAGGGGAAGTGTATAAAGTGGTTATTGTCCATCCTGGGTTGGATTAACTGACTGGGCTATGGGGAGAAAGGGCTTAGCTTTATCAGGGATTGGGGACTACCGCCTGGCCATAGTGATGTAGAGTACAGAGGACTTCCTTCATTACAATGCTTCTTAGTGCATGCGCTGGAAGGATTCTGTTACTCCCTTCAGACCTCTCATTCACAAATCCCTCCATGGAAACATGGTCTACTGGCATTAATACAAGAAGCCTGACTGAGAGCTCGATTCCAACCTTGTTGGTAAATAGCTGCCTTAAACTATCATTATTAAAGCAAGTCTACTGGTTAAAATTAAACTTTCCTTAAATAAGTTCCTTTTGCTTTACAATTGCAGAAAATTATATATTTTTACTTACCTTCTATGAAGCTTCACCGAGGTTTCGGGCATGCTCACCTCCTTTCCAATGGTTCCAGCGTGAAGCCTCTTCTTAGTTCGGCCTCTCATCCCACACTTGCCACAGCCCCGAAGACGCCTATGTGCGCCTTTTTTCAGGAAGAAGATAGGAAGGGGAGCACAATTTTAACATGATTTAAGTATTAACACTAACCCCTCAGATGTATGCTTCCCATATTTAGATCCCAACTTGGCATTATGAGCGTGCTGGTTTTGTTTATCTTTGTAATTATGATTATAGATGTGCCTTACACAATTTGTTATGTAAAATTAAATACTGTGGTAATACAGGCCATGTTAAATTCTCAGTGTAAAAATGCTCAATAAAAATTCAATAAAACATTAAAGGAACACTGTAGGGTCAGGAACGCAAACATGTATTCCTGACCCTATTGTGTTAAAACCACAAGTCGACCCCCTCCCCCCTCACAAATATAATAAAATTGTACCTATACTCCAGTCTGCTGCTGCTGGCTCTGCCCCTGATCTGCTTGATTTGCTGACATCATCAGAAGCGGTGTTCTGAGCCAATCACAATGCTTTGATATAGGAAAGCATTGGATTGGCTGAGGCTGAGACTGACAAGGAGGCAGATCAGGGGTAGAGCCAGCACAAGCCAAACACAACCCTGTTAAATCAGCATTATTTAAAGTATATCTATGAGGAAAGTACAGTGTCTCCATTCACTGCCACAGTAAGCACCTCTAGTAGCCTTATGATGAGTGGCCAGTCGAGGTATCCCTAAACTGTATTGTAAACAATGCCTTTTCTCTGAAAAGACAGTGTTTCCTGCAAAAAGCCTGATGGGAATGATTATACTCACTAGAACTAATACAATAAGCTGTAGTTGGTTACTATAGTGCCCCTTTAAATAAAAAAAAAGAACTAATCCTGACCCTGTTATTAGGCTAGGGGCTTGGGGACTGTAGGATTTAATTGCGTCATAAAGAATAATTGTATTAGTATTTCTACTTAAACATGTAGATTGGGAGCAGTCTTGAGGGAAGTCAAGGTTGTGGAAGGAGGCCCATTGTATTTGGCATTAAGTTGCATAGTTTTAGTGGACATGACATTCGTGGACTCTAGAAATGGGTGTCCATCTCCCTATCCTATAGGTTTTATAGGAATAAATGAGACAGCGTCTGAGAGGTTTTAACCCATATTAGAATGCTCCAGCAGTAACAAGTGAATAATGAGCAATCTTCTTTACAATGTCTGTGTTTTAACACCCAGGTCTGAATTTTATATAAGGATATATCTCATTAATCTGATATTAGTACATCTAACAACAGATGTGATGGTCTCATGTCCGTGTCAGACTCGTTTTCATCTATCTGTCACAAGTACAGAGCGTTACAGAGAAGTGCTGTGAGACTCTGCACAAAAATAGACACAGTACTTGATGAAAGATGACCATTAATGTGTCAGATCAGTAAAAATACATCTCACACATCCATCAGTGCCTGATTGCACAAAATGAACAAAAATAAAAGGATTAAAATTATAATCAGAACATTTGAAAAGTGCCATAAGCTTTTACACTGTTATCAGAGCACAGTAAGGCCGACAAGAAGTTTTGGAACTCAAATAAGACAGTGGGCATCCAGGTCAATAAATTGTTGAGTGCTTTGTCATCTTAACCTTCCTATCAACGGGAATGTTTTTGGGAAGCGTTTATTTTTTTAAAATAAATGTTTCCCTATGGAACTGGAAGTACTACAGCTCTCTTTGAGCAACACATAAATTAAGGAGAACAAATTCAACTGTAACATGGAGTTGGTTTTACGGCAAGAAGCTAGTGGGTCTTGCCAAATCAGTAATTTTCGCAGGGTGAGAGGAGGCCACTGGAGTAGTCACTAGTCCAGGTATTTACTGGCTATGAACCATAGCAAGGAGTAAATAATGAATCAGTGAAGAAAACAATAACCATGAATTATAAGCGTGTACGTGCCGAATCCATTAACCCCTTAAGGACCAAACTTCTGGAATAAAAGGGAATCATGACATGTCACGTGTCCTTAAGGGGTTAAAAAACAATAATCTCAGATTCCTGAACAGGTGGGAGATCGTTGGTGTGCGAAAACAGAGATGTGTTCAATTGTTTAAAAACAGCAATCACAGGTTAAAAGTCATTAATCGATCAATATTTCAAAAAAGACACCGTTAGACTAGAGTGGATACTGGGCCAGTTTTTGGATTTAAAGCGGCACTGTCATGCCGAACTTACCTTTCCCTAACCGCTTCCTCTTCTCTCCCTTTCTCAGGATCTGTTCTCCGTTATATCGCGAGTAGGGGCATGTCTACTAAACAGTAAGCAGCCAGCGGATGGGGGCCAAAGGTAACAAGGGGTGGATCTTTTTCTCCCTCCACCTATGAGCGGCGGTAGGGGGCCCTAAGTAACAAGGGGGGGGGGGCACCTATTGTCTCCCCCTGGCCACCACCCATGAGCAGCGGGTGGGGCCAAAAGTAATGGGTCCCCCCATTGTCTTTTGGGGCCCCACCTGCTGCGCATGGGTGGGGGCCCGGGGGAGTACAATAGATCCTGCCCCCCCCCATTGTCTTTTAGGGATCCCACCCGCCGCTCACGGGAGGGGGGAGCAATTGGTCCCTTCTCATTGTCTTTTAGGGCCCCCTCCCGCCACTCATGGGTGCTCACTGTTTAGTAGAAATGGCCCTACTCCCGGCATAGCGAGTAGGGGCATTCAGGAGATTTCAATCTCCTTTGTGTTAATATGGGAGTCATATTGATCCCCATAGAGTGAGGGAGGACATGGGGGGCTTAGGAAGTGACGAGGAACACTGCTCCCTGCTCCTTCTATTTTTATGTATTACAAGGAGGGAGCTGCGTACCGGTAGCTCCCTCCTTGTAATAAACTGAACGAACGAACAAACAAACATGTCGTTGTTTGTTTGTTCGTCTGAAATGTCTATTCATTCGTCTGACAAATGAATAGACAAAATTCCCGACCGAATTCCGGACAATAGCGAATGTCCCTGTGTTTAACTGGGCATGCGCGGGAATTTCATAGCGCTATCTAGTGTGGGCAGATGACGTATCCCACAGGGACTTCATCTGCCTACACAACGATGGCGGCACCCAGGACCTAGGTCCTGGCACCAAATAAAGTAATAAAAAAGGTAAAATGGGGGAACTAGGGGCATTTGGGGGTGACTAGGCAGGCGATTAAATGTAGTGGAGTCGGGAGGAGGGGTTTAGCAATGGCTTGCCCTCATACCTGGGTGGCTAATGATGCCCAACTGACATTCCTGGAGCTAAACCTAGGGCATCAAAAGGGTTAAAAGGACACTATAGTCACCAGGACAAATACATTGTATTTGTTCTGGTGAGCAGAATCATTTCCTACAGGCTTTTTGCTGTAAACACTGTCTTTTCAGAGAAAATGCAGTGTTTACATTACAGCCTAAGGTTACCTACACTGGTCACTCCTCAGATGGCTGCTGGAGGTGCCTCCTGGTGCAATGCTACACAGTGTGACTGACACTCAGTGTCTCCACCCTCTGCATGGAGACATTGAACTTTCCTCATAGAGATGCATTGATTCAATGTATCTCTATGAGGAGATACTGATTGGCCAGGGCTGTGTTTGGCTTGCGCTGGCTCTGCCCCGATCTGCCTCCTTGACCGTCTTAGCCAATTCAATGTGAAAGTACTGTGGTTGGCTCAAAGAATCACTTGTGATGATGTCAGCCAAGCAGGCAGATCAGGGGCAGAGCCAGCAGTAGCAGACTGGAATACAAGTAACATTTTACTATATTTAGGGGAGGAAGAGGGAGCCGGGGAGGGGCAGATTATGTTTTAACACTATAGGGTCAGGAATACATGTTTGTGTTCCTGATCCTATAGTGTTCCTCTAAACTCTGTGTGCAGTGTTTCACAGTAAAATTCTGTGCATACAGACTCCAGCCACCATGACCACTTAAAATCACTGCAGTGGCCATGGTGTTTGGAGTAAACTTTGAAATAGTGCCTTGAAACTTGCAAGAAACTAATTTGGACATAAAAATTATTAAGATTCTAAAATATTTAGATGAATGTTTGTAACACTGATTTCTATGAAAAGCAAAAAAAATAAAGCCCTGGAATTTTTTTTTTTTTAAACTAAGTAAGAGATATCTTGTGTCCAAATTAAAAAGCATCTTAAATTAACAAGAATTAGCATTTAAGTACCGGGGTTTATTTATTTATTTTTTATTCTCTATTTCCACCAGATACCAACGGAATAATCGTTCAATCAATCATTTCAGACAAAAACACATTATCTAAGCAAAGTAACCAATTATGTTGGAAAATTGCTTAACATAATTATTGGCTTTGCACAAAGTAAGACATACCCTTTTAAAGTTGTTGAAGGAACAGGTTGTTCGCAGTTCTAGTTATGACTCTTATTAACTTACTGATGACAGTACAAGTCTATAAATAGACCACTTTTATTTCAAAGGTATAAATGCTAAAACATAATGATTTAAATTCTGGCTGTATTCTGATTGGATGAAAGCATCAAGAATTCAACCAGAATACCATCTTGAATGTATTCCATCAATCTCGTCCTAAGGCTTTAAAGGGGCAGTGTCACCCCCACTCCAAGATGAGTACTTCAATAAGATGGAATCCTTATGGAATCCTGCATTATCTGTACTGAAATGTCACTGAAATTTCAACCCAATCAAAAGATATAATAAGACAAAGTTGGGACTATATTGTCTTAGTCCTTTTCCTACGCTTGACATGCTTGAAAAAAAAAAGGAAAAAAAAAGCAGAGCTACCTTTAGTCAAACCATGTATACCTTTTGTAAAGTCTTGCCAAGAGCCTGCAGTTTTGGTGGATGCTCCATAGATCACAGTGTACAACATTGACATGGGCTTCTGGCAGCTTAAGGACCAGGAGTTGAAGAGGACTGTCAGGAAGAGCATGGCCGTGATCGTGAGGGACAAGTTTAGGCTTCCCCTGCACCCCTCAGCCACAGCGCTGGCGACGGAGAAGTCACCATTGGTAGTCATTGCAAATAATGCAAGGACCTCAGACAGTGACAGAGCCATTTTAATGTTCCTTCTATGAAACGTAGCATGGAGAAGCCTCATGACTGTTATGTGTGTCTGTGAATTCCCATACACAAGTTGTTTATATTAAACAAAGAGTTGTCAAACTGCAGTCAGTGTGCACCAAGTGGTGTAAATCGTCGCTAGATTCAGGGCTCACATAGTTACATAGCTGAAAAGAGACTTGCGTCCATCAAGTTCAGCCTTCCTCACATTTGTTTTTTGCTGTTGACCCAAAAGAAGGCAAAAAACCCAGTTTGAAGCACAATTTTGCAACAAGCTAGGAAAAAAAATCCTTCTTGACCCCAGAATGGCAGTCAGATTTATCCTTGGGTCAAGCAGTTTTTACCCTACATTGAAAGATTATATCCTTGAATATTCTGTTTTTGCAAGTATGCATCTATTAGCTGTTTGAACAACTGTATGGACTCTGATAAAAAACACTTCTTCAGGAAGAGATTCCACATCCTTATTGTTCTTACAGTAAAAAAAAAAACTTTCCTTTGCCTTAGATGAAATCTTCTTTCTTCCAGTCTAAACGCATGACCTCGTGTCCTATGTAAAGTGAATAGATTTCCACACAATGGTTTGTATTGGCCCCGAATATATTTGTATAATGTTATCATATCCCCTCTCAGGCGACGTTTTTCAAAACTAAATAGGTTTAAATTTGTTAACCTTTCTTCATAGCTGATATGTTCCATTCCTTTTATTAATTTTGTAGCCCGCCTCTGCACTTTTTCTAGTGCCATAATATCCTTCTTTAGAACAGGTGGCAAAAATTGCACAGTTACCAGTGATTTATAAAGAGGCAAAATTATATTCTCGTCCCGAGAATGAATGCCCTTTTTCATGCATGACAATACCATACTGGCCTTGGCCACTGCTGATTGACATTGCATATCTTATGCGCCTGGAGCTATAAATGTGATGGACTTAAAAAAGAAGCGTTTATTTTGCCTTTAATTTGTCACAGATGAGATCACAAAGACTCAGAATTCTATTATCTCCGTGATTGCAGTGTTAAATATTTGGCTATAAGAATGTGCACACAACAGAAAACACAGTCACCAAGCACAGTACAGGCTGAATACTATGCAGTGACTGAGAAGAAATCAATAAATATAAAAAGATATTTACAATACATTGCGAGCGGAGAACGGTATAAGCATAAAAAAAATAAGAATTGAACGTTTACACTGTAGGCTTATTTCAATGCTTGGGCATAAAGCTGACGCTCCAACAGATCCTATGTTATTTTGTCCCTGGTATAAGTAGCACTGCAGTGCAACCGGAAATTATGATGAAATGTCAGTTCTTTATTTAAGACATGTTGAAACAGTTCATCCCGCACAGAGAGTGAATCTCAATCCTTGCTGTTTATCCAAGGACAATGGCAATAAGTCTCTGTGTTAACGTACTGTGCACTTGATGGCCCGCTGATGCACTGCCATACATATATACAACTGTTAGGTAAGGTTGCATTAAACTGTATCACAAGTAATGTAATAGTTAGTACAAACCAGCTGAAGCTGTGGAGATGTGTTCTGCTGCAGGGCCCGCAGAAAATAAGCTGGGTTATCTTCCACTTGAACGCTACAATAAAAAACAAACGGCTAGTCATTCTGTTTATCAATTTGTACATCTATTTATCCTTCTCGCTATCTCTATTTCTCTCCCCTTCTTCATTTATTCATCCATCCCTATATCAATCCATCCATTTCATTCCCATCTTTTCCTGCAACACAGTGCAGGAGTTAACAGGATATGCTCATCTCTACCACTACATTTTAAATGGACACTCCAGACCCCGAGTGTGCTTCAGCTTGCTGAAGTGCTTTATGCGTGAAGAGCATGCCCTCTTTTTTCATTTTACAAAAAAGTGTGGATTTTAATAGAAAATAGCACTTTCATAAATTAACTTGGCTACACTCTACGGCTGTCAATCAGACAACCGGTCCTGTTTGTTTAGCTCAATGGAGCTAAACTCAAGAGGCAGCCATTGCTCAGACCATCTGCTTTGCAAATACTTTTCATTGAGCAGCATTGGGAAGTCTGTGATTGGACAGCCACTGAAAT
Source organism: Pelobates fuscus (assembly GCF_036172605.1). Taxonomy (NCBI): domain Eukaryota; kingdom Metazoa; phylum Chordata; class Amphibia; order Anura; family Pelobatidae; genus Pelobates; species Pelobates fuscus. Next base: position 455,901,076 of record NC_086317.1, read on the forward strand.
TCGGGGAGCAGGTAGAATGTCAGGGCTTGCAAAGAATGCAGACAAGAAATCTGCAGCTGTTGCAAGCTGTTTTTAGTTATACCCCCTATGACAAAAATGCATACTTATATACATGCATGTTTTCCCTTATGAATATAGCTACTAAACAATGATTGTTAGTTTTAAAAAAAAAAACAAATTTGTGTGTGCAGCAGTCTGTCACTAAAGCTGTGTAGTTGCTAAAACTGTGTTTGATAAATATGTAATGCTAAAACTTGAAATGATGTGTATTAGACACTGCTCTCTAACAAACTTATTTGTTCAGTACCTTAGAAACAAGTTGCTTAAGTAGCAGCAGTCTTTTCCGCAACCCTCCTTTTTTAAGAGGGTTATTCAATAATGTGAGAATTCAAAATGAATTTCCATTTTAAGGTCAAAATAGCCAAATCGGAAACATTCTCTAATTCAGCTATGCTTTCAGTTCAGCTATTTTGAGATTCACTTTGAATTATCACTTTAGTGATTAACCCTGTAAGACTTCACATGGGAAGTAAACCTTCTCTGACCCACATAAGATGTGGTGAGGCATATACTCAGAATGTTTCCAATGGTACAACAATATGACGATCTAGGACTGGCAGAAGGGTCTCATTAGAAGTATGCTCAATCTGTAGATTGTGTGGATTTGCAGTAATATTGCAAATATATGTTATTATGTCCATAATGACATTTAAAATGATGTCAGCTCCAGCCAGTCGTATCAAATCATACTACTAAACTAAAAAACAAGTTATTTTAACCTGAGGATAAGGAGTGTATGTGGACCAGAGTGAGAGTTTCATTGATCAGATTTCTTATTTTTTTTTTATCTATTTTAGTCTTTTTAGGTCAGACATTCATGCATTGTTAGAAATATAGATACCAAGATGGAATATTAAAAGTGAGTATTTTCCATATTTTATTATTTTGTGTACTATTTAGCTACGCGTTCGAACCTTGCTCAAACAAACGCAGAAATCATGTGTCCTTAAAACAAGGAACAAGTGTCCCCAAAAAACAAGTGACCTTGTTTGTAAAATATCCCTGTGCATATGAAGATAAAAAAAAATTCAGACCCAAAACTAATGTTTTTTCCTTTGTGAAAAAATGAGAAATATTTATTTGAGCAACTGTTGAAAACTGATTGATGTACTGTCTTGTGTATTAAGAATTATCACGCAAACATTTGGAAATGTTGATATGTGATAGCAGGCTGCTGAAATGATCTGAATTTGTTTATGCAACGGCATCAAATCTGACATTGCTTGACATTTAGAAGATAAATGTTTCCATTAAATTTTGTATTAACACGCTTCAATTTTACACTTTCCACTGGTGGTTGGATAAACCACCTTTGCACATTTATTTATACGATAAATCATTTTTTAGTCACTATACAGGACAAAGCAGTAATCCTGCGTATAGATTGATGTTCAGGGATAAGTCATTTATTTTTACAATGTATGAATTTAATTACGTGTTCATTCGTTGGTGGAACATGAACTGGCATAAACTATACGAAATTATATGGCATCATTTGTCTTGCAATTCTTCTAATAGCTTCAGAATGATTGCATACAAACACAAATATTAATCTTGTGCACCACTAAAAAAAAAAAATAAAAAAAAAAATGGTTACATAGATGCTAACGGGCATATGTATGGAATCTGCAGGTATTTAACGGAATATGGATTCCAATAATGCCTGCAGAATGTATAGAGTAGGGTTCTATGCCTGCAAATGTGTAATCATGTATGTTGTCATCAGCCCTTCCTTCCTACTCTATTTCCAAGCTTCTTTTTTTACTTATGCACAGTATAGGAGTATAGAAATCTCTGTGTATGGGGATTTCTATATTTGTGTACATTAGATAAGAAACTGAATAGAGCACCAGTAAAGTTGTGAAAATCAATAAAGGAAGAATATTCAAAGATAGTGTTGGTTTCTCTCTCTTTTTTTTATTTTTTAAGAAACTCCATGCATGATGGTGCTAGAAAAGAAGTTAAACGTTGATTTTTTTTTTGTGTATAAAGGCATTAAAAGCAAATTTGCAATTTACTCTCAAATGAACACGACTAGCTACCTCTTCATGTTATGAGGTTAATGTTGACGTAGCCTTGTCTATGACTGACAGACATTGCCATGTTTTTTTGGGATACTTACGATTTCTGCGTTTGTTTTAGCAAGGTTTGAATGCGGAGCCATATCGTACACAAAATAAAAAAAAAAAAAAAATTGAAGATTTTTATTATTCCCTACACATAAGTTGTGAGATTTATCAACAATAAAAATTAGCCTGACCTAACAGGAGCATCTTATTCTGGTCTATGGAGTAAAAAGTGTTAAATGTGTTACCCTTCACTGCAAGGGTTAATATGCAAACAGGGCACAAGCTGTTTAACTCTTTGAAGAGATTAGAAATCTGACAGTGACACATTTTCAAATTTGTCTGACTTTCACACATACATATCTTTCAATTCTCAAGCTGTCTGTTTGTTTTAACACAGTGTTTGTTGGAAGGGGCTATTTTCAAAGCTCTTTTTTAACAGATGTCAAAACTCGCTGCAAAGCCTTCTGGAATTTGTAGCTCAGTTATAATTATCTTATACCATGGAAACATATTCTGCAACACTTTACAATATTAAATCTTTTGAGATGTGTAGAATGGGCTACAAGTAATAGAACTCATTGAGAAGTCTGTGATTGGACAGCCACAGAGAGTCTGGGCGGGGTTAGAAGGGGAGGGCTTGCAGAGGCTGCAGACAAGAAAACTGCAGCTACTGCAATCAAATATTTCATGTACTCTCAAATAAAACAAGTTACAGGCATATTTTCTTTGGGTTATACCCACTGAATTGCTATTGGAGTGTTCCTTTAAAAATAAACAACAGCGAAGCAATACAACCAAGAAACACTTAACACACTTGCAGGAATGGAACAAACATAGAGCAAAAATATAATTTGTTCTCACACTTTGGGGTATTCTACTTTTAGCCCCATTCCCGAGCCCACTTTCTTGAGATTAAAAAGTAGATTCTGAGCCAAATCCTCATTACGGCGACTGCAAAGCATGAGCCAGTTTTCCAATGCTTGGGCGCTAATGATCCTTGAATCGCGAGTGTCCCTGGACCAATCAGCAGGGGACGCAGGTTGGTACTGGAAAAAGAAAATCATTTATGTTATGTTGCATCATAATTGAACTCAGATGATGGGAAGTGTAGTCCAGCAAGAACTAGTGACCAAACGCACTGTGATGACAAAGGATGACATTACGTATTTCCTCATGTTTCAAATAGCATGTTTTGAAGAAATTGTGGGATTTCTAAAAGCAAAAACCTCAAACAGTACAGTGGCAAATTAAAGGAACACTCTGGGTACTATAACAACTTAATCAAAAAGGTATGTACCTATTGATTGACTTTAGAGCATCAGCTGACCACTCCAGCTAACCAGCAGCAGTCTGCACTTCCTAAACATCAATTTCAGAAGCCAGATGCCGCTGGGGGAACTGGAGATCTGGTACTCAAGCAATGGCTGGAGAAAATACTTACTATATTGTCCCTCATCATGATTTTCTCTGGTGGGATTATACGGCCAGTGAGAGAGACCTGCTTATCCAGATGCATGCCCCATTTCTCTAACTCGGAGTAGGCCGCTTGGGTTCTGTGAAAAATAACAATTTTAATCAATATTCCGATCTGACAACTTATCTACCTAGCTCATCTATAGGATTTTAACAACTCACTAGATTTTTTAAATTTTTTTATTAAACTGTATTTACTGTTGGCATTGTACAATTGTATCCTGCTTTTATTCATCTTCTGTGGAACTCCCTTCCCTTCTCTGTAAGAATTTCACCCAGTCTCCACTCATTCAAAAAAATCATTGAAAACTCTTCAAGAAAGCATATCAATTAAACTGTTAGCAGGTTTTCATCACCCACCCTCCATGACTCATCTCCTGCAACTGTCAAAAATTACCTACTAAGTCCTCAATTAATACTTTTCTAACAACCTACTTCGTACCCCTACTTTTACCCTTCGTGTCACTATACCCAACTCCCTCTAGAATGTAAGCTCATGGAGCAGGGCCCTCCACCCCTCTGTTCCTGTACGTCGAGTTGTCTGGTTACAATTACATGTCTTTTAGTCCACCCATTGTACAGCGCTATGGAGTCTGATGGCGCTATATAAATAATAAAATAATAATAATAATAATAATAGAAGAGAACATTAAATGTCAATCTCATAATGGCACAGCTCACATTTTGTAACTACTTATAACATCAAGATGTTGTTTTCTAAGAACATTTAAGAAACAAAAATGTTCTTCACATGTTCAACAATAAATTTTGTTACATTTACAGTGCTTTTTAGTACGTTTAATCGTCCCTGCTCCTGCACCAAGGTGTGAATAAATAAAAATGCCTAGTTCCCATGTGTACCCTAATCCTTCTCGTCAACCAGGGAGAGGAATTGGCTCATAACCAGCAGTTTTTCACTTGAATTTATGTTTTTTCTTTTTTTATCGGCTGTTGTTGCGCGGAAACAGTGTGAGTAGTAAGTATTCAGTACAAACTCTCTGATCAGTGTTTACTTCCACTTCTCTCATGCCCCTGCATCAAAAAAGTCTTAATCTGATAGTTGTGTTTGGCCAAATTCTCAAGCTCAACCAATCGCAAAGAAAGTGATGCCAAATAGAATTACAACACTGAGCTATTGTGCAGTATATTATATTTTCTTTTAAGGATGTTTCTTATATTGGTAACTTCCATTCCCCAAACCAGTAGACTGGGCAATGGGATGGCTGCACGAAAATGGATCTGTCTATGGAGGAATCCTTGGTCGCACGTGATCCTACATAGACCTCAACGCTGTACTCTCGTGCATGCGTGCACAATGACATCAGCTCCTGGCACTTAAAAGGAGCAGAGAGGGGAAGAGGACGGTACTCGCGAGGGACAGGTTTAGGTAAGTAAATCTCACCTTTAATTGCTTCCCCCCCACCCAGCAGCGATGTCACGGTTGACAGTGCCCCTTTAATCAGCGTACGCATCAAGAAAATTGCAGTTCTTCAACAGGTGGTAGCCCCGTTTTGGCCACTTCTGCTTTAAAGAAAATAAATTCAGCTGTCTCTACCAGGCAAAATTTATTATTGTTCACAGCACAGACAGACGATCTTATTTTCTAAATATGTGAATGCAAAATGATATAAAACATCTTCTAGTTACAAACCCATAGCAATCCAGTTGGCATTTCAATAAATTCTTCCTGTTATATTGGAGGACTTGGCCTGAAAGTAAGAGCTATAGATCTGGCTTTCAGCAGTTTATCTAAAGGGTGACTTGCTGGATGATTTTTGTAATGGCTTAGAACCCTGCAGCATGTTAAATGAATTACCTCTCAATGTTCTTTGTCAGCTTCAGCAACCTCTCCTGTCTACGCTGCGGATCTAATTGAGTTTCCAAAGACAGGTCCTTCATCAAGCGGAAATCTGAAAGTGCGCGACTTGTCAGCCCTGGTAGTAAGTCAGAAAAGTAATGCAATTAGTAAAAACACATCCCTGCTGCCACTGGGAGGATTATTTATCTCTTCTTACTGAAGAACAACAAGTGTCAGCATCTTAATTATATTAAAGTAACGTGGAATAAGCATTTCACAACAAACAAGACAGAGCGTACAAACTCTGGCATATTCATGATACCAATAAATGAGAGATATGTGCACAGGGAGGCCAGCTGTACGAAGTGGCAATTTGATGCAATTCGGAACTTTACGATTTAAAGTCTGCAAGAATCAAACACCCTCTAAGCAACTTATTTTTCTTGCTTCTCTTTTGATTGCAACTCCCAACATCCTCAGCCAGACTAAATTGCAATGAAAAATTGTGCGGATATCAGGTAGAAAAAATTAAGCTTGCTCTTAACAAGTGAGATTTTTATTTAGTTTTCAAAGACTTATTCCCCCTCTTCCGACTGGGTTTAACCAATACGCAGCTCTCCATTTATTGAAGTATTACAGTAACTATTCAAGGATATAATCTTTCAATGTAGGGTAATAACTGTTTGATCCAAGGATAAATCTGACTGCCATTCTGGTCTCAAGAAGGAAATTTTTTGCCTTCTTTTGGATCAACAGCAAAAAAACATATGCGAGGAAGGCTGAACTTGATGGATGCAAGTCTCTATTCAGCTATGTAACTATGTAACTATCACTCAGGTTGGCAGAGAGTGATGAGAATTCTTGTCCAATAGTGAAAGTCAGACAGTAAAACTTGACCTAGAGTATAATGGCATATAATGTCCTTTATAAGCATAATCTGAGGATAACTACTTTCACAGTCGCTGACTTTTACAGCCTGGGTTTACTTATTTATGGTCCAGTCATGTTTCAGTCCAAACTTCTGCCATTTATCTGTCTCTTCCCAGAGAGATACACGGCTGCAGTTAAACATCTGAAGACCTGTCAGTAGATTTACTGCAATAAATAAACTATTCCTTGTCAATAAACAATAAGATGACGGCTACAGCTGCTGCGGCACACATAATAAGAGACTAAGGATACTGTGTAAACAAAGCTTCCTTTATTTCATCACGGTAAAATCATTTAATATCTCAGTAACACACCAAGTTTTCAAGGTGAGTTTAACCCTTTTATCAAATTATATTATAATGATATAGAGCAATATTTAATTAAAACATATTACAACACTCTCAAAGCATCATAACCATTACAGCAGGGCTAGATAAATTTGCATGCAATCTAGCAGCCAGCTGAAAAAAGTTTTTAACTAACAAAGCTTAATATTAAGCGACAAAAATACAATTCTTAAATGGACACTATAGTCTTCAGAGCCACTACAGCTTATGTAGTGGTTCTGGCGTTGATAGCCTGTCATTTCAGGCTTTTCAATGTAATCACTGCCTTTTTCAGTGAAAAGACAGATTATATTGCTGCCTGGTAACACATCTAGTAGCCATCACTAAGACATCCACTAGAGGTGCTTCCTAGTCCAGTGCTGCACAGTGTGCAGTATCTACGTTCAGAATCTCCATGCTCTGCATTGAGGCGTTGAATGTTTCCCATAGAGATCCATTGATTCAATATATCTCTATGAGGAGATGCTGATTAGTACATGCTTAATAGCCTCCAAACGCTTTCCTATGGGAAATTAGTGGCTAGGCTGAGATCATCAAGATTGATTATGTCACCCATGGACTCATGGCTGATATAATCAGCATATGAGTCCACCATATGAGCGGAATGATCTTGCAGCATATGCCGTGAAATCTGCTTTACGCGTTTCGTGACTCCAGTGTCACTTCACCAGAGACTGATAGCTGGATAAATCTACCCAGCATACATATATAGCACCTGAACCAGCTGTATAAGGGCAGCAGCTGACTCATTAAAAATAAGACCCCAAAATATATAAATAGCTGGTGCTAAGCCAGCAATATATAGTACATCTATGACATATCATCTTAGAGCAAAATAAATACATAACTTGAAAAATAAAAGTGAACAGATGATTATCAGTATAATACATAAAATTCAGATGAGTACATAACATGACCACAAGGAAAATGAACATGATATAGTGTATATAAAAATATATATAAAACAATCATGGAATAACATTATATTCTTAAATAGAGAAAAATGATACTAGTAAACTTAAAGAATCACTATAGGGTCAGAAACACAAACTTGTATTCCTGACCCCTTGTGTTAAAACCACCATCTAGCCCCCCTGGGCCCCTCATGCCTCTATAAATATAGTAAAAAATCTTACTGTATTCAAGCCTGAAGCTGTAACTCTGCATGCTGTTTGACTCAGAAAAACAAGCAGTCTGCTGCTATCATCAGAAATGGTGGCCTGAACCAATCACAGTGCTTCTCCATAGTATTGGCTGATCAGGGGCAGAGCCAGCACAATTCAAACACTGCCCTGCATCTCCTCATAGAGATGAATTGAATCAATGAATCTCTATGAGGAAAGTTTGGTGTCTGCATGCAGAGGGAGGAGACACTGAATGTTTGGATGCATTTTAGGCAGCCATGACCCAGGAAGGATCTCTAACAGCCATCTGAGGAGTGGCCAGTGAAGTTATCACTAGGCTGTGATGTAAACACTGCATTTTCTCTGAAAAGACAGTGTTTACAGCAAAAAGCCTGACGGTAATGATTCTACTCACCAGAACAAATTCAATAAGCTGTAGTTGTTCTGGGGACTATAGGGTCCCTTCAATTACAGCCAGTCACAACAGCAATTCTCTCAGATATAATTTGAGATAGTTACCCCAATTAGAGACACCATAAATATGGGGAGCAGTGTATATATGAAATCGATATTATGTTGGAAAACGCTATAGCCATACAATAAATACAGTATGGAGAGACCTAAATTATTATTATTACAGGCTATAGGCACCTGGGTGCTAATTCTCTTGCTGGTATTCCCTCAAATACCAATATAAATAGTGACCAAAAAGAGAGAGAATGCACACCAGAAATCACAATGAATAATCAACCAGGTTTAATAAAACAAATATCAGGTTGAAATACAATGCAAAAAAAAAAATTAAACAATAATATATAAAGTGATACAAAAATAGGCATAAGCAATAAAGCAATAAACATAAGCACATAAGCAAGAAACAATAATAATATACCAAAATTCTCACGAGCCTAACTGGGCAGAAACAGGAATCAAATATAACCCCCCAACGTTTCAGCACTTCCTGGTTGCCTTTATTAAGATAAAGGCAACCAGGAGGTGCCGAAACGTTAGGGGGTTATTTTTGATTCCTGTTTCTGCTCAGTTAGGCTCGTGAGAATTTTGGTATATTATTATTGTTTATTGCTTATGTTTTATGTCTATTTTTGTATCACTTTATATATTATTGTTTAATTGTATTTTTTGCATTGTATTTCAACCTGATATTGGTTTTATTAAACCTGGTTGATTATTCATTGTGATTTCTGGTGTGTATTCTCTCTCTCTTTTTGGTAATCGCTATAGCCACATAAAGATACATAGCTTATGTCTGAAATGGATATAACCAAAATTAAGGAGGCAGATTATGATGGCTAAATAAACTTTACAAAAGCAGATAGCTGATGTTACAAATAAGGATACAGATAAATGGTGGTATATTTGTTAATATATATGTAACCATAGGTAGTGAAATTAAGCAGACACCATCATATATCACCCAAAAAATGTGTAAATAGTATATGGGTGTAAATCTAAAAAATATTAATAGTTAGCAATAAACAGATATTGGTACAAATGAATCTATACTGACTGCATGAAGTAAATAAACAAATTATAAATAAGTACAGATGTATGAGTAAACATTACAAAGTAGAAAGTGAGATACCACGAACATAAGATGATATACGGTAATTAATCCAGACTAATTAGAAGGATAGATTTCATAGGAGAGAATAGGTCCTCTAACAAGTAATCTAACATGTATCTATGGTTAATGTGGGAATGCACTGAAAAATTCCAAATTGACCCACAAATTCTCTGCAAGTTATCTCCTGGTACGTTTAGGATTTTCATATTTATTTTACTCATATTTTTTAGCTAGTATGGGAGCTTATTTATACTAGTTGAGATTTTTTGTAGATTTGCAATACTATTTCACATATTTTTATTCTATTGTACTGTATAGGTAGATTCCTATTTATTCAGTCCCTGCATATACCATTTTTTCCACTCTTTTCCTGTCCATCTTTAAGTGTATCCTAATATAACCCATATCTAGAGTGTTGACATTATGGCTTTAAATAGAGATATGGTAACTATTAGCCAGGATGAAGCTGTTACAATCTATCTCCTTATCCTGCAACTCTCTATCTCTGCATATATGCCTGTCCTTTTTGGATTTGTAGCACAGTGAAGAATCAAGACACTTTAGATCTCACTGTGTTCTAAAAGTGATTATACACCACCTCCTACTGCATTTTTATTGCGCCTATCGATACCTTTATATCAGATCACTTGATATACATCTTACACTCTGTACTTCAGAGTATACTACACCAGCTTTGGATAATTTGCAACTTATATTACTTCATAACATAGCTGCCTATCCAGATAGCTGAAACACTGTTGCATAGAGATATCTTCAATACTGTTTTCACAATTGTGACTTTATATGGATTCCAGCTTCATGATATCTCTATTTTGAACTCCAATGCTTTGAGCAATGTCTAGATGTGAAATTTCAGTAGCTGTTCATCCTAATTTCCAATTTTTGCTGCTTTATTTGTTCTTATTTTCCTTTTTTGTACTTTCCACCATTTAGTTGATGTTCCCCAATTCTCAGTAGGGGCAGCACTTTTCCTGGACATCTCTCATTAAGTGTTTGATACCTTATTTTTTAAATCCGTGTTTTATATGGTGTTCTATTAATGCACTTTCTCTGGCTGCCACACTTAAATCATCTATAACCTATTTTAGAACCAGCAATTATATATTCATATGCATTCTCTGCAAGTTATCTCCTGGTACGATTAGAATTTTCATATCTTATTTTACTCATAAATGGACCTGTCTAAGACAGCAATTAGATTATACAGTCCTTAAAAATAGTTTTACACAAATATAAAGAAGGTTCTGGCTTTTAAGGAGCTTCTTACAAAGGATATCACCCCTGTATGTGTCCATATTGGAAGCATATTGAAGGGACACTACAGTCACCAAAACAACTTTAGCTTAATGAAGCAGTTTTGGTGTATAGATCATGCCCCTGCAGTCTCACTGCTCAATTCTATGCCATTCAGGAGTTTAATCACTTTTGTTTCTGTTTATGCAGTCCTAGCCACACCTCAAAATGGTTTCATTTTCGATTAGATGTTACTTACTTTAAATGTTATCTCCTGCTTTGTAAATTAAACTTTAATGACACGCAGAGGGCTCCTGTGAGGTCTAGCAAGCTATTAACAAAGCAGGAGATAAATTCTCAATTAAACATAATTTGCAATAAAGAAGTGTAAACATTAGATGATTCTTTACAGGAAATGTTTAAGAAGGCTGTGTACATCACATGCAGGGAGGTGTGGCTAGGGCTGCATAAACAAAGTGATTTAACTTCTAAATGGCAGATAATTGAGCAGTGAGACTGCTGGAGCATGATCTATACACCGATACTGCTTCATTAAGTTAAGTTGTTTTGGTGACTATAGTGTCCTGTTTAAGAATATTAACAATTTAAAAAACATCAGGTGGCCCTTGGTCATTATGTACAGTGTCAAACAGACTGGAGGTCCAGAACAACAAAGTAAAATATCTATCAGACAAATCAAGTAGCAAAGGAAAAAAAAAAAAAAAATGTGTACATGAAAAAATATTTAAAATTGCTTATAGTTTTCTATACTGCATTAATATTCAGGGCAGCATAAGTATACATAGTAGATTTGGTGCATACCTTTAGCCAAACTATTAAAGTTATTAAAAACCCAGAGTCAGGCATACAAATGTTATTTATCCGTACTTTATAATTCACAAATATACATTAGCTTCCCTAAACAGCTCATTAAAATACGCCAAGGGCTGGTTGGAAGGCATAAGTAAAACATATGAGGCAAACATCAGACTATTGGGAAATAAGTTGTCGGGCCATATCTGCTATCATAACTTGTAAATGTCACTGACTGCTTGCATTGTGAGGCCACCGTTGCTACGGAATATGTTAGTGTCTTAAAAATAAATAGTAACACTAAATAAACAAATAAATAAATAACATCAGTTTATGGGGTCTGATACAACATGTATGTATGGTGAACAAACATTCACCATTTCAGTGCCAGTAGCAAACTTTCCTTAATATGTCAAGGTAGTTGGACTGAAACATTGAATATTGCAAATGCATATATATATATATATATATATATATATATATATGCATATGCTTAACCCCTTAAAGGACCACTCTAGTGCCAGGAAAACACTCGTTTTCCTGGCACTATAGTGCCCTGAGGGTGCCCCCACCCTCAGGGTCCCCCTCCCGCCCGGCTCTGGAAAGGGGAAAAGGGGTAAAACTTACCTTTTTCCAGCGCTGGGCGTGGAGCTCTCTGCCTCCGATCCTCCTCCATTCCGCCCCGTCGGCTGAATGCGCACACGCGGCAAGAGCTGCGCGCGCATTCAGCCGGTCGCATAGGAAAGCATTTACAATGCTTTCCTATGGACGCTTGCGTGCTCTCACTGTGATTTTCACAGTGAGAATCACGCAAGCGCCTCTAGCGGCTGTCAATGAGACAGCCACTAGAGGATTTGGGGGAAGGCTTAACCCATTAATAAACATAGCAGTTTCTCTGAAACTGCTATGTTTATAAAAAAATGGGTTAACCCTAGCTGGACCTGGCACCCAGACCACTTCATTAAGCTGAAGTGGTCTGGGTGCCTAGAGTGGTCCTTTAAAGGATCACTGTAGGGTCAGGAACACAAACATGTATTCCTGACCCTATAGTGTTAACGCCACCATCTAGCCCCCCTGGGCCCCTCATGCCTCCATAAATGTAGCAAAATCTTACTGTATTCAAGCCAGAAGCTGCTGGCTCTGCCCTGTCTGCCTCAGAAGAAAAAAAGCAGTCTGCTGACATCATCAGAAGTGGTAGCCTGATCCAATCACAATGCTTCCCCATAGGATTGGCTGAGACTGACAAAGAGGCAGATCAGGGGCAGAGCCAGCATGATTCAAACACAGCCCTGGCCAATCAGCATCTCCTCATAGAAATGAATTGAATCAATGAAAGTTCAGTGTCTGCATGCAGAGGGTGGAGACACTGAATGTTTGGATGCCTTTTAGGCAGCCATGACCCAGGTAGGATCTCGAGCAGCTATCTGAGGAGTGGCCAGTGAAGTTATCACTAGGCTGTAATGTAAACACTGAATTTTCTCTGAAAAGACAGTGTTTACAGCAAAAAGCCTAAAGGTAATGATTCTACCCATCATAACAAATTCAATAAGCTGTAGTGGCTCTGGTGCCTATAGTGTCCATTTAAGAAATGTATTTTTGTCGCTTAAAATTAAGCTTTGTTAGTTAAAAACTTTTTTCAGCTGGCTCCTAGATTGCATGCACATTTCTCTAGCCCTGCTGTAATGGTTATGATGCTTTGAGAGTGTTGTAATATGTTTTAATTAAATATTGCTCTATATCATTATTATATAATTTGATAAAAGGGTTAAACTCACCTTGAATATTTGTTTCTGTGTGGAAAATGGCAAAAAATAATTTGAATGCCATTTTTGGCCAGTGTTTGTGACTAAGTGGCTACTAAAAAAGACTGGACATACCCCATTTGCAACACCTTGGGTTGTCTACTTTTGCAAATTGTATGCCATCATGGGGGTAATTGTCATTCCTGGGCTACCATACGCTCTCAAAGGCAACGTAACCAATCTGGTGAATTTCAGTGTGAAAACACTAAAACACAAGCCTTATATTTGACTCTGTAACTCTTGAAAACACCATAAAACATGTACATGAGGGGTACTGTTATACTCAGGAGACTTCGCTGAACACAAATATTAGTGTTTCAAAACCGTAAAATGTATCACAAGAATTATATCGTCAGTGTAAGTGCCGTTTGTGTGAGAAAAATGCAAAACACTACACTTTCACTGATGATATCATCGTTGTAATACATTTTACTGTTTTGAAACATGCCATCATGGGGGTAATTCTCATTCCTCGGCTACCATAAGCTCTCAAAGGCAACGTAACCAACCTGGCCATTTTCAATGTAAAAATATTTGACCCATATATTTGACCCTGTAACTTTCAAAAACGCTATAAAACCTGTACATGGGGGGTACTGTTATACTCAGGAGACTTTGCTGAACGCAAATATTAGTGTTTCAAAACTGGAAAATGTATCACAACAATTATATCATCAGTAAAAGTGCTGTTTGTGTGTGAAAAATTAAAAAAAGTCACTTTCACTGACAATATCATCGCTGTGATATGATTTACTGTTTTGAATCACTAATATTTGTGTTCAGCGAAGTCGCCCGAGTAAAACAGTACCCCCCCATGTACAGGTTTTATGGTGTCTTGGAAAGTTACAGGGTTAAATATAGTGCTAGCAAATAGTGATGACCCGAACAGTTCGCCGGCAAAAATAGCGTGTTCGTGGTTGCGAACACGCGCGATGTTCGGTCCACCCCCTATTCGTCATGGAGGTGGGAGGGTCTGCTGCTGATTGGCTGGAATGTGTCTGCTGACTGTGAGGTACAGGGACAAAGTTTACTCAATGATGACGAATAGGGGGCGGACCGAACATCGCGCGTGTTCGCGACCGCGAACACACTATGTTCGCCAGCGAACGGTTCCTGGCGAACTCTTCGGGACATCACTACTAGCAAATTAAATTCTCTGGACTTTCTGCCTGGGTTATCAGGCAGGTCCCGCAAATTACATAAATATATATGTAGAATTAAAAAAATATATATATATTATTTATATATATGTACTAAAGTAAACCAAATAAAATTAATAATAGAAATAAAAAATAATTTTTTTATTCTTATTATTATTTTTATTTGGTTTACTTTAGTACATTTGTTGATTAATTTTGCCTGTTTTTCTATCTTTTTGGTTATTTTTTTGCTAATATTTGATAAGTTGTATATATATTTTTTTTAGTTTAGATATGCTTTTCGATTGCTTTAGTCTTAATATTGTGAGCTTATGAGATCTATGATTTAATGAGATGTGTATAATCTATAGTGCCCTGAGGGTGCCCCCACCCTCAGGGCCCCCCTCCCGCCGGGCTCTAGGGGGAGGAAGGGGTTAAACTTACCTCTTTCTCCAGCGCCGGGCGGGGGACTCTCCTCCGCGCATTCAGCCAGTCCATAGGAAAGCATTCACAATGCTTTCCTATGGACGCTGGCGTCTTCTCACTGTGAAAATCACAGTGAGAAGCGGGGCTGTAAATGAGACAGGCACTAGAGGCTAGATTAACCCTATTATAAGCATAACAGTTTCTCTGAAACTGCGATGTTTATAGAAAAAAGGGTTAATCCTAGCTGGACCTGGCACCCAGACCACTTCATTTAGCTGAAGTGGTCAGGGTGCCTATAGTGGTCCTTTAACTAATTTCTACCGAATGAATGATCTGCCTGTCGCAGTATACAGATCTACTAAACAGTGCCCTGGAAACAAAATACATAGATTTTCCCCCCATATATTTTTAATACATTATCTGTATAATGCATTAAGAAAACAGGCTAATTTCTCCCATTTAGTGTTTCTTTAAGCTCCAAGTTCATAACACAGCTCTCTAGGAAATAAAGAGAATACTAGGTGCTAATCTTCATACAAGGCAGCACTGTGCCAGCTCTGTTCACTGAGATGCCAAGATTCCGTTACAGCAGAAACAATGATCCCTTTCCTACACTGGCAGTTATTTCCAATAATCCTACACTCTGCGTGTGAATTGAGGACACGTTTTTTCCTACTTGCCAATATTTGTAGTTATAACACTTTCAGCCATTATAATTAGTTTCAGGTTTCTAAATGGAAATGGCTTCGGGAAGTGTTTCTCATATTATATTTTAAAACAATCCTATTAAACATATTTATCATGCAAAACTATCCTCCCTGGTTCTAGGTGAGTTAGTCACTTGATCATTTAAATTAATTAATCTGTCCGCAGAATTCTTTCACATTATGCCAAAGCCCACTGTATCTGTATCTTGGAAAACTCATACATTCCTTAGCACTATGATTTTGAATTGAACAAATGTGCGCAGGCAATAATACACAAACAACATTTCTTTACATGCTACCTATAATGATTACTTACAGAGATACTTAAAGAACCATAACCACCTTTGTCCCTTGCACGGGTTATGGTTCAAGGAAATGTCTTATTCCCGTCCCTCCCAACAGTAAGTTTTTTTTACATAAAATGAATACACCATGTTATGTTTCTCCAGCCAATACAGGCTTTCCCAAAGCTTTCTATTGAATTTCTTGTATGTCTATTGCATGTACGACCATGTACTGGGTATGCTAAAATTCAGAGTAGGATTTGACAGGTATATAATTATTTGTTAGTAGTTACATTTTTTAGTTGCAGGTACATATTATAAAGCAGTATTGGGAGCTTCACCAGGGTAATTTCACAAATTTTCAAAACGGCAGGTCAATTATTTTGACACAAAGAGCTCACCACCGCCACTTCAATGTAAGCCACCACGTTCGTCTGACCTTTCAGCTTCTGATTACTTCCTGTGGGGATATCTGAAGCTGCGTACATTTGAGTAGCTCAAGGAGGATATCTGTGCAGAAATTCGAGCGCTAGAGCCTCAAACATTAACTAATGTTGTGATCACTGCAATTTAAAAAGCCCTATGTTACCAGGCGGCAAATGGAACTCATTTAAAAGATGACCTCTTCTGTACCTAATCAAACAAATCTACACAGGTTAAGCATTCATTGCATGTAATATAATTGAAACTGGTTCATTAATAAAAGCATTATTGACTCATCAAGCCCGACTCTAAATGTTGCCCCACCCTGTATAAGCTTCATTAATGGAAAAAACTACAGTCTTATCTTGTTCTTGGACATTTTCCTGGGGGATAACATGATGAAACAGCCTCTCAATTCAGTCTTCATTTTATCACAAGGTGCTTTAGCAAATCAAATATATAAAATAACAAAAATAAATTAGAAATAAAAAAAAAATCAGGGTCCTAGCAATATCCACAGCAACTGCTATCTGAAGCACCAATCCCATTATGTCAATCAGAATATTCCTCACTGTTCAGTGTCATTAGTCTGTACCCTTTAAGAAAAAACCCAAAAGCACGAACAACAGTAAGGCCACATTTGTGGGTTCACATAACATGTGGGAGACTTAAACAGTAGATTTTCTGTACACTCCAAGCTGGAAGTAAATTTTCTAAATGATGGGCATGCCCTGACAGTCTGGCTACACACAAGTCAAACAATGTGAGGCATCATTGACCCATTGTTGAACAAATAACACAAGAATTTCAGTGATGGGAAGAAGCTGAAAAGTCTAGAAGCCAGAAAAGTGAATATTATTAAAAGGAAGGGGGACGTAGGCTATTGAAGTAGATGGACCAGGTTATATAGTTTGGAGAGACCCATAAACCTCCTTAAACTTATACTTTATGGACCATCACCTTTTAGTGGAATGATTATGGTAGTAGAATACTGTCCCTGTACTCTCAGCTTCCAATTCATTTTCATCTACACATTTAAACATGTTCTATCTTCTGTGAAGGACTTTAATTCTGAGCTTGTAGCTCTGCCTCGCTCTCCTGTCAATCAGAGAGCTTCCTCTTATATCAGTGAATTGGTCAACGTCTTTTCTGTAATTCTGGAGCAAAAAGTCAACATTCCATTGGTTTCTATGGACACTGCTCCACAGAACCTTACACCAGAATCACTCATTATACAAAACCTTAAAATATCTTTAAGATAACAGTGACAAATGCAACCTTACATTTTGCATTTCAACATATGTTTGAGCTAATAATAGTGATTGATGAAAGTAAATAACTTTATATGTAACTTTGTGGCAAACACGTAGATTTGTTACCTTGTGAAGTAAGCAACCAGCTACTAATTCTATTTTGCTAATCACAGCATTCTTATAGATCTAGAAGAGGCCACAGAGTTTGCATTACATGATGTACATGTTTTTGGCATGTGTGCCTGTAGGGTTAATAATCAAATACAAGCTGTCGATTGTAAATTAGCACATTATAATACATGCTGAGTGGGCGAGTGACAGGATCGCTGCCATAATGCATGCTGTATCTATTTATGAGCCTCAGTTAAATATTTAATGACACATACTTCTTTTGGCTGTGCCATTAGTCAACATCATCTGTTCTTTGAAGAAAACTAACAACACTTTGTTTATTGGAAGTACTTAGCAGAAAGTTGTACAGCTACAGTCATCGCTGAACTCTTACCAGAACTTGCTGTTAGAAGAAACAGGTCTCCACAGACACTGATCTTTTTGCCAAGCATAACATGCATCCAGATCTACTTCATTCCTATGATGGCATTTGTAAATTAGCTAACTATAGACAATACAGGTAAGCATGTGCTACATTGACTATTGTTTGACTACCGTGCACAAAATTATAAAGCATGATAGGAAATGAAGTCCAATAAAGATGGCGTTTTGTTCTCATTCACCACTATTTCCTCTGCAAAACTTTGAAATGAGGCCATGTAATACAGTGGTTCTTAAAGCAAAACCCCAAGTACCATAACCACTACAGACTGCAGTAGAGGTTATAGTACCATTTTATTAGCTCTCCATAGCTAAGCATATTCATTCTGGTTGTTCTCATTGGCTGAGAGTGTCAGCTGAGCGATCTCCAACAACAAGCACAATCCTGTATCGGCTGAGACACACGTGTCTTCTCCTGATAAGTGCTTTGACAAACGCTCCTTCCCACGTACGTTTGCCACGAACTCCTGGAGGTGTGTGGAAGCTGGCCTCCTGCCCACGACTATAGTCCAGTAGTGATGTCCCGGACGGTTCGAACATATGAGCGGTTCGATCCGCCCCCTATTCGTCATCATTGAGTAAACTTTGACCCTGTGCCTCACAGTCAGTAGACACATTCCAGCCAATCAGCAGCAGACCCTCCCTTCCAGACTCTCCCACCTCCTGGACAGAATCCATTTAAGATTCATTCTGAAGCTGCATTCATTTTTTTTTTCAGTGCATATAAATGTTACAAGCAGATACTCCCTCCAGACACTCTGTATTACTGCAGATACTCCCTCCAGACACTCTGTTACTGCAGATACTCCCTCCAGACACTCTGTTACTGCAGATACTCCCTGCAGACACTCTGTGTTACTGCAGATACTCCCCCCAGACACTCTGTATTACTGCAGATACTCCCCCAGACACTCTGTGTTACTGCAGATACTCCCTCCAGACACTCTGTGTTACTGCAGATACTCCCTCCAGACACCCTGTGTTACTGCAGATACTCCCCCCAGACACTCTGTGTTACTGCAGATACTCCCTCCAGACACTCTGTGTTACTGCAGATACTCCCTCCAGACACTCTGTGTTACTGCAGATACTCCCTCCAGACACTGACACAGAGCAGAATAGGGACTGTTCCTCCTACATAGGGTCACTTGGCAGATATGGATTGACACCTATCCTAAGGATCCCTGATACACACTGACACAGAGCAGAATAGGAACTGTTCCCCCTACATAGGGTCACTTGGCAGATATGGATTGACCCTGATACACACTGGGGGGGGGGGGGTGACACCTACTGTCCTCCCCCCGCCCCCACCACTGCGCGGTGGATGGGGGCCATAAAACTAATGAGGGGGGGACCTACTGTCCTCACCCTGGCCTCCACCCCTGCGCGGTGGGTGGGGGCCATAAATAACAATGGGGGGGACCTACTGTCCTCCCCACGACCCCACCCCTGCGCGGTTGGTGGGGGCCATAAAAATAATGAGGGGGGGGACCTACTGTCCTCCCCTCCGGCCCCCACCCCTGCGCGGTGGGTGGGGCCATAAAAATAATGAGGGGGGGACCTACTGTCCTCCCCCCCCGGCCACCACCCCTGCGCGGTGGGTGGGGGCCATAAAAATAATGAGGGGGGGGGGACCTACTGTCCTCCCCCCCCCGGCCCCCACCCCTATGCGGTGGGTGGGGGCCATAAATCACAATGGGGGGGCTACTCTCCTCCCCCCGCCCCCACCCCTGCGCGGTGGGTGGGGGCCATGAAAATAATGAGGGGGGGACCTACTGTCCTCCCCCCAGCCCCCACCCCTGCGCGGTGGGTGGGGGCCATAAAAATAATGAGGGGGGGACCTACTGTCCTCCCCCTGCGCGGTGGGTGGGGGCCATAAAAATAATGAGGGGGACACACCTACTGTCCTCCCCCCCCCGGCCCCCACCCCTATGCGGTGGGTGGGGGCCATAAATCACAATGGGGGGGCTACTCTCCTCCCCCCGCCCCCACCCCTGCGCGGTGGGTGGGGGCCATGAAAATAATGAGGGGGGGGACCTACTGTCCTAGCCCCGGCCTCCACCCCTGCACGGTGGGTGGGGGCCATAAAAATAATGAGGGGGGGACCTACTGTGTCCCCGTCCCCCCCCCCGGCCCCCACAGTTTGCATACTGAAACCTTTACTGTCGTAGATGTAACTAAATCTAGTTATGATGGTTATCCTGCCTGGAGTAACCCTTTAAGACCTTCATTGCGGTGATGACGTCGAACACGGCTAAAGCTTCTTTTTTTTTTCTTTTCAGTGTTTCTCTATGAGCAAGATTGGACTGGCAGATTGCCTGCATGCGCAGTAGAACCATTTGCTTGGACCAGAGATCATCATATTTCATGATCACACAGAGAAAAACTGTAGAATAAAGTGTGTCCTGGCGATGGATTACAGGAAAGTTTCACTTATTTTCTTACTTACCGTATTTTTCGCTCCATAAGACGCACTTTTTTTCCCCTCAAAAGTGAGGGGAAATGTCTGTGCGTCTTATGGAGCGAATATGAAGCTTTACTTACCTGTCTTGCAGCGTTGGCCGGCAGCACAGGGTGCACCGCGGTAGTGGAACTTGAATTTCATGTTCCGGTTTCCGGCGGGACTGAAAGGAAGTGTGCACAAGCTGAGTGCGCACTTCCTTTCAGTCCTGCCGGAAACCGGAACATGAAATTCAAGTTCCACTACCGCGGTGCGCCCTGTGCTGCCGGCCAACGCTGCAAGACAGGTAAGTAATTATGGGACAAGGGGAGGGGGACAGTATGGGAGATAAGTCTATGGGGAGGGGGGGGAGGAGATGAAGTCTATGGGGAGGGGGGGAGGAGATGAAGTCTATGGGGAGGGGGGGAGGAGATGAAGTCTATGGGGAGGGGGGGAGGAGATGAAGTCTATGGGGAGGGGGGGAGGAGATGAAGTCTATGGGGAGGGGGGGAGGAGATGAAGTCTATGGGGAGGGGGGGAGGAGATGAAGTCTATGGGGAGGGGGGGAGGAGATGAAGTCTATGGGGAGGGGGGGAGGAGATGAAGTCTATGGGTGAGGGGGGGAGGAGATGAAGTCTATGGGGAGGGGGGGAGGAGATGAAGTCTATGGGGAGGGGGGGAGGAGATGAAGTCTATGGGGAGGGGGGGAGGAGATGAAGTCTATGGGGAGGGGGGGAGGAGATGAAGTCTA